>NW_026902112.1:0-1217880 GCF_033783945.1 Neopsephotus bourkii | reverse complement strand
TAAATTAACCTGTATTTGCCAGTGATTTGCTAATGATTGATGTCAAGAATCCCATCAGCTTCACCAAACCCAGCTTCTGGGTTTCTGGATAGCGGAATTTGGTAGCTAGCCCGAAAAATACTATTTTGTTGAGACATAACCCTGGCTTCATAACGTGAGTGTAGTTACACTGACTCCTCTATGGCTCCATGACTCCTCTATGACTCTCCTATGACTCTTCTGTCATGGTCACTTCATCCAAAGGCTGGCCCATGTGGCATGATTGCTCAGCAGCTGAGCTAAGCTGTCTCCCATTTCCGTGCCTCTCCTGGAAGCTGACCTGCTTTCTAAAGCACCGCATCCATCTGAGAAGCATGCACAACTCGTTGGCAGCTTTTCTGATTTCCCTAACATCTGTGTCAGAATTAATGAGAGCAAAACTGATTGTAGAGAGTCCTTGTGATGAGTTCTCTTCAGTGAGAGCATGGTGGCACAGTCACATCCTCTCAGCTACCTTCTTTATGCTGCTTGCTGAGTTTAACCTCACACGTAAATGTGTTTGTTGTACCTCAGACAAGTGACAATTTTGCCTTATTTTAGGATTTCTGGCTTTTCACAGAGCTGCTTGGAGCCATTGGTCAGAGTTTTTTTGGTTTTCACAGGTCAAAGTACCACCTCCATTTTGTTTAATACTCACCAAATCCTCTCATGTGCTGGCTGAATATTCTCCCATATGTTTCTTTTGAATGCACACTGATGGATACAAGCTGATCCAAATGTACCCTAAAGTCTATCTATCTGGTTACACTTTATTGCTTTCAGTGTTGGTATCACTTTCGCCCTGTTTTGTCCTGCTGCATGTTAGTTTAAGCACCAATCACAGGTGCTTTCAAACTCATCTCTTGCTGTAGCTTTTCTGTACCTCCTGGTCTTCCCCACAGCTGCAGTCTGAGGGCTCTCTGCTGCTGGCAAATGCTCCCAGAGGTGCCCTTGCATCCTTCCTCATCTCGTGATTCTTGGTTGGGGTAGCAGACGCATGCTGTGCTGCCTTGCAGGGGTCTGAGGTCTTCAAGCCATGCTGCCACAGAGGTTTTTCACTGTTGCCGTGTCTGTAAGACCAAAGTCCCTACAGTCTCATACAGGCAAATGCCTGGGTGACTTCTTCAACCTGAAGAGTCTTTTTGGCTCCTGATAAATGTTAATTGTGGGTCTTTGAGCAACACTGGCTCATGTTGCTCTTTTTCAGTTGTGTCCCAAAGCTGACCTGCAAGCTGAGGAGGCATTTTTTCAGCTCCAGCAGACACCATTTCCAGCTTCACCTGGTCACCAGCATTGCCAGAAGAGGAAGAGACCAGACAATTCTATTCAGATATCCCAATGCCCTCAGATATTTCACTTCCAAAGGAGTGCAGTTGGCTTTATGTTATTGGAATAGGTAACTTCTTCAGTCAATTCTGGAAAAAATCACTGTTGGCAGCAATAACATTACCTTCCCTCTGCTTTCTGGGTTTGGGTGTCAGATCATCTCTGTTCAGCATCTGTATAGAATCATAGAAAGGTTTGGGTGGGAAAGGACCTTAAGATCATCAAGTTCCAACCTCCCTACCATGGGCAGGGACACCTCACACTAAACCATGTCACGCAAAGCTCTGTCCAACGTGGCCTTGAACAACGCCAGAGAGGGAGCATTTACCACTTCTCTGGGCAACCTATTCCAGTTCCTAACCACCCTCACAGTAAAGAACTTGTTCCTTATATCATTGCCCTCTGGTGAAATGCCTTGCTGGAGTGCCATAAAATCACATTTCCCCACAAATCTCAGAGAGGATATCTTTGTGAAATGCTTGTGCTAAAATGCTGCCATCTCTCCAGCCTGTTGATGAACATCAAAGCATTACCCATGGTTCAGAGTGAGAATACAACCGAGAAGATCCTGAGCAGTGTATGAGCATATGGGAGTGCAGGAACTGATTTTGTAAACTCCCATCATACACAAAGAAATCCATCAAAAATCTATCTGAAAGAACTGCGTGGCAGGGAAAGTCCCCACTTTTCTCCCCTGACCATTATGTTCTGCTATTGTGAGACAAGAGTCACCCTAATGTGCACCTAAAGACAGACAGATTTTACCCTTATTGGGCTCCTTGTTTTCCTTACTCCTTAGGAAAAAAACTCATCCAGCAATATCAACAGCTCAGTCTGCATCTTTGGGAGGATTTTCTCCCACACAGGTTACTGCAGTCATGAGCATTGACACCAAGTTATTGGAATTTGCTGCCTGCTGTTTCTTTCTTTCCTTTGTTTTTTATTTCTTTGATTAAATGGCTTAACCTCAGAGGATGGGCTCTGGGTGTAAGGGCTGATTGGTTTATCCCTGTGAAGGATGGGGATGGAGGGGATGGGAACGTGCACCAACCTGTGGGCAGCTATAACTGGAAAATATTTAAATATTTGAAAGGTCAGATCTGCTTCACTATTTCTGACACATTCACCATAGCCTGCATTTGAGTTCAGAGTTTATGGGCTTGTGTCTGAGACCAAACCAAGCTTTTCTCCCAGTGATGGCCAGGCCATCTGCCACTCTTCCGTAGCCCTGGTGGCCGGGTGGCTCAATAAGAAGGAATCATTCAGCTAACCTTGCGATCTGCCAATTGTGCTTTGTCAGTGACCTTTCCAAAACTGACTTATTTTTGATTGAAAATACATTTTACATTACCAGGATGAAAAGGCAGCCTCCCGTGTGTCCTGAATAACATCTTTGTTTTGAAATGCCTCTTGGCCCCTGCGTAAGGAAAGTCTGACATTAAGAAAAGGTGTTTTTAAATTGGTGCTGAGTAATGGCTGATATTCCAAATACAATAGGACAGTGGAGCTCCTGTGCTGTCTTGTGACATGGCATCATTAGCACCTCATGAAATGGAGGGGAGGGAGGATAAAAACACTCAGACATTTCTGGAAACCTTCCTCGAGCTGTTTTTTGATGCAGGAATTTTCACTTTGCGAACACCTCTGTTTCGAGCTCCTCATGACACAGCCAGATTTTGACAAAATATTTTAGGCAGCTCTTATTTCTCAGGCTGCTTTTCTCCTTCCATCCAGTGGTGAGCAGTTGGTGTGGCGATGACAACATCCAAAATAGGAAACAGACTCTTAATGGATCCGGTTCCTCAAGGAAACCCTTTCCTTTGGGGGTTTGGTAAATACATGTGTGTATTATATACACATACTGAAGAGTGGCTTAAAATACGTCAGTGATGGTCGTTAAAATGAGAGCTTAGTAGCAGAGGCGAAGCTGCAGAAGCAGGGAAAGAGCAGATGAGATTTCGAGAGTGCCAGGCTGTGATTTGCTTTCTCAGCTTCCACCAGCAGAATTTGATGAAGAGCTTCCAGAGCCAGAGCTACAGGAGCCAGTGTGTTTTTATACAAAGTACCATGCTAACAGACTGGAAACTGGGCTCCCAAAAGTGTAATTCCTTTTTTATATCTGCATGTAAAAATGCATTTGCAATATGTGTCTGTTAAATCACTGGTGTAATTTCAGACGGTTTCCTCTACAGTTCACAGCCCATTTCCCAAAGCCAACTCAGTTCCATTTTGCCCCTTGTAATAAACACTTTCAAGATAAATATTAATTTTTCCTGGCTTTTGTGAGAGACAAATAGCAAGACGACAGAGCTGCCAGCCTTGTGAATGTAGGCTTTCTATCAAGAAGGAGCACTGCTCTATGGTAGCAATGTGTGGTTGCAAACTGACCATGTTAAAAAGGAAGAAGGCAGAAAAAATGACCTCTCTTATGTTAGATCAGAGAAGGGCTCAGACTTTCATTTTGCCTATTCTTTGGCTTTTCTCCAACTGCTGTGTTGCTGAACTTTTATTTTCCCCATGATCAGGCTGATATCATAAGGACTTGCATGGAAACTGATGCCCTCAGCTCATCTTAGTGCCAGAATTACAACAGTCTCTTGTTCTTAATGGAAAAAAGATGTAAAATCTCCAGGCGACCCTAGTTCATGTGGTGAGTGATTTGCTGGGCTATATGCAGAGCCCAGTTTTATGCCTTCGTTTATTTCATGAAACTGGAGGAGAACTAGCGAAAACCAGTATATATTTATGTGAGGTGTGTGTTTATTCATGTTCGTCGGCTCACTGTTTCTCTGCTGCTTCTGTTTGCAATTCCCATGGGACCTTGCTTCTGTCACCTGACCCATCCCATCCTACTCTGGACTGTGAAAAGATCCCAGGGTGCTTGGTTATCCCCAAAGGGAGCAAAGATGCTTTGGGGGGACCTTACAACTACCTGCTGCTTTGTCAAGCTCCCTGCAGATTCAGGCAAGCATCACTAATGGCTTCTAAGTGCAGCTGAAGTTGTTGGGTACAGTGTCCAGCCCTTCTGGGAGCTAACTTCTTGGTTTAAATGAAGTTTGACCCCAAACTCTACCAGCTGAATTAAACCATTCCTCCTCTGTTTAGCAGTAGGTAAAGAGAGGTTCAGGAAATGGTAGGGTGAATACAATGAAACAACTACATCTCATGCCCTCTGGCTTGGCTACCCTCATCTAGTATCATCAAGGGAGGGCTGGCAGAAATGAGTCCTGAATCACATTCAGGTAAGCTGGATAGATGGATCATAGTATTAATAATACTGTCACTCATCCAGAGGAAAGAAGCTGATGGATAGGCCTTGCGTGTCTTGCCCCTTCTAAGTACATTTAGTTTCTAGACAAAGCTTTGGGAAAAATACATTGTTTTTAACAGAAGCTTGCCCAAACAACACCCAAACATTGACACAAGGCTGCTGCTGCACGGCAAGATTGAGTCTATCTCATTCATCAGCTCACTCCTTCGGAAACCAAGCCGCAGTCCAAGCTGTGAACAAGTCATAGTGTGATACTCCCACGTGATGCAATTTGAAGCAGCCGATGCAGGAGAGAGCCAGCTCAGTAAAAACCAAGACTTACTTTAGTGGTAGATTGTGTATAACCCACAGTCATTTCAGCTTTTAAAGGCTTGGCTTCAGACCATTTTTTCCTGTTTAGCTCACTCACCACTTGGTTTAACCAGAGCAGAGACGGCTGCTGACTCCATACTGCGAAACCCCAGTGACCCAGACCAGAGGCTGATGTGACTTAGTGCCAGCGTCATGCTCGAAGTTACTGGCTGCTGTGTAGTGATGTTCAAAAGACCCCAGACCTTCTCCACCTAAGGCCCTGTGATAGTGTCCTGGTGGTCCCCACCTGCAACCAAATCAACCCAAGCCCCTAGCAATATTAGGGAAATCATGGTAGTTTGAAGTAATAGGCTTCACAGGGGTCCTTTTCCTGGGCAAATAAGCTACGAGATGCTTCACTGAAAGGAAATAAAGAGTTTCAAGTTGTGCATGGGGAGGAATCCTGCCTTTTCCTTGGGAAATGCTAAAGTTGCCCAGTATCTGAGTATTCAGGGGTTGTGGGAAGGGCCACATCTGTAGGAAGGGCCACATCTGTGGGAAGGCCACAACTGCAGTTCTGTCCTTGCCTCCATCCTGATGTGAAGGGGGTCTCTGAGGAGTGCCTGACCCCCTGTGGACACTCCTCACAGGTGCTGAGATCAACAGGCACAGGAGAAAGTTCTGTTTTCATCTGTGTCAAAATTCGGGACAGAAAAGTGGTACTTATCGATGTAGCATGTGTAGGAACTTTCCTGACTTTCTTAGGAGACATCCTTTTTCCACTCTCTCCCCCTTGCCACCCATCTTCTCCTCTCCTGCCTCCCTGCCATGACAAATGACCCTCTCTAACAGGAATCAGAGCTGGTAGGCTCTCCACATGTGGCCACAGTGGCTGCATGACAGCTGGGGTGGTGCAGTTTGGGTGTCCTCCAGGCTCCTGACTCACTGCAGGGGGTGACCGCATCCTCCCGGGGAGCTCAGCTGCTCTGGTTTGAGTCCCAGGCCCCTTTCCATTTCTTTCCTGTCCACTTCTGTGGTTCAGGATTCAGAGAAGAGGAAGGGCTCCCCAAAAGGGACCGGGGCTGCAGATGGGCTCCATCACTCACCATCATGGCATTTGCCACCCACCCTGCTTGGGAAAGGCTGCATGAACATTTTTCTCTGCCTGGTCAGCTGTATAGTGTTGCTTTGACATGACTCAGGAGTGACCGTCTTCACTTGAAATAAAACCACCTTGGAAACAAGCATCCCTCTTCCAGAAGGAGGTGACTCACTGGAGATCTGCCTCCTCCCTTGTTAGGTGCAGCCCCCAGCTGTGATTCCTGTCTGAGCTTTTTCTGGGTTTCTTTCATCCCAATACATGTGCTGACTCCAAGAAGTATTTTTCAACAACCCTTGCCAAATTCTGCTCCTGTGCACTGCATATCGGTCAAGTTGCTTCTTAGTCCCTTGTCAGGATATGGTTCATTGTGCTCTCTGTTTTCAGAGAGCCTTCAGCCCAGAGCTGCCCCTGATCTGAGACAGGATGCAGAGAGCCCCAGACCAGGACTTGTGAATGTTGTGTTATCTGATGGGGCAGCACTGGTGGGACAAGGATAAAAGACTGTTGGTTGATATTCAAGGATCACCTGCTACAAGCTCAGGAGTGTTGCATCCCAGCTAGAAGCCAGGAGACCTCCTTGGATAGACAAGGAGCAGCTGAGGAAACTTCGAGGGAAAAAAGAGGCATATAAAAGGTGGAAGCGAGAACAGGCGGCCTGGGAAGAGTACAGGGATGTTGTTGGGGAAGCTGGGGACCAGGTTAGGAAAGCTAAGGCCCAGTTAGAATTAAGCTTGCTAGGGACGTGAAAGATAACAGAAAGGGATTCTATAGGTACATTGCAAGTAAAAGACAGACTAGGAAGCTGTGTGGTTCGGTTGATACGCTGGAGGGAAGGAATGCCATCCAGAGGGACCTTGACATGCCTGTGAGGTGGGCTGATGCCAACCTCATGAAGTTTAACCATGCTGAGTGCAAGGTCCTACACCTGGGTCGGAGCAATCCCAGGCACAGCTACAGGCTGGGCAGAAAAGAGATTCAGAGCAGCCCTTGATGATCTTAAGGTCCTTTCCAGCCCTAACTATACTATGATTCTATGATTCTATGTATCCCACTCTGGATGGGTTTCTGGTAACATGGAAAATCCTGCAGAATGAGGTAAAACATCATTCATTGCAGTGTTAAGGGTAGATGAAGGGGACTCTAGCTAATGGAGGACAATGGTGTCACATACAGGCAATCTGCACCAGCAGCTGCTCCTGTTCTTGTGCACTTATGTAAGTGACTTTAAGGAATTACATCTCATCTAATTGTGTCTTTCCAGGTAGTGAGATACATGAATTTATGTCATACCTTGTTATGTCATACCTCAGTTTTGTTGAGCTTTTTTCACTGAGTATATCCCCTCATATTTATCTTCTGATCCTCAGAATGCAAGGAGTCCTGCTGCTGCCTGAATAACATGCGAACCTTGGACACCAGATGCTTGTTCTTGTACCTCAAGATCCCGAATTATCTCTGTTGAAAGCTGATATTTTCTTAAGTCCACTGAGTCCAATACAAATGATGCTCTGTCCTTGGAAACATGAGGCTGGTGGCAGATTCAGCCTCAAGTTTCTCCTCTTTTCCATTTGTGAATAGGCCAGAAATGCTGCAGCGCTTTCTTCAGTGTCCCCATCCCCATGACCACTCAAGTTGCCTTGGACTTTGAGGCAGCATGAAGGGAAAAAGCCCCTCTCCAGACTTTCCCAGGTGTGAAATGCCCCAGCAGGAACCACCTTGCACTGTAAAGCTTTTGAAAGGCTTAGAAATTGGTGGTCCAGGGCTTGACCTCAGTGGTAATGAGACTCATGCAAGTAGAAGTCTTTAAGGACTTGCTCCAACAAAACAGGAGCAAACACATCATGGTGAATAGTACAAAATGTGGAGAGAATCTTAAAAGGATATTGAAATATTTAATAATGGCAACATGGCCCAAAAATTGCCAGGAGAATAGTTTCCAGTCTCACCACTGGAGTGCTGTTGGGTAAGAAAGGTCAAATAGTAAACCCCTGAGGACATATGTACTTAGCCAAAATCATGTTGTCTTTCAGGGCTCATCTCACACAAGCCCCCAAACACATTCAGCAAAGAAGGGCAACCCACCCCTTCATCTTCTACTGTTTTTGTCCAACCCAAAGGGACACAAACATGCAATTTTCTGTCCTTTGTATTATACTGCACTGCTGTCTGTGCTTGGAGTAGTTGTTTCAGAGATGGTGTCATACAGCCTGTATATCATATAGGCAAAATGAAGTACTCTCTCTGTGCCCAGCAAAATGAGTATGGCCAGAAGTACGGATAAGCAGAGCTGCGGTGAGCTGGGACAACCCAAGAGTACAACAGCTCTGCCAGTCTCATCTAGGAAAACCTTAAGCCCAGCTGCAGATGGGCCTTCACAGCGATTTCCAAGCCTGGAAATGTAAAATGACTTTCAAGGAGTCCTGCTCTCTGCATTTCCTCCCAAAGCAACCATCGCCCTCCAGGAAGTGGTTTGCCAGAGGTGAGGGACTTGTCTACCTGCAAAGGTAGAGCCTCAGAAAGCTCTTTGGTGGCAGAAAGATCTGTGCTGGGGAAATGGGAAGAACAGTCCCCTGATGGAAGTCTTGGCAGTATAATTGTTGGGGGTGTTTCTGTGTTTTATTTGCAGGAGCAGCTGAGAAATCCATCCTGTCTGTGCTCTTTGGGCGGCATTACCAAATTAGAAAGTTGTTTTCCAATGAACATGAAATTGCTGAAGAATAGAAACTGGAGCGCCATAAATAGCACTGGGCTCTTTGAAGCCACAAAGAGGAGGCTGTTCTGCTGGGAGATGCCAGGCATGGGAACATGGGGTTTCTTTGTTCACATGCCATTATACAGCAGCTGGTGTACTTGGACCACGACTCCCACATTTGGTTGTGCTGTTAACTGGGGTTAAAGAGGAAATAGCAACAGTTTGTGAGCGGGGCTAAGAGAGTTCCAACACACCTGGCTGAACCGGGCTTCTACCAGTTCTCTGCTGTTCTCTCTTCTAAGGAGACACGTGGTAGGGTAAAGAACAGGTCTGCAAGTAAAGCTGGAAGAGGAAAACTATTTGAGACCCCTCAAGAGCTGTGCTGTCTTGGGAGGGATGAAGAAAACACAGTTCTTTCTCTTAGGAGATACGGCTTGGTCTCCAATGTCTTTGCCACCATTGCCAGTGGGTTGGTGGCAGCTGATGCAATGAAGCACCCACCTGTAGGGTGTCCACTGTCCACCCCACCATCCACCATTCACCGTTCACCCCACCCCAGAAAGCAGCATTTTACTGCCCTGTTTGAGATATTTGGCTCAAAATGCAGCTGAGGAATCAACAGGTGCTGATGGGGTTAGTGTTAAGCCCACCTGAAACCCCTTTGTGATTATACCCCAATGCCAGAAAGGGCAAATCATGGGCAACCTAATAAAATCTGGTTGACCACAGCCCAAAGACACAAATAAGTGTAGAAGTTCAGGATGTTTCGCTTAGTGCAAATGTATGTTTTTGGGGAATTGAGATCCTGTCCCACATCCCTGTCTGCTTTCTGGATGGATGATGTCTTGTCTTGAAACTTGGAGCTGCTTTCTTCTCCTGGTTGTCCACGGCTGTGTCCTGGCTTCACATTGCCCCTGCATGGCTTTTAGCCTTGGGAACGAGGGTGATCATTCAAAATCGCTGACCTTCCAAAAAGCCCTAATCTAAACCCTAACAACGTTTTTAATAGAGGGCAAGGTGCTGGCTCTGAAGGCTTTTGTTTTGTTTACTGCATGCTGGATAACAGCATAGGAGATGCTTGTAAATGGAAATTCTATTAAGCTTTATTAAAGGAGTTGCAGGGGCTGTGCCTTTCAGCCTCACCACGGGAGAACCACTGCAATAATACTCAGTTTTTAAACTGGGCTATGGAAAGCAGGTTTAAATGCTGTCAGTGTTTTTATTATATATAATGAGCACATGGTGAAGTTGTTAGCTGGTTTTAGGTGCCTGCTAGCCACTGTGCTTTGCATTGTTTCATGGCTTGCTCAGGTTTTAGTCTGTGAATGATGCAGAAATAAATGCCCCATGGAGGCCAGCTTGATGAAGGACAACCCCAGTACAGGAGGGTTAGGCGCAGTTTCTCCAAGGAACAGTAGCCCAGATCTGGGGGGAAAAACCTGCCAAAGTAATCAGCTGAAGTACGTAACACAAGAAAGAGCTGGGCAGGTTTCCAGAGTTGCAGGGTATGAGGTAAAGCCATTAACAGGGGTTTTGGGTTTAAGATAATGACAGATGGGTTAGTGATTGGGATTTCCTGGACTCAGAGGGCTTAGGAAATGCTAGAAACATGGATGTGGATGGTGTGTCTGAGGGAAGCAGACACAGGGGCTGCTCTGTGATCACCAGCCTCCCCTGCCCAAGTGCCTGCCCTGTTCCTGGCAGGAGGAGGTGCCTGGCAGGGGAACCTGCACCATGCCAGTGCTCCCCCAGCCAGGGGAAGGGGGAGCTCCCCCATTTGGCAGCCCTGGGGCAATAGCTGGTAGTCTGCACCCAGAGGAGGATGGGGTCACTGCCAAGGTAGGGTGTCCACTGTGTACTTTTGTTATATCCCCTGTTCTTCCAGTTATGTGGAAAAAGGACCTGGTTCTTTCACGGACAAACTCACAAAACCCAGCTGGTGACTACAAGAGCACAATGGGATGTCTGCTTGCAAACAGCAGCTTCTGGGGTTTTAATGACAAACTTTGCCCTGGCATTTGGAGGAGCTGGAGAGAAATCTTGTATTCAAAGGTTTTCTGACAGGACTGTACTAAAAAAGGTGGATAAAAATGACTTGGCCACTGACTGTGGGGTCTAAGTCTGGGCAGACCCAGAGACAGGTTAGTGTGTGCTGGCATCCTGCGGAATAGCCAGCAGGACCTTGCATGATGGACTAGAGATTTTACTAGCTGCTTATTTGGTTGTGCCCTTAGGTTCCTCCTGTATATCTGCATGCTGGGGGCTGGAGCTGACCCTCTCAGATCTGACCGAGCTGGCTGCCATCCTGCTGCCCTTTTGTGCCTGGTGGCCCCAGAGTGATGGGAGCCAACACATTTGCCCTGCCCACCAGGAAAGAGAAGATATCCACCTCAAACCCCTCTGATTGCTCTCTTCTTGTTCTTCACTTCTAATATGGATTTACTTCTAATATACATAGCATATTATAGATTCCATCAGCCTAAATACAGTTGTCTTCAGATGGGCATGCAAGATGGAGCTGGACCTTTCCTAGAGCACTTTTGTTACAATTCAGTTTTGCCAAAACTGGCATGTGGGTAGCATCATATCTGGCTGTGCAAGGGTTAATGCAATTGTAGGATTTCTCTTTGCTTTAACTTTTCCCCATAAGGAATGATGATTGAAAATCTCTTGGCCTGCTTTATGGTAATCACCAAGAGATCAAACAAATAGTAATAGAATAGCTAGCTTTCCAGGAAAATCAGGTTAAACTGCACTACCAGCTGTGCCTTCACAAACAGCACAGCATCCAAACTGGAAATAATGTTCGAACCCCAACTATGAGTAATGAGAGTAGTTAGTTTTATGCATATGTGTGGATTTTCTCTGCTTTGCCTCCCTGAAGAGTTTGCTTCATCTTGGTGCCTTTCAGTGTTAACCAAGGCTCCATGACAGATGCAAAGATACTGGGAGTTTCAGTTAGTAGAAAGGGATATTGAAGTACTCAAATACACCAGCCCTTGTTGAATTAGAACTGTCTTTATCATGGGCTTGTTGCAAGAATCTTAATTCCCATCTTGAACTGATACAATCCTGTACTACAACACTTTAATGCCTCCTGAGAAAGCCCCTGCTTGTTTAATTTTCCCCTACCCTTTCCTGTATGAGGCATGCTTGCCTTAAGGGGGCTTGGGAGTGCACTGGTGTATTCTCACCGGTGTGATAAGCATCCACAAGAAAATATCCCAAATAACAAGGATAAACCCAACAAGTTCTTGCCAATTGCAGTGATCCTACTCGAGCAGGAGATAAGAAATGGCAATAAATGGTATATAATGTGAGCTATACCCTGAAACAGTGGAGGACGGTGTCAGTGGCTGCATCACTAGCTAGGTACATGGATGGGTCAGCATGTTAGCTGGGTGGAAACTCAGTGATACTTCACTGCCTGGAGACAAGTGTAGGTTCAGGCCTGGAGACTGGTCTCTTACAGTGCAGGTCCAGGTCCACCCAAAACTCTGGAGGTTAAGAAAATGCTAGCTCCAAGTGAATGACACCTGGCTTCGGATGGAGTATGAAACTTGAGCTGTTCAAAGGGGATTGGGTTTTGGGTTGTTTTTTCTTTTTAAACCAATAAAGCATCGGATTCCTGCTTTGAGGAAAAATGACTAAACTTTGACATTCACTGCCTTGCCAGTCTGAGTTCCCACATTCACACACATGCTTTTCCTAGAAGAAATCATCCAGCTCAACAATGTGCCTTTTGTTAAGAGCAGCTGGTTGAGTGGAATAATGCTTCTTTCAGACTCCTGCGCGATAATGGAAAAAGCTTTGTGCCCTTTTGGTTTGCTGTCTGCCATCATCTCAAGTTAGGCTGGGCTTTGCAGGCTGTCAGGTGACAGACGGGATGCCCCAGGACCTCTGAAGAGGTGCGCTTGGTTTATGGAGTACGTGCTGAGCAGGTTTCAGCTGAAAGCAGAAGGAGATGCTGCCCCACAAAGCCCTGGCCTCGAAGGGTGAGAGGAAGAGCTTCTGGGTGGGATGAGGAGACGCCAAGTCTGGAGTCCGACACCTACTCAGAGCCACTCGCCATGGCACCCAAGAGGATTAAGTAGAGACAGAAAAGAGCTCTTTTAGAGTCTGTTCTTTCTCAGTCTGTGCCCAGGCACATTTATTCTTTGCCTCTTGCTTTTATTTGCCTCAGCTTGGCTTTAGGTGGTTCCTGCCTCTTTCTAGCCAGCCCTCTCGCATCAATTTATCTTCTCAATCATTTTAGCAAAATGAGCTCTCCTCACCTGCTTTCCCTCTTCCCTCTTCATTGTGTTTGGTGGTGGAGGAAGGATCTTTTGACTCTTCAGTTATTCAGAGAATAGCTGCTTCCTTTCTATTCCATCCTGCAAATCACATTACTGTGCACATTAATGAGGCTGCACAGCAGTGCTAGGGAAGCAGGAAGCTTCTACAAATCACACACTGATGGCAGCTTCCGTAACAGATTTTATCACAGGTGTGCTGTGTGGAGTATTCAAATGTCATTTCAAAAGGCTCACGTGGTGGTCCATGTAAGGGCTGCACTTAGGCATTAATGCAACTACTTGCTGCAGAAGTGTATATTACTGGCTTGCTTTAGCAAATTGCTTGTAAAGTCTGTTAGCCAGACCCCCGGACGATGCTGAGAAAAGAATGGGAGTTCTCATTCAGGGGACTTGTATGTACTGGTGACTGAGATTTAACTTGTGTGTAAGTACTGGTGACTGAGATTTAACTTGTGTGTATGTACTGGTGACTGAGATTTAACTTGTGTGTAAGTACTGGTGACTGAGATTTAACAAACTTGTGTGTAAGGTAACTGTCCCTCTGCCTATCAAACCTGAGCCACTGTCAGTGGTGTGCTAAAGGGGAAGGGTGATTCAAAAATAAAAAAAGGCAAATAGGCTTTGACCTGCTTTGGACAAGTTAAAGCACCAGAATCTTTCAACTGCTTTTGTGTATCACTGAGCTGCATTTATAGAGACGTTTTGCTTATATTTTGTGATTCCAAATATTGGATTTTTAAATGACATCTTGGCCTTCACAGGATCCAGCTCTTCTCCAGCTGAGTAATTTATCTATTGATTTGCATGTGCATAAATATTCACCATTGATGAATTGAAAAGCAGAAGAGAAAGGATGCTCTATGTTTTCATTCCATTATAAAACTCCATAATGTGTATAGAACTATAATATCACATGTTAAAAACCTAAATAAAAGAATTTGTACTTCTTGGCATCCAATGCACAAGCAGCATTAATGCCAGTCCATGCCTGGGTATGCTGCATGCTGCAGCTCAGGGCCTGGCTTAGTGTTGTGGCGTGGGTTTCTCCAGTGTTAATCCAGATTTTGTGTAGTTTCAGATCTTCTGTTTCCAGCCTGTCCTTCTTGCAAAAGAAGACCTGACCCTACAGAGGCTCCTTGTTCTGCTGGGATGATTTGCAGCAGGGAGAGCACTGATTCAGGGGGTGATATTTTTTCTGAGCTGGCACTAAAGGAGGGGAGAGTTTCCAGTTCTTCAATGCACCTAGCAAAGAGGGAAAGAAACCTGCTGTTTCATGGCCATGGAGACCTTCTTGAGTGAAACAGCAGAATGAGGTGACTTAAAAATGACAGAACACCAAGGGGGTTGGGGACAGCGGGGAGTCAAGAGGCCTGCAGCAGTTTCAGGTAATTTGAATGGAAAACCAATCTGTACCAATTTTAGTGCATTGAATTTCCCCCATACTTTCTGCTGCTGAATGCAGATCTCACAGGATTTTCATTCAAAGGGACTTTGGGCTTTCCCAAAACCATTGGGGAATTGGCTCCTATGAGCCAGCAGCAGCAAATTGGGCTGGCAGAGTCCTGAGTAGCCACAACCCCCAGCTGGGGGAAAGGAAGGGGATGGAGAGGAGCATCTTGCAGGCTCACCAGCTCAGATGGAAGTGCATGAGCTACGTGGGCCATTGGAGATGCCTACGTGTCCTTGTCCCTGCTAGATCTGTCCCTGCATGACCCTGCCTGAGCAGGAGGGGAGGATGAGGCCCTGCTAAGGTTGCTCCTTTGCTATCACCAGATATTTTTGGGATGGGGACAGCATGTGCAGTGCTATAACAGGGAGGTTTCCTTGCTTCAACGCTTCTCTGTAAATCATGTCAGGGAAGCATCCCTGTCCCTACCCAAATCCCTACCTAAATAAACCCCTTATTTATAACAGTCAATTTGGAAACCATACTAGGTGACCTTATGGATGTCAAAGCAATCCAAGCTGAAATGCAGATGTTGGTACAGCTGGCATGGAGCACGATTTAGTCATGACGACAGCAAAAAAAATCTGGGACACCATTCCTCATATCGCTCTCCCATTTAACACATTTTCCCAACCCAGTAATGCTATTTTGGGACTTTTTCCAAGCCACTGTCTGCATGTAATATTCTCATCTTACTCGGAGAGCCTGGCCAGAGAACTTAACATAGAATACTCATCTAATGATTTGAATCAAAAAAGGCTGCTCCTAAGAGCGGGTTTTGCATCAAGTCCTGGTAGGAAATGACTTATTTATTATTTATTCTTATTTGTGAGATGTATTTAGTTTAAAGGTGCTCAGTGAATGTTTCCACCCCCAGCAAAAGGTTCAAGGGATTTTAAAAATTTGGTGTTTGCTGGTAGGTGCTAATTGATGTGCATTTAAAAAGGCAAAAAGCTCACTAAATTAGTTTACAGGGAACACACATGTGTTAGTCTGTGCCTCTGTGCCACTCTTTGTCTGATGTTAACAAGCCTTAATTTGTCCTGAACTTGTGTGTGGAATAGGGAAGGAGTTTATTTTCTGCCTACTGATAAGGATGCTTAGGCACAGAGTCAAAGGGCTGAAGCCAATGGGACCTCCAGTGTGGTGCTGACTTTGGACTTCTCTGAATTGCCCTTTTCCCCTCCTTCCTGCTCTGTTTCTTTATGATTGGAACTGGGGATGCTGTGATGCCAGATTATACCTGGCTGGTAGGGATTTGCAGCCTCATGCAAGCAGGGTCAGGATCTAGTTTCCAGCCCTACCTGGCTTTAGAGAGCTCTGCTTGTCCAAAGCAAAACTGTGTGTGATGGCTGGGGAAGCCAGGGTCAAAACCTGAGATTTTTTTTACATTTCCACCTCTCAGTATATATACTGTGACCAGTTGCTTCTTGAATAGGATCACGCTACAGGTGTAGTGTGGAAGACAGAATTTTTCTGCATGCCATCATGCCAGATGTTCAGACTAATGAGGCTGTGAGTAATGTTAAGGCATCTGTTTGGTTTTCTGAAGTAGATTTTCATATGCTTATTTATACTGTCAGAAGTAGGAGAACAGACACTCACGGCTGCTCAAATTTTATAATGCTGTCCTCATCTTTGAACAAATCCCCACCATCTCCCTCATCCTGAAGAATGTTGAATCTCTTCCTCAGATCTTCCCACTGGGAAATACACTTATTTCCCAGAAAATGTAGTTGACTTTAAAACATTTTATTCAGCGACAATGCTGTTCACATTGTCATAACAGTCTCAAAAACAAAAGCACTCCTGAGTAAGGCAATTTGTTACCTGTTTATTTTGATGACATCTTGAATCCTAGGAGTTTTCAACCTGTTTTAAGACTGAACTATACAAACATCCTTTTATTGCTTGTAGTATCAGAGACTATCTCACTATCCCTCTTTCTCAGGATTGCTGGTGCAGAATAGATCCTGCGCATCACGCTGCAGCAATGTGCATACTGAGAAATAAACCACTGATAGAGTCATATTCATGCAGCAATTCTGCAAAAGGACTTTCTAAAATAGCCTGCTTACGAGTCAGAGCCTGACTGGTGATAGAAACAGACCTTTTCTGGTTTTAAGGATTGAAATGTCTGGTGTAAAGCTTGTCTTCTAAAAGATGAAATCCTTCGGCTGAATGGTTTGCTCTGCAAACATGTTTTTTTTCTAGGGGAATCTTTGCTACGAACTGTTGTAAACAACCACACATCCTTGAGTTAGAAACCACCAACATTCCCACCAAAAGGCATGGTGACATCGAGCAGCTACACCAAGAATTGCCTTGGAAAAAACATCCACAACAGCACGGTCCCACAGGGTATGGCAGGGTTAGGGTATCTTAATTCAGCTGATACAAGTGGGTGCTGACTTCACTGGACTATTCCAAAATGCTCAGCTACTTTAGGCATCAGTATCTGTCATTCACACCTAGGCACATGAAGTTGCTTATGCCTCTAAATGTTGACTGTGCTTTGCTCTGACTGAAATCATATCTGCCTGTGCTTTCTGTATTTTTGCACCTTAGTTAAATAATGACCCCAAATGAGTGTAAACTGTCACGAACTGTCTACTGAGTATGAACACATTTCAGACATAAACAGCACTATCCCAAAATCTGCATTGTAAGAATTAGTTAAATTCACTATTAGTTAAAATCACTACTTCTCTTGTAACTAGTGCTATTAAAGCATTAACATTAGGTCAGGACCTGCTCCAACTGGCAGCTCTGTTAATTCACCAAAACAGTGCCTTTTCATAGAAAACTATGAGTGTGAGAGTGATGTAATAAACTGTGTGTGAGAAGAGATGAAAAATACCTTAACATGCTTTCAGAAGGAATGAATGACACACAACCCTGGTGCATGCAGTCACCGGTGCTTCTCTTAGTTAAACTAAGCCATATTACTCTTAAGCATTTTACTGACTGAAAATAAATGCATATTAAAAGGCTCCGCAAGTCCCAGGGACATGAAAGAAGAGAGCTATTTGCTGGATTTCTGAGCAGTGAAATAACACTGCCAGTCCCTGTGAGACAGTGAAAGCACATCTGCTGCTTAGATTTCCCTGGGGTAGCAATGGGCATTAAACCAGGTGAAAGATAATGAGGCCTGGGGAAAATTCTTCCTTGTGTTGTTATAATTTAGAGAGATGCTGTTGGGTCAAATATGCTCTGCAATGAAACACTGTAATAGGCAACACCCAACCCCCTCCTTCTGAACTGGAAAAAATGGAAATAATAATCACAGAATGGTTTGGGTTGGAAGGGACCTTGAAAGTCACCCAGTTCCAAACCCCCTGCCATGGGCAGGGACACCTTCTGCTAGACCAGGTTGCTCCAAGCCCCATCCAACCTGGCCTTGAGCACTGTCAGGGATGGGGCAGCCACAGCTTCTCTGGACAAGTTTAACTAATTTCTTCTCTTTGTCTCTCAAAATCTACCAGGAATTGCTTCCATCATCTCCCAGCTGCCCTCCTTGCTGGGCCTAGTCCAGGACATGGCTGTATCCTGTGGGCCCATGAAATGTGAACTGAAACACAACAGACATCTTCTGAAACGAAGAAAAAAAAACCAAACACTATAGAAAGGTAACTTTAACTAGAGATCTCATAGCAGCCTTCCAGTATCTGAAGGGGGGCTATAGGGATGATGGGATTGACTCTTCATTAGGGACTGAAGTGACAGGACAAGGGGTAATGGGTTCAAACTTAAACAGGAGAAGTTTGGATATAAGGAAGAAGTTTTTTACTGTAAGGGTGGTGAGGCACTGGAATGGGTTGCCAAGGAGGTTGTGAATGCTCAGCCCCTGGCAGTGTTCAGGGCCAGGTTGGCAGAGCCTTGGGTGACATGGTTCAGTGTGAGATGTGGCAGGGGGGTTGGAACTTGATGATCTTAAGGTCCTTTCCAACCCTAACTATTCTATGATTGTATGACATGAAATACAATCCTACTAGGATAGTCAAAGCAAAGGTTTAAAATCTGATTTACCTTAGAGTTTCCCTTAAATAACACTATTTTCTATGTTAACAGTATTATACTGCATGTAAATCTAAGATGACAGTTTATCCACTTGAGTAATCTAGAAAGTGTACAGCACATTTTCTAATTAACTGTAATAAAACACTTCTTTTTTGAAGAACTGCTGGCAATAAAAGTAGAGGAATTTCAATGTAAAACCACATTTACTAACACACTTATTAATATGCCAATTCTTTATTGTATTTAGTATCTCATCATACGTTTACAGGACCAAGATGTTTGTATTTTAAAGTGCACTTCCTCGTATTAGCTGTGTCTCTGTGTATGTGCGTGTATATGCATTTGTCCCAGCCAGGGATAACCTTCTTAACCTTCTCCTCCCAATTCCCTTCTCTCCAAACAGGAATTGCATCTTCAACCTCTTTGTTTTCACATATACAGTTATCATAACAATACCAACAAGCCTTTGAAAAACGTCTTCCGTCCTCTCTTGCCATGAAGAGTTTCAAAGCTGACCAGGCTTTGAAACACACCCTAAATATGGGACATTTCTGATGCTCTGGGAAAGATTTTTGTGGCAGGACTGACGGAGAGTGACCACTCAAAACTGGACCCTTTAAAACAGTGATGGTTGTATTTAACAACTTCAAATTCATTTGCCTGCTCCTCTCCAAATACTGCTCCTAGTGCACTTCAGCAACTGCAGGATTTAGAGAAATATCAGAGGTGAAGTATTGTAATTCCTCCTCAGATTTCTGTAAGTACTTTACTTTATTCTGTACAGTTACCCTTAAATTAGCAGCAGAAGAGAATCAGTGATGATGCTTACACCCCCAGCCCAAGCTTAAATAAATCATAGATTCAATTCATCAAGTATTCCAGTGTTCCCGATGCACCACAAGGTATCTATTCTTTAGTGAGTAAAGAGGAACTATTGCCTTATGGAACAAGTCAAACACTAGCCAATTACAAAATACGTCTTCATAACTATCCTGGATATTAAATATACCCCAATATTGATATCTTGCTAAAATATAGATTTTTTTTTCCTCCTCCTTTATACAAAAAGAATGTATTCTCTCATGCCTAGATCTCATCTCCAGTTTCATCTTCGAAAGACCCAAGCAAAATAGATCATGAAGGAGCTCTAGCAAAGCATTAGTAACTTTTTTGTCTCCCAGCTGAAAAGGCACCTCCATGTACTGACGCAATCCCAGAGATTCTGGGCAACAGTGCAGCAGGACAGTATCACTGGTCACACAAAGGAGACATGGCAGTAATTCCCTCTTTGGAAACACTGGCACTTGGGTTCCAAGACCGTTTTGACCCTATCCCCTTCTTCTTCACAGGCAGAACTGAATGAATCTATTTTTGTTTTGGTTTCCTTCTTAACAGCCACTTTCTCTAGATCTAAGCACCGTGCCTGATCAGATAATGAATGTTTACACGTGACAGGCGGTGTTTCCAAACTGCTCCATTGTTCCCAGTACCCAGTGGTGAAGCCCCAATCCCAATCAGGACAAGAAAGACACAGCAGAGGAAGGAAAGGTTTCCTGCCTGACAAAAGCAGTCCTGTTTAAATCAAAGATGGAGCTAACTACCCATTCAAACAGATGCACGCAAAATACTGAAGCAGATTGCTTGGCTCTGTCTTACATAATATTATGAAATCCCAGCGACCCGTATTTAATAAAACAGGGTGAGATGATACCATACTGCTGGCAACATGGCTGGCAGAGGAATGTTCACAAACTGCCCTTTATTTATTTATCCCTCCGGAAAAACATTCGCTCTGTTGCCATCCTGCGATATACTTCCGCCCCGCTGCAGTTCTTTGAGTGCACTGTCGGTTGAGAGATTGGGGGTGAAATCTTACAGCTTGGCTGTCGTGCAGATTTGGGTCGCTTTGCTGATTAGAGAACAGTGTGCATCTTATTAATAACTGTTTGTCCTCAGCGTTAGTTTCTATCTCCAGAAGGAGTGGGTTTCTTCTTTGAATTCATGCACCGTGACATCAGTGACATTTAGGCACTTGACAACATGGTAGATGTGAAGATCTGCTGCAGAATCTGGGGGATCTCTTTGGTATCCATGGCAATAAAAGACCGACCTGCTGGCAACATCCTCTGCAGTCTAAGGAGCAGAATGAGGGACAAGACACAATTAACATTTCAAATTATCTTCCCTACCACAAGCCAGGATTCCTTAAGAATGGATGTTTTTCCTTTTGCATACCTTCCCAATCCATGCTGTTCACAATGCAATTAAAGGCTTGGGAAAGCAGCAGTGGGAGGAAACACCGGGAGCAGCTATGTCACAGAGGTCCTTTCAGCAAGACAATCGAGAGTGTTCCTAGAGATTTCTATTTGCGTCCACTTTCTGACATGCAAAACCTGTTCTGATCAAGGTACCAGTGACCCCATGAGGTATTACCACAACTGCTTTTCTGAGGGCAGCTAGAGATTTACCTTGGAAATTAACATATTTGCTTACTTTAATAGGGAACCCACAGCTCATTCAGTTCAACACCCCCAGTGATTCTAAATGTGCTCTTTATATTTCCTCTTTGAGGTTGTAGCAGATTAAACAGAAAGATACTTTTCTGCCAAGATCAGCCTGACACACTTTTGTCCACAGCTTAAACCACCTTACAAAAGCTAAGCAAGGTGCACGGTGCTCCTCATGGGGAGTCAGCAGGCTTGGGATTTGTTTTCTCACTGCTTTTTAAAGGAGTTTATGCTCCGCACTGCTGCCCCAGTGCTCAGTTACATCTCACTTTTAAATGAGAGTTTTTAAAAAAGCTGCAACAGGGAATTCCCTCCTCCTTCCCCCACAGCAGCTACAGGAGGGCTTTGTCTAAATTCTGCACTGCCACATACACAGAAATGCATTTCAGTAACAGCATTGTGTACATTTCCCATACCCAGAGAACTAGGCAATTATAAGATCTCCTCTTACACAGCAGGACAGGGTCAACACTTCATTTATTATTATTCCTAGAAGTAAAAAGTCTTTCTGTACTTATAATCTTTCAGAATAGGTTCTCTTTTCGTGCATAACACAGTTCTGATGTACAGACCTGCAGACACGACTAATGGTGGCTGTGCAGCTCTACTGTCAACCTTTTTCTGACTAAAACTGTGTACTGAGTGCCAATTCCCTTAGGGCCTTCTCTCATTCTGCTCAAGCTGAAGACTCGAACAGAAGCAGAAAATACACCACTGATATTTATGTCTATAACCAGCTTTTTGCTGCATGTACTGGTCCTCAGTGGATGTGGAACTGAGGGATGCCTGGTATAGAATTTCCTTCTTTTTCCCTGTGCCCAAACAACTTAAAGTGAAATTATGTAGTAGCACTGAAAACAGGCATATTGGCTCAGACTCACCAAAGAATTCGTGTCTCTAGCACAAAGGGAGTATCTGATTCAGTCTGGAACCACAGAATGGTTAGGGTTGGAAGGGACCTCTGGAGACCATCTAGTCCAACCCCCTGCCAAGGCCCCTGCAGGAAGACCACTAAACTCTAGTTTCTCTTTCTTTAATAGCTTTTTTTATAGGCCCATGCATATCCAAACTGTGTATTTGGAAATGGCAAAGGGGCCAGATCTCTTTCATGATTAGGTAGTGATATTAGACAGGGGGACAGTGCACAACCTCCACTGGAAAGAGAGCTTTAGGTGCTTCTTTTCGAGGTGCAGAATGCTCTGAACTAGCTAGCTGTAAGGGATGTCAGCAAGGACCCATGAACCAGTCTCCTCCCTGACACAAGTCAGTAGATTCAAAAAAAAAAAGGGAAAAGGATAAAAACTTGGACATGACCTAGTAGTGTGTACTCACAGCCCAGAAAACTAACCATATCCTGGGTTGCATCAAAAGAAGCATGACCAACAGGTTGAGGAAGGTGATTCTGTCTCTCTGCTCTGCTCTCGTGAGACCCCACCTGCAGTACTGCATTCAGTTCTCGGGATCCCAAAACAAGAGGGATGAGGACCTGTTGGAGTGGGACTAGAGGAAGGCCACAAAAATGGTTAGAGAGCCGGAGCACCCCTCCTATGGAGACAGGCTGAGAGAGTCTTGGGCTTTTTCAGCCTGAAGAGAAAGGTCTGGGGAGACCCTATTGTGGTCTTTCAACATATGAAGGAAGGACAGAGAGAGACTACTTTCCAGGGCATGTAGTGACAGGACAGGGGACTATGGTTTTAAACTGAAAGAGGATACATTTATATTTGAAAGAGGGAAGATTTAGATCAGATATCAGGCAGTTCTTCCCCGTGAGGGTGGTAAGACACTGGCACAGGTTGCCCAGAGAAGCTGTGGCTGCCCCAGCCCTGGCAGTGTTCAAAACCACGTTGGACAGGACTTTGAGCAAACTGGTCTAGTGGAAGCCGTCCCTACCCATGGTAGGGGGGTTGAAACTAGATGGTCCTTAAGGTCCCTTCCAACCCAAACCATCCTCTGATTTTATGATACCACGATCAAAACCTTAGTGCAGAACACAAGCACGGGCAACCAAATGTGTAACTTCACTGCAATAAAAGCATAGTTTAGATTTATGATGAATGGAAAAAAAAAAGATAATTAGGCATAAACCAAATATACTTACCTATCTGCCTGGTCTCCTAAGGATCCGATAAATATGGCAAAAGCATTGACTTGAGGATTGGTGGTCAAGACTTGAGCAAATCTTGATGGGCGAATACCATATCGCTCGAGATTTGCATCACTCAAGACAATAACAAAATACTCATCAGCCTCTTCCTTGGTGATTTCACGGATGGCATGCTCTGTCCCTTCCAAGGTATGGTCTCCACTCATGCAGAACTGAGCATGGGCATGCATGGTCTGTGTGCACAGCATAACCAAGTGGAAATATGTAAGATGACTTTAGGAATAAACATTCATTTCAGCTGGCACAAGAAGGAGTAAATATTCAGTTATGGTATACTGGGGGAAGCTTCAGAAATGTGGCCAGTGCTCCAGATAGTACAGAAAATGCAGCTTTTTGTACATAATACGTCACATTTTAAGATGGGCAGTATTTCCCAAAATGGATCAACCAACCAAAACACACGCACAGACATAATTAAGCTGGGCCTTAGGGAAGGTAAAATACTTCGATCAGCTGTGGTTCGAGTAGCTACATTCCTATATATTTAAGGAAGAAAACAGAGATTAGTTTCCTAATACTATGGCCAGCTCCTGTCTGTTTACAGTTTGCATTAGCCTTCCAAACCCTAGTAGTGTTACAGTTAATATCAGATATCTGGGTGCTGACAGAAGCAGCAAAGTGTAAAAATGTTGAAACATTTTGTTTGAGTCATGAGGGTGGTGAGACACTGGCACAGGTTGCCCAGAGAAATTGTGGATGCCCCATCCTTGCAAGTGTTACAGACCAGGTTCTGGCCTTTTATTTTACTTTCCTCTCTTTATGCATTGCATTCTGTGATCTACAATTTTATCTCTGCAGTCACAAAAGCCGTGATTATTCAGTATCACTTATCAGTAGCATTTACCTTAAGAATCTCTAATCGTTGTTTATTGTTCTTGGGAATCTTGTCACTCCCAACCAAGGCGATATCAAAGCCATCTCCTGAATGCCCAACAATATCGTACTGCAAGAAAGAAATGTCATCAGTCATCTGCCGGTCACGAATGGCCCTTGGGTCACAACGACACGAGACAGATCAAAAGCAATTTACTTTCAACATGAAACCCCAGATACTGTTCCCTGTTTCTGTTTATGAGCTGCATAAAGGGAACTCCTTGCAATTTCTCACTGACATGAAAACATGGGAAAGAATTGCTAAATAATGAAATTAAAGAGCAGTTACTTATTTCCATGGTCTGTTTTTCACATCACCCCACCAACTGCAGAGTGGTGATGCATAAGATCAAGACCTTGCCCTCTCACATTGCCCGTGTATTTTCCTAAAGTAGCAATTTTCATCCTCTTGAGTCTGACAAACAAGAAGTGCATTGTTTGAGAATAGCTCCCCTGATTGATGAATCTTTTTTGTGACCTCATTCTGCTTAGAAAAGGCAGCACTACAACCGTTCTTTTTTTTGAAGATCAGCACTCCCTATTTTTGTGCATAACAGATCAAAGTCATTGCTGAAAGTATGCAGAAAAGTGAATTCCAAGAGTCTCTGTATTGGTGTGCACATCATTCTCCTGTGAAAGATGCTGTAAAAATGACATGTAGAGCTATAATAGCTCAAATAACCTGTTGAACAAATATTGTAATATTGGGAAGGCCTTTGTTTTATGTAAGAGTTTCATTGTCATTACAGGAAAACCAAGACAAGCTGAGCTATGGCAAAGTCCTGACCTGCCCTTTGTGTTGTGGATCTGGCAGTCACCCCGGGGAGAATTCATGACCAGGACAAAAGTGGATTTAAGGCCTGTCTACACCAAGTAATAGAGCACAGTGCACATATCCTGAGCCTGGAGAGACCAGAGCTGGCAATTCCTCAACATGCACATGCCTGTATTTCCCCTGACTAGCTGGCACACATCTCTCTCTAGTTGACAGCAAGCCCTTGTGCAGTATTTTGCTTTTCTGTTATCTTTTATTCAAGTGCTGCTTACAGGTCCCTGCTGAGTTCACCATCCCTAATTCCCACATAATCATCTGGTAAAAAGCAGGTCTATTCCTCAAAGTCAGCTCCTGGAGACT
The DNA here is from genome assembly GCF_033783945.1 of Neopsephotus bourkii. Taxonomy (NCBI): domain Eukaryota; kingdom Metazoa; phylum Chordata; class Aves; order Psittaciformes; family Psittacidae; genus Neopsephotus; species Neopsephotus bourkii. The sequence continues at coordinate 1,192,739 of NW_026902112.1, read as the reverse complement.
GGGGAAATTGCATTCTTTATTGACAAAGCCCTTTTTATTTCTTTCCATATCACTAATTTGCTTAAAAATGTATCAAAAGTAAAAGAGAGCTACAGCAGCTGGCGTAACACTTTTAAAGGTGACACCTCCCTCTGCACAACAGTGCTACATGCTACAGATTAATTTCACCCAAGGTCAGACCTTTTTATGACAGACTCACTTAACCCAGACTTCCTTCCCCTAGGAAATCTTTACATAATTTAGTCCCCCACGCAATCCCATTTCTTTCTGTATTTTCCCATTCCTATTCTCCTCAGCTCTTCCATTTCTAATATTTACTACCCAGCTTCATGTAAAGCTTCCAGTATGGCATATACTTGCTCTTCAAAACCTATTTCTTATTACCAATAATGCTTCAGACTCTTTCCTGATGAATTTTTAGCTGGTGTTTCTGTCTTCCTCAAATCATTATCTTTCCCAGAGGAAAACCATGGCAAATGAAAATACACGGGTTTTGAGACTAATGCTGAGGTTACATTCAGAGTACTTCCTAACTAATAACAGGAATAAATAAACCCAGAATGCGAACCACACACTAAGGGAGCGTGCTTGTCTATTGTTTTAAAAACCAGAGATAATTCAAATCAGAGGACCTGAATAAAGCAGTGGTTTAATGGAGCAGAAAATACACAGCACTAATATTGTTGTTATGTAATGTTAGAAACGTCCACAGATCTTCAGGGTAGGCTCTTAATTATGAAACCCTGCATGTCTTTTGCTGAGCAGTTTTGTTTTCGGTATCACTTTTAAGTCAGCAACCTAATAACATAAAGCAAAATGCTATCATTCTCCTGTGTAAAAATAAAATTGACTCCTTCATTACAAGCTCCTTCCCAGTGCTTCACAGACCTTCCCACTGGATGTCCTGGTACCAGCCATACTGAGTTCATGGGAATAGGCCAATATAATTTTGGTTCTTGGCATATACTAATAACAGACCATATTTCATCTCAAAAAGGCTGGTTTAAACTCAGTGTGTCCGTCTGTGTAAAGAGAACTGCTGTAGCTCATAGGTGGGACATCAGAGGTTGACCGTACAGTTGGATCCCCTCCTCATTCCTGTATAAGGTGGGACTGTACAACCCAGGTTTGGGCAAAGTGAGGCTGAAATGATTCCAGCAAACTATTGCAGGCACATAAAGTGTTCACCTGGGAACATCATGTCCTGCCTGCTGCCTCCTTGGCTGCTTATTATTCTTCATGTGTGCCCATGCATGTGCCTGAGTAGGTATACTTAACAGATGTTATCTGCTTCCTTGTTTCCTTGCTGACAGTTTATTATTGTTTCTATGCTGACAGTCTACTACACTATTTGTGATTAAAAAAAGTATTGTGAGGCAGCAGGGGAGAAGTGGCTGTTTGTTTAATTCCAGCTGCTGCATTTTGGGTCAAGTAAGGCCGCCCAAAAAGTAGGGTGAGATCCTGCTGTGCTGTGGAAGAGAAGTGTTGTAATTCCCAGCCCTCAAGTGCTGGTCCTCATGGCCCTCTGGTCCCCCTGGAAGTCAAATCAAGGACCAGGAGTACTCAAAACCTAATGAGGGTAAGGTTGCTTTTGGGCAGCTTAGCTCCCCAAACTGTGAGGCTGGATGAGTACTTGTGCCCCAGAGGAGGAGGAATGTAGCAGCACTGACTTGGATTGACTTAAGGCAACATAGGACTGAAGCCTGGGACACCCTCCTTGGGAGAGAGAGAGGGATGGGAGCAGGCTAAAGCCAATCTTTAGAGGTGACAGAAGGGAGAATCTTGTCCAGGAGAATGTATGGAGTCTATGGCAATTCAGGAATGCAGTTTGGAACAGGAGTAAAACTGGAGTGAAGAAGCCCACTCTGCAAGGGCAAAGAAGGAGGATTTAAATCTTTCACCCAGGTGTTCTTTCAGTAAATTATTACATCCTCCTAATTTGTGTTCTAATAAAATGAACCCTCAGTGATTCGATGTTATCTTGGTGTGCTCATTTTAAAGAAAATGTGCAGACAGCTCCCACAGCCCTGTCTAACCAGGAACCCCAACACATGCAGGCACATGCACGCTTTGTCAAAACCAGTTTCCTTTCTTTGCAGTAGGTAAAGACAAGCACAGAAAAAGGGCCACTGAGAAGAAAGGATACAACACTTTTTTTTTCTCATAAATTACCTAGGAGAATTTACGTGGACGGAGTTACAAGTGAGAGAAGAGCTGTGGTAACAATCTTACTTGGAACTGACTCTTGCTTTGTTTTACAAACTAGATTGCAAGCACAGGCTCTCAGGACAAATCCAGGAGCAAAATACACGTTTGCTATAATGCAGACTTAACTGAATTAATATATTATTGTGGTACACAGTGGCTTGTTTTCCAATGGCTCCAGGTACACTGAGACAAGAACTCTATTCAGAGCTATGAGTACATTACGTGTAGCATCATTCTGTTGGTTTCTTTCCTTACAGGTTAAAAAAATCCCTATTCCACTGTAACATTTTGCACTGAATAGATGGTTGCTGTTGCCTAAAATGGGTAAAATGGAAGTCTTTATCTTCTGCAGCTGCCATGTCAAAAGGTTTAATTTCTGAAGGCATTTAAAAAGCTGAAAGAAGACACATGCTGAATGTAAAAGGCAGTGTGAAATAGACAGACCTCTGCCAGAGGGCTAGATCTTTATAAATTCATCTTTTCTTTGGACAACACTGAAGCTTCTTTTTTTCTGAATTTATTTCAAATTTTTTGTTTATTATTTAAAAAGAACTGTTCTGCCAAACATGTAGGACATCTCTTCCTAAATTAATGGTGCTGTCTCCATACTAAATTTTACTAACAGGGAATGCTGAAATGGGCATATAAAATCTGCAATATTCCTTTAATACAACTATAAATCACAATTCAGACTAGTTATATAACATGCTATTTATTGAGCCATTTATAATATTTATAAAGGCTGTATATAATTGCTGTTGGATAATTTAGTGGACATGCCTCCTAACTCTGCCATCATGTGTGTGAATGTTGGCAATTAGGGATGATACAAAACCATATGGCTTGTGTGACAGATGTAAAACTATCTCAGATAACACAAAGAACAAACTGTCCTCTGCATCTCCAAATAACTGGCACATAAAATGAGATGTAAAAAAACATGTAAAAACTTTAATCCTGCAAAAGAACTTCCCTGTTATTTCTTACCCATATAAATGATACATCTGCACATTTAAAGGGGTGAAGGGGTCTCTGTAGGAACATTTAACCTCTGTTATCAGGATAAGGCTGAGAATGTGGCTTCTATTATCTCAGTTACTCCCACTCTTTTCCTTATTAAAGCACTTGAGAGGAAGCGTGGATGACACTGGAGGAGGGCTGTGAAACATGGCTGTTAATTTAAATGCATTTCCTTACTGTGGGATGAGCCTCCCATTTCCCCCTTGACAAGGAATGATTCACTGCCTGCACTTATGGGAAATGGAAGCAGGCAGGTTGTCCTATGCAAGCATAAAACCCTGACAAATACCTGCTGGCACTTGTCTGACTTTTTATGAAGGATAACTTCATTACTGCTTGGTAAAGTTGCATATCCAATACTTAGCTCTTCTGTATTGCAAGGCAGGCAGAAAGTATTCTCTACCTTCATTAAGTGTTCTAAAGACCAGTCAATCAACATCATCAGTGATCAAAGGGGTTCCACACAAGGGGAAAGCTCAGCCTGGCAGGATAAAACCACTAAGGAAAAGCCCATGTGATTAATTCACAGCCTTATTTAGCACAGTACTAAACCAAGCACCAGCAGAGAACTGGTCTTGAGCAAAACCCAAGAGTTGGTTTCTGAAGTTTGCACTGCAGTTAGACAGCGGAAGGGAACTTTGCTATGTACATCCCCTTCAAATGCTTTGTTCAGCAAGCCTGATGGTCCCCCAGGTTCAACATATGTTGCATACAAAACCCCTCAAATTTGTATCACATGTTGTTGTGACCCTTGCAGATGGGGCTACAACAGGAAGAGATAACAGCAGGTGTATCTGAAGGCCAAAAAAGCCTATTTTTACAAAAATACAGACAAGAAGAGGATAAGGAAGAGAAAGACAAAAATGATAAACTGCAGATTTCTCACTGCAGAGGACACAGTTGTGTGTTCTGTTCCTTCAAACAGTTCCTCTTTTAGAAATGAGAAATGTATGCTATTTTTGCAGACACACCAAAACTTCAGCTTTTTCCTAAGAAAAATTAGCAGCATCTTGCTGAGTGCCAGTGTTTTACAGATTAGAATCAGTAGTATTTTAAAACAATCACTGGTTCTCCTACTATCTGAAGACTTAATTACACTTGTTAGAAACTGAGGAATTAGCACGAGCTCTGGTTATTGATCACTTTAATCCAGGGGTAGCAACTGCCATACCAGATTATACACCAAAAACACCTGAACTTTCAACCTGTAGAGTTTAGAAATGCCATTTATTTTTATCAAAAAAATGACTCCAAGAATCCACCAGCACATGCACAGGAAATTTATAGTATGAGAGGACTCTGTAATGTAGGTTAAAAAGAGATACTTTAGCCTAATCATTGGATCATGTTAAGAATACGGTTCAAATATGACAAGTTAATAAATGGCTCTCTGCTCATTTTGGGGGATGACTTCAGTGGCCAGTGAAACATAAGGCCACATCTCAGCCTAGTTACCTCTGGTCTATTTTTGTAGATATTATGCTTTGAATGAATCAAATCCCAGTGAAATGTAGAGGAAGAAAAACACTTTTCTTCCCACAGGCAAAAGCTCTCAAGTTGACAGAACTCACACTGGATCTCACCAGCATTGAATAAAGGGACTGTTACTGCCTCCCCAGAGTTCTATATCCAGTGAAAGGAGCCCTTAAACAGAGGAGAATTACCCTGCCCAACTGATGATGGACTGATGTAGAAGCTGATGACAGCTTTTTGACTTGGTCTGTCACTAAAATTTCCAGCATCTTCCTCACCACTGTTATTTTAAGTATGAAATTAACCTTACAGGTCTCTTGACTCATAGAGATTGTAAAGATAACATTACTATTCATGTCTTACTATCACCAAAGTGCAGCAGTGATGTTCACATCTAATAACTGCACATGGTTTTGCCATAAGTGTTTTTATAAATGGTAAGTGGTCGTTTGAGAGGCACATCTACTGTTACAACTAACTGCAGTTTGAGCTATTTGTCTGTCCAAATACAGGCTTTCATCTATGTGCAGGGCAAAACACTGGCCAATAGCAACTACTGCCAAGCAAAATGTAACAATCTATAATTGACACAGAGGGATCTGAAAGGTAATGAAACACAGATTTTTAAAATCCCACAACTGAAGACAGTTCTTAATGATCTTACTAATTCTGCACAGTCTGTCTGCTTACTTCTAAATGTTATTCCTTTACCATGTACCTGAAGGTCATGTCTGCGTTCTCAGCTATACAGCTACACTGGAAATAAGCACAGATGGTTGTCTGCCACTGCACTGCATCTTTTTTCAGTGTCAGGCTTCTAAGCCGCTGTCCTCTGTTGTTTAAATGTGAAATAATTCAGTGTTCATAATGATCAGAACAGCTGTAGCAGAACCAAATGAACGACTGTTCCCTGGTCGCTGCTTCTATTTCACTCAAGATTTTATCCAGTCCTTGATTTTTATCTCCTCCAAATTGAGCAGTTCTTGCATCCTTACCCATTTTTTGTATGGGGACACTTCCATAACCTTTGTAATCTTTGTCATGCTCTCTTCTCTTTCAGCTCTACAAGAACTTTTGTGAGATGGGGGACCAAAGTAGCACATATTAATCCTGATGTGAATGCACTATGGATGTTTGCAGCAACATTCTGATGCTTTCTGCTTTATTCTCTGTTCTTTTGCTAATAGTTTCTAACATTCAACTAGCTTTTTGACAGCTGGTGGGCACTGAGTGTTCAAAGAACCACACAAAATAATTGCAACATTTCTTTGTTGAGCACTAATATACAGCTGAGAGTGAGCATTAACAGACAGCTGAGATTTCTTCACTGTGTATTTAAAATCAATTGTTTTCTTCCATCTGCAGCACTTCACATTTAATAGCTCTGAATATCATCTGCCATTTTATTTCCCAGTCACCAGGTACAGCCAGGCCCTTCTCCAACTTTTACAGCTGGACTTTCCTTTTTGTTTTCCCAAAAAACTCCATACAACTAGCACCTTTCATCAACTCATTATCCATCCCCTTTTACGTATTACCCTGAATATACAGAACAACACAACAACATGGGCTCTGGCACAAGTGCCAACACAGGTTCAACAGTGACCTTCCTTCATTTCTTCACTCCAAAAGATGATCATTAAGTCTGTTTTCTACACTTTCAGCAGCAGTTTGTTTATCTGAAGGCTTTCCCTTTTATCTCCCAAGTAGTATAGTTTGCTCACGAGCATGGGGTATGGGACCTTGTAAAAAGCTTTTGACTAAGGAGAGTCTCATGTAACCTTGCTTGTTGTACATAGAGACTCTTCAGAATGCACTGCTTCCCTTTACAAAAGCCATGATTGCCATACCCCAATATATGATATTTATCCTTGTGTCCACTACTTCCATTTTGTCCTTTGTGAATGAGCCTGCATTTTGCCACACTAATATGCTGCTCGGACACAACTGATTTACCTGGCTACAAAAACAGTGTTGAACAATTACACTTCCCCCATGATTAATTTGTCGTTCAGTTTTAAAACTTGATTTGTCATTAAGTTTTCTATTATCAGTAAGCAGGAGATACATGAGCAGCTGAACCAATAAAGTCCTTCTATGGAAGAACAGAAACTGCAGGATTATGCTGTTGGAAGAACATTGTGAAGCAGACATGAGTGAATTGATCTGGACTAAGTTTTCTATTAACTTTGTTTAGTAGGTTTTACACTTTGTTCAGATGTGTTTTAAGTCTTATGTTTGAGATGCTTTTCAGAAAAGGCATCAGATACCTTTATTCTTCCATTAAACACTGAGTCTGAAAAGAATTAACTTGAGACTGGTCATTCCTGTCTTTTTTAAGCTTCAAGAAACATACTCTAGACACAAGCCTAAATGGCTTACTGAGACAAAAATGGGTATAACATTTATTTACATTTCCTTTGCAGGCTAGCATTAAATAACCTCTGGAACCTAATATCTTTCAGTACAAGAAATCAGTTTCTTGCTTTCAGGTAACTGGAAGATAACACAAGTCAGAGACAAAGACACAGCTCTTTTCCCAGGACAATGTACTACTGTCTGTACCCTGGGCAGAGGGAAAGGCAGGGCATCTATGCACATACTGAAGCTCATATTTACTTGTGTTCTGTAGGCTTAAAGTTTCTGCTTAAAAAAACAAATAAACTCACAAATACAGAAAAAAAACAGCAAATTCTACTAAATCAGAATCTTGAATATCTGAGATTGAATCCTCCCCTGCTGAAGTGTGTAATGTTTCTCATCCATTCACTAGGATTATTTTTCAGGTTGCTAGAAATAGATTAATGTCCTTATTTCCTTGTGGGAATGAATAATGCTCTTTGGCTAGACTGACTGCTGAAACACTTTTTCCACTGCTCCACACAGCCTGTGCAATAACCACAGAGCTCCTAGCCCAGCTGTAATTACCTTGAATTTGTGCTCATAATTCTCAAAAGCTTCCATGACCATGCAGACAGCCTCCATGGAGCGTTCCAGGCGTCTGTCCACCCCGTTAAAGCGGTACATACTCCCGGAAACATCCACCACCAGGCGCAAGCGCTTGGGTTTCTGCTGGGGGCTCCCAGGCTGACAGGGAAACACAGCAGAAAAAGAACACCAATATAAATGGGAAAGTTGAACATTAGTGGTGATAAAACATTTCATAAAGAGAATTCAATGCACTTTGCGAAGTAAAGTAGGAAACTTTTATCCAGCAAACACTATTTTAACAAAAAAGATCAAAATACTTTTTTTTTTTTCCTGTTTCAAACAATTTACTTGACAGACACCTCAATTTGTTCTTTCCCCTCACCCTCAATGACTGGAAACAAAGTACCTTGAAAAATTCCACACATACTAGTCAGGAAAATACTTTTTCTGTCTCAGTTTTGATTCTTCACGTCTCATTTCAGTAGAGAGACTCTCAAATTCGCTCTTTCTGCCAAGGTTCATAATTGAAATGCTTCTCCTTGGCTTCTCCTTGTACTAACAGGGACCTGGATAAGACTGTAAAAACTTGTCTGATGAGGTTAGTAACATTCCAAAAATGCCTGAAATCTTGTTCTGATTAACTACCAGCTTCTTCTTCATTCTGATGCTGAAACCATTATTTTTTCCTGAAAACAATCCCCATCTGTTTTAACAATTTTTGGCATAGTATGTTCAAGAGAGGTGTTTTATTTAGTGTGCAATCAGATGAGTCTTGATTCAACTATAATGCTATTGAAGAGGATCTGGAAAAAAAACTCAGTCATATTAAAACCAAATAACTAAAATGTTTCTTTTACCTGTAAAGGGTTGCAAGCATTTGTGCGCTTTATTATTTTAATTATTCTCTTAATAGACTGTGGAATTCCTGATCTCCCAAAACCAAAGGGACACACAGGCCCATATATATATATATTTTTAATTAAAAATTAAAGGTGACCTTTATTTCCCCAATTGGGATATTTTTATGAAGCCTTAACCGTGCTACATTGAGTAAATACACTGTGAAAAAATGAGAAATGAAGATCTAATCACTTTTCTCTTCTTGACCTTTCACACAGGCAGTGCCAAGTTCCATAAACTGTTCAAAGCAACAGACATCAGGGCTAAGCAGCACAAAAACTAATACCATCATCAGATGTGTGTCGCTGACACGCACAAAGACGTTGTACTCAGCTACTACTTAAAAAAAAGTCTTGGTGTAGTTAAAAACTGCAATCTGTCATTAAATATTACAGCTAAATATTGCAGGCTAACCCTACCAGTTCTGGCCAGGTTTCGTTGGTCTGATTCAAGTGGTTTCCCTGTTGCTGACTCACACAGGCCTAACCATAATGTCTTCTAAGGAATGGCTGAATTGAGCCATAGGATGAAAACTTCATCAAATTTTCATGGCTTTTCCTCATACTTTTTCCCCATTATAGTTTTTATTCTTGTCAATTGAGATATTCGTGGAAGTCAAAATTCTTTGCCTATCATGGAGTATGGGAAAGACACTTGTAAAACACTATTCAAACTTTCAGGGTATCAGGGTATTTACTGAAAAAAAAATGAAGTTAGAAAATATTTTTCTTTTCCTGATAAAACCAGACAAAATGTTTTCTATTAATAGCCATCAGCTCATTAAAATATAAAATAAGAAAATAAAACTTGTTGCAGTGGATTAAACCAAAGCACTGCCTGGATCAGCATCCAAAGCCAGAGATGATTCTTACAAGTGTCTCACCCCTATATACTTACCCAAACTCCAGACAGTCCAAGATATCGTACAGCCACTATGAAATCACTAAACCATTTAAGCTTTTCCCCACCTTTCCCTGCTACTCATTGAATACTTACTTGTGGTTCAAGTTCTCCCCGTCGTTTATATATGGCTTTTTCTCCTGTCAGCCCATCAATGATTTTGGCATCATCTAGCTCTCCAACAGCTTGGTGTCTCAGCCAATGTCTTTCCTTACCCTTGGCCTACAACAGAAAAGAAACTTTAATTCACTCAGTGACATGAGTGTGTGTTAGACAATTTAAGACCTACTGGACATGACATATGCATGAATTTTCTTTGTAATGATGTGATAATTTTGGCCTAAGTCAAAGAAATCCAAGCACATTTACATAGCTGCCCTGTTCTTCTCTGAAAGAAAAATTAACATTGACAAAGAACTTGTTTCATATGTGCGAGTTTAACTGTGGACTGCAGAAATGTTAACCTTTTTTCTTGCAAGTATGCTGGAAATGCACGTAACAATGTAATGCACGGAACTGTGCAGAAATACATACAACCAGAGAGACATGCATAACTGACCATTTATTATGTGTCTCCAACCAAACAGCACATGAATAAAACGGCAGGTAACTTAAAGGCAAAACCAAGTAGTGTTCACCTTAGGTAATGGTAAGTGGTTTCTTTTAAAACGATAATAACAATAAACTATTTTTCGGTTTTAAAATAAAAACTTGACAATTGTGATACTTAAGAGACAGTCCACTAAATGCTTCTGTTTTATTTAAATGGGCATTGGTTATCTACAGCCTCACTTGATGACCATGCATTACAATCCAGGAACTCAAATATTCATGGAACTCCTCTCCATAGAAGCAAGCACTTAAGACTGAAGATTCAAGTGTTTTAATATTATAAGCAACATATTTAAGAACATTTCCAAAGGATAGCTTCATCGTGGTTCATAATAAGTAAGATCCATCTAAAGACAGCAAAGTCTGCATATATGGGTTTCATGGTTTACTTAATTTCTGCTTAAATTTTCAGGTTGAAGATACTTACTTAATTTAGTAGTAAGCCCAGCAAGCAAAGATTTTAAATCTATATATGTATAATGCTTTTCTACTCTAAGCAAATTACTGCTCAGCAGCTGGAGGGAAATCAAATATCCAGCAGGACACAAACGGCCTTAAACATTGGTCCTCAGGAATGAAAATCAGTTGCTTTCCGATGAGCAGGAAGTGTTACATTACAAATCCTTAGTAAACTGCAGGCCTGGGATTTGAGAGCATGATATAATTTTGTACAGTCTGAGCACTCAGATGATGGCTTCTTAAGACTCAGAGAATCTATAATTTCACTTTGGTCAAAATTAATGAGGTTTTCTTTTTTGTTATGTATGGAAGGAGTTCTGTCTGTTGCCTTACAGTGACTCAAGACTAAATGGACTATTTTCCTATGAAAATAAGTGGACAGGAAGAATACAAAGCCACAAGGAAGTGATTTTTTGATTTAGTTTACAGCATAGAATTTACTGTGACAAATATCTTTTTTTTAGCTAGGTAGTGTGCTCTCTGATAGAATTTCATGGTGCTACAGTCAACCTAGCTTTAACCCACTTTGGCAGGGGGGCATCCATGAGTTTTTTTCACCACCAGCTAATAGTTACCAGTATCGTTAAATACTCTTGGCAAGAAATTTAAAGCTCCTTATTCAATAGGAACATCAATTCCATTGTTGCCCAAAGAGTTGTATAACATCACAAAGAGATACCTGCAAATTCCAGGTGACCTCTACATGCTCCATCAAAATCACAGAATCATAGAATAGTAGAATGGTTTGGGTTGGAAAGGACCTTAAAGATCATCTAGTTCCAAGCCCCCTACCACGGTCAGGGACACCTTTCACTAGACCAGGTTGCTCAAGCCCTGTCCAACCTGGCCTTGAACACTGCCAGGAACAGAGCAGCCACAACTTCCTTAGGCAGTCTGTTCCAGTGCTGCACCACTCACAGTAAAGAATTTCTTTCTAATACCTAAATCTCCTCTATTTAAGCTTGAACCCGTTGCTCCTTGTTCTATCACTACAGTCCCTGTGAAACACCCATGGCAAATTTCAACAACATTCAAATACCCATTAAAAAAATGCTCCTGGAGACAACATGCTACTGAGTGAGCACAGCCTGTCTAAAATGAATTATGCACTTTCTAGGATGATGCAGATGAGATGACTCTGCTCCTAGTCAGCCGCTGTAAGGACTGGAATAGAGCTAGATCCTTAGCGCTTCCCTAGGGCTGCTGTTTTGCCAAATTTTTGTCATTTGCCTTTTTTTCAGTAGGCAGGAGGGATGAACAACAGAAGATGATAAAGTTTTGGCTCCATTAAGCAAATTCTTAACTACTTTCACTGAGTTTTTCATTTAGTTTTGTGATCATTTGCTGTTCAAGAAACAGCAGTGTGATACTCCAATACCTTTTGAAGCTTATGCAACAAAAGCCAGTATCTGAGCTGAAACTTTACTGGAGGAACACAGAGTAGATATTCTCTCCTAAACCAGGAAAGAATGCTCACAAAATCTGACCTAACCTCTTTCCAAAATAATGCTAAAATTATTTAGACTACTTAACTTAGCATCTACCTCTTCCATGCAGAATTCCCAGGAATTTATTTTCTTTATAAATGCTAAAAAAGTTCCCTTAAGCATGTGTGTTATACAGTGCACATATATATTTCAGAAAAGCTTCAAAGCATTTTCAATATGCAATTTTCATAAGCTTAAAAGCAACAGAAGTTTAAAAGCACTTACAATTTTAAGAGAAAAACAGAACTATTACGTATATACACTGTGCTTTGATATTTTACTAGAAAGGGCGTACAACCCATTACTATTGTAATATACTGGGACTGTATTGATGAAAAACTGTAAGTATTCATTGTGCTGCTTCTGAAATTAGAAAAACGTGCTAGATATCATATCTTATCAGCATGGCAATGGCTGACTGCAATACACCACCACAGTAAATCTTTTAAGTGAAAGGTACCAAAGACATATCTACAACCCCCCCTTCCAAAATGTAACTGTTGTTACATGAAAGTTGTGTATGTGAAGTCATCACATCTAAATGTGCCACTTGTAACAATATAGGATGGTATGAAATACTGCCAGTTGTGGTCGGCATTTGAGTCTGGGAAAACATTCTGCATATGTTCCCTTAGCTACTGGAATCACAAAACTAGTACTGACAAGGCACAGGAGTTTTTGCATTGTCAGCTCTCTGAGCCCTGCTTATTATAAGGCTGACACTACTTTATTCTTGCTGCTATGACCAGACAGCTCCCACATGGTCTAAATCAGACAGAGCACCAGCAGGCTCACTGACGCAGGCTCAGGTTTGCTCAGTTTAAATGCAAGTACTTAAATGATGCTCAGAAGCTATGGGAACAGCTGCCCTGAGTTCCCTCTGTAATAATAAAAAGAGAAATACTTTCTGGAAGGCAAAGACATATAAAATCTAAGATAAAATCTAAGAATCTAAGTCACTCCTTTCTGAAGTGACTGACTGACCATAATCTTCTGAATCTGGAGTTCAGACAGACAAGCTTTATTCTGGGTTTGGCCAGCGTGAGGAGAGAGAGGAAAGCTCATCATTAACCACATTTCCTAGACTTCTGGCTTTGCTACTGAAGATAAATAACAACTTGCAATTTCTTGTTAATGTTGTTCAAAGACCTGACAGAGATCCGTGAGTTATGCAAAACAAAATTAACAATGAAATTACATTCTCAGACTGTATTTATGTATTACATTCAAGGATCAGCCTATTCCTGTTAGTACCAATTTTTGCAAGCCATTCACAACTTGACCTGAATCCCAGCCTCTTGATTCTTGACATGTAGAATTTTATCAAAGGAACATGTTTTTTAAAAACTTCACACACCTAACAATAAAACACTTCTGTTGAAAAGAAAATCCATATGAAATACCCATGGACAATATATTTCCATCATGTGAACATGCTGAGTTTGAAACAAAGCAGATTCAAATGTTTTTAAAAAGCTGAAATGTTCTCTAAGGAGAAGGTAATATGGGATTTTTGCAAAGTTAAAAACACACAGACATTTGAGCTGCAAAGTTTACTACAGCTGTGTTGCTGACTTCTTATTTGAGAAATGAGGAATGTTTGATTGATAGGAGAAAAAAACAGTTTTAGCTGAGAACCAATGGTGTACATAGGACTATTCAGAATAAAAGGGACACATAGTCTTTCATCAGGGTTGAATATCTAACCATGCTGAAGAATTCAAATAAATTTGTTTTCCACTCAAAAAGATAACATGAAACGTGCTTGGACTCAGCTTCTCGATTAATAGAAAGCATTTTGCAACTAAGTAACTCCTATTATAATTTGTCTTCATTTTCCTAGTGCAGCTTCTAATAAAGAAACCTCCCCAAATCTGTATAAAAATTAGCTGTCAATATTGTCGTTATTCTACAATCTAGCTTTCCCAAATTCAGTGAGTTTGTTTCTTCATCATAAAGTACATATACTAGCTCTGTGATTAGCTGTTACAGATTTTGAAAGTAAGTTAATAAAATAATGAGGCTTATAAGACTTTGCTTTGATATTAAAATGATCTTTTTAAGAAAGCAACAGGTTATGTCTCCCTATATTAAAATATGTTATATTTTTATTATAATTTATGTGATCTCTGAATGTAAGAATTTTGGCTCCAAGGAATAGTTAAGGCAGACAAAAAAAAAGACTTTAAACTGAAGATTCACTTACTCATTTCACACCTAGAGTGCGCTTCCAATAGCATGTTTACTAGAAACATGGTAAAAAAATCACCTAGATATAAATGATGTAAGAAATCCTGAGATTTATACCTAAATTCCTAAGCCAAAAGCCTATGTCCTGAAGTGAAACACATATTAGGTGCACACATCACCTAATTATGACCATCTCAAAACTTCATTACATGAGGAGCTCTCTAAATTGACACAATCATAATAAAATTGGCTCGTTGGCTAATGGTTCTCTATATATGTGATTATAGTAGTGTTGTTGTAGTTACAAAAGCTTAAAGATATAAGTAAGGCAAAGAAAAATTCTACCTTTCTTATTTGCAGTACCAAGGGATTGGATGTTTTGTACCTAGGAGGAGTCTGTCAAGCATACAATGTAATTTCTTTTGATATTTCAGTTTTATTGCAAAAGTAAGGAGACAGATTATACATAGCACAGTGCCTAACTAATAAACTAAGGTGTATGTATACCAGTGGTTGGTAGCCTTCAACAGAAATACTTTTTAATCAGAGGTATCTTATAAGGAGTAAAATTAATTTCCTTTAATTTCAAGTGAAGATTTGAATATTCCCCCTAGAAAGAACACACTTTTAAATTTTATTTACCCCCTACATGATCAGCAGCATTAATAAAACCGGGAACAAAACCAAGACAGATTACTAGAAGAAAGGCAAACTAGTGGATTTGGAGATTCCACCTAGGAGATTTGGGCTATACCTCTTTTTATTAATATGTGTTAAAAACAAACCTGAGAAAAAAATCATGTTTTCAGGTGCAGATGCAGCTGAAAGTCTCAACCAAAGTGGGCATTTCTTTTAACATCTATAGCATTTGCACTTCTCAGCTAAAAAAAGTCTTTTGGACAGGAGGTAAAGACAAAGGCTGAGCTCTGCACACCATCACATATTCTTTTAATAACATATATTGTTTTCTTTCACATAATTTTGCTCCTGAGTCAGTAATCTTTGTAAACTGTGCTATGGGAATACTGTGACTTGTAGAGATGAACACTGTGATCCCCTTAAAAGCTGCCTGTGAAATAGTAGAATCATAGAATCACAGAATAGTTAGGGTTGCAAAGCACCTTAAGATCTAGTTCCAACCCCCCTGCCATGGGCAGGGACACCTCACACTAAACCATCTCACGCAAGGCTTCCTCCAATCTGGTCTTGAACACCGCCAGGGATGGAGCATACACAACCTCCCTGGGCAACCCATTCCAGTGCCTCACCACCCTAACAGGAAAGAATTTCCTCCTTATATCCAATAGAAGAGTGTTTTTCCTGTCCACGGTCATAACCCAAATCTTTCTTTCAGTCCTCAAAATTGTCAGATGGCAACAGGATCATCACAGGATAGCATTTGGGGCCTAATGTAATGTGCTCACCATGTTCCTTTATCAGTGAATCTAAGATTACCTGCAGATTGTCCAGGATGATGCGGAGTGACTGAACTTGACGTCGGACTGCTCCAGAGAACCTTTCGTAAGTTGATGCATCATATTCACTCATCTGAATCTCTTTCAATCTGAAGCAAAGAACAGAGAGCTAAGAACAGTTTAGGAAACCAGCATATCATCCACTTACATATGTAAACAACAGGTTTATTTATTTGATAACAGGGAAATTCTTCCCAATGTAGGGATTATCTGTGGTATGTGTAAAAGTGTCTGCTGAGGTATAATAGTTCAAGTCATCTCACCATTTGCCTACAGATCTTTCAAACAGAAGCAATTTGCTCATAATGGTCCACCTTGAAAGATATTTGTTAGGTGATGAATTCCTTACAACACATAATTTGGATTCATCATAATTCAAAGAAATTTCCATATGGCAGACAGATACATTTTTTTCAGAAGATAAATATTCTCATCAGTCTCCTTATCCACCTAGCTACGTTTTACTCTACCAAATCACAGTAATTTTAAGTGTGGCTTAATTCAATAAAATATTCTATACATCTTGTCCAGAACAGTTAAACACATGCTGGCAAGCTCTGTTAAATGATAATAAACAGGATAAGGTACTTGATAAACACAGTTAAGAAAGAAAATTCTTTTTAACCATCTTTTTCAAATTCTCTGGAAAATGGAAGGGAAAATAAAGGCTTCTCCATTACCTCTGTTTAAAGGCCTTTTCACCCATCTCTCGAGCAGCTCTCTTAACCTCCTCCGGAACTGCATCCTTTTCAGCTTGAGATATTTGGTAAACCCTGTGGCCAGCATCCAGTCGATATGGCCCACCTTTGCCACCTAATCCAGCAGTGTCTCTCCCACCTAACATAGTTGAGATAAGAAATAGTTAAGACTATGCATTTGATAATAAGTAAGAATACATTTTCTTTAATGTTTCCATTGTAATATCTACACAAACTCCAAAAATGTTGCCAACAATCCCCAGTAGAAATATTTATTGCCAAAGATTTTCAAAACCAAGCCAGCTACCATGGTAAAGAAGAACTCCAATGGAATATTTGTGTTTACCGCCCCTTGAGACCAGACTCATAATGGTTATCACCTGTATGAGGGGGACTATACATCATGAAAGTTTTGTACATCTCAAAGCTCCTGGTCCTTAAAGGCGTTCATTCAAACTCTGTCTTCTCCCTAGAATTTGTTGGTTTACACTGTTCCCAAACCACTTTCTATCTTCACTATCATGACGTTTTAGAATTAGGAGGCACTTTACCTGTTCTGCGTGCCTCTTGCCTACACCACCTAAATTGCTGCGACTATAGAGACATGTAAGAGAATGGCAAATAACTAAGCCTAGCATCTATGGCTGCAAGCTTCTGGTTCTCCACATGGCCAATGAAAAAAAAACAACATAAAAATGTAATTGAAGTGGAGTTCTGCTACACACAGTTTAAACTAGACTCTGTAAATACCTCTTTTCACTGGCAATAAAGCAACCTTGTACTGGGTAAATAGCTCTAGGCAGAGGATGTCCTTGTATAAATTGATTTTTGACTGGCACAGCATTGCCCTTAGATATCAATCAGTGATGCATTAACAAAAAGAACGAAAGACCTGTTCCACCAGCCCAAGTATTTCCACCAACATGTGGCATGTTGTCTGGATCCACTTTTCCATGTTTGGGGGAACTGACATCCAAACCACTGTCCCTCTGAATGGTTATCTGTAAAATAAAGAATAGAGCTGTAAATCTCTCTTACAACAAGGAAAACCACTCTAACAATCTAATAACAACATACTAAGTCAGCTGAAGAGCTAGAACATTAATTCAATAAATGCAATAACCCACACAATGACACATTAGATGCCATATATGAACCATTCAGTGCATTCAGATCTTATCCCATTAGAAATGTGCTTACTGATAATTGACAACATGTATTTGTAGAAACTATCGTCCTGTTTGAGCACTTCCCATAGTATCGTACATCCACAGTACCGTACATCCATTTAAAAATTTAATGCACACCGAACTACAGCTGGACATTCTTTACTGATGGGCACATTGACCTTCCTTTCATGAACGGGACTAAAGAAATGACATGCTCTTCTCTGAGATCCTTCAGTAAATGGCTAGCTCAAATGCCATGCTCAAGTAATCCTTCACTTCCCTGCCATTACTGCAGAAGTCTACAGTGGTAGGTTTTCTGCATCTGTCTGACAGCACTTTCCCCATCGATTCACTGCAGAGCTGACCACCCAACAGCTGTCAGATGTGAGTCACTTTAGGCTGGGGCTGGATGTAAGCAGATGACTGAAGGTATAAATACTCCTTCCGGTATAAACTCTGAGTCATATTGTGAATCAATGATTCATGTGTAAACTGCCCTTCTATACTGTGTATGACTTAATGCCACTTTATTATTTTAAATGAAACTTAATGACAGAGATGCGAAATTAATGTCTCTAACTTCTAAGTTTCTTCTTATCTACCATAATACATTTAATTCTCTGATGAATTTATGTGCCTTACAACTACAATTTATTGCCTTCTCAGAACTTCACTGGCATTATCAGGGTTTTCACTGTGACTGTAGAGAAGTCTAATCCTTCAATTCACTGTCTTGCAAACTCAACTTCATGCTGACATGGATTCCACACGTTTTTAAACAGAAAACATGTGCTAGAACAATAGTGTCTTGGCAGTTATTCAAAACATCAGTTTCTTTTTCTTTATAGAATTTATATTAATTCAAAGAGGTACAATGCATCCTCTGTGAACCATATCATTAGTGTAAAATCAAGATCTAATCTGATAAATTACATTAATTTAACATTTGTATAGGAAAAAAGACACTTAACCAGAACAGCATGTTACGCTTAGGGTCATATACTTCTTTGGTGTAAGAGATTTCCTCAAAAATAAAGGTTTGGGTTTTTTTACATAAAAATAAATAAGTAGATTTCAAAACTATCGGTAATATAGAATCATAGAATAGTTAGGGTTGGAAAGCACCTTAACATCATCAAGTTCCAAACCCCTTGCCATGGGCAGGGACACCTCACACTAAACCATGCCACTCAAGGCTCTGTCCAACCTGGCCTTGAACACCACGAGGAATGGAGCATTCACAGCATCCCTGGGCAACGCATTTCAGTGCCTCACCACTCTTACAGTAAAGAACTTCTTCCTTAAAAAAGAATATATATATGTATATATATATGTCAATAAAAATCACTGGACTTAGTTTAAACTAAAATCATAAAACCAGAACAGTTGTGTCAGCCTCCTGAATCAAAATATTATTCTATAAAGAGAAACAATAAAATAACAGAAAATGTTTTACATGTTCATCCTTCTGGATTTTTCATAGAAAATAACCCAAAGTCTGCAGAAGGGAAATCTGTAAGGGAAACATAAACTGACAAACTGAAGGAGAGTCAGTGAGAAAAATCTAGTTTGGCTGGAGTGCAAAGGAAGACAAGCAAAACAAGTACTGAAAGTTCTAAACAAGCTGAAACAAATCTAAAAAATCCACAGTAACTTCCAGAAGCTTGCCTGATTGGAATTTCAGGACATACTGAGGTTTCTCGTCCAAGTCATTGAAGCAAACAAACAAAAATTTTATGCGAGAAGAATATGAAGGCTGCAGGTCAGAGAGATGCTAAAGAAATGTGTTTTCCTGAAGGGGCAATATGTCATGGTTTAAACCCAGCCAGACAGGTCGTTCACTCACTCCCCCCTTCTTGCCCTCCCCCTACTCCTGGAGGGACGGAGAGGAGAATCAGAGAGAATGCAACTCCCACGGGTTGAGATAAGAACAGTTTAGTAACTAAGGTGTAACACAAATCACTACTGCTGCCACCAATAATAGTAATGATAAAGGAAATAACAAGGGAAGAGAATACAACACCTCAGCACCAGGCAACCGATAACTCGCCCCCTCCAGCCCGACCAAGCACCGACCGATACCTCCTCCAACCCTGCAGTCCACTGCCCTTCCAGGTAACTCTCAGTTACCTCCTGGGCATGACGTGCTGTGGTATGGAATACCTCTTTGGTCAGTCTGGGTCAGGTGTCCTGTCTCTGCTTCCTCCCGGCTTCCCCTCCTCCCGCAGAGCATGAGGCTCACAAAGTCCTTGGCCAAACCAAAACATCATTGTTATCAGCTCTGCTCCCAGGCCAAAAGTCAAAACACAGCACTGCACCAGCTACCAAGAAAGAGAAAGATGACTGCTACTGCTGAACCCAGGACAGCAATGGTATGAAAGAAGCGCTTGAGAAAAAGGGAAATGAAGAAACAACACCATATAACAAGATCTGTTAATGCTTTGACTTCATTTTCTGGTGCTGCCTCTTACACATCCATTCACTCCTGACAGCAAGGGCAGCCAGGCAGGAATAAAACTAAACACTCATTTTACATTCAGTGAGAGATATGCGGTATCTGAACAACTCGCCTTATATCAGTTCCTTCTGAGATATATGAATGAATGCCAAAACACTTTTACATGGCTACATTTCATTATTTTTTCCTGACAACACTGGGATTCTAAGAGTGAACTGAATAGGGAAACTGATAAAAACACATTCAGTTTGGAAACTAAGTGATCCTACCACACTTCTTACAGTAACGTAAAGAAGATAAAGAAGCTCAGAGAAGCCAGTTACATGATTTAATGAACTCATCAACACAATGAACCCATGTGTTCCACGTCTGTGTCATATTTATGCTAAATAGCTGTTAAACGCATAGCAATCTGTAATAGGAGCTACTCTGAAGATGAGTCAAAGGCTGGTTGTTTTGTCTAGACTTCAGATGGTCAGGCAAACTATGGTAAGGGAACTTTATACTTTACACTAATCAAATCTTAACCATGTTTGGAAGTGGATCTAGAACTGCATTCATGCCACTTAAGTTAATAGGGAATTAATTCTATTGAATTCTGATCATCTAATTTAATAAAATTAAGCCAGGAAAGTAAGGAAGCACTGACACATATCACATTTTGAAACTTCAAACATTCCTCAGTAGGAGACAGGAGCTGAATTTACTGAGAATCACACAGCTGACCCAGATACACCGTGCACTGCCTCTACAGGACACTGTCACCGCTATGGGAAGAAAAGAGCTTGCGATAACAGATTAATAACAGTTTGTGAATTATAGAGAGGACTGCTGTACTCAGTTATTAAAATTATTAATGTCCCACACTTACATCAATGTTTCCTTCTCATATAAGACCTGTTTTCACAATTACAGTACTCCCCTTTTGACCACAGAATTAATTTTCTTATATATTGCAAACAAAACTTGCTGGCTGTATGAGCAAAACTGACCAAAAGCATCATCAAATTTAGCTTCAGCTTATTTCATACAAGAGAAGTTAACAATATTCAGCATCCAGTAATCTTAATCATACACTGCAATGAAAGGAAAAAAAGTCTTTAAAAAGAAGCTTCACTACCTCAAAGGCAGTCCCATGTCCCACGCACAACTGTGCATTTCATTATTTAACAAGTGCTGGTTGCCCCCAGTTTGCTTGTGACAAGCAAAAAAAAAGTAATAAAAGAAATGACAGCCACTCTTTACCATGTCACATTTATGTGTCTAATGGCAATAAGATCACTGAATTGTCTGAATTTTTATAAGATGCTTTAAAGAAATTAATCACAGTACATCTAGACTGAATATATATCAGTATCTATTACTAACATGTTTATAATAGTATCCAATTTAATGAGTAAAAGACACCTAGCAAAGTCAACTGAAATGAACATTTCAGTGTAACTATTATTTGATCATTCATTTTGCAGAGTATTCATGACCTTCAACACTGCCACATATTTCTTCCATGCATTTTAAGCCTGCATATCAGCTCTTCCTGTTCAAGTCTGTTACAATAAACTGAAGACTAAAATTCCAGGAGTTACCTTTGCAGAAACAGGGAAAGAGAGAAGGAATCTCCTCTCCTTCTCTATTTTCCCATTTGATATTCTCTTTATTGCCCAGAATTTCATGCAGGAGATCTAACCAACACTTTTCACTGTCTTAGATGCCCATACCTTCATTACAGACTTGTACAAAGCTGACTTTAGAACACGGGGCAGAATATAATATTTAACCACTGACAGAAAAAGAACTCCAGGTTACAGGTTAAGAAATATCTTTCAGACTTTGCAAACAAAAGTTAGATGAGGCTGAAAATATTTCTACCTTTGAACAGAAAAGTAATAAAGGAGGGATGGCTTCCAGCAAAATGGAAGGGCTTTTTCCTTGATTCAGTCTGGGATCCATCTCTCATGAAGACTGTTTTCTTAGTCGCAGATATTCCTGTCATCCTACCCCGTACATGACAGGCTTCTGTTCAACCCAAGCTGGCTAGAGAGTAGATGGTCTTTTAATACAGCAGCTTACTTCTGTATTATGATGTGGCTGACTTCATTAAGATTCCTGAAGGGTGCAGGATGTATCAGTGCCAGAAAAGCTCCTTTGCAGTGCTTATAGCAACAAACTCAAGTTTCTACCAGAGGACTGGCAAAGAAACTCTGGTCTCCAATGGGGGTGAGCTGCCTCATGTACAGAGAAAACAGATCTTTCGCCTCTTTGCTTTAACACATCTGTCCCTGCTTATGGAAAACACAATGCTTATTTTAATACCCTGGATACAACTTAAAAAGGGAGGAAAAAAACAGAGAGAATACTCTTAATTCCAGGTTAGCATCCTGCAGGTGCAAAGGGATGTAATATGTACTTTTAAAAATGGACTATATTTCTGTTCTCCAAATCTTCCCAAATCAATCTTTTCTTATTCTTTCAGGTATGTATAAACAGAGCTGGCCATTCCTTATAGGAATTTTCATCTTCATAGAAGAAATAAATGGAATTCCTCTTTGTTGCACACAGCGACAAACAAGTAACCAACCCTTCTACTAAGCCCATTAAGCATTCAGTGGATCATTCCACATACAACACGTTTACTAAAACTGCAACCAGCATGATTTCATATGTCACAACTTAATAAACACAAATGGGCAAAACATCATTTTACAGAAGCAAACAGGATCACAGCTACACTAGTTACAACTGTAGAAACCATTTTCATAGGAAGATTTCTAAAAACTAAGGTGCCCAAACAGTAACTGTTTTCACAAGCATTTATTCTAGTAGTAGGAATAATAATGTATTATTTAGTGTTTCTTACTGTTAGTCAGAACAAAGTAGGAAAAAGAATATGTGCGCTAAGATCTGAGGTAGAAAGAATTAATCTACTATTATGGAGGGAAGAATTAATCTGTTATTTTGCCTTTTCATTAATATACAGGGCAGTTTACAGTCAATGAAGAACACGTGTTACTTCCTCAAAATGCATTAAATTATTGTTGAAAACATAGATTACATTAATATAAAACCACTAAAAATACTATAAAGTTAAAACATTAATGTTTTCTTTAATATCTTCTTTCCTCATTAGCACTGTTGTCAAAGATTGGGCATGTATAAGAAGATCATTGCAGGAAAAGAAGTGAAAACATCTTAGGCTTTTGTCCTACATGTGATTTGGGAGATATTAATTACTTCATCAAAATCAGTGAAAAAACTTTTATCGCAACCATACATTATTATGAAAGAAGATTAGCTTTGACTATAACAAAACATGACTATTCTCCAGGTGGAAAAGTCATTAAAGAATCCATTCCACAGTGGCACAAAGGATTAGGAAATATATTCCAGGGAATGCAAAATGTATTCCAGTTTATGTGCAAAAGGCTGGTTTTTCCTTGAAACAAAATTGTTTTCTTTTATGCCCCTTAAAACCTCAGCATTACCCTAGGCTGTATTGAACAAGTCACAAGAACATCCTTCCCTCCAAGACATTCTTTATCAGCAGCACAAATATATGCATTATATTCTCAAAGAGCATACAGAAGTTCCACATGAGGGAAATCAAATGCTAATCTGCCTGTTCCAGGGTGGTTTTACATTCTATTGTAAAACTGATTCTACCAAAGACAGAAATAAAATCTACTTATACAAACTAGCGAGAGAAAGGCAAAAAGGGGGGGGGGGAATGAATCTAATGGCTCCTATTGCTTTTACATGTATCATGTACAGCTTTTTTCTATGTACTAAAAATCAATAGCACAATTTCTATTCACATCGACAGCACAAAATTGAGCCCACAACTCATTTTTCTACAGAAAGGAATACTCAGTATTAGACAACAAAATAATAATATATGAAATACATTCTGTTTCTTCAATTGTACCCTGAAATGTAAAACATTAGTCATGCTGCAGTGTAAAACATTTAATAGGTTTTCTTCATTCTACGGGCTTCATTTTAGTTTTCTATCTTGTCTGTGAAACTGCAAGAGTTCAAAACGAACTAACGAAGCTTCTTGCATTATCTGACTCCTGTGAACATTTCTCTTTCAAAGTAGCTTTTAAAATTCATATAGGCATTAAACTTCTGTCTCAAATAGCAAACCTGTTCAAAGCATCATAGCTTTAATGGAATTTTAGAAAAGTGAATTTGTGTGGGCAAAGAGGTGGAGATTGGCGTGAAACACATGAAAAGAGGTATCTGGCTTGCAAATGAAGCTATTATGCACATGTTAAAAAACCCCAAACCACTATATAAAATGTAGTTGTTGCTACTACGGGTCTTCTTTTAAACTAAATGCTGTCACTCTTAAGTACCAACTCAGCAACTCTGCAGCAGTAGATGCATTAGAGTCTTTTGTCTATGAATATGCACTCTGTGGCTTAAAAGGTGGATAAACTAAATGAAGTAATGAGAGAATATCATACATTCGTTTCCATCTAACATACCCTCTGCTATATTAACACCTGTGTAAATTCCATTTTCCTCTGTCATTATTAAAAATTGCCTAACTTTAAATTCAATTCCCTAAAGTAACTTTCTTTAAAGTTAGATAATATTTAATTAAGAATTAAAAACTCTTTTCAACTAAAAGATGTGAGGTCATAATCTTTTTAGTATATTAATCCACTATAAATTATAATCAGAGCAGACAGATCATGTCTAGCTTGGTTATTTATCATGACTACTACACACCTCCTAACATCAATGAACTCAGAAAACAGTAAATTTGATTTCTTCTGTAGTACCCTGAATAACCAGCAGCTAAAAGGATGGGATAAATGAACACATTATTACAATTTGGAATAATCTGCAGATCAGATGACATAAATTTTCACTGCAGTTGTCCTTTTACTAATCAGAGAACAACTTTCATAGGGGCAGAATTATTCACATGCATTTTTCTTGCTGGGACAGCAGGATTTCATTGGTGTTAGGAGCTCCAGCCTTTATGTCAGCAACATGCTCTGCTGCAGACTTGCTGAGGTTTGAAAGACAGTGTGTTGAGGTGATTATATTTTCTTCCATGAGAACTGTGGGCTTTATCAGGAACGTAAGAGGAAGAAAGAGGAACCTTGTGCTGGATTAGCCTGCTCTAACAGAAAGGTAAGGTTATGCACTCTGCACTTTGCCTGTTTGCTCTAATTAGACTGGAAGATCTTTAGGAAAGGGTATATGTAGTTTAGACGTGTTTGTTTAATGCTTCCAACAAGGGCCTCATTTCATCTGAGGACACTGATGTGAGAAAATGTATCTGACAGAATTGATGGTCTTTATCTGAACTGCTTTATCCAGTGGAGACTTTTAGAGATATGAACTTACTGTTCTGTGGGTTCATGGCTTTCTAGTTTTATGCTTCTGCATACTCAGATGCCTTGCTTCAAGGTGTATGTCTGCTAGCCCTCACTTTGCTAAAATGAATCATAGAATCACAAAATGGTTTGAGTTTGAAGGGTCCCCAAAGATCACACAGTTCCAACTCCTTGCCATGGACAGGGACACCTTCACTAGACCAGGTTGCACCAAGCCCCATCCAACCTGGCCTTGAGCACTGCCAGAGCTGGAGCAGCTGCTGCTTCTCTGGGCACCTGTGCCAGTGACTCAACACCCTCACTGGGAAGAGCTTCTTCCCAATGTCTAATCTCAATCTACACTCAGTTTGAAGAATCATTCAGTTCAGGAAAAGGTCACAGACCTGAACTGTGTATCTGGGCCTTGTGGATCTCAGAACTGGAACTATTATCAAACTGTACCCTGTAATCCACGTATTGACTAGATAACTCTGTGATCCACACTATCTCCGGCTTTTCAGGACCCCATGCAGGACTGCAGAATGCCATCAAATGGTTATTCCAAACTTATAAAATCTCTCCACAGCCATGTATTTTTCATAATTTATAGGGTTTGCACCGACAGTATTTAAGATGAGCAAAAGCACTGTTATTAGCCCACCGATGCCCTCATGTGGTCAGAAAAATTACTTGCCCTAAAGTAGAAAACGCAGAACCAGGGAGGTGGTGGGGGGAAGGACTAGCCACTCTTGCTAAAGGTCATACTTTTATCTCAAATCAAGAACTGCAGCTTTGCCCAATTCAGTTTTACCATCAGAAAAAGTCTGGATTTTTGTTAAGATGCTATAAAGTAAAAAGGAACAAAAAGGAAAAAAATATTTTAAATTGTCACTATAGATTAAAGTAGATCCTGTGAAGTGAATACGAACATGCTGGGCTCACTGAAAATCCTGAATCAATTATTCTCGATCTAACCTAAACCCCAATTTTTTTTCAGATGAACTTGCATGAAACTTTCAGGCAAAAACTGCAGTTTCAGAAAATAAAAAAAAAATGTGTTCAATAAAACCAAAAATATTAAGGGGTGAATAATTCATGTAGAGTTCTGTGTGATTAGTTGAGTGGAATCAAAATAAAATAAATGAGGCTATTCAAGGAAGGGAATAAGCATTTTCCTTTGCCCTCATCAGATCTAAATGTTAACTGATGGACTGCAGAAGAAAGTCGGAATGTTGTGAACTCCTACTGAGTGCTGCTGAACTCATAAAAATGCTGATTTTAGCAAAAAGCCCTTGCATCATGGATGATTTAAGCAGTTAAGACATATGAAAAAACCCACCCTTACTTTTTTTAGCATTGGCGATGAACACATATGTCGATCTTTTACATTACTGACATGAACCATACGTTCACGTCTTCTAGCTTTTCACAGACCACAGAATAACTTACATCTTCTGTTACTGAACACTGCTATGAGACTGTGAAGATAGCCATTTAAATCTGAGAAAAATACTTATTACAAGCTCAGGAGTGTTGCGTCCCAGCTAGAAGGAAGTGCAGCAGGAGGGCCAGGAGACCTCCTTGGATGGATAAGGAGCTGCTGAGGAAAATTCAAATGAAAAAAGAGTCTTATAGAAAGTGGAAGCAAGGACAGGCGGCCTGGGAAGAGTACAGGGATGTTGTCTGGGAAACTAAGGACCAGGTTAGGAAAGCTAAGGCCCAGTTAGAGTTAAACTTGGCTAGGGATATTAAGAATAACAGGAAGGGATTCTGTAGGTATGTAGCAAATAAAAAACAGACTAGGGAGAACACAGGCCGTCTCCAGAAGCTATCAGCAGAACTGGCTACCCTAGATTTGAAGAAGGCTGAGGTTCTGAGTGACTTCTTTGCCTTGGTCTTCACTGGCAAATGCTCTGACCACACCACCCAAGTCTTGGAAGGCAGACACAGGGACTGTAAGAATGAAGACCTTGGGCTCACTGTAAGAAAGGATCTGGTTCAAGACCATCTTAAAAACCTGAACGTGCACAAGTCCATGGGTCCTGATGAAATCCATCTGTGGGTCCTGAAGGAGCTGGCAAATGAAGTTGCTAAGCCACTGTCCATCATATTTGAAAGATCATGGCAGTCAAGTGAAGTTCCCAACAACTTGAACAAGGGAAATATAAACCCCATTTTCAAGAAGGGTAAAATGGACGACCCGGGCAACTACAGACCAGTCAGTCTCACCTCTGTGCTTGGCAAAATCTTGGAGCATACTCTCCCGGAAGGCATGCTAAGGCACATGAAAAACAACAAGGTGCTTGGTGACAGCCAGCATGGCTTCACTAAGGGGAAATCCTGCCTCACCAATTTGGTGGCCTTCTATC
Organism: Neopsephotus bourkii; assembly: GCF_033783945.1. Taxonomy (NCBI): domain Eukaryota; kingdom Metazoa; phylum Chordata; class Aves; order Psittaciformes; family Psittacidae; genus Neopsephotus; species Neopsephotus bourkii. Next base: position 1,165,060 of record NW_026902112.1, on the reverse strand, counting down.
ATGGGGCTACAGAACTGATGGACAGCGGTAGACCAGTTGATGTCATCTACCTGGACTTGTGCAAAGCGCTCGACACTGTCCCACACGACATCCTTGTCTCTAAATTGGAGAGACATCAATTTGATAGGTGGACCACTCGGTGGATAAAGAACTGGCTGGATGGCCGCACACAAAGGGTTGTGGTCAGTGGCTCAATGTCTGGCTGGAGACCTGTAACGAGTGGTGTCCCTCAGGGATCAGTGTTGGGACCGGTCTTGTTCAACATCTTCGTCGCTGACATGGACAGTGGGATTGAGTGCGCCCTCAGCAAGTTTGCCGATGACACCAAGCGGTGTGGTTCGACTGATACGCTGGAGGGAAGGAATGCCATCCAGAGGGACCTTGACACGCTTGTGATGTGGGCTGGTGCCAATCTCATGAAATTTAACCATGCCAAGTGCAAGGTCCTACACCTGGGTCGGAGCAATCTCAGGCACAGCTACAGGTTGGACAGAGAAGAGATTTGGAGCAGCCCTGTGGAGAAGGACTTGAGGGTGCTGGTCGATGAGAAAATGAACATGAGCCAGCTTCAGTGTGTGCTCGCAGCCCAGAAAGCCAACCGTATCCTGGGCTGCATCAAAAGGAGCGTGACCAGCAGGTCAAAGGAGGTGATCCTGCCCCTCTACTCTGCTCTCATGAGACCTCACTTGGAGTATTGTGTGCATTTCTGGTGTCCTCAACATCAAAAGGACATGGATCTGTTGGAACAAGTCCAGAGGAGGGCCACGAGAGTGACTGGGGGACTGGAGCACCTTCTGTATGAAGATAGGCTGAGAAAGTTGGGGCTGTTCAGCCTGGAGAAGAGAAGGCTGCGTGGAGACCTCATAGCAGCCTTACAGTACCTGAAGGGGGCTATAGGGATGCTGGGTTTGGACTCTTCATTATGGATTGCAGTGACAGGCCAAGGGGTAATGGGTTAAAAATTTAATCAGGGGAAGTTTAGATTGGATATAAGGAAGAAGTTCTTTCCTGTTAGGGTGGTGAGGCACTGGAATAGGTTGCACAGGGAGGTTGTGAATGCTCCATCCCTGGTGGTGTTTAAGGCCAGGTTGGACAGAGCCTTGGGTGACATGGTTTAGTGTGAGGTGTCTCTGCCCATGGCAAGGGCGTTGGAACTAGATGATCTTAAGGTCCTTTCCAACCCTAAGTATTCTATGATTAATTGGATTTCTTGAGTTTTGCTGAATTTTTTTAATATGACTACACTCATCTCTGCATGTTTCAACCTCGATACCTAGATTTAACATGTTTCCTTAGGTGGCTACAGTGCATTTATATTTATTTTTTTCCCAGTTTAAGGTATCTTTGAACCTATTGCAGCATTCAAGGGCACTCAAGCTAACTCAGCTTGGCAACACAGTTACAAAGTATGATTATATATCCTTGTGGGTGTATATGGTATTTACCCCACCTCTGACACCGCTATAGACACACAGCATGAACTTGAACAAGTGACTTGCTTTTCCTATGTCTCTGTTCCCACTTCTGGAAAGTAATGATAATGCTAACTGGCTCCAGATGTTGCAATAACTACTTTTATAAATGTTTTTGGGTGTCTAGATGGAAAGGCTTATGAATGGATGAAGTAATTTTTTTTTTCACTTCTCCATTTAGGTATTTGCAATGATTCATGCTTTGTGGAAACACTGTATCAGTAAAATGTTAACTAGTTACAGCAGAAACTAAAAGACAATGCCTCTATCTAGGGATAGGAGGAAATGCAATTTAAGATAAAAACACTCATTTTTGACCAAAATCTACCCTCTCAATCATTTCCCCAGTGCATAAGATCTTGAATGAAATCTCCCAAAACCTTCACCTAAAGTCCTCCCTGTTCTTACATACATTTCATTCATGTCTTCTTTTAGTCCCAACGTCAAAACATCCAAAATATATCATGTGGAGTAGTCCACCTCTAGGGCCTCTTAACACAATGCATCTGGGCAGTACTGCATGAATTTCTACACTAGTGCAGAACTGTCCCTAGCACATTTGTTGTTCAAACCACTGGTGAGAAGCAAATGCAGACTTTTTCTAATGTGTTTCTCTAGATTCACTCCACCATCTCGGTTTTGTGATGCTGTGAGCTCTAACATGACACAACCCCTCAGCTGGCTTTTTGCTAGAAAACAAGATCAGGTCAAGGCACAAGAGCAAAGTGGGGGAAAAAAGGGAGAGAACATTTCCAGGCTCAGTGTCTCTGGAAGGGCCTGGCCTCAACTAAAGGCCCCCAGTAGGTAGACTATTACTGATGGGCAGTGAGTGAATTAGATTGGATAAACTGATGCACTTTGAAATTATTTTTATGTAAACATTGTACTTTATCTAAATGATGCTTAACAGTAAACAATAGTTACTGAAATAGAACAGCTGAACTGTATGAGAATGTAATTAGTGTTTTTTTCTATTTAATTTCTATCAATAACGCTTTGATGCAAAAAAGCAACATAAATTTATCAATGTCTGCCTATTTGAGGACAAGGTCTTTAAAATAAATAGTCTTTCAAATTATTTTCAGATATTTGATAATGAAATGACTTGTTCTCAGAAACACCAAGCAATGACAAAGCTCAGCAATTTTTGGATTTCAAGTGGATTTTATTGCTTCAGAAAATCCAGTATTTTGTTTAGGTTTTTATTTTAGGCACTCCAATTTACTAATTTCAGAATGTTGTAGTAATATTTTGAGTTTAAAACGTCAATAAATGAAGAAAATTTCTCACCCGTATTAGTGCAAACTTCCATAAACATAAACCAGGTTTTCAGGAACTGTTTTTGTAGCCTCAAGACTTCAGCAGTTTGAACTCTGCTGAGTATTTCTACAATACAAAACAAACGTTGACTTTTTTGAAGACTGTCACAACATTTTATCAGGGGAGCATAATTACCCATTATAAATAGAACAGCTGTTGGTTTTCCTCTGTTTCATCGCTTATGAACATCCAGCGTGTTTCTGAGATCTAGCATGTTTGTGAAATCCAAAATGCAGTCCTAGAAGATTGCATGAATAGTTTCAACTGAAGCCTGATTCAAGATTTGTCTCCAGTCCTTTGAATCTACAGTTATATTGAAAGCCCCCTAATTCTTCTTTCTCTCAAAAGTCAGGTAGCTCCAGAGAGATTCTGTGTGTTTTTGCAGAACAGTGGTTCCAAACCACCTAGATAAGTCTCATGTTGGTTTAAGAACATCACCATGAAGGGCTAATAAGTTTGCTAAGCCTATAGTAGCTTTGTGTGATGCATAAATGGCACCTTTTAGGGAACGAAAATTGGGAATGTGTGGGGAATGAATTCTAATGGTATGTGGAACACTGACAATTTCCTTCAGCGAGCTTCTGATGATTGGGAATGGTGGGTTTAGTCAAAGAATTAGAGATGCCTCATTACAGTCCAAAATACCTGGCATAAGCATGAAACATTATACAAAAGAAGGTAATTTTCACACTCTTGAATGAACAGATCAACATGTGGCTGTAAAATATCTCCAATTCTGTAAAAAAGATATCAGGAAATATTTAGCTGCAGTTTTCTTAGCAAAGTAACTGTCTGTAGAAAAGGAAACACTATACTTCTTGCTATGCTTATGTAGACAGGGTATCTATATGAATACATTTTCAAGCTAACAAGATCTTTACATTTCCAGAAAGGAATACCTTAATAAAGTACTGCTTTTATGTTTAGGTCCATCAAAAAATTGAGTTAAGAAGGAAAGGTGAAGGCCTTCATCTCCAAAATAGCAAAGTATATACAGTTTACACAGCAACCACATATCTATTATCTTATTGGAGATGAAAATAAAATAAAAATAATAAAATAAAATAAAACAAACCAAAACAATGTATTTTTTATTGCTCTGTAATCTGGAAAAAATGTTTCTTAGGCCTTATTATCTTACTATTTAAAGCAAAGTGTGTAAAGTAAAGAAACAGAAGTTAGCGATAATCATTCAAGTCTGAAGATCACATAGGCGGCTTTGTTTCAGCCATTTTGAGTTTTGTCAAACTACTGATTTGAACTATGTGCCTCGTTTAACAGAGGAAAGAAGAAAGTTATTCTAAGATTACTTTACCTGCGAATATGCCTTCTAATTAGAGGCAGGCTGTCAGGAGAGAGAAATTCTACAACAGACCTTGAAAACAGCTTAGTGACTATAGGAAAACTTCCTGGACTTAAAAAAAATGGCTACTTGACATTGCTACCTAAACGACATAACATTTTCTGGTGACGTGTACTTCCCAAGCCAGTATTCTCTAATAATTAGTTGACCAAGATTGACAGTACTGTAATACTGCTGAATAAAATTGCAAGTTATTAAAAAACCCCAAACCATTAACAAACCAAAAAGAAACCAAGAAGAAAAAAACAGCTATTAAATAAAGCTCTAACTGTTCCTCCTGGCTCTTTTCACTTGTACTGGTCAACTTGATCAGTAAATGAAATTGGGCTGGTGTAAACCAGCTATATCTGACCATAAGATGGTGCTAGTGCTACTGCAATGGCAATGAAAATGGCACTGGTAAAGCAACAAGCACGCACGCAAACATGCTACTGGGGAACTGTCTCCTTTTCTCATTACTTTTATGAAAGGCATTTGCTGAGATCCAGTAACAAGAACACGTCAGTTCTTGCACAAGTTTCTATAACTGCAGAACATCTTGCAGAAAGGGAGCTCAGAGTAGGAAAAGAAAGTGGAAGAAGAGCTATGGTTTTGGCCTAATATGTCTCATTCACACTTGAAATAGACACCTTGTAAAAAACAACTACAGAGAGATCTAATTTAGAAAAGACTCATCCTGTTTTCCCATTCCAATGTACTGTGAATGTGGTTAAAGAAATTCATGAAACAGAAATAACTGCAATGGTAGATAGAGACAGGATCCTCCTAGTCAGAAATGGAGAAGTCCTTCCAAGGCACACTTTAGCTCTTTGAAGTGACACCTTCTCCAGTCACTAACAGAAGTCGAAGATGAAACTGAGCAGTCCTGATTTTTCCCTCTGTGTTGCAATGGTAATCATACATATTAGTCAGTACATTGACACTTGTATATACATACATACATACACACAGAACATACATACAAATGCTATATGTTTTCAACACCTGCCTAAATTTCCCATGTGGGAACACGGCTACATCGTAGCTCTGCTCAGCTAAGAGAAATTTCAAGATCAGCCAAAGGCACTACCATGAACTCAAGGCATCTTCCACCTAGGATTCACATATCTTTTCTTGAGTATAAGCACGCTATTTTTTCCCCAAGTATTTGTACTCTGGAAAAGTATTTGCTTTCCTTAAAAACAAATCTCATTATTCTACATTTTGAAAGTCGGGGTTAAAATCCAGCAGGAGATAAAGAACTGATTTGCACTTAAATATATTAGAATTTGGCAAAATACAAACACTGTAAGACAAAGAGACTGTCGGTAACCTTAACTACAGGGGTCACAAATACAATTTTTAATTAAGCTATTGTGTCTTTTTTTTTTCAGTGAAGACATCTACTCAGTTTTTCTTGCAGGCATATTTCTACTTTTTTTAATTTCAACTGTTTTTCAACACAGCACTCCCATCTACCTCTCTCCCAGCTGAAAACTCATTTGCAACTCACTTTGTTAAGTGGTTTCACTCCAGCTTTGTGAACTCTTACCTGCACAGGATGACCATCTTCTTGGCCAATCATGTTCCTCCAGTCCTGCAGTGACCGCTGGAGGCTGTCCAGCCCAGTCTCCCAAAGCCGCACACCACCTCCCATGTCCACAGTAACCAAACCTGCTTTGCCAAGTGGTGCCAACAGGGCATCGGTATCTGAGATCTTGGAAAGCCAAGCTGTATATGGAGATAGAGATTGTGATCTGAAAAACAAGAATTAATGTGATATGGGACTCTTCATCAGGGACTGTAGTGATAAGACAAAGGGTATTGGCTTCAAACTTAAAGAGGGGAAATTTAGGTTAGTTATAAGGAAGTTCTTTACTATGAGGGTGGTGAGGCACTGGCACAGGTTGCCCAGAAAAGCTGTGGCTGCCCCATCCCTGGCAGTGTTCAAGGCCAGGCTGGATGAAGCTTTGAGCAACCTGGTCTAGTGGAAGGTATCCCTGACCATGGCCAAGGGGGTTGGAACTAGATGATCTTTAAGGTCCATTCCAACCCAAACCATTCTGTGGTTCTATAATTTTTCCTGAAGCTGCAATTAAAAAGAGGATAAGCATCTCTGTATTTAAGGTAGGAAAATGAAGTGAAATTACATCCTCATTCTATAAGACACTATAACTAAGCCCTGCAGATCCACTATTTAATCTAAAACATTCTACCTACTGGAACTGGTTATGACCAAAAGATACATGGCAGTATAAAAGGCAGTATAAAAGAAGCAGTAACACATATGCCTCTACGTATGACTGAAATTCCCATGTACCAATTCAACTGAAGAAATGCTATCTCAGCATTTCACCAGGACAGCTATGCCAGAAAGAGGAAAGGCTGTTAGATTTTAGCACAGAGCTATTCATACATATGAAAAGTCACTTCATTTATCACTTCTTAATGGAGTACATTTTAAAATCTGGACTTCTGCTCAGATTTGCCATAAATAGCTTAAATCCTCCTATGAGGTTAGGGTCATGATGTTGAAGTCTAGCTTTGTAATTTCTTATAAAATCCTAGAGTAAAATAAAGCATTATTCCCTACTATTTCTATGTTAATGTCTTACGTTTTGAATGACTCTGTAAAATGTAGGCCAATGGGTCAATTATAAAATGGTGAGCAGTCCAAAATTAATACGCTATTAATTCAAAACTTCCACAGATTACTAATGAAGCAAAATTAATTTCAACAAGAATCAATTATTATTGTCAAAACCAACATCAAATGGAGAGAATTAAAAAAAATCAAAACTATAAAATTCCTCTTGTGTGGTTTCATACATGTGCCATTTAAGCACGTAAAGTTGAGAGACTGCTATTAAAAACAAACCCCCTATTACTGCAGTTGAAAGTGTCAATTTTCAACCAAAATGCATGTTTATATCATAAAACGTTTGCAAATATGCTCTCCAATGGTGAAAGCTAGATGCTAAAACCAAACAGAAGCCACACAGTCTGGCTATTTTAATGTATCATGCAAGATACTTGTGAGGGAACATATACTTTTCACAGGGAGAACCAAAACATAGAGAAGCTATTTTCAAGATGAACTTTATACTGGATCAGAAATTGATTCCTGGTTTCGTGAAACGTAACACTGGATCATTCTTCCTGTTTTAGTTAGAGCTTAAATATACACAGAAAGGAAAAGAAAATAAAGAAAGCAAAATAAAACAAAACAGGGTAGAGGAGGATAAAGTGGGTGAAGAGGGGAAAGAGCAAAGGGAATGAAAGTCAGAAGACAAAGCTACCTTTCGTATTCACTAATTAACTGCCACATTTTCGCTGGTATCACCTAGTAAACAGATAAAAAATACTGACAGAAATATGCTGCAAGTCCAGAGGAGGGCCACGAGAATGATCAGGGGACTGGAGCACCTCCCATATGAAGATTGGCTAAGAAAGTTGGGGCTGTTCAGCCTGGAGAAGAGAAGGCTGCATGGAGACCTCACAGCAGCCTTCCAGTATCTGAAGGGGCCCTATAGGGATGCTGGGGATGGACTCTTCATTAGGGACTGTAATGATAGGACAAGGGGTAATGGGTTAAAACTTAAACAGGGGAAGTTTAGATTGGATATAAAGAGGAAAATCTTTCCTGTTAGGTTGGTGAGGCACTGGAATAGGTTGCCCAGGGAGGTTGTGAATGCTCCATCACTGGCAGTGTTCAAGGCCAGGTTGGACGAGGCCTTGGGTGATATGGTTTAGAGCGAGGTGTCCCTGCCCATGGCAGGGGGGTTGGAACTTGATGATCTTAAGGTCCTTTCCAACCCTAACTATTCTATGATTCTATGATTTGACACACTAGGTATGAATTATTTTTACTTTCCACATCAGAAGAAATATTTGATTATCCTGAAGTAATAATACACACTAAATTCTCTTTGCTCTTCCTGTAAGACAGAGGCTGCTCTAATCAATAAAATCAGCTACCTTGGAATAGCAATGTACTTGATTTTCTTTGCGTTAAGATCTGTTACTTCCAAGTATCCAGCAGCTTCTGGAGGAGTGACATCTGAAAATAAACAAACATGTTATTTTCCTGCTGCATGATTGAGTGGTTATTGCATTTGCATTTAGCAGATTAAATTTAAACATTTTATTATGCAGTACCTGTCAGAAAATGATAAGCTCTCACATTCAGCACAGGAGTGTAACTTGCAGATACAGAATTGTTTTACGATAGTGAGCAACCAGACAGGCACAATTATAAAAGAACAATGTATTTGTATAGCAAATGTCTAAATTACACACAAATACATCTGTGCTCACAAAAGCACTAATTAGGCATTACTGCAATAACTCACTCACTGCTTTCACCTGTCACCAAAGATAATGTCAGCTGTATATCTGATTTTAAAAGCATATTGAAGACCATTTCAAAACATTGTGCTTATGAATCCTACTTGAAAATTCCTCAATATTAACCTAAATGTTGTTGCCTTAAATTGAACCACTCATTTTGCAGGTAGATTCTCAGCATGCAAAGACTGCATAACTTCACAGTAAACAGCCCTAGACTATCTGGCATTTAATATTCTGTTTACAGAGATTTTAATGAATACAGCTAACACTGTGCTTCCACCCTCAGAAATGAATTTGTGTGTGTGTGCCCACACACACAGATTTTGCCACACACACACGCTACCTACACACAGTGGCTTTTGCCAACATATGAGTACACACTGCCTGGGCTCAGAAGTGCCTTCCAGTTAGGAGCTGCCTTTCACTTAAGTTTTCAGAAAAGAAACCAGAAGACTGAATTACACTGCATAGTATGGATACAAAATATCATTGACACAAGATGAAAGCAAGTCTAGATTTCTTTCTGAAACACCGTATCTTTCACCTCCTTAAAATGAAGGAAAGCCTGACCTTACCTGCAGAAGTGTTGATGCTTGCATACAGCACACACAGAAAAGACCAGTGAGATGAGCAGCGTAAGGGGATCTAATATTAAAATGAGTATAAAGAATAACCCACAGCAGCCCTTTATGCATATCTTCAGTATCTACAGTATGTATATCTGCAGTAGCACATCTATTGACTTTACCCATCTTCTTAATAATAGAAATATCAAACATATTAGAAACAGGAAAGAAGTATGAAAAAAATGAAAGTCTGTGGACCACAGAGCACTTTTTGTTTTGCTTAGGTCTTGTTTAAAATGTGGTCTCTCTTCTGTTAGTAATGGAGACTGAGATACACATTAAAAAATTCTGATGAAGATCAAGAACGTAAAGCTGATACTGAACTGGAAGGGGTAGAACTGTGTGATAATAATTAAAAAGATAATAAATTAGAGAAAGAAAACTCAAATAAACGATATTAAATTATAAGACCCAAAGGACAACTGAGTAGGAAGCTGAAGAAAAGCTAAACAACTGCTTAAATGCAGCACAAGAACAACTGGCCAGGCCCCAGAAATGCGGTCGAGAATTTTATGCTCAAACACAGAGACATAAGAGACTCCTGGGAGTGAAAAAGAGGTTACAATAGATGGGCTATAAGGACAAATTATTATTATTTTTTCTATAAAAGGAAACATTTTTTTTTAAACCAACAAACTATGCCCCATAATATCAAAAAGATCCCTATAAACAGGACAATATTATCCTGACTGAGTGGAGTTGACATGAAGTATTCAGTTTTGTTCACAGCAAAAAAAAGCTGGATACCAGGAAAGGCTTTTCTTATACAAGGAGAATGAAGCATCACAATAGGCCAATTATTTTACAAACACCAGCTAAGAAGTCTACACACATTGTCATCCTGTCCCTATATAAATAGGTGGAGCAGATGATGTGCTGAGGTTATTCCTGTAACTGTGTGTGTTACACTACATGCTGTTCCAGTTACTGCCACCCTAACAGAGATATGCACTCAGTAATAGACTTTTATGTCCATATATAGAAAGTGCTGAGAATCCCAAGTAAATATTTGCTCTCAAGTAGCCCTCATTTCTATAGCCTTGTTTTTAGAATAAACATTGATACTTATTTGCTGGATTCTGCCATGATCTCTTGAACAAGTTCATATTTTGTGGCCATACATCTATTTGGCAGCTTTGGGGGAAATTATTACTTGTTTAAGTTTCTTCTCAAACGTAACTATTATCCTGTTTTACAGCTCCAATAAAACATAAAGGAAATGATTTATTTGCTTGTTGTTCCTGGAGCAGTTTTGGTAATACATATTGCAGTATGTTAACAGTTTGGCTGATTACTTTGGGCTATTAATAGAAATAGAAGGCTCTGTGCCAGAACTGACCAGCTGCCAGCAAGGACTAGTACCTTATTATCTCACCTTCCAAGGGAGTACATGAATTTATACCTCTTTTCTTCTGTCTTCCTTTTGTCACTTGGAAAGATTTTGGGCTCATGCCATAACAATGGCACTACTGGGTTCACCTTAATCTAGTACTAATATCCTGCCTCCAAGTGTAGTTAGATAGTTGAAAAGGATAAGAATGGACAAAGTCCCCAGCCAGTTCCAATTTAGGGGTTTCTAAGCTGAATGTACTGTCTATGTTTTTATGCCTATGCATTTAGTATCCTTCCATGAGTTTGTCCAGTTTTCCTTTGGATCCACATTTCAGCATTCACAACATCCTTTGGGAAGCAGTTTCAAAGGCTGGTTCCCTGTTCTGTGAATAACCATCCTGTTTGTTTTGATGAAGTTCCTACTAGCTTCACTAGCTGGCCCTGAATGTAAAACTCTTGCTTTTTCCACATCTTCATGCCATGCCTGTTCTTGGTAGAACTCTACCATATTGCCCCTTTTCTGATCTTGTTTCCACAAGCAGGAGATTTGGCTGATGTAATCTTGCTCATCCTTATTGTCCTTTTCTGAATTTAACTCATTTCAGCCTTCCCTCACCTTGAGATGGAGGGCCAAAACTAGACAGTGTTAAAGACAACAGACTCACACAACAGCACGAAAATGTTTGCTGTTTTTTCTGTTTCTTTCCTAGTAATCCTTAACATTCAATCTTTTTTCAACTGCTACTGAGCATTGAACTGATCAATGAAATTATCTATAATAACATCAAAATCATGCTTCTGAAATGTACTGATCAGCCCCATCATTTTAGGTGTAGAATTAGGACTTCTTCTTTCTTTCTTCATGTACATTATATCTATCTATACTGAATTTCGTCTACTATTTCTATTACAGTCAGCACTGTAGTCCTTCTGCAATCCCTCATGGTGAATTCTCTGTACCATGACTAATGACCAGTATCACCAGCAAACACTGTCACTGCAGTGTTCATTCATTTCTCCATTTTTTTCATGACCATGCTGAGGAGCACAGGTCTCTGTAGTACTCCACTAATAAAACCGGCCATTAATTGATAAATAGAAATGTCTTAAGCCCAGAAAAATGGCTATGGAATAGAAAACCAAATAGAAACACAGAGTCTTGTTCAGTCCAATCTAATTGTATCAGTAAGGTCATATTAAGGATGATTCAGCTAAGATCAATTTTGGTAATTCATAAATTAAAACATCATGTAGGAAAGAAAAATCAATGATAGCGATCTTCACAAAGGCTTTATATCTTTCAGCTTAAATGGCCATAAAGTGCTGCACAAGCTATACCTGATAAAATTTTCTATAAATTCAATGGTATCAATCACTATTCATGCATATATGTGACCACCATTGAGGGGAAAAAAAAAGTTAGTATCTTGTTCAGCTATAACAACAGTCATAAATTAAATTGATCAGGCAGACAGAAGCCAATTCTCAGACATAAGTTGCTCAGGTAACTGGTATCCAGGATTCATGAAGACTGTCACCTGGTTTTTCATTATATTAATCTAGCATTATGAAGTGTTATATACCACAGCAACTCAAAAGACTTTAAGAGATAACTGTCAAGATGTCAATTTTAGGTTCCATTTTGAAGCACTGTATCCCTCCCTCCTAAATTAATAAACTAACTTCAACAAAAGCACAGATTTACCTTCTGAACTTTTTTATACCATCCGCTTCAGAGCCAGATTATTTTTTTTTACCATGAAGGCCTATAAAAATATGACCCCTCAGAAGTTCATAAGTGTGAGAAATTTATAGCCTGAAGCAGCATAATTAGTTCCAAGGTTGTCATGCTAACTCTTTTATTAAATTTAGTCTTTTTAAAAGCTAACCTTTTTTTTTTACAAACGCAGTTTTCTACCCTGTATATATCCTTAACTTTGCTTCTTTATTCAAGTAAATGTTTTACCCTTTTACTAATAAATAAAAGGATTTCTCTACAAAGAGAAGTTAATCTGTGTTAAATGAGGACAGGCATACTGGTTCATTTATTTTGTAAAGGAACTTAATTTGGGATAAAACATTCATTCTGGGACAGAGAACACAAGTTCAAAGAGGGACCAGATGAACTTGTGGACAACAGATCCATAAAACGAGATTTCAGGCATGAGGCAGGGATGTCCCCTGCAACATCGCTAGCAAAACAACTGCAAATGTTGAGAAAGTATGAATGGAAAGACACAGAAGTGGTCAGGCTCACATAGATGCCTGAAATAACCTCTCCCATTGGCCCCGCTGGAGACAGAACCCTGAGCTAGATGGACAAAAGGTTTGTCTTATCATTGCATGTCTGTGTTTCAACCACCAAGCAGAGATGGAAAATACTGGTGAAGGCAAATTGCTGAACTGGAATGCTCATACTCCTGTAGCTGGTTTCCAGTGCAGACAGAAGGAGATCCCATCTGCTGGGATATTCACAGTATAGACAGACTGTTAAGTCCTCAGAAGTATAATTCGGCATGTTAATAAGATCCAAATTAGTTTTAAAAATTAGTGCAATTACTCTCATTCCTCCTCAAATGCTTGCTTTGTGGTCCTTTAAAAACATCTTTGAAAAACTAATGAGCAATTGCAGTTTACAAAACATAAACAAGTGTGTTCAGTTGTTGTAGCACAAGTGTATAACCTCTTACCTTTTGGGTAAATGTCTTTCAAAGGCACATCTCCAGGTGCTAAAATTCTGACTATTTGATTAGAAGCCAATAAAGTTACACAATTGGTTTGTTTTGCAGCTCCTTTTTTCCTCTGGGCTCCATAATAAAATGGATCAGAAGGAGAAGCACGTTTGCAACTGAGAGAGGAGTTTCTTTTCCAGCTATACACTTCACTAGGAGACTGCAAGAGAGAAGGAGTATACTGAACAAAAGGTTACAGTTATTGAGCTTAAGAACAAACACTTCTTGATAATGTTCCACTTCTTACCTAATTTCAAATCAATTATAGCAACTGTGGTTATCTCTCATGTCATCACACGACAAGCAAAAGACCTGGATTATTTTGTCATTCAAAACTCCTACAAGAGTGAAAACCAACAGCCCACTTACACAAGTCTTAGGAATTGAGACTCTTTGAAGTTCTGAAGTTGAATCAACTTTTTTTTTTTTTTATGTTGAACCAGGAACAGAAAGCACTGAAACAACCTAATCTGGAATCAAGCTATGTAACACACTATTCCTATATTCTGTTTCCAAAAACATAGGTAAATGCAAACAGATACTTCAAGTAATGAATTCAAAGCGAGGCATCAAGGCTTAGAGAAATAAATGTAGGTGTCCCCATGTGAAGTAGGTGCTTCATCTCCCACTACAGCCACTAGAGCCCAGAGAACAGATCATCTCATCTGCAAGAAGGCCTTGGTGTTTGGTCAGCTGAGCACTGCTACTATGAATAAGAGCTTAGATACTTTGCTCGTTTTCTGTATCTTTTTTCTTAAATCTAGAGTCTTCCTAGCTGCTGCATGCTGAGCAAAAAATTCACACCGAACAGTCCAAAATGATACTGATACCTTTTGTCTTAGTGGTTGTATTTAACCAAAAATCTATAAAAACTTGTGATTCAGAAAATACCCCTCTAGCCAGCGCTATTCAGAACTCACCTACAAAGAATTTTGTCTGTACTAGACATTATCTTGTCAGTTTCTTACTATTCCAAACTCCTCTGAAAACCCTCCAGATCAGATTACCCTACAAAATGATGCACACTACATGAGTCTGTCATTTATTGACACTCTAGTAACCCTGCTCAGTACAAGAGGAACCGCAGGTTCAGACCCCTGCATGCACTTGGCTGAGGAGCCACTGCCGCGAGGTTACCGTCTGTGGGCTTATGACTGAACACCTCTAAGTCAGAATCCCACCTAGATGTAGCACTACTGCAGCACCACCGGCGCCTTGGTGGGCTTGCGATAGCGGTTGCTCAAGGCTGACCCAGGAGATGACAGTTTTGCTCAGAACGTGTGTTAAAGCCCTTCCTGAATCTTCATTAGCAAAGACAGGCCTTCCTCATAGGAGCAGGAAAACTCTTATCTTCAGACCCCGGCTGATGGAGCTCGTCTAGCCTTGTAAGGTCTTCCATCTAAGAGAAGGACACTCATACAAAACCTACGACCCGAGGACTTTGCTGTCACCGTCCTAGCTCGCTAGGCCATGGCAGTTAAACCTCAGGTGTAAACAGTGGGGACAGTTCTGCGCAAGCTGTGCCTCACCTAAAAATCCACTGCACAGGCTGGAAGGGCTTACTCTCACTTGTCTGAATGGATGGGTGTGGGTCGAAACAGCAGGTGACAAGGTGCATGGGAAGCTGCAGATCCAACCTTGCATGCGGGCAGACCAGGGCATGGGGAGCTCGAGATTGCTCAGGAGATGACAGCCCTGGTCGGACACTTCCTGATTGCCTAAGCACCCTTTTCCAACCAGATTTGCATATCCCACCTGCCCTTGGTCATTGTGCTTGTAGTAAGGGTGGTTAAAGCCCTTCCCAAATCTTCACTCACGAAGCCAAACCATCAATCAATTTTTCCACATCATTTGGTAAACAGGTACTTATCTGGTTACAGAATAAATGAGATCATACTACTTCATTGTATAAAAATGCTGAATATTTACCAAAAGGTCTGGGAAACCAATAACAATAGTAGCGTAATTATGCTCATCTGAGAAAATCCTGTTGGGGGAGATGATCTTTTGTCCCACAGCTGCACTGAGGTTTTCTGAAGATAGCTGGTCACTTGAAACTGCATGTGGCACACACAGTTCTGATGCTAAACCGGGAAATTAAACAAAATGAGAGTCATTAATTCCAGATGTGCAATAAGAAACACTATTAACTGCAAGAGTGCTGAGCACTGATCATTGCTATTTGAACACAAAATTACTAAAAAGCAGAAGGTTTGATTATACCTTACTATAGCACAGAAAAGAAGTCAGGAAACAATGTTATTTTTGTAAAGTTGAGTACTTAAAATCAGGAAATACTAGCTTTGTAGATGCTTACACCACTTAATTTTGCCCTCTACTGTGCAAATGAGGCAGGAAGCCTACGGAACAGAACAGCATGTGATCTCGTTGAAGATTGCTCTAATTCAAATGCACAAAAAAGCAAAATGTAGGTTTGCACAGGTAAGTGTCAATGTGACATTTCGTGGTAGCTGTCCTGCTGTCTCTGCAATTTGAATAATATTGTTTGTAGTACATTTTGGGTAAACAATGGTCTAGTTTTCTTTTTCTTCAAGCTAAGGAAAATTAAATCTTATTCTGTGCAACTGCAACAGCCCTTTACCTTGCCTTCCACTATCAACACAGTCAGAACCTGCTATCTTTAGTTTTGCAGCATACGCTATTTCCACTTCAGTGAGCAGACTATCCTGTTTACCTGGCAGTGGGAGAAAATCTTTCCTCCCTCAAAGGATGAATGGGCTACTGGTTTGGGTCAGTGGCAAGCCCACACTGATCAACCTTTCCTTAGCTCTCCTGCCACAGATTCTGCCTCAAAGAATGAGAACAGGTTGAAAATTATACATTCGGGGTTTGCTGGATGATTTGGAAAAAAGGTGGAGAGGGGCCATGATAACTTTCTGGATTGGAAGAGAAGAAATAAGATAACAAAGGATAAAAATAGCACAAAAAGCATACAGCAATAAACTGTTCACAAATAGTTTTTGAGACTGGAAATTGTAACAGTGTTTCTACCCATCTGAGGAATGATCCTCTCCAATGGTTTCTAAATAAGGTAGTAAAAGGAAGGAAACTACTGTGCTCTGATGGAGCTTGATAAGTTGATGGAGTAAACTGTACAAGAGATAAAAAGAATCCTAGATATTTAAGCTGTGGTTAGAGTCTTTGGTATCCAATTTGTTGCAGTTTGTTTAAAATAAGCTGTATTTATTATCTGCCAGTAACATTTGCTTGTATCATGTTTACACTGTATTAATCTCATTCTTCATACTTATGCTAGCCACAAGGACCAGGATGAAAATTTTTCCCTCTTTAACAGATATAAAGTGGTCTCTCTATTTGTTAACCTCCATCTCTCTAAGACACTGGAGATAGGCCAAAGCCTGTAAACTGCTAGGTGGGATGCACATATTCTTCACTGTTATTAAACCAGGTAGACTAAAGACTTTGTGCACCATGATCAAATAGTCAGGGTTGAAAATGTCATCAGATCAGAAAGACAGGCAGATCTTACCAGGCAGAATGATGACCATTGGAGATTTCTACCTTCTTTGTAGCTAAGATACGCCTCAATGCATAGCACCATCTGAGTATTCTACTGGGTATTCTTTTAGCACAGGTGTGATTGCCTCAATGGCAATCTGCAATCTGCAGAACTCTGGAAAATGTGACTTCTCTTCTGTTTTAATACTAGGTCTTTTGTATTGTGTTGAAAAATGTCTTACAGATCATCTTTGTGTAACAGACCTCAAAGAGTGTGCAGACTGGACCTGTCAACATGTTTATTCCTTTTTATTCCTACATTCTAATTCCTACCTAGATGTCTTTTTTTCCTTTTTCAAAAAAAAAATTGCTTTGTGAAAAATGATTATGAATCAGACATGATACGGGGAAGACTAAAAGAGAATCAGAGAGAAGGTTACCAAGACCTTTAAAGTAAAAGAGCCTTGTTTGTGCAGCTGCAAACACAGAAATGATTAAAAAAAAAGAAGGAACAAGCCAAGCTTGCATTCAATACCTGTTGTTAAGCCAAATCCCACGTCAGCTGACTCTTCTCTCAATGCATACAGCTGGCAAACCCCACTGTCTTCAGCTTCCATATTGGCACGCTTGGTTAAAAGAAATTTCCTGCAGGAGATAGACATTTACAATAATTCCTGGTTAAGCCTGTAAGCCTAAACGAGGACTTTTAGCTTCTGAAATAGTGAAAGTGTTCTACATTTATATAAACAAGGTTATCAACACCTTTTGCTAAAACTAAACATAAGTCACCAAACATCTGTGAGAAAGCAAAGACCAACTGGCAGGTTTGTCTACTGGTAACTATTTCTATCTCTGGTAACTACTTCATTTGCTGTGCATTTATAAAAATAAAACATCAGAGTAATATTTCTTTCACATGCCCATGAAAGCAAAAGCAAGCAGGCACTAACTCTGGACAATGTGGCTGTATTCCAAAGATAGGTTCACCAACATTTTCACTTTTAAACAACAATATCACTTCAGTTAAAAGAGAATTAACATGCATACAATCAAAGCCAGTCTAGGTTTGCAGACGTATGAATTTAGGCAGGCATATCCTGTTTACTTCCTACTCGAAAAGCCTACCTGCGCTTTCACCAGAGTAAATCTGCATCTTAAATATCAACTGTTTACGTCTAGCCAGTCTCACAAGCTGAAAAACCAACCCTCAGACCAGGAGTGAAACTCCTGAATGTAAACAAGACACAAACGAGATAATGCCGTCAGGAAAACTAGGCTTAACTAACTGATTTGTTTCATTTTCCACCAAGAGCCACCGGTCTTCAGCTGCCAGGAAAACAGATTTCAGATTGATTGGAAGCGAGATGGTATGAGTTTGACCCTCTAATACATCCAGTACAATAAGGCGGTTTCTGTAAAATTGGAAGCCAAGAAAAGAATAATCAGACAGGGAGGTACACGAGGAGATCTGTTATAAATCGATATAATATGAGAATATTATTTGCTCTTACCCTGATTCTTTGTAGAACACCAGCCAGTTTTTGTGTGAAAACTCCCGGCACATTTTGTAGTTGCTCTGTATAAAAATAAGTCATACAGCAATTAGTGTATGGTCAATTTGTTCCAATGAGTTTCCCTGGCTCCCCTGAAATTGTACTATATTTTTCCTTAATTTAGGATCATCTATGGCATTAATTACCTCTCAAAGTGCTATCTAGCCTGCCTTGACCCGTGTCATATAATTGCATTATAATTAAGTTTGTTGTTTTGGACATAATCCCGCGTAACAAAATGTTCTGTTAGACACAGTTCTAGCTCCAATGAGACATATTTCAAAGATACATATCCTCACAGAATACAACTTATTTATATTTTTTTGTACCTCTATTCCATAACAACTGTATTTAATGCATAAGGCACTTAAACATACATAAGAGTAAACAATTAAGTACTTGGGCTGTAAAAACAGAAAGATAAATGATCCTGAGGTAGTTTTTCCAATACTAAGCTTTGACTGAAATAAAAAGCAAAACCAGCTTGGGATAACAGAGGCAAGTGCTATTCCTCACCCTCTCTTCTTTGCTGCTCCACCAAGATGACCTCTTAGGAGACTCCTGTTCATCTGGTAAGAGCAAAAGTCGGCGAAGGGCACCGTTGTTTGTATCCAGCAGCAACACAACATTGCTCTGTAAATGAAAAGCAGATCCACATACATCTCAAGCCCATCTAATAGACAACAGATCTATCTGAAGCACGTATACAACTCTAGTAACAGGACATTTCAAAAGATGATCTAGATTTTGTCTGAAAATGTAGGCTGAATCTTCGTGGTTCATTTCAAAGCTCATAGAGAATATTTGTAGAGGTTAAGTACATGCAAAAAGCCTGGAATGATATTCCAGTTTTTCCATAATGTTATGTATACATCTCGCATTCACTTCTGCATAAGCTCTAGGAACTAGACTAGTATGGCTTACATGTCCAAGTTGTAGTCAGCTACAGGTGAGAGACATACCAGCTTTGTTCTGTCAAGTCACTAAAATATTTCATTAAAGCGTTTATGTTTTCTCAGCATTCCTCTGAAGTACCCATTATTTCAGTTACACGGAAGGTGAAAAACTGGTGGGAGAAGAAATGGCTTCGTACTTTATCTCCAAGTTCATAGTTCTTGTATTCTGGAGCCCATTAAATATCCCAGGGCATGACAATCCTTCTGTGACCTGAACATTCAGACAGCTTTACAGTGTCAGAGATAGGCTAACTGTTGAAGGACAGCAGGAGGACTCAAGAGGACGAAGATTGGAAGCAGAAAGGATACTGGACAGAGTGGTCCAAGTGTCCTCCGCATATCACATGTGAAAATATGGTATGCTAATTTTTGAACTTCTTCAGCTTTCTCAATTTGTTACTCAATGTCCCAGGGTCCACACGTTGTCAAGCGATGGGAATATTTTCAACATTTGTTTTTACAAAGTACCACAGGTTCTCCTAATGTGTTCAACTATTTCAAGAGAATTCAGGGCCAAACTTAACTGCACCAAATGAAATTTTAAAGGTACAAAAGAATAAGTTAATTAAGCTTTGGGTTCAATTTTTTGCTTGCCATTCAAGGAAACGTCAGGTTCTGCCACGACATTAGGTTCTGCAAAGGCTTACTAAAAGTAAACTGGCTACGTACAACATCCGCAGTAACACACAATAAATGTTAAGGGAGTAAAACAAATTCCCACAACTTCTCCTAAATGAAACAAATACACACAATCCGAGTCACAGTGGTTTTGTTCTTTTTGGGTACACTTCATGCTTTCACTAGGATTATTTGGGAGAATTAACTTTATTTAATAATGACAGTCACTTGAAGCTAAATATGGTAAAGCATTCATAGAATCATAGAATAGTTAGGGTTGGAAAGGACCTTAAGATCATCAAGTTCCAACCCCCCTGCCACGGGCAGGGACACTTCACTCTAAACCATATCACCCAAGGCCTCGTCCAACCTGGCCTTGAACACTGCCAGGGATGGAGCATTCACAACCTCCCTAGGCAACCTATTCCAGTGCCTCACCACCCTCACAGGAAAGAATTTCTTCCTTATATCCAGTCTAAACTCCCCCTGTTTAAGTTTGAACCTATTACCCCTTGTCCTATCACTACAGTCCCTAATGAAGAGTGCCTCCCCAGCATCCCTATAGCCCCCTTTCAGATACTGGAAGGCTGCTATGAGGTCTCCATGCAGCCTTCTCTTCTCCAGGCTGAACAGCCCCAACTTTCTCAGCCTGTCTTCATACGGGAGGTGCTCCAGTCCCCTGATCATCCTCGTGGCCTCCTCTGGACTTGTTCCAACAGTTCCATGTCCTTTTTTATGTTGAGGACACCAGAACTGCACACAACACTCCAAGTGAGGTCTCATGAGAGCAGAATAAAGGGGCAGGATCAGCTCCTTCAACCTGCTGGTCACACTATTTGGAGCATTTGGGAATGTCAGCTAGAGTCCAATACTTTAAAAAAAAAGAAGTTTGCTTATGTATTACCAACTGAAATTATAGAAACATAGCTCATGAAAAAAATAGGGCATATGGTTTGGATTTTGGTTTTCTGCCGAATTTGTCCATACAATTCTGCAACAGTACTGCTTCTCCGAAGCAATGCCTTAGCCTTTCATGTGAGATAAAGAACACATATGAATCAATTACATTCTCCCACTTAGTGTTAAATTTATGAGAGCAGTTGGCAATATAAAAAGCCTCTCTACTCCACCCCTTTTGATGTTAATGGTTTCCTTCTGTGCTAAGTGACTGATGTATATTCTGTCTGTGTTTAAGAATAGATTTTTGCGTCATTTGCGAACACATCCAAGAGCAGCTCTGGCAACTCATCAAGTGGGCTGGGAAAAGATGTTGGTGTGCAATTCCGCTGTGTTTGTTCTTGACTGGGAGAAAAGTAACCTTTGGGCAACCTCCCGACCCTGATGTCTGGAATTCCAAACTCTGGACAGATGCAATAACCAATCTTGTGAAGTGGTGTGCCTTTATTTTTAGTTACTGCAAAGTTTCCCTTTCCTTACTGCGGTTTTTATTTTAGCCAGCATTTTCCTCTTAAAAGTCCTTAAACTAAACAGGGCTGTGATTTCACTTTGCTGGTATGGGAGGTTGTTCCTCATGATCTCGCAGACAGAGAGGAGAGCTAGGGAAAAGCCCAAATACACTCCAATTTCAGTAGGACAGAACAGTTTAACCCTCTTGTATTCTTCCCCCTGGACACACTCTCACTTTAGTTCTCTTCCGCCCTTGATGCTCATGTCTGAAGAACTGGTGTTCTAATTAATGCAAGTGGTATCAGACGATTTGGGAAACCTGATTGTACTAGAGATTTCAGTGAACTGAGAACAGAGGGTAGAGATAAAAGCTTATAGAAAAGGCTTCACCTTTTCAGTAGAAGGTGCACACCTTTCTGTATAAACACACGTTTTCTTTGCTTAGGGAAAAGGAGTTTTATGTATCTCCCCCCCCCCCCCAAAAAAAAAAGATGGGAATTTAATAACTAAACAAGTTTTTGAAGAAAACATACCCTTCCTTCTGGAAACATACATTAGAACATCATGGGGACCAGAGGGCTCAGATGTAACTACTAGTATGTTGCAGGTACTTCCATATGCAACTTCCACTTGTGTTCAGGCTAGACTACAACCTTCTTTTAAAGGCTGTTTGCCACCTTCTACATGAAGTGAGTGAGGTAGATGCCTGTGTCAGCTTCTGTGCCAAATTTTTTCTCCCTTGCTGTTGGAGAGATTTGACAAAGAGCTCCAGAAGCACGTGGGACAGGGAAAAGCACTTCACTTCCCTCCCTGCCCCACTTCCTGACTGAGAAAGATAAAAGCAGTTAAAGAATGCTGGCTGGCCATTGCCAGTGCAAAGCTCATTGTGCTCTCTGAGGTAGACTGTAAGTTACTCTGTCCATCCATCTGTAGCTTTTCAACAGAGCAAAATGCTTGTAGGAGAAAACAGAAATACGCAGTTAATTTATAGACTTACATGCAAATCAATACTCCATGCGCATTTTGCTCCTATAATCACATATAAAATAATGCATAAAGTTTCCAAAATTTTTTCAGTCTATCTTGTCTATCAGTTGTCTTTCTGAGTGGTAAAAGCAATAGGTGCAGAAAAAAAAAGTGAAATAGGCAGGCACAAAACTTTACAGGAAATTGGGGTATGCCCTGAGCTACTTGGGGGGAGGACAGGGCAGAGGCATTGTTGCTTTAAAAAGATTAATGCAATTCCCATCTTACAAGGAAATGATTTTAGATCATCCATGTTGGATGGGGTTTTGAGCAACCTGTTCTAGTGGAAGGTGTCCCTGCCCATGGCAGGGGTGTTGGAACTGAATGAGCTTTAAGGTGCCTTCCAACCCAAACCATTCTGTGATCCTTTATCTGAAGAATCTTTCCAAAGTCTACCAGCTCAGCCTGAACAGAAAAACAGAGTCAAAACAGGCTGCAATCACTGACACCAATGGCCACCATGAGGAAGAGAATCATCTGCACTTTCTTCCAAGAAGATGTAAAGGTGGCTTAAAAGCAGATAAAACTCTGATTTCTGCTATTAAGTTACACCCATGAGGAGTTTAGTTTTAGTAAAATTTTATTTAAAGGGACAGGGAGGAATGATGATTTTTCATTTCATTTCACTGAAGGGCTCTATTGAATCCAGATGGATGTCATCTGGGAAATAAATCACACCAGCTTATCTGATGAGCCCAATATCATCATCTCATCCTTTCCAATAAGATTATGATCCATTTAAAATTGCAATTTTTTATATAACTTAGTCAGAAACATTGATTTCCAAAGACCTTTGTTAAACCAAAAAATTGGGGAAAATTTTAGCTTTTGGTATTGTCTAATTAACAGATTATATTGCTTATGAAATACCAGATGTCAAGTGGATTTTTTTTTTTAATAAAAGCAACTTCTCACAGCTACAAGTACTATTACAATTTCTTGGGTTTTTTTTCAAGTACGTATAGACAAACCTCTAAAGCATCACATACATCATTTACATTTCTTGTTTTTCTTGGAAATAATAATGTGTTTAATTTGATATACAGCAATATCTACCTCATGCACAAAGCACATGATTTTTCCATGGGTCTACTGCAGGAATAGTTAGGAATTAAACTAAGTTATTTGTGGAAAAATTAAACTACTTGAGAATCCCTCTTTTGATTCAGTGGGAACTAGACATACAAAGACACACGAGCCCTAATGTAAGGAAGGGCAGTAGTGGCTGTGAAGACTACAACAGCAGCATTTGTCTTACCAGTGTTTTGTTGCTTCATTGAAAAAACAATCCCAAATAAATTACTAATGTAGTCCATGGCTACAAATATGCAATACACAAGAGAATCCTTTTTCATCATTTTTTCAGTGCAAGATGCTTACTTAAGTTTCTCAACAAGTCTAAAATTACTCCTGGTGTCCTAAGCATACAATGAATTTTGCAACCAAGCTTGTAGTTTAATGAAACATATTTTCACACTAAGTGACTAAGGTCTATCTTAATGCTAACAGTATGGAAAAAGACCTAAGGCTTGTCCAGGCTATTTCAATCTACAGCGGTAGACTCCTCAGTGATCCCACCTTAATTTGCTCATCACTAAACATTTAGCTGTATTTTATTTTTTTTACCTCCTCTTCATGTAGAACCACTTGACCTTTGAGTGGATTTCCCAGTGGTGCCACAGTCACAAAAGGCTGCCAGACACTTCCAGCTGTTCTTGGGAAGAGGTCATAAAGATCCACAAAGTATCCACTATTACTAGAAACATTCATGAAGAACAAGGAAACCGGATTGCACGCAGTAACATAAAGAACATTTTCAGCTTCCTCCTCTGAAATAAGAAAATAAAATTAATGAAGGATTACTGACATCATGTATTGCTCCTCTGGAAATACATATGTCAAAGTTGGCAGATGACGAGAGAATCACAGAATCATTAGGGTTGGAAGGGACCTCTAGAGATCACCTAGTCCAACCCCCTGCCAAGGCAGTGCCACTTAGAGCAGGTCCCACAGGAACGTGTCCAGGAAGGTTCTGAATGTCTCCAGTGAGGGAGACTCCACAACCCCACTAGGCAGCCAGTTTCAGTGCTCTGCCACCCTCAATGTAAAGAAGTTCTTCCTCATATTGCGGTGAAACTTGTCTTTTAATTTACGTTCACTGCTCCTTGTCCTGCTGCTGGGCACCACTGAAGAGTCTGGCACCATCCTCCTGGCACCCACCTTTGAGATATTTATATGCATTAATGTGAGTCCCTTCGTGTGAGAGTCTCTCTACATGCATTAAGGAGCCGCTTCTCTAGACTCAGCTGAACTGCCCTCTAGCAGGTCAGCCCCCAACCTGTACTGGTACTTGGGGTTCTTCCCCCCCAGGTACAATACCCTATCCTTGTCCTAGTTGAATCTCAGTAGGCTGCTGATAAACAAGTTGAACAGACCAGATCCAGTATTGATAACAGGGGAATATAATAATATTCATTACAAAACTTAGTAGCTTTTCTTACCACACCTTTTGTTACTGCCACATCACAAACAAAGTTAACTTCCTCCAAAGGCAGTGTCCAAAAAGCAAGTTCTTCTGTGAAACTGAGGGACCTGGCTTCATGTCGTTCCAGTGGAAATCCTTGAATATTTAAGTACACAGGACCCTAAAACAAATGGTAATAATGAGGGCTTGCCAAAATATTCCATTCACCATTCTTTATGAAAATCCAGAAGTCTTCTTCAAGACTTAATACTATTAATAATAGAAAAGACTAATTGCTAAACAAATAAAAGGGAAAAGGAAGTATTTTTCTGCAAGCACTCTGAATATCCACAGTGAGTTTTTCTTTACAGAACAGAAACCATCATGCCTTTCCTCCTTAGTCTTTTATTGGTTTGGAGCCATTCTTGTCCAGTACCAGGAAAAAGGTATCATGTACTGATAAAACACAGTCTGTACAAGATAAAAATCAGGATATTTTTGTTTTGAGAAAGTTCAATGGCAAATTCTTACTATATAAAGTTTAAATCTCACCCCAACATCCCATTAGTTCAGGTTTTTTACTTATTCACTGGAGTAATAATTAGTGAAGTTAAGCCAAAACTCAAAGCTGAAAAGGATTTAGAAGCTTTGGCTGCAGGTCAAATTGTACCAAGGGCTGAGATTCAAACTTGGGAGCGCCAAACACCCATAAGAATTCAGCTGCATGCAAAATAGAAAACAGCTTTCTTTTCAGCCTCTGAACTTATCCAAAAATTGAGACCTGGGAACTGAAACCAGCCACCTCCAAGCACCCGAAACAGCTCCTTCAAGTATGGTATTGCCAATATCCTCATAAAAACCTCTTTTAAAGAACTTCTGACCAAACTCACTGATTTTAAAACACATCTTACATTGTGTGGGCTAGGTATACAAAAATGGTAATTTTCCTAGTCAGTATAAACCCCCAAGAACAGAGAACAAGGACCATGGTTTGGATATACGCATTTTCTTGAAGGAGTTGGACAAATTCTAGATTCTTTGCACCCCAATACATAAAACCAGTATTATATGAATTAAAAAAAAAAAAAAAAAAGACAAACCTTTACATCTATTTTTTGAGTTTCTGCTGGACACAGCAGTTTCTGTTGTGCATTCCCTGGCTCAGTGACTTTCCAGTAGCCCATAAATTTATGATCTGGTAGTGGCAGTCTGTCAAACAATGTAGGAACAAACAAACTTTTACATTCATTAACCAGCAACTGATATGGCAGTAAATAATTTAAAACAATTGCATTTTTCCAATGAGTCATATCTGAAGATTCTCTTGGAGAAAATGCTTCCTCCTTAAAATGTTTCATTTCTTTTATGTTTTAAATCACAAAAATTTTTCTGGAATACTAATACAGTCACAACCTAAACAGCATCATAAAAGAAGAAGCAATTCACATAATGAGCTCAAAAGGAAGTTTTTCAGTCTGAATTATTTCAGGCATATAATACAATATATCTAAAGCATCTCTTAGTTTGCTTTATTCAGATCAGGGTGTGATAGTACTGCTTAAAGGAACTTTCAGTGGCACACTCATCTAGGGAGCCAGCAAAATAAGCACAGTAAACACTGTGGCAAGTTAACCACACATTAAAAGTTCAATCGTTTCCATATCCATATTGCCACTCTTCACATGAACAAAGACAAAGGAATACAGACATGGGAGTATCCCATTCCCTTCTGGCCAGTACAGCCTACAGAAAGGACAGTGACATCTTCAAAAGCCTCAGCTGCTTGCCTTGGTCTAACTTCCTCATTTCTGTACCTTTTATTTAGAGAAGAAATATGTGGGCCACAGCAAAGCTCATTTATACACGAAAGGAAAATGCTGGCATATGACAAATACCTTGACAGCAAAATAGGGATGACACAATTTTTATTTCTTCTGAAGTGATTTGCAACCATTAAAAGCAGTTTGACTTTGTTAAGTTACATGAATACCTTCAAGCTAGTGAAATCATCACTTTTGGTTTCTTTTGGTTGGGATTAGTTGTTCCTGAGACCTCCTATCAAAACTACACTCTGTGTTACACACCACTGCACACCATTGGATAGCTACAGGATTTGGCAAGAGAACAGAAGACATTCCTTTTCCCAGTTTCTATAAATATCTCCTAAGTCCATTTTAAGGAAGTTCTCTTGGACTCTTTGTCAGAAGTCTGTGGCTGGTCTCTTCTGTCCTTTCGGATGATATTTGTTCGTACTGTTGCAATTATTTCCCCTCTCTCCACCAAACAACTCATCCCTCCTAGATATTAGAGGTTTGTTTAATTACTTCTTGATATCCCTTTTAGAATAAGAAGGGATTGCAAATCAGAAAACCTCAGCTGAACTGTATATGAAACTTAGGGAATTAGAACTCTATTTTATTTTTCCACTGAGAACTCAAAGGAAAACTCAGGGAGTAATCCCTACTATCCTCTAATCTTTGCAGCTCACGCAGGAAAGCTGAATTAACATTTCTTAGGTGTATACTGACACCAAACCTCAAGCAACAAGAAGCCAGTACTCACAGGCAGACAGTCACCAGCTTCTACCAGCATTCTGCATTTGGACCATCTGCCAAGGCAGTGAGATAGCCAAAGACACTTTTTGCAAACAGAAAATGGTTTGGGTGCTATATCATTGGTGCTCACAGATAAATATCCATCTGCAGCAATATGCCATTGTGGCATGGATTGAGGAAAGTGCATCTCATTAATACCCTATCCTCGTCAAAGAACCAGCAGTCTTCACTGCCTGTTGTCTAATTAAGAATATCAGTAATTGCCGATGTTTGAAGAGTGATTTATTTTGTATTCTTTCCCACTTCAGTTTGCACTCTTCCATGCTTTACACCTAGCTAGTCTAGCCAGATTCTTCCCAAATTAAGGAGAGAAATTAAGTCAGACTCAAAAAAATAAAAACAAAGCAAGTGCAATATATTGTAGATTACAACATTTAACACTGTTAGGAAAAAATAAACCCAAAACATTCAGGATGTGCTATTTCAACATATACACAATTCTTAAGACAAATACATTCATGCAGTCAGAAAATGGGCAAACAGTCACATTAGACTAAATGTCAGTTTATCCATGGAATTTTACTTCAGCCTTCTATTTGGGTTTCATAATGATTTGCTGGCAAAACATTGGTTATGTCTTCAGCCAAAACTATCTTGTGTGCCAAAAGAAATTGGAGACTTTCTTTTCCTATGTGACTCCAAGTAGCATAATCACTGATACGCCTATAATCAGCAACAATTGTTTCCCATTAGCTCAATGGAACATCGACTTTCAGAAGGGTTTGGACTTTGGTTTTAATTCCTTACACATTAATCCTATGGACAACATCCTAGAAATCAACAGGTTCACTAATAATAATGAATAGTTATTAAGTTTTAAAACAAAGCATATGTTAAGAGCCAGCTCTAACCAAATGCCCCGCTTTATATAGCAACAGAATTACAGATTGCATTCCCAAAGAAACAAAACATTTCCACTCTGTTTCAACTTTCTGGAGATTTGCTTTGCTAATAGTTCTTCTCTTCCCTTAGGAAAACTGATTTCTCCTTTCTCCTAGATTCTTGAGGCTTTGTTCTCTTCCCTGTTTCTGATTAATTTAACTTCTCTGAGGCAGCAGACCAAGTCATCGTGCACAGCAAAAAGGAGGGGAAGGCAGATCAGAATTTAAGAATAAAACAAAAAGCAGAATTCATAATACAGAGTTCTTTTCCAAGAATAATGGGGATCTTATTCTTCCAGGGCCTGAGAACTCTTTTTTACTCCATGTCACTGCTCTCTCATATAAATCAGGTCTAAGAAAGACTAAGAGGATGGAATAAGCTGGTGGCATTAAAGCTTTTTTAACCAATCTGCCCCCAAAATGATTTTCAGAAGAGAGCGAGGGTGCAGAGGGGCTGGAACAACATGCCCCCACTGAAAACATCTTAACAGTTTTCCTCTTGTGAATTTATACATGCAGTGAAGGAGGGAAATTATCTTCTTTTCCTGGACTTGAAAGTAACAAGCAAGTTCTGAAAATAACTTGAAGTGACAGTACTAGCAAAAAGCTTCACAAGGGGCTCCTGACACACTGCTGTATTTCAAATTAATTAAATACATTTACATAAAAGCAGGCAGAATACTATGGAAATGCCATCACCGGCAAAAATCTGTGAAGCAAAGAGATCTGACGGGTGTGAAAAGTGCAGTAGCTGGATAAGAACTGTACTGAAACCTCACTGCTCTCTCCAACTGGGGAGTGCAGAGTGAATCGTGATTTTTGCTTTCTTCAAAAGCTGGAAAGGTTTTCTAGGGCAGCAAAACTACATAATAGACTGCAGTAATCTTGTAAGAAAGCCAAGATTTGAAAGCGAGTTCTAGGGAATTATTCCTGATCAGTTCTTTGATTTTGGATCTCTCAAACCCTGATGCTTAAGGGAAATTGGAAACGTTTTTTATGTTAATATTTACACCCTGCTTTCAACATGACCACTGCTGTCCATGGAATGGGTAGAGAATCAGGCATTTCATTTAGAAAACGTGACTGCACAGGACCTACAGTTGATGGGGCAATTATACAAAAAATTACTATTCAGACTGATTTTCTTCATGCACAGCAGTCTAAGGGGAGACAATCTGTCAAAAGGTATTTCTCTAGTGGCTTCTGCTGTTAGCAAACTTTTCCAAGTGGCACCAATGGAATGCAATTTAATTTTTATCATTTTCATTGTGGAAAATAACTTCATTGAAGGCTAATTAAAAAACCCCAAACAAACCAACAGAAACAAAAAATAAACCCAACAAGTAAATGTATTAAAAAAGTCAACAGAACCTGCTTTATAAAGTTATTTATTTAGCCTTCTGAGAACATACTGAAAATGGCTACAAATCTTGTAAGACTGAAGCTCCACTGAATGTAAATCCCCTGCAGCTAGCTATCATACTAGTACAGTTGCGCACATGAACTCTGGCAAGCAACAAAGCTGCTTAATACATGCCCTTGTAAACCACCTCAGTGATGGCATAGAGTGTATTCAAGGATTTCAGTAACAGCCAGTGCTCTGTGTAGCTGAAAAGGCTTCTAACCTAACTTTTTGAGGCTTAAGATGTAGTTTGAAACCTGGGAAATTCCTTTATTTAAACATCTTTTGATTAAAAATATAAGCAGTAGACATACAGAACAGTCTTATGTTAGGCCTCTCATTCCCTGACACCCAAGTGCAGATCCACATCCCCCCCACACCCCCCACTTTCTTTCCCTGCAATGCACAGGATTGACAAGAGACACGGTATGGTAAGACACAGCTCCTATAATTAACTAAAGATTACCTGGGGGAAAAAATAATAAAAAAACAAAAAAACCAACCAAAGAAAACCAAACAGTCTCAAGAGAAAATGAAAGCAGTTAACATTTACATATAAAAAAATCAGTTCATATAAAACAAATACTGAAGTTATAGCAAGCACTGGGAGGCAGACAGTGACGGGAGGGAAAATATGGAATGACAGTTTCATCACAAATAAGTGCCAGAATTAGAGCTGAATGCTGTTTTACCTGGGAATTGCAAATGGTCTGAACTGTGCTCCAAAATGACAGATTAGCATGAGTTCAGAGAAATGTGACATAACAGATGCCAATGGGAAAAACAAAGTGCAACTGTACATAAAGAAAACAATGAGTTAGCACAGTGAGTGATCCATTTTATTATGCACCATGTCCTGGCAAAGCATTGTGGATGAGCCACCTGCGTTACACATAATACTGATAAAAACTATAAACTATTGGACAGGTGAGAGCAGGAGATACAGACAATATCCTGTTGTTATAACCTGAAATACTGAACATGTCAGTGCCTTGAAGAATGGTCATCCTGTTTGAGAAAAAAACCCCAACGCAAGAACATAAACCAACTGAAGGAAACAAAATTTCCCCTCAAATTTCGGCTGGATATAACCCTCAAAGTTCCTTCTAATGAGACCTTGTATTGTAGTGTGTTGCTCATGTGTCTCACGTTTATGTTCCTATAGTTTCAGCAGTTATGTTTCACCAGGAATTTACATAATTCTGATTTATTCAACTTTTCAATTAGATTGAGTAACAGGTAATAGACAGAGTTCTCCAAAACTTACTAGAATAGAATATTCACAAATTGTGTGATGCAAGACATACCATACGGAACCTATAAAAAGGAATCAGAATTTCTGTATAATGATTTTCCTATCCTAGAATCTCCCAGAAATGCTCCTGTACCACAAAACTTCTTAATCGTACAGGACTTGCACTCTTATCCACAGCAATGATTTTGCTACAGGTATGACTAACATCCTCCAGCAGAATAGGCTTGGGATACTATCCCAGTTTTCACATTACTTAATAGAAACACTGACCAATTTATTATGATAGCTAGTAAGCCTTACAAGTCTTGCAAATTAAAACTGGAACACAGAAGTAAAGCTCAGGGGTGTACACTGTTGTCAACAGGACACCATAGAAATCACACCTAGTAAACCTTCAGTTTGCCAAGCTGTGAGAGACTACAAGCAGGAAGAAAAACAAGCCTAAAATTGAAAGTGATCTTGATAAGTCGGAGAGCTAATCTGGAGAAATACAGTACAGTAAGAAGGATCTGGAGGTTCATGTTCCTCAAAATGGATGCAAGTTAAACATTGGAAGAAATGCAAACTTCTTGGGGTTTTAAAGGGACTGCTTCATGGCATACATCTCTATTCTATTCTACACTCTCACACTTCTCTACTCAGCTCTAGCAGAATTTAACCTGCCGAGGTTCACACATAATGTCTAAAAGACAGACGTGAATCAAGTGAGGAGAGGAACCATAGAAGAAAAATAAAAACAACCAGAGGCCTGAAAAATGGGGAAGAGTGAGAAAACTGGATGTTTTTAGTCTAGAGATGAAATTCTAATGACATGGATATTTGGAAACAAGATTGATTTGCTTTGGGAGGTTACAGAACTCCATCTCTGAAGGCTTTCAGGCATGAACCATGACAAAAATCAGATAGGAAGGTTTTAGATTAACTTGCATCTTTTCTGAAGGAAATGGGATGCGCTAGATTAGCACTATTATCCTACTCTCAGAGCTCTGGAAAACAATATGGACAAGGTCAGTACTTTCATTCTAAACACGTAGCAGCTTCAGGAAGTAGCTTTTGTACAGTGGTCTAAACACCATACCAAATTACCTCAGTGTGTCCATCATGGGAGTTTGCAATAGGGGCTGGAACACATTTAGAGAGATTATCTAGGTGTTCTTTAACCCCAAGACAGAACCAACTGTGCCTAAATCATTCTTGAAAGGTGTATCTGTAATTCAAGTTGATCCATCTTGGCTTACAAACTCCAAAGGGTTAGATCTCATGACCAATACCAAGACTGTTTTTGAAGGCAGCAGTAGGATAATGTGACATGCCAGCTGTGGTGGACACATGGGATACTAAGATCAAGACTGCTGGATCATCAGAGCCAGGCAGTCAGCCTAGTCCCAATCTTTCATGATGAGATCTAAGAAAAAGTTGCTTTTATCAACAGCATGTGAACTGCGCCTCTAGTTTCTCCTCTCCTTGGCCTTCAGCATACACAGCATACACTCATAGCTGCTAGTCAAGTGAAGTTTCTGATAAGCATGTTGTGAAGGGGGTCTTGTAAGTCTGTCATCTTTGATGTAACCTGTCCTACAAAATCTCAGTGATGGATTCAAAATGATCAGGTGAATATCCCTTATTCAGTATGATCAGATCTTTCTTCTACCCTCTCACTTACAAACTGAAGTCCCCAGTTACAGCTTTCTCTTACGTTTCCTCAACCTCTATCTTCGCATTAACAAAGTCCTTTCCAACCAACCCATGTAAAACCAAATCTAATACTTCTGAAAGTCATATAAAGTGCAAATTTCTCAAAAAACTAGGATAAACATAATTCTTTAAAATAGAAATTACCAAGTAACTTTTACCAGAGAAACCATGGCAAGAATTTGAAGTGTGTTACTGTCAATTTGACAGACACTGTAGTTCTGTGCAGTACACCCAAGTACTGGTTCCTTAGGCATTTAATTCTTCTATCATCAAAATTAAAAGGTATACCACATGCATTACACTGCCAGTCTTCTTTTAATAGGTATATGTAGGCTGTTAGATACAGTAACGGTGGTGCTCCAGCAGAAGAAACCTACACATGGACACCTAATATCAGAACATCATGTCATAAGAACCAGTCCCTCCTTGACAAAAATAAAATATATGTGCTCAGTGGCAAATCCAATTTTCCATATATCCATAAAGCCTTCTTTACAAAAGGGAAATATTTGTTTCTCCATAAATAAACTATACATTAGAGTTCAAGCCAGAGTAAATTAGTTTCCTAATTGCTTTTCAGTACGATCTACTTAAGCCTGTTACCTGTGAACTGTAGAACCAGTTAAATCTGTGTCATAATTCAGTTTAGACCTAAAAAAAACCCCCAAAAAGCTATTTTAAGTGTAACTTCAGAAAAAGTATATGATGTAGTATGTCAACTGGTAACATAATTATAGAATAATACTGATGTACAGATACATACAAAAATGGTTCCTAGAGCTTACATCCATTGTCCTAGTCTGTGAAGTGTTTTTATAGAGCCTTTCCTAAGTATTGAAGAGAAAATCCCACTACCACTGAAAAGAACTTGCTTGCTTTGCTACTGATTTAGGTGACAAATAACAGGATAGAAATGTGTTGCAATTCAATTAAAAACACAGGAAAAGAAACAAGTATTTCCCTTTATTAATATATATGTATCTGTTTATCATACAAGCTATCAATATGTACATGAACATTCAAGATTAAATATTAGTAATAAGCAAATACTCTACCATGAAGTAATTTGTTATAAATGATTTGGAAGAATCTAGATTTGAACCAGAGAAGTACTGACTTCAAGTATTCCAGGTTGGCTTTGAATCAGTTAGCAGCAACATAATGCACTATAAAAAAGTGATCATGAGAAACCTGTCTTCTTAATATATATCTTATGTTATTCTTACTCCTTGGCCAGCTGTACATTGGTCGGTTTTGCTCCAATAGGTATCCCATATTTGTGCAAAGTGTTGATTAAAATTTCACGCATTTCGTTGTTGTAGGAGTCAAAGTCAAATACATTTCGAACAACATTTGCCAGCCCTTCAGTTGGGAATTTCTGTGAAGAAACAAAGAGCCCAAGTTTGTTTTACTGAATACCCGTTAAGTCACAGCATATCATTAAATACTTCTAAAATCAGTAGTTACAGCAGTAACTTTGCTCAGCTTAGATAAGTGCTCAAATAATCATTTTTCAGTTTTCAGAATAAAGAAGGTAATCAAGTCAGAATGAAGTTACTGACACTAAACCTGAATTAAACAAACAAGGAGGAGACAATTATTTAAATACTCAACGTAATTCATGTTTTAAAGAATCATCTTAATTATACACATAACAAGATTGTGTAATCAATGGAACATGCAATTAAATATAGCTTGTATTCTTCAAATTTGGAACTCCTTTTTTTTGTAATGTAAAGATCTGACACAAATACATACATTTGTATAATTCAACTACAAAATTCATTTAAGAATTCTGATTCTTAATGTTGAATACAGAAAAGATACTCTGCTTACTAAAAATGACTTTAGGTCATGAAGGATCTGATTAAGATTTGCATACACGTGTTTTCCTAGAAAACAGTACTACTTGAAACATGCTGTGTGTATTAAAAAAAACAGTTTCTCAAACTTTCATTAGTATTTCAAACAATGCGGGTTTTGCCACTGCACTGGACCGATGACTTAAGACCAGCGTGTTCTTCCAGGTTTCAGAACTGATGCTCATATATTCCCACACCTTTAATTATTGTTCACAAGAAGAAAACACAGTTTCCTGCCTCTCATTTCCCACTAAGAACTAGAAAGCAGTAAGGCTTAAAGCCTTGACTGAGCAGTCAATTGAACACATGTAATAGGAACAGACTCAAGAAGGGTGTTACTGGAACCTGCAGAAGACACTGTAGGTGTGAAAAGCTGGTTTAGCCTTTCCACGAACTGGCTGCAAGTGCTTAGTTGGTAACTTCCACTGTCTTTTGATTTGCCATGAAACTGCAATAGTAAACATGTACCTGTCCCCATTTAGATTAAGGCAGATTTCAATGGACATGGACCTTATATATGCAGCTATAATTTCAGGTTTATATAAGCTAATTTTTTTAAGGAACATTTAGGCAATTTAAACAGAATATGTATTAAGCACAATGTAGATTTTACTTGACAAAAACAGCTGTTTTAAGTTGAACATGTTGACACAGCTAAGTCACTGAGCCTTTCACAAAACATCTGAAATATCATCTTACTCTTGTAAGATGGTGTGTTGGGTTTGCGAGAGGAGTGAGAATATGTGCGAGAAACATCCCTGCAGACACCAAGGTCAGAGCAGAAGGAAGGTGAGGAGGTGCTCCAGGCTCACGAACACAGATTCCTCTGCCACCTGTGGTGCAGAGCACGGTGAGGCAGCTGTCCTCCTGCAGACCATGGAGGTCCACAGGGGAGCAGATCTCCACCTGCAGCCCATGGAGGATCCCGTGCTGGGGCAAGCGAGCTGAAGGAGGCTGTGACCCTGTGGGAAGCCCACACTGGAGCAGACTCCTGGCAGGACCTGTGGCCTCAAGGAGAGAGCAGCCCACACTAGAGCAGGTTTGCTGCAGGACTTGTGAACCCATGGGGGACCCACACTGGAGCAGCCTGTTCCTGAAGGGCTGCACCTCATGGGAAGGGCCCACATTGGAGCAGTTCAGAGAAGGCTGTCTCCTGTGGGAGGGACCCCATGCTAGAGCAGGGTAAGCGTGAGGAATTCTCCCCCTGCAGAGGAAGAAGCAGCAGAGACAAGATGTGATGAACTGATCACAACCCCCATTCTCCTGTGGTGCTGGCAGAGAGGAAATAGAGAATTTGTGAGTAAAGTGAAGACCAGAAAGAAGGGAGGGGTTGGGAGAAGGTGTTTTAAGATTTGGTTTCTATTTCTCATTATCCTACTCTGATTTAGCTGGTAATAAATTAAACTAATGTCCCCAGGTTGAGTCTGTTTTGCCTGTGACAGTAACTGGTGCGTGAGCTCTCCCTGCCTATGAGCCTTTCTTCATATTTTCTCTCCTCTGTTCAGCTGAGGAATGCAGTGAGAGAGCAGCTTTGAATGGGCACCTGGTGTCCAGCCATGGTCAACCCACCACAGATGTAAATGGAATAAATCAAATCAAAAGAATTAACAAAAGAAAAATCACCACATTACTCTATATCCTAGAACTTTTATCACCTAACTGCTTTACCTTTTGTGGTTTTTTTTTGGCAAGAGATGGGAGTGAGAATCTTTATTTTAAACTTCTCACTTTATCCTCATAATGCCTTTCATTCAAATACTATATCTTTGAGACAAGGACGTGGATGCTCCCATCTCAGTATGGCACATTTACAGAGATGAAGATAAGCATGTGAAGAAGTATTTTAAGGAGATCAAGTCTTAAATTGTTTTTTCTCCATTACTGAGCAAGGCTTGTACAAAAACCTTTAAAACAGACTTGGCACAATACCATAAATTGCATTATCTGTCTAAATTAATAAATGTATTACAAGAGAAGACATTTGAGTCCTGAATAAAATCTAAAATTGAAGAAACCTGAAAATTTTTATAAATGTTTTGACCTACACTCTTAATCAAACATCAGCCTTAGCCAGGAATTTAGTATTTTCCCAACTTAATAAATATCTAATCTCTGCAATAAAATATCTATGACACAAGCAACACTAAAATTCGCTAGTTATTGTGGGTGTCCCACCACTGCTAGGAACAGGCTTGTACAAACCTTTTTTTTTAATGTGCGGTGTCCATGCCACAGAATATTTCAGTACTACTGCTGGTATAAAAGCAAGCTAAACTACATCCTGCTTTTTAAACCTGTCCCCGAGGTTACCTATTAGAAACCTATTGGAAGTTCCTACCTGAAACCTATTAGAAGTTCTGCACTATTACAGCTTAGGGAAACACAAGTTAGTGTGGGAAAACAAGGAGCTGCCCTATTGCCTGTGCATCCTTGTTACCATGTCCATTCCTTAAGGAATGAAACGGGTACTAAACCATAAAGTTTCTCCCAACAGCTATTCTAACTAAAGACTCTATAAATATTTAACATGTAATGTAAATGCAAAAAGTTTATGTTAAAGCTACATAGTACTCAGTGTGCAGGACTGCATCTCAGCCTGTTTTCAAGTATGTCTTCTTTTTGGTAACAAGAACAAAGTATGTCCAGAATTGTGCATACTCTATATAACCCAACTCTATTATTTAGAACATTTATGAAGATGAATAGTGCATTTCTTTCCCTTCTCACTGCAAAGCACAACCAACAAACTGACACCAAGTTGTCTTGTTCACTCACGACCTACTCTTTCACCTGCCCTGCACAAGATACTGCAGAAAGTTTTGTCAAGTGTTTAAAATATTATCTGTTTTTCACTAGTAGTCTCCAAGTTTTCTGAATCACTGTGTAACTACTGACAGATACCCTTCTGACTGAACTGACTCGATATTTCTATGTCTCTTTCATCAGTAGGACATCAGAAAAAAATTATTTCTTCAGGTACAACTCATAGCTGCTGTCAAAAAAACATGTTCTGAACACAAGCCACTTGTCAAAAAGCCCTTTACTGCAGTTATTTAAAAAATCACAACTCTCTTGTTTCAATCAGAACAAATCCAGCAACTTTTTAATAACTGTCTGGGCAACTGCTTACCGAAGAAAGGCCATGACAGTTCACTTGAAGAACACACACAAAAAAAGCTTGAATGTTTGAGCTGAACATTTTTTTAAAAATCATTTGGTTGCTATTGATTTTTAAAACCAGATTACTGGAGGAAACATTGATCTCTCATCAGTCTGTCTGGTTCTCATCCATTGATTCTTCCCCTCACAAGTTAACACCTCTGCATGCACCTTAAGAGTATTTTCACAGCTTAGATTCTTGGCTAGTTGTTAAAATAGTAGATAACATAGGCTTTGCTTTTAACAATTTACAATTTTATATTTTTATATATATATTTTATGCTCTATTTGATACAGAGTTGTGACAGAATTCAGCGTGGTAAGAAATCCATATTTTTATGAGTTTTTCTTTCCCGTGAGTATATGCTTTGCTACAGTCTGCTTAAAAGGTATCAGCAAAATAGTAGCTTCCCAGTACAAATACAGAATCTTAATTAAAATATGCTATACACACTACCACCACACTGAAAAGAGTGACAAATTATTTGGCATCCAGTCCACAATGAGTTCAGATTTTTCTTTCAGACTTCTGCCTCATGCTCTTAGTACCACTCCAGATCCTAGTGCCTTCAGATGCCTGCATGTTTCCCATCTGGCCAGTGCCACCCCAAAGGCCCACCCTGCCACCGTGACACTAACAAATGTCTCCCTACCTGCTCATTCCTCCATGGCTTTGGCTTCCCCCTCTATACCCAATGCCTTTCCACTGAATACTGCTGCGCCTCCTTAGTTGTCCTGTCAGCAGAGCAAGACGCACCATGTCTATGCCTCATCCTGAGCGACAGGCATATTAATTGATTAAACAGTGCTCATGTATTTAGTGGGCATATCTACTGTCAACCAAAACAACTGAATTCTCTTCCTGCCTTTTAATTCACAGGGACACTAATAAAGATTTCTATCTGCTCCTCCCTGTCACATTGCCACTGATCTTGATTAAGCCAGCAGAAACCTAATTCTCTTTGAAAACTGGTAACTGAGATTCACTGTGGTTGGCCCAAAGGGTAAATGGTTATTACTGATGTGCATTTGGCAGCAAGGTGAGAAAGGGATATAAACATTGATTTGATAAGCCTAGTTTCCTTTTGAGGTCAGGCTAAATGGAAAAAGGACTGTCTACGTACAGTACAGGTTAGGCTTACCAAACAGGCCTAAAAGCCTGACCATTAGTAGACTTCAGTGCCAGAAGGCAACTTAGACATTTACTGCTTGGAAACTGTTATACTAGTGCTGTACTATAGTATAGTATAGCACTATACAGTGTTATACTATTTAATGTTACACTATATTAGAAAGCAATCTCAGATACGAATAAGAAAGAAGGCCTATCAGAAAAATCTCAACTTTCCCAAATTTAATAGAGTTATAAAAAACCACTATTTTGATTGTATCTGGACTAATGTGGCTTGCCTGATTAACATTCACCAGAGCCATGGGGTGAATCTTGACTCTGTAAAATAACATAAAAAAGGTCTTACGAAAACTAGCATATTAGATTGCAGAGAAGCAGTCACAGCATATACTGGTAGTTACAGGAAGCATAAGGTAACTCAGTGGCCAAGAGCTTCTCATCTTGCACATAAGCCACTATTACCATAAATACTTCTGACATTTGACACAGTCTGAAAACTGCAGGCACGCAAGACAAAAAGGCTATATTCAGGTCACCCTCAATCTAGAGCTACAAGACCCATATTCCCTATACAATCTGTGGGGAGAAATAGTAGCAGCAACTAATTTAGGCACCTGCATTAAACAACTTTTCCTATGTCTACAGTTTCAGGTCTTCAAACTAATTTGGTGTCTCAAGATTCACCAAAAAAACCTCTCCTTAAGAAAAAGTTAGTATAGAGGCAACCTAGCTCTAAATGCAATGTGTATGCTACAATTAATTGCTACAGGTTCTCTACTTGCATAATCTCTATGAGAAGATGCTCTTGTAACTATACTGTAGACGCAATCCTACATTTTGATGACAGCAATTAATCGGAGTACAGAGATTAGCCTAATAATATGCTGATGTAATCAGAATGCTTTTTAACTGACTAGCCCTGATGCGTTCTCAGATAACAGCAATAAAAACTTTTTTTTTTTTCCAAAACATCCAACCTTTTTTTACAGAAGCAAAATATTCCAAAATTGTGTGGAAGAAATCAACACAATAGCACAAAGACAGTGAGGCTGTGGAACTGCTGTAAGGGAAATAGTTTAACAACATGACTAACTTCCCTCCTTCCTTCCTAACGACCAGCAATTTTATTGACTCATTTCCCTCCTTCCTCTTTCTTCTCTACCTGAAGACCTAAAAGCTCCTTACTTTGGAATAACCATTATGTTTATATTCATTGTTTACATTTGGCTACTCCCAGCCATTTTATTATTCAGATTGAAAAACAAGCTAGAGTAAACAAGATGTTGCATCCTTTCAAAGAGAGAAATCAAAGCTGCATGTTGTAGACTTCTTTGGGTATTTACATTGGATTTTGAAAGCAGTGAAATCTTAGCAGACAGGAAAACCTGTCTGGTGATCCATGCCCAGTGATGAAGAAAAGATGCTAGGAAGGAAGGCAGGACTAGAAAAAGAGTATGAAGACAGGAAAATGTTAACAAAACCCCTAAACCACCAGCTTTTCAGCTGCACAGCAACTGTCTCAAGTTCGCAATTTTTCCACTTTCATTTCAAATGCAACTCTATGTTAGAGATCAGCATGTACATGTTCCATTATTTTGGCAAACAAATACCCATCAATGGGTAATAGATCCTAATAAACTACTTTGCTTATGTGTTTATTTGGATGGATTCTTCAGCTTTTAGGTCTGAATTTTGTTAACCTTTAGTACAAAGTTGTAAAGACAGCATTCTTGGTATGATAGTAGCACCAATTTACTTTGTCTCAACACCTCGCTGCATCCCAGAAACCACAGAGCACAAAATCTATCTTCCCTAGAAATCTGGATGAACTGAAGATTTTTAAAAGTAGTAATTTTAAGCTGCAGGATCTAAATGTCTGTATATGGATGAGTGTATGTATGTTTATAAGCACAAACACAAAACCATCACGCAACCTTGTTATACTATGCAGTGTTATACATGGAAATGGTCAAATGATTTGTGAGAAGTTATATTCTAATTGTAGCAATTACATTCACATTTCCACTGAACTTTTCTTCAATCGAGGATTCAGTAATTCAAGATATAATGTACAAATTAACAAATTACTGATTTTATGATTATAAACAGGACAAAATAAAACCACTGCTATTTCAAAGAGTATTAAGATACTTCATATTTCAAGTACTTAAGGCAAAAAGTATCCTTCAACTCATAAAGACAGAAGTCAGGCTCTACTCCAGTCTTTAAAAAAAGATCATCTTTAAATCAGAATTCACGATTTTACAGTTCAAATGTGTGTAGGAAGCAATCATGGGTCCTAAGTACCTGTTTGCTAAGTTTTTATCCATCTAACATTTTCCTTAGAAAAATTCCATCAGTGATGCATTACTGCTATGCAAGATGAACTTGTTTTCCCCCAGGAAATTATTAAAACCAAAAATTTTATAGCAGCATAAAATGAACAGCTCCGCTGTTCTGGAAATATTGTATGCTGAATATGAAATTTTTCAGTGAAGGCTAGTATGAACGCTGCATACTGTATTCACATGTACGAATGTGGTATTTGCTCACACAGTAGAAAAGCAGATTCTCAGGCTGTTTTTTTTCTTAAATATCTATAAATATACAGAAAAATATCTGCCTGTATACATCTGTGATCTTTACCCAAGACTATCTGAACATCTGAATATGATTCCTCCAAAATGCAAAACTTTTCATAAGAATGAAATAAAAATGCATAACATCCTTTTCCTAAAACCTTCAAGCATTAAAATCTCAGTAGCAATGAACCCAAATTTACAATAAAATCTGATGTACTGTACCTGTAAATGTTTTACAATATTCACAACTTCTCTAGTTGAATAGGGATAGTTAATAATTCCTTGGTCAGCCAAGCTCCTAAGTTCTCCAAAAGCAGCCACCAGTTTCTGAAGAATTTGTTCTGGTACATCAGGACCATATCGTCTAAGCATAGCCAGTTCAGACTCTGGTTTGGGATTATCAACAGCATGACAACTAAAAATGTCTCCTAAAAAGGAAAATAAGCAT
The DNA here is from genome assembly GCF_033783945.1 of Neopsephotus bourkii. NCBI lineage: Eukaryota > Metazoa > Chordata > Aves > Psittaciformes > Psittacidae > Neopsephotus > Neopsephotus bourkii. Next base: position 1,123,351 of record NW_026902112.1, on the reverse strand, counting down.
CCACTTAAGTAATTAGAAAGAGAGACCATCACAACAGCCCCTTTAATTTTCATACAGCACCTTAAATGGAAAAACAATGGCTCAAGAGGATGCTGAGTACCTGCTAGCCTACCACACAGGGTCATGTGCACGGAGGCGCTAATGAGAAGTAAGAAGCAGGCAGCACAGCACTAACACCAAAAAGACAGTAGCCTCCACTGCTGAGGAAAGAGTCATCCATCAGACTCCCATGTATTCTACTGACGAGGACAGCACCTGGCCCATGACTTGTTTGATTCGGGGATAAGGTTGTGTTAATCACTTATGTCAGGTATCAGGCTGCTTACAACTCATGTTTTTGCTTTATTTGTATACAAGATACACCCATTTGCAAAGATTTCTTTTGTAACCTTGTCTGTCTGCTGCGTTTGTCCAGATCCCATAAAACAAAATAGCTGTAACACAGATGACCACGTACGTGCATGTTCACTTCAGGACAAGTTTAAGCACTTTTACATAGGTTTACATACATTTACATAGTAATATTCAAGCTGAATCTCACCTCCAAGTGTCTTATGTGAAACAAAAGTATCAACATGAATAAGGACTCCTTTTCCTCATGAAATCTAATGGATATAGGCTGTTAGTCTATTAATCAATTACATTAAAGATCACCATTTAATATGAATCACTTACCTAAAGTGCCAAAAAAGTCATTCCCCAAGAAAGGAAATCCAGGTCTATTTGCTAGAACTATCATTCTAAAATCAGGATGAATAACTATTACATTTTCTCTCCCCTCTACATGAGCATTATCTGGAAAAGAAATAAAATTTATTAATTGCATATTTAAGCCTTGTGATAATGGATTATGAAAGAATTCTGCTAATCGAATGTTCTCAGAGCAGTTACAAAAAAAGGGTCAACAGCTTCTTAGCGCCTCATTCAACTGCGTGTTCTAGCTTTCATTTTAAAGTTTCATATTTTGTTTCATGAATATTTAACTGAAGTGTTTCATTTGAAAAAAAGAAACAACATCAAAACGTATCCACTCTTCTTGGGGTGGGGATTACCTGTCTTGTTTTTCTTTAATTTCACTAGAAGGCTGAAGCCAATGGTGAATAAAATGTGGTTTTATGAAGGTCTGACATTACCTGATCTGGGAACATGGGACTGAAGTTTCTCCTGGTTACTACAAGTATCTTTGAGAAGCCAGAGACTCATGATTTCATGCATGTGAAGACTCTGTTTCTCCAAAATGAGTCAGACTGGCCCCCTTGCTCACTTGCAGCACGTTTCCAGCGGCACATGCTGTCTGGGAAACCTTTACCTCATCTAAAAAACTACAGTACTGAGACTGGCTAGCAAGATATTTACTAAAATGCCCAACTACATGACGAGCAAACCTTAAACGCTGTGCCATGTAAATGCCACATTATTGCTCCACTCATACCTAAACATTGTTCCCAATACTGTTAAAAAGAAACTCATCATGGAAATTACAGTGTCTACTAATGTTAAGAGGGCATTTCAAACACAGCCTTTATTTGAAAAAATATTTAGTTCTGGAAATTCACATTAATTAAATTCCATTAAATTTCAAAATACTCTCACCGCCTGCAGGATATATTTAAATAATATAAGCATATTCAATATTGTATTAGATGAAGACCTTAATAATTCAAACTTAGATATATTCATACCTTCAATTCCAGATTTGATCAAATTATACCCCAACTGTCCAGATAGGCATAACCAAAATCATAATTTGGTCAATTTTATCTTTATTTCTTATGGTGAATGAGAAGCAGAGAGGTCAACTTACAGTTTGTTGGGATTTTATTCATAAGAACAACTGTGGCTATTACAAAAGTAGTAGAGAATATGACTAAATTCTTTAGTTGTTAACCTTTTAGCATCAAGTATTTTTTCCATTTGGATCCTTTTGAGTATTTTTAGTAATGTAATTGCTGAAAAACAGCAAAATGTTACATTTTACTGTAAATAATCAAAATACTTCCTGTGTACTTACTGGCAACAATTCGCCTTCCATCTGACAAAACCATTTCCCCACTTTCCACTAAAGTTTTTAAGATACAGGTAACATTTGTTGGTGCTTTGTCTGCCTCATCAATCACCAAAATATGTCCAAACTTCACTGCTCTTACCTAGAAGAGAAAAGAATCAAAATATGCCCCCCCCAAAAAAAAAAAACCTGCAAGAATCTGTGGTAATGATTTCTCAGTTATCAGAAGTGACATCTTGATGGCATTGAGACAAGTAAGGGACTAAGAACCAGGACAAGCTACGGCCAAACTGTAGCAGAGAGAAGAGGAAGCAGGTGACACAAGAAAGGTGGGTAGTTCTGTTTCTTCAGGATAGGGATGGAAAGGGCTATGCTAGGGAGAAAAGTGAGTAGCCTGACTGAGAATGAACTGGAGTGCTGACAGCAGAGCAAGCAGTTTGCATTTAGACTGTCAACATGTAGCTGAAAGAACTAAAGGATGGCTGCAACAGCTGTTCATAGTCCAACTTAGCAGCTAGGTGTGAGACGGTGTATGTGTAGTATTAACCTGAATGTGTCAGGTTAATACTAAAATATTTTCCATAATTGTCTTGTACATGCAGACTCCCCAGACTACCAACTTACTCATATTAAACACAGCAAACGTGGCAAATGTGAACAAAGTATTGTGATTATAGTTTATGTGGTTTAGATTAGCTATTAGGAAAAAATTCTTCCCTGTGAGGGTGGTGAGGTCCTGGCATGGGTTGCCCAGAGAAGCCGTGGCTGCCCCATCCCTGGCAGTGTTCAAGGCCAGGCTGGATGGGGACTGGAGCAACCTGGCCTAGTGGGTGGTGTCCCTGCCTGTAAGAAGCAGTTGGAACTAGATTTTCTTCAAGGTCCCTACCATTCTATCATCCTATGAAAGTAAAAGTTAATGAAATGTTACTGCACTCATTGACTATGCAATGAAAGTAATCAAATCACAAAGAATTTTCTCATCTGAAAAGCCAGCATGTTTAACTTCTTGTTTTATATGGAAAAAAACCCCAACCAAATATACAATCCAAATGTTACTACTGACCATTGGTGAATCTTCATATATAATAAGACCATCTTTGACGGAAGGTTGTAGAGTAAGGCTTTGTACAGTGGTATCCCTGAAATGTGGAAAACCAGATAATTAAAAGTACACAGAGATTCAAGTTTAAATAAAATGAAGAAATAATAAATGAACTACTGAAGGGCCTCTTTTCCTATTTTTCCTCTTAAGAATTCTTGAAGACTTTAGACTGAGAAAAACTCCATGCCAGCTTAGTGGTCAAAACTGATTCTGTCTCTGCCAGGGCTTTCATGGTAGTTCTCAATTTCTAATAAACTCTGGAAATGAAAACACTGAAAAAGGATTCGGTATCTTTATTTCATGTAGGCACATTACTACTGCTGCTATTATTGTAGTAAAACAAAAAAAAATTAGTAAAAGCAAAAAAATTTAAGACATTTCCAATTAAAATCTGTAATGTGAATATTCCCTAATCTTCACTATTTTCATCTATTTCAACCACCAGTGAATGTACACATAAATAAAACCCAGTTGCCATTCAGAGATGTCCAGCAACATACATCACCACAATGGATTTACCTATATAAATTGCATCCATAACCTAGGGCAACCCCTCTTGATTGTATGAAATATTTGTCAAAACAATTGTCAAGATCTGTAAACCCAACCCTATTTACCTGGGTGTACAGAAGGACCAAAGAGCTAAGGAATAATCTAGAGGTGGGTGATGACTCTCACAGTTTCATGGGCAACAGGATATGCAATTCAGTCTTAAAGCAAGCAGACTGTGCCATCCATTTCTCCCGTATTTCAAAATTTGGATTAGTCTGTGTCAAAACAATGAGGGACTATTCACATGACAAAACCCATCAGGAGAGCCTCACTTATGCTGCCCAAGATCCACATGCTGGTCACTAGGTAAGGTCAGTTAACCTTTGCATTGCATGTGAGATCTGATGCAACAAAAATCTCTTTACCTTTTACAGCCATGCCGTATAACAAAACTGTTTGCTTAAGCTAAGCTGACTCACTGTTCCAAACATCCACCTTAGTTCTATCTTTAATTTTGTAACACCTTGTAAAAAGCCAACATTATTCTGATAAGCTCCATGGGTACAGGAAATCAAACACAGTACTGTTTGCAGCAAACTATTAAATGGCCAGCTTCCAATTACGGTCTTAAACTGACAGCATAACATGCACGTTTCCTTTATTTGAAGCTGCTGTCAGCAGGATTTCTGTCCCTAATAACTAAGAATTTCTTGTTTAGCTTTAAACTCAATGATTGATTTATTCCAGTGTTTCCCATGGACAGGGATAAAAAATAGGGTGGGAAGAGAGATTTTTAATGTTTAGCTACTTCATCTGAACTTCAATCCAGGAGGAGAAAGGCTACAAAGCTGAGACCATCTTCACTTTATTTAACCCCATCAAATGTGGCCTGTCACAAGCAGTGACACTCCCCAAAACAGTCATATTCATAGAACTCACTTGCAACATGTAATTTTTTTAAACCACTAAAATAAGCAGTAGCATTAATCTATTATCTTAGAAATCCTATCATGGACGTATACCCAAAGCTTTTGTTGTCATCTTGCCTGTCTACCCATTTCTATGCTGGGCAGAGAAATAATGGATCATAACAATAAACCAACAATTTTGTTTCTTGGAATACAGATTATTTAGAGGTTACATTCTCAGACTGTATATATCAGCCTAACCTCATTACCAGTTATAATTTCTGGTTCAAGCCTATGCAGTTGCAGACGTAGAAGAATTCTTAAAATGTGTAAACCAAATCCAAACACATAACGAAGGCCAGTCACAGGTTAGTCAGAATAATTAAGTCTCTTATTAGTCAGAGTCAGCTCATGGAAAAATGTTCTAAGGAATTCGTTCAAGGAGAAAAGTGGAAGAACTTGTCAAAGGTGAGCTGTAATCACTTTAAAGTAACAGAAACGTGAAGAAATGGGTGGATCTAACTATAGCATAGGCCAAGAATAAGGTAAAGGAAGATGAAGCAGTACAGGATGCTTTAGAGATCATAAATATGCACTTAGCAGCCAATTCATGAAAAAAAATGAAGTTAACAGAACATGGCAGGAAAGGAAGTTCTCTACTGGAGGTGCGGATGGGCACAAGTGATGATGGAAGAAAAGACACAAATGTCAAATGGCATTTTACTGTAACACAAAATAGTTATTTTACTTTTGGTGAGCTAGTTAATCCTCTGGCTCTGCAGAGATCATTACAACCCCCTGATATGGAATACTAACTTGTGCTAAGTATTACCAGCAGCCCACACAAATCCTTAGGATGATCTCATTCTCAAGGGGAGACAGATCTGACTATATCTTTGGGGAAAATAAACACTAGAAGAGTTTACAGTTTAATTAAGTGTTATTACAAAAGTTGCATAAATCAGAAAAAAATTGTAGAAGAATTGTAGAATTGTATCAAAATAAAATAACAATTAACACCCTAAATCTAGCTTCTAACTTTTTATCTTATTTTTTCCATGGTTCCCTCATTTGTTCTATTTTGTTATGCAGCCCTAATATCCTGAGGAAATATTTCAAGGGATTTGCAATGTATTATAGCTAGATATACAGCCAAATATTAATTCTATTGGCTTGACAACTTACTTAAAGTGAATGCAAAAATCTTGTACTTGCGCAGGTTGTCGCGTTCAGCCATATAGGTAGGAATGATTTTGCAGGGTTACTACAGATAAATATTCCTTTCAGAATAATAAGCCTTTAGAAGTCATTAATTTCTGTTCTTCAGAAACCTAACATCACCTAAACACAGTAAAGAATGTCCTCAGGCTTTTTATTTCTTATATTTTCACTTTGTAATGAATTATGTAAATGTAAAGACACTAAAATATAGAATAAAAAAAGTATGCTAAGACTGAAATATTTCTGAACAATACAATTTACAGATTTTATTAAATGCTAAATGTCTGGCACCCTAAACATTAGACTGTAGAATTCGACATTTTTCCCACATTAAAGGAACTAAAAACTTTAATTCACATTCACTTATTAATATTAGCATCTTAATATTAACTGGGCTGTAACAAAGATGTGAATATCAACACCTCCCAGTTTCATCACATTTGGCACTGAAGATAAAAATAGTTCCAACACAAAGAAGCATGACTGGGAATGTAGAAGCAAGCGAGAAAAGCTGTCTGACATATTGTCATCCCACTCAACTGAACTGTCTTCTGATTGTAAAAGAAAAATATGAAAAGCTCACCACCGTCTTTGCTAAGAATGTATTTTTATGTTTTATTTTTACCAAGCAAACCATCCTTACAGGCTCTCCATGAAAAAAAAATAGTAATGAAAAAAGATCTGCTACTGAAACTCAGCAACTGTTCTGACAGTGCCACTCAAGTCATAGGACTTCTGAGAATTCTTTTGATGTTTTTTTGCTTATAAGCTCACATCATTGCCTTTTATTTACATTTTGCTGCTGGTGCACTATTTACCCTAAGGTAGCTTTTTCTGAGGTATGTAGTCCTACTCAAACATACTAGTCTGTGACAGTTACGACTTCTTTGACAGCAATACCTCCTTTCTGGGGAAGAACTATGACATGCGGCAGGAGGAATTTCCATCAACCACAGAGACTACTCAGTTTATTCTGCCCCTGTCAAGATTAACCCAAATTCTATTAAACAGTTGAATGTTAAAACTTTCTCCAAAAAGAGAGGAACTGCACCTGACAGCTATTTTACTCTTCAGAATAGAATTCTCTTCACAAATCCAACCAATGAGTTCAGCATTTCTTAATACCTTCATGGGAGACAGAAACTTTCTCCCAGGCTCTTTTCAACTGAAAATCCGGAGTTGTTTGAAAGAGTTGAATACCTCTATCTATAGGCCTTGAAGCAGGGCAGGATGGGAGGCAAAGATGGAAAGAAAGTAAATCTCCAAACACTCTAGATATCTTGTGAGACACAGGAGCTGAAGCTATCCAGGAGGAAAAAATAAGGAACATAGGAGAATGATGTTCCTCTTTTCCTGAAACGTGTGTTAGCTCATCTGGAGGACCACCTGGCTGAAAGATGTTTCTTTAGAGAAATAAAATCAATGCATGAATTTCTTCTTTTAAAATATTAATGCTGTCTATATGACACATCTACAAACATTCATTATATGCTTTGACACTTGTGTGTAACCCCTGAAAATTGAAATGTAAACACAAAACCAGAATTTTATCCATTGTATAATTTACTCATTATCATCTAACTTAAGAAAAGGCATTCCAGCACTTGATTTTAAGACTTGAGCCCCCAAGGAGGCTGATGCCCAAACACAGGACACAGTGTCAGGACCTCAGTTAATGTTACAAACATCCACTGTCCTGGCTTTTCCACAGCTGAAAGGGTAAGAGAGGATGTACAGATGGCAACCGTGTGTTTCATGAGCCTAGATAAACCAGATTCAGGTTTGGCTTTCCTCTTATTCTTCAAATGGAACTTTATGGTAGTCAAAAGGGAAAATCAGAGACACAGAACATATGCTCTAATAATAGATGTTCTTCATTTCTGTGAGATAATTATCTAAATACCTATGTATGTAGACATATATCTCTTCTCAATTACATTTAAATCAGTCATGAATATACCATCTGCTGTGACCTAATTTAAGGAGTATTTGGAAAATAATCAGGCCAAGGGCCACTTGAAACTGTTAATTGGTTAGCTAATCCACTCATGGATTACCCTGATGAAGAGCAGGCGATCTCAACACAAAGAAAGGATCTGAAGGACTTTGACATTTACAAATTAATTTCTTTACCCAACCTATCATACAGCCATTACATTGCATGACCTGACCACTATGTTTACAAAATTCTGAAATATCTGAAAAGTCTACCAGCAGTCTCATTATGACACTGGTGCTTTTTTGACTTCTCTATATGCACTGATAATTAAATCACCATCTTCTTTCTGCTAGGCTATTAGAGCTCCTCAGCAGGACATATATTTGTTTAAAATCCAAGAAATTGGAGTATTAAGGTATTTATTACTCAGTATGACTGCTGGTGGCAGAACAAAGGCCAAAGAGAACATATGTTTAATTCAGGTTATATGCTTAATCAAGTTACTTACATGTGATCCGTCTTTCAAAACGAGATGCAATGTTTTCACATAATTTGTTGTAAGAATTCACTCACCCTAATTGTAAAATCCATTAACGAATACATATGACACCCTACAACTTCCCTTATTGGGTATAAGAATATGTATCACTGAGTAAACTGCAAGAACTTGTTACTTCAGCTTTAGAAGAAAATGAAACAGAGTCTTCAAAGCCAAGCTATTTCTCTGCAACAGCCACACACAGCAGGATACTCAAGCTGAATTTAACTCCTACAAAAAGAAAAATGGAGTAGCTCTCTAACACCTGGAATCTGACAACAGCAGAGCTAGTCAGCCAGCTTATGAAAAACTAACATTGGAATCAGAGATAGCTTGCATGAATTCTTGGAAGTCTTGCATTATAACTTTGTAATGACTGAAAATGTACTTAAGAGGAAAAAAACAAGAACAAAAAGTAAAAAAAACCCATAAAGACACCTATTGTAAGCTAGACAGTAAATTCAGTGCTTCACAATATAAATCGGCGTATGTTATTTTATTATTTATTTCCAAACCTGAACTAAATGAAGAATAAAGTACATACCATAAGGCTTCTGTACAACAGAGCAGTACAGAAAGGAAAATATTCTAGACGTGTATATTCATGACTTAAAATTATCAGGAAAAATAACTTAGCCTTTTTTTTTTGTGTGTGTGTGGCTGCAACAACCAAATACACCACACACATACATCTTCACTGGGTTTGTTGGATTCCTCTAATAAACCAGTGCAGCTTAAGAGCGCTTGCTTCAACAATGGTCTGGGACAGAGTCAGTGTTGCTCATTTTTAAATATACACCTGCAGAGCTAAATGAGCATTAAAATTCTTTTATGTGGTCCTACAGGAAAACTGGGGCTGTTCAGCCTGGAGAAGAGAAGGCTGCGTGGAGACCTCATAGCAGCCCTCCACTATCTGAAGGGGGCCTACAAGGACGCCAGAAGGGGACTCTTCATCAGGGACTGTAGTGATAGGACAAGGGGTAATGGGTTCGAACTTAAACAGGGAGATTTAGGTTGGATATAAGGAAGAAATTCTTTACTGTGAGAGTGGTGAGGCACTGGCACAGGTTGCCCATGGAAGCTCTAAATGCTCCATCCCTGGCAGTGTTCAAGGCCAGGCTGGATGAGGTTTTTAGCAACGTGGTCTAGTGGAAGGTGTCCCTGCCCATGGCAGGAGGGTTGGAACTGGATGATCTTAAGGTCCTTTCCAACCATAACCATTCTGTGATTCCATTCTGTAATTTCATGATTCTAGATTCTTTCAAGAAAAGATAACCAAATGCACCTCTGAGAACTAATACGCCATAATTCTACAGCATCAGGTGTTCACCTGTGTCTTGGCCTAAGGAAGTCATTCCTTCTGGAACAACTTTTAAATTAGAATTTAAAAAATCTGAAGTCAATAAAGCTGAAAGGGTAGTTTAAAATGATCTCAATAGGAGAAACAGGTAATTAGATTTTAGCCTGATTATGTGTGCTGAAAAAGAGGGAAAGAAAATAAACATCTCAAGATTAATGGGCAGTTTGTAGCAAGTATTGCTTGTAGGGACACCATAAGCTTATTTTCCTACCCCAAACCTCTCCATTAATTTGATTGTTAAAGATCACAGCAAAATTACATTTATTTTGAGAAGGATAACATACGCAAACTCAGTTAATTTTTAGAAGAAAGATCATCAGATGACTGTAATTTATTAGGAACTAGAAAAGGCATAACACACAATGTAGCAGGTTTTTTTAAATGAACCCTGCATCACATTTTCCAGTCGTTAGTCACTAGAACAAACACACTAACACGACAGGAAGATGCAATACCACAGATAAATTCTTTGAAAGGACATTAGGAAAACCAGAATAAGGTAGTGCAATATCTTCTAAAATAATAGTAAGATTATCAGGTAACAAGTAAAATTTCTACAGCAGTTAGTATTCTATTGATAGTGGTGAATTACCAACTTTACAACAAAACTAAATTGCTTTAGCACGTATGTTAATGCCTAGAAAAGTGGAAAACAAGTTATCTCACCTTGTAAGAAAAGATACCACATGGAGAACTAAGACTTAATATGGCTAATTTAAGGGCACAAAGCCTTTTATTTAAAAGCTAAAGAAAAAAACTTCTGACATTCTCTATTTTCATGAAAGAGGCATCAAACCTACATATTTATAAGCAGTTTTTCATCTTTACATAGAACAACTCTTGTACACCAAAACCCACAATGTTCTTACACAACTAAATAACTGCAGCTCTACATCATAGTTAAGGTTCACTAGTTTTACTTATGACTTCAGTGCCCACATCTGTAGTAGCTCGGGGGGATGCGGTTCACCTACTAGCTGAGAGTAACCAACTTCCCATTGCAATGGAAAGGATCAGTACTTTTCATCCCTGAACACCTTTATTTGTGTAGAGGAATGCCTGTCATAGGCACTCTGCAGATGAGATGATGGGCTGCAGTTTTTGCATTTCCTACAGCTGAGACAGCATGAAGCCAGAAAACATCCCAGAAAAATTTCTGCTTAACACCTGCTCATTATTTACACTCATATCTCACCAATAAACAAATGCTCTAAAGTTTTCAAACAACCTCATTATACAAAATGTTCTTACTTTTCTTGTTCTGAAAACAATGATGAGTCTGAAGCTGCTTCTTAATTCTCTCAACTTTAACTACTGTTCATACTGACACATTTTTGTGAGTCACTTGGGAGCCAGCTACAGACAGTGTAAATGGACTTCCCACATGGAACAAACACTACTTGATTATCCAATTTTATGAAGAGAAGACAAAGTCATTTTTAACTTATTTTTTTCTTCTACTTACAATTTTTATTTAGCAGACCATGCTACCACAGCATACCTGGAATAAGAGCTAGCTGGGGTCAGCTAGCTGCTACTTTGCTGAAATCATTGGTAAAACACAGATCACAGAACAACTGAGGTTGGAAGGGGCCTCTGGAGGTCATCTAGAGCCACCTAGAGCTTTTGTTACAAACAGCTTTTGATTATCTCAAAAATCAAGGAGTGTAACATACACCAAACTTTAAAGAAAAGGTACTACCACAGAAAAATTAAAATTGTGCCTTCCTGAACCAAGAAAATGTGCTGCTTGGAACACAGATGTTCTCCCCACAACTCATTTTTCTTAAAGGGACTATTATGATAGAGAGACTTTGGTTTGCTATCAGAGCAATGATGAGCACAGCCTTCGATGGCAGATGATAATTTGAGAGGGTTCCTGTTACTAGTTGCTCTTTTTGGCTACATGACTTAAAGCCAGTCCAACCCCAGCAGAACAGAGGTGGGAGTTTTCCAGGTCTTGAGCTGACACTATGCCATTGAACATATGTAGTGTTAGGTCAGCAGAGCTCCTTACACTGTTTCCCAAACCAAACCCAACCCCCCCAAAAACACCAAAAAAAAGCATCGAACAAAACCCCCTACATAGGCTGAGCATATGCACAGGCTCAGAAAGTTGGGGCTGTTCAGCCTGGAGAAGAGAAGGCTGCGTGGAGACCTCATAGTATGAGATACTGGTCTTCCAGTATCTGAAGGGGGGCCTACAGGGATGCTGGGAAGGGACTCTTCGTTAGGGACTTGTAGTGACAGGACAAGGGGTAACGGCTTCAAACATAAACAGGGGAAGCTTAGATTGGATATAAGGAGGAAATTCTTTCCTGTTAGGGTGGTGAGGCACTGGAATAGGTTGGCCAGGGAGGCTTGAATGCTCCATCCCTGGCAATGTTCAAGGCCAGGTTGGATGAGGCCTTGGGTGATATTGCTTACAGTGAGGTGTAACCTGCCCATGGCAGGGGGGTTGGAACTTGATGATCTTAAGGTCCTTTCTAACCCTAACTATTCTATGATTCTGTAATATTCTCCTGAGCTATCTGAATTTATGTTCTGCCTGGACACAGCTCACTGGAGAACACTTTTTCAAAGAGACACACAGAAATACAGAAATACTGAATTATTCTGCACAATAATTGGGATTTGCAAAAATAATAGTGTGTTTAATCTGAAGGAGTGGGTGGCTGCCACATGCAGAGAAGACAGCAGGGAAGTTAACAGAAGCTGGAAGCAGCAGGTCACAAAAGCAGCATTTCACAAAGCAGTGATGGAAATGTAGGTGAGGTACTATAAAAGAAAACAGCAACAGAAAAGTGATGAGGTAGATCTAACCAAGTATTAGGAATACATAACATCTGAAGACAAAAAGGCACAGGAGAAAGTGAGAGCAAAGTGTTACAGCGGATGTGCTGTTAAAAGGCAAAATACCAAAGATGCACATTCTTATTAGCATTATTTAAAAAAATGATTATGAAAAAAAGACAGAGTGGTGAAGATAGGAAGTTGAAGACAGCGAGACATTAGGAATGAAGCTGAAAAAAGATGCAGTTCAATTGAAACTGAACCTTCTATTCAGTCTTTTTTCAATTTCTTGATTTAAAAGCTCATGTTATAAAAAGCAGGCAGATAATTTTATATTATTTCAGCTTTTGAATTGTTTTCAATTGGTTTGTTGTCTTGAAGCCTGTTATTTAGCTTGCATATAAGAAAATAATTTTCTAATCCAAATGCTTATGGGTGAGAAAGAAATACATGTGATTAGCAGGATCGCCAAAGGAAAAAACCAAAAAGCCTTTTCTGTGTAAAATATTTCTTGTCTAATGAGTGATATACTCAAACATCTTTGAACTTCTTCCCTCACTGAGTATCTCATGCTTAAGGAAACCTCTCTAGAAATGACAGCAAAATATTGCTCTCTTCTTGAGCATGATTTAAGATCAGTACTCTCTGACTATTTCTTCTATTAAGCAGTGTGATTACATTAGATTCTTCTACCCCCTCCTGAATCTGTCAGCTTACTGCCTATGCCTATAAAACAGATACATTCCTGTTGTCTGTGTGCCACCTACCATGATAGGGTCTTTGTTCAAACAGTAAAAACAAATTAAATTTCAGAAAGATGAGTTTTATAACATATGAAATCAGCTTATAAACACAAAATATGAAAATATAACACATTCTTACCTATGCAGCTGTAGATACTCTCTGGGTCTGTTTAAAAGGTGAAGGAATCTGTCAACAACCTTGTTTTTTCCAACACCCTGTAAAAAATAAAGACATAAAATAGATGTAGACATTTAAGAATTACAAACAAGGAAAAGATAACTTTCCAGAACTGTTAAAATATTCTCCATATTCCTTTAGAGGCAAAAACAATTTCAATCCATATGAAAGAATTCTGAACACGATTTAATGATATGCATTTTATTTTACATACGTGTGCACATATATATATATATATATATATCTAGTTCCAAAATACTTATCCATCTTACTAGGAATAACGAGAAGCAGGATTGCATCCCTAGAGTTATGTCACAAGGCCAATGCACCCTTTTCACTAACACCACTTTTTTCCAGCCCTTTCATGCTAGGAAGCTGTCTTTACACTTCATAGGAAAAGGTAATTCTTGGTGGACATAAGAAATGTCCTGTAACTGTCACGTGGAATTAGAGCATTGCCTTGGTAATATTTGCGGCTATCAAAGAAGGTCCACATGGAGTCAGAGTTGGGTTGGAGAGCAAACTGGTCTACAACTCTTCTATTGCAGGATGTCTGCATTAGCAAGCTGTGCAGAATGAAGACAGTAGATTTACGGAGTGAATCAGGTGCTGCTGACACCCTGGTGTGTCCTGCACATGCAGTTCAGTAGATGGTTCTTCAGCCTAGGCCTACCCTGGTCCCATGGAAGGAATTACCAGAGGGCATGAATCAGATGTGCTGCTGGACGACATCCTCCACTTTAGTCTCATCCTAAGAGAATCCAGGTCATATGTCCCTTGACACATATCAAAATGCAGTACAGAGATTCCCTTCAAAAGTACATTCCTGTTCTGCAAAGCCCCATCCAGCCTGGCTTTGAACACTGCCAGGTATGGGGTATCTACAGCTTCTCTAGGCACCCTGTGCCAGTGTCTCACCACCCTCACAGTAAAGAATTTTTCCTAATGTCTAATCTAAACCTCCCCTCTGTCAGCTTAAAGCCATTCCCCCTTGTCCTGTCACTGGAGGACAAGGTAGGCTAATGTAAGTGAAGAGCAAGATGACAGGTCAGATGCACAAATTCTTATCCATCCTGCAAGGACAAGGCCGCAGACTTGGAAGCTCCGAATGACAGTGAGATTGCCAAGGGTTGCAAAGGAGAAAGAAAAAGAATTTGTAGAAACAAAAGTTCAATTGTAACCTGGCGCCCAGAACAGGGACTCGAGGTTGGACTCAGACTTCTCCAAACTGTGTCCGGCTGTTGCAGCAAAGGCACAGACGGGGGAAGCGGAGGAGCTGGCAGTGCAGGAAGCGTCTACTAGCAAAAGCGGTGAAGCTCGCCTACTGGCAAAAGCAGTGAAGCTCAGCTAGGAGTGACAGCTGATGTGGCCTGCACACCCACACCTGCACGGGTAAGACCGCGCTCTAAAATCCACCATGGATCGAGAGGTGGCACTCACACTTTTAGAACAATTACTTGCTAAGCAAGAGGCTACTGTGAGCATGAAAAAGCTCAGAGAGCTATGTCGGTGGGCGAAGGAGAAAGGACATCTTAAGGACCCACAGCTAATGTTCAGCATTGCTGAACGGAGGGAAATTGGGGACTCTTTGCAGGATCTCGCCCTGATCAGGTGAGCAGCCGGGGAGGAGAAGTGGCACTTGCTATGCAAAGAGGAACAGGCAGTGATGGAGCTCCTTCAACATATTCTCTCTAAGAGAGGGCTGCAACATGATTGTGCCGCCTTACAGAGGCTTTTAAAGTGGTCCCGTGATCGTGGCTTTATCCCCACAGCACAAGCTACCTTTACGGTTTCTGAATGGGAACGTATAGGCCAGGCATTGTGGGATGAGATTAGTAAAGGGACAAAGGAAGCCCTGAAGTATTCTACGTTATGGAGATGGATAACTGAGACTTTAAAGGAAATGAAACAGGAACGGGCAGCAGCGGTATCTGTTTTCCTGGCCACTGCTCCTTCGCAAAGTCAGTCAGACGTAGAGAAGAGTGCTACGTCTATGGTATTTGCCCCCCGCTCCGTTGTGCCTGGCACGGCATTGCAGAAGCCTCCTCGGCATAAGGGGGAAGATAAAGTGAAATGACACACCCAAAAGTACAGGCAGAGAGTGCAAACGCGGTCACCTCCAACCCAGAGTAAGGAGACCCCGAACTGGAATTGGAACCAGACACAGTCTCTGGCAGAACCGGACTTGTACCCTCCCCGTCCTGATCCCGACTCAGACTCAGACGGTTCAGACAGTTTGGCTCATTGGCAGACGTGAACCAGCCTCAGTGATGGTCAACTGCGACAGCTGCTGAAGAAATTAAAGTACTGGAGACAAAAGAAACCCCTGAACCCTCTGCCCCACCCTCCTACAATCTAGTAGTAAAGAAAGGGGAGTGGGAGGGGGGTGTTTGGCACGGGTAGGGGATTATGATGATAACCCTGCTAAACATTGGCGTGGGATAATCAAAGATGCAATTGTTATGGGGGAATTTCCAGCTATGGGTCCCTCAGCATTCACAGTATCACAGTATGCTAGAGATTGGAAGGGACCTCAGAAGATCATGTAGTCCAATCCCCCTGCCAGAGCAGGAACACCTAGATAAGGTTACACAGGAACGTGTCCAGGCGGGTTTTGAATGTCTCCAGAGAAGGAGACTCCACAACCTCCCTGGGCAGCCTGTTCCAGTGTTCTGTCACCCTCACTGAGAAGAAGTTTCTTCTCAAGTTTAAGTGGAACCTCTTGTGTTCCAGTTTGTACCCATTGTCCCTTGTCCTATCATTGTTTGCCCGGTGTTTAACACTCCACAGGGGGGAAAGGAGTGGGAGGCATTGGATTTAAAGGTAGTAAAGGAGGCGCGTCAACCGGTAACATCCTACGGGTTAAAATCATCGTATACTCAGGCAATTATCGCACATATTTTTTCTGCATATATCCTAGCACCATATCATATCCGTATGATAGCTCAATTGTTGCTTACTCCCCACCTTCAGGTAGGATTTAAAGTGAGCACAGCAGAGGAAAAGGCTGGATACATGGCTACTGCCTTTGCCGTTGCTGTTAAACGCCTTCTACAATGAGGTTAGGGCGATCATGGGGGCACTAAAGGTATGAGATGTTATAATTGTGGACGGACGGGACATTTTAAAAAGAAACAGTGTACTATAAAGAAAATTAGTTCAGCAACCCGCTCCCCCCCCTCCCCCCCCCGGTAGTGTTACTGGTTTTGCAGACAAATGTATTAGATGTGACAAATTTGGCCACCCTCCACCCCGAACCTCCAGGGAGGCGAGACCAGTGCAGGACAGAGACGTATTGCATGCTTTTTCAGTGCTGCGAAGGTCTTTTGTATGGGGAGACTGTGATGGACTGTGGACTTATGACCCCCTACACAACTCATTTAATACAGTCTCTCTGTGATACTCATGTACTAGAAGTTGGTAAATATAAGTATGTCCAGGTTTCTATCAACCTTTGGAGACCTTTGTAAATACTTGTTGGCCACTTCTTCCAACACAGGCTGGCCACCTGCGTCGGAATGAGTGTGCATTTTAGTCAGTATAAAAGCCCAAGCCTTGTGCAATGTGGGGGGAGGCAGAGCCTCTGCGGGGGTGCCTGCTAAGATTGGGCCTGCCACCTCACACTGTGATGATGCTTCTCGGAGCTGGTTTTCTTGTTTCCTTGTGCCACGTTCTGTACGTGGGATTGTGTAGTGGAAGTAATGATTGTCTGAATTTTGTGCTTCAAATATTGTAGTTGTGTGGACTGTACTTGTGGGATCCCATACGTGTGTGTGTGTGTGTTGAGGGCAGACGGTGTTCTGTGTATCTTTTGTTGTTGGGTTCATGTAAAAGCTTCTAATAGATAGTAGTTTAACATTTTAGGCAAGAAAGGGTTAATGCAAAAGTGCGGTTGCCAGCAGGTATTTATGGTTGCTGCTGAAGCAGGCAGGCAGCCGTAGCTGCTGCCAGGCAGGCAGGCGTTTGTAGCCGTGCAAAGCAGGGTGAGTGACTTTGGGAAAAAAAAAATAATAAAAAAATGTTATTTGGTAAGAGTTCGGTCCCCATGTTCAAAACCAGCTGCCCTCTGATTCGGCTCCCGGTGCTCCACCGGTGGAAGGACCAGGATGGACACCAGAGCCAAGGAGAGAAAAAACAAAACAAAATAAAACAAAACAATGCTTAATATGTTTAAAGTAACCTGGGGATGAATCCAAGACTTGGAGGAACAGATAGAATCATAGAATCATAGAATAGTTAGGGTTGGAAAGGACCTTAAGATCATCAAGTTCCAACCCCCCTGCCATGGGCAGGGACACCTCGCTCTAAACCATATTACCCAAGGCCTCGTCCAACGTAGCCTTGAACACTGCCAGGGATGAAGCATTCACAACCTCCCTGGACAACCCATTCCAGTGCCTCAGTACCCTAACAGGAAAGAATTTCCTCCTTATATCCAATCTAAATTTCCCCTGTTTAAGTTTTAACCCATTACCCCTTGTCCTGTCACTACAGTTCCTAATGAAGAGTGCCTCCCCAGCATCCTTATATGCCCCTTTCAGATACTGGAAGGCTGCTATGAGGTCTCCACGCAGCCTTCTCTTCTCCAGGCTGAACAGCCCCACCTTTCTCAGCCAATAGATCGGTTGAAACAAGAACTGCTAACTGAAAAAGCGAAAGTGGTAGTGCAACCACAAGCCTTATGAGCCGTCACCTAAGCAGCATCAGGGTGGCAGATACAGAACCTACCTACTTCTCAAGAACTGATAACCTGGAGGAGGGGGTATATTTGTGTCCTCCCGCCTACAGGTCCATGGCGAATGCCTGCAAAGTTTGTCAAGCCTTGCCATGATCTGGACAGACGAATGGAGGAACCTGATGTCTCAGCTACAGGAGCTGAACGTGAATACCCCAAGCAGAATGAGACAGAGGAAGAGAAAAACCAATGATTGCTAAACATCATTTGGGAGCAACTGAAAAGTAGCAGCTTGAATATGTGTGCTTGTAAAGTAGCTATTGTTAGATGCTGTGATTTTGTGTATAAAACCACCTGTATTTACTAGCCAGTTACTAATAAGAAACTACACCTTGTATTGTATACATTTGCCACTTGTAAAATAGATGTTAGAGTAACACCTGTATTTACTAGCCAGTCACTAATAAGAAACTACACCTTGTATTGTATACATTTGCCACTTGTAAAATAGATGTTAGAGTAACACCTGTATTTACTAGCCAGTCACTAATAAGAAACTACACCTTGTATTGTATACATTTGTCACCTGTAAAAGAGATGTCAGAGCATGCAAATTCGTAGTAGCTGCTAGAAAATGCTAAGGCAAAAGATAGAAATATTTTAATACAATGGTAAATTAAGAGGGGGGAGAATTTTACTGATAAGAAAGTTCTTTGGCTATTCCCTTGCTGGCATCAGCATCTTCAACATGCTGCTGCACCCTGTAATAGTTACCCTGCTAATGTAAATCTGTGTGTGTGCCTTGCCATAACAACGACTTGTTACTGGATGAAGCATGTGAAACTCTGCATTGACAACAAGGTGCAAGGATTGAGGCTGATCAAATGCCTGCTACCACAATCAAGGGCAAGACTGGATTGGCCTCCGTGTTTGCCACCAAGAAGAACCTTTAGCTCCGCTGCTGGCTGCAACCCAGCATGTGTGGAGCGGTGAGGACACATGCCATGCCA
Source organism: Neopsephotus bourkii (assembly GCF_033783945.1). NCBI lineage: Eukaryota > Metazoa > Chordata > Aves > Psittaciformes > Psittacidae > Neopsephotus > Neopsephotus bourkii. Next base: position 1,104,387 of record NW_026902112.1, on the reverse strand, counting down.
GACCTTTGGGATGGCTTATATCTGATTCTGTTGTATGGCCCCCAAAAGTAGAATTGCACCTAGAGCTGAGGACGTTGATCGATGTTCAAACCCTAATGGGGGATTTGCAATGGGTCCGGCCTCTTACTGGAATTACTAACAAACAGCTAATGCCTTTACGTCCTTTGCTAAAGGGTGCACAAGCTGACAAACCAGTAGTTGTTTCTGAAGAACAACGGTCATCTCTCATGCATAGTCAGTGTTTGTTGTGATCTTGCAATGGCAAAAGAAAAACGGGGGAGACATCTTGGCTGTTTTGGAATGATTATTTTTGCCATTGCAAGCTCACAAGAGCATTCAAATACGCATGGAAGTGGTTGGACAAATCATTAGAAAAGGGAGAACACGCATACTTGCCATTTCAGGAGAAGAGCCAGCTAGCATTCACATTCCTATAGCTGTGGAGGATCTAGAGTGGGTAATGGGGCATTCCGTTAGCCTGCAGATGGCCTTGCTGCAATATGAAGGGAAAGTCTCAGTGGATTTACCTAACAGAAAAGAAGCCTCATTGCTATTGTCCAATGCATGGATAACACGACCAAAGTTATCCATGAGACCCATTCAGGAAGGGCTAATTGTATACAGATGCAGGGAAAAAATCGGCTAGTGCAGTGGTCACATGGTGCCAGGGCAATCAATGGAAACATCACAAACTTTTGCAAGGTCAGGAGATTCGTTACAAACTTTAGAGCTAACTGCAGTTGTCTGGGCAATATTGTATTGGTTACATGTCCCGTTTAATGTGGTTACTGATTTGTTATATGTGGTGGGGGTAGTACAATGAATCGAATATGCATTTATTAGAGAAACATGGAATGAGTGTCTTATGACTCTTTCAACAACCTTAACAAGCTACCCGCCAGCGTTCAGCAGTATATTACATCATTCATATTCGGAGCCACAAAAGTCAAGATGGGTGATCTGAAGGTAATGCAAAAGCTGATAAACTCGTAAGCCATGTTCATCCTACTGTCAGTCAATTTGATGCTGCACGGATGGTAGAAGCTGCGTTCCATCAAAATGCACGAGGCCTACAGTGACAGTATCGACTAACATGGACTGAAGCCACCGGAATTGTTTGAAGCTGTCCTCAGTGCAGCAATCATAGACCAGGACATAGACTTGGGGTCAACCCTCAGGGTTTGAGGGCTTTGGAGCTGTGGCAAATGGATGTCACTCATGTATCTGAGTTCAGGCGTTTGCGTTATGTACATGTTATGGTAGATACGTATTCTAAGTTTGTATGGGCTACAGCAGAACCTGGGGGTTAAATGGTTGGCTACGTAGTTTGATTAAGGCATGCATATATGGATTGATTGCTTTTGTTTTTGCTTTACTATTGATACCGTGCTTATTACAATGTTTGCAATGCTTACTTAGTAGATCACTTAGCAAAATTTTCCTTGTGCGACAGGAAGCATCCTGGGCTGTGCAGAAGAAAAACGGGGGAATTGTGGAGCAGTGGTTATTCTCATGAGGGCCTGCACAACCCAGGATTAGAGCCGAGTGAGACAGCCTTGAACTCTTTCTGACTCAGCTGAGCTGAGGAGGCCTGGAGTCGAAGAAATGTAAGCAGAACGTTGAAACAGGAGCTTGCTGGCCACAAGGAATGGACCGCTTACTGCAAGGCATTCACCCTGCTGTTGCAGAGATATGTGTGTAAAACTTAGCTTAGCCAATAGCAATGTATAGACAGGCGCGTGGACAGGTGTATGTAGCCAGTGAAAGATGTACAGCTGTCACGTAAACTATCACCAATGGTATAAATTAGGTGAGCTTGTGCAATAAATCAAACAAGAAGCGTAACTCATATTGAGATTGTCTTCTTGATTCGGGTCGCTCCTCCGACAGTAACCCAACCAAAAGCTGTTTGACAAGACACCGTCCATCTGCTGAGATTCTAACTCTGCATGAATGCATCTAGTAGTCCACACCAGTGTAAAGAAGATAAATATAACCCACAGAAAGATTAAAGGGATTAAATTAAATCAATTTGAGACTCGCTAATCTGTTTCACTTGGCATTGAATCAGAATGGGAGCATTCAGAACTGCAAGTTATGACATTTATGACTGTAAGTTCTAGCTGAAAGATGGTAACTGCCAGCTGCAGAACTGTAAACTGTTTAAAATGCTCAGAATGGGACCACAGTCTCTCATCTGCCTACATTTATGAGAATGGAGAATCATGCAGATATGTGTAGTAGTTGAAATCAAGGAAGGAGAGTTCTCACCACAAAAGCAGAGGGTAAAATACCGCAGAGCTGCCAAAAATAGAGCTACCTATATTCTACCGAAAACTAGACTCCAGCACAAGAAAGCCAACTCACGTTAATGCTCTGCTGCACTTTTCCTCATGCACCTTCTTTCATCTGATTCTTCAGAAGAATCTACAACTTTACACATAGGTGTAGTATGAAGCTGCAACACAATACCTATCACCAATTATTTCTGAAAACTGACACTGGAAAAACAGTTCTCCACTGCTTTGAAATAAGAGGATGAAATTGTGCTAAAAGACTCTTCCAGGAACTTAAAGAACATACCCATTAGGAGGGAAATAAGCAACTTCAGGAACTGCATCAGAAGCATCAGAAGAAACCAGAAATGGGGTAAGAATATTCCAGTAGTGCTCACGGACTGTTTTATTCCGTATGTTTCCTAATACCTGCAGTCAGATACTTAAAATTGCAAATGGGGAAATAAATAGGAATATTCCTAATGCCAAACATGAAATACCCATGCTGAAAGCAGCTTCCTTTACTTCTCTCAAGAGAGCTAAAGATGACTGGGCAGATGACTCCACAGAGTTTCTGTACCAGTCCCTAGCAGATTGCATATCCTTTTTGCTTCACTGTGGGACTCCTGCCAGTTGTGTCAAGTACAAAGATGAAGAAATAGATCAATAAATTGAATTAATGTAAAACATACTTAATATCAAAGAAAATGCTTACTGCGATTAGAAAAATAATAAAAAGGCTTTCGTGTGCATTAAAAGAAATACCCGGAAAGAATATTTTCCCAACTACAAAGTAACACTGCTAGATTTTTTTTCTCCCTGCACAGTTCCAATAGAAAGTGGACCGAATAGCTGGTTTTTGTGTATTTCTATCCATGCTGTTATCATCAACTATTAAGAGGAGTGCAACCCACTTCTGAGAGAACCCTCACAGGCCACAAGCATGGGGGAGGATGGGAAAAAGCAAGATTAGCAACGCAACATAATGAAGTCAATGGGAGCTGTGCCATGACCACATCTCACTCTTTCTTCATTTGTTTTTGTCCATCTCGCCAGACTCCCCACACACCTCCTTTGATTTCATTTAAGCATACCTTGATTTCAGAATGTGATACATATTTAAAAGGTGCATGCAGTATTCTAAAGCCAAAAGGCATTCATACCAGATTTCAGCTATTATAAACACGGTAACATTGCCCAAGTTCTAGACTGAACTGCTTCAGAGAGTACACTGTGTGCCTTCATAGAGGCTGTGGTGTACCACATTAAATCCTTGGCTGGCAAAGTAGCTGGAGCAAAGTTCAAGTCAAAGCTCTTTGATTCCATCCCTCCACATTCCTGCTTCATGACAAGTTACCACTTCTTTCTGTCTCACTTACTCCACTGAGAACGCACAGTATAGTTGAAAGGAAGAAAGAGACCAAAGCTATTCAGGAGGCTCATTAGCACCATTAAAAACTGGAAAAAAAGAGCTTGGATGAGTTCCTGCCGTAAGTACTCTTCATTAATGTGAGGCCAAGAAAAGTAGGTTTATTCCAAATTCACCTGACTTTCATGGGATAAAGAATAAGCCTAGTAGTCTTCTTCAGACAAACAAGAAATGTAAAAAACACTAACCTATTTTGGAAATAAACCCCTCTGAAACGAGTTAGTGGCCCCTCAGCAACAAGAAACGACAAAAATGGCAAGAAAGTCACTCTTATAACTCTAATATAATCCCGGATCTTCTACACACCCACACAGCAGTCAACTACTTAAGCAGAATCACAACTGCCTTTCATGTGAACTTACTGAAGACTGAATTGAACTTGGCCTGGATTCAGAATGTCATCTCATGTAACTTGCAACTATTGCAGCCTAAGGTCCCTTCAGGGGACAAAACTGTTCACCTTTAACACTCACTGTATGTTATTTATATACACCCTATTGCTGCTACTTAATTTAATATAAATATACGCTAATTAGGGAGAGAAAAACATCTGTGTTGGTGTTTTAGCTGAACTGAATAAAATATTTCAGAAAGCAAATATTAGACAATTTTTTTTCTGTCAGACATATGGGACAACTAAAACAGAAAAATGGGAAGTAAATATCTGCACTAATGAATAACAAAAAAGAAATTATGCAATTAGAAGGCAAAATAATCCCTTAGCTAAAAATTCTCCTGACATCATAAACACTTGCTTCCAATGATAAAATTACTTAATCTTTTAGCAGTAACCGCAGTTTCAAATATAAACAAGGGTGTTACAAGTCCCAGGTGGCATTTTGCAACTCAGGATGCAGCTATTACAGTAGTGGGACAAATTTCTCCCGTGCACAGCCCAAGTAAGTCCAAACTTACAGTCCAACTTACAGTCCAAAAGAACTGGACCCAATTTTCTGAAATTAATAGCCTCTTAGAAAATTAAAAAAAAAAAAACATTATTGGGAAAAAAAATCCAAACCATGCTGTCTCATTTTTGTTTTCTTTTAAATGATTTGCAGGTCATACCAAAGCAGTTCAAGAGGTTGCCATGTTGTGCCTCTCAGTACTGCCCTTCAGCCGAGGCTGTGCAATCAAGCTTTTCCACTTCAGCACACAGCCATGTGCATAGCAGAGCACCTGTTTCATTACAAAAGAATGAAACTTATTTTGAAAAAAAAAAGCACTTTTTCACCTTAGGAAATGGGTGTGGTTTTTTTTGTAATTAATTAAAAACCCCCATATTATTAGGGAATGAAAGACAATCCCGACTTACTGAATTTCAATATACAAAAATCTCATGTCAGAGTTCTCTGTGACTTCAGAGAAAGAGTTCTATCGATAGCATCATTATCACAGAAACTTATGGCTGAACAATGAAAATTAAGAAAATAAAAATGCTTTTGCTAATGTATGGTTTCTAACACTGGGTCTGGCACTGAACCACTTTCCATGCCCATGGCTTGCCTGTTTCTGGCAACAAAAAATTTGTAAGAATGCACGCGTTTTGATTGAGGCTGCTATTTTTAGCCCAGAGGATGTATTCTGACATTTTAAAGAAACGTACTACTATCAGCAGAGCAACAACCAACATCTACATAGAAATCTCTCAAGCACTCCAGGTGTTACTAAGCTCATCACTCTCTCCTTGGAATAAATGTCAGTAATGAAGTGTAATAATCACAGATGTTGATACCAGAGGACCACTGCAATAGACCCTTATCATTGCCACCTTGATTCGATGCTAGTAACAAAGGAAAATGCTTCCACAAAAGCAGTGGTGATTTAAGTCGTGCTCCTGCTGCAATCTATATATGTATCTGTCACAACAGTAAGTATTCTGTGGTTTGATATCTCATTATTTTGAGTTTATCATCTGGGACACGCAAAAATTGTGGTGATTTTAAAATAATAAAATTTCGCCATAAGAACACATAAACCTAATTCCCTTATAGAAGTCATGAATGGAAAGTTTTGGATACATCTCTGACTACTGGTCTACAAACACCTGTAGAATTTATGCCTTTTGCTGACTTCAAGTACAACCTTCAACTCAGATCCCTGCCAGGCTAAATAAATACGATCTTCACATTTCCAGCAACTTAAAGACAGCTGTGGTTCAATGGAGAAGAGCATTTGTAAATTATGTAATAGAAAGAACCCGTGGGAAGAAATATCCAAAAGAAAAATCAATTCACTGATTCTTTTTTAATTCTGGTTCTTCACCATAATTTGTAAAGTCAAATATTGTAAATGCAATACCGTAAGTAGAGACATATATAGCATGCCTATTCTCATATGTGCACATGTAGCAAGTAAAAGAGAAATATCTTTTAGAGTTTTTCACAGCTCTTACACAGAATTCCTTAGGCAAAAACCATCACACTATTAGGCCCAATTTAGCTCATTTGGAGCTCAGTTTCTTCATGCTCAGAATAATGAAAAAATTTTGGTTGAGGATAGTACATTCTTGCCTTGCAGAGGAGGCTGTCCATTTTTACACAAGTTCAAGCAGGAAAACAAAGTCTGTTTCTAGAAATATTAAAATGCCAAGCATTTTCCATTTCAAGTTTTCTGGTGACTGCTATTAATACACTCACAGTACCTACTTAATTCAATTTCATAATGAGATAAGAAGATTACCTTAGAAGGAAAGGTCTATTCAAGCATGTCCTTTAAGACAAACTCAATCATTTGTCCTACAAAGTTCTTCAAGAATAAAATAAATTTCTAGTGGGAGCCCAAGAGGTTATTTAAGTTGATCTCTCAGTTAAAGGCAGGCAGTGGAAAGGATGAAATTACTTCTTCTATCAGGGAAATAAATTAGTAAATGTGCCAAAATGCCATTACATTTTTAAGTTCTTTTGATGTATTTGTGACAGTCTGCTTGCTGTGGGCTTACACCAACATTTTCATTAAGTGCTGCCAGAGATTTTGGCATGGTCTTCTTTCTAATTATTTACAATAATCATAGAATAATGTAATAACCAGGTTAGAAGGGACCTCAAGGATCCTCTGGTCCAACCTTTCTTTGCAAAAACAGTTTAGACAAGATGGCCAAGCAGCCTGTCCAGCCTGGTTGTACGTATTGAGACTTGAATCAGAATAAAAAAATATGTATTTAAAAGATGTATTATGGAGTGGATAAGGGGTAGTGAAGAATTAATGAATGCTTTCTAACACACTCAGACTACAGGCTCATTCAGGAAGCAGTATCAGAGGCCATATTTAAGGTACTGGCATTTCCTTTAACTGGAAGCTATTCTGTAGCTGAGAATTCATACCTATCCACTGCCTCTCCTAAGGACCAAAAGAAAGCTGTTTACTCGTATATTAAATGAAAGCACATTTTAGTTAACATCCAAAATAAATCAAAGCACACTGTAAACCAATATTTAGATGAAGAGGTATTTCATGGAATACATTTATGATGTGAAATCCCTGACCATATAAGCTCCACGGAACACACATGAATGAAGTGGGTTACAGCTTTCTCCTATAGCTGAACACTTCTGAAGACGTCTATAAGTATTTACTTGTCTTCAAATATTCCTCAGTTTCATTAAGAAAACTGATCCCAAGCATCCATCAAGATAATTAAATTCTAATATAAGGAATTTCAAATACTAATTGTCAAAGTTCCTATCTTGAAAACAAGCTCGGTAAAAGACTCACACCAGGAAGCTTTTAACTAAAAGGATTACACAGCAGGACTACACTTGCAGACTTTGAAATAAAGAGGAAGGTCTTCTGCTAACGGTAATTTTGCATGTATTCATGTGTTATGAAAGAGGCAAAAGAGGAAAGAAAGCCATAGTCAACCAAGCAAAACCAAATTCAGACTCTAAAAGAAAGACTACAGAGCAAGCCTTGCACATTAAATTACAGTTAACAGAGATACTTATATCATCATAATTTTAATGGACCAAGTTATGTTCTATTTAAATATCTAGGAAATGACACATGCATTCACAGGGATGTTAGTCACATGTTTTGAATAACCAGCTTCAGAGTATTTGTACTGTCAGTTCTTTACACCAAACTTCAACGATTCACTCATTCACCAACAAGAAGTACAACAGAAAGGAACTCAAAACAGCACTTCGGATCGCCACAGAACATTATCTACTTCTTCTAAATGCAAAACACAGGCACACACTGTTATATGTATCCAGCAATCACATACACACTGAACTGTTGAAGTAACTGAAAAGCAAAAAAAAATAAAAATAAAAATAAAAATCCTATTTTTTTAATCAGTTGCTTCAAAAAAAAAAAGGATGAAACCTCTCACATCTTCACAGGGAATATATCTGCACAAAAAGCATGAAAGCATACTGATGTAATATGGTTGCTCTTCAAGTACTTGAACAGGATTCACCACATGCTGCAGAAATGTACAGTGATGTATTTAAGGAATTAGCCAAGCGATTGCTGGTGTGGTTCTAAAAGATTGCAGAATGGCAAATACAGTGTCCAAACTTAAAAACAGTATTTCAAAAAGAAAAAGACAGGTAGCCTTTTCCTAGTCATGCATAAAATCAGTGGAACAAATAAGTAAAGAATAAACCTGGAAGTACTCAGAAGTATGCTAGCATTTAAAAAACAAAACCTGTACATATTACTCATTTACCAAAGAGAAATCAGAGTAAATCAATTGATTTTCCAACTGAATGATAAAACTGAGCTGATCTCTAGAATCAAAGCGGTACATTCCAGCACTTCAACCCAGTTAAATCTTTAAACACTGTCTTCAATTAGAGTTTCATAAGCTTGGAGAAAATGTGGCACACATTAAATTATTAAAGATGAGTATACCACCGCTGGGGAAATACCTTATACCCTAAAAATTGTACTTGCATTGTCTTCACAATTTTTCTGTCAAATTGGTAGAACATAATAATAAGGGCCCTCCCTGAGTGTGTTACCAGGTTCTTCAAGTTCTTCTCCCCCAGGGAGGGTTTTACTTAGTTGTCTTGAAGGTCAGCTCTGACATGGCATTGCTGCCTCCCTGGGCTCCCCTTCGCCCCCCATGATACGGAAGGTGCATTTACACTTAGGCCCTTTGGTTGGTTCCTTCCCAACCTACATTACAGTGATGCTGTGCCTGGCCCTGTACCTTGCTGATCCCAGCCTGGACCTGCTGACTCGTCTTCCCAGGTTGACCTCAGACTGCCTTGTCACCATGGACCAGTTTGGTAGCCACTGGGCACTTGGCTGACCTGATCATATTTGGACACTGTGGGACTGCAAACCTTGTCGTTAAGGACATAATCCCTGCCACTGTTCCTCTGTGGAACAGCCCACTCTTTGCTATTCCCTGATAGCACGTTCAGCAGGCAATTTGTATTATGTAATATTTTCAATACCTAGTAGGAAGCTGGTATAGAGAGCACTGTTTATGAAATAGTATAAATAGATCTTATTTCATTTATGAAATAGATTAGTTTCTATTTATGAACAGATTACACCTCTGGGGAGAATTTGACGTCATCCAGCAAAAGTCTACAGATGTTTCAAGTACATCTTTGTAAAGTCAAGCTGTTAAAAAGGACTCGTAACAGATGACACTGTATGTAACTGTGCACTTCAATTTTTATATATGCATATTAATAACAACTAGCATTTTATATTCCTTGCCATGTAGGTTAGACCACTATCATTTTGTGTTAGACTTTTTCCAGAGGCTATTGCACAACATAAACATCTGCTAGAAAATTATTGTGTCCTTGCTAAGGGGAAGCTAAACTAAAGGGAGGTTACTTTATGACAGAAAAACCAACCTGGCAGCTTGGGAAGTATCACTTCCCTGAACATTTCAGACATACAGAAGTAATAACAAAAGCTTTCTCTTTTCCCACGCCTAACTGGTAAAGTGTAATTCTGTTCAAGTCACCTAACAGTTCCAGTAACAGTTTAAGATTGTTCAGAATAACAAAGATTTTCAAACACACCCAACTGGAGAACATTTGCCCATACCTCATCTTGGGGAGCCTATGAACTGTTAGGTGTCATGAAACAGGAATGACCAAATAAAGAATGCAAGAGCCCCTGTGATCTCACCAATAAAACCTCCATCAACAAAGATACTAGCCAAAGAATAAAGTAAATCTATACCTATTTTAGGAAAAAATAATGTATTTTGTTATCAATAAGTAAGATTCGGATAATACTTATTTGAACACCTTTTATCTGCCATTGGAAATTTTAAAGGAGAGGTCTGACACATAGCCAAGAAGGATAACCGAAGCCATTAAACTGAAGATTTTAATGGCAGTGATGTTAAACATAACTATTGAAGTTTCGACATTTTGTCCTCTGATAACGTTAAAAAACATTTAAGGTATTTACACCTTCCATAGATACGTGTCTATAAAACCTATGGACACTAGTAGTTAAAGAATTACAGAATGGGTCAATTACCTCAGTAGTACAAATGAACACGATTTCAATTCAGCAAACCAGAGATTTCCATGCATTCTAAGAGATGTTTAGCTCACCTGATTGCCAACTAAAAGCAGATGTTCTCCCAGCAGAAAGTCCTTGAGCATATCTTCCATTACCATCATGTGCTAGAGAAACAAAAATACAGTTTTCAAGCCTGTTTTCATACACTCAAGTTTATGCATTCACTCATGACAGAAGTACAAAATGAACTTTACTTTCAGGATTTTGGGCCAAATTTTTTTTAACTTTATACTTACAACTTTTTTACCATTGCAAGAGTCTCTCAGCAAATAACAGCAGGGATACTATCCAGTGAACCAAAACAATGAAACAAATACAGTAACTCTCCTTATGTATTTCCTCTCCTCAAACTGACTGTGGGTGTCTGATTTCCCTAAATACATTTAACTCTCTATAATCACTCCTAATGCATTTCCTTTTAGCCTCGTTGCAAGCTTGTCACTCAGTGTGTAAGAACTTTCATTAATATGTGTATGACAATTTTCCAGCAATTGTACTAGGAGGAAGCAAAACATATAATGGTAGAACTACAGAGACACCAAAGAGATGGAATAAAAAGCAGCTGACAAATATGTAAATTATACACACTTATTTTAATAAATTAATTAAATTAATAAATAAATTAATTAATAAATTAAACACCAAGTCTAGCTTAATGACAGATACACTTTTTTACTCTGATCAAACTTTATTTTCAAGCAAAATAAAGTTGGGAAAATACAAGCTCAAAGCTAAAGCATTTATTATGTGCCTTACTTCTAATTTAGACTGCCTAACTGAAGATAAAGTGTTTTAAGTGTATTTTACATATAGCCAATATCAAAAAAGGTAACACACAGTATAGATCATTTAATACCACCTGCCAACCGATACCTAGCCCGACCGAGCAGTGATCTAGACCTTCTGGGTAACTCCCAGTTTACATCCTGAGCATGATGTGCTGTGGTATAGAATACCTCTTTGGCTACTTTGGGTCAGGTGTCCTGTCTCTGCTTCCTCCTGGCTTCCCTTCCTCCCTGGCAGAGCATGAGACTCACAAAGTCCTTGGTCAGACTAAACATCTGAGCAGTAACTGAAAACATCAGTGTTATCAGTGCTGTTCCCAGGCTGAACAAACCACAGCACTGCACCAGCTACTAAGAAGGACTAAAAATGAATGCTACTGCTGAACCCAGGACACCTTATCTTGCTCCTCACAAATAATTTGTTTAAAAGGATTGAACGGATTTAAGGATAATGTGGCAATGCAGACTACTTTACAAACAACAAAGTCGTGTATATTCCTCCACTGTATTCAGCAAAAACAGGTCATCTGTAAGTAGGTCAGACAACCTACTTAGAGAAACAAATGCTTGCCTTTAGACATATATATATATTTTTTCATATTATCATCTCATCTCTAGTACTTGAAAAAAAAAAAAAATCAATAGCTTCCCTGTAATTTCTGAGCATGCAAATGTTCAGTTTCTAACTGTGTGAAAAACATCTTAGGTTTCAAATCTCTTCAGAACAGAGGCTGGGGGTAGGGGAAGAAACTCTTGTAAACAAAGCTTAATACTACAAAATCCTAACCAGGCATGTGAAAAGACTACTGAATGCTCAATACATAACTTCAGGAGAGGATTTCAAGGCTAATTACTGTATTTTCTGGCATGCATATACGATTGTAATTTATAACTGATAAAAATAATTTTGATCAGATCCAGTGCAAATTTTAGGAAGACACACACATGAATTACATTTTTTTATTTTATGGTTCAGGCATGAATACCTCCTTCTGATTACTTCTTTTTTTGAATCCTAAATTGCACAAATATGTGTACATCACAGTTCCCCTGCAGAACAGCTTAGCCACAGGAGACAGTATATATTGATATTTCGGGTTTTTGCACCAGGACCTAAATTAGCATTGTATTAGGACGCATGCAGACATTTCAGATTAATTACTTACACAAAGGACTTGTAAGTAGACACATCAATATTGTGTCAGCTTTATTGATCCCTGTTCCTCAAAGCCTGGCCTGAAAGTGGCATTTGCTATATCACTGAAAAATTATTTCCATCCCTGTGACACTTGTCGCAGACTAACAATATTGTTCCATGACAATGCCAAATTCCTCTGGAACATGATATGTTTAAAGACCAAATTCACGGAGACTAAAACTATGTATTTCATTACATTGTGCAGCACTGCAAATAGCTGAGGATATATCTTTTTCTCTGTTTCCATTTATTTCTGTAGTTTATAGATAATGGAAAGGACGTATTGCACTAGAGTCATAAATCAAATTTATTCTCCAGCAGGTTGTGCTAAACAATCATTACAGCACTTGAATGACTGAATTACAGCCTAGCAGTTCAGAAAAGGAGAATTCATTTAGGAATGGGAACAGTTGTCCTGACCGGTATTTGGTTGTTGTTTCCTTCGGCATTCAGAGTGCATGTATACCAGCGACAGATACAAAGCAGGTCATTCGCTGCAGCATTTTTAGCAAATGTTGCCCAAATAAACAGATGCATAATATCTGAACACAGGTTATATACAGTTTTCTGAAGCTATAAGCAAGAAGGTGGAAAAAGCAATGCAGACTGTAAGTCCAAGCAAGACTTAGGATTTCATTTGCAACAGATCCAAACTAAGTACTTCCACAAAATGGCAACACAGACAATATCTCACATAAAATGTGAGTGGAGAAGATGAGGAAGTCTGTCATCTGTTCCCCTTGCACAGCCTGTCATCACCTTCAGCAGGTGATACCATGGAGCATAGTCTTGCAAGAGAGGAAGGAAAAAAAAAAAAAAGGAAAGGAAGAGTAAGGAAATCCACACAAGGTCTCTAAAAGAAAAATATTTCACAAGATTCTGCTACCAGTGTGGCCTTTCAGTGGCAAAATATTCTAAAAAGGTAACTGAGAGGGTAACTTTCTTGCTATGGATACCCTTGTCTGACAGTTTTGAGGGTTCCACGCCAGACAGAGAAGAAAGCCATAGCACACCTACCTCTACAAAAGGGGTGGTGAGAAACAAAAACAAAAAACCGCAGAGTCAATAAACCCTTCCTATTTCTTGTGTTCACCAATTACTCTTACTTTTTGCTACTGTGAACTAATTAATGCTAACTACTCTGATGAGTAATTCATAAGATAAACAAATTATAATAAATAATTAATAGCCCATTATCTAAAAGCAAATTACTCTTTGCCTTGCTTTTCACACATTAAAGACAGGTACAACTTCATGTAACAAGCCTGTAAAATATGATCTCAGGATAGAAACGATAATCCAGCCCCAAGAGAGGAAGAGTCCAGCAGCAAAAAAAAAAAAAAAAGCAAAATCACTCAACACAACATTTGATCAAATCATTCTAAATAAAATTTAGTTTCAGTTGCTGTTACCTCGTATTTCATGAATGTTCAACAGGACTGTTACAATCTCTTCACAAAGTGATGATGAAGACACATTTGAAATGAGCATGAAATCTTCTGAGAAAAAATTTACCCTAAAGAAGCTCCCTCAGAAATATACCCTTAAAACTGAGTTAGTACATTATTTACTATATATGAGCATGCACATGAGTACATATTTAGCAAACTTTTGATCTCTCAGAAGCCAGAGTTTCACACTTACTTGCTCATTTTCATAGAACAAAACATCAGGCACTTTCATTTTCTCGGCTGAGTTATATATCGGCATCGTCACAGACCCTATCTTCAGAATCCCATTGTTTATTTCACCTAGATATTTTCCAGGAAACAAGCAAATGCATTACTTACAGCATCCTCTGAGCAGACATGCAATCAGTCCCCAACACTTAAAACAGACAATTTACAGATTTTAACAAGGTTGTGGGTTGCAGTAAATGGTTTCTATCTAAAGAAAGAGAATGCTTGAAAGAGTATCCATTAACAAGAGGTTCCTTTAGAATTCATTTTAATGCTTTTTGAAATTTCAGAGAAGTCCATTACAATAAACAATGAATAGGTGATCTTATGAAAAAAGTACCATGAAAAACAATGGCTTTGGTTTAATTTCATAATCTCATTATATTATTGGAAGATCACTAATATTCCAATAGTACGTGAGCGGCTGTGTGAATGCTGGGCTGAGAGCTGGGGCCAATCCTCCACAACACTATGGACTCACTGCTGATGCTTCCTTTCAGCTCTGTAGATATGCTCAGATGGATTAATGCCAGAACATGAACACATTTAACATTCTGGTAAAAACTGGCCAAATTTGTATACATTGAAATAGTCTTCAACTAGACCTCTGAAAGAAGAAGTACACTAGAAAAATTTCTTGGATCAAAAGAACATAACAACTCCACGTAAATAACAATATTGTGAAAAAAAAAACCCAGCAATATTTTTTTTGCCACTAATTTCTTAATCTAGTATGATGTAAAACTAAAACCAGACTGATTTCTAGACACTTGTTTTTAGTTCATCACCTACCAGTCTATATTGTTCTATCTTTATGGCATGAAACAGAACAAAAAGAAAATTCAAGGAATGTGTCCAGATCAGAAAAAGAATGGTAAGCAGCTAGCATCACAGAACTGGCAACAGTTAAAATTCTTTTATATATATATACATAAATACAAAATATATAGATACAAAATAATGCAAATACAGATAAAATGGATGGTTGCATATGCATACGTGTGTTTATGTACGTATATACATATAGCTGCACATATATAATACTGTGTATAATAAATTAATATAGTTGTATCTACATACATATTTTTATATATACACACAGAAATAAAATCTATAAAACCATATGAATTAAAACCAACTATGTGTTTAGTACTACGAAGATTTAACACAAGTCAAATACATCACAGAATTGAGATGTGATGACAGCAGAGATAACACTGGTGAAGCAGAGTGAAGGAAAAGTTAAGTGAATGGAAAATGGCAAATTGCTCAAAGTGTGCTGCCTGACAGTAGATATGAAAATATATACAGCTAGCATGAAGACCAGGGGTCATGCAGGAATAAGAAAGCAGAGGAGAGGAAAATGGCAGTAGCAGAAAGGCTACTGCAAACAAGTACAAGTTGTTTAAGGTAAAGAAACAAAGACCTGCTTGATAAAGGTGACATGTAACAACCACAGCAATTTAAAGAAGGGAAACTAACAAAGAAGCCAGAATAAAAGCAAAACATAACCCAAGACTTTTACAAGAAAAATCTTAGTTTTATCAGTGGAGGAAAAGAACCAGTGGTAAAAAACAGAATAGAGAAATATTAAGAGCAAATGAAGACTGTAACTGTACAGAAGAGTAGCTACCAGCTATAGGGGAAAAAAAAAAAAAGAAGGGAAAAGAAAAAGAAGTCCAAGAGAGCCTGAGGCCATAGATCTTATAGACTGGGAAACACATAAACATGATTGAGAACAAAATTCCATCAGCTGGGAATACAGCAGACAATATGAAAGTATCAACATACTTAGAGCAGCACTGCATTCGGACAGAACGAAGTTAAAGGGATGTAAGTGAAGCAAACAACACTTAATTCTGAGGATAATTAATGCACCTGTCTATGCTCAACAATCTGAGTTAGAGCAAGGCAAAAGATGGCAGAAGCTTACACGTATAATGCTTTTCCTCTAGTTTCTTCGTGTCATCTGGACTTGTCTCAATACCACAATCCTGCAGATTTTTATGTAAAGCTGATCTGGCAAGGTTTGGTAAAAACCTAAATGAAGAAAAATAATAAGGAAGTTGTATTTTAAGGATTTTTTTTCTAAATTTTTAGTATTTTCCATAACCTAAAAATCAGTATGGAGCTTTACTCTGACCTCCAAAGCCTGAATTCCTCACTCAAATAGTCTTCAACATTTAACCTGTCTTTATAGACAGAAACTGAGCTGCTTCCACAGACAATGAACTACATTTGTGGTCCATGCTCATTTTAAAAGGCTTCGGTGTTCCCAAATATTGCAAAAGGGTTGGAATGTAGGATGGATTTAGAACTGGAAGTATGTAATGTCCTCATTACACTGCCAGTAAGAGCTACAATAGAAACAATGTTTTTCTGGAAATACCTTTTCTCTTAACTCAGTTCACTTGGACCCCAGGTTCCAAAGAGAAGGAGTAAGCTTTGCCGTGTCCAGAACTAGGCCCTTTCAGTTTTGAAACCTTTTGATAACTGCAGTTTGCTTTCTTTTGAAAAAGCAAACAAACAAACCCCCTAGATATTAATGATTTTTCTAGATACAGCTTTCAGAACTGGAATCAAGCCTCCACCAGACATCGGTCACACTAGACATTAATGTAACTCCACTATGAGTCTTTCGAGGCAGTGAAGCGATGCTGATTATGGTGACCTAATTTATATACTGTAATGAAATATTTTCACGAAGATGAAAAAGGAGAGGTATGTAATTTTTACTTACCTCTTAAGTTTGAGAACACCACAGAAATACTTCTGAAGAAATGACAGACTTTAAGGAGCAAGACAGAAATCATGTTATCTACTAAAATGCATTAAAAGCTACACTGCACATTAGCAACTGACCAAGACGCTCTTGCACTTCAGCCAAACCTAGCACTTCTACCTGGAAAGGCAGGCTTTATTAACAGCATAATAGAGACTTTCATCTGGATGTTGCGACAATCGACGACAAATTCGCAATAGTTGCCGAGTAGATAAAGATGAAGCGAGTGATTGTGCCTGTCAAAAAACAGAATTATTTTATTATTTTATTATTTTTTGTATTATTTCATGTTTGGGACTGGATCTCATGGATTTAAACCAAGTAAGTACTGAGAAAAAAGTAATCCAAAAGAATTATTTCAATTTTTCTCCTACTTCATAGGTGCTTTCTGTCTCCTTCAGCAACTTGGGCTTTTTAACCACTGAGCTTGTAATTCTGTATTTGCTGCAATAGTTCACTGCCATGGAAATCATGATGTCATCAAAAGCTTAGCCTTATGACTTCACTTGATAAGCAACAGGGAGAGAAATGTGCTGATAACTGAATTTTATTAGTTATATAAAACCTAACACTAGACAATATTAACAATAACAAGGTCAGCCACTGTAAAAAGATCAATGTGCTAAAAACTCATCTGCTTTTCACAAGTCGAGTATGTGTTCCACATGTAATGCTCTGGCAAAAGGGTCTGTCAAGATTCTTGGACATATAAACAAGACAACACTGGGCAGCAGTAAGGAGATTGTATCACCTCTGCACACGCCTTCTGGGCGGGCTGTTACTGGAACACTGTGTCCTTCTCTGTTGTCCACATGTTAAAATAAATGCTAAAAACTGGACAAGATTCCGTAAGGAGTTACAAAAATGATTCAATGCCTGGGAAAACAGACCACAAATACAGCAAAATCTAATAAACAAACAAACACCCCAAACAAGTGACCATGTATTTAAAGACAGATTTAAAGACTGAGAAAGAAATCATTCTATAATTATATCTACCGGATGAAGGTATCTAATACAAATAGGTTCCTTATTTTAGCAGGAAACTCACAACAATGAGCGTGATCTGATAAGTCACGCCATGCTTTCCCTGGGTCAAGTGAAATAGTTTGATTAGGTAATTCCAAAACGTTTTGGTTTGGGTCATATAAATGATTTCTAACTGCATGATAATTATCTTAATGTATTACACTGTTTCCACTGGAAAAAAATCCTGAAATTCCCCATCTGGAAGAAAAACCCAGAAAAAAACAACACTTCAAGAATTTCAGAATCTTCCTCCCTCCTTTAATAATTATTAAGCATGAGAAATGCCTTAACACCAATTCTTTCCCCTAGAAAACTGCAGTTTTGACAAACAGACATTAATATTGAAAAAAAAAATCAGTTTTATGTAACTGTACAAAACTATCCTCAAATGCTGAGACAACAAAGGGTAATACTTTTTAGCATAGCTCTGAGCAAGAATTAGTTAGACTGGACTAACAGCAAAGATTCCTACTGTTGCTCCTGCTTTTACTGTCAGGAATTTGTTAAGTGTCTTCTGAACCACTGTAGTTTATCACCCAGCATTATGGACACTTTGATGTAGGTGATGCATTTCAAGGCCTACTCAGCCGCGTGTGAAGCATGAGCCAAGGAGAGGGGTGAGTGCTGTATCCTTGTTATCTCTGCTCACTAGCCAGAATCCTTGCTGGCTTACAAGATTACATTCTCTTTCCGAAAGTCATCTTAAACAGCAGAAAAGTTCCCAAGTAGAGTAAGTTATGGCAGATTAGCAATCCTCCTAACTTAAAAGCTATGGGACTACACTAATGGAGAATGGCACCTGAGCATAGAAACTGAGGTATTGTATTTCATATGTTGTGCCACTTTGATAAATCTTATCTCTAAGGACACGGGCATCTTAAAGTCTAAATAATACACAGCATCACATCCTGCACTGAAATAAATAAAAATACAGGGCAGGCCACAGAGGAAGGAATATATTACGTCTTCTGAATATTTGCAACTGGCAATTAAAGTTTTGCGAACCAAACTTCCTCTCTTCTCTTACTGTTTCGCCATTTTTTTTTTTAATATTTTATATTGAACAACTGTAAACTCAGGTTTTGTATTATGTGTCTATGAGGCATCTAATTCAACAGGATCTGGACAGTATTCTCTAGATTCTATTGTAAATCAAGCAAACAATTGCAATGACGCAGACAACGCCCACAGGCTGAATAGTCTACAGGTATTCTATTGTTAACAGAATCATTTTAAACAATGCTTAATATTTCAGGATAATCTCTGGCAGAGTCTTACACACTTAGGCAACTCTATAAATAATCTTGAGTTACCTAAGGTACACATTTCATTTCTCCACACAGGTGTGCTATTCCAAACATGTCTCATGTCACTGCTCATCTGCAAGAATCCCCCCTCAGTCCATACTGTGACTCACTTCTCATGCAACATCATATACTTCACATGGGTATTTCACAATGCTATAGACATTCACATGCGTAGAAAGGATTTTTGTAATGACCTGCTCAGGCATGTTGTGTCTCCAAGTATGTCGAAAACAATATATTTATACATTAGCTGTAGGAAGTAAGTCCCAGAGGTGTACCCAAAAGTCAGCAGTCAATTTTTTTACTTTAAAGATCAGAAGAGCATGACAGCCTCTCTCAGCTTTTTAAACAGTAATACTGTAAAAACTATTACCTATGCTAGAATCATAAAACTAAGGGGAACAGATTATATTTGCATACCAGTTAAACTGCTGGATTCCAGTACATTTTAGTTACATTAAAAACATCCAGCGTTTTAGTAGCCATAAAAATAATTTTGGTTGGGGGGGGGGGGGTTTACCCACCATGATTTAAAAGAATTCTGTGATTACTACGTAAGCAGGACTTACTTTTCTTAACAAGACTGCTTTAATAGAATAGCCTGTAGCAGTAATGCAGCAGAGGTTATAGAATCACAGAATGGTTTGAGTTGGAAGGGATCTAAAAGGCCATCTAGTTCTAATCCCCCTGCCATAGGCAGGACACTTTCCACTAGACCAGGTTGCTCAAAGCCCCATCCAACCTGGCCTTGAAGACTTCCAGGAATGTGCCACAGCTTCTCTCAGCAACCTCTTCTCATGCATCACCATCCTCACAGTAAAGAATTTCTTCCTAATATCTAATCTAAATCTACCATCTTTCATTTTAAAGTCACTCCCCCATTTCCTATCATCACGTGATCCTGTAAAAGGTCCCTCACCATATTTCCTGTAGGCCCCCCTTAGATACTGGAAGCTGCTCTAAAGTCTCCCCAGAGATTTCTCTTCTCCAGGAGGAACAAGCCCAACTCTCTCAGCCTGTCTTCTTAGGAGAGGTGCTCCAGCACTCTGACCATCTTCATGGCCCTGGCTCTGGACTCACTCCAACACTTCCATGTCCTCCTTATGCTGGGGTCCCCAGAGGTGGCTACAGTACTCCACGTGGGGTCTCAAGAGAGATTAGTATAGGGGGAGAATCTCCTCCTTTGACCTGCTGGTCACGCTCCTTCTGATGCAGCCCAGCATACGGTTGGTTTTCTGGGCTGCAAGCACACACTGCTGACTCATGTTGCGCAGAAGCTCATCAACCAACACCCCCAAGTCTTTCTACGCAGGGCTGCTCTCAGTCAGTCTCTGTCCAGCTCTGTCCAGCCTGTATTTGTGCTTGGGATTGCCCAATAAGCTCTGGTGATTAAAGTAAAGCAATCAAAAAATATTTGGACACACATGATCATACCCACACCTATTCAAAAGGTAGCTCAAGCATGTTTTACTGAGAGCCATGTACCTAAACCCACTGACAACATATACTGTTCTGCCTGGCTTCTCTGGGACTGAAGCAATTTCCTAAAAGCTCTACTTATGCAGATTCTAAAAATGAACATCATAAATCAAAAAAGTTTATAGTATGCAGTACAGTAATTGCCAGCAATAATTTTCTGGGGCTGGTTTTCCAATCCTCATGTGGAGTCTAAAATGAGCCAGCAGCCTTTGAAGCAACACTATAGCTTAGCATGCTTCACCCAGCCTTTGTTAAAACAGATCATTCACAGCAGAAGAATGTACATTTGAAAAGAAAACAAAACCAAAAACCAATCCCAGCCAAAAGAAAAGGGCTCACCGTGGTGTCATTTGTCTCCCGAAGCTTGTGTGTTAATGACAACAACTGCTCCACAGCAACACTGGGTACATTTGGAATCTGCTCGAACAAAAACCAGTATTAATCTTACTGCAATATATGCAAGTTCCATGTACAGCTACACACAGATGCAATAAGCATAGTTACTGCAGTTGCTTTATATCAACCAGAAAGGAATGCAATTTTGGCAAAGAACATCTTTTCTATTACAGAATCATTTAGTATCACAGAAAGAACGCTAATTTATATCAAAATCATTGCAGATAAGCAGATACATTGCTTTGATAAGCTTTGAAAATGAAGACATTTATGCTAGGCAGAAATAGCAAAATATTGTTTATATAATAAATACTCATGTTCAGTAAGCAATAGTCTGTAAGTGCCTTAAATATTGAACGTACTTACCATTTTTTTTATAATTTCAATTTCCTCACTCTTACTTAAAGATCGAACATTATGAAAAAGAAATAGTGTCAAAAACTCTGGACCCAGCCACTGTTGGGTGCTGCTTCCAACGACAGGAGGCTCTGCTAAGACCACTATTCTGAAAGAAGGATGGATAGGAAAAATAGACCTGCAAAAAAAGAGTTTATATATGCATTACCTCTCTTAAACAGTGAATAGCAAATTTAGTTTTTACAACAGGTGAAAAAAGGAATTAAATCATTGTACTGAATCATACCACAGCGTATTCAGATAATTCGCAATGTAACTTTATCTTTCAAAAAAGACAAAGATTGCGTAAGTGACCTGCAATTTTATAAATTTACAAGGGATTTATGCTCAGAAGGGTACCCAAGTCTCCTCATCTGCAACAGGCTCTGCATACCTCAAGGGGAACAAATACCAGCCACTAAGCTATAGTCTACTGGGCTGTATGTCTGAAATGGACACACCTCACTCATCTGACAGACTTTTGTTTAGTTTTTGTACCTAAAGCAGGGTGTCTCACAGGCAAATCTACCAAACAAGACCTACCAGAGCTGCAGGAATGAGTAACTTCTTTTACTAGATTAGGCTGACAGAAAGGATGACATAGATATTGGCCATCATGAAGAGATGGATTTATTAACAGCTTAGGAGCATTTCCCTTACTGATGCTCTTTGCGGCCCTTGGAAAAATCACCTAGATTCTTGGGATGGGATTAATACACCTGACTTCATAAAATTCCTGAAAATTATACTTCAAAGTTCAAACCAGTCACTCCACCATTGCCTCGGTTTAGACCCTACATGGGGAGACAGGTCACTCCAACAGCAGATTAATATTTGAAAGAACTTAAGAAATGCCCTGCTGGGTCCTTCAATCTACCCAACTCACCACACTTTCTGGCTCTTACTACAACAGCTAGAGATACTCCTGGGGAAAGCATATCAGTCTAGCCACTGCGAGTATTCTGGCCCCTCAGTTACTCTCCCAGCACTCACAATCACATCTTCAAAGACACTGGAGGGTAGGTCTCTATTGCTTTAATGTCCATTTACCCACAAGTTTGTCTAATTCCTTTATGAAGTTCTTCATCCTGTCTGCCTCCACAACTTCCTGTGGCAACATATACACTGTTCATGGTTGTGAAAGGTACTTTCATTATTTTTTATGTCTTTACGGAACTGATCTGCTAGCTTCAGTCAGTGTCCCCTAGCTCATGCTGCAGGATTTAGTGACCAACAGTCTCCTAGACACCTGCCTATTTGAATCCACTGAAGATAATGGGATCTTCCTGTGAGCAACATACACTTAATACGCAACTCTTAAGATGTGTGTGTTGGCCCAGTAGAAGACCATTGTCTTGGTTTTCAGTACCTCTGCCTTCTTCATGTATTTTGTCTCCCTCATCTATATAATATTACCACCTCTTTGGACTGGGAATTTAGTGGTACTCATTAATCAGCACAATTGCATGATCTTTAGAAACAGTAGAGAGTTAGACATCAGATACAAAAGCCAGTCAAGCTGTGCAAGGATGGCCTGTTTTCAACAATTAATTTCACAGTACTCTTACTACAATAGGAAATGTTAATTTGGAAATAGCAAGTGAAATTAAATTAGCTTATATTTCCAGATATGCCTGTTATCATGTAATTTAAATGACTGTATTTAAAATCAGAACACTTGGAAGCAAGTATTCCTCCTGGTTTAACTGAGATGGGAAATGATGGCATGAGCAGGGGAATCAGAAAACAGACTATGACCATTAAACATAAATTAACAAATCTACTCATAGTTGACTTATCTGTTAGTCACAACAATAAACCTGTGATACAACAGAGTGATTACAGCAGTCTCTTGTATCAAAGCAAACACAGGGGGTGGTATGAGTTATTCTCAGCTGAAAGTCATAAGCCTAGAAGCTACTCCCTGATTGATAAAAATAGTAATAGATGTCTGAAAACATTACATGAAAGAGGATCCAATGGGAATGTCACTGTCACTAAGCATAAAAGAAGGTCAGGGAACATTAGCCAACCTTATTAAAGAAAACTCTTAGATAAGATAAATACACATACTTCCTGACTCCCCACTTATTACCAATCCCCCATCTGCTGAGAAGGGGGGAGAACACTCCTGCAGAAATCCACCAAATTCAAACAAAGAAATTCTGGCCCCTCTGTAATACCATAAGGGAACACAAGAAGCAGTCAGCCTTCCCTAGTGAACGGAAGACATTTCTCTTATGCCTCTGTGTCACTGCCTAACTCAAAGGGCATGGTGAGGACAGCCAGCAAGGGAAAAGCGGGAGGACAGGCAACGCAAAGTCAGGGCAAGCTGACTTGCTGGTATCTATTAAAGGCACTGACGTCCTCTCTAGATTTGGACATATCACACCATCACTGCTGTAGGTTTCCAGTTTGCAAACATGAGTAAAACTATTTGGCTACTTCAAAAGACTATTGTTTGGACTGATGTTTACAGTGATGTAAATGTCAAGCTAAGTGTATTATTAAATACCATAAATAACCCAATCGTGCAATGCTCTGAAAGTTCCCAGCTTCCATTAGCACAACTGAAGAGCTTAAGATTGTTTCACAGTATTATAGATCAAGCCTCTGAAGGAATATAATATGGAGTTCCTATATTAAGCTATATTTTGTAAGAAATAACTCCTTGATATCTTGTGTTCTTTGCAGAGGAAAATCAAGTAATTGCATCTTGTAAAAAAACATGACACCTTTTAAATTAATGAGCCTCAAACACAGTGGAAGATTTGGTGATAGCTGATTAATACAAAGAGTCTCTATCCTTCTCTATTAAATGTTTACTGACAACACAGGTAGCAGAGCCCTCTTAATAATATGCACGTCGTTCTCTTGACATCAATGTTTAATTCAAACCAAGGATTACCACCACTGCTCTTCAGAGGAGCTTCAGAACACAGATTTTTCAGGGTGACTTTAGAGAAGGATTTGCTTGTTATTGATACATGGTCAGAGCAATTGAAGTTTCTCCTAAGGTAAAAAAAAATCCAAACAAAAACCCAAACAGAACAGCATTCCTGACGCCAGCCTGCAAAACTAATTTTGGCCCTCTCTTCCTATAACATGATTTAATAAATCTCATTTTCTATCAAATTTTATGAGTTGGGAATTGTTTTAATACCAGGGCTGCAATGACCTATTATTGTTTTCTTGCAATTTTTCTTAAATTTCAACACCACCTAAAATACACAGACAATCTGAAAATTCACTAAACTGGAAAAAATAAAAACCAAAGTCTAACCCCAAAACAAAAAATGAAGTAAAAGCTAGAAAACGTAAGGAACTAAAAACTTGTATTGCTCCCTAAATTCACTCCCTG
Source organism: Neopsephotus bourkii (assembly GCF_033783945.1). NCBI lineage: Eukaryota > Metazoa > Chordata > Aves > Psittaciformes > Psittacidae > Neopsephotus > Neopsephotus bourkii. The sequence goes on along the minus strand of NW_026902112.1, from coordinate 1,079,766 downwards.
CCACATTCTGTATTTGTCTCGTCTACTGCGTTTTCCCTTTCAAACTAATTGCATGGAAAATAATCCACTGTCTGGAGGGCACTAAAACCACCCATGCATTATGAGTGATTTCTTAGCTTTTGAACAATCCTATTACATACCTACTTCCACATTTTCCTGTACTAGCTGCCTTTCTGCTCACCACACTGTGGCCTTACCATCACTGTGCATGTGTGTGTGTTGGGGGGAGGGATATCCATCCAAATAGGTTAAAATACTGCATCATAAGACAAACCAACACTTCACTGCTTGTCTTGTAAAGCCAGTGCTCTACCTTCACAGTATCTGTCTCAGTAAAGTAAAGGATGACTACTGCAGAACTTTCATGCAGAAATCTTCGATATGCACAATAATTGAAGCATTTTCTCTGAATCTGTGAACCTGTTCAGGAAAATGATTATACAATCATTAAATAAATAATGAATTAGCAGCTATAATTTCCTTCTATGTAGACAATCTTGAAGGACCATCTGTCACTTCCTCAAGGGCAGCTTTTTATTTTTTCTTCTTGGCAAACTCATAAACAAAAATACTTCCTTTCCTCAAATGAATGAATGTCACACAGAATCACAGAATCCCAAGGGTTGGAAGGGACCTCAAAAGATCATCTAGTCCAACCCCCCTGCAAGAGCAGGGTAACCTAGAGTACATCACACAGGAACTTGTCCAGGAGGGCCTTGAAGATCTCCAACGCATTTTACTGTGACAGTTTGCTAACTTTACAGCCAAAGTGCCAAAAGAAAAGAAAAAATACTCTGTGCTGACTCCTAGTTACCTGTAACTTAAACACTTCCAGCAGGCCAAGGAGTATCCCAAAATTTCACAAAGGCAAACATACTGCTTGCATTTGTCAGACAAAGCTATTGTACCCACCAGTCTGAAGCCCTTCTCAGAAAAATGCTAGTAGACACAATAAAGGTAGAAATAATAGTGGATAATGAAAAATGAACATAAACTCAGTGACAATGACTAACATAAAGTAATCTATTTCAATAGCTCTTACAAAGGTAATACAACTTCTAAATTACGTTGTCCAAAAATATAATTTATGAATAATAGTGTTCTAACTTGCAAAACTTAAAAGCCATCTGAAAACCAAACCTCTTTGTCCAGCACTGCTCACAACAGTGCCATGGTTTAAGCATGTTTACATTCCCTACTATAATACATTCATATAAAAGGCACATGATTTCTTTAGTTCATAGTACGAGCTGAAGTATCATCCTTTATTTAAAAACTCTAGACTTGTTATCAGGGTTGGAAATAAAGGGATGGATTGTGCAGTATTCTACTATTTTACTACACATACAAGTATTATTATTGAAGCATACACTTTTTTTTTTACTATCAAATATTTTCATATAACAGCATGAAAGCTTAGCACAAAATGTGTTTTGTTTGTCTAAAGAAGGGATCCCCTAAAGCTTCTCCATTATCTCCAAAACTTCTCAAGTATCTCAAACTTTTTCTCTTAGAAATTGGAAAAATCTTTAGGTGTGTCAAATCCTTTTACAGAGACTAAAAATAATGTTTACAGAAGTTTTAGCTCATTGCAATTGCTCAGTACAATTGCAATTGTACTCCTTTTCTCTATCACAGATTTAAATGGAAATTCTGTTTTTCAATTCCATTCACAAAGTACTCTGTCCAAGTAGTCTAGTAAAAAGCATGACCAGTTGTTCTTTTCCATTATGAAATACATATTGGTATTTATGTAACTTCCAACAGCATCTGACAACCTCATTAGCCAGTTTTAAATTAAGGAAACAGTAACAGTGCGTTATTTTTTATTTATTAATGCTTAGAAGCAGCAGAAAAGACAGAAACTGCAAACTATACTACAAATATTCTCTACAATCAAGAACACTCATGCACAGCTAAGATGACTTGAATAGGGGGTGGAGAGGATTATGTACTACTATGTTCTTGGTTTCTCTGACATATGACAGTAAGGTATCCGATCTCTACCACAGCTGCTTTCCAGTCTCCAGCTATCACTTTTCCTGAAATCCTGAAGATGGCCTTGCCCTCCTAATTTAATAATTTCCTAACAAAGCTTTTGGCTGTTTTCTTTCAAATTCTGCTCCTCCAGAAACAATCATTTTACTCTTGTATTTGATCTTTTATTTCCTCTGTTTACGACTATTTTCAGCTACATCATTTAAGTCCTGACTAACTGCTTAGACATTTAAAACTCTGTCATGCACTCCTACTGAATCATTAACGTGCCTCTCAGTATGTTTTTAACTCTTCCTCAGTTTCTCATAAGAACCACATTAGTACATGACATCAGACAGGTAATAAAAATGTTAATAACAAAATTAAGCTACAAAAGTTAACGTTATATATGTATTCTATGTACCATATTGATTCTCAACATACAAAAATGAATTAAGGCTAAATGAGTGAGGTTTAGGAAAGTCAGAATAATATCCTAATTCAAAATTTGAAACCACTTTCCACAGGGAACTCCCTCGCTGGAAAATTAACAGTAGTCTTAATGTGTCACTCATCAAACATCCCAGATTCAGTTCCAGCAGCGCTGGGAATAACAGCATATATTCTGCAGTCCTGGCAAACAGCAACCGTATTGAAATTACTTTAGTCAAATGCAGTAAATCAGGATAAGAAAGCTCTCTATTCATCTTTCTCTACCAGAAATATATCTAAGACCACTAGCCACAGCCACTGACACACACAAAAAAGAGACAACATATCTCATCAATATGGAAAGCATCTTCCAATCACAATTCAGAAGAACTTGCCCAGCTAATGGCTAATGAATTAAAGGCACAACATATTCTATATAAAATCTCCACAAGGTGGTCTTTTGCAACAGTACTGAAGTTTGCAGTAGCTGCTGCTGAGAAGGGCAAGGAGAAGCAAGGAATGCAATTCTGGAATCAAAGAGCAACTATTGACATTGCATATGGGAGCCAGTGAAAGGTTGTGATGTTTTCAGAATATGTAAGGGACCAAAGTCAGGATGAGGTCCTGGCACACCTTCAGTTACTTAAGGGCTGACGAGAACAGTGCTCTCTATACAGAGCAGTGGTTCACTGATGCCAAAGCAGCCCACAACCAAAACCAAAGGAGTGGATACAAGTTTACATTGCTTTATCCTGGCTTCTTTTGAATATGTCAGTACAGAACAAAGTTGAACAAGGGCCTGATTGAACACTTCACATAGGAGAAGACAGGATTCTCAGCACAGTGGACTTCAACTAATTACGTACAAGAAGTAGGCTTAGATTAGACCATACCTACAAAAGAAAAAAATCAATATAAATGGCATGGAAGACCTAAAATAAAAGTTTGCTTTGTTGTGGTGTTTGGTTTATTTTTGGTGGTGGTGTTTTTTAAAAACAACAGTATTCTGGATCAAAAGGGAACTAGAAAGTAAAAAAAAAAAACAACAGTGAAAGAAAAACAGCTTTCCTACAGGGTGACTATGAAGGTCAAAAAAAAAAATTGTATTCAGCAAGACAATTGAGAGAAACAGGGTAGCACATCATGAATGCATCCCTACTACAAGCAATAAAGCCTTTTTGAAGTTTGGGAATATGCACACCCTGCAGTGTAAATACGAGCACAGATATCTGACACAGAATAATAGCATGCTTTTTCAGAGATCAGAGCCATTTAAGAATCACAGTATGTTTAGTTGCTTACATATTACTGAATATTAGGTTACATTTCTTTTGATGTACACTCAATGATATCCGTCCCATTAACTACAACTGGTCAGCAGTGTTTGACTATGTAACAAGTATAGCTTCAAAGGACTAGAGAACGTTTTTATCTGTGGAATGTTTCTAGCGGACAAGTGGAAGTAAAGAAACAAAGAGTAAGCATAATGGGTCCCAACCCATCCTTAGGATTTCCTGCTCCATATTAGTTGTAAATTATATACCAGCTTTCTAGCTAATGAGGCGAAAAAAAAAGGAAGTTTTATTTCATTTCAATTTAGCTTTATTTTCCAATTGTAGTAACAAAATATTCCAAAATTAAATATTAGATACCTTTGTATCTATGTTTTTATTCACTTATAATTGCTCCTCAATGTCTAACTCCTTCTGTTAAAGGATACCGAATGTTTTCCTTTCAGGTCAAGCACTCTAAACAGGATATAATTTTCCCATGCCATAGAAAGAAAGAAAGTTCATGAGGAAACTGATGTTTAAAAGATGATTAGATTAGTGATTAGAAGGAACCAATTTAATAGAGAAGCATTTTGCATGATGTTTTTGTAAAAAAAATTAAAATAAAAATAAAGATCAAGCTTTTTACAGGATGAAGTTCTGTTTGCATTCAATAGTCATAGCTGACACTTTACCTTTCCTGTAGTTTCTCCTCAGAAATCTGTAATTCTTCTTTTAAGTTTTGATATCTATCTTCCCTTAACAATCTGGTGCCATCATAGAGGGTCAGTTCTCTGTCATGTATTAGTCTGTTTGAAAATAAAGAATAAGCTTTATCTAGCCTTTGATCACTTTTACATATGCATATATCAACTAATGCTTTTTAAAACCTACAGGGGTGATAGTAAAAAGAAAATTTAAGATGCACCCAGGTGTGGGGGTAAAATAATATGCATCAGTAAACAGTTTCAGCACATAGTCAGTCAACCTAGTTTAAAAGATGTGGTAAGAAGAAGAAACAAGAATGATTCTGTCTTACCAGTAGAGTGTGCATAAACCATGAAACAGCACTTTCAATTTGTTTCTTGAAGCAATGTATTTCAGTTGGCTGCAATGATTAGCCTACATACAGACCCACCTCTTTTTTTGTGCAGAAGTTGATTAGATATATGCATGTGTCAAAGAAAACCAGAAAGCAAAGCTAAATTGATTAAAAAGGGAAAACAAGGCAAGCATAATTTTCTCTTCTAACCTTCTGTGTATATGTATAAGAAGACAAGGCACAAAATGGTTTTGCTACAACCTGCTTTGAAGGCTGGTGCTGTCTTTTTAAGTTTGCAGTATACAATGCAGGAATATGAAATAGCAGAAAAAAATTGACCTGACAGTATAGGTTATTATTAACATAGTACGTGCTATTATTACTACTGTTCTGCAAAGTTTATTTCATAATTCAATAAAGGAGAAATTAATGTTCAGAAAAAGTTCTTTGCAATCAAAATAGAGTATGCTTTTACATGTAACTGCAATGACTGCATTTTATTTAGAAGCAGAAAGAAAAGTATTTCAAACATTTTCTGACATCTTACATTTTCAAATCATTGTGTAAATACTTCTAATTTTTAGATCTCCTAAGTTTAGAGTAAAATTGAACTTTTCCTTCAATTCAGAGTTACAGTCGGTATTTACAAAGAGCTGAAATTTCCTGCATTATGCACTTACAAAGAACATGAAATAATTTATTCTGCTTTTAAGAAAGTAACGATTGAACATCACGTATTTTACGCAACTTCAATGTTCAGATTGATCTTTACAGTGTTCCTGAACTTATGGAAAATCACATTCACCAAAAGGAACTTTATTTCTCAGTACGCATGTGCTCAATGAACAAATCATGCACAAACAACTTATCTGTGCTCATATCCTGACCTTTGAAGTACAGCTAGAGTGCCAGGGTTAATTCGATGAATGCCATCAAGAATAACAAGCTTTCCTTCCAGGGCAGCAGTAACAAGTGGTGATGGTCTCCAAGCAGTGTCTCCATTAGGAAGAGTATACCTTTGCTGTAGCAAATCTCTAGCTGTCATATCCTGTAAGTATCAATTAATCAGATGAATATATTTATGCTCTACTTTCTGCATTGACAAGTACATGCTTTCTTCTTAAAAAAAATGCATACTGTTTTTCCTGAGAATACACCCAAAGAAAATTAGCAGGAAATCTTCAATTGCTTTTCCAAAGAGCATTAGAAATACACACAGAAATCTATGCATACACTATGTTAGGAAGTTCTAGACCTGCCAATACCATCTCCTTGAAACCAGAACAAAAGCCTTCCCCCCTGCCCTTAAACATAATGCAAGCACATGACAACTTGTACACAGCTTTGTGTACAGAAGGGGGCAGCAATTTACACCTAGAACAAACTAGTCATTTATTTCATGTAGAAGTCACCTGAAAGAGGAAAGATTTCACCTTTAATCTTTAACACAAACCAGCATGATATCCCACCTCTCAGCAGGAAAATGCAGTGGAAGAATCAGAGAATAAAAGAGTAAGAAAGAAGCCAGTAACGCACAAAATATCAAAAGTATAGAGCATGTCACAAAATAACGCTAAAGGGATAAATCGAAGCCAAAGGCAAACTACGTTATCCTTCAGCATACACATTTTATATATTCCATTATAACAGGTAAGCACTAGATCAACAAAGACATAATAGTTGGTTTGTGACATGGAAGATAAAATTCCTTCCTCAGGTTGAGCTGTGAACACAACTTAATCTGAAAGAAGATGAGAAAAGTATTTTCTATTGTAGCTGTAGCTTTTGTATACGTCCTCTTCACAACTATAAACCCTTTGAACTTTAAAGAATAAAAATAGAACACATTACGTCATCTAGCCTGAATCATTTCCTCTTTCTACATTTCCTTAAAAGCCTTAAAATAACGGGACAAAGTCTGGTTCCTTCAGTGCTTCCACATTTGTTAATTTAAAGTCCCACATTTAAATCCACAAAAACAGAATTATTGTTTGATTTGGTTGAGCTTGTTACGGTTTTTTTTTTGGGGAGGGGGGTGGTTTGGTTTTTTTTTTTCTCTTTTAACTGCTGTGTTTGCTCATTTCTATTTTATTAATGAATTACACTAAAACCAGAACATGCTACATTCTTATCAAAGCCAGAGAAAAATGCAAGTGTTATTAGGACTTGCATCAGACGTGTTAATTCAGCAAAGAGTAAATGCTGTATACTGGATATTTGACTAACACACCTTCTGATCGATTACCTCCAGAGGAATGAACAACATGCAGTATGAACTGATTGGGAGCCTAGTATGCTTTTGTACAACGCCCATCTGTAATTCCAACAACCATTTGAGAACCATGAATTAATTTTATGGAGATAAACTCAGGAGTGTATTTTGCTGCTAAATACCTTCTGAAATATAAAATGAATGTTTATATTGTAATTTGAATGTTTGAATGAGAATAAATTTAGTGATGCATTAAGAAGTAGAATCATTTACTAACACATGTGACGTCTGTATAAAGGATTCGTTTATCTATTTGCTAGTCTTATTATTTCTATTTATTTACTTTAAACCAATTTTTAATATACAATATTAAAATTGTAACATTATTAAATATATAGTGTTAGAATAACACTGAAGGTCCCTTCCTTTTGAGGGGAGGTGAGAGAGTATAAGAATTAATTTTTTTGCCTTTATTTTGGGAAAAGCAATGGCAATGGCAACATATTGCCTTTTGAAACAAAATACCTACTTTGATATGTAACAGTCATTGTAACTTTTTTGTGTGTTTGATATTACATTTTTTATAAAAAATCTGGGAAGCTAGGGACTAGGTTAGGAAAGCAAAGGCCCAGTTAGAATTAAACTTGGCTAGGGATGTGTAAGATAGCAGGAAGGGATTCTATAGGTACACTGCAAATAAAAGATCAGGGACAATGTGGGCCCCCTCCAGAAGCTATCAGGAGAACTGGCTACCCTGGATTTGGAGAAGGCTGAGGTTCTGAATGACTTCTTTGCCTTAGTCTTCACTGGCAAATGCTCTGACCGCACCACCCAAGTCTTGGAAGGCAGACACAGGGACTGTAAGAATGAAGACCTTGGGCCCACTGGAGGAGAGGATCTGGTTCCAGACCATCTTAACAACCTGAATGTACACAAGTCCATGGGTCCTGATGAAATCCATCCACAGGTCCTAAAGGAGCTGGTGAATGAAGTTGCTAAGCCACTGGCCATCACAGTTGAAAAATCATGGCAGTCAGGTGAAGTTCCAGATGACTGGAAAAAGGGAAATATAAACCCCATTTTCAAGAAGGGGAAAATGGATGACCCGGGCAATTACAGACCAGTCAGTCTCAGCTCTGTGCTTGGCAAAATCTTGGAGCAGATTTTCCCGGAAGGCATGCTAAGGCACATGAAAAACAACAAGGTGCTTGGTGACAGCCAGCATGGCTTCCCTAAGGGGAAAACCTGCCTCACCAATTTGATGGCCTTCTATCATGGGGCTAAAGAACTGATGGATGGGGCAGAGCAGTTGATGTCATCTACTTGGACTTGTGCAAAGCATTCAACACTGTCCCACACGACATCCTTGTCTCTAAATTGGAGAGACATTAATTTGATTGGTGGACCACTCGGTGGATAAAGAACTGGCTGGATGGCCACATGCAAAGAGCTGTGGTCAATGGCTCAATGTCCAGCTGGAGACGAGTTACGAGTGGTGTCCCTCAGGGTTTGGTGTTGGGACTGGTCTTGTTTAACATCTTCATCGCTGACATGGACAGTGGGATTGAGTGCGCCCTCAGCAAGTTTGCCGATGACACCAAGCTGTGTGGTTTGGTTGATATACTGGAGGGAAGGAATGCCATCCAGAGGGACCTTGACACGCTTGTGAGGTGGGCTGATGCCAACCTCATGAAGCTTAACCATGCCAAGTGCAAGGTCCTACACCTGGGTCGGAGCAATCTCAGGCACAGCTACAGGTTGGACAGAGAAGAGATTTGGAGCAGCCCTGCGGAGAAGGACTTGAGGGTGCTGGTCGATGAGAAAATGAACATGAGCCAGCTTCAGTGTGCACTCACAGCCCAGAAAGCCAACCGTATCCTGGGCTGCATCAAAAGAAGCGTGACCAGCAGGTCAAAGGAGGTGATCCTGCCCCTCTACTCTGCTCTCGTTGAGACCTCACTTGGAGTATTGTGTGCAGTTCTGGTGTCCTCAACATAAAAAGGACATGGAACTGTTGGAACAAGTCCAGAGGAGGGCCACGAGGATGACCAGGGGACTGGAGCACCTCCTGTATGAGACAGGCTGAGAAAGTTGGGGCTGTTCAGCCTGGAGAAGGCTGCGTGGAGACCTCATAGCAGCCTTCCAGCATCTGAAGGGGGCATATAGGGATGGTGGGGATAGACTCTTCACTAGGGACTGTAGTGACAGGACAAGGGGTAATGGGTTCAAACTTAAACAGGGGAAGTTTAGACTGGATATAAGGAAGAAGTTATTTCCTGTTAGGGTGGTGAGGCACTGAATGGGTTGCCCAGGGAAGTTGTGAATGCTCCATCCCTGGTGGTGTTTAAGGCCAGGTTGGACAGATTCTTGGGTGGCATGGTTTAGTGGGAGGTGTCCCGGCTCATGGCAGGGGGGTTGGAACTAGGTGATCATAAGGTCCTTTCCACCCCTAACTATTCTACAATTCTATGATTATATAGGGGAAAAAAGAGCTTAGGACAGAAAACAAGTAGCATAACCTATGTTCCACTCCTTTTAGCAGCTATAGTAATACAAGCCTCCAAGCTAGCCATTTTTCATGGCTCACACTACTAATCACATTCTTGGCAATTATGAGGTGAAAAACCTGTTTCCTGCTTTTCACACCAGTTTGGACTTGTATTTTGTTAGTATTTCTCAAATTGGAAGGAATTTGTAAAAAAAAAAAAACAAAAACAAAGAGGTCATGCAAAGAAGAAAAAAAAATAATCCTAGAAACAAAACCATCACAATACACAAACACTAATGATGTGCTTAGAAGACTGTTTTTGCTGGGGAAGAAAAGGAACAAATTGCTGGAAAACTGTAGTAACATCACTTTGAATATTGCACTTTTTTTCCCCCTGAAACTCTGGGGGAAGAAAATGTTTTATTTTAAAAATTTATACCAAAAGTGCCCTAGCTACAATCCACAAAGAACTAGCTGGCTGCTGCTTCTCATTTGCTGTTGCCTAACTGCTTTAAGAGACAACTTAAAAAGAAACCTTTCCTAATCTGGATGAGCTTCCTTTGTCAGCAATTTGCCTGGAATTGCATATAATGAGAAATCCATATAATGATGTCAGATATCATAAATGAGACGGGAATTGTTCTCTGAGCCAACTGTTAATATAAGGGATGATCTATGTACTCAAAAGCTTTGGGAACCTTTGGTTTAGGTAAATTTGATTCTCACCTCACAACATAAAAGCTTTTAGAGGCTTTCTCTGTGAAATCAGTATAAAGAACTATGCCTTTTCAAACTACTGAAGCCCTTCAATCAACCTCAGATGGAAAGAATGATGAAGCAAATATTAAAACTAAAAGTAAATACAATATATATACATATAGATATATAAAAAATTCTAAGAATTCATTTCTGCACAGAGGCTGAAGAAAAACAGTGCTATTGCTTCACTCCAAAGAGAAGTGCTCCTGCACATTTTTGTGCTGCAGAAATTATTGGAAAACAAAAATAAGCCATAGGACAAATAAAAACCTCCTTAATTTTAGACATGGATTTAGGACAATATGCTGTCTGTCAAAACAAAACAAAAAAGCCCCACCAAACAAAAAAAAACCCAAATCAAACCAAGTCAAACCAAACCAAAATGGCAGTTTCTTAAACAAAGCAGAAAAACCTGCTAAATTTACAGCATTATCCAGCTTCTCATAGCCTTCACTGCTGAATTACTGTATAAATTACTATATTTAACATTTGTTCTGTCATTAAATTATCCCATTAGTTTGTTATGGAAAGCTTATGATGTGTTTTTCATATTTTAAGAAAAACAAATACATTTTTAAAATTTACCCAAAGATATAGAGCTCTCCTACATTCAATGACTTTAATACACTGCTTCCTGTAAAAGTTTTGAAGTTATGTAAGACATTGTACGTGGGAAATATCTATATAGATATACATGTGGATCTTACATAGACTTGTCTGCACAGGAATTCATAGTGAACAATGAGCTCACAAACAGTCTTTCATTTCCCTTAGCGATACTGTTTGATACCACCAAAAAGCCTCTCTATGAAACCCCTCTGCCTCTGAACTTGATCAAACCCTGGTGAAACCAAAGGAAAGGTTCACTTCAGTGTGAAATACTTCAACCCCCTGGCCTAGGTTTTACTTATGTAGGAATTACAGATCCCTTCAGGTGTTTACTGAGTAACTAATTTCATTGTCAGCTCTTCTTACCCGTTTCCAAAAAGGAAGTCTTCTGCTCCTGTTCAGCAAAGCCATACTAGTAAATATAGGATGTTGAAAAACAGTGGCCATGTTTTTAACCAAGTAATTATCTAATTTTGCTGTTGAGTACCCAATATTGTATTGTGAGTAAGAAAACAAGGGTTAGGATGTACCTGTCCTTAAGCAGGTTTGGTAAGTTGCAGAACTCTTTTTCCTGGGATGACTCAAAACTATGTTTACAGTGACAAGTGCAGACAGAAGCATGCAGGCTAACTGGAGACACTCAGTTCTGGCTAAGAAACTACGCACCTATCTTAATATGCCATTGTCCAGAAAGTAATAGGTGCTGCTGGGAATCCAAGTATATTGCTATGAACATAATATTACATTGATGAGGCTATGTAGCTTTGGAACCCAAATATGCTCACACCTGGCCAACTTAAAGCATAAGAAAAAGGCACAAGTCATCTGTTCAATTTCTATCTATGAAGATACAATTTCAGAGTCTGTGCCCTTATCAGCTGAAGCCATACAGGGGGAAGGAAAAGCAGTGGGATCCTGTCTGGGGAGGTATTCAACAGCACAGGAAAACATAAAATGGATTGTCTTTCTTTTTTCAGCATCAGTAATATTTATTTTTCCTATTTTCTCTCACTTTTTATCTGCTTCAACCCTTCAACCTCACCACCCATTTCTGTCAGTGTCTCTCCCCACATGGCATTGCACTTCCAAAGCAGCTGCCACTGCCATTTCTTCCTTTGGAGGTCTCCATGCTGCATGTGAAAAATTTCAAACAGCAAAGGTATGGAAGAAAGAGACCAACATATCGCATTAAATCTGACGCTAACTTTCCTCTGCAGCACTGCCTATTATCACTTACAACTGTAAATCCTGTGATATTTGGTATATTTTGACTTACAAGGTCATGGGAGACTCTCGACTTCATATTTTATTCCAGAATGTTTTTCATTCCTTGGGGTAATGTAGAAAACCTTACATATGTGGTCTCTACTGTGAAAAGCTAGCAAAGTAATTCTGCTTTTTAGTCTCGTAACATTTCAGTTTATGTCATGAGGTTAAAATGCATCAAGATCTAAGACTGACAATTCTGAGTGACCACTGGCTATGGGAGACTGCTGTTAAGCACGACAGAGCTTGGCATTTGCAAAAATATCTCAGTGCTGTGAGAAAGCCTGAAGTGCTGTCAGGGTGAAATCAAAGGGAAAACCCTCAAATGTACAGCAGCCCCACTATGCCATTTTTACCATACTCCAAGACAACTGACAGCTCCAAAACCTTAATTCCCTTATTATCCTACATGTCCAACCCTCCTGGAACCATTACTACTACTCCTGTGTCAGTCTTTTTAATACAAACTTTACATTTTCCACAGTAAAAACATTCACTCTGCCCTTACTTTTTCTATTACTGTACATTTCATCTTCCAATTCATTAAAAGCACAGCTACAACAACAAACTCCTTGCCACCACCTTCAAAGCCCTTGGACACCCTTATGACTTCTCCAGTTCTTCTTTCTTGCCATTTTACCCCATGACTGCCATGACTATGTCAACTGCTTGTGTGTGTCTCAGTGTTAATGCACATTTCACTCCAAATTCATCTTTAAAGCCACATATGTAATAAGACACAACATAAATAATTTAGCAACAATTAGGCAACAGGCGGAAGATTACTGACTGTTTGTTATAGCACCTATGAATAACAAAGTTAATATTCACTGAATGCAATACGCATATATTATATTCAAACACCAACCTCATTTTGTATTTCTAGAATGCAACAACTTTGAACATGGAACCTTATCCTCTAATCTCTACTGCACCACAGTTGCACTGCAACTGTAATTGTCAGAATAAACAGGAAGGTAAAAAAAGGCAGAGAAATTTCATGTGTCAGGCATCAGAAAAAATAAATATGTAAGAGGATATCAGGTTATCTTGACAAAAGAAACAATTAAAAAAAACCCAAACAAACACACAAAGATTAAGCTTACGGAACATGAGAAATAATGTTAAAAAAACTTCCACACAAAAATAAAACCCTCAGCACAATAAAAAAACCATCTTCCATTACAATTTAAAAAAATAAATGGAGAATTCCATTTAAGATTAAATAGAATATGGGGTAAAATTAATAAATAAGAAAATGGAACAACAAAAGGTCTTCTAGAGGCATTCAACATGCATGGATTACAATGGTCACCACTCTGACCTAAAGGCAAGAATCATATTTCAAAAGGGGAAAAAAATCCAAAAAGGAGAAGACACAAAAGACGAAGTATCTTTTATGGCACTCAGCCATGCCAAATCACAGAACGAGCTGTCAGTTCTCTGTGGCTATGACAAAGACCACTGTGTTAAATGATTCTCCTTACATTTAGATTACCTCTCTTACACATTCACAACAAATTCAATAAAATTGAAGGAAAGCAGTGTCAGGGCTAGGTTACTACAGTAACACTGTACTGACTATATTACTGCACAGCATCCCATCTATTTAGGCCTGCAATGAGAAGATATTTTAAATAAGCATTTTAACACAGAGAGTAAAAAATGCTCTATAATGACCAGAAAACTGTTATCTTTGAAATCTTTGCTAACCTTTATTTTTTAACCATATTATATAGATTTAAAAGTATATATATATTATACATACAGAGCTCTGCTCCAGTTTTTAAAATAACTGAGAGAATATACAGAAAGAATCAACACCTGTGTATTATATTTTAGGTCATATTTAAAGTATAGTTTACTTACCTGGTACAGCATGATAGGTTCCATGCTGTATCCCAGTATATCAGCAAACTCCTTAGCAATAACTGTTTTGCCACAGCCCTAAAAAGTTAAAAAGTAAGAACTAGATTACATTCTAAGAAACATGGGGAAGGAGGGAGAAACGAAATTTCAATTCTTACTTTTCCTCCAATTAAACACATATCTTTAACCATATGGGATTGCATCATTTCTGCCAACAGCTGATCATGGCTGGAAGTCTTTATAAAAGTATTTGATCCAGGATGTTTTTTTAACAGCGCAGTCCCAGCTGGAACCTATATGGAAAAAAAGAATACAATCAAAATGCTAAATAAGCTACACTGTGATAACTAGGCTTTGTGAGGCCTGGGTTACACTTCTCCAAAACTACTGTGGTATTTTGCTGATGATTATCACCCATCAAACTTACATCTTTCACTTAAAAAATATTCAATCACACAATTTCCAACAGACAACCTTTTTCACACTTCCTTTGCCTCATTTTCATTAAAAAAGTAGCAAAATGTGAACCAATGGAATTATAGCATTGGGGTCTGCAAAGAATTTGAGGCTGTTCCTGCTAAAGACAAAAATATAAAAATCACCAACATTAACTGCTCATCAGAGAAACATGGAAGAGAAAGAGCAATTTGTATTGTAAAATCTTGAAGGGGTTACTTTGACCAGAACTTTGCAGAGTTTCAGTCGTACTCCACGTTAAGGCTTTACTTCCACTCCCCATTCTAGTCTGGGAACTGTTTCATCTGCAAATTCCTTATGCCCTCTTGCTCCCAGAGACATTCTGCAGACCTATTTTCAGAGAGTATCACCTACACATCAAACAAAATTAAAAACCTTCTTCTCAAGAAAGAGTTCAATCAGGTCCCTACAGACCCACCTTCTTCTGACAAATTCCCATTTGCTGCTGCTCCCCTTTTCACTTTGTCATGGTACAAACTCTCTGAGGATACTCCTCATCTCTCTCTGACTCCTACTAATTCTAGACTCTCCAAATTCAACATTAACTTCAAATTTGCAGATCAGCATGTTGCATGAATATGACCTTATTTCACCACCTAGTACTTCATAAACTTCATCAGAAGAAACTAACCATTGTTAATGTGATTACTTGTGTTGTTTTCCCAACATCTTCTATGAGAACATTACCAAGCACTCATTAGATTTTATTTGAAGTGTAGACAATTGTTTTTATTAGAACAAAAAAGGGAAAGTAGCACCAAAAGCATCATAAGTACTCTGTTATTCTAATACAATTAAAAAAAGGAAATTTAGAGGCTTTTCTTTCATCCATTCTTTAGCATTTAACACAAGAAACTAATGAATCACACATAGGAAAGTATGAGTTTATTTAGCAATAAAATCTTGTATATCCATAATTAAGTATTATAATACCTAAAAAATGTGTTATTCTACCAAAATATATTCAGTGCAAATGAGTTTTTGTATCAAGTGCATCAAAATCTCAATGAGATGAAAAAAAATAATATCTAAAAACATATACAGTTTTATGAAGATATAAATTAATACCTGGAATGTCACTTCTTTTTCACCAATCTGGACAGTTACATCAGCCTTGAAGGGTTTGTTTCCATGTGCACTTTCTACTTTGGTAATCCTTCGGGGAAGCAAGTGGCTTTTTGAATCCTGAAGCTCAAAACGCTGTAGAATGAGGGGATGAAGAAAATTAATTACTAAATACAGCTTTCTGGGTTTTAAAACTGTTCCTTCTGAAAACAAGGCCAGAAGTATATTCGAGTGCTTGTGAAGTCCTAAATCCATTTACTTTACTTCAACTTTCACTTCACATACCTGTGTTCAATTCATGTTGGCCTATATATTTTGCATTTAAAACCAAAGTAAAAAGATTGTATACCATCTACTTTTTCTGACTGTAGCGACAGATGCAAAGTGAAAATGTCGTATGGTGACTTTGCCAAGTCTTAGCCTGACAGAGCACAATAATAAGAGAAACAGATGATAGCCTTTAGCACGTGTAATAACAGACCACCTACCTCTGCAGGTCATTATAACCAATTGCAGATTTAAACATCTGGCTACCAGTAAAAATAACCATCAAACATTATGTTTACTTAGCTCCACAGCCTTATCATACAATGAAAATTGAGGATAACCTGTACAATTTAAGCTTTCAGCATGTTCTGGGTATATCAAGGACAAAAAAGGGGACATCTGTCTTCCCAATCCTCTTTTAAGCATTATACTCTATTTTATGCTGTATATAGGAAGCATGGAAACCATTTAAAATACCCTGCACAAAGCCTATTTTGCTAGTGAAGGGGAAGTCAATCGGGGGTTTATGCACAAAAGAGCCCCTAACTGAAATTACTGAACCCATAGAGCCACTTTATTCCAGTGGAAGCTGAGTAAATAAGAGAAAATGAGTATCATTCAACTCCTTAAATCCCTTAAAAAAAATTTAAACAGAAGTAACTAATATAAAATAATTCTCCAAAAGCTTGTAGTTTTATCACTACTGGGATTCACAGCACTGTCTTCTTAAGTTTAGAAAGAAAACTGAGATTCAATCATATAAACACTTTGGCTCTCCATCACATTGTAAATTCCCACTCTGGAACAAGAGCTTACAAAAATTTCATGTTTAAACACGAATTTAAGATAAGTGATCAGTAAAGGACTGCACCAAATTATATCCTTATTGTAACAGCTGAGTCTACTTCAGATACCATTAAATATTTAAACAACCACAGAGGACATGAATGGCTACTGAGCAGTATCTCAAAACTGATTCTAAGAAACGCTCCGACTATAATTCTGTTAAATGAACCACTCTTTATGTTCATTAGTAAATTGCAATATTCTTACTAAGTTAACAGCATTTTGGATAGGGCCAAAACTGCTCATACACAAAATTGCAAAGTGCTTGTACACTAAAATCCCTTAAATGTATACCAACAAAAGAAAATAACTGGGAGCAAGAAAAAGATGATCTGCACCAGCATCTTCTGCATCAACACAAAAGATGTGCAGACATCAGCAGCAGATCTTGTATACAAAGATCTTGGGGGGCTAAAATTTCTAAGGTGTTCTTTGGTTTGAGTTTTTTGAGGGTTGGTTGTTTGTTTGTTTTCTTAAAATGTTGTTGAGGGTTCTGCAACCAGCCTTTTAGACCCTAAATTAGGATGGTGAAAGAGGACTGTCTCTGTGAAGATCATTACTGAATTTATACAACTTGAATTCACCTAACTGAATTTTTACAATCTGAATTCATCACATGTAAGCACGTTACCACACTTACACCTGAACAGTAGTAGCAAACAAAAATGTTTGTTGCTTTCAGACTAAGGTAGATCTTCCTGACACAGTTCCTTATTTACAATTATGATAGCTAGATATGGAATCAGAGTGTGGCATGAAATGGATGTACAACACATTAAACATACTTCTGCCTGAGCCGGAAACAACTTCCTCCACACAAAGTCCAAGTTGATAGCTGCAAAGGAAAAAGTATTTGTGGCTTGGAAGGACAACTTTTGAGCGCATTCAGTATCAGAAAGTTAAGAGACTCAGTGCCTCAGACTCAAGAGGAAAGAAAAAAAGAAGCCTAGGCATCAAAAAAAAGTGGTTTGGCAGTTCATAATTATCAGGCTACATTCTACACACCTAGAAACATGTGAGAAAAGGCAAACTGTAAAAATTAGAAAAAAGGAAGAAGAGGCATTCTGACTACGTGGAAGTATCTAAGTGATCAGTAATGTCTCAGCACTGAAACCACAGAATATGCTGGTGATGCAGCTGGTCAAAGGCAGAGAGCTTAAATGAGACTTATTTGCAGATAACCACTGTGCTGAACCCACAAGACAACTAAGCTATCCAAAAGAGGCATCCAAAAGCAATTAATTTTTCTTAAAGATTCTCTGCATGGGAAGTAAAGAGAGTTTTTCAAGGAACAAGAGGACTGAACTGTTTCACAAGAAGCAACCTTAGAACTGCAAGTGCAAGATGGGTGTACAGTGAAGCCTGAACAGATTCCAGTACAGTGGTATGTACTGGCATTAAGACCATTCATTAATGCAAAACCCCAAAGATTACGACCTACTCTGGGGGAAATAAAAGGGAAAGATGATATTCCTTAGACCAAAATTTGCAACAGAAATATCTTACAAGTGAACAAAAATGTTGACAATAAAAAAGATTCCAGTTTTCTAACTATTAGCCTACTCCCCACGAGAGAGTGCCTATGTACTCTGAAGACTCCCTATTGCAAGGGGAAGTTTTCAACAAGGAGCTATGATTAAAGTGGGTGTGAAAATAATATAAAAATGAGTCAAAGGGAACAAAGAAGCTTCGATTCGATACAAGATCAAGACAGTAAACACAGAATCAATCCAGGCATGAAAAAAAAATAATCGAGAATGGCCTCAGAGCAAAGTTAATCACTAGGGTAGCAGGCTAAAAGGGACATGCTCATGTATTGACAAACCTGATCTACATTGCTTCTAAACTCTGATGGGAAGATTCTCTTGATTTGAAGGTGAAAAAAAAACAAAAACAAACCACTAAAACCATCAGAGGTTGTTTCCAACAGTGGGGGAAAAAAGGCAGGCAAAAGGCATGTGAGAATTAAAAAAGCAAACCCCAAAATCTCTGATGAATCTGAAGTGACATACTAAAATTTTATGGAACAATGAGGAACTAAGTACAGAATAGTTGCAGTATCTTATAAGCCACCAAACTCAGACTAAATGAAGATGACCCGATTTATAAATGCCTAGCAGTAGTATAAAGAAAACTCCAATAGTGTGGGAGACATATATGTGCTTAAGCTTATTGTTTGGGAATGTTTAACTAGAGACTGTTTTCCTTGCAAGCAGCAATTTCTTTATATAAAATTCTTGTAGAGAAAAAGCTTAAAAAAATATTTATTTAACTTTTGCAATCACATTTCAAATGTTCATCTGTCAAAATAACTTTTCATGACAGTATTTTACACAAGTACAGAGTAATTTTAAAGGCCAGAATTCAAAGCAAATCATATTTTCCTCTGCAAGGCCTTCTAAGTTTAAGGTCTTCTTTAAAAATCAGAATGGAAATTGATAGTTTCCAAAGTGTAGAAACTTCAAATGAGGGTATTCAGAGGCACATCATTCTCAAGTTTTTTTGGTACCTCTGTCCTGTCTGTTGCAGACTAATGAACTAATGAATACTGCAAACTGTAGCACTTGTACAAATGTTCTATACAATAAGCAACTCTCTAGATCACTGCTGATCCTGGATTAGTGTGCAATCCATAACAGATTTTTTGATGTTAACTAGTTTGACATAAGGAGACATTTCTATCAAATTAAAAAAAAAATCAGTTGATAAACAGAGTTAAGTCCAAATCAGATTTTAATTCCAACTAGATCCACTCAAAAAGAGATTTGAATTTCAAAGCATCTTTAAGCACCCAAGACTAGCACTGTAAAAGCTACTTTAACTCACAGGGAAGGTAAAAGTCAGTATTTCACATTAATTCATTATTGAGAATAAGGATTAAGAGGAATACCTAGGTCTTGATGGAGTCTTGGCAAGGAGGCACATAAAGAAAAGATTTACCCAGGTTAAAGATAAGGTTTGGAAAGACAGTGCCTTCAGAATATGACCTCCTCAAGAATTATGCACGGGGTCTAACAGCTGCCAAAACTAGTTGCTTAGCCTAACCACTGGCTACCTCACTTCTCAGTTCCAACAGCCAGACTGGAAGGGAAGATCTTCTGAAAATAAGATACATTATCAGCTAGATTACTACTTCCCCATATCTGTCTCCAAGTCTGATGCCTATAGATTATATTTTGTTATGTGATTTTTTTATTTTCTTTAAATGATAGCTGCTGTTAAGAAGTCATTCAATTTACACAAATTAACCCATCAATTGCAATACACTGTAAGTATTTATTTTTCAGTTCTTGATACCTCCCAGATTACTGGATTGACTGTATTCTGTTATACAGTATTTAATGGCAAATATTAGCTGGACACTCTCTGGGTATCTGTAGGAAGGTACAGTAAGAAATCACCTTGCTTTGGCCAAACTCCTCTCCCTCATATTTCTTATGAAACTGAAAAAAGATTTCTTACCCGTATTTAATACAGTTTTGGCACTGCTATTACTAAAACATCATTGCAAACAGAAGTTCCTTAGCAAAACAAGTTATTTTCTGTATTTCTTGAGATTTATTCCTTAACAAGATTCGTTGTGTGCAATCAGAATAAAATTCCGATTAAGATTATGTGCACTTGCTGACATAATGGTACAAGCTTATATGAAAAGTAACGAGAAAGTATATTAAAAAAATAAAGACAAATTAACCCACAAAAATACGAATGATAAGGAGGTATTTTAGTAGTCAAATAAACCTGTGTTATACAGGAAGCAAAACCATGCACAACACATAAAATTAAATGAAAAAATGGAGGAAGCTGATGGTATCGAACATAAAGACATTCACTGTTTATAACTGACAGGGGAAACCAAAATGACATAAAGGGATTAAAATAAAGGCATATTAAGAATAGAAATGACTGTTACTGCTCTGCTAGCAGACAGGAGTCTATTTCCACCCATACCATGGCTCTTATAGGCAACTTCAATCACCCTGATATCTGGTGGAAGGGCAACACAGCATAATCAATCTCAGTTTCTGAGGCTGCCTGGAATGATGGCTTGGCACAGGCACTGCACTGGCTTGGCAGGAGTGATGCACAGACAGCTCCTGCTATTCACAAACAAGGAGCAATTGGCTGTGGATGTGGCAATCAACAGCAGCCTTAGCTGTACTATCCATGAAATAAAGGAGTTCAAAATCCCAAGGGGGAGTGATGAAGACAAGTAACAGAGTACAGATCCTGGATTTCAGGCCAGATTAGCTTATTCAGAGAAGTGGTATGTAGGACCCCACTGGAGGCAGCTTTGAAAGTTCATGAAAGCTGGCAGGTCAACTTCAAATGCAAGGATTGTCCACCCCCAAACTCAGTAAGACAGGTAGGAGACCAGCCTGGTTGAACAGGGAATACAGGACTGAGCTCCAATGCAAAAAGGCAGCATATGGAAGGTGTCAGCAGGGATGGGCTACAAACATTTTCATGACACACAGACTTGGTTTTAGGAAAAATAAAAATTCACTAGCTACAAAGTTGGTTATATCTAAATATTCACGTACAAATAGCTTCTAATTTTCAGGACTGAGAGAACTGGTAAAGATGCTCTAAGATGTGAATGCTTATTTTCAACAGCATACATGACTCCTACAACATATTCAAAAGCAAAAGAAAGCTGGCACTGCACTGATGTTTTAAAAGGATAAATGGAATAACTCATCATAACTGTAGGCTTTTTAAACTATTATTAAACATGAACAAAACAACAAAACATATCAAGAAACGACAAACAATAAAAGACTAACACAGACCAAACCCAGAGATTAACATCATCTATAATCATGCTATACTGAATTTATTTTGCTGCATGTGGCCTCTATTGTCATTTTAGTATCTCCTCTTAAAACTCAAATGCTGAAGTACTTTATTTAAGTATTTCACCACATAACCATGTAAGCAGCTACTCTCAAGTTAATTAACTGCTTATATAATGAGGGGCTTCTGCAGACTTTGAACTGGGGTTTAAATATTCTACAGAACACACAGGATTCATCTTTCACTATAATGAAATCTACTAGCTTATGAAGTTTGGGGTTTTTTAAATACTGTTTTAGCATCAGCAATAATATAGCCATTTAATTTACCTAAAATTTCTTTTCTTTACAGAAGTAGTGAGGAAACTTCAGGCAGGAGAACTACTGTCATAATCCATCGCTCCCTGGAATTATAGTATATATGTACAATACTTACTTTTAATGCATCTTTGACTGCAGTTCTGCCTTCCTTTCCAAGGAAAACATTATAGGGGTAAAGCCGGTCAATAACATGCTGGACTGACATCATAGGAAAGGAATCCTAATTCAAATTAAATAACATAAATTAAAAAAAGAAATTATTGGCTCATTCAATCATCATCCATTAACATAAAAATCTTACATAGTGCTGAACTTCGAATAAAACTGCAAGGGCAGTACGTAAATGACCACTACACTCAGTATTCAATCAGATTTCAAAACAAGCATTTCTCAAGTGCAATTCATTATAATATAGATGTCTCAAGTAGATTAGAACCACCAGATCCTAAAAATTACTTTCCTTCCTGTGCATATATGGAAGCTACAGTAACTCGCTCAGATATCTAAAGATATTTAAAGATCAGAGAGACAAATTCCACCACAGGTAACCAAGATTCATAGTACTACCAAGAAAGAATCAATATGACAAGAAATCTATATTAAATACTGATCTACACATTCACAGCAGTTTCTAGTGTTGAATTTTTATTCTATCACATTGTACAGATTCTACATAAGTCAATTCTTAGAAATTCTGAACAGTTTGATCACAACTGCTTTGTTTTGAAATGAGATACTAAGTCTGCTTGCACTTTCCACACAAAACTGAAAACAATGATTTTTTTCCTACCTCTTTGTTAGTTACAAGTACTACATTTTTTGTCAGCTGCTGCCTGAACTAGACAAGGATTTTATAATTTTGCTGCAGTAGTGGAGAAAGAAATGGAAATGCATATATGAATACTCAAGAAACATCTGCATGAAGCCTTTGGTGGTGGAAAAATGTATTTCAAAAACCCTAAAGTAATGCTTGATTGTTTGCTTTAAAAAAGACTTGTAAATTTTTAAGAACCTCTTCTAACAGTAGTGAAAAACAGTCAGTGGATTAGCACTACTTTTTAAGCCCTCATCCAAGTAAAAAGTAAATTATATAATACAAATTAAATCAAATGATTTTCAGTTATACATTTGGATTTACATAGGCACCCAACTGAAAGAAGAGTTGCTTAGAAATGAAGTCAGGACATGCATACTTTATGAATTGCATAATTCAATTTATACTTATAATCAGTAATACTATTTATAATGTTCCATATTTAAAAAAGATCAGTAAAAATAAACCATTTAAGTCACTGTAGTAAATGTCCTGCTTAAAGGATCAGGGAGTCCTTTATTGCATTTTAAAAGCGCTCTGTCTATATATAAGGAATTAATTTAATTAATTATCTCAAACTAATAATAATTACAATGGCTTGTATGAAATTAGCCTCTTCAGAACAGTACCCAATGAAAAAATTCTCCCTTTTAGCAGGCAGGAGTTTTCAACTGAAGAAATACATTTGGGACTGTTTGAATCCATGACAGAAGATAAGAAGCTAGTCATTACAATGTATTCCCTTCACACTTTGAAACAAGTGAATCAACCAAGCTAGAAGTAGAGGATGGCAGTGACCCAGCATGTGAAGGAAAAACGCTGTAGCTAGAATCACTAGGAACAGTCAGCTTAGAAAAAACAAGTGATTAAAACTAATTCTAAAAGAAACAGTTCCCATCTACCTAAAAAAGACACTGTCATACAATGATAACACTTCACATTCTCTAATGTGAAATAAAATGCTTCCTTCATTCCATAGTTTAGATAATAGCTTAAGGCTCATTTTCTTTCCATTACTCTGAAAGCCATCTGGCATTCACTTAAAAATAATTTTTCACTACAGAGCTCAAAGAATAAAAAGTTACAATTTATTTTAGAATCCAACATGTATTTCTTTCCTAAAGCCCTTCAAAAAACATTTCATTTCTGTGAATCTGGTTTTTAATCCTTAACTTCTGATGCAGTATAACTAATTCTGAAAAAAAAATACGTCTGTAAGTAGAGAGCACAACTGAGGGGACTGAACACCACAGTAATACAACTAATTGTTATATTTTAATGTATATCCAGTAAAATATGTAGAAGTGATCTGCAGCTGAGCAGTACCATAGGTAAAACGACTGTACAGGAGACAAAACAGAGAAAGTCCTCTCTATAGACACCTGGTACTTTGGAGAGAGGGTTCCAGAAACTGTCTTGGTGTATTACTCTCCTGTAAAGACTGCAAGACTGCATCTTCCTGCATATAAACAAGCCCCAACCCCTCTCTCTCTTTATATAGATCTCATCTCCCTGACTTCCTTCAGGAGGCATCTTCAGTTTTTACTTTGACTTTTTACTATGTAATCATAAAGTCCAAGGGACAAAAGCCTGTCAGAAAGCAGAACGACTGCCTAGGTTGTAGTCCTGACCTGACTGATTTGCCACTGTAAACTCAGCAAAGTGCAGTAGTTGTATTTCCCTGTGGTGGTCTGTGGCTGTCAGAAACTACTGCATCTTCAAGTGTGCACAACCTGTATCTTCAGGTAATCCTCTCTGACTATGGTTATTCTAAAATCTGCCAGCCAACCCAAAGACCTAATGTAGGCTTCATCTCAAACAGTTTAACTGCATCACACACCCATATTTGAATATGATTGGTCTGGGTCCTTTTTGGTGTCAATGGAGAATAACAGGGTCTCGGTAATGCAACCAATATGATCATGCATACTACTAAATCAGAACTTTTAGGTTGTGATTTTTATTTATCTTCACTGACTATGTCAATGTCATCAAGTAACCTACAGATTCATCTGAAGTCAGTTAAGATGATTTAGTGGAATAAAACCCATTTTGAGAACTAAGATACATTTAATCACACCATAAATCTTCCATCATACCATATTTTGTCCTTTACTATTATGCTATATGCTTAGTTAAAGTATTATCCAGACATATCTGACTGGTGCTTTTCTCCCTCAAACCATCCTTAGGTTTTTTCAGGTTTATTTTTTAAATGCTCATCTTATTCTAACAACACGAATAATCCAAATCTAATTTTAAGCCCATACAGTTTCACAGCACATGTGTATGCACATACCAAAATCTGAACCGCAGCCGATAAGCTGTCTAAAGGAAAATCTGGAAGTCCCAATGTAGAAGATTCTTGAGAGCAGAGAGTTGTAGCAAAAGACAGGAGCTGAGAAATTCTGCATAGGAAAAAATAATTACACAGTTTTATACATGCTATCTATATTTAAAATACTAAAGTCTAAAAAGCTAAATAGAGAATAAGATGCTGAAACTACTTCTGAGTGCAAATAAGAAAGGTGTGATTGAAGTTCTAAAGCATTAAGAATTCATTATATGAAGGCTGCATATGAAAAGCTCTGTGAGCATACACCCACACACATTAAAAAATTTCTTTCAGTTCTGGTCTCTATGCAGTGAAAGAAGACACAAAAATAGCAAGGAATCCTGAAAGGACACCACTTTTCCTCGTTCATTCCATTTTCATTTTTTTTAAATATGAAAAATTACCTCTCTGTGGAAATGTTTGATCCAATTGAATATAATAGCTGAAGATGGTCCTGGAAATAGAACATAAAATCACAGAGTAAATTAATTTGGGGATCAGACTGTAGGTCACAGCTCATGATGTACAATTTCTGTTTTTCCCTCTACTTTAGACATGTGGATTGTACTAGCTCCTTGACACAGAATTAATTTTATAAAAAAAATAAATAAATAAACCAAGAAAGATTATAAAATCTTTCTTTTAGGGTTACATGTTTTACGGAGGTTATTTTTCTGCTGCAACATTCCTTGGCAACAATAAACCTGCTTTCCAGGAATTTATTAGGCCCCATTATGACAAATGCCGTTTCAGATAAATTTATTACTCAAGGATTCTTTTCAAAGGTGAGGTAAGTAAAACATAACGTCAAAATATTAGCTCTACTCAGTACACATAATCCGACCTTTCTGCTAGGACACTTACCTTAAAGGGCAGATGATAAACATCTCTAGCTTGAAATCGAGACCGAAGGGGAGGATCCAAAGGGTTACCAGAGTATTTAGGTACCGGCAGGCCCAATGCTATCACTCGAAAATCTTCACTAACTCGAACAATCTTCCATGCATCTAACTCTGATTTTGCATGACTCTAAATTAATTAAAATAAAGCAACAAGAAAAGAAAAAAAAACCAAAAAACCAAAACATCATTAAAGCCTCACGGTGACTAAGCTGTAGACTGTCTAACAGATCATTCAACCTAAATGTGGCCGTGTTCTCTTCTTTCATTCAGAGGGGCTAGAGAGGGCTGAACTACTCAAATCTGTGGCTGGTAAAAGCAAGTTTTTCAAAAATGAACACAGACAATGCTTGATTAAGTGCAGCTTTTGGCCTGTAGCAATCTGACTGAAGACAGTCAAAGCTGAGAAAGTATTATTAAACCATTGATTTCACAAAAAAAAACCCAGAAAATAAGTGGACTACAAAATTGGTTGTATCCTAAAATATTAGAAGTGGGTTACCATGAGCAAGTTTTTTTATTCTTTTTTCCCCCTAACTGTAAAAGAGACTAAAATGTGCATCTTAAAAGTTTAATTTACAAGATACGCTTTATTATAAACAAGTATACAGAACTAGGCTCCTTTATGAGGACATTAAACGTTGTGTTTCACTTATTGTATAAAAATCCACTGCACACAAAAAATGCACTCTTTAGTCTTCCCACATCACAGTTACATCTTCCTTGAAACCATACATGAGTACATTTCCCGCAGATCTAAATGTACAGTAATTATTCACACAGAAGAGAAAAAGAACATTAGCTTATATAATAAAATATTCCCCAAACAACAAAACAACAATATTAGATTTAGCATTGTAGCAAGAGTTTTATTTAATTCATATACTATTAGCAGTGTGCCCGAGGCACTCATTTTGAAACATTTTATCATGAGGAAAAGTGTTAGAAAGGAAAAAAGAAAGAGGTAGATGTTTTGCATAATTGCAACCAAATCCTGTCTAAATTTGAATTCTCATTTTCAGTCTTTAAATACAGTTACATTTTAAAAGCTTACATTTAAAATATAATGATAATGATTCTAACAACTGCATCTACTAATTAAATATCAGAAATATGTTTTGGGAAAGGCATGGATCAGAAGAATGATGAGAGATGATGAGAGAGGAAACATATGAGAGGCATAAGAAATAAGGATATATTTTCAGAAATCCACTACACTTCAGCATAGTTGGCTACTCCATTCCATCAGGGTCAGTGACAAAAGGTTTATTGTAAATTTCCTTCCTGTGCCACATGGGTCTGAATTAGGTACTTTACCACTGTTAGGTATGACAGACAGAAAGATGAGCAAGCAGGTGCCAGACTGCTATGAGAGACTGACAGGTATGTGATCAGAAGCTACGGTATATGAAAGTAAGATGCAGAGTACTACTGAAAACTGTTTGATGAGATTTACTGAGGACCCTGAAAGCCTGAAAAGTATCCACTCACATTTAAGCAGTAGGACTCGAAGCCCAAAAAATTGGGAAAATGGCTAAAGCAGCAATGGCAGCAGACGCTAAAATCCCTTTTCCTATCAAAAGAAAATTCTCTAATAATTTCCTATAATTTAGATTGGCTGTTTACATATACTTTTGTAAATTAAAGGCAAGACAACACTAAAGAATATAGTCTTGCTCACCTTTACCTCATTTTTTTGGTATCCTAACATTTTAAAAGCTTAGCAATAGGGCTACTACAATGCTGAAGCATGTTTTGAACTTCATGTGAACAATTTCAATTTAAATCTGTTTTCTCAAGTATATTTTAGTTACCCTTACATTGTGGCTTTTACATTTCAGAAGCATACAGGCTTCATACAGCATTAACGCTGACCTCTCTTTTTCATGTGAAGAGACAAGATATAGATGAAAACTTTTTGCTGTTGCAAGTAGCAGTTTGACTTTTCACATAGCTTTCACCCTGCCTATGTCATCCTATGTAACACCCCAGGAAAAAAACCAACACAGAAACCTTGATGAGACTGCCTCCATCTGACTCATAAATACTCTCCCCTCCGTAACAGTATTCTAGCACTGCCAAGAACGTGAAAAAGACCATGGGAAATCCAAACAGCACTTCCATACCTGCAGAAGCTTGTCATAACGCTCTGCAGACATAAGAAAGCGACCATCTTCAAGCTGCATTTCCCTATTCTCCAGTAAATTGTTCAATACGGGCAGGACATTCCGCTCAGCCTTCTCCAAACCTTCCAACACAAGGATTCTGCCTTCAGTAGCTGCACGAACTGCACACTATTAAAAAATATAAAAATAAACATTACATAAACATTAAATCCTTCTGAAAAAGAACTTCTGGGTGCTTCCCAAAACATTATTTATTTTTGTAATAATCAATAAAATTCACATCGGTAGAAATCAGTAGTAGCTGATTGCCTTAGTGCTCACATCCATAAGCCAGACTTTTATCTCCTAACTATTATAGGGACTGACAGAAATAAGTTCCAGTATTTTATAATGAATAAAATGTAAAACCTTGCAAACACTTCAGTGTATACCCAGTATATACTAATATGTGGCACCTTTTCATTTTTATATTGGGTAATATTTTGGACTTTAATGCCATCTAAAAATTCTGCAACTATTTATACAGCAAACATACAATCAAGGTAGTTCATCATATTTACAATTCCATTAAAATATTTAGAAAAAAGTCAGGTATTGCCTTGGACTGCACCAGTGAAATTCATCCTTGGTACACTGCTTTAGTCTGACTAGAACAGAAGTTCATTGAAACCAAACACAGATGATAAAACCAAAATAGTGCTATAAATAAATGCTTAAAAATGTGATAAAATTATAAAGATTTAGAACTACATTCCCTGCCTAGAACATGGTCTTCTACAAACCCAGAATAAAAATGTAGCCATTAACCTGATAATCCCTTGGAGCCACTGGGATAGAAAGTTACTTCTTTTCTGTATTTCACTTTATTAGTTGACAACATGTGGCTGTTTATTTAAGTGCCTAATGTGGAGCTAAAATGTAAAACTAAACTCCGGCACTGGTAAAATCGTGTAACTTGCAGTCAATGATATTCACTCAGGTAAATTAACTGCACTTCCTATCTAATATTCACAATTACTGTCCAGCAAAAGACACCGGAATTCAATGCATTCTTGTCTACTTCCCATTTGCAGAAGTTTAATCACATAATTAAGGGGCAGATTTAGGCATAGGCAACATCTAGAGGCACCAAAGAGGAACCAACGAGTCTTCCTTTGCATTCCTATTACATTTTAACACAATTTTAGACACAAGCACAGCTGCAAAGGAGAATAAATGAAGTCTTTTCCCGCTATGTCTCCCATTAACTTTACAGAAGAACCTTTCATATAATATTAGATGGGAATCTCTGATGAACACAATACATGCCAAAAACTGGGCCAGAAAGAAGGAAAACATGAGGAAGAATAATGAAGAGTATCAAAATACAAAAAGTAACAACAAAAAACTACATGTGAAAGCAGATGTATAAAGAACAAAAGCATAAGCATAAACTAGAAACAAAGAACAGGCCAGCACAACAAATGAATTGCTACATGGTACAAAGCACACAACAGAATCGGAGATCTATTTGAAAAGATAAGACACTGATAAAACTAATTAGATGCTCCTTATGTACAGTATAGAAGCATAAACAACTACTGGCAAACTGACCATAATGTAAGCTTTTCACATTGTAATTAAGATGGAAATAAAAAAGGCACTCACAAGTCTTGGTACACATCTCAAGATCAAGCTCCCTTCTCTGAAAGACAGTATTTTAATATCTAGCCTCAAAGCCAGTATCTGAGCAACCTGGAGTAATCTATTAAAGAAGCAGTAGTGCTCAGATTATTTCTCTTCCAATTCTTTCAAAAAGCAATCAGTATGTTAATTGACTTTTCTGTTGTTAATTCAGGACATCATGCTCTACCAAGAGGCAATATAAAATTCCTCTCTCCTCATCCCATAACGTTTGTACAAAGGACAAATGTTGTGCTAACATTTTTCTCTAGAAAGGTCACCGGCCAACTCAAAAATCTGCTCCACCTCCTTGAACAGAAAACCTGAGTCTCCAGCAGCCAGTCCAATACCTGGCATGAACAAAATGCTATTTTGTCTAAACGCAGTTTGGAGATACAGCCAGAATATGCTTTAACAAACAATTTATTTGCCAAGTTGCTTGGATTCTGCATATTACAAGTTATGAAGACTTTATGACTGAGTTTTACTAGCCAGAGGAAAATACACATTCTGTTCATATGGTTTCAAAATATTTTGAGTATCCATAGAATCTTGTTGACTCATGTTGAAAAACGGATGCTATGGATGAAGGCTTGCTGAAATCGCAGGCTTCTAGAATCAACATAAACCTCTCTCACAGACCTGCATATGAAGACAATCTGCTTTAGGGGTAGGCAGCAAATAGCAGGAAGTATATACCAATCATTAACTTCAAGAAAAAAGATGCTCTTCATTAGCAGTGCAATCTTGAGAAGCAGCCTACTGCACTATGTTGCCTGCTGTTTATCAGTTTACAGGACCAAAATATAAAAAGTGCACAGTTTTCAGAGCTTGGAAACTAACCTGAAGATTTTACTATTCAAAAACCTACTGCTCAGTACAATAGTATTTCTAAAGGTATGCTACAGATGGTCTTTACCTACCTATATATAGTGTACCTTTTACAATCAGCCTCAGGAATGGCTGAATGCACAACCATGGTTTTTCACTTCTTAATCAAAGACACCTCTTAACAGCAATAACACCACCTGGGTGCTAATTTACTCTGGTTTTCTTCCCGACTGTACTCCTCATGTACCTTCAAAACACAACTGAAATACGGGAAACTGTTCTTCAAAATACAAAGAAATAAATGCACAGTTGATCTACATCTTAAGTTCTTGCGCTAAATAGCATAAAGTCTGCTCTTGAGACTGAAACAACTACATATCTCTGGCCAAACTACAGTATTTCTGCATTCTGGTTGGTAATGAGCAATGAGGTTTTTTGCAATGAACTAGGCATTCTACAAGACATCCTCTGAATCATTATTTCATTTTTATCTGTGCATTGATGGATTAGTATGGAAAATAAAATGCATACAAAAAACTCAGAGGAAGGAAAGTAAAAGTTTGCAATCTGTCACTGCAATTCACTTTTTAAAAACATTTCCAAGAAAGAAATATTCATAATTCTATAATGAAAACTCAGAAATAGCTGCACTGCCTCCCTCTCTCACTAGGCTCGAAAGTTTAACATAAAGCACAATTTGAAAGATGACCTTATATTGTGCAACCCTAATGATAAACCTGAGATTAAAAGTATTAATTCATGTTAAAAGGCAAAGGGGAATTTGTTAAATATTTACTTTCAGAGTTACTGTAACTGCAGCAAGGGACTGTTTTGCTCATCAGAGGAGGACAGATGCTGCTGCCTCCCACCCATGCTCCTAGGGCTCTGGAAGGATGGTAACCTGGATACCTGCTCCAGGGAATACCTGGAGATACCACGGGCTGAGAGCAAAAACCCATCCCACAGTGCTGCTGCTCTGAAAGTGATGTCTCTATGCAACAAATACCTAACAAGGAATGTTTAACCTGGTTTCACACTGCACCTACGAGAATGTATTTTTATCTTTAAAGGCAAATCACCTTAGGAACAAGACAACCCTAAGCAGACTTCCATTGCCTTTCCTGTAACTTCACCACAGTGAGCTCCTCCATCTGACCAGTGCAAAAGACCACAAATCCAGGAAGCTGTAAATCCCAATTTTGACATAAATCAAAGTATATAAGCATATGGATGAAGTGTCAGAAAGGGTACAAGGATAGAGAAAAGCTCACCACAATGCACATACCAAAATGCACAAACACCAGAGAAAGGAGGACATTTTCATAAAGCTAACCAACATAATTTTTAAAGGCACAAGAAATTTCAACAGTATAGTTTAAAATACAAGAACTGAAATGGTAGTTCTCTTCTCTCTGTAAAATGCTTATCAGAAACCAGAAAACTCTGGTTGCCCTGAAATCCATGAGGAATGTTCTCAGGGAACTCTAAAGGGTTTTATTTTTTCAGATCTAGGCATCATTCCAAGTACAACATACAGGCTACATTGCAGAATTGTATTAAAATTGCTAGAAATTGCTCAACAGTAATAAGTCTATTTTTCAGAAGCTACCTCAAGACAAGTTTGGTGGTTTTTCAGAAGATGACTTGCCCCTCTGATGAAAACTGGATCCCTGTAATGACAACTCAAGCAGAGCAACCATAACTACAATGTGGAAAAATAACAGTACAAGTAGCTCAGTGAACATGAGAACTAATGAGGTAAGGTTTCCCTACATCTGCAGCCTACATTTCAGATGTCCCTTCCAATGCAGTATCTTGTTCCCACCACCCGCACAATATCCCACACAAATTCATCCACCCAAGTCTTTCCATTCCCTTTTGTATCTCGTAAACATCCCAACAATGTCATGTCCAGATGTCTCTCACGGTGAAGAGAGATCCTTAACAACCGGCTGGTAAGGACAACATAAAACTTTGTCTGGTTTTGAGCTAACATGATGCTGACTGGTTGCAGCAGCCTAACAGAACTTGGACTATAAAAGCCAAGCTGCAGCCTGTCTTCCGGGGGAGATGGACATTAATTTGAGTCCCTGTGACCTACGAAGCTACCAAATATCACAAAATTCAGAGGAAATGGGGATATTCTAAATTTCTTTCCACAAGTCAAATACAATTCATTATTTTTTTCAAATTAAAATCATTAAAACTAACCAACAAGTAAAGGATACAAGGAAAAACAAATTACAGAGATGCAGAATGGAATATGCATTTTACTTCTGATTTTACCAGGGAAGGAAGAGGACATTGACCAAGACTTGTCATTTACTGTAAGCACCTCATTCTTTTAAGATGCAACAAAACTAATAAAATCATCAAACGTTTTATAATACTTATGTGGAAATAACAAATTATCCAGGAATTTAAAGATAGATGTAGAACATATGTTAAAGGCAGTGAAGCATATACAGCTGTATCCTACTGGGGAACCTACTTTGCTGGATGGGTAAACAGTGTGTCTAATGGTACGCATCTACCAAAAAATATCTTTCAAGATATCTGTTCAGGCTTAAAGCCTCTTAATCCCTTAATTATTGTTTTCCCTCATGAGCTGAGCAAACAGGAAAGCTGTTGAGCAAGGCTGAAATGGAGGACTATTTAATGGACTGAACTGATAACACACTTCCTCCAAAATAAAAGTCTTGTCAAAAATTAAGTAGTAAGAAAAAGGTGTATTAAAAGTCATGTTCAAACAATTTCAAAGTAATAATGTCAATTTTTATAAAAACTTGCTGTCTTATTTCCCTTAAATATTTGTAAAATCTTGCACTACTTTCGTAAAATAATATGTATTTAATAGAAAAGTTTCAATGTGTAATGCCACTCAAAGATGAGATTACAAACAGACCTACTATTCATCTAAAATGTGCATTGTTTTTTGTTATAAAATCTTCTGCTTTGTAGATGATGATAACTAGCTTTGCATTTTACAATTACAACATGGACAGTGGGATTCAGTGCATCCTCAGTAAGTCTGCCAATGACAACCGAGCTGTGTGGTGCAGTCGATGCACTGGAGGGAAAGGACGTCATCCAGAGGGACTTTGACATGCTTGAGAGGTGGGGCAGTACAAACCTCATGAAATTCAAGAAGGTCCTACACCTGGGTCAGGGCAACCCCAAGCACAAATACAGTCTGGGCAGAGAGTAGACTGAGAGCAGCCCCGAGGTGAAGGATGTGGGGGTGTTGGTCAATGAGAAGCATAAAGTGAGCTGGCAGCATTCACTTGGAGCCTGGAAATCCAACTGTATGCTGGGCTGCATCAAAAGGATCTTGACCAGCAGGTCAAAGAAGCTGATTTTCCCCCAGTATTTTGCTCTCCTGGGAGCCTACCTGGATGGAGGTCTGCATTCAGCTCTGGGGCCCACAACATCAGAACATGGACCTGTTAGAATGAGTCCAGAGGAGGGCCATAAAGATGCTGAGAGCTGAAGTACCTCTCCTTTGACAGGCTGAGAGCTGGGCTTGTTCAGCCTGGAGAAGAGCTCAGGGGAGACCTTAGAGCAGCTTCCAGGGCCTAAGGTGGTCCTACAAAGAGGGACTTTTTATGAGGGCATACAGTGACAGGACAAAGAGGAACGGGTTTAAACTGGAAGAACGTTAGGCATTAGGAAGAAATTCTTCACTATGAGGGTGGTGAGGCACAGGAACAGGTTGCCCAGAGAAGCTGTGGCTGCCCCATATCTGCAAGTGTTCAAGGCCAGGCTAGATGGGGCTTGGAGCAACCTGGTCTAGTGGAAAGGGTCCCTGCCCAAGGCAGGGGGCTGGAACTAGATGAGCTTTAAGGTCCTTTCTAATCTAAACCATTCTTTGATTCCATGCATGTCAGCCACAAAAGTACTGACTTACACATTCCAAACATGATCTTCTGGTTTTATTAAAATCAATGTAATAGTAACTAATGTGGTTAGTCAAACTGAAAAAGTGACTCAAGAACTAAATAATTCAATGTTTTTCCCTCTCTGTAATGGAAGGGGGTGGAGGCTACATCTTCACTATTCAGCCTACCTCCCTGCTGAGTTAATCAAGTGTTTTCTGGGTGGGCTGTATAACTAATTTTCCCCTGCATGGTTAGGGAAATTAGCGGGCAGGTTGCATTTGAATACTGTTATTCACTTATTTTTTATTAAAAAAAAAAAAAAGAAACCAACAAACCAAACCACAGTGATGACAGGCAAATTGCAGTATATCAGAGCACTGTCAGCCAGGTTAGTATCCAGAGAGACTCCAGCTGTCTGCAGTACTTAACATTTCAGTGAGGAAGAACGGCATGAACTGGTTAGAACCTAACTCGTGATGCAATACCATGGCACAGAATTGGAAAGCAACAAAAAAGAAACAACCTGAATTTATTGGAGGTTTGAATCAGAAAACTAGGCTAGAAAAGTTTACCTTCGGAAGTGATTCAACACATGATAAGATCATAAATATGTTAATGTGACAAAAACTGGAACAGTCTCATTTCATAGTCATTGGTTTCAGCTTCCTCCACATGATTTTTTTTTCCCCTTTTTTGAACTACCACATGTCAAATGATCTGTTTTATTTCCATCACCCCTCCCCCTAACAACACATTCAGGTATTTTTGCAACAGTGCCTTCAAACTATTATATCTCCACCCAGGCAGGGTCAGGCAATTTTAGCTGCTTTACACCAAGTATGCCAGTACAACAATACATTTACATCAGACATACAAAATATTTTGCATCTTGGGCAGAGAGCCAGGCCAAGGTACAGGGAATCTGAGTTTCTGAGCAGGTTTACCAGTGCAGGTATCTGCAAGGGAACCTAGGGGTTTTTATCTTCATTCTATACAACTCCTGTCTTCTGGACAAGACTAAGGCAGATAGGTTATTTAAATGTTTTTCCTGATGAGTACCAGAATACAAAGGAAATTAAGTACTTGACAGATATTTAAAAATTTTGAACTTACTTTCACTTGTAAATCACTACAGAGCATCATCCATCATGTCTATATTGCTCATGAATGTTATGACCCCACGTTTAACAAAGTATTGCCCCTTCTTCATTATAGCAAATACTAGCTGAAAAGGAAGTAAATATGTACCTGTAACAGGCCAGGTTGGACATGGCTTTGAGCAACCTTATATAGTGGAAGGTGCCCCTGCCCATTATGGGGGGGGTTGGATGATCTTTAAGGTCCCTTTCAATTCAATCCATTCTATGATACTATGAACTGAAACATAGATACAAGAAAAAAAGAACCGTACTCCTTTGATTTAAATCTATAAGGAATCGTATATACATAGTCCTAATATTACTCACATTACATTGCAGACATTCATCTATATGCCCTCTACATTGAAACAACATACTAGAATCTGAACTGCTAACCTAACAAATCCAGTTAAATGCTGACACACTTAAAAATATAAAAGAAGTACTGTGAATTATTAAAATCACTTCTATGAGTTAAGAGGCTACTCTACAGGGGTTCTTACGCATTTTCTTTTTAGATTCGAGATATATCATGTCAACACCAATAAAGATTAACTTCATCCAAATACTTATGGTTGCTACCTAATATTTCCCTCTTTCTGTTCAATGTTGGATAGAAAATTAATAATAACATTCATACTTCTGGAACACTTTATTGCTTGCCTCTTCTTTCTACAGATTTTGCTATCTAGCTCCCTGTGCTAGACAGACAGACTGCACTGACAGTCAACTAAGTTATACTTTCTGACAGTGTCTTTGCTGTGGCTAACTCACCAGCTTGCCAAAAACCCACTGTCACCTCCAACATACTAAGTTAATAAGTGAAAGAATTATATAATTTGCAATCACTGGTTAATTTTTTTATAAGCTGAATTATTCTTATCCATCTCTTCAGTATAGAATTTTTTAATATGTATACATATACATACATATGTATATATGTATACACACATATATGCATATGAATACACACACTCACAAATACAATTATAATTTAATTCAATTAATCTCATGTCTCATTTTATAATTCCCTTTCTAATCTTTTTTGATTAAAAGAAACCAAACTCAAATCTGTGTAGTGCTACTCCAGGGGATTTCATATCACATTCATTTAACAGAATAATTTGTCATTTCTGTCACTCTGAGTGTTTTAATTGATTACTACATAAAGTCTTTCAAGCCACGGTAGAAGATAATTTTTCTGATATCTTGGCAATTAATTTCATATTTTATCATTGCATAACTTAGGATGCTAGTAAGTATTCTATTAAAATGAGTATGTTCACATAGCTCAAAGATACACCAAAACTGAGTCTAATTCTGTACCTACAGAAATGACAGTGACATACATATGTACCCACTTGGTAGATCCAGCTTAATCAGCAAATCTTCCAAAACATGACATAGTACCTGTCATTTTTCAGCACATACCATATGACATTTTCCCACTTACTCCAACCTCAGCCACTTTGATTGCCCCAAACAGAAAAGACTGAGACTTAATTAAGTGATCTGTTCTTGGGAAGCTTGTTTCATTTAATGCAAAAGCTGGAAGATACAGGGTAAACAAACTGGGCATTCCATATGTTTTGTGGTACAATCCTAGAGCAACACACCTCTCAAATGCTAATGAACTGGCTTAGCTACTCTCACAATTGCAGCCACTACATTACAATGATGCAGGATTTCCTTAGATGTAATAAATAATGATGTAGAAGGCTGCAGTAACAAGAGTTTAAACCAGACGTGTACCTTTTATATCTACACACACAACAAAAACTGCATCAGAAATGAAAAAAAAAAGGACATAATAATACAAAATCTAATTCCTTAATTTTTTGAAAATACAGACGGATAATAGAATCTCCATACTGGTTCAATCAAGTTGATGGCTCTACTACAAAGAGCTACAGAAACAGAATCCACT
Organism: Neopsephotus bourkii; assembly: GCF_033783945.1. NCBI lineage: Eukaryota > Metazoa > Chordata > Aves > Psittaciformes > Psittacidae > Neopsephotus > Neopsephotus bourkii. Next base: position 1,042,458 of record NW_026902112.1, on the reverse strand, counting down.
CTGCAAGACAAACTCTTCTAGTAATAAAAGCAAAATTTGAATCTGCCATTTAAACATTTAAGTAATATAAACTAATTCTAAGTAATTACTTGATACACAATACAATTAACCCATGCAACAAACTAGAGAATAAAACCAAGAGGTTACTTAATTGTCTCAGTAACAGCAGTAATGACATTTCTGAGGCTTTTAACAGTGAATTAACAGCTGAAAACCAAAATTAATGGCCCAAGGTACAGACAAGAAAATGAAATTTTCTGCTGTTAGTAACTGAATGAAAACGAGTAATTCACGATTATCCCATTTTAAGTCCTTTATTTTACATTATTTTAACTGGAATGAATCAAATAATTCAGTGGCTACCTTTATTTTAATGGTCCCCTATTTCTGATGGAAACAGCCCTTTTTCTTTTCTGTCCTCATCAGCAATCTTTTCTAACTCCCTAACTCCAAATCCTCCCATTTGATTCACTCTAGTAGTAAGAAATGCTTGTATGCAAGGATATTTGGTACAGCAGCCTTTCAATATTAATTTCAATATAGAATTTTAATCACTGCTTCCAAATCACTATCTTTCAAATCTATTTTAAATAACTAACTGCAATCATATTCAGCAACTTCATGTTAAAACATACCAGATGTTTTGAAATCTCCAAGATATCAATTTACAGTATTTAATCTGTTTCTATTAAATCACAGAATCATGGAATCATAGAATTACAGAATGGTTTGGGTTGGAATGGACATTAAAGATCATCCAGTTCCAAACCCCCTGCCATGGAGAGGGGTATCTTCCCCTAGCCCATGTTGCTCCAAGCCCCATCCAACCTGCCTTGAACACTGCCAGGGATGGGGCAGCTACAGCTTTTCTGGGCAACCTGTCAGTGCATCACTACCCTCATTGTGAAGAATTTCTTCCTTACGTCTAATCTAAATTCCCCCTCTTTCAGGTTAAAGCCATTCCCCATTGTACTGTCACTACATGCCCTTGTAGAAACTCTCTCTTCTCCTAGGACCCCTTTAGGCACTGTAAGCTGCTCTAAGATCTCACCAGTTTTCTCTTCTCCAGGCTGAACAGTTTCAGCTCTTTCAGCCTGTCTTCATAGAAGTGCCAAGAGCTATAAGCAGACGTAATATCTTACCAATCACTCACAGACAACTTTGCAAATCTTTGTAGGTCTGCAAACTTGCTGATTCACTCTTAATAGTTATTTCTGGTAACAAGATGCCACTTTCATTATAGTATATTATTACTCAAACTGTGAGATAACATTATTATATTATGATTTGCTGCCAAAATCCTCATCTATCTTAAAGAAGCTAAATGTTACTTGACCCACAGAATTCATATAGTGGATGTTCCAGAAACCAGACTTTCAAGTTTTGCTGTCTTCTCTTGGGTGTCACAAAGAGGAAGCATGAGATTCCACAGGAAGGGAAATAGCATGTAAATCTGAAAAGCACAGACTGTATCTTCAGTCACCTGTGTGAGTTCACCTTCTCTTTAGCTCACCTATAGCAATGGGAGCAATCCATGCTCTTTTGCAAATATTTTGTTAAGACTACCTACTGACAGCCTTCTCTGTCTTGAAACCCCATGGTCTGGGGTTTAAGGAAGTAGTGCCACCCTTCTGTAATGTTCTGAACTGGTACAGCCATCTGCAAAACTCAAAATCATTAAATGAACTAAATAAAATTAAGACCCTAGAGTAAAACTTTATTACTTTTTATTATTAAGCTATAATAAGGTGTATGATAGTTCTAAATGTAACTCTCTATGTGTTTTAACTAAAAGGTAGGGTTAGAAAACTCAGCTGGAGCATCACTATCTATGAGATCCACCTTCCATGCTTCCAGAATTTTCAAAGTTCTCACTGATTTATTTTCTTATTTTCCATTTACAGCTTAAACATACATTGGTTACATATATGATGAGTAACACATGAGCTGAAGAAAGACACCATGATTCCAACTGATTCTAGTACTTCGGTATCTTCATAAGTGAAAGTCTTGCTCTGAAGTACTGTTGTCTGCTTGATTCTGGTAAAAACCTTTCAACTGAAAATTTCTAAAACATTGAGGAAGAAAGTTTTTGACCTCGAACTTAGAAGGCTAATCTTCCTGTAGTGTTCTTACTGGGGTGAGATCACTCAAAATAGCTTGTACAAACTGAAGCAAGCTGCCTCATTCTTACATTAGGGTCACAGTCTTCAGACAAATACAAGGTTAACAGATCATCTCACATCTTGGAGAGCTTCTTACAGTCCCTGATACAGTGGCTCTTACAAAATGTTAGTTAACCAATGCTCTTACACCAGGGGTAAATTACCTTCACTATCCTGTAGCAAGCATGAGGATAAGGCTTGCCATAACAGCAGTTATGGAGCTAACAAGGGCAAGTGTAGAGTCTTGCATCTGGGGAAGAACAACCCCATGTACCAGTACAGGTTGGGGACTGACCTGCTGGAAAGTAGCGAAGGGGAAAGGGACCTGGGGGTCCTGGTGGATAGGAGGATGACCATGAGCCAGCAATGTGCCCTTGTGGCCAAGAAGGCAAATGGCATCCTGGGGTGCATTAGAAAGGGTGTGGTTAGTAGGTCAAGAGAGGTTCTCCTCCCCCTCTATTCTGCCTTGGTTAGGCCGCATCTGGAATATTGCATCCAGTTCTGGGCCCCTCAGTTCAAGAAGGACAGGGAACTGCTTGAAAGAGTCCAGCGCAGAGCCACAAAGATGATTAAGGGAGTGGAACACCTCCCTTATGAGGAGAGGCTGAAGGAGCTGGGTCTCTTCAGCTTGGAGAAGAGGAGACTGAGGGGTGACCTCATCAGTGTTTACAAATATGTAACGGGTGGGTGTCAGGATGATGGAACTAGGTTTTTTTCAGTGATATCCAGTGATAGGACAAGGGGCAGTGGGTGTAAACTGGAGCATAGAAGGTTCCACGTTAACATCAGGAAGAACTTCTTTACTGTGAGAGTGACAGAGCACTGGAACAGGTTGCCCAGGGGGTTGTGGAGTCTCCCACATTGGAGATATTCAAGGCCCGCCTGGACAAGTTCCTGTGTGATGTATTCTAGGTTACCCTGCTCTTGCAGGGGGGTTGGACCAGATGATCTCTCGAGGTACCTTCCAACCCTTGGGATTCTGTGATTCTTTGATTCTGTAATATGAGTTAGGGATTTAACCCCACAGCCTACAACAGATGCTCTTACCCTATTGTAAATGAGAGGCCGTTTACAGCCCTAATCCATAGTACAGCGCTTTAAGTTATCTCATATCGTGCAACCCTCATATTTCCAGATAAGCATGACATAATTTGAAGTTCTAGAAGTAAGTAAAAGAATTTAGATTAGTTGTTATCCTTCATTCTGAGGATCTTCCATTGCTCAAAGTCATTTATCGTGGTTTCAAGAAAATCTATTTAAAGGTTTCTTTGAAGCTGGAGTCTGAAAAAGAGATCACTGGAAATTCAAAAAGAAGGCTGTGGGGGAGGGGAGGGAAGGAAAATGTTTCTTTAAAACAGAAAACAAAGCCTTCAGGTTCTCTTTCCTCTCCTGATCCCATCTCCCCCTCCACCCACAAATCACTCTATAATGCTTATATCATTAACCTCTATAGCATCACCAACTGAAAATTCTTTTAGATAACACATTTAAATTCACACTACATTAGAGGAACTGACTCATCCTATTTAGTTAGAAACCTAACTTGTATATAAATTTTAGGTATTTAGGAAAACAGACATTCTAAATGAAGTGTACATTTTACCTGCATAATCGAAGGGGAGACGTGCCACTGGTAACTCACAAAGAGAAAACTTACCTTAACTAAGTCACTCTATGGTTGTACTAAATTAGGTAATGGGTTGAGGCAATAGTGATGGCAGGAATGTTTAAAGCATTACTGAAGTTCAGTTTGGCAGTGAGCTTTCAAATCAGATCTCCCAGTTGTCTCCATTTACTGTGCCTGGGTTTCACAACACAGAGCACTGTTAAAATACATGAACTAGATTCCTTTTCAGTGAACCAAGATCAGAAGATCCATTTCAGGAATACATCTAATGTGCAACAAGTGTCAGGGAAGAGGAAACCAAGACAAATGATTGTCTAACTTGCATGGAATGGATTTCACCCTTCCTTACAGAAGTGTATCAAAATAGTCTGCCTAAATCAACCTTGTAGCACCCTGGAAGAAACAGAATTACCTTGGATTTGGATAAAGATAACATATTTCAGTAATCAAGAATATTATATGAGACTTTCTAACTGCATCAGAAACATGTCACTCTGTAATCCACATACTAATCTTTCATCTAAACCACATCTTTCCTCAAATGACTTGTAAACAATGATTAGGTGGTGCATGACTGCAACTTGCCTGATCAAGATAAAAAGCACTGCCATCTCGGATCTCCCGTCGCTGTTTGAGGTCAGTTTCTGTGGTGTCCCTCGATAGGGCAATATATTCAACCTCCCTCTTTGTTAGCTCCTGTGGACAATAGTCTAAAATTATTACAAAAACAAGACTATAACCCCAGTAAGTGAACTTTAACAACAGGCCTAGTGGCATAATTGTACAAAAGAGCTCTAGGCAGCAGCAGTGATTTCAAATAATTCTGTACAAAATCTATATTTCTTATTTTTCAAATTTTTACAGTGTCTTCTGCCTCAAACAAAACAGTTTGAATTTCTGCTCAATAAACTTTTATTTTCCCCAAACCTGTTCTAAAAATATAATAACCAGCTATATATTCTTTCCACTGAACATGTGTAACATCCTGTAAGTTCTGGTTCTGGACTCTGAAAAACAATCAGCATCTGCAAATCATGAATGAAACCCAGAAGTTTTCTGTAAAAGACTGACAAGCGTCAAGTTCCACTGTTCAGCAATACTTATACTAGTGGTTACAAAGCCAACAGTTCCTTTATGCTGCAGAGAGATACAATTGTACATTCTTAAAGGAAAAAAAACCCAGAGGGTGAGATACAAGAGTGTTTTCTTCAACAAATAGTTCTATCTATAAACACATAGTAGTAGCTTTCAGCAATGGCAGATAAGTTTTCCAGGTTTACATAGCTTCATTAAAGGAACCACAGCATGTATCAGCTCACATGCAAAGGCCAGTCTTCATGTGGCTGTTGACATGGCATTGAAACAGTAAGCTGCAGCCTTTCTAACACAGCTAATATAGCTCATAAAAAAGTGGTATAAATAAGAAGACACATTCTATGTCTCATGCCTGGATATCAGGTGTTCCCCAAGTCCTCTTTTTAGGTTATACCAAGCTTTTCTCATTTATTTTAAGGAATTCATCAAGCTATCAAGTAGCACACCTTTGCTCTACTTTCCAAAGTTCAGAATCTTGCAGCTTTCTTCTGTATGCTTTACCTCTGAGAGTTAAGTCTTTGAAGCAGTATCTTTTGATTTTTAAAGGAACAGCTGATCTCTGTGACAACTGTTTATACACCTCCATTTATTACCCTTCTGCCCAACTAGATTCCAGATGGAGCTCATGGCAGAAAAAAGTCCTACTCACATGACCTTTTGGGGCAGACAACCCCCTCTCCCTGATCATTTCAGGGCAGCAACAATTTAAAAGTGAAATTTTGCACATGGTGCTGCCATGGTTCATGCAGACGGACGTAGGCAAGTCCTTCCCACATTCCAAGAGAGTATCAAACACACATCTACTCTTTCTAATCACTCATGATAACTGTTCCCAAATGTTACTCAGAACACTTCTCTCCCAAATCCTTTGCTTCAAGTCTTTTTTATATAATGAAGCAAAAATGATTTGTTGTCTGCAACAGTAGGCAGATATCTTCATCTTCTAACATACATAATGCCTAGAACAAACTGTTTCTCCATTTGTGATAGCATATGGTAACACAGTTTTCCAACTCCTTTTTTTTTTTTTTTCCCTGGAGTTTAAGCAAAAAAACATGTATAAAAATGTCTGTACTTTCTATTCATTCGTAACAAAACCTGAACTTTGGAAAGCACATTTATGGAAAAACTTATTTACCTCTTAAGTAGCTTGCTCTAAGATTTTCTAGGACTATCTTTAACCTTTGGCTAACAGACGAATGACTAACTGACATTAATGACTATGACTCCAAGAATTTAAACCAACATACTTACCAGATACTGCATGGCAATAGATCGCCGGAGAGGCCCAGGAGGACCAATAAGAAAGACGTCTTGGCCAAGAAGATCCTTCTGCATTATCCATCTTAAATGGTGCACTACGGCCTGGGCCAAAGAATCTGTCACTTTGAAACACAAAGATAAGAATGTATTATTTAATTCTGAAAAGTATTAAGATACCTGACCATGCACATGTTTTTTTGTACTTATCTCCAAAAATAAAGACATAAAAATGTGGTGCCCTAAAGCTGGACAGCTGAAAAGCAGGGAAATCCACACACAGCTTATACAAACTACTTCATTTACATAAAGTTTATACACCTATCTTACCCATTGCCTTTTTCTCTGCCCAACAAAAAAGCAACCCAATAAAAAACAGGGAAAAAAAAAAGTTGTTGATTCTCATTTCACATTAAACTGATCAAAGCAAAGACTGTTTTTTATTACCCAATATTCAGTGGACTTCTCAGCATCAGTTAACATAATGAAGTTACATTATTAACAATTTTTAAAAGATTTATCCAACCTATATCCCAATGCTTCTGTGAATCATGAACTTAAAAATACTGTGCTTGCATCAGACTAAGATTAATGTTGAGGGACATATTTAATTTGTTCTATTCTTAAAAGACAACTGCATTCCAGTTTACATTTTGACACAATAAAACACAGAATTAAATTACAAAGCAAATGCAAACCTTGCAATATGACTACATCAATACCACACAACTTCCAACATCATAATAAAAAACAATTCAAAACAAATCCACTTATTTCTATTAAGAATACCATTCCCTTATTATTTAAAAAAGCAATAACCTGATTATAATTAAACTAAAACGTTTACTACATGTAGGCAAATGTTGGTAGCGCTGAAAAGCATCATAAAGAAAGAGCACACTGAAGGAGAGGAAACCTGGTCTAGTGGGAGATGTCTCTGCCCATGGTGGAGAGTGGGAGAGTGGAACAAGATGATCTTTAAGGTCCCTTCCAACCCAAACCAGTCTGAAGTGCTAGTGCACGAAAACACAAGCAAGCTGGGGGGATATATGAATGCATATACATATATGGTTGCTTTCAGGATAATCTGACAAGACTAATGACAGGGTTTGAACCTGGAACCTCAAGGCTACTGCCTGGCATGCCAAAATACAGTAAGAAAGGAGCAAGAGGTGACGAAATCTTCAAATTATTAGTTGGTTATTTACATATTTCAGTGTGACTGCTGGTTGTAATTACAAGCTAGAATTTAAAAAAACAATCTTTGATTCTACATCAGATTTCCATCTCAGGAAAGCAGTATGTGTGTAGCAGAGTTAAGGATGGCAAGCAATAGTGCCCCTCAGTTCTGAGGGGTTTTGGTTCATTGTTGAATCTTTGTATACCAGAATTCAAATTCATTTTTGTAAGATCACAAAAACAGTCCTAAATGACTGTGAGATTCAAGGAAGATTTTTCAGGTATAAAGTTGGCTAAGGAAGATTTTACAAAAATTTTTAACTGAAAGTTTTGGTCTGGCACTCAGGAAAACTATTTGAAATAGTCTTCTATGTCCAGAGAAATCTACTAAATCCTTACCACCACTATGACCAGGAATAGCACACACATACAGGTGAGCAATCTGCGCATTAGGATTATCAGATTCATTGTAAATAAACATTTTAGGTTTCCTTTATTGCTTTGGTTTCTGAACAACTGTCATTAGCATACCCAATATTAGTTTTCATTTTGGGATGCAGACGCAGGGACTGTGAGAATGGAGAACTTGGGCCCACTGGAGGAGAGGATCTGGTTCAAGACCATCTTAAGAACCTGAACGCACACAGGCACATGGGACCTGATGAAATCCATCTATGGGTCCTGAAGGAGCTGGCAAATGAAGTTGCTAAGCCAGTGGCCATCATATTTGGAAGATCATGGCAGTCAGGTGAAGTTCCCCATGACCGGAACAAGGGAAATATAACCCCCATTTTCAAGAAGGGGAAAATGGATGACCCGGGCAATTACAGACCAGTCAGTCTCACCTCTGTGCCTGGCAAAATCCTGGAGCAGAATCTCCTGGAAGTCATGTTAAGGCACATGAAAATCAACAAGGTGCTTGGTGACAGCCAGCATGGCTTCACTAAGGGGGAATCCTGCTTGACCAATTTGGTGGCCTTTTATGATGGGGCTACGGAATTGATGGATGGGGCAGAGCAGTTGATGTCATCTACCTGGACTTGTGCAAAGCGCTCAACACTGTCCTGCACAACATCCTCGTCTCTAAACTGGAGAGACATCAATTTGATGGACGGACCACTCAGTGGATAAAGAACTGGCTGGATGGCCGCACACAAAGAGTTGTGATCAATGGCTCAATGTCCAGCTGGAGAACAGTAACAAGTGGTGTCCCTCAGGGATCAGTGTTGGGACCGGTCTTGTTTAACATCTTCGTCGCTGACATTGACAGTGGGATTGAGTGCGCCCTCAGCAAGTTTGCCGATGACACCAAGCTGTGTGGTTCAGTTGATACGCTGGAGGGAAGGAATGCCATCCAGAGGGACCTTGACATGCTTGTGAAGTTTAACCATGCCAAGTGCAAGGTCCTACACCTGGGTCGGAGCAATCCCAGGCACAGCTACAGGTTGGACAGAGAAGAGATTCGGAGCAGCCCTGCGCAGAAGGACTTGGGGGTGTTGGTCGATGAGAAAATGAACATGAGCCGGCTGCAGTGTGCGCTTGCAGCCCAGAAAGCCAACAGTATCCTGGGCTGCATCAAAAGGAGTGTGACCAGCAGGTTGAAGGAGGTGATCCTGCCCCTCTACTCTGCTCTTGTGAGACCTCACTTGGAGTATTGTGTGCAGTTCTGGTGTCCTCAACATAAAAAGGACATGAAACTGTTGGAACAAGTCCAGAGGAGGGCCACGAGGATGATCAGGGGACTGGAGCACCTCCCATATGAAGACAGGCTGAGAAAGTTGGGGCTGTTCAGCCTGGAGAAGGCTGCGTGGAGACCTCATAGCAGCCTTTCAGTATCTGAAGGGGGGCTATAGGGATGCTGGGGGTGGACTCTTCATTAGGGACTGTAGTGACAGGACAAGGGGCAATGGGTTAGAACTTAAACACAGTAAGTTTAGACTGGATGTAAGAAATTCTTTCCTGTTAGGGTGGTGAGGCAATGGAATGGGTTGCCCAAGGAAGCTGTGAATGCTCCATCCCTGGCAGTGTTCAAGGCCAGGTGGGACAGAGCCTTGGGTGGCATGGTTTAGTGTGAGGTGTCCCTGTCCGTGGCAGGGGTGTTGGATCTTTACGATCTCAAGGTCCTCTCCAACCCTAACTGTCCTATTATTTTATGTATGTTATGGTAAGAGCCTATGAATGTGAAATATTTTCTTCTTCGCTGCAATACTGGTTTCCAACAGCAATGCACGTCACACATACCACAAACCGCGGGCCACACGCAAATAAACTCCTCACAGAATAACATGCTCCTTTCTATGAAATTTTCAAGAAAATCAAGAAAGTTCCCATTACATATATTCTTTGTGAAATGAAGGATAATGCAGCACATCAGATATACTCTGCCCACACTCTGCTACCGGACAGGTATAGTAATTTGAAAAGCATCACACAAATAGAAGGTATTATATTAAAGGTACCATTAAAATTGTAAGACTGAGATCTTACTGAAAGGCATATTCATTATTATTTCTACTTGTATGAACTTGTCAATGTGCCTCCAGTGTATTTTTATAACTGTTCTCAAAAAAAAAAGGAAAAAAAAAGTTACTTAAAGTGGACAAATAAGCCTGGAAATCTTGCTGAAACACTGAATTCTTTCATGTAAAAAATCATGCAATAGGAGCATGGCAAAACCAGCTTTGACATAGCATGACTACAAATGCCTCAGGTGTAATTCACATTAGTCTGTGTAGCTATCTTTTTTATTTTTAGGATAGTCTCAAGAAAAAACTCAGGTCAGACGTAAAAGGGGTACCATAAATAGAAAAAGGATTTCAGAATGTTCAGCAGCATCTGCAAGACAAACTGTCATGTAAAAGGGAACATGAATGTACAGTATTCAAAAAAAACTAAAATCTTAGGAAAATGATCCCCCTGCAAACCTTAAGTAATTTCAGGACACTCAAGAGTCTCATCACTATGTTTAAACAATGAAATTTACTCTTATTAATACAAAAAACGCAACTTTCCTAGAATTTCCTAACTTTGCTTTATTTTGACAAAGGAACACAAAAGACAAGTCCTTATTGACACATTTCCTAGAAAATTATTTCACTGCTTCACCATTCATACAATTCTCCTCACATACAGATTATAGCTGGAACCATTACAATACATGTTTTCAATCACCGATCATCTGCTTCCCTCAGTTTCCCAGTTATGTCCCTCAAAAATCAGAATATAAAATATTCTTTGTACATGCAGTCCATGCTCCATAAACTGTTTCCACAACACAGCATGCTTTTCAAAAGCAACTACAGATGCACATACACAGTACTTTGTATGTTATTTCTATGTATTTAGACTACTTGTACCAAGGTATCTGCATTGCAAAGCTTTTAAGTTTTCTCTAACTTGACTTGAAAAAGTTTCTCTCTGTTCAAGTACTGTACATTACTACAAGCACCATATAATCATTTTCTATGACATTTAGAAGACAGGATAAATTAGCTGAAAAAAGCATCAGCATGTATATTAAAGCAATTTTTATTAATTATTCTGTGAGTCAGATAGTGTCTAATGCAAACTGGGTTTATACAGTCTGTTTAGCAGCACTCTGCTGATCTGCAGTAGTTGAGTAGCTGGCCCTATATTCTTAATCTGCGGGATGGTGCGTAGGAAGCCTCTACCATGTACTCTCAAAGACACCATCTGGCACATAGAGGAGAGTAGTCAGTGATACGATTTGCTACTCCTGTGTATCAATGATGGCCAGCTAAGAAACTGCATTCTATTGCTTTGTAATACGTGCTAAGTAGGACAACACCTACCAGAATCTGCGCAAACGTTTTGTAAAGTGAGCAGCTGAAGGTGAATGGAGAAATCCCACATAAGAAAAGAAAACGTTCTAGATAGATTTTGAAGCAAATGCAGCAGCTGCTCTTGTTAAAGCTACAAATCAGCTTTTGATAATACCAAGACTAAAATGGCTATGCTAGCCTCGGAAATTTTCCAGTTCACTCATAGTTGAATTCTTGGCACATGCTACACTCACCGAAGCCATAAGATTAGCTAGAGATAGCAGACAGTATCTGCTGGCAAGTCCTTGTTTCCCACCTACAAAAGAAATCCCGCAAATGAAGGAGTCACCTATTTCTTCCCACTGTGCAGAGACAGACAGTTAAATGAACTGATTCACAAGAATATCTACTCCAGATGAAGTACAAAATATATTAGAGCTCACGTCCCTGTCTGACTCTAGTTTGGTCATCACATAAGAACTAACAGGCACTTAAAAGACATCAGTACATATAATTTTCAACAGAATTAAGAAGACCTTTACATACTCCTAGCTTTTGCTACAGTGCATGTTCAGAGACTGAGAACAGCTACTTGTATCAGGGGAAGCAAAAATTCATGAAGGGAAAAAGATCTCCCTCTCATTCAATTATCCAGAGGGATCCTTCAGCTTCCCACAGCAGTTTGCAGGATATTCAGCGCAGTGGGCAGCTGCCATAAAATACAGTAGAGGAACAAGGGGACAGGGACGGACATCTCTGTCTAAAAATATAAACACATTTCAAAAACGGAAAATCTTAAAAAAAAAAAACACCTGAGCTCAGTGATACAATGAGGGTGGTAAAATCCTGGCACAGGTTGCACCATCCCTGGAGACATTCAAGTCCAGCCTGTGTGTGGTTCTGCGCAACCTCATCTAGATGCCTCTGCTCATTGAACGGGGGTAGGAATAGAAAACCTTTGATGGTCCTTTCCAACCCAAACTATTCCATGATTCTTTGATTCTATAATGTAATTCAGAGCTTGCTCAAGCTGGGAGACAATGAAGGAAGACAGTTGCCCAGGACACAGTGAAGGAGGTAGCAGGGCCAAAGTGAAGAGGGGGGCACTCACTCATATGTGGGTTTCATTTAGCAATTCAGAAGTAAAACATTCCTGTTCCTTTATTCTGATGCACAGAGCCCAAAGAGTTTCAAAGTTTCATAACATGGTTACATCACAGACAGTTTTCACTGAAATTCTATTTTTCCTCATAAATTTTTAATAGAAACAGTCTTCATTCCAAGAATTTTTGTTCTTGTGGTGGTAATGAAACAAGTTGTGAGTCTTTGCTGGGGCTCAGAAAGGGGAAAGTTACTTCCTGGATGGGCCTGTAAACTCATTCACCATTAATTCCTCTGAGTTGATTGCTTCACACGAAGATATAAATTCTGCATAAGTGAATCATATCTATCTGAGTATAAATGAAAAACGAATATAAAGAAATCATGTAAAGCCAAATGGCTTTCTGGGAAGAACTGTGAATGGGATTCAGAAGACCAAGTTTCTCTTAGTGATATATAAACATGGAATAAATGAAACTATTCTTAGCTGCATGTACAACTCATAAGGAAACACATAGCCAGCGCAGTTATCTCAGAACTCAGACTCCAACTGGCAGGACATATTGTGTCTGCTTTTGAGCACTACAGCTCAGTTCAGCACCAAACAGTTTGAGAGAAAAGAGAGAGAAAAATTATGAAAAGAAAACGAAAATAAGTCTAGAAACTTAAGAATTGTTAATTAGTACAAGAATTGTTAATTAGTACAACAAAAGAATTGTTAATTAGTACAGCAAAGTGTGCAAAGAGGTTCTGGAATCTACATCACCAGCACAAGGAGGTGCAAACATCTCTCAGTTAATGATTTGGATTCAACCAACCCTGCTTTGAGGCACAAGAAGCAGTGCACAGAATGCCCTGAGCTCCACCCTGACATTTGCTGTAGGTTTCCATACGCCTCTGTCGCCCTGTTCCTCACTCTCGGTATAGACGAAACAGACATAATGGTGTAAAACATTCAGAGGTCCACCGACAAAAAAAACACTATTTCACATCCTAGACTGAAAGCTGGTAACAGCCAAGCAGCAGATCAGTTGCAAGCTGACATGAAAACTCAAACTGATGGAATAATCACCATCTCTGACCACAGAGATCTTTCCTTAGTTTAGGAAAGAAGAAATGTAATGGCAAAAGTCTTTGCTAGCAAAGATTACAGCCATACTGCAATATAACCTGTCTCTATAGTGTGCTGCACTCTGACACTCACATTTAAAGGTAACAGAAAGAAAAATGTTCCAGTGCAATTATGAACCTACTCTGAGCAAACTGAACACACACGTTTGGCCCTGTCTCAGCACATGGTGCACACCATCCTGGCCTAAGGACACACAGGTATCTTACTGTTAAAGCAATACTGATCTTTCAGGTGATGAATAAATAACAGGAACTGCTGGCTGAGCCTAGTACAGAAAAGTAACCCAATTTTCTCAACATGAAAACAAGTACCTTTCAAGCACAGAAATCCATTTAGTGCTACTTTTTTTGTATTTCATTATTACATGCACAAACCTTCTGTTTCAACTCCTCACAATAATTAGTTTTCTGTATATCTCAACCAACAACACTAACAGCATTTATCACTTAACACCTTGCATGTCACTTTTGATCACACACTGGGGAGGGTGCACATACTCGGGACATGTGACACAAAACCACAGTGTTTGAAATTCCACAGTTCAATGCAGTTGCATGTAACATGACTACAGCCAAATTCCCAAATGCACATTTAGAGAGCAGCGGAGTTGACATGGTGTTGCAAGAGAACATCCTTTTTCCTGCTTTAACAAGGATTTGATGTCATTGAAAAAAGCGCCCTGGAATAGCTATGTTAGGAATTGAGTTGTCAAGGTTAATAAATGCAGGCAGCAAACAAAAAGGTACATTGTCATTTCCATAAAATTTCCAGAAACCATTATCAAAAGCAGTGCACTGACATGAACTCAATATAAAAAAAAATTATTAATGTGCATTCTTACAATTCAACTTAGATCTAAACTACCATGAAAGGCTGTGCAAATTTTCTCCAGAATATAATTAAAGAAACAACCTTGATTTTTAGGCATAGTGAGATTTTGAAAATACAGGTTTTATTTTACTGATAAAAGAAGCAGTGCAAAAATAAGTGTCCTCTTTCCAGAATGTGTCAGAGTTATGACAGAAATCCCATTAAAAAAAAATCTCATGTGTATGACTCAGTTTTACTTTTTACTTATAAAAAGAAAAATAAGACCCATTCAGATTTTATGTACCTTTAATTATCATCTTCCAAGAAAACACCATTTGCCAACAACAGCAAAACAGATTAATATTTCACATTAACTCACAAAATGGAGTGCTTCATATATAACTTGCTAAGTACCTAGTGTAAGACCTGAAAAGCAAAGACATTCAAACATAAGGTAACTAACAGTACCTATACCACCCATGTCTGCAAAATGTAAAAAAGTTCAAAGATGTTAAAATCAATTTAATTTGCTAACCTAAAAGAACAAAATATTTTGGTATCAATTATGTGAATTGATAGCCTCAGCCTTCTTTTCCACTGTTACCAGTTTACCAGTCTTGCTCAACCCCGGGGGGGGGGGAAACAACACTTTCTTTGACCTTACTTAATTTCAAAGATCCCTATGTGACAATCTGGGAATACTAAACATCACAGTAGAAAAACCATACATCTACCATGCATCAGAAAATTCTTACGACATATAATCACATTGCAATTGAACGACAATTTTAAACTGCCACAGTTTATGACCAAACAATGAGATTACTGTATTATTTTTAGAAGTAATTGCTGGGTGAAAGCCTTCTTGAACAAAATATTTAAATATACACAAATAATCCTTTTACCCACTAATCAACAGGACAAGTTATATTCAAAGTCAAGAGATTCCTACATAACCAACTGAACCAGAGGTGCAGTAAAGAGCTCAGCAGAGAAATCCTTCCACAAATTGCATGCTTTTTCAAAACATCTTTCTTTGATAATTTTAGTAAAGTCAGTGGGGTGGCTTGAGTGAATAAAAGGTTTTTGAATAATGGCCTGAAAATCACTCAAAAGGAAAGCAGATTCTTACTGTAGTTCTGTGGAACAAATTCCGGGTTCTTCGGTGTTTTGAGTTTAAAGGACACATCCCCGATAGTGACAGTATCACCTAAGAAAAGAGAAAAGAAGTCTTTTAGTTCCCAGATACTTTTAAATGCTCAATGTCTTTAAAGTTTAACTCCTAGGCCTATCATCGTCAGGCTGTGTGTTCACAAAGCAGCCTCTTCTGTGTTTGAGAACTATTAGTTTACCAACTAGGCTCTGATGCTTTTCAATAGATCAAGTACCAAGACAATCTCCATTTAATTAATATTACTTCTTTTTTTTTTCCTTTGTTGTTATTATAACCGTAACTTACTTTGTTGGGAGCTATGGAATTCAATCTCACTGTAGAACACCGTTCCAGCTACCATTACTGATTTATTGGAATTAAATCTTTAGCCTGTTTGCCTGCAGATCTAGCAGTGAAAAACACTTGTAGTTTTGATGAGTTTTCAAGCAGCCTGAAACAATACCTGTTGGAAGTACAAAACGACATACTCATGTCAGTGAGTCCTTGGTGTACTCTCTGACTCCATGGCTGCAGAACCTGGCACCTTTCCGAAGTCTGAGAGGTCTCAAGCATTTCTTGCTCTGAGCTTCACCAAAATTAAAGCACCTCAACATTTTATTTACTGGTCTCTTATTAGGACCTGCCTGTCTTATCCATCTTTCTGCAATCACAGGCTTGAATTAAATTGCAGGGCATGCCCTGTGCTCTCTCTCTTGAAAATCAAAAGTGAAATCTAGTTTGCAGGCAGGAAATGGGCATGCACCAAGCCAGCAGTGGTCACACAGAAAAACAGCACAACACCCAAAACTTGTGAAGCCAAGAAAATGAGCTACAGACTGGTAACAAACCCAAAGTCTATTTTTTTTTTAAGAGACCATCTGGGCCATGCAAATGAGTTCACAAGTATTAAGACCATGAAACCAAGATGACTCTAGTAAAATGATGTTTTTTCCATTACTGCTGCTAAAGATGACACCACCTCTGCTGCCCAGCAGGCACTGTAGTGCATGCATGAGGATGGAGAGGATTACCAAAGTAAGACTCCTCCATAGGGATGCAGTTTTGCCACAGTACTGATTGCACTACCTTTCTATGAATTGAGACAAGTTTTGGAACTGTGTCTTGAGCTTTCTCAGAAAACAAGATGTAGAAAGTACACAGCCCATGAACAAGATCCAGCTCTAGAAATCCTTTTTTAGAGCTGTACCTTGTCCCATCCATCCAAGAGGACCCAGTCTGTGGTTACCTATTTCTAGCAGTGCACAAAGAGTCAAAAAGTTCGGAGGACCAGTGCTGGAACCAGAGAGGGAGATGCTGAAGAGGAAGCTTGTCCAAATTAACACAGGGAACAAAAACTCCTCCCATACATACTGCAGCTCTCCCTTCCGTCAGCAGTAACTCTTCCAGCACACACAGATGTTACTGCTCATCTCACAGGACTGAGAATGGTTCTGACATGACTCATACAATCCATGGGAAAGGTTACACTTTTAGGACCAGATTTATAGCACTTGGAGGAGAACCACCTACCACAACAAAGAATTGGCAAAAAACGGATTATAGCTGATTTCCTCCCAAATTTAAGGGATTAAGAATGATGATGAGATTGGGAATCACAGCCTGGCAAGACTGCACATAGGTCTTTATGTTGCTCCTGAAGTCCAAATAAAGAGACCTCTTTTTTTTTCCTTAAAATATTAGCAGAAGATGGCAAACTGGTGGTTGCGCCTACATTTTACATGCCAGAAAGTGGACGACTTAGGCAACAGCGGTACTGCCAAATACACAGTGGCCAAGGATTCATTCATCCCTGGTCCTAAGGACAATCAGCACCAAACAGTTCCCACCCTTCCTGCTAGAGCTAAGCACCCTTCTCTAGTAGGTCTGCGCAGGAGCCAAGAAATGGAATGGTTCCAAACAGAGCTGGGGTTAAGCTAATGATCAAGCAGCAGTTTAAGGCTTTAGCTCATTTCCTGGCCCACACTGAACTTGCAGTTCAAATGCACCTAACAGTACTGTGCCCTCTTCAGCCTGAAGCATTCAAACTCACTCCAGAAGAAAGTCCTGCAACAGGTTAGGGGCCTGGTCTCCACTCTGGGAACTACTACATAAATTACAGTCACTGGACAACATACATACCACTGCAGCAAGTAAAATATCATTGGCTTTGACTCTCAAAAATCTCCTATCTCTGAAGCTAGGGTTTTGCCCGCTTTCTGGAAGTCTTAAAGTAAGCAAAACTATTTCATTGCCTAAGCATCATCTCCCTTTCCCTTTCTTCTGTTACAGCTCCAATCACTCTTACTGGTGAACAGCTAAGGGATTGACCAAAATGCCTTCAAGTTGATGAAAACATCCTAGGAGCCTGCTGCTTCAGGTGAAAGTTGACACCTGGTTGATAAGATCAGCTAGGAGGAATTTTAACGTTCCAAAAAGAGCAGGTTGCATGATATATCCTTAGGAAATTAGTGCCACCTTATTTTCTCACTATTCCCCAGACAACATGCAATGAGACAGGAGTATATGACTAAATAGCTCCTAACCTAAATCACCTCAGTTTAAGTTGCAAATGCTCTTTCATGCATAAATAATCTGGACCACAGTAGGGACAAGATGCTGAAACAACAAGGTATTGGACTTTTTCAGTACATTGGAATTGCTATTATCTACATGAGATTAATTACCTCCATTATTGATACAGCACTGAAAAACCTTAGCTGGTTTCCTGTACTCCTTAAAAACAAAAACACCCCACAACTGAGTTTGGTCTAGTTGAAAAACTGTAAATGTGTCTCTTCCAGTGGTATTTATGTCAGCCCATAACATGCTAACCCTGACGAACACATCTGATCATGCCCAAAAATTCCACAAATATTCCAGCCATCAATGGACCCTACCATCTTTTGTGAAAAATGGGCTAGGGGAAAATACATGCAAGATATGGAGAGTGCTGAGCACACAAAATCACAAGTATACAGTCAGGACATTCAGCTTTAAGAGGTTTGTTGCCGCCTGGAGAGACACTTTGCCTCCAGATTGCATCTGCCCAAAAAGCAAAAATATTAACAGTGTTTAACAGAACTTTAAGCAACAATAAACCAAGACAGCAGAGCCTATTTTCCTAGCTAAATGAGCACAGGGGGGTTAGCCCACTAATCTTATCACATGCTTCCACCTGGGCTATATTTTCTGGTCTAAATTTGTTTCCTCTATACTTGTTTAAAATCTCACATTTTGTTACCCCATTTCCACTGCATTTCCAAACTCTTTGAACAGAGATGTCATTCTGGCCAGCCTCTTTCCCATGTTTCACCAGCTGGCAAGAAACTGACAACAGCCTGCTTGGTAAAATGCTAGGGTTAAATTAGGCTCATAATTTGAGAATATGTATCCTAAATCATTTCACTCCACAGCAAGCTATGGAACAGCCCATGAATATTCCAACCTACCTCATAAGTTACTACCACAGTACTGTGGACAAAAGCTATACACACAGGGCTTTGCAATGAAGACTTTGTAGTATACATCAGGCTTGCTTAGGCAAGCAGTGAAACTAAGAACCCAGTGACACATCTCCCACACAGAAAACAGTAATCTTTGGTGCCACTGTCTTTGGGGATAACAGTAGGATACAAGCAGTGTCTGATGTACACAAAGACATATGGTTGCTGAAAACAAAACAAGAGTGAAAATAAGCCAAAATCCAAAATGTACACGGGACATCCATGAAAGGGTGGACAACATACTAAGCAGGTCATTTAAGAGCCCATTCAATATGGGTCAGAAATTGACAGGACATAAAGATTGTGACCCAGTAATGGAACCCTGAAGAGACTCTCAATACATGCAGCAAGCTCTTTCTAATTGTACCTCGAACAGACAGGTGTGAATTGCATCTCTGGCAAAATGGCAATTTGCACACACACATACAGCTAGCCAGTAACCACAGTGGCACGAACCTGATACACTCTCTTCTTTAGAGCTAAATATTATACAGAAAACAATACTAATACCTACATCTGTTTTTTATGACAACTAACAAGGGCTCTTCAGGTGAGCATGCCTATTTCTTCCACTCAGTCCCCTGAGCTACTGAACAGAAAAGCAAGACCTCCAGCCCTAAGCCCAAGCAGCAGAGGTGGCAGCCAGAGGCTGGGAGAGCACTTTGGCAGGTCACCCCTGCATGAACACCCTTTGTTTTTATTCTCTCCAGCATCTCCTACTCACTCTTCTCTGACATGGAATAGCAGGACTTGATGGACCTTTGTTCTGACCTGCTGCAGATGCTTTTATGCTACAATCTCAGTGAGAAAGCTTCTTCAAGATGCAGCTTTATCATGAGCTTGGCACCTTTGACCAATCTTCTATGTAAAGGCTAGTATCACACCAACTATCCCTCTCTCCCCTTCCCAAAAAGAGACTATTTCCTAATCGCACTATTTTTTTCTTGTATGTTGAGAAGAAAAAGCCACTGCTGTTTTAATTATTTACAGCAATGCTGGTCATATCTGAGGATAAAGAGATTTCATCTCAACTACAAGTTTAGAACTTAAGAAGCAGAAAAAGATTTTATTTCTTCTGCTGGTCATTTCTCTGGTGAAATAACCCTTTGAGAAGGAAATTAATAAATTTTAAATGGCTATTTTTAAATAAACAAATTCTACAGCAAAAGAAAACACCCTGCACAGACCCACACGTGTGTTTATTTTTTTGAGTACACAACAGAAACAGTTCCAATCTCATGTATAAATCTTTATATATTATCAGGGGTTTTATAAGACAGCACAATGAAGCTTTAGGAATATTAAGGCTTTAGGTGGCTGAAATGATTGTCTCTTTTCTCTTTATTCCTGAATTTATGTGAGATTAACACATACTGCAATAGTCACCTTAGTATATTACACATTCACTTGTATGCAGATCATCCATCTGGTCTCAAAAGCCAGTAACAGCAAGAGCATATTAAAACTGTGAAGGTGCTAAATTCTGCTGACATTAATTTCTGTGTGATAAGATCACACTTGTTAAACAAAAGTTCAAAATCTGTATTGTACTCAAATGTATATTTCTAGGTCTTAATCTCATTCTAATGTGAAGGGGGGGTGGGGTGGGGAATGCTTCTAACTGACATTTATCCAGCACATTTCCATAAAGGCATAAAAGAGTTTCAGCCCTCACACATGAAGAACCAAATTATTCTGAAGAAACAGAAACCAAATTATTCTGAAGAAACAGAGGGTTTGGGATTTTTTCTTTTTCCTCAACTTTCTGAATACATTATTCAGAGCAGGAAGAGTGGAGGAAAAAAACCCACTAACCTATTCTGCATCTTACATTGTTACTGGCAGCCTCCCAAACCTATATGAGGGACAGAAACTCACTCCCCACAGTCACTAGGTTTGCTCCTTGACTGTCACTGCCTCCACATACAGATGAGGTGGAGCTCAGCTGCTGCCAACAGGATGCAGCAGACTGGCAGCTGCTGCTGACTGAAATAGTTGGATGTTTACACAACAAAACCCATCTCCAATCAAAGCAAAAAAAAAAAAAACAAAACACTTTGTTTAAGTCACCCTTTTTTTTTTTTAATGAGTGAAAGAAAGTTTTTCCCTCTAAGAAAACAAAATAATTACTTCAAACATAAAGTTTGATTACTTGATTTCTACTCAGGATTATTCTTAGATGGCCTGGTTTTAATTTTTCAGTTTTGAAGCTAATGCTTGTTTTCTTCAATTGTCTATTTTAGGCTGATTATTCTATTTACATATTAAAGTCCAAAGTGTCACTGAAACAATATCTTGGTATTTACTCCAGGAAATTAACTTTTTCCTCTATTTTTCTGCATTAGCTGAACACCACAAATGTGGAATCTTGTCTGACATTTCTCCCATCCCTGGAAGCGTTCAGTGCCAGGCTGGATGGGGCCTTGACCAACCTAGTCTACTGTGAAGACATCCCTGCCCATGGCATGGGGGTTGGAACCAGATTATCTCTGAAGTCCCTTCCAACCCAAACCATTCTGTGATTCTATGATCCAGTCATGTAGGAAGCTTACAATAATTTCAACAAAAAAAAAACAACCTACAACTTACTGTATAAACAGAATCAATTGATTTTTTTTTAATTTCCCATGAACTGAAAAGATAACCAAAATAGTCAAAACAGATCTAAAATCCACTGTGGCATCTCCTATGCAACTATCCTGAGTCCCTGAGTCTGCCAAACAGGTTCACCTTCAGGCTTACATTAAAATGGGCAAGACTTACGGAACACATCAACACGTATCAGGACTGTAACAGCTGCTAAACAGGAAAACTTGAACGTTGAAGAACTGCCAAGTATTAAAACTCTGAAGCTCTTTAGTGACATCTACTCATAGGAACAACAGCAAAACCCTACTGAAAAAAGTACAGAAGTTTATCTGCCTGACAGCTCATCCTTTTCTTCCAACTATATCACAGTGTCTAAAAAAAGACACTTTTTTTTTGTCACCAACCTTTTATCTCTTAAATGTTGGAATAATTTGAAATAACTCAAGCATAACTTTGCAAACTTTCACAGCAATTTGCTTTGAAAATCCCTTCATTTACTGCCTTCTCAGTTGTGCTGATGCAACAGTTGTTTGTAAGGACATGCCATAATCAAATCACTGGAATCATTTCAGTTACCACAGCGTACCCCCTATGTACAACTACAGAGGCAATGGACAATAGCACGAATATTAAGATGAATAATGTCTCTTAAACAGGTTTTGGTGATGAAAAAAAAAAAAAATTTGCCAGAACCACACTCCCAGCTGTCAGTAATGTGAACTTCAACAGGATAATTACATAGGTGAAGTCAGAAAAGGGAATGTGCTGGGAAGCATTTACATTCATCATCAACCAGTTCTGTAGTCTTTGAACAGTTGGTAGACCTGGGAAAAAAAAAACCACAACAACAGAACAAACACCCAAACCCCCTCCTATTCACACAGTCCCTCCCATTCATATCCTTCTTTCAGATTTTAAATTTTTACCACAATCACTTACAACCTGTACAGTGATGAGTGACATTACAGGATTCTAAATTTTGATAACTAGTTTTACAACTGACTGTGCTCTGCTCATCAGATACTCTTGTATGTATTACTGAGATCTTTCAGGCTCTAAACATAGGTTTGATTAAGAAATGGGGCTCGCCAGCTTTTGGAAAGTAGAGCTTTCTGGATAGGCAGAGCTGCAGAAAAAGGTGAATAAAGCTAGCATACATTTTGTTCAGCTCAACTGACATGTAAGTTGTTTTACACACGGTGAGCAGCAAAGCATACAACACCTTCCTTTGCCTGTGCTATCTGAATAAGAGTGATTTTTTATATTTTCAGCTCTTCAGTTGTCACAAAATTCAATGTTTGTTCCCACCAACGCCTTAAAGCATCTTTGATATTGTGGATTCAATCAGATTTTCTATAAAGTTTCATATTACATACAGATAGATGCAAATAATCAAGTGTTAGTGAACTGATTTACATAGAACTTCACTTTTATCAGCTCAAACTGCATTTGAAATAATAATTCATCACAACTCTGCAGTCTACAAAACCTTGATTTGTTTCAGTCTTTTGGAAGGAAACATGAAACCTGCATTAAAAATTAATCTGACGCCGTCCTTCTACAACATTTGTTACTATAAATTAAGTTTCCCTCATTAGGTAAGTTGCAAACCCAAACCCTTCCAGGATATTCTCATTATCCCTTAGCCACAGAGTACCACTGCCTTTGAGATTTCTCTTTAGCTCTACCACCAGATAGGCCTAGCAGTTCCTCCACAGCCCCCAGTGCACTAATAAGCCATACTCACATTACAAACAGCTGAAAAGCTAAGCATGGCTCCTCCACACACAACAGGACAAAAACAGATAAGTTTCCTCCACTTAAAAGGTACCATCACAGACAGTAAACCCAATCTGGCAGGGATGGCAGATCCAAATTACTGAGTAGACAACAATTTGCTGTTTACCTGACTGTTAACAGCTTCCAGCCTCTTCACAAATATTTCCTTTATTAGTAAGGAAAAGGCAACCTCAACACTGCTTACAATTAGACCTGTAATTACAGTAGCTGCATAAAAATAGCAAAACCATGTACTGCACACAAAATTTCAGACTACCTCTTTGTAACTTTAGTAAACTCAAAGGAATTAGAAGGCCTGCAAAAGGACATGCAAACATCTGTAAAGCAGAATTTAAAAAAGAACAACAAAACCCAAGTAATAAGTATTGTTCCTAATATGAAGCACTCAAATGAGATGTCTCAGGTGCTAGGAGGGCAAATATCCCTAATATTATCTCCTCTTAACATGTACTTAATAAACTACATGATTATCTAGAGCTTTGGACTTAAATCTATCACCATTGTTAACTATAACTGGGAATACTCTTACTAATCAAATACATATACAATGTTCATTAATATTGCTAAGTTATACCCAGTTACATTCCACAGCACATGGAAATTATGAAGTATTTTTAGTAATATTGCATTTGCTACTGTTTCATTCTGCTGAATTTCTTTGTGCTCTTTAAGTTCCCCACTCCAACAATGGGCTCAAAAGTGCTGAGCTACCTTTTTCAGGTGCTTTTATCATACATTGTTAAGTTGTTCCCTTTTATTCCTATCGGTTTTAAAATAAATAACCCTATTTTTTGGTACTTTTCATAAATAAAATATTTTCTATTCAAAAATTATTATGGGAATTTTATGGTTATCAGTTCTTCAGAGGCTTTCTTCTTGAGAAACCAAATGTATATTAAAAAATAACATCTAAATAAAAATAATGAACAGAATTTTTAAAAAGTAAAAATGGAGATAAATGGTATTCAAGGGATGGAATTAAGAGCTTTACTGACTACCCCACCATCAGAATCACTTGATGTCATTCTATCTCACCGATTTACAGCTGCTCATCACTTGCTCTGAATTTAGTAGCTGTGTTGCTTTTGGCATTGATCCAGAGAAGTGCGGGCTCTCACAAGCATATATCATCACTTCCAAACGACACTTTTGCTATGCACAGGCTTGTCATCTGCCTCACAGGTCACCGGAGGATATCCAGGACAGTTCAGGTCACCCTCTCTAGCACTGGCAAACTCAAGGTCAACCCCCTATCTCGTTACCTGTATGCTGCAGGCACACACACACACATCAGCCTTGACAACTATTAACATGGCTATGGCTTTGCCTTCGCGGAAGGACAATGACATTCCATGAAGGCACAGAGAGCATCACAAGGTGGGAATAAGCTGCTTGATGGAGAAGCGCAGTTCTGACGGGTACAGGCTGCGAGGCTGCTTCTTGCTTCACTAAAGTAGAAGCTACGGAAAGCCGCACCAAGCGTCCCTGCAAGCCTGTCACTGGACTCTGCCCTTTCCTTCCTTCACGCAGCACTCAAGCAGAAATACGGACCTTAATGCAAACTGGGCAAACCAGCAGCCCCAACCCAACTCCAGGCCTCCCCTAGGCCCCCTGGCTGCAGTGCGAGTGGGGCTGCCCACATACCCACACTCCCGGGCGCGGTGGGCCTGCGGGTTGGCCGGGGGGGAGGCCATAGGGAGGCTCGGGTCGGGCTGGGTCCCGCGGGATATCGGGGTGCAGCGTTACCTGTGCCGTGCAGCGCCCTGACTTCCAGGCGGCCGGACCCCGCTGCAGCCGCGCGGCCGCCCAGCACCTGCCGCAGGAGCAAGCGGACCCTGTGCGCAGCGGGGGCCCCGGCCCCGCCGCTCAGGTACAGCACCCGCGACTGCATGGGTGCGGGGAGACCGCTGCTGCCAGGCCGGGCCGGGTTGGGTCGAGCCACCCGGGGGAAGGAAAAAACAGAAGCACAAAGTCCCACCGGAAACTAGCGCCGGGCCGACCGGCGGCCGGGGCGAGTCCGGGCCGGGTCCGGACCGAGCTTCCCGGTGCCGGCGAGGTGGCTGGGGGGGCCGCGGAGAGAACGGGCTCTTTTCGGTCAGACGGCGGGCGGACCCCCGAGCCCCTTCAGCGGGGCACTCCGCTGGGGAGGGAGGGGTTGATACCCTCCGTGTGTTCTGTCAGGGGATCGGGTCGTCAGCTCTGAGAGGGGTGTAAGTTTATGTGTTAAAGATGCTGAACTCCGTGGCTGGAAACGCTTAAAACGCCCCGGAAAGCAAGGCGTGGGCAGTGGTGGCTGAGGGAGACTCATGGCGCCAAAGGTATCTCCTAACCTGATTGCTTAAGTCCTGCTGAACTCATGGGGCCTTCTGTCCCACTGCCACGTCTCACCAATATCCTTGGAATTAAGTTGTTTCATACTTTAAGGAGAATTGGAACCAAGTTACTCAGGGGTGGTGTTTTGCACATTCAGGGTTTAGGTGTGAGATTTTTGTAAAGGATAGATTTCAGAACTTGTTTCAACTGAAGTTGTGGCTCTTGGGTCTGTGCAAATTTCAGAATAACTTGTGAAAGGCTGAAGCCTTCACAATAACAAACTAAGCCTAGTTTCAAGGAAAATCCAGTTGAGACTTAGATCTCAGAACCAGTAAAAGCATAGTGAGGGAGCTTAGCAGAAAGCAGAAGCCAGAATCAAATCACTGACCTTGTCACCTGTACTTCAGTTCTGAGGTAGCTCAGTCTCCATGAAACTGGGAGACTTTTTCTCCAATAAATCTGCCATTTCTTGCATGTTTTAAGCATTGAACAATTATCCCAGAGGACATCCACTAAAGAGTGAACTAAGCATCAGTTTAAGCATAGATTTTTAAACCCTCAAAAGATATTACGAGTTATGAATCATAGAATGGTTTGGGTTGGAAGATCATCTGGTTCCAACCTCCTGCCATGGGGAGGGACAACTTTCACTAGACCAGGTTGCTCCAAGCCCGATCCAACCTGGCCTTGGATGGCGCAGCCACAGCTTCTCTTGGCAGCCTATGCCAGTGCCTCACCACCTTCATAGTAGCAAACTTCTTCCTTATATCTAACCCTCTTCCAGTTTAAAGCCATTCACCCTTGTCCTCTCACTACATGATCTTGTAAAAAGTCTCCCCCTAGCCTCCTTGTGGGCTCCCTTTAGGTACTGGAAGGTGCTCTACGGTCTCCCCCTGAGCCTTCTCCTGGCTGAACATGCCCAGTTCTCTCAGCCTGTCTCCATAGGAGAGGTGCTCCAGCCCTGTGAGCATCTCCGTGGCCTCCTCTGCACTTGCTTCAACAGGTCTATGCCCCTCTTGTTTTGGTGGCCCCAGAGCAGAACAGAAGCACTGCAGGTGGGGTCTCATGAGAGTGGAGTAGAGGAGGAGAATCACCTCCCTTGACCTGCTGGTACACATCTTTTTGATGGAGTTTAAGATACAGTTGACTGCAAGTGCACACTGCTGGGTCATGTTGAGCTTCTCACTGACCAACCCAGCTAATGCTGATCTAGTTCTAGATGCATTTCTGCAGCTCGGTATTAGTTGATTGCTTGAAAGAGGTGACATTTCATGATCTTCAGTGTTTCCTGTTGGCTAGAGTGTTGGTTGGGTATAAATTCTATTCTTAGTACCTAATATAGGTCTATGAACCTGCTTCCTGGGCCTAAGGCTGAATAAACTAAATTGAAGCATCCTTTTATGGATATTGCCCTAATTTCTTGTAAGCTGAAGATTGCAAATGCTGGAGGCTAAAGGGAGTCTAAGTAAGAGGAAGGTCTGGCAGAACAGAGTAGAATGCCAATGAAGCAAAATAACAATGGAGTTGTTTCTAAATATATCTTACCAATCTGAGATATTAAAGATTACTTTGATCCTCTTGTCATATCTATAGAAAGAATAATATACCAATAAATTGCAACAGATAGGCAAGCAGTTTAAATGCATAACCTGAATACTGAATAGATTTGATGTTGTGCTGGAAATAATGAGACATTTCAAAATTTTGTACATATTCACAATAAAATTTCACTCTGTGAATGTTCAAAGCCTCTTTTTACCTCTGCGTGTGTTTATATATATATATATATACACCTGTCAAGCTAAATGCTTTAAATTTCAGCTGTTTTTGAGTCACGACTATGAAGTCTTTTGCTTTTTAAAGCATTATCTTAAAATTCTGAATTAGTCAACTTTTTTGAAACTTTAAATTGAGCCTTGAGTTCAGCCTCCAAAATTCCATTTGCAGCAACAGAAAACTATGTTTACTGATTTTCAAACCATTGCTGGGAAAGTTATAACGGAAACATTGTTATCTCTGTGCATAATTATGGGGAGGAAAATTTTGTTGAATATATACATGTATACACACATGCATAAACAATTTGATGCACGACTTGAATGCTGTGTGATTTTATGCTATGCTGTCAATCATGACACCACTCAAACTTTAGCATAATTTAATAATGTGAATGTATAGAACCTCATTTTTCTTGTATATACATGTGTATACCCACATGTAAAGTTCTATCTGGCTATACAATATTACATTAGTGCTTGAATATGGCATCTGCTGTGCTTGCTAATCATAACTGATATATATATATATGCTTTACATATCCCGTACTTGCTCACTCCTCTCTGAAAAGCACGATTCTGTCAGTGGTTCAGTGCTGTCATGAAGGATTTAACAGTCTGCATCTGGTGTGTTTGTGAAGGTTTTCACAGATTATTTACAGCACTGGTAACAAACAGATATTTTGTATTTTCATTCCCTGGCGTAACAGCATTCTTATTTGGAACGTGAAGTTTCGTAACAAAAATACTTCCCCTTTGATTAAACAGAAAAGAACTTATTCCAAAGAGTGAGATCTCAAAAAGCATCTCTGTGAGTTGACAGTTTCCAGACTGTTCTCTCTAGTATCTGTCAACTACTTTGCTGTGTAGCTCTAGCTGCAAGACTAAATTAGGCACAGGTGCAGACTGTGAAGAACAATGCATCATCTCTGCCTAGTTGCAGTCAGCTCTCCAAGGCAAGAACAGAGGAGACAGCCGAGATGAAATCCTGGCTTCCTCTGAAGTTAGTAGGAAATCTCCCATTGAATGCAGTGAGGTCTGAATTACACCCAAATGTTCTGGTTAAACTACAGTAATAGAAGTAAATCAGTCTTCATTTACCGTTAAATTTGTGTCTAGAGGGTAGGTCTATCACTAAACTCCTTTGAAACTGTCCAGAAAATATGAAGAGGCAAAAAAAGGAAGTCTGTTAAAATTCATACATTTCCCTAGTGGTGTGGGTTCCATCTGGCGATACTAACAGAGAAAGTCAAGCCATAAAGGCAGGCCTTGCTTACCAATAATTTTCATTCTTGAGATCAAGAGATTACTTTTGTACCTTTTTTTCAGTTAGGCAAAATTGGTTACCTTGGTTTAACATTTATAATTGTTTTCCCAAATTATCTGTGATGGCTTGCTTTAGATATTACAAGGAGAGAGAATCTGGCTTGTTTTCTTCTACTGTGTGTTGGTTTTGAACAAATGTTAAGTAGTGATTGCCATGGAGCCACTCTAATTCACTATAATCAGCTTTTGTAATACCAGAAGGTGCTTCTCTTGCAATCGATTGGGAACAGTATAAATCAAATAAAATTGAAAATGCACAGCTGTTCCTTTGTTGACTTGAACCCTAAATTTGTCGCCTATTTCAGTCCAAGTTCATTTGAAAAATGGATCCACCAATAAGGTACTAAGGTTCTGATGTAAACTGTTACCTTCTGGTTCTTGCTAAAGCAGCTTTCATGCATAATTGCTTTCTGTGTGTCTACCAATTTTTAGAATATCCATCTCTTCCTTCTGCACTATTATAAAACAGGCAAGAGTCAAAGCTCAATTTTGTTCTACAAATGGTGTTTATAATAGATTTTTGACCCCAGAATAATGTATTCTTACTGCCTTTTTAGTGAAGGGTTGGGAGGTTTTTGTTCTCTGGTTGTATGACAACTTCTTTCAATCTTTCAACATCAGTCCATTGGCTTTTTTAATATCTGTTCAACCCCTTTGTCTCTGTTATTCTTTGCAGTTTGGGCTGTTATGCTGAACTAAAACAGCAAGTAAGGGTAAAGTCATTGATTTTTGTAAGAAATAATGACATTGAAGTAAGGAGGTTGCTTTCTGATTGCCCACTGGAAGGTTGACCTGAAAGTCTCTAGCTACATAGAGGTAAATTTCTTGATGATTGTTACCACAGCTGTAAAGCTGTGTAATTTTTTCTTTTAAAGGAACATGAAAGGTAAAATAAACAAGTGCTCTGCTGAGTGGTACTGCATATTCACATTCATATGTCTTATAATATAAATGCTCAGAGAATATAAAGACTATAAGTGATGGCATCTGTAATTTCTTATGCCAAACTCCATCTGTTTTCAGTAGTTTGTAACTCCACCATTCTTTAATAATTTGGAGAGAAATTTCTCATGCTGAATTTCTGCCTCAGGCTGAAGACTTCTTTTGAAAACTTGAACAAAAATAGCTGAACCACTTTTCAGAAAAGAAAAAAAAGGAGTCTTATACTGAGGAGCAGCTATAACCCCTATGTGACTAGGATGGCTACACATCAGGCTACATGAGCAGCTGCATTATATGAGAGAAATGCTTACTACCTTCCCTGGTGCTATTAGATTGCTGAGGGGAGACTAAGGAAGTTATAAATTCTGTCCTGCCTGATAAATCTGTGTCTGGTTTTACATACATGAAAACAGTTCGTAAACTAGGAACTTCACTGTGCCTGAGCTTTAGAACCTGGGCTAGAATACTGCTAAGAGAGTCATTCTGTTTCCAGAAAGATGCCTTTTGATGACCCCAATTTTTTTTTAATTTTTTTTTTAATTTAAAAGATATCTTCTAAATAAACTTCACTGGTTCATCTTTAGTGTTTTACTTTATAACTGGAGTGGGCTATAACTGTGCACAAAGCTGTTTAGTAGTGGATGAGTTGTATCTAGGTAAAATGTGGTAGTTCCATCCCAGTCCCATGTGCCCATACCCTAAAGCTTTTCTAGACTCAGCCCACAACTCAAAAGCAGCCACAAAATGTCAGTAGAGCTGTTACATTAAAAGGAAAGCAAAATATCTGATCAAAGATTGCCTGAAATCTGTATCTGTTTTCATGTTGTAATGACAGGTTTCCTTTTTTCTTAAGTTATAAACACCTTGGCTTTTCCTAATGCTTTGTCTTGATGGATTGCATTTTGCTATCTTCAGAATAATCTCTCAAGGGTCACTGGCAGCATGTGCTGGTGACACAACATCATAAATAAAATGTTAAAGTTCCTGAAGACAGGATTAATCTTACTCCCTTATAATTTATTGTCATCCCTCTTAAGCACAGGCTAATTCCATTTATCACAAAAGTTATTTAAATTGCAATGAATTGTGAAGCAATCTCACAAGCTCATGTTTGCTGTTAACAAACAAAATTTAACTTTACTCTAGCTGCGGAACTTGCAACATTAGTTCAGAAGAGCCTGAGGCCACTTGTGAGGCTTACACAATCCTGAAAGATGAAAATACTTATTGCCTCATTCCTGAACCTTTAACTCTCCAGGCATTACTTTCATGAAAAATCATCAACCTGCCTGGCTGACTATGGAGTAGAGCTGTGGATGATGCACAGTGAAAGATTTAGCCCAGAAACAAGGCTGAGGTGAGCACCCAACTGTTCCATTTAGACACTGATATCCTAAATCCTTGCTTAAGGGAGCTGCCAGTGAATCCCCTGCTGACATATGTTCTGGGTCTTTCTAGCAGGACAGTTCATAATCAGCAGCCTGACCCCTTGATCTTGTCAATGTAAATAAAATACACAAAATTGTGCCTTCTGTGCTGTCATCTGAGGGACAAGGCATTATGGCCTGCACATCACAGCTGCATTAGCAATGCAGGAAGACCAAATGCAAACTTTCATAGGCTATGCATGCATGAAAGCACAGATTTAAAATAGCTCTAAATGACCTGGTCTGAGATTTGAAATCCCATGCAGAGTTGCGTTGATATAATCTCTTGGTTTTAATATAAACAAGAATAAATGAGATTATTTTTTCCCAGGAATTTTAAACTGAAAATTAAATCCGTATTTAAGAAATGACCTAAAAAAGTCTTTAAGAAATAAAAAATATTAAACCAGCTGTCATGAGGCCATGGTGAGCTTTTCTTTCTAAAAGAGAAGACCTTGAAAATGTTTGATACTCATCTCTCATGAACTCCGTATCTGAAGTGAAGTACAATCTTTACTTTCTCAGGACAGGACTACTTAACGCTGGTCCTCCAGGGAAACTCTGACTTGAATAAGAGTTCTAGCATTTTCAGTAGAGCAGCATTCTCTTTTACAAACTAGGCAAAGACAAACCTTACACAATCTGATTGTTGTTTCAGCTACTTGTTTTGCTTCTCCATTATGTTCAGATGAAACACTTCAAATGGATAATTAGAAGCATTAACTGTATTAAGTGAGGATAGATTCCAAAAGAAGAGGCAAAATATAAAAAAACCTCTCCTTTTAGGTCAACTAGAATTTCAGTGTGTGTGAATATGCAACTTATTTTCATGTGCTCTCTTTGATGTACCGTAGCTAACTATATAATTTTATCAGACAATCTGTCTGGGAAGATTCAGTTTTATGACAAGTGAAATAAATGTGGAGATTAATGCAGTACATGTTTAGTTTATACATTAGGAGGTGGATTTTTTCTTTTCTTTCATGAGTGGCTGTAGGTTTTTTGCACTTTAAAAGCTCCCAGTAGAGCCTCTCTAAATAATAATAAAGGATCTCAGATTCCTCTGAATACATTTTCAGAATTAAAATATGGTATCTCTTGGTGTTGGAAGGAATAATCCAGCCCATCTCAACTTTCACTTGCTGTCCTGAAAAATGGTCCTTTGCTGTCCTAGTATCTTAAATGGATTAATGTTCTAAGAATGCTTAAATGGGATTGTGGAGCTTTCGTTTACACTTGGGACACTGTTCTTCATTCACAATTCTTTTCTCAGTACTCAGCATTGGTTTTGTCTGAAGGTCAATTTAAAGACATCTTAAAAGCCTTGTCCCCATTTTTCCTTTCCTTTTCATATTTCATAGTATGCTGAAGTAGTTCAAAAGCACTGCAAAGCATGTCAGATGCACTTTTGTCTTCAAAAGCTCAGAATGTAAGGGCTTAACCCAGTTTGCATGCAACTAGTCAGTCACACGTTGATTTCAAAGAATGAGTGCAGTTATTCAAGTGGGTAGGCGTTTGCAGAATTGGTCCACGCAGAACAATAAATAAGGAGAGAGCAAGGACTTTTTTTTTTTTTGCAAGACTTGAGTGTGCTTGGCTGTGATTTGCATTTCACAAAGAGCAGCTGACAGCCCAACTACCATTATGTTGTGTCGTAGGGAAGAAGGCAGTACAGTAGGTAATGAAGGGAAGGTACTAATGCCCTCTTACAGTACTTGTCATGCTAAATCAACAGCTGAAATTCCTCCCTAGGCAGACATACGAAGGGGAGTGGGGATAGGTATGAGCTCCTCTCTCCACTCTGAGCTGGTGCTACTGTGCTCTCATGAGACCCCACTTGGAGCACTGTGTGCAGTTCTGGTGTCCCCAGCATAAGAAGGACATGGAGCTATTGGAGCAAGTCCAGAGGAGGGCCACAAGGATGATCAGGGGGCTGGAGCATCTCCTGTATGAAGACAGGCTGAGGAAGTTGAATTGAGGCTATTAGCCTGGAGAAGATAAGGCTACATGGAGACCTTATAGCAGCCTTCCAGTGTCTGAAGGGGTCCTGCAATGATGCTGGAAAGGGGCTCTTCATCAGACACTGTAACAATAGGACAAAAGGTAATGTGTTCAAACTTAAAACAAGGGAAGTTTAGATTACATAGAAGGGAGAACTTCTTTACTGTGAGTATGGTGAGGCACTGGAACAGGTTGCCTAGAGAAGTTGTGAATGGTCCATTGTGGCATATCACGACACGGACTCAAGTTGATGAGGAGACTCAAATCCAACTTTATTCCAATCAAGCCCTTTTTTCCCCCTTGTTTGGTACTTTCCCAACCTGCGCAAACATGCCACGTTCAATCTCATTGGCCCCTGTAAAAACCTCCAGGTAAATAGTCCAATCACAATGCTGCAGACCTTCTCACAACCCCCATATCCTCTGGCCTCCAACTGAGATTCCTGCCACAGCTATATTCTGGCCATCCTCCCAAGGCTTGCTCTTCGACCTTCTCTGTCCTTCAATGCCCCAACTTGTTGCCC
This sequence comes from Neopsephotus bourkii, assembly GCF_033783945.1. Lineage (NCBI taxonomy): Eukaryota > Metazoa > Chordata > Aves > Psittaciformes > Psittacidae > Neopsephotus > Neopsephotus bourkii. The sequence goes on along the minus strand of NW_026902112.1, from coordinate 1,008,955 downwards.
CAGGGCTTGTCAAGCCCCAAGGCCTCAGAGCTCATTCCCAAACTCTTTTTCATGTGTATCTTACCACCTTCACTCCCCACAGTCCATCCCTGGCAGTGTTCAAGGCCAGGTTGGACAGAGCCATGGGCAACATGGTCTAGTGGGAGGTGTCCCTGCCTGTGGCAGGGGGGTTAGAACTAGATAATCTTTAGGGTCCAATCCAACCCAAAGTGTTCTGTGATTCTGTGATTCTAGAAGATAAATCAGCTCACTGCCATGTGATACAATGCATCCAAGTAAAAGTGTGCTGGCTCAGTAAGTCATTAGGCAGGAACTTTACAGTGAGTTTTATTGTTATAATTCTTAATTATTATTCCCATTAGTACCAGAAGGGATTTGAAGAATAGACACTGTGAATCCAGAGAACAGGGAACAAACAGCCTGGGTGTTACTTCACAAGCAGTTACTGAGAGCAGCTCACAGCATTTATCTGACTTCAGATTTAATTGTGCAGCTAATTGCTTAATTAAAACAGAATCTATTTAATGTCCTACTAGAACAGCATTGCTGTCTGGAATGAGCATGAACAGCAAGAAAATCAACAGTACACTTTGAATGTATTTACAGGAAAACAAAAAAAAAAGTGCTCTGGAAGAGGTGTGCCCCTTCGGACATAGCAGTGCCAGTGGCCATGAGCTTTTCCTTCTTCAGTTCCACACATGCACATGTAGTCTTTCTTCTTCCTATAAAATAATGCAATCACAAAGACATTTGGCAGCCCATGCTAGTACTAATAATACAGAATCAGCAACCACTTACAGTTCTTATTACCTCCTATTCCCCCTTCTGCTTGCTAGTCCACTTCTTTGGCTGTCCTGACTTTTGTAGTGTAAGGTCTTTGAGCAGGAAGTAGCCTTTTTTGTCCTGGTTTATAGGTGTTAAACAGAATCGGAAGGGCTCTGATCCACCACAAAAATGCTTGAGAACATAAAACACATAATGCAAATAAGCACAAGACAGATTTTATGTTTGTTATAATTAAATATTTTTCTCCCAAATTACAGAGGGATCCTTTGAAAAACAGAGTAAGCAATGTTGTCTTTTATCCGTCAAGCACTAGCATATATCTGTGTCGCTGAAAGATTATTCTTGCTGGAGGCTTAGAAAAGACATTTCATATTTGTGACATGATTTAACTGTGCCTAGCTTTACTTTGTTCCATCAGGTCCTAATTTAGGCCACTGAAAAGGCTGCTTTACACAGACCTCTATTCAGAGCCAGCCCCTGAACTGATCTGGGAAACAGAAGAATGACCAAAAAGCAATACGGTATAATTATATTTCTTTAAAGTGAGAAGAGGAGTGAGAATACTTTGCATGAATTGTAGCCCAGACATCTGGTACCTGGGGCAATAGGAACAAAAATAAGCTTGAAAGATGCAGTCATGAGGGATGGAATAGAGGCATCGCTGTGTATAGAATATTCAATTATAATAATAACATGTAGCGATACACTTCACACAATTTAAGAGAAAAAGAAAAATTCAAGATTAAAGACTCTGATGACACACAGAAGGAGTAATCCACTAAGGGAGACCAACTGGAGAAACTATTGCACTGAAATCACTAGAAAAATGAAGCGGAAGAAATAGGAAGAATATGTAGAACTAAACACAGCAATTTCTGCACACACACCCCACTCCCACTTTTTTTTTCTTTTTAAAGTGTAATTTACTCATCATTCTTACTTCTCTTACTTCCTTGTCAGTATCTGAAAATCTAGATTTTAATTTCTTGCTAAGTGTGTGAGCTCAGGCAAAATGTTGCCACTAAAAATATGGCATCTATATTTCACAAACCCTATTTCTTGACTGGAAGGATTCCTCATTATTAACAAGTCCACATAAAACAACGAGATTGACCAACATACAAAGTCTTCCTGAAAAATAGAATAAAGAATTTTATCACAAAACTGACCGCACATGAAGTACCAACACAGATGCTTGCCTGTTCCCTGTCTCATGCAAGAGGGGAATAAGTGAGCAGCTCTGTGTGTGTTTGGCTGTTGGCTCGGGTCAACCCACCACAGTCCTTTGAGACCCAGCACAAAAGTCTTCCTCATCTTAACAAATCTTTTCATGCTTTAGTTGGTGACATTTTATATCCTGGGCTGCCTTGGATTGTTCTAACCTAATCAAAGAAATTTTGAGCAGTCAGCAGAAAGTCTACCTTCCAGTCAGAGAAAAAGGATGGACAGCCTGAAAGGGCAGCTCAATACCTGAGGCAGGTATCTGCATTTAGATGAATTGTTCTCTTGAAGAAAATATTTTCTTCTAATGGGAACTTTGCCTCAGTAGCTCAGGTTTAGATGGGTTACTTCAGGCACCCAGGCAGGTGAGACAAAGCCAACTATTTGAGGTCTTTATCTCCTTTTTGTATGTCTTTTGAAACCTCTTCAGTGGTGTTGATAGACATGTCCTGTAATCTAATTCGGTTGTGTCCTCCTTTACCACAGACTTAAAGATTATCCCATACTTTTGCTTTTTTATTCTCAGTATTATTTCTATGTTCTGGTACTATTTTTAATAATATGTACCCCTTTCTTGAGTAATGGATATTAATTATATTAGTTGTAGCCTGATACATTAGTTGCCTGCTATATTAGTTGTAGCCTGCCTACAACTAATTACTTGTATCCTGCTACTACTAAGCTGTAGTCTGAGCAGGCACAGTAAAAGAAGAAAAAGCTAAATCCTGTGACCTGAGCTAAATTTCTCATGCTTCATATGCTTACTTTCCCATTTCGTAGCTAATCACCATATGTAGCCCAAAGTATATGCACTCTTCTGTCATTGGTAATCAAAAGGATATTTTTTGTTGAGGAGTGGAAGGAAAAATTTTTTTTTTCTTGTCTGGACAAGATACAGATATTCCTTCTGCCCAAGGAAATCTAATAAAAATCTGTCTCACAGTTTGTAACTCTTCTACAGCATTTATTTTCACTGGGTTTCTTGGCACAGTGGGAAGCCCTGAATTTTTCAAGAACTGGAACTGCTCAGGAGAAGACATTCAACAAAACCACTGTGTGACTACACATTTTATAACTGTTCTCCTCTCCTTACTTCCTTCTGCCTTTCCTTCTTCCCTCCTCGTCCTGTTCCCCTTTCCTGCTTCATTCCTTCATTCTTCCTTTTGTCTTTTCCTTCTTTCCCAAGCCTTTTAATCTACCGTTTTATAACAAGTGTTTCCCACATAACCCTCCAACTTCTTATTTGCCTCCTTTTCGTTATACTATCTCTGTTTCTCCTGCTGTACTGTATTATTATTGCTACTTATGCATTGCACATGAGAAATCCCACATTCAAACCTAGTCAGCAGATGTTAGGTTCAAAATTCCGTTTACAGGCAGGTATCAATCTCAGCTTATGGAAGTCAACAGCAGGTCTTGCCTTGCCTAAGCCAGCCATTCTATCCTAACTCACTCTTGAGAGTCACATTAGAGAATTGCTGTGGATTCTGAAATTTTTAACCTGAAAGGCAGGAAGTTATTAGAAAACAAGCTCTTGTTTTGCAGTCCCTCGTGGATAACACCCACTTGGATGAAGTTGCCATCTGTTGTTTTCTTGGATCATGTCAAAATATGTGAAATAAACTGGAAGAGAGAGAGGCAAAATGACAGACAGATGCAAGCAGGAAATAATGTTTGGAAATTTACTGTTGATGTTCTACAAAGAATGATTAGGACATGAAATGTTATGTATTAGCTCTGCAAAAGACTTGCTGGGACAATAAAGGTGATTGCACTGATCACTAAAATGTGTCTGGAGCACAAAGCTCCTTAGCTGTTGTACATCCAGCATCATTGGTTTTTATTTCTTTTTCCTCATAGTTTTCTAATCATAAATGGGTTGAATGCTGGCAGTGGGAAGTGGTACCAGAATCATCCTTTAGACCATGGCAAGAAGAGCAAAGTAGAAGAGCAGTTAAGAGTGACAAAATTGTGGGCTTTAATGACGGGAGCTGGAAGTGTGACATTCCCATTAATCTCTTCCCTTCAGCAAAGCTGAATTGTAATGTGGAATCCAGACTGTATCTTCTAACCTGTCTCCAGTTACAAGACAGCAGAAGAGACGAAAATTGAGATACAGGATTATGATCAGAAGTTTCATCAGTTTAGTGATACCACATATATTTTCACTTAAATTTAAATAAATTTAAAGTGGTTTAGGTTTCAAACCAAATAACATCAATTTTGTTGGTGAAAATGAAAGCATTGTTTATCCCCATTAAAAAAGAAGCATACTTTTCTCTGTTTTCCTCAATTCAGCTATCAGTGAATACAAACCTGTAATATATAAAGATACACATAGTATGTGCAATATTACACAAAACTCAGAATTGCTATATTGCACAGAAAGTACATTTCCTGAAAATATTTTCAGAAATGTTTTAATAGTAAATGTTTCATCAAGCTGTTATGTTGCATCCAGGAAGAGAAAAACTAACACAGAGTTACTTCATCTGATAGTTTCTGAATTTAAGCAAACACTTGATATACCAGCAATATTGATTGCTGTTACAAGATGTTAGGCATGTCTGTAAGTAGTATTTAAATCTGATTCTCTTAAAATGAAGCACTTTTACTGACTTAATGATACAACCATTTCCTGAAAAAGAAGGACATATTTCCTGTATTTTGTTAATATTTGACAGCACTGATTTTAAACCAATAGCAACATGACACTTATTTGTAAGACAGATCTTAAAGTAAGGTTGAAATTCTGTATTATTGTAACCCACGTAAACTCATTTACCGGGCAACAATTGCGTAATAAATTACATTTAAGGCCAAAAATAGGCCCTGTTGTCCTTAATTCAGCTACAGAATTAAGCAGAGTTTAAAAAAAAAGCAACAGGGGATTCTGCAGATGAGCTCTCAACGGACAATGCTTTGTGTCCATGAACCAAAGTTTCCTCAGCTTCAGAGCAGGCAATCAGCAGAAGTATCTCCATGCTTTGGGTTGCGCAAAGGAGTGAATGTTGCCCTCAGTGCTTAGTTTGAACCAAAACAAAACCAAAAAAAACATAAAGCCCAAGAAAGTCTCCACAGAAGGGACAAAGCTCACTCTGAGATATTGCAAGCTTTTTAAAGTTAATACCAGTATTTGCAATTGCATTCTAGTTTCTGCAGAGAGATAATGGGAAGTTTGGGCTCAAAGAACATTAATGTTCACTTGGTGCTACTCTGCAGGAATATCTTGTCTCTGAACTTCCAGTGCATGAAGTCAAATTTATGCATAAACCTTCACAGAATAATCCTTAGTCTGAGGTCAGATGTCTGACCGTATCTGAGAGCACACTCTATTAAAATAATGGGATTAACAACAGTGGGAAGAAGCACATAAGCAGTATTTTCAGTAATGGACTCCACGTTTTTATCACAGTTTTCCTCCTCGGTAGAGACACAAAGAGATCCTTTTGTATTAACTGTAGCCAAAACACATATCAGAAAAGAGCCCCTCAACCATTTTACTACCCACAAAAGCTAAGAGCATACAGCAGGGGCCTACAGTGATCAAGAGACTGAAAAACAAGCATTGCAGTAAAATAAAAGAGTGGGTTCAATCTTCTAAGCTTGGTTAAGCAAATGTTTGATTTAGCTTGATCACAGTTTCTAATTCCTGTTTCGTGGAACAGTGATTTAGTTACAGACAAGTCTTTCTTCCAACAGAGAAGGGTGCAAGAAATTCCTGACTTAGGAAATTAACTTAGATGGTGTAACAATTTATTCAGATTGTTTTGTAAGCTTTATAACCTTTCAGTCCTTTTTTCTTTTGTGACTCTTCACTGAACTCTTAGAGTGTCCAGGCCAGTGTTAAGGCTGGCTGCTGTATTACAGTGACAGTTTCAATGTTGTCAGAGATAATACAGTTTCCTATTATACAGTAAAGATTGTGTGCACTCTTACTAAGAGGATCAGACTGAGAGCATATGTTCAGTCTCTAGCTTCCATGACCTCAAAAGCTTTGCTTCATTCTTCAAAGTATTATTTTTGCACATGGCTGTCCTAAAACTTTCAGAGTTAGCTTATCAAAGGATTGAGAGGGCTCAGTCACTTGTATTCTGCATTATTTGCTATGCCTGCAAATCATGTAACATCTGGAAACAGCTATGATATAGTAACCATTTGGAATTACTGATGATATTATACTGTAGAATAAAGGCAAATGCGTTTAGGACCTAATAAAGCAACCCTTTAATAATAATAAGACACCTTTCAATTACTGGAGTTTTAGACTGCTGATTATTATCTTAATTTTTGATTGCTCTAAACATTCAGTTACCTTGCCAAGAGGTACCAGATCAGATGTCTTATAGAATATCATAGAATAGTAGAATGGTTTGGGTTGGAAGGAACCCTAAAGATCATCTAGTTCCAACTCCTCTGCCATGGCAGAGACCCCTTCCACTAGACCAGGTTGCTCAAAGCCCCATCCAACCTGGCCTTGGACACTTCCAGCGATAGAGCATTTACAACGTCCTTGGGCAGCCTGTTCCTGTGCTTCACCGCCCTCATAGTAAAGATTTTCTTCCTAATCTAAATCTACCCTTTTCCATTTTAAAGCCATTCCCCCTTGTCCTGTCACTACATGCCCTTGTAAAATGTCCCTCTCCAGGTTTTTTGTAGGCCCCCTGTAGGTGCTGGAAGCTGCTCTAAAGTCTCCTTGGAGCCTTCTCTTCTCCATGCTGAACTATTATTTACATTTTTGCTCATGTATCCATGCTTACTCTGTGAACTTTTGGCTTAAAGACTGCATCCCACACTTCTAGACATTGTCTTGTTTCCTACTGTAGTGTCCCCAGAAGTGCGTGAGAGTGTTGGAAACTTGGATTCATGCTGACCTGGTTTGCCTTAGAATCACATCTCCATGCCCTCTTGGTGAAAGGTTCTCGGTGGTGTAAGGCAAAAAGCAGGTTCCTATGGACTCTGCTGCTGAAAAACAGTTAAAAAAAAATAAAATCCAGACTTTAGGGACTGAAGACAAAATAGAATGAGAAATGGAAACAGAATTGTATCCCTAATCTATGTAATTTTGATAATATTCAAGTTAAACACATAATGTATGTGTATCCAGTCTCTTTGAGTCATGCAGTTGCTATTATAAGGTGGGAAAAACAGGGTTTAGTCCAGTGCTATCAAGTAGGTTTAGAATAAATGCTATGCGTTTTCACAATAGTAAGGTGTGCCCCAGACAAGCAACACAGACTTTCTCAAGTTCAAGGTTTCCCTACTGCTAGAAGAGGATAATATCTGCATGTTTTATTTTGTACAAAATATTCCCTTCATTCTTTATCCTCTATGTAACTAGAATATACTACTTTTGTACAGAATATTCCCTTCATTCATTATCCTCTATGTAACTAGAATATAGTATTTTTGGTAAGACTTGATGGGTGAGGACTCTGAGCTTCTCTCAGCACCTCTTCTTTAAATGCAACCAAATATACTGTCATGTGTAAGAATTAGGTATCTTTTCTTGTACGTATGAACTACTAAAACTACTGCCTGCCCATGATCCCAGACATTATTCTTTCTCTATTCAAATTAGCTTCCTCCTTCATGTTTCGTTTCCTTAATCTCTTCCCAGTGCTGCATTTACAGCCGAGGTGAAGTTGTTGATCAGTTGCCCAAGTAACCAGAGCTGATATTGCTACAGCAGTCACGGAAAGATGAGGTACCATGAAAGCTTTTTGATTAGTACTTTCCTAACTGGATTGTAAAATGGCCAATTTTGCTAATAATCTAATTTAAACTTCAGAATTCAGGTCCATATTACTGCATGGGCTTGCTTTAAATCACTGTTGCAAGATTTGCATTCTTTTGGTTAGTAAAATAAACCATGGAATACAAACCTCTCTTTCTATAAATGTCTATAAAATAAAAACTTGGAAATCACACTTTATATGTGTATTTATCTATAGGTATATACATTTTAGTGATGATTAGTCAGTCCTATTCTGAATCTAGTGATTTGAAGTCTGGGTTTTTATGGAGCACAGTAAAAAAGTGCAGTCACTTTATGTGCAGACACCATACCAGTGACAGGGATAGTTTTAGAAAAGTGTGGTGATAGAGAATAGCAATGCACAATAATGCCAGATTATGCCACCCACATGGTACCACTTGACACATGAAAGAGATCTTTGTAACATCCAGGTGAATAATAATAGGTTGCAGTCTCTTCCCTTCTTCTCTCCCTTGAGATCCAGAGTTTCTTGTGGGGGATATGTCAGCTCTAACCAAAAACGTGAATGAAGAGACAAAACTTCAGTTATGCAGCACAAATGTATGTAGATTACCTTTATTCTTCTGATTGAGAAGAGCATTTTTTCTCTTAAAAACATTCTCTCTTTCAAAGGGTTTTCATTCTACTCCTATGCCAAACAACCTGATATAAAGCATGAGTTATGGATTCAACAAGTCAGGGGTAGAGTTGTGTGGGTACCTTAGGAATAGCGTTATTCTAAAAAAGAAATTATGTCCACATGAGCTGATAAAAAGCAACCATAATATTTGTGGGAGCAATATCATAGAGTCATAGAATGGTTTGGGTTGGAAGGGACCTTAAGGAACCATCCAGTTACAACCCCTTGCCACAGGCAGGGACACCTTCCACTAGATCAGGTTGTTCAAAGCCCCATCCAACCTAGCCTTGAACACATCCAGGAATCAAAGACTGCTACTTCTGTTGATGTTTAGTCTTTTATGACATGGGACAACCTTTATTGCCAGCTGGTTGGCATGCATTTCTCCCCAGATTGGAACAAAATTCAAGCTTCTCTGAAAAAAAAAGGAGAAAATAAACTTTGGGTCAAAAGAAATATGTAGATGGGGAAGAATAAAAAAATAATTGAGTATGCTAAGTCTGATTCAGTGCAAGAGGTTTATTCAGACTTTTTCCAAACAAGACATTAATTAACATCTCACAGAGGTTATTTTCTAAAGGGAAAATAGCTTAGGCAAAGCAACAGATGGTACAGAATAGTTTATGTGGAATTTTTCTTCTAGGTGAGCTAGGTTTGCAACACAGTACTCTGTTGCATTAAGGAATGTTTTATTGTGTAGCACAAAGATGATGAGCTTTGACAAGTTAACATATTGCCATTGAATAAAGGTGTTATATATATTATTCTCACACTCTCCTCAGTCTACAGAGGCACTACCAAGAACACTAAGAGAGGGTTCTACGAAAAAGAATTAAAATAGACTGCACTTGTTGAATCTATCTTTAGCTGCTACCTTCATTTAGTATTTGTGAAATATATTAACATCACATTTGACAAGCTGTAACGGCAAGGCACCGTAGGACTATTGCTATGTGTACTCCCCTTTCTTCCTATACCTGGGGGAGACTGCAATATGCATACTTAAATGAATGGCTTAAATTTGAGGATCTGAATGTGTCATGCAGGCCATTTAATTATATCAAGCTGGCCAATGAACATGGCTTGGAGGGAATGAAAATGCATTCTGTATGCATGAAAGGCAGCAGATGGATTTATTGACTTCAGATGTAGTCAGGGGACACAAAGTGACATTTATTCCTTAAGAACCATAAACAACAGAATTCACTAGTCTGTAGCTGTGCACTAATGAAACAGATTGTGACTGAAAGGTTTAGCCTCTTTATGGACTTGCATTTAATTTAAATCAGTTATCACTGGGCTCAATGTTTACGTTTCTATCCCTTTAATCCGATTTTTTGCATTTTTTTGCATTTTGTTTTGATTATTTTTGATGAAATGACCTGAATTTGGAATCTGTTCTGTATTAAAGGTTACTGAATTCCAATTCTCCTCCACTTCAATGAACTTTTTATTCTTTCAGGAAGAAAATCTAAGAATCAAGTCTGTTTGACATTGTGTTCAGGATGTGGATGTTATGTACAGCAAAACCTAATCGATGGACACTGAGCATAGGCAAAGAAAGAACACAAAATAACAAGATTGCATTGACCATTATCCATCAGAAAGTTGTCTGGCATGATGCCTCTGCTGCCTTTCATGTCTCTCTAATTTTCTCCTGCCTTGAACAAACAAAAATAGGTATAATAGCTTTGCTTGTTTTTCCTGTAGTTTCTAGGCTTACGCACCTCTAATATTTTTTTCTAAACTATTTTCCACCAAATGAAGGTACTTTTAAACTTTCATTATATCACTCTGAAGCTCTTTTAATAATCATAATCTAGCAAAAGTATACAAATGAAACACCTCACCCTTAGAACTGAGCATAAACTATACTGCATTTTATGGATGCCTAAAATTCACTATGCAATACTGTAATCCATGCATGAAGAGCTAATTTCAACTTCATTGCCTTCCATGGAGCTGCAGAAATTATACATTTAGTTTGATGGTTTTAAGAGTGTGAAACAGAGTGTCTTTCTTACATTTTCATTTATTTATGTCTTCTTGTATTCACTTGCTTACTTGGGGTGGAAAGGAATCGGTATGGTTGAGTGAATTAGAATGCTGTATGTGAAAAAGGAACCTATATACTCTTTTCACATCTTTGATGATGGAAAGGCATGTAGAGAACACCAACTGTAACATATGTATAGACAGCACAATTGCTGTTGGATACTCTGCTCAGCTCCCATCTTCCCTTCCCTATAACTAGCCTTCAATAGATTCCTATTTGTGTTTTCCCTCATTTGAAATGTCATCTCATTCCTGCTGCTCGGTTCCACCATGTACTTCACTCCTCATTATTTCCACTTCCCATCAGGGATGAATAACTACATGCACTGGCCTCTTTTACATTCTACCACCAGTCCGCTGTTGTAACCCTCAGCAGCTCACACACAGACTTTGCCCTGGATAATTCAAAACCACTGGCTATGTGGAATCAGGAGAAAACATGAAAGAAGATGCCATCCTGCCCAAGTACAGAAGGTGAAGAGTGATAAAGACCAATGGTGAAGAGTGATAAAGTCTGACTTCTTAATGGCAAATCAGAGTTGGTGTGATGGGACTGATCTTTCCTGGCAGACCTGTGGCATGAACTAGCTTTGAATGGATGACTGAGGTCTTCCACTTCCCCTCCCTTCTACATTCAGCAGGAGAGTTGATTGAAAAAAACAAACCAAAACAAAGTGAGAAAGTCAGCTGATAAAATCAGTAATGAAGCACCTTTCTTTTGCCGTTTGTCCTCATTTCATTTGCTAAGCAAGAATTTTCATGGATCCATGTGGTGCCTTCATTTAAAAATGTTCCCATTTTCTGGCAGCTGCAGCTTCCTGGGCTTCGATTCGGTGTGTAAAATTGATATCAGCACTAGGCAGGCTCTTCATGCTTTTACCCTCTGATCTCAGAGGGAGCCTATCTTATCCCTGTAACTGTGGATTACCAAGGCTCACCAAGAAATTGGAGGCTACAGACACATGTGGATAACCTTTTTAGACAGGTCTACTTCAAAGGAGTTGTATCTGAGAGATGCAAGTGAGCAACGTGTTTTATCTCACAGCAAACAACCAGCTTATGAAAACAGTAAAAAAAACCAAAAACACAACCCATGAAAAAAAGTCATCCTACAGCTTCTACACAGCCCTGTTTCAGTAACATTTGGTAGGAAACACTGGCTCAAAGCAAAGCTGGCAGCTCTCCTTCCCTGCTCCAGGAAGCCTTCCCTCTCTCAAAGGCACTGGACTTAAGCTTTAGAGGGCTTGTCTTCACTCCCCCTGGCAGATGTGAGTAGGGACTCCTTCACCCTTCCAGAGGCCAAACAGAAAGATTTCCACAACTGGAGGGAGCAGAGTGCCTGAGGGCTGCTAGGAGCTATAGTGGTGTTTATTTTCTCCATTAGCCTAGCAGGGTTTGGTTTGGTTTTGTTTTCCTGTTTTAATGGTAAGGGAGGTTCTGCAAAGTTCTGCATGTCAGTGTCATATTTGCCCTGAATCTGTTACAGGTGAGTTGATGAAAGGGGTTAACTGTATCCCAAATACCTAGAATAATTGATTAATTATTGCATCGTTAGTAGCAGCAGCAATGCTTTGCAGCCCTTTAGACATCTGGTTTTCCAGTGATTTCTCAAACAGAATGTATTTCTTCTTCAAAGGGTTTGGGTGGTGGGGTGTTTTTCTGCAGTCTGGTACTGATAGGTGTCTGCTTATGGAAGAAATGTAGATCTGGCATTTGGATGAATGAATGCTTCTCCTAGGGACCCACACTATAGGATTCAGTTCTCTGAAACTAAGAAGGATGATGGAAGGAGGGATACTCACTGAAGAGCTTTGGTGCATTGGGAAGCAGGATTTTCCACTTTCCCCAGGAAAATGACTTCACCCAGTAGTTCAAAGGTATATGGCTCATAAACAGACACTGCTGATGTATGGATCAAGTTTTCCTTCCTATGGCAGTTGTGAGAGTGATGCTATGTGAGGTGGAAAAAGACCTGGTAGCATGCCTGGGCTTGGCTGGCATAATGCTTTCCACTGCTAGGGATACCAGGGTGCTGTTGTTTGAAAGATGTTTGGAAATACAGTAGGGAAATTCCTTTAAATACAAATTAATTATTTTGCATGTCCCATGAAATCTGAACACAGCTTCGCCACACCAGAGAGGGAAGGTATACAGAGAGGACCAGTCAACATGGTTCCTCAAGTAAGTCATGTTCACACTTACTGACTTCACTATTTATAGTCTGTATGGGTGGGAAGTAAAAGGTAATGTGTTAAGCCACGAAGAAGGGTTACTACAAACGAAGAATATAAAGATGTATCAAGTAGCTTCCCATCTAATGAGTAGCAAGCACCTGTAGTTGGGATGAATCAGGAGGAAAAAAAAGGCCTTAATGAGAGACTGGCTCAGACTGCGCATTTGCACAACAGGAGTTTGCACAGACTGCCTTAATTTTGGCATTTCTTACCTCTGTGACTGTTTCCTTTTGTAGCCTCAGCATTCTTTTAAGGCAATTATTCCACTGTATGCAATGCACAGCTCATATTAGAAACTTAGGCAGCTTATTTATGGAGGCACAGTCTGTCACTGGAAACACTGAATACCATGTGGGTTAAGGAATGTTAAAGAAGAGTCTCTTGAGGGACACATGGGTGGTATTCCCTGGAAAGCATCCTGAAGTATTTTTAGCTATGTATTTTCTCAATGTGGGATGAAAATTAAGAAAAAAAAAACAAAAACACAAAAATATATAGGCAAGATGTATCCTGTGTACTGTGTGACTGTCTGAAAGACTGCATTCTGAAACTACATGAGAATGGGAGCCTCTGCGCCTTTTAGTAAAAGAAGAAAAAGGCCATCTGATTTATTGCATATTTTTATTAAGTGGTGCTTTCAGAGGTCTTCAAAATGGTACTCCAAAAACTACCCAGAATTTTGTGCTTTGAGGACTTGGCACACAACTGTTCTGGCTATATAGAGGTTAATACCTCTTCATAGAGACTTGAGCTTTTGTGGATTCACACAATAAAATCAGTGTGAAATTTAGCAGATCAGAAGGTGACACTCCCCTGTCTGGGACTGTTCTGTGCCCTGAAATGTGTTTTTAAAATTCATTTTCGAAATGTAGAGTAGAACCTGATCTGGCTTTCACAGGGACAAGTTCAGCTACTGCCATGAAGATCAGTGGGATCATTCCAGATTTCCACCACAAAACCTGCACTCACTACATGTCCAGACTTCTTGAAGTTCTTGTTTCTCATGGTACCTACATTGTAAATTCTGATACTGTAATTCCAGACTGTCCAAGGCATTTATGCTTTAAAATCAGGCCACCAGAATTCCTTCCTGTACTGACCATGCTGATGCCTTTATGGCTTGGTTTTATGGAGTATTCCCCTCTAAGCCAGTATCAGAGTTCATCTTTGTCACTGTGCCTCCTTCCAGCTTTGAAAAATAATCATTGTGGCCCAACCTCCGACCAACTCATCTTTATGGTTTCTAAAATTATTCAGGCAGTTGACAAAGAAGTTAGTTCATTCTTGCAGATCATTCATATACTATGATTACTACCATCATTAATATTAATTGGCATGCCTAGTTCATATAGCACACTCCCAAGCCCCAAACTTGATGTGGGTCAAATGTGAAGGGATTTAAAGTTCCAAATAATGGTCTACGTCTAAAGAGAGACGACTTGACTTTGAAACAGGAAGTTCAAAGTAAACCATCCTTACCTCCGGCTATTTTCCTGACAGTGTTCCTGTTTTGGCTGGAGATTTTTGTTTGCTTTTTTCTTTTTTTTTTCCCTCAGGAATGAGTGGCAAATTCAAAGGTATCCCAGGTGTTGGCAGTACAACTGTTTGTGGCTGGAGAGCAGGCATGATGAGACTCCTTTTCAGTGTCTCTGTTTTAACTCTCAGTTCAGCTTGGCTCTCAAACTGTGGTTTGGTGATACAACAGTGAATCTGTTTTTTGAGGCACTTAGTGTGAGATCTCAAAGACACTGTAATCATAAGAATGCAATATACTGGTACAGAGTCACTCCACTGATTCAGATTTGTTAACAACATATTGAAGAGATAACTTTGTCCTGGCAGATTTAATGTAGAGCCTCTGTCTAAGCAACTCTAACTTCTTGCTGTCTTCCTGCAGCCAGCATAAATTATAAAGTGAATGTAAACACTGTGCTGTGTGCTCTGGCTAAACCAACCGAAATGGAATCATATGCTCTTGCCTGATTTTGATTGAATTTGTACTGCTGCATGAGGTACAACTGCATAGAGCTGGCATTAAATGATCACAGAACCGCCGTCTCAGTAGTCTACTAAAGCAACAACTCTGTGGTTAGAAAATTAAAGACATTTCATCTTAGCATCTGCTCTTTGCTTAGAATTACAAACACCCTCATCAGTAGAAGCTGTCATATCTAATAAATAGACATCTTCAATCATTATCATCTAGGATATCATTGGGAGCATAAGATGGAAGATGCAGAAAACATGCCTTAGCTGTAGAATTCTTAATGCTCTGCTTTTTATAGTGACCCAGACTTCCTCTAATGACAAAATATATTTCTTCTGAGGCAGGATGAGGATATTTCTATGCCCTCATTTGCTCCAATAGAACAGATTATTTTTTTCTAACCTACAGAAGATATATCATATTTCTATTATTATAAACTCAGAAGACTCTCTGGTGATTATCAGGTCAGTAGAGATTGTACGCTGTATATACTATAGAGGTCTTACATTCCTAAAATACTGGTGGCTGGTTGATTATTTAGTTCTCTATAGAGTAAGTCATAAGATGCACGTGAGTTTGGAAGAGAACTTTGTTTTAAACAACACCCAGTGTTTTGGTTAGAAATTTTGAACCACAAACCTTGGTATGTTATTCCAGTTATTAATTTAGCCTTGCTTTAAAATCTGTCTTTCTTTCTAGCCCTAATTTTAACCTTATAGTAGGTGGAGTTTCCAATAGCTTACATGTAAAGTGAAGAACCCCCTTGACCTCTTTCCTGTTTTGACACCTCCAGGCTTTGATTAAGCCATCTCTCAACTTCTGTTGTTGATTAGGATGCCCTGATCTACTTCAACTATAAAGATTGTTTTATGGTCTTTCAGGTGCTTTGCAGGCTCTTCCTTTTACCTTTCCTAAACAATAACAATCTGTCTTGGACTGCAGGCAATAGCACCAGATGCCATACTGCAGCTGTATTTACCTCAGTACCAAGCACAGAGGCAACATCACTCACAAGTGCCAGAAATTCTTCTGTTCATAGACCCAATTCTACTCATAAATCAAATTTACCATTTGATTCTGGCTGTAGAACTTACACAGCTGATAAATCACCATGACCCCTAAGACCTTTTCAAAATCAAGGCATCCCCTAAAGAATCCCTCATAAAGATAAGTGTTTCTTACACACTTTGTGTTTTTCCACAGCTTTGTATTTGGCTCTTTCGAAATATGTTTGCTTGTTGTTCATCTCACCAGCGAATCCAAATGATTTATTTCAATGATTTGTCCTTTTCATGATTTACCATCCCCTAGGCCTTCATGACATCTGCAATTATTATCACCTAAAGGCTGCCCATCTCTGATTCCGTCTGTACTTGTTTCCATGGGATTCAGATGCTTTCATCTTAGAAACTGGTGCCTAATAAATACGTTTGACCAGGAACTGCTCAGTCCCTTTTGGGTTCATCAGGTTGGTACTTTTCTGTTCAAACCACAGACCTTTCCTCTTGGCATAGCTTCACCCACAGCTCACAAACCCCTCACGCAGGAAAAAAGTTGAAAATCGTATCCTTGTTCCTATAGTGTATGAAGAAAAGCATAAAGAGAAAAGCATCTCCAAACTTTGTCCTTGATTTACCTTTTTGCTATTCATCAGGTCAAAAATGCATTTGCTAATCACCACTGCCTTGCTCCACCCTTCCTGGCGAGAGAAGAATTAGCTCCTCAGGTATTTTGCAGCCCTGAGGATCCATTCATGGTGCCACAAGCAAACAGACTTACCTTTCACTCTGAGCAGCATCCCTGCTATACCCCCTAGGGGGGCACACAAGGAGGCCAAGCACACCTTCCCATCAGCCCATCCTCTCTGGGCACAGGGCTGCAGGACCCACCAGTGGGCATCCTTTTTCCACCCAGGGACAAGAGTTTTCCATTCCATCATTGTAGGAAAAATTTCATAGGTTTTACTTCACCTTCCTTTGAAGTAACATTTTAAAGACCAATCAAATTCCCTAGAATTGGGTATTACCTAGAATTTAGCTGGTTCTAAAACTGGTCCTAAAATTCCCTGTAATTTGGTTCACCTTAAAATACCAAGGAGAAGAGAGAAGTATACATGCCTGGATATGCTTTCATTTGGCAACAGTAATGTGAATTGGTAAATTCCTTTAATAAATGACCTACACCTTTAAGCCCTAGTAGCAATACATGCTTGCTCCTTACACCTCCTTCTAGTACTAATAATATACAAAACTTTAACTGTGCAAATGTTCAGAAAGATGATCAAATATTCTTTTTCCCTAAAAACAAAGCTACACATCATTCACATGTGGCAAATGACAAGATGACAGTAAACCTCAGAACATACTACTTTTAACATGAGTCTTCAATAAAAGTGTTTATGATACTCCTGTACATTTCAGCTTTATTGATGTAAAATACACAGAAATAACCCTTCTATTTACTTTTTCATATATCTAAACTAGGCTTGGTTATGTCTAGCCAATGTTAATTTGGAGCTGTACCATACACTATGACTGTTTCATGAATTAAGACTCTAACTTAGAAGTACAACTTAGATAAGGTTAAAGTAGCAAAACTGTATTTGCTTTTCTTCTAAGTCATGTGTCATCCTCTCTTTATTAAAAAGTAAAATAGTTATACAAACCATATGATGGGATCCCTTGAAAGTGAAGTGGGAACGCTGTTAGAGCAATGCCAGATTTTGAACTCCACATTAAGTATGTTAATAGACTCTGTGAAAAACTTTGCAGAGCAATTTGTCCCTGAGATAACTGAATTTAAATCACAGGAATTAAAGTAAGAATTAATTTAATCTTGTTATACTTGGCGCAATTACTGAAAACATCATTTTGACTTAATATTGGCATTTGTGGAGTTACTGAGTATTTTATTTGCTACTGTCAGAAAAATGTATCATTTAAGAAAAGTAAACAGACACATCCTTCATTCTCTACTCTGTTTCTCACAGCCGTCTCTCTTCCTTCCTTTCATGCTTTCTCTATGGATGAAATATTTCTTTTCTCAATCTTTTCTGTCAGTTTGCAGGGCTCCCTACTAACAGTATATGCTTTCAGCATGTGCTGAAAGTGAAATAAATGGGAGAAACTGCGTGCTTAAAAGTAAGCACATATCTCACTGGCCTGGCCACAAAAATGCTCTGTGGTTTTCAGCACTACACACAACAGCTCTTGTGAAAACTAATTTCTGCTGGGTTTCTTTTACTATGACAACAATATCTGGGTCAGTATTCTTTATCTCATCATCAAAAAAGATCAGGACCATGGCCATGAGTCCATCTTACTTACTTGGGATGACCACATGGCTGCATTTATTCTCTCCCACCACTTCAATATGTTGCTTCTTCCTTTCACTTGTGCCAGCAATAAAAACTCCACTGGGATGTCTGTCTCTTTCTCTTTCCTCTATTAAGCAGGAGTTGTTTTTTGTGGTTTTGTTGTTTGTTTGTTTTTTTAAAGACTTGTTTTAATTTTTAGTTGAAGTGTACCCTCATAGACTGCAAGAAGAAAATAGGAAATTTACACACGAATTTTACATACTGATTTGCTGTAATTGGAAATCTCCCTAATATTGTGCTTAATACAACACATAAAGAGATGAAAGTAATGGGCTCTATCTCGGTGCCACATTGTTGGGTGGGCTAAATTCTTTCTCTTTTCCCTAAAAATAATTTTGCCACCTGTTTTCTCCTTTTCTAGCCATTAGGAGGGAGGCAAGGTTCTTCCTCCTTCCCCCCTCCCCATTTTGCCATTATAAACCTCTAGTGATTTAGAGATGATTTAAATAAAATACTTACTTTTGTTCTGACCATTTTTGAAGTAATATGTTTATTGATTTGTACATGATTTTAAACTATTACATTGGAAGCCCTCATGATTAATTGCTTGTTTCTATTTTAGAATAACTGTTTGTTAAAAGTTGCATCTGCAATGTCTGAATGAATTCAAAGAAGCAAATACATAAGTTTGTGCCAGGCTGCCCAAAGTCTTTAATCACAAATTAAAAACTCCACCAGAGGTATTTTGCTCATATGTAAAAATGAGATGAAGGTACGTCCTGTGTTTAATTGGTTCTGTTCTCGTATTATGAAGTGAAATATTCAAAAAGGAGAAAAAGGAGTAACTAGGAATTACTGATCCATCACAGGAACTCCAGTTCTTCACAAAATAACTATAGTTTATATATACTGTTTTGTCATAGAATCATAGACTGGTTTGGGTTGGAAGGGACCTTAAATATCATCTAGTTCCAACTTCCCTGCCATGGCCTTTGTAAGTAGTTAGAAGATAACAGGGAGGGTTGTAACAAATACAGGTTTTTCAAGGACAAATAATGTCAAACAAAACAGGGCTGTGGATGGGGTAGATGCTATGTATATCGATTTACTAAAGCTTTTGACACTAATGTGGTATTTTCCTAGGAAGCCATCTTTCAGGTGAAATGTCCCCTGGAGCTTACAGATCCAGCAACACACCATCCACAGGAGGAAGCCCTGCTTCACACACAGGCTGGAAGGATGCTTCAGTCCTCATTAATGGTCAGGGTGCTCATCCAAAGAGCATGTTCATCACACCTCGACAAACCCAGGCTGATGTTTTTTTAAGGTGAAGCCTCAGCTGGAGCATGGTGCCTGATAGGCGCTGCATGTTAAGTGAGACACTGGCAATGCCTTTGGAAGTGTGAGCTGAGAGATCAATGATGAGAATGAAATTGGTTGGCTTAGGGTAGAAATGTGTGACAACAGCCTCCAAATGCATGAAAAGGTATGAAGCAACAAGGAATGGGTCCTCCATGTACATGGGGGATGAGATAAAAACTGCAGCACAGCAGATTTATGTCATTCACTATCTACATTCTCTAGGGAAGATACATAACCTTGGTCATCAGGGTTTGGACTGGCAGTGCCATTTGAGGATGATTTTGACACAGTTGGTGCTGTCTCAGACCAAGCGATTGGAATAAATGACTCTTCCCAAAGCTACTTTTATGAGACCATCCATGGCAAGCTAGAATGGCTCAAATTTGATTCAGCCACATCCTTAAGTACATGTGTTGGTACGTGCCCTCAGCCAGGGGGCACTGGCAGAGGCCACAGCCATCTGTGCTTTCATGGTATTTTTCTGCTGACTTTCAGGGTACCTCTTGAAACTTCAGCAGCAAGTCAGGGTGTTCAAAAGGGTGGGATGACAAACACACCCCTTACAGATGTCTCTGAATGAAGTCCATAAGGGAAAAGACACTTCAGTCCATTAGACCATGGTCCTGCCTCTTGGAAGGAGGCACTGAGTTGCTTGTCCGCACCAGCATGACAAGCAGGAGATGCTGATACTGGGAAGGGAGAACTGAGAAGGGGAAATAAAAGTGGTGGGAGGGCAATGAAGTGGCTTGTGGATTGCTCTTCCACAGCTCTGCTGCTGCTCCAGTAAAACACTTTTTCCCAAGGTTTTCTTCTCACTGTGATTTCTTTCTTCCGAAAGCTCTTCATTTAGAAAACAGACAAATTTCTGCCAGCTACATAAATAATTTCCCTCTTGTAAGGCCCGAACTCCAGGGAATTATTTAAAAGCATCCTGCCTCTTACAGGTACATGCAGAAGTGGCTATTAGAGTAACAAGAGGAATAATAAAAATGCAAAGAGAATGTACGTGGTGGAGAACATCTGTGAATGAAAACTGTAGGCTAAAAACATTTTTAGGTGCCTTGCTAAAGGTTCCAAGCATCAGGCATGGTAAAATGGGAGAAATACAGAATTTCTACAATAGTTTGGATGAACAGAAAGTAGTGGGTTTCAAGGCAGCGATCAAGACTTTGTGTATAATTGTTACTGAAAGAGTATACCTTAATATTTTAAATGTTTTTCTGAACTCATTCTGTTGGTTCAAGGAAAGGTTACCAAACTGAGGAGCATGTGTGTTTTCCTCTGCTTTTAACACATTTATCATTTTAGTGACCCACTGCAGGTTGTCACTACCTGTCTGTTGGCAGGAACTACCCAACTACCTTGCTGCTGAAATCCTACCTTCAAATGTTATGCAAAATTATTTAACAGTAAAAAAACCCAGCATATTTACAGTGAAGAGAATGTAGAACAACATTTCCTTGAGGAATTCACTCAAATTAGGCTTACATACTATGTGCCAAGAAAAGAACGAAGATTCACATTGACATGAATTGATGAAAATCAGGGTATACTCTTTATGTGATACACTGTAAAGGCAATGCTGGTGGAAAAATAAGAAAAAAAAAGTAAAAAGCTCATTCTTGTAATGTTTTTCTACTTCATATTAGAAAAAAAAAACAAACCCAGAAAGTTCATTTTTTCCCCACCAGGGAGTGGAAATACTTAAAGAGGTGGGGACTTTCTTGTGAATGTCTAAGCACAGCACTGGCATCAAAAGCTGTATGTTTCTGTGTGTCCAATATATCCAGAATATTTTGCTTAGAAAAGGCAGGCATGTGTTACTATTAGTAATGTGCTTCATGTAAAAAAATGTCAATAATGAAACATTCCCTTTGTTGATCCAGTTTTCACTAAATCATTAAGGGCAGGGAACAGAAGAGACAGAGGGAGATGAGGCATCACTGAACACAGTAGATGGAGCAGACTACCAAGAAATTCAACCCCACATGTCTAGACTAAGTGGGCAAACTTGAAAAGAATAAAACCCCCCAAAAAATCCAAACAAACAACACGACTTGGAGCAAAATCAGAAAATTAGAATTAAATGAAACCAACCCTCAGGCTGTGCTGGAGGTTTTGATGCAGTTTGGTAGACCAGCTAGGAGAATCACTGTCTATTCCCAAGCTGGTTGTGAAGACCTGCCTTCAGTGAGCTCTTCTCCCAGTCCAGTGTTCCCATCTTCTCAAGGTTGGTCACCCCTTGTTTCAGCAGGCGTCTTCTTTACCCCTCGCTAACAAAGCTTATCCTTGCCTCGGGCCTGACTTAGTTCCCTCACCCTTCTGTATGTGTGGCAGCATGACCCTGAACAACCACAAAAATAACCCTTTGATTCTGACATCTGTCCTCAAATTCCACCTTGGCTTTGACAGAATTACGTTTTTCAGCAAAGAAGTACTTTGTCCATGGTTTTCAGCCAGTTCAGCCAAGAAGCACACAGACCTTAGTGTCAGCAGAAACTGTGCTTGGTGACCTGGGGAGCAGAGCTCATGTGCAGGGAAATCACACGGGACAGGGCTCCTCAGTGAAGGCCAAAATCTGTTGCCTTCACAGACAGAAGGGAAAAATCAAATGTGCCATTTAGGAGCCTGAAAGGGCAGCAGGGATGAGCTGAAGTTGCATTGCATAGGCTTCATTTAGACCTAGCAGGATCTGTGAAGCAGCTGATATCTGCCCTCCTTATCCAACTAGACCTTGAAATGTACCTTCAACCGAAGTAGGTTGTTGCAATCTTCTGGGGCCTAGACTAGCTTTCCACTTATGGAAACCAAGCTTTGAACTCCAGGGGATGAAATGAGGTGAATGTAATTGTGTATCTCATCACATCATTCAGGGCACATGAAACAGAAAATAGGGCTCAAGGCACAGCAAGAACCTGAATTTCAGGGCAAAAGGGTACATACAGTGCTGGAGCTGAAGGAGTAACTTCAAATTGCTTAAGGTTCCTGTATATGAGTTTTCAGTTTTTGTGGTTCAGCAAGCAAGGAAACACGAGGTGACAGCATGACATACATTTCATGGCAGGCCACTTTCGCCACGAAGCCCCAGCATGGGGAACACTGAAGAGGCCAGATGTCAAGAGGTGTAAACAACCATCATGTGAGATCCTCTGGTGCATCATGAGGAAAAAAGGGGAGCTGACTAATCTTACTCTGACACTTGCCCTTATATGTAAAGCCCTTTGTAGTATGACATTCCTCAGCAGTATCACACACAGGGGACAAGGGGAAGGAGACCAGACATCCTTGGACAACTGTTTGTTGCTCACTGCCAGCTTTAGAAAGCTGCCTTCCAAAAAGCAAAATGCTCTGGGTCATCTTGTTTCCTTCCCTCTGAGGTTACCCTCTTACCATCAAAGCAGTTCATCAACAGACCACTGATAAAATTATTATCAACAAAAATAGTTCCTTTTTCTACTGCTGGGAGAAATGCAGCAATTTCGGTTCCTCAAATGAGCTATATGCTGTGGCACTTGTTCGGGCCCAGCCTAGGGGTACACCATCTTAATGTCATGGGATTTTACTGTAGGCTTATTTAAATGCATAGATAAGACTTCACCGTCATTCAGCAGTGGAACTACTTCTTGTAAATTGTCAGTGTATTTTGCAAGAGAGAGAGCTCAAGTAGCAGTGTGCCATCTTTTTTCTTTTTGCATGAAAAAAGCTGTAAAACATGAAGAAAATTAACATATCCTCAAATAAAACTCCTATAAATACAAACTTTCTTTGCTCTTGTGAAATTAAGCTCATTTTCTGGCATTTGCACTTACCACATAGATGACCCAGAGATTACTCTTTGTAATCAACCACAATAGCTGCAAATCCAAAAGGGCCGGCTGGAATGAAAAGGAATACAGAAAAACTGGAGTGAAGACACCATTATTTCGGATGGTGACTGAGATCCATTTTCTCACTCTCTCTTCCAGTACTGCTCTTTCACATACCCTGCTACTCTGCAACAACAGGGAGAAATGAATGAGTGGAAGTGTTGAGTTTGTTGGAGATACAAGCTCCACGTGAAGTGCTGTAATGCACTGGCTGGTGTTCAAGGTTATCCTGGTAACTAGTAAAAAGAGAAGACTGAAGTATACGCACTGTATACATTATTTTAAATTATTTTTATTAATGTATTAATTATTAATTAATTAAAGGCAAGATGGAGGGCAGAGAAATCCTGCTACTCCGTAAGGCAGGTGTGATGGCCCTGGAAATGAAAGCCCCCCCATGTTGGACACGGCCTACACATCCACGCTGTCTTCTCTGCATTTACCATTCAACATTCCCAAGTCTGAAATGCTTCTTGAGGTACCTGTGGGACCACCCGGCACCTCTCTGCAGGAAAGCTGCTGCCCGAGGAGCGTTAACATGTGTGGAACCCCGCTCTCAGAGCCCTCCTGCGGGGCACTGAGGGCTGCCTCAGCGCCAGGTCCTGACCTTGACGCCTCCTGGCCCCAGAGAGAACTCAGCTCGGAAGCAGAGTGATGCGCAAAGGGACCCCGCTCTCCGCCCCGCATCGCGCCCGAGGGCCGGGGAAGAGGGAAGGATGCATAACCCCGCGGGGTGTCAGCGGCCCCAGCGTACGGAGGGGGCTTCTCCCCATCCTCGCCCGCCGGCCCCGCCGCGCAGACAGCCGAAGCGGCTGTAAACCGGCTTATGCCCAAGGCGATTTGCTCTTAATCGGTCGGGCTTCCCGGGGCGGGTCGAGGAGCTGGGGAGCCCCCGTGGCTCGGCGGGGAGGGCTCGGGCCGCGCACCGGAGGACGCGGTGACGATGTGAGCGGCGCGGCAGCTGCGGGCCGGCTCCCCCGGGAGCGGGGCTGAGCCCGGGGGCCGTGGGAGGGAGAAGAGCCGGGAGGGGAGGGAGGGAGGGAGGGAGAGAGGGAGGAGGGGGCCTGGACGGGGCCGGGGGAGAAAAAGGGAGGAGCGGGGAGGGGGGGAGGAGAGCGGCGCTGGGGACGCGCTGCCGGACCGAGGAGCGGCAGCGGCAGGAGGGAAGCGCAGCCCCGCGTAACCTGCGCCGCTGCCCGCCGGCGCTCTCCGCGCGGAGGTCGGGGACCTGCTGCGGGGGGATGGAGCAGCATGGGTACCCTTCCTATAGCACCCGCAGCCCCGCCTGGGAGGAACTGGTAGGTACATGCGTGCCTCGCAGTTGCACAGGCATTTCCTACCCTTTTTCCTGCCTGCATTCTTCAGCCGGGGGGTCGGGCTGTCATCCTTATCGGTACTCCCCCCGCCACCCCCCGTCCCTTCGCTTCTTCCTACCGCGCTGCGCGGCAGCGGCCGGCCGCTGGGTTCCGTCCCTTCCCCGCCGGGACGGGGGTTCGGAGCCTTTCCCCCCCACCGTGTCCGGCTATTTGTTGGCGGGCTCGTCCCTCAGGGGGACGGGGTGTTCATCGCCCTTTCTGAGTTCCACTGCCAGGGTGGAAAGCCTTGGGTTAGCACCGAGAGCCTTGCCTCTTAACTTTGCCGGGGGCGGGGAGGTTGGATGTTGCTAACATTAAACGCCTTCTCTTAGCGTAGCAAAAGCAAAGTCCAGCGTCGGGAGACAGTTTCCAGAACGAGACACTTCTTTTCCCCTTCTTCTTCTGTAGCCAGGTTGGGGATCACTCATGTCACAGCAGCAAAGCAGACCAGGGCTGGGGTCCCCCACTGCCACCCTTATTTTTGGGATGCGGGAAGGGAGGGGAGCGCCCGAACCGGCCAGGAGGAAAGCTGCGGTGCAGCGGCTTTGTGGTTTGTTTAAGCAAGTCGGAGACCCTCCTTCCAGCTGAAGGAAATCATGTCACCAGTATCCTCAGCCAGCGATAAAATCAGGTTTCCCTTTTCAGGGCTGTCTGGTCCTGCTCTTGGGCTTTTCTCCATTGTGCAAACACACACACACACATCAGGCAGGGACAGCTAAAAATAGGCTCTGTGTAGCTGCTTGGGAGATTTCAGGCTATCTGAAAGGTCAAGGCTAGGCTGTCTCTGGCCCTGAACTTGGTGAGGTGACGTGAAGCATGGACCCGTGCCACTGCCAGTCTCCCCTTTAGATGGCTGTGCCATGTTTTGCTAACGTGCTGATCCAGGGGCCCTGGTTTTACTTGTAACCCCAGATTTAAAGAGCAACTGCGTGAAAGCCGTACTTTGTCTGGCTCAGTGTGTTCGCCCCCGGGAAAGCAACAGCCCAGCCCTGGAAATACCCAGGGTAAACTAGGTTCACCCCCTTCCCTGTGAGGATTTGTAGCCCTCCCAAGTACATTTTTACTAGCCTCATTTTTGTTGTGAAGTTGAACATCCCCCTTCATTGCCCTCTGCAGTCCTCCAGCCCCAAAGCTGCTGCTGGAGATGCAGCTGTGATAGGGAAAACAGCTGTATGCGTGTTCCGGTAACATGGAGCTGACACCGAACGCATCAGGCAAGGGAAACCCGAGATTTTTGCCTGGAGAGATGAAGACATCGTGGGAGGAAGGCGTCAAAGCTGATTCCCGCGAATACGTTATCCTATTAAACAGTGACATTTAAATTGGCTGCCGTCATCTGAAAGTCAGCTGAAACTTGGGAGGCTGATGGATTGCAGCCCCTCCGCTTGGAAATGTGGTATCCTGGCTGAAGCATCCAAACCCATTTCCTTCTGTGCACAGGGCTCAGATAAACAAGGAGCACATCTTTTTCTTCATTTTCCCCTCCCCCAGTAAGCACTGGGATTTGGGTCATGTTTATCATTTCATTGCTGCGTTTGTTAGAGTACATCCATGAATGCAGTTTTAGTGCTAACCACTGTACTCATTTCTTTTACAAGACTCTAATTTCAGCTAAACCACTCAATCCTATACCTGGTAACCTGCTGGTAAAATACACAGTCTTTGTGGCAAAAGCCACATCATTCTTTGTATCCACTCGTGAGCAGGCTTTTTATTATAATGGGGGCAAGGGGGGTGAAGAACTGCATGATGAAAGGAAAAACAAAAGTGCCCGGAACTCTCCCTCACTCTCAAAACACAGAAAAAGAGTAACACGACAGAAGCAACTATCTATTGCAGCTTTTGAGTCTCTGCAAGCTCGTTACCTATGCAAATTGTCAGAAGTCGTTGGGAGGTGCTCTTCCTGTAGCTGTTCTGAGTAATACATGATGGACATCAAATGGAGCCACGACTTCTCCTTTGCCTGTCAGGGCTGGGCTTGTCTGTGTGCAGTTTCAGATTTCTATAAAATCCTTTCTTTAACTCACAGCTCACTTTGAACGGAAAACTCTTCCTGACTCCACTGAGTTGCCATTAGATCCTCCATGATGGAGTTCAATAAAAGTAACAAAAATGTAAGGCTCATCCTGCATTCTTCTATGAGAGATTAAGTGGCTTTGTACTCAAAATATATGTAATATATGTTTTACAAAGGTCTACACCTGACATTCATATGAGACCTGAGTCTTGAGTTTAACTTTCCCTTGAAATGCATAGATGGGTCCTAACACATTTGCAAAATGGTGCCTTATTTTGACAACCTCCACTGGTTTACACCTTTTCACTCTGAAGCATACAATGTTTTTGTAATCTACAGATGATGGGATTGCCTCGGCTACTCCTGAAACAGCCATCACCTATGTAGTTACTCTCTTTAACATTTGTATGCATACATTTTGCTGAATTTTGGCACCCCCTTTGGTAAGGAAGCCAAGAAAGAATAACATGGCTAACTTGATCTACAGAGGGAGTTCAGACAGGCAGATCTGAAACTAATTTGCTCAGTGTGGGGAGCCCAGCTAAAAAGTACAGTTATCACTAACACTGAAATTGGAAAAGATCGAATAAAAGCTTAAACATCATGAACACTGTTAACCTGACACAGATACCACTATTAATCCACTTTTTGAGGTAGAGGGGAAAAAAATATTGCCCTTCAGTTTACTGATTCCAAAATGACCTAGAGAAAAAGAGGTAAATACGCTTGTTGCAAAGGGAAACAATAGTAGAGCTGGAATAATTTATGTTCCTGGAATCAAATTATGGGTTAGTCTGCATTATAATCTCCAGTGCAGCTAGAGTGCATGTGTATTTGGATTCTTTTCTAGATTGCATATGCATTTTAGCGACACATATTCTATTACTGGAACTGGATGTGGTTGAGTTAAAACATTCTCACAGTGCATATATATATACCCAGCGCTTCTGGATTCTTTGTATTTAAAGGGTAGATCATTAGCTGATACCAAGTGGCATAGCACAAATGATGTTAGTGGAGCTGCTTTGTATCAGTTGCCATCTCCCTTTAAATGCCAACATTTCTTTATGCTTTTCACCAGGTTCCCTTGCTTCAGTTACGAAACTAAAGGTAATTACTAAGAAGCATGGAACTGAATATATTAAAAGAAAGACATAGCACATGCTAAAAACATTTTATGTGTTTTTAACGGTTGCATATATAGCCCCGTATTCTTCAAAAGCCTGTCTCACAAAAGTCTAATGGTACCATTTGCACTACAATAATCATAGCTGAATATTCACTGAGCTGAAATGTACTATTCAATATTTCTCATATTGAGTGTGACAGAGATCACCTAGGAGAATTTCATCTGTGAGATGAAGGGATGGAAGTCAAGTTGGCAGTCCTTGCTAAGGTGAAGTTACCATGGCTATCTTAGGCAGTTTTATCTGGGTAAAGGCTGGAACTGGACCCTGATTATCTAACTACTAATACTTCTAAAAAGAAAAAGAAGTGGAAACAGTGAGATCTTTAAAACCATCTTTGTGCACACCAACATGTATGTTTGTAGAAACAACTTCCTATGCTAAGGTGAATGAATAACTCAGCTACTTTCAAGAACACTTAACGCCTGGTTCCTCCATCTTGAACAACTCTGTAAACGTTAGATGACTGTGGATTTTAGAGCCTGTAATTACACAGATTCCACTATGTACTTCACAGAAAACATATTCTCATTGAACTGTACTTGCAGGACATCTCTTATCATTTGCAGATTTAGGTTGTTACTACTCAGATTTAGGTTATTACTACTGAAATCTTCACATTAGGTGGCCTGAAAGGACATTCCTAGTACTTCTTTTTTTCATTGCATTCTGAAGTTTATTGAGATATGATGAAAGTGACTTTCTTGGAAGTGAAAGGCTGGTGCATTCTCTCCTCGTAATCCAAGTTTTGTGTTTGGTCAGTCAGGAGAGAGGAAGATCACAATAGGGTAGCCCATGTGAGAATCCATGATGCCCTCTGTGAGGTGCAGAGACTGTGCAGAAGCCAGGGCTGTTAGCTGAGCTCTGAAAGGGAACAGAAGTTGAAGAACTGTATTTATTGCCCATTTCACATATAGATATTCTTTTGCCAGCTTTTATGTATTTGAGATGAAATCTAGTGAAGAAAGTTTGAGCTGGCTCTACAGATACCCAGGAGGTCTCCAGCTCCTCTGCTGGCATTGTAATAGCCACTGGATGTCACAGGAGGTGTTATATATAGAAAACAAATTAGTAACTTTGTTCAAGGCCAGGTTGGATGGGGCTTTGAGCAACCTGGTCTAGTGGAAGGTGTCCCTGCCTCTGGCAGGCAGATTAGAACTAGATGATTTTTAAGGTCCCTTCCAACTCAAACCATTCTATGATTTTACTTTTCCACCTAATAATGATGAAACAATGCATTTACATCCATTCCTAAGTGGTCCAATGTTTTCTGGAATTAAAGACAAGTTTTTAAATTGGCGTAACCACTTATGAAAGCAGTTTGAAAACAAACCAGATTAGTGTCTTCTTCTGGAAAATACTGGTGCTGTGCATTTATGATTCCAAAACTTCAGTGGAAGGCTGTATTTTGGAAATACACTTTAATCACCTACTGTTTTTAGGATCAAGGTCTAAATATATAGAGAACAAGCAATCAGATGTTATTTTATTAAAAATCCCCACAACTCAAACCCAAAGCCTTAAACATACAAGTTTTGGGTCATCAATGGAGTCAACTTCATGATCCCCCTGAATTCAAACATCCTGCTCCCAAATAATGCACCTCAGTAATTCACTGGCTGTGTGTGCCTTTCCCTCGTACTCTCTCATCACGTGTTTTCAACTGAATTTAGGAAGGTATTCTTCATGGGTGAAATGATCACTTGTAACCATGTAACAAAGTTTTGCACGTAACTTCACCCAGGATCCTAGTCCTGTGACACAAACATATAGCAGTCGCATGCACAGCGCCACAACTAGTGTTGTTCAGCTAGTGCTGTTTAATGCAGTTGAATTAAATGGAGTTACTCGGTCTTGCTGATATTCTGTTAGCATTAAGTGTTCCTCAAATCATAGTCATGGTTACATGTAATACATGTTAGTATGAATTAGAAAACCTGTCTTTTTGTCCTTTTGCAATGCTCAATTGTCATTTACCTCCAGAAGACTCAAGGAATTGCAGTGAGATGTTTTCTGGCGTAATGTGCTGTTCCTGAAATTAAGGTGCAGAAGAGAAGGAAGGGAGGGTGGAAAGAACAAGTATCTGTAAACGTTGCTTTTAACCTATCTTTCTTCCCAGCTGTGCCCTAGATTAATTCACTGAAAGCAGTACACACTTGTGCTTGCCCAAGTTTGATCCCATGTTTTTGAAAAATGGGAACTCTCCCTCAGGTGAAGAGTGAGACAAGACAAGAATCATCCCTTAGTTTCACAATTAACCTGTAAGGAGAAGGGACGATATGAAAACTTTATCTGTTTCGACATGTGGTACCGATGGTAGGATTTAGGCCCTATTGTTATTCTAATAGGGATTTCAGGTAATATGGTCAGAATGCATTTAAAATATAATTTAATGCATATTTTATTTTTTTAATCATTTTTTTTTTGCCATGTTTTAAAATACAACTTAGTAATTAAGTGATCCTATGCGAAGCAGAATCACATTTGAAGTACCTGGTTCAGTAATACAGTACTAAGCCACAAGACCTGCATGGCTTCATGGAAATATTTAATTTTTATTATTGTGAATAAAAGTCTCAATAGAAGGGATGGAATACTCTGGTTTGTATGAAATTCAGGTGTCTGCCGTGTAGGAGAGATTGTACACTAGGGGTTTTTGTTTCTCATTAACTGCCTTGTATTTAGGTACTGCAGCATTCTATTAGCATATTAAGAGATGTCAGTTCCCTTTCTAGAAATATAAATAGAATTGTGGGGATATGGAAGCCACAAGTATTGATTGCTTTCTTATGTTTAATCCGGTCCATGCAGCTAGGAGCTGTGTGTTTTATTTAGTATTGCTGTGATTTAAATGCTTATTTTGAACACTTGACTACATACAAACCACAATCATTTCGAAGTCCCACAATTCAGAACATGTGGTGACATTTCAAGATCGTGTGTGCTGCCAGATCTGAGATTAAAAGGGAAAACTGACCCTTTCTTTCCCCCAAAGAAAAGGCTCCTCTTTTACAAAGACAAAAAAAAAAAAAAAAAAAAAAAAAGGAGTAAGAACAAAATTAAAATAGGAGAAAATAACTGGAAAGCAATGCGTGCATCTGACAGAACTGCCCAGTGCTTTGACGCTGAAGGATGCCACGGGATGGACCGGTCGGAGGCACAGATGAGGAGGAGCCCATCGCGTTAGATGCCGTCCACCCAGTCCCCCAAAGATGTGCTGTGGTCCCACGGGAGAGCAGCACGGTCCGCCGCCGGACAGCGGGTGGGCAGCCCTGCCGCCCTCAGAGCTGGCGGGTGTGCTGTGCTGTGCTGCCCTGGAACGTTTAGGACTCGGCTTCCCCCTCTGAGCCAGGCGGGACTCGGCTGCGTGCGGACGCCCGGGCAGGTGCGGGGGGACCCTCGCCCGCTTCGCCCCTCGGCCTCGCCCCGCCGCTCACCTGCGGCGCGCCCACCTTCACCCCGAGACAAGCCACAGCCACGGCCACGGCCCCCGGCGGCCGCCCGTCGGCAGAGCCCCAGGGGGCCGAGCGAGTCCCAGCCCCCGCGAGCGAGCGGCGGCAGCAGCCGTGGCCGGTGCGGGGCAGACGCGCGGCCCTTCCCCGCCAAAGGGGGCGGCGGAAGATGGCGGCCGGGAGGTCCGCTCGTCTCCGCCAGCGCCCGGCTCCGTCCTCTCCACCGCCGCCTCCGTCCCCTCCCCTCCGCACCGCCTCTTTCCCCACCCTCCCGCACCGCCTCCTCCTCCTCGTCCTCCTCCCCGGGGAGGGGAGCGGCAGCGGCTGCCCTGGCTGAGCCGGGCTCGTGTGCTCTCTCTCGGCAGGAGTCCGGGAAGATGGCCGGGGCCGAATCAGGGATGAGCGGTGCCGGGATCCCGCAGCAGCCCCAGCCCCAGGCCCCGGCGGCGGCAGGGCCCGCGGACGAGTCGTCGGACAGCGAAGGGGAGCATGAGGGCCCCCAGAAACTCATCCGGAAAGTGTCCACCTCGGGCCAGATCCGCAGCAAGGTAAGGGCGGCAGGACCCGGCGAGCCCCGCTGCCTCCGGGGCAACTTTCTCCATCCCTGTCCTACGGCGAGGCCAGGCTGGAGCCGGGGCCAGCCGTTGCATCCCGCCCGCATCCCCGGGAGCGGCGGCGGGCGGGGGGGCCGGGGGGTGAGGCAGCCGTGCCTCTTCCTTCCTTCCCTCTCTTCCCTCTCCCCTCCTCCCCGTCCAGCTGTTGCGTCCACATCTGTCCCCGGCTGGCAGGAAGAGCCCCCCGGGGCGGCGGGGCTCCGCGGGGCCGGAGGGGAAGCCGCCTGCCCCGGCAGCCGCCCTGCCCTGCCCGGCGTCCTGGGTGTGGGGGAAGCAGCGGGCTGCCTCCCTCCGGCTCCTCTTCCTCGGCTGCGGGCACCGCTGCCGCAGGGATCCCGCCCTCCCTTCCCACGGCGTTTCAGCGAGCCCGTGATCACCAACTTTCCTTCCCCACATCCCCGACTTCTCCCCTCCCCTCTCCGGTCCCAGGGGGCCGCCGCCGTGTGCTTCGGCAGCCAGCCCGTGGTGGCACATCGGACTCCCGTTTGGGAGCGGGAGTGGCGCCAAGGAGGGAAACGCGGTTTCCAGTCCGAAAGGCACCTCGCGGGACGGGAGTGAAACTTCTGTTCCAGCTCGCCCGTGGGGCTGGATGCATAAAGCAGCTGTCAAAATTTCAGGTTATTGCAGGTTTTGGCTGCCGGGGTCATCCTGATGGAATTGACTTTTTGATGGATGGTGTATTTACATCACGGGTTTTTTTTCTGGGAAAATGAACTTAAGAAAGCCTGCTTTTAGAAGTATACAAATATCTAGACCTGACTTACTTTCTGTGGGAAGAATCCTGTGACTTTCTACAGAGCGTGGTCCATATTCAGAGGTGGGGTCTGCACAAAGCTGCATAGGGCAGTGCTTATGGGTGCAGCGGTATCAGGATGAAGGGTTTTGCTGCTAAGTGTCTGGTTGTGAGGGGCAAAGTGACTCCATGCAGGCCCAGGCAGATCACACACTTTGATTTCTAGACAATAGGTCATGTGGTGTTGTTTCCTTTACAGAGCACCCATTAAAGTTAGTAAGTATGTGCTTGTGGAGTCCGGTCAGATTGATGCTGTCCTTCCCTTGAGCTTTTGCTTCACACACTACATCCAAAAGGCAGCCACTTTGAAACATAAAACATCAGTTGTCAAACAGGAGCATTGTCCTATTATGTGAGGTGGAAAACAATTTTTTCCTCAAACCTAAACACAACATGTCATCCCATTTTGTTGCTAAATGTTAAGTTTGCTTTTGCGAATGAAGGCCTGGCTAAAGGTTACTATAGTAAACAATATATTATTTACTATACTACTGCGTCGTGTTGAAAACTTTGTCCTGCACAAACTTTCAGCTTTAACACCACTTCTGTGTTGTGGTCTTCAGAATGTTTTAAACGTGACAGAACATGATGCTTTACTATCTGTGATGGTGGTGAGTGTATTTGAGGTTCAGCTCTCACAAAGGTTGATACTTGTGTATCGAAGGTTGATACACGCCGATTATGCATGTTACTGAAACAGGTTTGTGAGCATGAGATGCCAGCCAGCTCCTACCAACTGTTACAGGTTGGCGGGATATTCTCTGTCGGAGGGCTGGGAATGAATGCAAAGCCTGAAGTTCTAAGACAGGTCTGCACGTCATGCTTTTGCTTATCTTCGTTTGCGTCTCAGTTCTATTTCTGTAAATCAGGTATATATAGGAAAAAATGTGTGCTGACATAATTTGAGTCATAAAATGCTGCTTTGCTGGTTGCAATTTACACTAATATGCAACTCCAGATATAAACATCTTTCTTTCAATTTAATTAAAAGTGATATGTCTTTGTTAAAGATGAGACCCATGTTAAATAATTCAGGAGCACTTTATTTTATAACTCACGATGCATTATTTAAAAGTGGCTATATTTAGACAGACAACTCCCATTTAGTTTAAGGGTGTTGTGTGTTTGCTGTTGTAGTAGTTGGTGATCAGTGGTTACATGAAACCACTAGAGCAAGGAACATCAGGGAGCTGCTCTTTTACCCAGCTAGTCCCTTTCATTCAAATTAGATTTGTTAAGCTTCGCTTACTCGGTGAATGTGTTTTTAAGCTAAGGTTTTAATTAAATGGATTGGGTTTGTCTTACAGCTAAGAATAGACTTTTGAAAGAACCCAAAAGGTGTATGTTACATTTATCATTGATGCTTGTGGGCCGTTTAACACTGTGCTATTTTTCTCTGGAGGTTGCTTATATACTTACTTGAAGCATGTCAGCAACGTGGTATTGATTCCTTAGCTCAGAACTATGCCCAAAAGTCTCTGCTGGTAATTGTTTTTATTTTACTTAAGGAAGAAGTTATTTTTAGATGTTTTGGTACAGTTGATCATTTGTGAAAGCTACCATATGGTTGTACTTTGCAGATAGAATCATTCAGGAGTGGATTTTTTTTAACGTGTGTATAATAAGATTTAGCAAATGTATGTATAAGAGCAAACCGCTTTCGCTAGCACAAACATAAGTCTAAGGATTTCTAATACCTGTAGTGTTCAAAGCGAGTGTTTAAGCTTTGCCCTCTTCTTCCTGCATAAAACCAATTAATTATTTGGCCAAGGGTAGGCGGTGAAAAACAGAACGGGAAAATGAAAGAATACTATATTGGGAGATGTAATTACACTGAAGTTCATCGCTTGTTTGTGACATGCTAATCATATGCTCACAGTTCTACTTAGAAGTCAGTTTTACCATAGCTTGCCCACGCTGAATAGTAACTTCCTCCACAAACTGCTCGCTTGACTTAAGTGGAACTACTTCTACAGTAAATCACTATGAGAAATGGATGAATGACAGGGCCAGACATTTAGGTAGCTTCTATTATGGGTGTATTTTCAGTTCATGCATATGTATTCCTCGCATTTTTAGAGTACTTTAAAGGCATGTCTGTGTCAAAACATGGCCATTGCTAATTTCCCTGAATAAAAAACTTGAAGATCAACATGTTTTGGTGTCTGTAAACCTGAGAAGGAGAGAACAAATCTTAGTGCAGAGGACTAAACTATGTTTGGGCCAGCACCTTGTTTTACCTAGCTACCTGTTTGCTCGAGCCCTGTACATGGTTACAGAGCAACACTGTACCAGATGTCTTTAGGGGAGTCAGGACCAACATTAATTAGCACTTTTGTGAGATTAAAGCCAGCATCTTTAAACCTCATGCTGGAAGCTATTGCATCGATGGAGTTTGTGAGTGTTCTCTGGAGGAAATGCAAGGGAATAGACAGGTGGCAGGTACCCTGTGAAGTTTGAGCAGTTTTGAGACAAAATCCCCCAATTGAGAGCATTGAAATGATTCTTGACTGGGTGATACTTATGCACCATTTCCCCCCACTGTGGGAGACCTGAGTCTTTAATATATAAAAAGTGTCTTGATAAAAACCATTTTTGTAATATGTATTTTGTTTTTATGAGGACTTTGGAAAACTGTACTTGGACAGTTTTGATGCAGTATATATGATGGTGTAGAGTGTTGTACTGTGGACTGAAGATGTGAAAGTTCTCTGTGTGTCTCTGTTAAACTTGGCTTCTTAACTTTTAAAGACACTGGTTAAGACGGGCAGGGCTGGTGCTGTCTTAAATGAAACAGATGGCTTCAGTTCTTGGGGCTACAGCTCAAAAACTCTGCCTGTCATCAACTGGCTTCTAGTTTCTTTAAAGTTAATCACTTTAGTGCAAAGTACATTCCTTAAAAAGATGGTCTTGCTTCAGTTCTTTGTATCTGGAACCTGTTGAGAAGGGAAGGCTCAAATTAGAGCAGACACTTTCTCTCTTTAAATTCTGCTCATCTTGGGGATGAGCACAAGATTAAATATGAAATGGTCCCTGGATACTTGGAAGTAGAGTTGTCAGATGAGCACAGTTACAGTTTTTACTCTTGTCTTGAGTAGTGTCTGCTAAAAAGTACATGCGAAGAATAGAACTTTCATCACTGACCTGGCTTCCTACTTTAATGGGTCCATGTGCAGTTAATGGGAAAGCTCTGCTGGATACGTGTTTTGCTCTCAAATCTGCAATTTGTCCTGTGTTTATTTTTGGATGAAGCAGACATTCTGGAGGAGAAAGTGTAAATCAGGAAATGCAAGAAAATATGGTGTACTGAGCAAGATAAATACACTTACAATGTATCTGGGAGGATGCTTTCTTTCTCTCTTTCACCCCAGTGTTTTTTGTTAATAAAATTACTGTAACATGGAAGATGTTCAGAAATATAAGTATGTTAAAATTAGTGGAGATGATACAGTGTTATTTAGTTAAATGGCAAGAGTTGTTACTGGAATTATCTGAGGCCTTAATATATTTTTTAAGCGATCCTAAATCATTATAGAGTAATAAAAGTAAATCAATTAAATTCCCCACTGTGTTTTTATTGGCCTTAGTGGATAGCAGCAGCCACTTAGGAACTGAGCCTTCAAAAAAGTTTCTAACCTCTTCCATATGGTGACATTTGACAGTGCCAAGTCCCAGTAGTCACTTCCTGTTTGTTTCTGGTATACATTTCTATCCGATTACTATAGCTTGTTAATTTACCTACATGTAAAGTGCTGTGGTTGATACTAGCAGTAGACTTAAAGAACATCATTCTCTGCAATGTAATATGCTTTTACTGCTTTTGATCGTTCCCGATTTACTGAGCTAAATAACGGTTGATTCCTTTCTGCTTAAGGAGACATGATTTTCATGCACCAGAAATTCTTGGGAAAATGCTGCAGTAGCAGTTAACCCTGAAAGGGAGCCTTTACATGCATGAGGATTGTCTGAACCTGCGCAGCTTCAAAATGTATTGTAATCTTGTGATTTATTCTGCAACTGCAGCAACATGTGTAGTGTCAGTAAGCTTTATTGTTATGTTTGTACAGCATGGGGCAGAACTAAAGTGCCCAAGGGCATAGCAATTGCCCTCAAGATCTTGGCACCTGGCAGTGCCCACAGAAGAGGTTGAAGGGTGCTGCTGCGTATCTGTTTTCAGTATTCATATTTTCTATCATTTTTGGTCTGTAATTAAATTAGTTGTACCGTATATACATCCTTAGTAAAATTTTTCACCAACTTTTCTTTTTCCCCCAACTGTTGTAAAATCTGGCAAATTTGATTCCCTCTCCACATCCTGGGGACTTTAACCTTTTTTTTTAAGTGAACTAGCCAGAATCAGTTCATCAGTCTATGTTCCTGATACATGCAGACACACATACTTATGCACAGAACAATATATTTAATGTTTCATCTATATATATATATTATTGAGTTCTAGAGGATGCCGTGACAAAGCAAACGAGTTTTTAGTGTGAAATGGTGTGCAATATTTGTTCCTTCTCATACTTGCTGTTTCTCAATATGAGCTTTCAAAAAAGGGTCAATTAATGGAAAATTTCAGCCAAAGACATGGTAGTTTGGGGAAGTTAAAAACGACTGGACTGAACGCAATACATAGAATCAAGCAGGGTTAGAATGGAAAGAGTTACGCTATTTAAGGCACAGTGGTCATTACTGCTCCACATGCTGACACATGTTTGTATAAAACTGAAATGAAATCTGCTAAGGCATTTTAGTGATGCACGTATTGGCAAAGCTTAAATTGCTAGCTAAGTACCAGAGAGGAGGAGCTTGTAACTTTTTTCAGTAGATATACACAAGCACGTCTTCAGAGGTAGTGTTGGTTTTAGTACTTTTCTTTTTTCCCCCTAGAATCTTTGAAGGGTTAATGCTATTTTGTAGTGAAGATAACATGATTTTTTTTTAATTAATCATTTTATTTTTTTTAACGTCCAGGCAGCTGGTGAGCTGTGAATGTGGAAAAAAAGAGATGGTAATCACACTCTCATACTTAATATAAGAGATTTTGATTGTTTTGTATTTTGTTCCAAGAAGCTGGGGAATGCTTTTTCTGCCAGAAAAGATCAGGTGAAACACATTGATCTTATTGTGCAGTTTAGGGATTTCTGTTTTTTTTTTTTTTGTTTTTTTTTTTTTTTTTTTTAAGAAGCACAGGAAGAAACTAATTCAAGAATAAATGACAACTCAGAATCCCTTTCTGAGATTTCTTATCTTGTGAACTTCGTGCATGCGGCCCTGAAGACATAATGGCATGCCAGAGCTTAAGGGAGGACTATTCTATAGCTGGGTCTTCGTCCATGTAAGGCTATATAGATAATCTGTGGACATTTTGAGTTGTTTCCAGTGGTTACATCAGAATCCAAGCTGCAAGATGTATGAGTATGTAAGATGTATGAGTGCTGTATGACTGCTGTATGACTAGCTGGGCTAACCAAGTTAGTTTGGATATCTGTAGCAGAATATGTAGAATTACAATGATTTTGTAATTGAAGTAGTGATCAAAAGCATAGTCTGCCTGGCTGTCACAACGCCATTATCTGAAGGGAAGTATTCATAAAATCATAAAATGGTTTGGGTTGGAAGGGAACTTAAAGATCATCTAGTTCCAACCCCGCTGACATGGGCAGGGACACCTTTCACTAGGCCAGGTTGCTCAAAGCCCCATCCAGCCTGGTCTTAAACACTTTAATGGGTGGGGACATCCTCTTGACTAGCTGAAGACAATAAAAGGCAGTTTAGACCAGTGTTTCTGCTCTGGAAACACACTGTAGGCTACTAGAAAAAAACAAACCAAACTAAAACCAACCAAGCAACCATACAAAAAACCCACCAACCCAACAAAAACACAAACAAACAAACAAAAAAAACCAAACCAAAACAAAAATCCCCAAACGCCAAACAACATTACTCTCATTTCCTTTGAACTCTGACCAACCATGCTTCTGCTAAGTGATCTGTAGAACAATATATACAGTCTGGAGACCTCCAAATCTAAGTGCAGCCAGAAGGTAATGTGGTGTTTTATGTGAATTCATTGAAGCTCGGAATGTGGAGTTTTGAGTATAAATGAATGCTCATTTAGTCATTCTGATGTTTTGGGTATTTTACTCTAATATGGATAATTAAGATACAGTTTGGAGTCGTGAAGGCAGGTCAGTAGCTCACTTGCAGAGGAACCACAAGACCAGTAATTTGTTTGCTTGGCCATTATGTTTTTGAAATTCTTTATAGTTTTTTGTAACGTAGGTGAATGTAATGTTAGAAAGTTTTCGACAGTATGGCTAGCTTTGTTCATTTATTTCAATTTGATACTTTGGTGTCTGGACTGTGCCTTTTCTGAAGAGAGATAACTCTTCCTTTCACCTTTGTATTTGCCTCTTTCTTACTGTTTTATCCTTTTCCTTCCTGCCTCCAAAAAAATAAGTTGTGTTCTCCAAAATCTTCTTTAAAAAACCTAAGAACAGGCTACTGAATAACAGTGTGTTAACCACAGCTCTGCTATACCAAATTCAAGCCACAACTCTCAATTTCCTAGCAATGGTGAAAAAAACCAAAGCCTAGCTTTAGGGCAACCATAACTTACATCCTTCACATCACAGTAATAAGAAAACTTGTTCTTTCTTAATGTAAGCATTGTATTTATCACAGCAAACAAGCTTAATGCTGACCCAAAATAAATATTATTTCATTGATATGCTAAAAATAAGACCACTGCAATAAATGCTACTTAAAATGAAATATGAGATTTATTCTATTAAAACATTTAAGCACATACCGAAACAGTTTAGTGGTCCTGTACACTTTTACATGATTAATTACTTCTTAAAATTAAGCCGATGCTTAAGTGCTTGTTGGATGTGGGCCATACAAATTTTGTACATGAAGTCAGAATGTAGCTGACTTATAAAACTTTTACTGTGTAGGAATTATCCTGATATATTGCATAATTATGAAGAAAGGGCAGATAATCTTTTTTTTCCAGCTAAGTTTTTCATTTGACTAATGTTCCTGCTTAGAAACAAGTGGTATTTCACCACTTAGATACTAAAAGCAGGATAACAAAAAACCTGAGCTGTACTCCAGGGAGTGTTAACATTATTATAATGAATTCGACAAGGTTTTACACTTGATGAGAATTTATTTGTTTATAGATGGGTGGTGGGAGATTTATGATTATCTGAACCATTAATTTCCTTGCCTTTAAACGTTTGGGGTTTGCAAATGGTGTGAGATCGTGCTACTTTATTGTCACTTAGCAACCTTAATAGGGTTTTGAAGCTGAGTAGTAGTGTGTGGGTGGTGAGTCTCCCTACGTATTTGCGGGGTGGGAAGCAACACGAGCCCCTCTGTGGGCAGTCTCTGAGAGGATGCATGTCCAGCCAACACCAAGGTCTTTCTAGATGTGCTTGCTGAGGAGGGCTAGCTGTGCCCTTGGTGTCATTTTGCACTTCTGGCATAGTTCTGTGCTGGGAAGATCTGCCGAGGTTTTTCATGCCTGCAGAGATTTAAGTGGATCTAAAGGGCTGTCATGCTGCTCTGGTCAGTTATGTCCTGTTGTGTGGCTGCTTAAATTTAGCAACTGAGTTTGACTGGCTTCAGTTTGACAGCTGGTTGTCCTTACTGCTGCTGTGATGCTCTGGAGAGAAAGGGAGGTTGATGTCTTCCCAGCTCTTGGTGGTAAGCGTGGTTTTTTCTGGTTCAGCTAAGGATATCAGAAAGGGTCAGCGTGGCTAACCAGCAGTCCCAGCTGCTTGTTGGGCAGGGACTTCTTCCCTCTCTATGCACACTTTGTTGATCGTGAGGACAGGCACATACTCCTGTGTTTGTTTTAATGCTCCCATAGAGACATCTTGCTTCTTGTTCTTGTCCTCCTGTCCTGCCTGCTGCTGTCACGGTTTCTTCAAGAATTTGAACACAGAAAGGGTGACATCTCTTTTCACCCTGTGCCTCTGCAAGGTTTCTCCCAGTAATCCCCATAAAGAGAGGAACTGCCCTAGACCAAAAAGTTTGTTGGGGTTGGAGTCATAAAGAGGGTGCAGATACATGAGGTTGCTCCTCTGAATGGTTTCACTCTGCATGGCCTCCTCCTTCAGTGGTTCTGATCAGTCTTGGGAGCAGATGGTTTACAGGGGAGCTATTGACTTGAAAACTAATGCACCTTTTTTTTCTGAATTTCAGCTTGTTGTTTTTTTCCTGATATCTCAGGGAGCTTCACATGAGTTACTCTGCAGACAGTGGCTGGCCTCAGTCTCAGAGGTCTGTTAAACTGAAAAAAGAGAGATCAGAAAGGGTAAAAGGGGGTTTGTGAGTCAAGGATCTGATCAGTGAAAGAATATGGTGGTGTTCATAGTGTAAACAGTAATTATTTCTATTTTATATTAACTTGATACATTTATAGTATGTGGATTTTGCCTGGGAAGAATGCTGAGAGGATGCAGGTCTACAGCGGGGAGCTGGTGGGAGTAAGCTACTTGGGTGTGAGATGAAGAGCCGATGTTTTTGATTAAACTTGAGCTTTGAGGAAATAAAAAATACTTTTATCATTTACTCAGCTTCTCGTTATCACACAAAGTAAACAAGAATAACCTTCAAAGCCATCTATCTGATGTTGTTAAACTTGATTTTCTGTCCCATGAGTGAATGAACTTGTTTAAGCAGGCTTTGCATATAACCTAGAAATCTGCATTATAATGATTTGTAGGGGGGGAACCAGAATGTTAGTAAACTCCTTCATGGTCTCAGGTGACTGTGTCTTGGATTTTTGTTTTGTTTTGGTTTTTTCTTTATATGAATGAATGTTGGATTAATACACGTTTGCTGCTTAAGGAAGCAACGGAAAGACTTTAATTTTTGCTGAGTTCATTGGTTAACATCTTGTACAGAGAACATGTTGATGGTTGTGCCTCAAAACTATGTGCACACAAAATAAAATTTGTACCTGAGACACCTTCCTACGTAGGCCGGTTGTCTCCAGCCTTCCCCAGTCCACTGCAAATAAGCTTTCAAAAATTGAAAGGCAGTTACACAAGTTAGGGTCTGTGTTTGTATCCTGTCTGCCAGATGACAAGCGTTTTCCCTTGCCTTACTTGGTAATTTGATAAAATGAATTAAAAAAAATCCTCTGGGCTTCAGAGGGTTGTCATGTTTCTATCTATGCCCCTGATGCTGCATCACAAAACTCAGTTCTGCTGCTTCTTCAGCATTTCAAAGGAAAAGAAGTACAGAACTTCTGACAAGCTCTTGTCAAAAGCAAGCTATTAAATGTGCTGGCAATGTCAAGCTGTATGCTTAAAATCCCATCAGTGCTTCTGTGTATTATCTCATGTTACCTGGTGTTGCCAGGTAAATATAACTGCAGTGAATAGCTTTTTCTTTTTTTTTTTTCTTTTTTTTTAAGAATTCCTAATCTTTATCCCAGTTTCTTTAAGCTTTGCCTTTTTCTATAGGTCTGATTATATGTACACTTCAGATGATCTTCCTTCTTATATAAAGAGACCAGTGGTTCTGTGTATGTATGTATATATGAGCCAATAGTGATTTTCTTGTTTTGTTTTGCTTACACTATTTATGGTAAAAAAAGTAATTAAAAAAATCAGGTTTTCCCTCGGTCACTGCATGCACCATTAAGGACAAGATAAAAGGAGTCAACATCACAGGTTCTGCTGCTTTCCCATTCTCATCATCCAGGGATCTGCTGCCAACAGTTTTATAAGGGGCTCCTGTTTCAAGTTACCATTTGAATCCATGATAAACCTGTGTCCCTGGGAGGTTGTCTCACAGTGAGAAGTCGGCAGCGACTGGGGAATCTTATATTTTTCTATTTGAGTTTAAAAAACAATAATAAATAAGTCACAGCCAGGGCAAGGTGTAAATGAGCTTCTGCTGAATTTTATGTTAAGGTTGATTATACCTTTTCTTTGAAATATACACCTGGGTTATTTATAGCTAGTCCACAGTTGAAATTGCTGTGTGTAGGTGTGAGAGGTTATAGAGAGGGACTTTTCTAGGAAAAAAAATATTTATGGGAGTTGTTACAGAATCAGAATAGAAATTTGGGTTGGAAGACATGCTGGGAAACAACATTGGGTTGCCCAGGGCTGGGTCTCCCTGAATGTCTTAGAGATTGCTAGAATATGGCTCCTGATTTATTTCAAATGGAAGTATTCTGGTCTATCTCTTCCTTCTACACAAGTGTTGAGGATAACCTATATCTGATGAGGAAGATCTGTCAGTATTTATAGGCCTGGTTAAATGCCTTCAGAAGAAAAAACAAAAAATCTGTTCAATGTTACAACTTTAAGAAAGGTCTTAATAAAAGGAAAGTGTCTTTCTCCCCTCCTTTCCCCCCTCATACCTTATAACGTAAGGCAGGAGTGAAATGGTGTGGTTGCTGTCTATTTATAGATTCAGTAATGTGCCAGTGTACAGTTATTATACCTAATTAGGAGTACTCTAAATAACGTTTTGTTTGCATTACAGACAAACCTATGTGATTGCAGATCAATGGCATGGAATCATGTCATGCCTTATCAAGGTCTGAAGTCTTTCTTCTCTCTAAATAAAGCTCCCTGGACTGATTGCTATTTTCAGATAGTCTCCCTACTATAGACATGATTTAATTGGTGTAAGAGCATTTGTGTGCTGCTTTAGATAAAATTTGAAAGCTAGAATTGTAAGAGGCACTCAGGGGAACTGGGAACTAAACTAAACTAAAATTTCCTATGAAAGGAAATGCAAGAGCTTAAATTATTTCCACATTTTCTTTTGTTTCTATGTCATTCTGCATCATATTTGACGACCTAGAGTTTGACCGAGATGCAGTTGATCAAGTTGCGGTGCAGAGTGCCGCACCATCTTCACCATTCTTCCCACATCACAGGATATAGCCAGTGGAGGTGAATCTGCAGCTCTTGCAGGTGGTGACAGATGACTCAGAGGTCATGAGTACTGTACAAAAAAATACCCATCTACATGCAGCAAGGAAATGCTTGGCACAGGGAATTGATAAAATGTAGACTTCTTGGTCCTTGGTAT
This sequence comes from Neopsephotus bourkii, assembly GCF_033783945.1. NCBI lineage: Eukaryota > Metazoa > Chordata > Aves > Psittaciformes > Psittacidae > Neopsephotus > Neopsephotus bourkii. The sequence continues at coordinate 965,236 of NW_026902112.1, read as the reverse complement.
ACTTTTAATGCTTTCCCTCCTTTAAAGTGTGTGTCATGGAAGTGATTATAAAACTTCTCAAACTGTGCAGTTTGACTGCAAGGCTGTATGTCTGTTTGAGCCCAAGCTTGGTCTGTGATTTTACTTGACCTTAGACCACTTAAACTTTGTCGATTGTTGCTAATACCACTAATCAGTTTTACCACAGCATTTGGCTTTGTAGAAATACCACTTCCAGCTCTTCTCCACAGGGTCTTACGTGGTATTAAGCCTCTGATACTTGGTGTGTGCAGAATTTTGTTGTGTAACGCAGAGAACTTCTGTGTTTTCTCTTTCATTGGAGAGATATGTAATGTAACTTAAAAAGAAATTTATACTAAGCTGTATGACAGACATAATTTGCAGTATCCACAGGAAGAAAAATAATAGTTGGTAGTGCTGAATTTTGCTTGAAAAAATTTGATCAGTGATTAAAACCTAAGAATGATGTGCAAGTCTGTATTAGAAACACATGTAGTAGAAGTTTTGTTCTCTAGGTAGCTACACAGTGAATAGAATGGTTATTCATCTTGATAGGTATGAATAGGGGAAAATGTTCTGACAGCTAAGGTTTAATGGGTGGCATTTGTTTTAATTTCAAAATTACTTTATTTTTAGATGGAAGGGTTGAAAATCAGTAGAAGTATCTTGTTAAGTGATATAATAGGTTGAGTTTTTCTGTTCTTTAGAGCCTCCTAGATTTGACTGAATCTGCACTTAATTTTTACCCTAGGGATTAGAGCTTACAGGAGGAATTTCTATACATGCTATTTGAAAATTGCTTGTTCTCAGCTTTTTATTTTTTTTCCTTAACCAGTTAAGAACATCATAGCACGTCTATTGCAGCTATCTCCTCTTATATACTGGCTCTGAAAGCTAGTTCTAAACTGAAACAAGAATGTGGTCTTGATGTTTTATTGCTTTGAGTTAATATGTAGAGAAAGCTCATTTGAGAGTATTCAGGAGTAAATGCTCCCATCATTGCCGTTTCTTGGCAACCTGTACCAGGTTTATTGCATATAGGCAAGCAGCTGCCTAAGCATTGGTGGGAGGTTTTCATCTTCCTTGTTATTTTCATGAGTTGTGTAGAGGAGAGTATGATTTGAAATGCCAGTATCCTGGGATTTGGACAATGTGGATGCTTAGTGTTCCTAAAAGCTTCCGTGCAAGAGAGTGAAGGATGGAGAGGTCAGCCAGTGCATTTCATCAGTGCAGTTTAAATGGAATGTCATATGTGGGACAGCTTCCTTCTGAAGATAGATCAAAGCAGAGGTAGAGGGTTGTTTGCCAACAGCAAAGTAACTTGGGACAGCTTTCTGGGCAATGTCTTGGAGACCTGGAACTACACATCCTAGTAAATGCTTAACTTACCTGTCTCTTTTAGTGACCTCCAAGTCTTTTGTTTTGGCCTGGACATGGGCATAATGTTGCCAATGAATAGGACTGCTGTAGTTTCTAAGGGTGTCTTTGTGTGCCATCACAGCCAACAGAGGCATAAATGAAAGCTCAGTGGAGGAGAGGATGTTCAGTGAATCAGTAAGGAAGGATGGAGTACTTGATCCACTTCTGTGTAAACTCCTTCTCTGGACAGAGAGCCAGGCACAGAGAAATGAGGAGTATCTCTAGAGTAGAAGGGAGAGTGTGTATGACTTAGTGCTTTGTGCAGCGTGCTTAGTACGCATGTAACCTTCTGCATTCATAAGTAAGGAAATCACACTGAGGAAATTTATAGCAAACAAGAAGCAGGATTTAAAGTGGTGGCTGCTGCATGTGTGTGCACCTAAGAAATATCGTGAGGGGGCTTGGTCAGGAGGGTGATCTGTGGATGTTCCAGCTCTAGCCCTGTCTCAGGTGTTGTCTGTTGTAATGGCTTCGTAACAGCTTTTCTACTGGAAGCTAATGGTGCTTATGGGACATGCTTAGCTCTGTGGATGGATCTTAAAAGGGAGGATGTTGCCTGGAGGGCAGCATTCAGCCTATGGACTTTTTCATTGTTTTTCTGCAGTCTGTAGCTCCTGAAGCACTCCAGTTTTTGTTTTCATTACTTCTCCTTAGGTAGGTCCCTATCCATGAATTCATGAAGTTGTTTGAGTTAGGAGTATATTTCTGATTGATGCTATCAGAGTACAAATAGTAAAATACAACTGCCCATCTTCTTAAAAATCCAGCTAAACCTTTTTCCGTTTTTCAGGAGTGAAATGATGATGTTTTAAGCCTTGTATGTATTCCAAGGACACGAACTTACTTTAATTTAAAAACATTTATTTCCCTAATCGTCTGCTACAGAAACTTGGAAGGCATAGCATGTTAATGGGATCAAAGGACTGTGATGCGGATGCAAGTACTGGAAGCCCTTCTGTAACTACCAAGAAATTCTCATTTTGCAAGGCATGGGTGTTCTGAAGTGTATTCTCATGTTATAACTGTTTATACTTACACTTTAAAGCCTATCTGTCAAATTAGAAAGGCCAGATTATTTTTTTTTTTTTTTCTTTTTATTCTTGTTTGCCTTCTCCAATGAGCTTGGGGATTCTCCAGAAAATATTTTATTTCCCGCACAAGTTACAACTCCTAAACTGAGGTGGGTACTATAGAATCTACTGAACACTCGTTTAAAATGCTGTTTAATGTTTTCTTTACTTGAATTATGTACCACCTAGCCATTATGTCAAACACCTGTGAGGTCTGTTGGTTACAGTGGTGGGAAGGAGGGATAGCTGCCATGAGCGAGCTGTTTGAAGTTATTTTCTGTTCTTGTGGCTTTTCTTTTCTAAAACAACTGGATAGCTTCAAAGGACTTTTGTGTTGCAGTGAACACCAGTGTAGGGTGCTGGCCCATAGTGATGATCAGATATGGCAGAACGCCGATCAGCAGCTATGTTCTTGGCTGGGATAAACATCATGACCTGTTGTGAAAGCAGCAGTGCAGGAATCTGTGCTAAGGCAGGATCTGCATTCTGCCTGCTTCTCAAACGGAGGAGCTCCTTTCCAGCTTTGATAAAACAACTGATATTTTGGGGCATAATTGGAAGTTCTCACCTTTATTTTTACTGCATGTACTTCACAAGTACTTTTGCAGTAAAACTGTGCCTTTGCCTGTGGTGCTGATGATGATAGTGATAATGATTATGATTTTTATTGTATCATGCTTTACAGCTGCAGCTGATGCACCAAGGAGGTGTCTATCAGGAGGACAGTAGTGCTGTAGTAAGGTACCCCAGCTAGCCCTAGATGAACTTGCTTGCTTTCTGGATCCAGTGCAGCTTTCTGAGGCTTTGTTCCTAACAACGGAGCTAATTAGCTGGGGTGTTATATCGTGCTAAAGTGGTTATCTTGCTTCCAGTTCCAATGTGCTTCATTTAGCGATAGCTCACATATCTCTGCAAAACATGGTATTGTATTGTTTAGGCCTCTCCCAAAATACTTATGTGGAGAGATTTATAACAGAGTGCTCAGTTCTGTTTCCTTATTTCTTTGGTCTTTGCACAGTGGTGAATTAGCTCCTCATTTTGGGATGTTTCTTTTTCCGCTGTGCTGCTGAAAGCCTCTTTTTGCACGTCTTTTCTTGTTTGTGTGCCTCACCACCAGACTCACCTTTCCACATCTTAACTAGCCCTTTGTGCTTTGCTCCTCACTCAAGGTAACAGTTGCTGTAGGAGCAGCCTGCCTTTGCTTTTCTCTGTGCTTATTTAGGAGCATGATACCTAAAGGATTACGTGAGAAGGGCGAGGGAGTTGTGTGCTTCCACTTTACCAGGAGAGAAGAATCCAGAACCTTGCCTGCTCTCTGTATTTTCTTTTTCCCACCTGCATGGTGCAGTGAAATACCACCAAGTGGTGTGCGGCAAAACTCCAGAAGCATCCTGGCAATTCCCTTACTTCATTCAAGGACCAAAAGAAGTGGATATGGAAAACAGTATGAAGAAGAACCGTCTCATATTTTCAACCCCTTAGGGTTTTTTTTGTGATCTGTCCCCAGTAAATAGTCAATGTAAAGCTGAAGTGGAAAGAGACTGGAAGTGCCCTGCTCCAAGTAAAAATGCCGACACTATGAGATGGTCTAATCAAGGTCAGAGCTCCCCTGTTTCAAAATTTTCCAGTGCCTGTGTGTTGCCTTTTTTTTTTTTTTTTAACTTGTTTGGGTTTCTAAATCATTCACTGACCTAAGAAATACAGTTATTGTAGTTAACAATACTGTTATAACACACACTGACAAAATCCAGATAACTCGAAGTTGGGCTGACACTTGATCCTTTACTCATGCTATTGTTCCATAATATTTTTTCCTCCATGACATCATGAACTATGAAAGTGCCAACATTTTTTTTAACTGCCTGGCCTTTTCTTCCTTCATGCCATAACCTTTATGTTTAAAAATAACGTGTCTTCTTTTTCCTTTTTTATTTTTTTGTTTGGTATTTAGCATACATTTCAAGAAAACCCGATGGCCGTGTGAGAATGTTTAACATCTGTGGTGGTTTTACCACCGTGTATTCAAGCAGTTGGCACATGTATTTATCTGCAGGGGTACAATGACATTTTTCTCAGCAGCTGTATCCATGACAACAACGGGGAATGTCCGTGCCTCCTCTTTAGTTTTCAGAAGAATATGAATTCTTACCTTCCTAATGAAAGGCCTAGAAGAGAAAGCTATGCAGTTTTAATCATGGCATATACCCTTTAGCCATTCAGTAATGACCTCTTCCAAGTGTTTTAATATCAAGAAAGTATCAAAAGAGCAAAGTTAAAACACATGTATCCATATGCACTGAGAGAAGAGCAAGTCTGTTTCATAATCACCCGCTCCAACCTAGGGTGAATTGTGCAAGTGTTTGAAAAACTAGGGTTTTTGGGAAGTTAATTTTATTTTCAGTGTTGACCTCTATACAATGTGTGTAATTTAAACACAAGTTCAGAGATGTGAGGAAGAGCGTATAATTAAAAAATACATTTTTATGCCATGACCGATCCATCCCCCTGTGTGCCTAACAATCAGAGTTATTCCTGACACTGTCTATCGATGTCTTTAAATCCAGTGAGTGGTATGTGAAGTGGTACAGAAGTAGTAGATGGGGCAGCTTTTCAAGAACGCTTAGCATCCAGCAAATCCACAGTGACTTATTTACATGCCTAAATAGAAGTTGTTGATGCTGAATGCTCCTGAAAATCTGGTGGTGTTTAAAGCAGTCTCTTATCATGACCAGAGCAGAAGTTGGAAAATAAAACAAAGAGTCTGAGTAACTTTATTTTCTCTTAAACAGAAGATTCAAGGATGAGGCCAATATACACATCCTACTAATATATAGGCTGCCAAAAGCAGTGATTTCTTAGGAGCTGAGATTTTGATTGCTATGAAAATGAAGTTACAAGCCTTACTGCTTTGAGAGACTAAATGTCTGTCTTAATAGCTCTACTGTGTGTGCTCTACTCTGTTCTCTTGACTAGTTTCTCTCCTCCAAGAAGAGCCAGCTATACCTCATACCAGGTTTTCAGATCATTTGTTGCTTTAGGAAAAAAAGAAGCACTATGACAGATGGTAGAAGTATTTAAATTGATTTATTCATAGTTACCTGTAAAAATGTCTATTTTTTTCTTCAGATCAACAGGAGTGTGAGAAATGGGGTAGAAGACACCTTACTTACCATTTTCTGCCTCTTGCTCTCTGTCAAGGAGAAGAGAGGGAGGGGGAGTTGGTACCTTCAGCTCTTGGGAATTTGCAGGAGACCAGGGGAGCCATAGAGGTGATGGAAGGAGAGACAGAAGCCCAGTTGGGGGGCTTCTGAAGGTCATGCTCTGTTGAGGAGTGAACTCAGAACTGCTGGTGTACAAAGCAGAAAACTTGGCCTCTAAGGCTGTAAAGAATTAGGGAGAGGTTTGTGTGCAAAGCTTTTAAATGTTTCACTTGGCAGTTCTAAATTTTCACTATTTGTAGGTATATTGTATTTAATAATAAACTGTCACTTCCAGGGTTCAGAGTTACTTGGTGCCCTTTGCTATGCCCACCTATGGGAAAGAAAGAGGCCAGCTGGCTAATGGCTCTACATACCACCAAACCTCAGTTTATGACAGTTTAGGCTAAGATCAAAAGCTTTTCCATTCCCAGGCAAGAGGAAGAAGCTATGACAAACTCAGGACTCCCTGAGGACCACCTGGACCCCCTTCTAGAGAGAAACCATTCCCTGAAAGATGGGACAGAATGTCTGTAGAGGCTGTTACAAAGTCCTTAAGTGGAAGAAGTATCTGTTTTCCCATCAGGGCAAGAACAAGCCTGGCTTATCTGATGATTTGTGACAGAAGCTCTTAAAAGGGGGAGAAATAGCCAAATGTATGTGGGTTTTGAAGTGGAATAAAGAGAGGTCTTCTCTGCCTCATTGCAGAGCTTCTGAACTGCTCCACAGGAGGAAGATCAAAAGACTTCTTGCTGGGAAGGGCGTTGGGATGATTTCTGTTTTGTTTTGAGCTCCCAGACTCCCAGCAAAAGACTGCAGTAGATCTGTCCGGTGATTCAATGCCTGAAGCTTTAATCCTTTCTCAGGAACAGCTTCTTGTGAGTTTAGTGAATGAAGTAAATGGAAGTTCTTATTCTGAGCAAAATCTTGGGTATGATAGAGAATATGTCCCTTTTCTCCTTGCAGGAAATGAGGAAAGCCTTGGAAACCAGTTAATTGGAAAACCAGTGAAAAACAAACCCGCTTCTGTTACATGAGCATAGTTGCCGCTAAGAAAACTTTGATTTTACAAAGGCAGTAGAATTACTTAGTACAGTTCTTACCTTGGTATAAGGAAAATCATAAAAATATAATTAAAACCATAGAAAGGTTAGGGTTGGAAAGGACCTCAAGATCATCCAGTTCCAACCGTCTGCCATGGGCAGGGACATCTTCCACTAGATCAGGTTGCTCAAAGCTGCGTCCGGCCTGGCCTTAAGCACTGCCAGGGATGGAGTTCATTCAGAGATGCTATTTACAGCTTCTCTGGGCAGCCTGTGCCAGAGCCTTACCACTCTCACAGCAAAGAATTTCTTCCTTATATCTAACCCCAGTTTAAGTTTTAACCCGTTACCCCTTGTCCTATCACTACAGTCCCTAATGAAGAGTCCCTTCCCAGCATCCTTGTAGGCTCTCTTCAGATATTGGAAGCCTGCTATGAGTTTTTATGCAGCCTTCTCTTCCCAAGGCTGAACAGCCTTAGTTTTCACTCCCTGTCTTCATATGGGAGGTGCTCCAGTCACCTTATCATCCTTGTGGCCCTCCTCTGGACTTGCTTCAGCAGCTCCATGTCCTTTTATGTTGGGGACACCAGAACTGTACTCAGTTCAAGTCTCAGTTGCTGAAGTAGTTCTTTACTTCGGGGTTTGTGAAATGTCCACATTTCACAGCTGTTCATGCATACGCAGATACCTTTCTTATTCCTTGTATTTAATGAGAAGAAAAGGATGCACAGCAACTGTTGGTGAATTTTCAAGGTGACCTTCAGTGAACGACCTTTGGGTGCAGCGTGTTGGCTGGGTGTCTGCTGGACACGCAAGATTTCTCTCTGTTTCTCATCTATGGGTGGTATGGAAGGAAGGGTCATTTTCCATTCTTGGGGTGGGGATTGACAGGCAGCACCTGCTGCAGGGAGTCAGCAAGGCTGGACTGGCATTGGCCATGGCATTCCTGCACCCCTCGGGACTGTGTGCCAGCCAGCCTTTGACAGTGTCAAGAAAAAAAAGATGCAAGAGACAGTGATGGACTCTGCAGTAGGTATTTTATTGTTGCGCCCTGAGTTAGTGCCCTAGAAACGTCCTCCTCTTCCAGCATTATTGGGAGCACTGTGCTTGCTTTTCTTTCACAGCTTCTTTTGCTTTTCTTTTTTTACATTTGTTACATCATTTCCTTGTGAGTGATGTTTGGTTTATGCTGAATGCATACCTGATGGAACTACTCATTTGAGTGCTTGGTCTCTATGCCAATAAACAATATACCTTGGCAGCACCCAGCATTTTTTCCCAGTGAACGTGTCAATGGTTGCAGGGACTGGATGGCAATAAAAACTCATGGATGATCTTGAAATAAGATGTATATTTTTAACTGAATGTGGCCATAATTCAGCAGTTGTAATAGAATCATAGAATAATAACATGGTTTGAGTTGGAAGTGACCTTAAGATCTAGTTCTGACACCCCTGCCATGGGTAGGGACACATTCCACTAGACCATGCTGCTCGAAGCCCCATCCAACCTGGTCTTGAACTCTGCCAGGGATGGAAAATTCACAGCTTCACTGGGCAACCTGTTGCAGTGCCTCACCACTCACACAGTAAAGAATATCTTCCTTTTACTAACCTAAACTTCCCCTGTTTAAGTTTAAACCCATTACCCCTTGTCCCTGATGAAGAGTCCCCTTCCAGCATCATTGCAGGACCCCTTCAGATACTGGAAAGCTTCTGTAAGTTTTAAAAATATTAGTGAACTCCCTTGTTTGTAACATCAGTATTAGTTTGATGAATCAGTTTATCAATAAAACAGGCTATTTCTCTAGAAAGATCTAAAAGAGGGATAATTAACTCTGTAGCTCATTTTGTCTGTCTGCCTTTTGTCCAATGGAGTCTGGAAGCAACATAATAGAATATAAAGTATTTAAAATTTCATTATCTAAAATTGCTTTCCCTAATTCCATTCACTTTGCATGTTGCAACACCATGTATTCTGTTCAGAGCTGCTAATGAACTAAGTTCCATTTACCTGGTTACTCCTAGGCTTCTCTAATAAAGTCGTGAACTAATAAACTTCAGAGCTGAGGTACAGCAGATGTATCTGTAGAAGTGTCTGGTAATAATGGGCTGATCTTTATCTGTTTTGTTAAAGACAACATGGAAAAAAGAGTCTAAACTATTTTGAAGGAAAGGGATCTTTGTTTTTTTGTATTGATATAATTTTCTAGCTATATCTTTTTGTCACTTAGGTTCACATCATCCATGTATCATGTCCATGCAGCATTGCTCAAGCCATCTTTGAATAATTACTTTTAAGTACTTAGAATTTCATAAATAAAAATATTAATACCTCTCTGATTAGAGAGTTCATACTCTTTTATCATGCTTTGCCTTCAAGAAACTGCTTTATGATGCAAATAGATGATATCCATCATCTGAAATGCTTTTAACCATCAGTCTGAATATAAAACCATAGTGTTTTTTGAGGTGAAAATAGATGTCAGAAAAGCTGAATGAAAAAATAATTAAAAACCTACTTTGAACCAGATTATTTTACATGAAAATCATGCAATACATACAGCTAACAGGATAACAGAGGGAAATTTAGCCTTTGTATTGTGAATCTAATAGCTTTTTTTATAACCTCTGAAAGGAGTGGGTAAGATGGGATCCGTAACACTTCATTTCACTGAAGGTAGAGGTCATCTACCTTGTCAGCCAAACTCCCACTATAGCCAGGGGAAATAAAAAGGTGCCTCTCTAAAGCAGTATTTTCATCTTCCCCACCCCTCTTTCCCATTTTTTGGATGTTCCTTTTTTTATCACTTGCTATTATCTGGTCAGATTTTACTTTTATCTGTATGACAATGAGTTAGCAATGGGAGTTGCTAACATGGAGCCTGAAGAACGCCAGAGGTTTCTGTAGGATATTACTGCTTCCCTTCTCTTCCCTCTTCTGAGTAATTTAGTTTTGGATGCATTATTTCTGCCCTGCTGTAAAATACATAATTTCTCCAGATAGTTGGAGATGATGTGCTCTGCTTCCAAAAAGGTGACTGTGTTGGTAAAAAGGGAGTTACTGAGTCCCACCTCACATTTAGGTCACCTGGTGAAATGCTGTACTAATTACCTTAGAAGAGCAGCTTAAATAAGAACCTGAGCAAGGTAGCTGTGTATTTGGGTAGCAAAACCAATTCACTCACAAATAACTTTCCAAATGCTCATGGTCATGGTTTCACCCGCTGCTCAGGGCAAATCTCAGATCTAATCTTTCCCATGCCCTTTTCCACTACATGAAAATGACTTTTGGTAGGGCAGTTCTACCAGTTTAAGACTGCTCTGTTGAAGTACAAAGTGTCAAGTGTTTTGTGATTGATTTTGTTAATATCTTCATGGAAAGTATGAATCAAAATCGCATGGGAAAGAGAATAGCATTTTCATTCACTAAGTACATTGGTGGATTGAATTTACACGAATTTGGAGCTCAGTTGACTTTTGGAGGAGCACTCACACTGTACGATAGGTGTCAAAAAATTATGCTCACAAAACAGGGAAAATGCATCTCTTAATAAACACCTAAGCCGTCGCGCTTCCTTGTAGGTAAGTAAATAGATAATATGTGTAGATGAGGCACATTTAATGAGAACAAAGGCAAGTGCAGCTCTTTGATGCTGGAATATAAGTAACTTATTTTTCTTTACTAAAAGATTGCTTTAATCAACTGCTGTTTTAGACAAGGAAAAATCATTTGTTTAAATATGTGTTAGTTAAAGGTAATAGTAGAAGTTTTTGGGGTGTGTAGATGAATCAAGATGTCAGGTGTCAAGTGGTTGAGGTGACTATGGGAGGCAGAGGACTTTTTTTCTGTAAAGGTTCCAGTATTTCCACTTCTTCACAGTTCCTCCATGCTTTTTCTTCCCTGTCCTTCACTCCAGTGCTTTTGGACCTTAATTACCCATACACATGCATCCAACTCCCTTTCTTCTTTCTGTGTTGTGTCACACTGCCCTCCTGCCTTTCTGTATTTTGGGTTCCCACCTGTATAACTTGTCCCTTTCATATTTCAGTGCCTAAATTACCCATGGGGTAGAGGTAATCCTTTGCAAGAAGGCTTTTGTGTGAACATGAAAAGTGCTGGGAGGTGAGGAGGAGTGCTTTTTTTGTGTGTGTTTCATTTTCTTTCTTAATAGCCCCTTTCTCCTACCTGACCCTGGGCAGGCAGTGAGGAGGAGCAGGAGGAGAAGCTACTCCCTCCTTTGAGCTCCTGGCTGGTTCAGTCTCACGTTTCTTTCCAGTTTGAACCGCACCAACACTGATAAGAAATGCAGATGTTTAAAAATATCTCAAATAGCTGAAAAGATTTGGAGTATAGCTTTCTATTTACTCGTAGATGGAAATTTTCTTTTCCTTCAAAGTGTCATGCTCATGGAACATCCCAAACTGGAAGCTCAAAGTATTGCTTTATATAGAAACATTTTGCTGTGCAGTTTAGCCAATCGGGTGAATTCTTTCTATATTAGATTATGTGGGGCGTAATAAATCTGGCTGAGGGCAGTGGCGTATAAAAACCTTGAGAGGCAGAATAGCCACAGTACATACTCAAAATCTTGTATTTAGCAGATTTGTGAGGAAACTCCTGGGAAATAAGAGTTAGACTAGACTTTTGGTTTGGTTGAAGACATAGTTCTAGAGAATCAGTGAAACAGTAAGTATTGTAAGAAAATTAAGCCTGCGAACTATGAGTTTATATCCATAAAACCAAATTTCTATGTAAAGGCAGATGTGTCTGAGAATGACGGATTTTAACTGAGCTAATTTCAGCAGTAGCATTTAAGTTCAGTAAACTTGTGCAGTGGTCTTTCTGTCTATTTATGCTTTAGGTTTTAGATTTCAATTTTTACTATAGATTTTTTTAGTTAACCTACAGCTGTCTCTCTCATTGTAATATATGCTGTTATCTGTGACTGGTTTATTTTATTAATATGCAGTGGATACCTAGTCCTTCATGCAGCACCTGTCTTAAATTTTATTTAATTTGATGTATATAACTGACACTTACCTGAAACAATCTTTTCCCCTTCCTCGTAATGTTTTCTTTTAAAACTTTTCATGTTCACAATAGCAGAGATTCAGAATATTACTATGCAGGAATCAGAATTTTGTGTTGCTGCTGAAGGTACAAAAATATTATCCTAGTTTTATTTTGATCCCCATTTCTATGAAGATGAAAATGATTAGTTATGAACCCTTCATGTAAAACATTGCATAATGAGTTATTACAAGAGAAATGCTCTGTGGTTTGTCGCTGCCTTCATACTAATTTTCTTAATTATAATGTCAATTTTCAAAGATACATTTTGGCAACAGCTAGATCATCAACTTCCTCTTGAAGCTTTTTACTCCGAAGACAGATACTTGGGACTCTTACTTTACTAAAATAACTATGTACTTGACATTACAGGAACAGTTATTTAGAACCTGTCAAGGAGAGCATTATACCATGTTGTTGAATACTTACTGATATGCAGTAGTAGATAAATTGATAGTTTAAAATACCTATTTTCAAAGCATAAAGAAGCAAGATAACAGTTGCCCATTGAACACACAGCTGCTTGTTTCTTTTACTGAAGTTACTTTTAAATGTGACTATTAAATGACAACTTTTAGCATTATAGTATTAATTCAGTAGGTTTGATTTATTGATACTACTATTATAATCTATTGTACTGTCTGCATTGCTATGAAGCAGAAGTGTGCTCTGGATATCACCATCATCAAAAATACCTTCTTTAAATTGTTCATTTCATTAAATAGTTCTAGTAAAAAGCTGTAAAGTATTAAATATAAAATTAAGTCAAAGAAAAAAAAAATCCAATCTGAGACCTGACTAAGTAAGTTTCCCATTTCAGTATTATAGAAAGTACTATAAGAATGGGAAGCCTGTTTGGAGTCAGTGAGTATGTTGAGGAAGTTATTGGCAGCCCAGAAGTATCCCCAAAGGAGGAGGACATTATCATATATTGTTACATGTAATTGTATAGATGATATGACCTATTTCTCAGAAATTGAGGTAGATTCAGTGCGAGGGTTGTCACTGGGATGCTTAGGTTGTTATTCAAGGTTAGCTTGCTAAAGGTGTAGAGTGAAAAAGCAGATAATGAAAGAAGGGGAAAACCCGAAAGAAACGCATCAAAAAACGCATAGGTCAATATGTTGCCTTGTATACAGAAGGGGATTTCAGTTAATTCAAACTTGTATCAAAGCCATGAAAACCAGCAAGCTCCGTTAAGATGATGGAGCTCCTACTGGTCCTTTTCTTTGATACGTCTGCCTTGCAAAAGAAGTTACTCCAGTGTGGTTAACTAGTGTGGTTACATGATGTTTGAAAATGTGATCTGATTTATTCCCTCTTTTCAGCTTCACTGAACAGGGTACTTTAATCTGAAAGCTTACCCTTTTTCCCTGCTTTGGGCAGAGCTTTGCAAAACCACTGGGAGTTGCACTTTAGGTTTTGCAAGTTCTTTTTCTTTTGTGCCTTCGTTGCAGTGTTCACACTCAAAATACTGGGATGGTGAAGCCATGCTGATTCTGCACCATTGGTATCACCATGCAGAGATGAAACCCTATTAAAAAAACGTATGCCTGCAATGGTGGTCTCTTTCTGTGGCTGTGGGTTTTTTTTTTTCCCAGTCTTGTCGTTTGCTCCTCTGAGTTATGCTGGTGCAGTTCTATGCTTTGCACTGAAAACAAGCTTTGGCATGATCTGGGCTGAAAATAACTTCTAAACAAAATAATCTTTTTTTAAACCTCAGTCATTTCATTGATCCAGGTTGCAGCAGTGTAGTTGATGGGGTGAAATACAGGTGAGTATATGGGTGATGGAGAATAGGGTGGAACAAATAGTCATCTTCAGGATGAATTTGCATGCAGGAGCTAACCTGCTGTGCAGCCAAGTGAAGTTTCCTACCTTGGCAGGGGAGAGAAGGAAGATGCCTCTGAAGGCCTCCAGAGGGAGATCCTGTCCTCCTCAGTTGAGGCTCCTCTACTTCAAAGGTGGTTCACAATAGAGCTGATAGTATAATCACCAGTAAATTCTGTAGCAGCTACTCCAAATCCACCATTAAAAAAAAAAAAGTAAAAATTAAAATTAAGTGGATCAATTTCCGTTGAAAAAAATATGTAAGTTGCCAAGTCATAATCAAATTTTTAGTTTAACCTTATGATGCTAAGTTTCACTCCTCAGTTCTGATATTCCTATTTATAAACTTAAAATTCCATGGCTGTAAATGCATGTGGAACAGGGAATATGTTTTATTTTTCATCTGCGTAGCTTTATGTCGATATCCAGATTGCTATTTAAGGAAATAAGCTGTAAAGTAAGGGAAAACAGCTAAAAATAGGAGCCACTAATACACGCTCATCCAAGTAGAACATGTGGAAAACTTCCGTTGAGTGTGCTGGAGATTAATTTTAAGGGGAAAAGAAAAGAAAAAAAAGTATTATGTTAAACTGGGGATAAACACAGCCTTTTAACAGAGGAGGAGAGCTACGTCAGACTGTTAGTTTAAAACTAGAAAGGAAATAGGGAAAGGAAGAGGGAGGTTTGTGCAGCCCATGTGGTGAACTTGATCTGGCTCAGAAATAATTGGGAAAAAATTGGGAAGCAGAACTAAGTGAGGGAAAAGATGGGATGTTTGCTTAGGGATTCTTGGCTGTGTGCATATATCTATCGTTTTCATGCCATCTCAGCTCAGCAGTGAACTTAAACAGAGTATCTCCAGTTGAGTGATTGGAATTTGGGAAATAAATTGGAGATTTCATGATGCCTGTGCAACTGCAATGTCAGAGCAAGTACTGTCATGTTTTATTCTTTCTCCACACCCTTTTTTTAAATATTCCCCCTCCCCCCCCCAATGTTTTCATCTAGATACAGCATTTTTCTGCCCACTTGTGCCAAGAAGTATTTTCTTGGATTATTAAGACCAATTAAAAGGTCAGATAGAGAAGAAACAATCTGCTTTGAAATGAGATTGGGGAAAAAGTGATTATTAAAAAGTACATGTATTTTGTTGAAAGGCAGAAGACTAGCTGGAATGAGTAAGAGGGAGAGGCACAATATACCCTTCTGGTGTTGGTTGTTATAACCGAGCAAGTTGGGACAGATCTGCAGTGCACCAGGAAGTGAAAACCAATTATTTGTAGAGCTTAAATTGTGTGGGAAGAGGAATAAAGTCCAATCTTTTCCACTTCATTTAACCCAAGCCCTGAAATTTGTACAAAGGCTTGGTTTAACCGCCATCCTGCTTGATCATTTCCATCAAAGCAGTGTAGTATTTTGGCAATGGAGTAGATTCCAGTGTCTTGAATTCTGTTATTAAATTAATTCATGGTTTAATAAGTGTACCTCCTTATTTTGGGGCCAGTCTTCACCACTAGATTCAGTTTTTTAGATACAAGGAAAAAAGGGAGAATTTTTACTAACAGTTTTAGTATCTCTGATTCTTTCAGAAAGAGGAAGGTTTCAGTTACCCATTTTTATAGGATGCTCACCTACTGTTCAGGGGAGCAGTTTCTGCTTGTACATGACATACATGACATAAATCGGCAGGAAAGTTACTCCCTAATTGAGAAAACATTGCAGATTAGATGACTGTTGAACGTTGCACAGCCAATGCTTGAGGACTGGAATATTTTATTTCTCATGCTTTTTCATTTTATATTTTTTATTTTTGATTTATAACTTGTCCTGGGAGTGTTTTCATATTCATCCAGAAAGAGAATACCTGTATGCATGGGACCGTATGCATGGTAACCATACCTAAAATTTGCATTCTGCTGGAGCATTTTACAGTATATGAAGTTCTGACGCACAGAACTGAGCCAGTTGACTGTGCTGATCAATAAATACAAGAAACATGGATCACTTGAGATAGAATTGAGAGTGTTTACAACTTGTAAAAAAGAAAAAAAGTGGTAAATGGATGCAAGCATAAAACAGTAACTTGTAGGAAGTAGAGTCAGTCACTGTGGAGACAGGGAGCTCTTGCTATTTGTTGTGATTACTCTGGTTTAATAATTATAACTCCTTCCATGTTAATTCAGAAACCAGATGTTAAGTTGATGAGAACGAATCCATTATGTTTTCCCATTTCTGTTGTGAATTTTTTGTTCAATTTCAGTAAATAAAGTCCCAGTGCAGTTAGTGGAAACCCTGGGGCAGGATTCAAATGAAGCCCCCAGACTCTGCTCAACTTCCCTTAGTGCATTACACAGCTGAATGAAATGCTGCACCTGTGAAATGATGGTGATATGCCTTTCATCTCCTCGCAGGATGGCAGCGCTTCTGAAGTGCATCACATGGTATAGTCTAGTGAGTAGGAGGTAACCCAGTACTGCACCCTTTCCCCAAATTCATTGCTTATTTGCATTTTAAAAAATCATTTATTTATGCTCTTCTTTTGCTCATCTACTTCACCTACGGCCTGTTCGTGATAAAAAGTAGGGGGTCAACACCTGACATGGAGTAAAGATCCTGTGTTTTCAAGAATTGAGTGGTTTAAAGGATGGGGTGGGGAGTGTGATGTAAGGGTGGAATCATATTTTTCCTTGGGTGGAAGTAATACTTAAAGCTGATGTTCCTTGTTTAGAAAGCACTTCCAGTTTTGATATTTTTCTCATGTTTCGATAGCTTTAAATATATTTAACAGTTGAATCAAATAATAACATATAGCAATTGAGTTATAAATGTAGAGAGGCCAGTGAGTAATCCATGCAAGTGAAAAAATGAAGAGTTTTCCCTTTGCTTCAATTAAGTTTCAGATGCTCACTTTCATAAATTTCTGAGCTATGGCCTATGAATTAGTAAGTGCCTTTTGGGGCTTTGGAGACAGGAAGAATAGTAGCTCTCCTGGTTTCCAGGCTTGTCAGTATTGAGCAGCAGTGCGAAAAAGAGGACTGGAAATAGGAGCAGTTAATGCTCTCTGCTGTGGAAACAGGCAGCAGTCCAAATTATATTAATTATATATTAATAAATAATATATTATTTATTATGTGGTTCTATTCAGCTAAACTTATTCTTGCATTGCAGATTTTGAGACAGAAGTGAGGCTGAGATTTTGTGTGTGTATGCACATATATAAACATACATGCATGCATATCAATAGGTGCAGAAATATATAGAAAAATATATGTAGTTGCGCTGGTTTGGCTGAGGTAATTTTCTTCGTAGTAGCTTAGTAGGGGGCTGCATTTTGGATTTGTGCTGAAAACAGTGTTGATAACACAGGGATGTTTTTGTTATTGCTGAGCAATGCTTACACAGAGCCAAGGCCTTTTCTGCTCCTCACAACACCCTACCAGTGAGTAGGCTGGGGGTGCACAAGATGTTGGAGCAAGTCACAGCAGTCGCAGCCAGGTCTGCTGACCCCAAGTGACCAGAGGGATGCTCCATACTATATGGTGTCATGCTGAGAATATAAACCTGTGGGAAGAAGAAGGAAGGGGAGGATGTTCACAATGATGGTGTTTGTCTTCCCAAGTAACTGTTACAGGTGATGGAGCCCTGCTTTCTTTGGGATGGCTGAACACCTGCCTTACCATGGGCAATGGTGAATGAGTTCCTCATTTTGC
This sequence comes from Neopsephotus bourkii, assembly GCF_033783945.1. Classification (NCBI taxonomy): domain Eukaryota; kingdom Metazoa; phylum Chordata; class Aves; order Psittaciformes; family Psittacidae; genus Neopsephotus; species Neopsephotus bourkii. Next base: position 947,894 of record NW_026902112.1, on the reverse strand, counting down.
TTTGCTTGTGTATGTGTGGTGTTTGCTTTACCTGTTAAACTGCCTTTATCTCAGCCCACAGGTTTTCTTACTTTTCTGATCTTTCCCCATCCCACTGTGGATGACTGAGCGAGTGGCTGTTGGGACTTAGTTGCTGGCTGGGGCTAAACCACAACAGTCCTTCTTGGTGCCCCATGTGGGGTTTGAAGGATTTGAGATAATGATGGATTGGAACGTGTTAAATCAAATTTATAGTTGCTGTTGCTGTTTAGTTATCAATTGTCAGGCTCCTGTGCTTGCCATGGGGCATGCTTGCCTTCCTGTATATTAGAATTTTGTGCTTATAAGTGGCTGCTTTTTGCAGTGACTAGTTTTGCTTTGTTTCATGTTTTCCCCACTCTTCTTTTTCACCTCAAAAGCCGTCCAGGTGAATTAACATGTGTCTTCATCACAGAATCATAGAATATCAGGTTGGAAGGGACCTCAAAGATCACCCTCTCCAACCTTTCTTGGCAAAGCATGATCTAGGCTATATGTCCCAGCACCCTGTCCTGATGTAGTGGCATCCCTGCTTTATCTCAAAGAGGAGAAAATTGTTTAGACATTAATGTTGGTTTGAAAGGCCATGTCTTCATTACAGTTTTTAAACAGATGTGTAATTGGTGCATAGGGTTGGCTGCTTTCTGTCAATATTCTGTTAGTCACTACAGCTGCAAGCTGTCAGGATCTTCTGGATCATGGTTGTTTTCTAATTATCCATTTCCAGTGTCTTCTCTTTTAATTTAATTTGTCTTTTTTTTTTCTCCTTTTTTTTTTTTTTTTTAGTGTGGTTAGGACTGAGTTTTTAGCACTGTAACTGGCCCCCAGCTTTCTTAGTTTTGCTTGTAGATGCATATATTTTGTACGTAACGATCTGCTTAGATACTACTCAGTAATAGCACATTTTCCATCTTTTGGGGGGGGGTTGCATAGCTAATTTCATGTATTAAGATAAGAACTGAGGGCTAACCTTTCCTTTTAAGTCTAGTAGGGAAAGAGTAAACAGAATCATGGCTTTAAATAGTCTTGCTGTATTAAATGGGATGCTGTCATTCCATTGTAAGGAAATACTAAAACTGTTAAGGAGTGTCTGAGAGCAAATGCTTTTTCTTAAACAAACTGCTGATGAATACCTGTAGAAGATTCAGCAAAGGAGTCAGTGAAGTTGGGTAATCAGATTAATAAAAGGAAATTTCCTTTTCATGTATCTACTTGATTAGGTATCTCAAGTAATTTTAAAACGTAAGATTTTGGAAAATGTAAGCCTTTCATGTAGTATTTTTGTCAGGTTGTTTGTGCAATGTTGCACCATAGTCCATCCAACTTAAATATTCTTCATAGTTTTGCATTGTGCCTGCTTTCCATCTACAATGCGCTTACCTCCAGCCCACCGTCCTTTCCAAAACTGGTTGTGTGCTAAGTTAAAAGATACGCAAACCTTGGTCCAATTTCTAGCTCAGATTTAAACTTACTATGCAATATATTCTGAATGGTATGAGAAGATAATTTTTGTGGTATATTTTTGATTATTTCAATTTTACTTTGATCACAAACTACCTTGATTTTCTCATTTATTTTGCTTATAATCTACCTTGATACTTTTTAGAGAAAAAAGCTTTAGAAACTTGGTTTTGCCTGTGCCTGCTTTTGTTTGCTTTTGATGTAAGAATTGTAAGGCAATATATATGCTTTTAGCATTAGTTGGAAATGGTTCACCTTGTTTTCACAATTTTGCATTTGAATTTCCATATTTAATGTAAATGCCTGCTGAAAAACTAATGGAGTTTTATAATTCTCTGTTTAACTTGCTAGGGAGTTTTTATGCACTGAGACTGCAATTAAGGCATGCTTGTCTTAAGTAAAAAAGAGGTGTACCTTTATTAACCATACATTTTGGAATTAAGTATTCTCAGATTGTTTTGCAGTTTATTCAAATTGAAATGTGTTGCTGAAATCTAGTTGCAAATTTTCAGTGATTAAAAAATGCTTTTAAATTTCCTCCCTTCAGTAGATAGCGCATCTTAAAGTGAAAGTAAGTTGATCTCCCTCCTGCGCAGTCTCTAGGTTCAGAGATGTTTTTAAATGGAGGGCGGTATTGCCAGTTAACTTTAGGCTTTGTGACTGAAACGAGTTAGTGAGTGGTACAGCTATTTGTTACATAGAGAAAGCTCAGGTTAACATTTTCAATAATAAATACATTTTAAAATATCTCCCATTTTCTCTAGAAGTGCTGGAACCCACTATCTCAGTTTTTAATTTCTAGTATATATAGATAGTTAACATCTGTGTTTAAAGTGAAATTACACAAGTGAATTAGACAGAAAAATGTGAGCCATAAATCTCTTCATATGTGAATTTTCAATTGGTCAGTAGGCTGCATTAGAACTCCATGAAGTTGTCTTTGGTTACAACAGTTTAATGGAATATTTGTTTCTTAGTTATCTTCTATTTTAGTTTTGTGTCTTCTCAGTCATGTTTGTGTATGTACAGCAACAGGTACTTTATCTAACAACTGGTTGCATCTGGAGGAAAGTAATTCATGTGATATTAATGTTACTTTTTTCTAAGAAGTAGTATTGGTTTAAATTGCTAGAATAATGTATTCAAACGGGCTTAATTTTTAAATTAATCTCTTCTCACTGATACTGAATGATTATTCTGCTTATCATTCCTTTGATATGTGTGAGGTTTTAATGCCAAAGTGATGTTTGGGTACGGAAACTGCTTGTAAATACAGACTGACATAAAAATGTAAATCCTCAAACGATAGAAACAATTATGTTTAAAACTCTGCTTTAATGTTCCAGTGATTTACTTTGAGGAACAAACACTTCATTTTTAAACATCCTGCTAGACGTAACTTTTACCAAATGAACTGGACTGAGACTTTTACATGTGTCTCCTCATTGCTCTCGTATGCTGAATGTCCAGATACCTTTTCTTTGGAGCATGCAACTGTATTTCCAGCTTTTAAGGGTATGTGAAGGCTGTCAGATTTCCTAAACTTACCTGCAGTGATCTGAAGCATGAGATTAAGGCTGAGTGTCTCCAGAAGTAGTATTTGAGATTCATGACCTCATTAGACATATGACTGTACATTTTGTGAAGAGTTTAAAATCACGTTGTTTTAAATAGTCAGTCCATCAGATCATTTGCTTGGCCCGTGTAGTATTTCTAATGAAGAAGAAGTGCAGTATATCTGAGAATATGTTTTTTAGTATTAGTGACCAGGTTAATCTGAGATTTCCAGATCTTCAGAATTATTGATGTTAAGATTTTCATGGATGATAATTTTTTTTTCTTAAAAGCAATTCACATATATTAGATTAAGCACTGCAGCATGTATAGAACAGCATAAAATACCAATTTCTTTAGAACAGTCTACTTTAGTCCTGTTAATTCTGTGTATGTGTTTTTGTGGGTGACCAGCATAGTTTCCTCTTCTTGTTCTGTCTTTATCATTAACCATCAAATGTGTGAGTTGATTTAGTCTCTTCCTTCTGAAAAAGTAAATGCATCAATAAACTAGCAACTTATAGTTGTTAGCAATCTGCTAAGGCATAACTGCAGCCATACATATAAAAACTACTTCAGCTGCTTGAGTCCTAATCTTAATATACTTTATTAAAGAAGCAGAATGTGAGAAATAAGTGTTTTGAGCATGATCTTCCTTATTGAGTGCTTTCCTTATTCCTCTCCAAAGGGAGGAAGTAACTAGGAAAGCTAGAAACGAAAGAGGAATGATCGTGATATACATGTATAATGTATATGCAGTAATCCTAGAAGTATGAAAAAGTAATGATAAAAATGTACAGTGGGTAATATTAAATAAAGTCTAGGTCTTTATCTATTTATCACCCTTTTTGCAGTGACTCTAATCCCTGCATTGGGTGCATTATGAAGCTCTTCAGCATTTGCATGCAGGCAGGGTTCTGCAAAAGCAAGTCATCTGCTTAGATTTTTTGCTGTCAGGATTGGCTTTCATCTGCTTTGATCAAAGTAAATCCTGAAGTTCACCTGTAGCCAAAACCTTGTATCCGAATGTTATATTTATAATTAGCTTTTTGTGTTCATTAGTTGTGTTGTGGTGGTGGTGGTTTGTGTTTTCCTTGTTTTGTTTGGTTGGTTGGTTTGTGTGTTTTTTTAAATTAAGACACAATATTTTTCATGTGGAGAATTCCACTGACATTTGTTAAGAACAAATCTCCTGATGGAAAATAGATATTGGAGTTTGTAACTCAAAGAGAGAATTGGCAAAGAAGAGCAAACAGAAATGAGAAGTGTAGAGGTTATGCTTTTCAGTTACGGGAAAAACCCCAAAACAGCAAAGAGAAATTAGTCTAGAGCAGAAAGAATGACAGTCAGAGGTAATATTAGTCTTACCTAATGTTGAGCTGGTCACTTCCACTTTATGATCAGTGTGGAGAAATGGACACGTTTAGGTTGATATCTGGCCTGGTTTAGATGCCTGTTTCAGGATAAAGCACATCAAATGGTAGAAACCTCTTCCCCACTGTCTGCCCGGGCGGGCTAGGGGGATTGGCTGGGATGGATCCCACAGTACTGCATGGTACTTGCATCAGCTTTTGCAAGGATAACAGAAGGGTTTCAAAACAGATGCTTTGCTCAAAGATTTTTACTGTGTTGCTTAAAATCAAGCTTGTGATATAATCACAGGTAGGATTCTGAATTACAAAGGAAGCAGCCTGATGACTCACAAAATGAAAATCGTTAGAGGAAAAAGTCTTACAGCTTCCAACAACAGAGAGAAACCTAATGAAGCGATGACAGAGAGTGAAATAACATTTTCCAACTTCATCTTGTTAGTAGAGTTCATCCCATCCTTCCAAGAGGGATCCAGCTGTACTCTTCAGTGTGTTTACCAGGTCCATGCTGGAAGCACATTAAACATTAGCCAGTTATTTTCTTAAGTGTATTAGACTAAAGAAAGAGCCTGTGCCTTTTTTTTTTTGCGCCTAAATAATTCACTGTGCTTGATTTGGAGGATGAGAGGTGGTTTCCTTTTGCATAGTGTTGAGTGGCTTTTCTTTCCCGTACCATTGCTGGGGAAGATTTACTAGGGGGACAATAAACATACTAGTCCCCTTTTTTTTTTTTTTGCCACCATTAGCACATGGACCACTGATCACCAGAGGGGGAATAGCTGAGTAGCAGTACTCCATGTCCACATTGTGTCTGTGTCCAGCTGTGCCCCTTCTGTGCTCTGCAATTCCTATTACATCTCCAGTTGGTTTTTATGGACAGTTGAGAACTTGACTGCAGTTCTCAGAGACGTTAATAGACCAAGTCATAGCTGTATCAGAGACTGCCTTCTGCCTACACTTAGCAAAATAAATTTCATTCTAGTAGTTAATCGGACATGGGGGAAGAGTGCTTGAATTTCAAGAAGGAGTTTCTAGGCTAAGGATGGGCATTTTGTCCTCATTCCTAGAGAAAACTAAATGTGCAGGGGACTGCAGATGTAATTTTCCTGTTCGGTCATTAGCAGCACGGTGCTGGCTGTTTTAGGGCAATCTAATGGTATATTGATGTTTCAGAGCAATGAGTCTCCTACAATTCAGAGCCAAATCAACCTGTTGATTACATTTAAATAATGAAGGCTTTGAAGAATGATGCCTCTGTGTGGATGCTTTGTGAATGCCGAGAGGATAATTAGACAGGATCACTGAAAATCAAGTCATTCACACAGCTTTGGAACAGTTAGTTATCATTCTGTATAGTCTACATTTTTAGACTTTAAATACATGCCTTGATGTAGTTCTGCTGAAGGGGGTTGCTTTTTCATTGGGTTTAGGATTTTGGGCACCAAGGAGATTTCAGTGTTGTACATTACACAGAGTTTAGGGCCTTTGATTGGTGCCCCCCAGCTGTTTGAAGCTGCATTGTAGAATATTTTCTGTAGAAAACTCCATGGAGATTTCTCTGTGCAGTTTAGTTTATAGTTCATCACTTAGGATCAAAATTGTGATGATTTTCTGTGGCATGGGCTGTGCTTTTGGTAGATAACTGATTTAGAAACTGTGTCTCTCTTCTCTTCTGAATTTGAGTTTCTGGCTGGTTCCCTCTTGTTTCCCTATCTTATCGTTGGAAAAATAAAAACCCATGCTATGAAAGAAGTGATACAGCCTCAGGCAACTTAGATTTGCACATAGTTGGTAGACCAGGAAGAGTGTAGGATGGGAAAGGAAGAAATTAGGTCAACATTGCACAGATGTGGAAGTATCATTTCACTGAGGTGACTTTGGGATTTGCACATTATCTGGCCCTTGGCTACTGCTGCTGTCTTATGAACTACACTTTTAATTATTTTTTAAGGACACCAAGAGTCTGCAGTTGATATCTTTTATTCTGGGCTAGGTTGCCTAACACTTTTCGTTATAGAAGATTTTTGTACCTCTGCTATTTTTTTAAAGGACATTCTATTAAGTCTGTTATTTACTGCAGGTCCTTGGAATTCAGCAGAGATAACTGCAAAGCCAAAAAAAGTGCTTTTTCTTTGTTGCTTGAAATACTAGAGTGTTTTTTTAGCTCAGTTACAAAAGATTGAAAATAGATACTCTTTTTCTCTTGTTGCTTTTGTTGTCTGCAGAATTCTGGCAGCTTGTCAAAACACTGCCTGAGCACAAATAGTCTTATCAAAATCTGGTCCCACACTGCTGTTAGCAGCACACCGTGCTTCACTGGGAAGGAGGGAGGGAATAATAGTAGCACTGGGAAGAAGAAACTGCAAGAAGGGCAGGTTTTTGTTCAGTAATACATGGTTAATAGAAGGGCAGGGCTCAAGAATTTTGGTGAGGGCAAGACACTGTTGCTGCAGTTCGAAAGTGTCATGCCTCACTTGATAGATCACCATGTATGTAGGAAGTGAAGCCAGAGATTACAAGGACAGGTAGGCTGTTCTTACGAATTAGATGAATGATATACAGAGGAGGTTGTATATAAACCTTGCTTCCTCTTTAAAGGATTATGTAAAGCAATTCTAGGATGGATGGCCACTAGAATTGCAAGTCATCACCTTTTTGGGTGCTGTTTTGTGGCAGAATTGGACTCATCACTTCCAAGGTTCGCGAGAACATTGAACGCTAAGTCCATCTGTGATTTACAGAATGAGCAATCTGCACAGCTGTGACTGAAGACAAGTTCTGAAGTTCTGCCCTCGGCTCCATAAGTGATTCACTGTCCTTACAAAAGGAGAAAGGTAGCATGTTCATATTTGTCAGTGCCGATAAGAAGATAACATGCACTGATGCTTGAGTGACATGATGGTGAAAAGTGTCTCATTAAAAGGAAATTACAGTTCTGAAGCCAACATAAAGACTGGGTGGTACGGCATCCCCAGATGACCAGGATGAAAATAATAAACAATCTTCTTGCTCTTTGAACATCTTATGTCCTGCTTACTGCCTTACCTGCCTGGAGTGAGGCTCCATGAGAAGAAATAGTGTATTAGTTTGTAATTACAGGTCTTTAAAAATATATATGATTTACAGAGCTAAATTATGATCTCTCAGCCAAACCATTTTATGGTTTTAGTTTTTGAGTGCTTCATTTTGTCACTTTGAGAAGTGTTCAATGTATGTAATGTGATCTCATTTTTGAAATAAAGATAGAGCCAGTATAAGTACTTGTTTCTTTGTTCCTCTTTTTTTGCCTTGTGATTGTAAAATGCTTCTCATGCTCCAAATAGTAACATTTGTGTTGCTAACGCTGATTGTGTAATTAGGACTTTTAATTTCCTGTATGAAAAATGGGAGTGGGTTTTTATTTTGTTTGTTGTTGTTTTGTGTAAATAGCAAAGTGTTACAGAGTATAATTAGATGTCTCTGCTGGCCTGTCTTATTCGAGGCAATAGCTTGTCTGTTTGGTTTTGTATGAAGTATGGCTAGAAGTGGATGTTTTGTGGGTTGCAAGAGAATCATATCAAACTTTCTCTCAGGCTTCTTTCAGCTGAAGTTGTTTACCAAGAAATTCTAGTAATAATTTCTAGTAGGAAAAATTTCTATTTATAGCTCAGCTCTCTGTACTCCCGTGTTTTTTGTTACGTTCCTAGAGAGCTTTAGGAAGAAAGGAAAGTACATCTACCTAAGTCTTCCTTATACAAGCTGCTTAATTTACTACATATGGTGAATGTTTAAACAGGCTTTTTATCTTCTGTTTATTCTGAGAAAAAGACATTACCTTTTTTGAGGTGCGTACTTAACAGGAAAAACACTATCTGCTGCTAGTAGGAATGAGCAGCTTCCAGCTGTAAACTCATGACCTCCTTACTCTCAGTTTTCTGAAGAATGTGACTGTGTTCAGGATTTTCCAGAGTGTGCTCTTCATTGTAGGACTGATCTTACTTTTCTCTATATTTACACTGTTTTTAGAAAAAAAAGTCTTTTGCTTAGCAAAGAAAAGAAGATTCCTGTGGAAGGGAAAACATGCTAAATACTTGAAATCATGCTCCTTCTGCTCTTAACAGTGAAACCTCTGTGTGGGGGACACTGGATTGTGAATAATTGTTCTCCTAGGCAGCTCTCCAATTTACACATGAATATCCAACCTGTTTGGCTGCTGAACCACTGCTTATTGTTTGGTTAGACTAAATTTGTTTATAAATCTTGGAGTTTGATTTCTTATTATATAATAAGAATGATCCAATAGGTTGAAGATGCAGAGGGAGAGAATATTGTTTTTATGTCTCTTGATTTCCTTGCTGATTTTTTCCTGTTTACATTTTATTGAGAGGATAAATAACTTTTAATCTGATTTTAAATATAATTGAATTCTTTACATATGTCTGTGTCTGTGGCACCTTAACGGAACATTGGAAGAATTCCTCATTTTAAGAGGAAGCGAGAGAGCAATTAATGTCTTTCTCTTTCAAAGTTTTCATGTAATGATTTCCCATCTGTGCAGCCTCCAAATTCTTTCAGTTTTCTTGGCTCAGTTAGAACTTTCTTTCAATGGAAATTTGGGCACTTAAGGGCAGTTGGCAAGCTGCAGAGTGTGGATGTGGGAAAAGAAAAGGAAAACAAAAAATGGAATAGAAGAGTTTTAAATCTTTCTCTTTGGTAACCAAGAGAGCTGGTCCTTTGGAACTGAACTTTTGATAGCATCACTGAGCCACAGAATAAAAAGAGAAGTGTGTTAATGAATTACGTTTTTAACTAAGTTCATGTCCCAAAGCAATTTTATTTAGTAATCTACATTTTCCTTCTTTCCTTTAGCACTTGACCCCCTTGTACAGAAGGCCGCATCAGGAAAATTTAAGTAACTGTAACCTGTTGGGTGGACTTTATTCTAATTTCTCAGCTCTTTAGAAGAAAATTACTTGGGTTTGTGACTGAAGAGGTCTGCAAGATCTGCTTCATGAGAACACAGAATTCTTGTGATGCTTATGTTGTTCCAGTGTACAGGCTTCAGACTTCTGTTCGTAATAGTTACATGTTAAATTTGATATATATATGACATACATACATGAAACTTCTGGCCAGTAACTTAAAGCAAAACTTTTCAAAGATCTGTTCTACTCTGGCAAAACTGTTGGACCAGATATTACATTCAAAGTAGCCCCAGTTCTAACAACCTCCCACTTGAGTAACTACTAAAAGTATAATTTGTTTTAAAATCAGCTGGATTGTGGCTGGGGTTATCAGCTGTAAATAGGAGAGGACAGCAAAGAAAACAATTTAAATCAGAGATGATGCACCACATTTTGTTGATGCAATGCAATAAATCTCTGTCTCTTAACAATCAACTGTACGTATCAGGTAAATAGGATCATGCCAGCTTTTCACTTCCTTCTTTTAGGGCTTAACATCCTTAAATTCCTTTGCAGTCTCTGCAGGCACAGCTTATATCTTGTGTTCTAGGGTAAATCTGTAGAACGATACACCCTATAACATGTTTTGCTTATACTTACTATTGACGTTGCAGTATTTAGTTGACAGAACTGTTCAAATACCCACTGATACTTGCTATTGTGAGAGCACATATTTCAATTATGACCTTGAAATTCATAAACTTTGTAAATAACCCATATTCTTTTTTAAATGTCGTGTTTCCATTTATATTTTCCCCAAGTAAAGTTTCCCAGCCGCTTTTACAACCATGCAAGACTAACTTTGTATCTAGCGATGAGAATGTTGTGAGGGATTGTCAGAATTTATAGGACATGTTGCTTTTGCTGTACCCACAGGTTTGTTACCCTATTGTACTTTTCAGTATTTTCCTAGGAAAAATACACCGACCATTATTCTTTGGCTCTTCCTCTAATTGCTTTTTAAAGACAAGGATGATGTTTTTCTCTTTGGTCTTCCTGACGTGTTCTTCCCTGACTCCCTGCCCTCTCAAAGGTTATTTCTGATGTTCTGGCATGAATTCTCTAAGACTGCAATGAAATGCTGAGAACTGATGTCTTTTGCAGTCATTTTTGGGAAGGTGGGTGAAGGAGTATAAAGTCTGTACTTATGCAACCGCTGCGTGACAGCTTTAATTTTCCCACCTCTCCCTTTACCAGCAAGAGAAATCATAATCCCCCTGAAGCAAAATAAGATCTGCAGGGTTTGTTTCTTTTTTTTTTCCCTTCATTGCAGTTTTTTCATTATGTATTAATTTTGTTTTAATGACTTGCTGCAAATAGAAAAAAAATATGCAGTGGAAAAGCTTTCCTTTTGAAGCAGAGTGTCAAAATCAGATTAAATGATCAAATGATTCTTGTTTAATGGTCAAACAATTTCAGGAATAAATGTCATGTAGCAAAAAATAACCTCTTCAGTGTCCTTTGGTTATCTTAAGGTTATAAGCTCATTTGCCTATGTCTCTGTAGTCTGGAAATGTGTCAGTGGAGAAAGCAAGTACGGGCCATAATTACTAGTTTATGGCAGGATGTTGAGTGTGAAAATAACTGGGTGTCGTTGAAGAGGTTAGATTAACTGTTAGAGCTGACAAGATATAATTGCTTATGAACCACTTTCTTTAACAATGAAAATGATGTTACTTCAGGCTGTTTCTTCATAGCGTAGTGTCTGTCTCTGGCTGTAGAACTGGCTTTAATTAGAGGTTGAAACAGCTGAGAAGTGCTCACTTATTTTTAGCCAGGACAGATATCAACTAAAACAGATTTTCCTCAGAATTATATGAATAAAGGGGTAATAACAGACAAGTATTTGCAAATGGAGATACGAGTAGCTTAATTGAATTTGAAACAAATGACTTCAAGCCTGAAGTCTGTCTTTTAATTGATTTCAGCTTGATAGTGCTGAACACTGAAATTATCACACTTTAACCTGAGTTTCTTGATTGAGTCAGTGTGTAGACTCTCAAAAGACCTTTTCAGTTGCCTGTTCTAGAGTTGCAAGTGGGGGCTGTTGATAATAAGCATAAGCCTCAGACATATTGTCACAGCTGTCTTACTGGGTGCAGGTTTGGGGAGGAAAGTTTTGGGTATCAGGGCAGGTGGTGGATGCTAACAAACTTCTGTGATTTTAACATTGTGACAAATTACAAATACGAAAAGGCCCCAGCTAGTTTCACATATTGCTTCAGACTAGACTCTATGATTAACCAGTAATGCTTGTTTCCTGTTTGTAATCTTTTCCTTTCGCAGGGCATCACTCAATTTGCTGCACTTCACAGGGACTTGAGTTCCTCAGATATCAGTCACTTTTATGATCACTTTGGTCATCCAGAATCCTTTGAAGTTTTTTGCCAATCTTGTGCTAGTGCCTTTGTATCAAAGTATTCATGCAATAGGAGAGAATCCCTGAAAAAATGTAAAGCCGTTCCCATAGTCAGAGTGGTGGTCAGAAGGTGCCTTACAACACATGAATAGTTCTGGAGGGCTATGCCTATTTCTTGGACCCAGAAGTGTTGCGCCTGGTCTGCAACATGAAAGCTTCGACACACAGCCCCATCCCATTTTGTGTTCAGCGCTAATGTGATGGGTCCCCAATTCTTGAAACATTTCATGTGACAGTCTGGAGTACATGAGAGGTGTTGATGTGCAGTCCATCACTTCACAGTCGAAATGCAAATAAGCCTTGTGTTTTGATAAAAATGTAGTATGGGAAGAAGTTCTGTCACTCCTTCTTGAGTTGATTCTTTTTATATGACTCTTTACAGCTTAGTCAGCTAGCTGTAAACAGGCTTGTTACTTGTGCTAATGCTTCATCCTGTAGGATTGATGTACTTTGTTGAAAAATAGCTTAACTTTCTACTGCATTTTGTTAAAAGAAATGTCTAGGCTTTTAAGATAAAACATCAATTTAGGGTTCATCCCTGTTTTCCTCAGCCCTTGAAGTGACCAGTGAATCCAACAACATCTTACAGAAAATTTGCCCAGAGATTTTTAGAACAATTTATCAGCTCTGAAAGACTCCTTGGCCTGATATTACCTTTTCCTTTCTAGCTCCAAACCTTCTCTTCATCTCCATGTATGTAAATAACAGAACTGCACTACTCATGGCAGTGTGTTATGGTGGAGTTGGGCAGGTCTCGAACCATTTTTAGGAGAACTAGAGTCACACAGTGGTCTGGGTTGGAAGGGACCTTTCATGTAGTCTGACCCTCCCTGCCATGGGCAGGAACATCTTTCATTGGATCAGGTTGCTCCAAGCCCCATCCAGCCTGGCCTTGAACACTGCCAAGGATGGGGCAGCCACAACTTCCCTGGGCAACCTGTGCCAGCTTCTCACCAATCTCATTGTAAAGAATTTCTTCCTAATGTCTGATCTAAATGTACCCTCTTTTAGTTTAAAACCATCATTTTTCCAATACAACTTCATTAAAACCAAATGCTAAAATAAAGAATAAGAAATCACAGAGTTTGAAGTCCCAGTGTCTGGACTTGCAAACAAGTTGTACAGATTAATGCACAACAGCATTTAAAAACAATTTAATTCAACTTGAGCCAATCTGGTATGGCAGCGCTCAAATAAGTTTAAATTTGATTCATTTCAGTATATTTATCCTAGTAAAAAGTACAGGTGTGTGAACAGAATGGGTGTTTTAAACCAGCACACATCCTCAGTTAGGTTCAAATTAGAGTTTACCATGCACTTTAAATGAAACTCCACCTTTAAAAAGTTCCAGTATGTGCTCAAGACATCAATGTATCATAAGCTGGCTGGCAGAGAAAGAACCTTGAGTGGTAAAAAAACATCTGGCCAGACATTAATCTCCTTGGTGCTGATTTTAACCAGGCTGCTGTGAATCCTAATTGAACTTGTGCAATGAGAACCAGAGCAGTAGGGGACTGACAGAATGCATGCAGTTCTTCAGTAGATGCTGCTTTGGAGTAGTGAGTGGTTAGACCTGAGAATATGAGATGACTTTCACTCATACAAGAAACACTTTCCTAGAAATCTGGGAAATTTGTCTTTGAAATACAGAAATAGGCTCTCTTTCTGAGCTCTGAGGTAGGCAAGGAGTGTATAAAACTTGTCACCTTGACATATCTAGTTTATTTCCCATGTGCTTCTGATGAATAGTTGGCCAGGTTGATGTTGGTAGGTGGAAATTCGGAGCTACTGTGTTGAGAAAGTCTGCAGTGTTATCAAAGGACACTTATTTCGTGGTCACAAGCCGAAGTACTGTGTGGAGTGTTTCACTGGTAGGATATTAGGGCTGAGCTTTCTAATTCTATTGCACCACCACTGGCATATGTCTTTTCCTGGAAAGGAACCTGAAGTTTTTGAGTGGTTTCGACTTCTTTTGTAATGATAAGATTTTGCTTCTGCAGCATTCTTGGGAGGACACATGGTTGGAAGAAAGGTGCTGCAGCTTATTCATGGAGTTAGAACTGAATGTGCATTTGCAAAACTGAGAGGCGAACTGAGTTATCTGTTGGCCACACTCTAAGGAGAGGGGAAATACCTGCCTTTCTCTGCATGACTTTTGTTTGTTTTTTTTTCTGAGAGCCAGGGATCCAAGAGTGTGGATACTGGGAAAGATGGGTAGTATAATGAGTTCTGTAGTGAGTGTATTGAGCAGCTGCAGAGACTCTTCTGAGGATCACATGCCAGGAAACAACCTTCTTTGCCTGTGTGAAAAACCTTACTGACAGCACTGCCCATGCCGGTGTGTGCATCGTGCAATGTTGCAACAGTTTATGTGGGGTTTACACAGTTCTTCACAAACTGCTCCAATGCTGGACCCTTCCGTGGGTGCAGTCCTTCAGAAACAGACTGCTCCACCGTGGATCTCCATGGGCTGCAGAAATGCTGGCTTTCAGGAGAGTTGCTAATACCATGACCCGAAGTTGATTTCATGAAAAAATGAAATCTGAATCCCACTACATTAGTCTGGTGACCTTTAAGACGTATGCTTGGCCAGATGTGTGAACTTTATGAATGGTCTGCGTCACAGTCTCATCTCTTGTGATGTATCATCCAGGATTTGCATTCTGATTCATGGTCTTCCTGGATTTATATCTTGTTTTTCTTGATGATAAGATTCAAGAATTTTATTGTTTTTATTGTCACTGATGGGGAATTTCCTAGAAAATGAACTGTTTGAGCAGTGATATGTTTTTGCAGTGAATAGTCTCATAGACACTGGAGCCCCAAGAGCTATATTGGATACTGGAATGTTATCTTCTAGCTTGTTGGAGTGCATTTCTCAAAAAAAAAGCATTTTATAGTTTGTGTCTAAGGACACAAGCTTCCAAAAAGTCATCATGTTGGGCAGGCCTATTGTAAGGGAATGTAAAACTGCTCTTCAGAGGTCTGCACCTCTGTTTTGGGGGCTTTCAAGTAAAAGAAGTAGAAGATCACTGACATGGAACTGCATTTGAGTGCTCTGGTCCTGCACAGTGATCTAGAGGTTTACCAACAGAGCAGGACAAAGTATAGATGCACTTTCAAACACTTCTTCCCCATGGCGTACTGGTCAAGAGGCAATGTTGATACTTAAGTGATAAAAGATATAACACTGCATATGGATTCTGCACCGTAAATAGTCACCATCTGTGTGCTTGCACATAAATTGCAAGCTAATGTTGAGCCCAGGATGGTCTATACAATGCATAAATTTTCTAGCTTTTATGAGACTCAGATAAAAAGCTGGAGGTTTTTGGGCTGGAAGTCAGCTTGAAGAAGACAGTAGTCCTCTACCAACCTGCACCCCAAGGAGATTATCGCCATCCCCATATTACCATCGGCGAGTCAGAGCTTAAGACAGTTCAGCAGTTCAGCTATCTGGGAAGCATCATTTCCTCGGATGCCACGATCGACAAAGAGATAGACAACAGAATAGCAAAGGCATATAGAGCCTTTGGAAAACTCCATAAAAGAGTCTGGTGTAATAAACACCTGAGGAAAAGTACAAAGATCAGTGTCTACAGAGCCATTGTATTGTCTACTCTTTTATATGGGTCTGAATCATGGGTCATCTACCGTCATCACCTGCGACTCCTGGAACGCTTTCATCAGCGCTGCCTCCGTACAATTCTAAACATCCGATGGACTGACTATGTGTCTAATGTCACTGTCCTCGAACAGGCAGGGGTCACCAGCATCGAGGCCACATTGCTGAAACTGCAGCTGCGCTGGGCAGGGCACGTCTCTAGAACGAAGGATCACCGCCTCCCCAAGATCGTGTTTTACGGTGAACTTGCCACTGGTAGCCGCAAGAGAGGTGCCCCAAAGAAGAGATACAAGGACTCCCTGAAACAATACCTTAGCCTTGGCCATATTGACTACCATCAGTGGTCCACCTTGGCCTCCAATCGGGAGACTTGGAGGCACACCATACATAATGCCGCTGACTCCTTTGAGAGCTCACGAAGAACTAGTCTCGAGGAGAAAAGACAACGCAGGAAGAATCGTGTCCCACCTGTTCCACCCAAGGAGACCTTCTGCTGTGTTTTTTGTAGCCGGATTTGCCTATCCCACATTGGCCTTCTTAGTCACCAGCGCGCTTGTAGTAAGCGTGGGTAAATGCCCTTCCCAAATCTTCGTTCGCGAAGTCAAGCCATGATGATGACATGTAGCCAGAAAAGGATGAGGACCAGTAGTTGGAGGTCTTGACAAATAAACCAACCATAACTTTAGGACAGGTAGACAGATATATTTTCTTTGTTGATGTTGTTGGCAAAGGTACTTCAGTGTCAAAATACACTTTCAAAATCGATACAATGACCTGTAAAAAGTCAGGTGTTTTATAGTAAAAGAAAATATTATAAATTTAAATGATTGTGTTGCTGATTAATTTGAGTGATTGTAATTCTGAAGTGTAGATAACCCTTTAAATTTAAGCAGTAAGTAGGGAACATCCCTAAGTTAGGTATTTGATCTTGGTACTTTGCTTTGGATTAAAACTCTATTCTGAGATTTTGTCTATCTTTGCTTCTTCCATCTGTTATCTAGGTTAGCATAGCTGGCTGTTATGAATTCCAATTTGTGATTAGACTTGAACAACTTAGCAGGTATCAATCTGAACAGTCTCAAAACATTCTTTCTAGGTTTCCCACAGCTAAACTCATGCTCTTTATCTAAACAGTTCAGGTAAAAATTGTCTGCTTTGTGTAAAGTTCTTTAAACATACAAAGAGAAAGGTTTTATATTTAGAAATAAACAGTGTGTTTTACCCTAGAAAGTCACTCATTAGAGTTATACTGTCCCCTGCATAAAGGTGAGCAATGCTCCCACAGTGGCAGGCTAGTGAAGTAAATTAAGAAGCTCTTATCATCTGTGCAGGCATTGAACTGACTGTAGATGCTTCCAGAAATATAGGTATAAATCTACTTTCTTGAATTATTTAGGAAGGTGTATATTAAAAACATATAATAGGACAATATACTATTTAACACTGTGTTAAATCAATCATGCCATAGAGTCTTTTCACATCTCTGGAAATCTTACTTGAGTGCTCTTTAAAAGAATAGATGGTTCTCTTATGATTGTTCCATAGACTGCAGTATAATTTGATTTGCGTAAGGATTATTTGGGACTTCTGCCAATAGTGTCTATCTAACTTATTCTGGATATTAGAGTGACTCCCATTGCTGTCGTATTTGAGTTAATCATCAAAATAACTAGATTTATCTTTTTCCTCTTCTATTAATAAAAAAAAATATTTTTGATTAAAAAAAAAAGCCACCTTGTGCAATCATCAGGAAGACTGTGGCAGGTAGGGATTGAGTCCCTATCCCTGATTAACAAGTCATGCCTTTGCCACACTGTTTTTCCTGGGCTTCTTCATAGTGTTTTGTAAAATTAATATTTTTGTCAGCACTGTCTGTAAGAAATCTGTACTCACTAATCTACTTTCAGTTTTGACATAAGATTAGCAGGTTCCTCTTTTGTGAGGTGACGTTTGTGAAGAGTCACCAAAGCCTCTAGACTGACTCTTAAGGCAGTTGCCCATGTGAACATTTATAAGAGGTGTTGTTTTTAGAAATATTGAGATAAAGAGAAGCTAAGAAAAATAGCTGTGAAATATAGAAACCTTATTTGCATTTTCAGTCATTTTTTGATGCAAAATTTGAAACATTATAATCTAGATTGCAAAGGCTGGTTTTGAAATTTTAGTTCTTTAAGACCAAATGTCATAGAATAACAATATTTGACATTCTCATGGGTTCTTTGATCAGATCTGGTTCTACTGAGGATAAAGTTTCCATAAATATATCAGCATTTTATTAGCTACAGTGTGAGTGAAAGCCAAGATGCCACAGTTTTAAATGGCATCGCTTTATTTTGGTGCTGTTTTTTTTTCTTCTTTCTGACAGAAATATTAATGAAATAACAACATAATGGGTAATTGTGTTTGCTAATTAGTTATGATTGACATTTCGGCCTTGGTTGTTTACTGTTTAGAAGGAAGTTTGGGAAAATGTGTTTCAGGAGATAGATACTACTTTGATTCATAATACTTAATATATGTGAACCACTGTTAAATATGCAGTGTGGTAGGTCTATTGTCACCATTCATTTAAACAGTGAAAAAGTTCTTTTAAAATACAATTGTTTTTACATTTCTTCATTGGTTTAATGCATAAAATTTAATTTTTATTCAGTTCTTGCAGACTACAAGTTAATTTAAAAAATACAATTTGCAAACCAGTAAGTTGCCAAAGAAAATATGTTTGTAACAGTATCTGAAACAGCCATCCCAAAGCATAGAAAAGTGTACTATTTTGCTATTTTAGTCTCTTGCATTGTTTTTTGCAACAAAAAATCATTCTGACTTTAGGTGGCAAGAAAATGGGATGTGCCAAACTGTTCTGGGCTGTTCTAAAGTATAGTAGGCAACAGATGGAGTAACACAGACGGTTAATTCATCATGTGTGTCTGAGTTAGCATTAACTTCTGGAGTGCTCCCAAATTTGCATCTAAATGGAGTATGCACCCAATTTGATTACAAGCGCATGGAGATTTTTCTGTTTCTACAGTTGAACTGAGAATAGGGAGGGGGACCATTAGATAGGATGCTGTGAAACGTTGTGTGGGACCTCAGGTGAAAAGGTGCTTCAAAGGGAAGCTGAACTGCAGGTTCTCTGAGAACCTAATCCTCCTCCCACTGAAAGCAAAGGAATGTGTAGAGGACAATGAATCAGATCTAGGCATAACAGGTTGCTGCATCTGCCTTTGGAACTGCTGTATCAGTGCAGAAAAGGAAGAAGCTGTATTTCCTCTTGGGAGCTTGTGCTGGAAAACAGTGTAATTTGACAGGTGTACTCAGAATTGCTTCCCTGTTCATGACAGTAGTATCCGGATGTATAGCACAGGATGTCATGTGCTTTTGTTGTGTCTTAAACAAATGGAATCATTGGTGTTAAATGACTCAATAACTCATGGAAGCATCTATTTGGGATTATCTTCAGCCTAGACATTAGAGTGTTAACCTGGTAGTTCATTTTAAATATATCAAAATTTCATCAACCGAAGTACTTGTGGAGATTAAAATAGACTTGAAAAGTTGTAAACTGACGTGCTAAAACCAGCTTATTAATTGACAAACGAGTGTCAAATATAGCATTGCACATTCAAAAGTAGTTATTTTTGGGTACTGGTGGTTATTTTAAGGTAATTGGATTGTTGACAGTGTAAGAACAGTAATGACAGGGAAATCAAAAAGGTACCTATGTAAAACTGAAATGCTAATTTACAAGATTTTGTGGTCTAAATACATCTATAAAACCAGATTTTTATTATTTCATTCTGGAAATAAAATGGCCTTTTTTTTTTTTTTTTTTTTAGACTCTGTCAAAGTTTTGGATTCAGTAGAGGTCAAGTAGCATTTCTGGAGGTACTACAGCACTTGCCCACCAATTCTGGAGAGGCAATACAGTCTGAGGTCATATTGCTGCAGAAATAGAAGGAAAACAAAGAGAAAGCCAGCAGAAATTACTGGCTTTATTATAACGTCAGAGATGCATAGTTTGGTTTAAAAGTTTGCTCTGGTTATGTTTTAGACATCTAGCTTGCTTCCCTTGGGAGTTTTGTAGCAAAAGATATAATTATGATGTTATGGCCTGAAAATCATAGTATTCAATCCAAAAACCAATTCATCCAATGCAAACAAGTACATAGCTGTGCTTATGCAGTGACTGTATAATATACACTGGATAAATGGTCAACAGAGCAGAGGTCAGAATCTAGGTCTGATGCTTTCTGGGGAAGTTCCTGTTGCTGCGTGGAGTCATGCTTATTTTTCGAAAGCCCTCTGAATGTTGCTAAGCAGTTTTTGCCAAGTGATTCAGTGCACCCTCAGCCTTGCTGAAGGCAATTGTTTCATGGCTAAACAGCTTCTAGTGAAGTTACTGTATTTGAAAGGGACATATGGCTTTGGGGCCCTCCAGCTGACAAATGGAGTGTGATCATCAGTTTCTTGCATCATGGGCCAGCACCTTAAATTGTGAGCTACTGACTGTCAACCCTCTTGTATGTTCCTCATTGGATGGCTCTTCTTAACTCATGATGGCTCTTTTCTGGAAACTTTTTTCCTGGTGGTGTGGTAGAGCTTATGCGCCCATTTGTGTTGACAGTACCTGCCAGATCAGACATTTCTGGGATATTATGAGAATCCCAAGCATGTTTTGATGTGAGGGAGCACCTGGACTCTTCACTGCTGCCAAAGCAGGGTCCAATCTGAGCATTTGTAACAGAGCTTTAGCCCCCTGTACAGTACTTTACTATTTGGAAACTGAGGAGCCTGAAGAACCAGGTGGGTGTTTTTTCACAGTTATGTTTTGGAGCTTAAATACTTCATAGAAATAATACATATAAATTTATCTGCTTTGTCCCAAACCAGAGAAATCAGCTTCTTAGTCCATCACCTTCAACGTCTATGGAGGGTATTTATCAGCTATCAGAGTCATGATCTGGATTGGTTTTTGTTTTTTGGGAGAAGAGCTTTCCATTTTTGGGTACTTCTTGCCTAACAGCACAGTTTCTGTTGAGAAAGGTTTGCTTCTGTATGTCCCTCTCCATGCTTGGTGGAGATGAGAGCAGAGGGAAGGACCTATTAACACATGTGTTGGACAATGTGTTTTAAAGAACACAGGTTTTAGAAATGTGTAGTACTTAGGGTAAGAGGATTTAAAATCTGTAGAAATGTGCCTCTTCAGTGCTGACTGATAGGATGAACTGCAAGCAGGTGCTGTACTTTCAAAAGCATAAAGCACTACCTGCATCAGTTGTGGTATTTATAGATGTGTTTGTTAGGTACATTTTCGATGACTGTAAAAGGCTATCCTGCAGACCTGTGCGGTGCACTCACATCTTTTTTTGCTATTTCTTTTTTCTCACTTTCTTTCAAAAAATGTATTTGTTCAGGCTAATTCTCATCTGTAGGCTGAAGTCTTGTGTAAGATTCAGGTCCTCTAGGTTATGTTTTCTCTGGTGTTACTACATGGAAAATTATTGCAAGGATGTCTTGAAATTATGTTCATGGCTGAGAGCCAATGTTTTTACTTAGGTTTTCATATTTAGGAAGCGTGTGTACATGAGGTCAGGCTTGGACTGTTTGCAGTGTGATTATGCAAACTTTTCTCTTGACTTTGGGCATTTTTTTTGAGACGGTATTAATTCTCCTTCTTTCTTGTATGTTCCCCACATTTGTTAGTCATTCACTTATTTCCAGACCTGTGACGAAGTCCCATATCACATCTGTTGCTGTTTTCCTTCCTCTTGCATGGATGGCTCTCTGTGATGTAGCCTGAATGTAGCCTGAACACTGCTACTATATAATACTTATGAAGAGAAGACAACTTTTATCATGATTACTTTTGACATTTATCCCTGTCTTTGATCTTTGCTAAATGTGAGTGTGATTCTTGTTAAATACTGTGGCGGTTTTCTGTTGTAATGTTTCCAGAGATGTCTGTCTGGAACAACTAGAATTCCTGGAAGAAGCGTCCTCAGTGATATACCTGAATATTAAGCTCTTTGTTGTTAACTATGAGGTTTTTCTGCATATTTCTTTATTGAAGTAATTTCTGTTGAAAATTAGCTCTTTTTTCACCCCTCTTTTTTTGTTGGTATACCCACAAAAAGAAAAGCTCCATATTAAACACCAAATTCTTCCAATAGGTCCTGATAAACCTTTTTTTCATGCTTGGCTTTCCCAGTACCTAGTAACTGGGACAAATAACTTGTCCAGTTTGTCACCTGATAAAGGAAACCTTGGCACCTCAGTGTAACAGGAAGTGTGAGTATGTGAGCCATGAGCATCACATTGACTTAAGAGGTGCTTAAGGATTTGGGGGAAGACTTGTTATTTATTTTGCCTTTTTTTCCCTGTCATTTTGCTTGCTTGACCCGTAACAGTGTCAGAATTTTGCCCGCTAGGAAACCTGTCTATATTGCTAGTGACAGATTGTTTTTATTTTGGACTATTTATACATGCTGCACATTCTTGTGGAGCACAGTATTTATGATTCCCTTTATGGAGCCACATTCTGTTCATGCTTGTCTGCATGTGCACCTTAAGTTAACAGGGTGCTGGGAGCCACACAGCTGCAAGGGAGGAATGGTTTTCGTAAAGTGGAGAAGTGGAGGTTTTGGCAGCTGCCTTCTGTTCCTGCCTGCCAGCCTTCCTCTTTAACCCTACGCTAGGCACAAACTCTGCTGTTTCTACTAGCTGTGCAGTGGGGTTCCTGCTCCCCTGCATCCTGTGCTAAATGAATGTGTAAAAGAGCATAAGCAAACACATTCAGGTCCTCTGCTGAAAAGCTTAGTATTAAGCTTTAAGCATTACTAATACTTCTGTTACAATGCCAATTGTCTATCAGCAGCAGGTGTTTTCATGGGAATGAAAAAAT
The DNA here is from genome assembly GCF_033783945.1 of Neopsephotus bourkii. Classification (NCBI taxonomy): domain Eukaryota; kingdom Metazoa; phylum Chordata; class Aves; order Psittaciformes; family Psittacidae; genus Neopsephotus; species Neopsephotus bourkii. The sequence goes on along the minus strand of NW_026902112.1, from coordinate 925,603 downwards.
CACAGTATGGTTTGAGTTGGAAGGGACCTTAAAGATCATCTTGTTCCAGCCCTCCTGCCATGGGCAAGGACACCTTCCACTAGACCAGGTTGCTCAAAGCCCCGTCCAACCTGTTCTTGAACACTGCCAGGGATGGGGCAGCCACAGCTCCTCTGGGCAACCTGTGCCAGTGCCTCACCACCCTCACAGTGAAGAACTTCTTCCTAATGTCTAATCTAAATCTCCCCCTCTTTCAGTTTAGCCATTTCCTTTTGTCCTGTCACTGCATGCCCTTGTAAAAGGTCCCTATGAAGGCTTCTTACAGGCTCCCTAAGGTATTGAAAGACTGTTAGAAGGTCTCCCCTGAGCCTTCTCCAGTGTGAACAGCCCAACTCTCTTAGCCTGCATCCATAGTGGAGGTGCTACAGTCCTCTGAGCATCTTTGTGGCCCTCCTCTGGACTCTTGTTTCCAAGAAAACTACAGTAGGGCCTTTGCCAATTGTTCATGAATGGAGTGGTGTTCTCTTGGTGGTGTTTGCTCTTGAGTAGTGAAGTTCAAATCTATGTCTCATTTCTCACTGTTTTGACGAGGGAACGTACACATGAGAGAAGCACATCATCCCCCTGGTGGAAGTGTGGCATGGAGAGTGCGAGTGGATATTTTATGGTTACTAAACAAATATAGTATGACCTTTGTACTTAACTATCAATGCCTTTTTTTCTTTTCTTTTTTTTTTTTTTTTTTGAGAAAGAAATTGCTCCACTTAAAGCCTGAGATTAACTAAATCCTCCCACAATGGGTCACATTTTAGCCTTGGCCTCTGTTTCCTGTGACCGTGATGCTTGGAGATGTAAGGTTGGGTTATTCCATCATCTTGACATTGCCCTGTGCTGCTGGCTATTATCCAGAAAAGTTAAAGAAACATTTTTTGCCCTAAAAATAACAGTTTTTGATTTTTATTTTTGTTGTTTTGTTTTTTTTTTTTCCCCATGTAGAGATGTGACAATACAATCTGGTTGAGGCCAGATTGCATCAGTCTGGTGAATAAATTAAGTTTGTTATAGCACTGCTTATCTGCATTTGTCTTATGCTGTGAGCTAACATGGTTTGTGTACCCCTCAGAGTTTAGTATGATAAATGCTTTTGAAAAAAACTTTTAACTTGGAGTTTCATGCTATGACAAAAATCTAGATTTTACTTCTAATTGCAATTTTTGTTGTGTTAAGCATTTGTAGCAGGTATTGAGTGTGCTGGCTGATGATTTAGAAGTGTTCTGAGGTTCCCTTTAAACTGCCTCAGTTCTCTCTACAAAAGTTCACCTCCCACCACCAGACCAAGACTATGGAATCTTGCCAGTGAGAAATCTTAAGGGAAAAACACTGTGTTCAGAAAATGCTGCTGTATTCGGAATCCTAGGACTTGTTCTAAAAATAAACTTAATTGAAAAGATTTGTTTTCTTTTCTAACGTGGTTTACATCACTGTTTTATTAATATTTAAATAACAGAATGTTGTAACCCAGGGTACAGAAATACTTCTGTACAGATCTCCCACCAGAATGTTGGAGACCTTACATGAAGCATTATGATGTTTATTTTGCCACTGGCAATTTTCTTGGTTTAGTGTTGCAGTATGAAGGAAGATGAAACTCTGGGCTTCCTCCAGAATGGAAACCAGATGATTAATGGGTTAAAAAGGAAAGTAATTAATTTTACCAAGTCATTACGCATACTTGTGAATAAGGGTTTATTTGCCTTAATGGTCATTTATTACTTGTGGGAGTCTCTTTAGATACTGGAAATTTTTGCATTTCTCCTTCAAGCCACCAAAAATCTGATACTTGAACACAGAGAGTACACCTGATGTTTTTCTTTGTATCTGTAATATTGCAAATGTAAATGAAAAAATGTGCATGAGATATGCTCTCTGGTGTGTCTGAAAAAGGGAAAGTAATGTTTGAAGAACCTGGCCCCTCATAGCTATTGTGAGGGTTTTGGAGTAACACGTTTTTAATGTAGCCTTATCAAAGGGTGCACATTTTAGTTGAGTAGGCATCATTAAAATTACACTTTGCAGCAGAAAGCTAGCGCTAAGCAAACCCCTCCAAATTTAGACATGGGTAGCAACAGGCAGTTTTAGAGTTTCCCATCACAATGTGAGAATGTGGAGGGCTGCCATCTACTTGTCTGATTTAACTACTGAAAGTTGTATCAGTGTAATACAGCAAGGTTTCCTTACAGGTAGGTGTTTTTCCTGGATACATGGGATAGAAGTAAGAAATTTGCATTGCAGAAATGCAGTAAAATGGCTTCTGCTTGATGAAAGAAGTGGTTTTGCCTAACTTGATTCTAATCCCTCTTTTATAAGGATGGTATTTATTTTTCAGAAGCCTCTTTCCCTCTGAAACTTGTATCAGAAACTGGCATGTTCATCAGAGGTGGCCACCAACAGCATCCCTGCCTTGGTGTACACACTTGCAACGGTGTTGGGGAGCGGATAGGGGAAACTAAGAAGTATTTTTCTGTCTAGACATAAACACTTTCTCATGATCAAAGAAAGGTGCATCAGCGCTTGAGTGAGCAGGGTCTGGACGGCAAAGAGGGTAGTCAAGTCACATGAGCAGACACATGGTTTGGGAGATCTTAGCTCACGAACTGAGCAATTGATCCAGATCTGAAAATAAAACTGCCTCTTGCCTCAGTTTCTTGAAAAATGCCACTGAGTGATAGAAGAAACATGGTTTTTCCCTCTCTGGCCCTGGGCTGTGCTTTGAGAAGAGTATGTTCAACTATCTTCAGCCTTTCCAAAGGCTTCACTAGCCAGTTGTCAGATAGTTGGGATAGTCTGTCAGGATCACAGAATCAGTATTTGGTTTTGGTTTTTTGTCACTCAGTGTGGTTAGAAAGTAGTATGTGTAATTATCTTAACCAGATTTTTTCTTATATTTCAAGGATGGAGTCTTCTAAAAACTCCTCTCTAGAGTTCTGTATTAGTATGAAGATTGTTGAACCAAGCTTTACATTCTGACAAGAAGTAGAATATATATATAGTCAAATTTGGATAAATTATGTTGTTAATTCACAGTTATTTCACAGTGTTAAACACAAATTGCCCAGCTTTCTGTTTCCAAATAATTATCAATCTAGATTGTCTTTCAGTAATTTGAAGTGAAATAATTGGATTGATGCAAAACTACATTGACTGGCTTGTAAATGAAAATCAATTTTTCCAAAGGAAAACATTATTTTTAGTGACTTTTGAGTTGCAGCTTTAACTAAAGCTTATGGCAAGCTGGCATCTCTTCCAGGGGCTACCTTGGGTATATTAATATGTATCTATTGAGTGTATTGATTTCTTTTTCTTTTTTTTCCCCTGCTGTATTGTCTTCCCCTAACCTGGTATGATTATTATAAATGTGGTTATGACAAAAATAAGTACTCGATAAATTTGGGTGCAATGAATGAAGTCAGTTTAACATCATCAGGAACTTGCTTCTGAACAGGTTTCTGATGTACGTTTTATCTTGCAAGGCTGAAGTGGGAGTACAGACCAATCTTGGGACCAGCCAGGGATTTCTATCTGTCTTTGAGTACTGAAGTAACAGTAAAGCAGTGAGCAGTGGTGTTTTATAGTCACTCTTCAACCAGTTACTTTGTACATGTGTATAACAGTTTCAGTTTTGTTATTATCTGATAATTCAGTGTGTAAACTTGAGGATTTTCCTAAATCATTTTTAGGTATGCAATAAAATAACAGGAGACTAGAAATGATGGCAAAAGTGAAAGCTTTTCTTAAAAGGCCAAAGGAAATCATGCTCATTACTCTTTTTTAAGTAAATCATTACCTAAATGTGATAAAAATGAATCCTTTGGAGAAGGTGTATTTGTTTCAGCTCCAGACATCCCTCATTGACTGTTCTATTTGAAGTGATGTTGAATGTGGTTGTAGAGGTAAAACTTTTAATGGACTTTTTTCCCGTAAACTTCCAGCTGTAATTCTGCTGATGCTAATGGAAACTGCACCACTTTATTATATTTTAAAGGCATTTTAACCGAGTTTTAAAATATTGAACTACCTAACATGGCAATGTGACGTACCAGCAGATGGAGACAAAAAGTAAGCCAGACTGTGGTGAAGCCAAGTTCTTTGTGTCTGGATTCACCTCCACTTAAAAAACCCTATACATTTTAATTTTTTGGCTATCCAGTGCTTCAGATGAGCTTCTATTTTTAGCAAAATAGAGCAAAATATAGCTGTTTGCTAGAGATCTTATGTCATGCTGTGGTAAGATCACTTAGAATCAATGAGCTGACGGCCCTTTTCTTTTCATGCTCTTCCTCTTAAGCTGTGCAGGAAATGCACTGGCTCCTCCTGTTCATTTGCCTTTTTGGAAGGCATCAGTGTGTGGGATATAATGAGGATTGTTCTGGCTCTGATTTTTCACTTCATCCCTTCTCTAAAAACATAATTTGTCTGTGTTGTGTATCAGTGGCATGTATGTGGTGTGCAGTTCCTCAAACTTCCCATAAAGTCGTATGCAGGTGGCGGTTTTAGTCCCAATTCCCTCTTAAGGTTTTTTGTTAAGTGGTTTGAACCTGCTGATCCCAGGCAAGGACAGGTGCCACAAAGAGAAGATGTTCTTTTGTCTTGACAGAAAAAAATCTAGTCTCCTGATGTCACCTACAGAGGAGGAGATGGAGATGTAGCGTCTCTGAATGCAGATTAACACTTGCAGGAGAGGTTATTTCTGTAAGCATTATGTGTATCACTGGTGCTGATGAGCTCACGCTCACATATCCATATGAAAACCTCTTCTTCTTCCATAGTTCAGGGACACTGGAAACTGTTCTCTATGTTCACCTCATGTATATGTGCCACTTTTGCTTAAGCCTTTTAGTCTGGGTTTAAATGTTCAAAAAGATTAGATTTCCTTAGGAGACTGTTGTAACGTTAGTTTTTAAATGGTCTTCTGATGAAGGATATTTTTAAGCTGAAGTAGACTCAATAAAATTCAATTTCTAATGATTTATTGAAGTAATAATTTGGCAGAAATCACCTGATTAACGCAAGTGTGGGGTTAAAGTTTCATTTGAAATTATGACAGAAATGCACACTTAGCATCCAGACTTTTGTATTTTTAACAGGTTACTAAATGCTAATATTCTGTATTTCACAACTGGAAAGGAACAATTAACTGATGTAAAACACTTGAGAATTTGATTGAAAAACAGGCAGAAATGTCAGAACCTTCAGTGTGCTTTTTATACTGATTTTCTAAATCACTTTTTCCTGCTGATTCTAAATTTGGGACAGTTACTTGTTTTTAATTTAAAATGGCCTGATGGGTTGAAATTAGCCAAGTTACACAGAATTGCTTTTTGGTTTCCCGGTTGCATAAGCCTACCAGGAAGGTTGTGAGAGGTCGCGCTGCCGGGGAGAGCGTGGCTGCAGTTTGGGTGTGCTCTGGCTGAACTAATCAGAAAAAAAATGTTTGTAAAGCAGGGAGTGGTTCTGTGTTAGTTTTTGCATGGGGAGAGGAACTACTTGCATCTGTTTTTCTCTGTTGAGAGAGGGCTCAGTGAATCTGGTTATTGAGTGTCTTTTGTACTGCAATAGGACTTTAATTTATAGGCAACTATAGTATCTGTCTTTAGCTTCCTGAAGTGCCATAGGCACATAGTTTTATGAGATTCTCAAAAGCAGTGTTCGGGATCTGTTGTTTTACATTATTGTTACGAGTAACATAGCAATTTGAGAAAATGATATTATTTCAAATGTAATTTATTGTTGTCTTTGCTGAAAAACACTTTCAGCAAACTTCAAAGTCCTCCAGAAGAAGCGATTTACCTGGAGTTCTCCTCTGCCCTTCCATTACAATCAACAGTCCTTTTACTTGCAGGGAGGGAGGATATATAACCTGAGAATATATTCTTTCAGCAGCGAAAGGTAGATCTAGCTCTATTCTGGATCAGGCAGAGCGGGAGGAAGCAATTTAGCAAAGAAGCTGTTGCACATCTGATTTTGTTGTGTAGATGGAGATGCAAATTTCTGATGGCAGAAAATAGAATGTACTGATTTGTGTGTTCCACAGTTAGAGACATGACACATCAGTGGAAAAAACCCTGTTCTCTACATGCCTGAAGGCTTTTATTAACTAGCCTTACCTAGTCCAGGGATCTACTTTATTGGGGTAACTGAGAAACAAGAGCAAACCCCTGTTTACTTAGAGTCATAGAACTGTTTGGGTTGGAAAAGACCTTTAAGATCATTGAGTCCAACTGTTAACTTAGCACTGCCAAGTCCAGCACTAAACCATGTCCCTGAGCACCACATCTACACATTTTTTTAAACACTTCCAGGGATGGTGCCTCCATCACTTCCCTGTGCAGCCTGTTCCAATGCTTGGCAGCCCTTTCAATGAAGAAATTTTTCCTACTATCCAGTTTAAACCTCCCCTGGCACAAATTGGATGTCCCAGAATAATGAAGATTTTGCAGAAGTGAGATATTAAAATTGCACAGTGATGACTGTATTACACCTTTACTTCCTCCTAAAATTATTTTGTTTCAGTTAAAAAAACCCACCCACACTTATAATGTTGTCAGATTCTTTTCTACTTAGAGAACTGATCTTCCATTAGACTTTGTGAAACAGGCCAGTCTTGTGATATCAATAGACCCATTTTTAGAACATTTGATCAAAAATACTTTGAACCAGCAATGGCTAATGCATGTATTTTGGTAAACTGTGGATCTTAACATTCCTTTTTAAATATACAGTGGTGTTCTTGTTAGAATAACATAGAAGGAGAAGGTATAAGGCTAATACTTCTGCTTCTGAAGGTCATGACTGAAAAGCTGGGTCTTCTGATAAGCAAAGTGTAGTGCATTCTCTGTCAGTTATGATCATTTGTTTTATCTCCATGACAAGGAAGTATTGAAAATAACCTGGCACACTGTAAAATGCATGGAGATCAAGCTGTGTACAAAGGCTAGATAATGACTTCTTCACCTTTTCTGATGGTGAATGTGTTGTCCATACTTCATATCATGTGATACTCGTGCACTGGGAGATGTTAAAGGCTTTTCAAGGTTACTTAGTGACTAAGGGAGGACGGGTTTTGAATCTGGAAATTTTGATCCCATTCTTGGTTTTCTGAAATGAAACACCAAACAACCCATCATTTCTTTACTCCAGGATAAGTAATTGGAAATATATAATTTCGTTGGGCTTGTTTCAAAATTCACCTGTCCAATGAATGAAAAATGTAGTCACATCAATACTCAGTTTACTGGTCTAGGGTATTTTGGCTCTGACCCACTTTATTTTATAATGCAGGAGTGCTTTATTTTATAAAGAGGAGTGCTTTTACTGCTATATTAAATAATGTAGTCTTTAATTCAGAAGTATTTTCTGTCTGTGTGTCAGAAGGCAGCATGGAAAAGTGCAGTCTGGCCTAGCATTTTATTGAGTTTGTTATTTCTGTGTTCTCACATAAGGTACATTACTTTTCTTAAAGATCTGTGGACAGCTGATATTGGAGTTGCTCTCCTGGAAATGGAATGTAAAGGTCTTTAATTTGGATACTAGCCCTTCATTCTGTCCAGCTTTATAGTTATGAAGTGAGTGGAGTATCCAGTCTGCTAATGTCTTTAGCATAGATTTGACGTTATTTTGTCAAATTTGACAGTTCAGAAAACCTCTTTGGACTTGATTCCTTCAGAGTCAGGGATAGACAAGTGCTCTTGCTGGATGGGTTCAGACAGTGTTTGTGCGTCTGCATAGAGGTTTGGGATCAGTGAAACCCAAGAGAAACTTGAGTGATTATGAGTGTGGGGTAGAAGTATGATTATTTTTTCATCGGGAATCTAAACTATAGCCACTAACAGCTTTCTAGTACAGTTTGTTAAAATTCTTCCCTAGTGAAGCTTGCAGTTCTTCAGACAACTGATATAACGTCTGCTGGCAAAAATTCAGTTTGCTAATACATTTGTCTGACTTTCACAGCATCTGTGAATGTCTGTTGTCATACAGACACGTGTCATTGCAGTTCTACCACTTTCTAATGCAACTCAAATGGAGTGTTTCTGAGATTGCTGTTTAAAAAATCCTGGTGGAACCTGTCAGTACACTTTTCTTCGGTTTTACTTCTTTCTTCTGGGCTTTGAATGGTTTTTGCTGTAGTACCTAGGGGTTCACAGCTTCTTCCAAGGAGTAACCCATAACACCGCATGTGCTCCCAGGCAGCAGCTAATTTGCCAGCTCTTGAGCAACTGGTAACAGAAAGTTTCTCATCAGTAGCTTTAGGGGGGTAAGGAAGTGATGTGTAGGAAGGAAGTCCAGTGGTCCCAAGACCACTGTCTGCTCTGCATTATTCCAAATTTTCTGTTCTCTACTTTTCTTTGGTTTCATATATTTGAATTTTCTCATATATGAGATTTGCTTTAAATATTTTAAGATATAAAACCACAAATAAATGCAACATATTAATTATGTTTTTATAGTCTTTCAGGTACTTTAGATGGCCTCACATTCACAAGGATATTCTTTAAATAGTGAGCTAACCTTTTCATAGCTTCCAGAGTGCTTAACACAACCAGGTGTGTACCATGCGTCTGATTTCTGCTCTAGAAATGTAACATACAGTTTGAGAGATCTTTGTGTGGTGACTGTCTCCAGGCAGAATTTCAAGTCTTTCCTACTTCCCATGATTGACTGATAATCTGTGGTGCTGCAGCCTTGGGAAGTATGAGGAAATTGCAACAGAAAGATAAGAAATTCAACTATTTCCTATATGCAACAGTTAATATATAAACAACCAAGATTTTTGTCTCTTTCTTTTGATTCATTTGTGAATGAAGAGATAAAAGAGAATTTTGTAACTGGAGTGTGGCTGGCAAATGCCAGCATTTGAGGTAAAGCCAGAGAAGGCTGCCTGAGACCCCAGTGCCCTTCAGAGTCAAGTTTTAGGTTCTTCCTTAACTTGGCTGGGCACGTCCCTTGGCTACCTACCAATGACATGGAATTGTCATCACCCAGCCCTGAGAACTGTAGGGCTTTTGTTGTACAGGGATGGATTTTATGCATTTGTGACGCTGTTCTTGACTTCCTCAAAGCTCATTGACAAGTGAAGCAGCTCTTACTCCTCTCAGTGAAGTCTGAAACATGAAGATCTACAGATCTAGATGAACTGTAGAAGGAGTTTGGTATTTGCGTAGACACTTGATCTGTGGTTTCCATAACAGCCAGAGTCAGACACTGTCTACTTTTCGGCAGGTAATGCTGGAACTTTCACTGATCAGATCCAGGCTAAGCTGGTTTTCTGTCAGACTTAAGTGCTTTTTTTTCTGTAGGGGACCTTTCATGAGATTGAGAGACCAGCCTTTCTTAGGATCCTTGGCATCGTTTATTAGTACCTTTTGGCATTTTAAAATGGTCAAACCATTTTGTCTGAAAAAAGTCTGATGGTATGTTATTCTTAAGCCAGAGAATGAAGAACATTGTGCATTGATTTACAGATACAATGATATCTAGGTTTTAGCTTATTTACTTTGTCATCAGGGTTTTTTGTAGAAACATATTCCTATGAAGATGCATTAAAACTATTTTATATCAGTCATCTGGAATGTCCAACTTGACTCATTTATCTAGCATTAAGCAAGGATATACAATATGACACGGGAAGTGAGATCACAGAAGTTCATTAAAAAGAAATGAAATGTTTCCTGGATCGATTTACAGGAATGGGCTGTAACACCAAAAACTCCATTTACAGAGCAGCTCCATGGTTTGAGTGGGGTATTGCATAAAATACGGAGTAACTGGATGTGGGAAATGAGTCAATCCAGTAGTTTGAGAATGGGATTAGGATTTCGATTCACTGTTCTGTTGGTGTTGACTCATCGTGACCTTATGCAAGTCACTTATGTTTTCTGCGTATCAGCAGCTCAGCCTAAGAATACATTATTCCTCTTACCTTCTTTTACTGCCTGCAAGCTTTGACTGTTGCAAATGAAAGGGCATTTTAGGAAATGTTCAACACTTGTCATGTTCTTGAAACACTCTGTGTGGGTTTTTTAAGTTGCATTTTCCTCCTTTATTACAGTTTTGCATTGTCTTTCTTTGCTGCACTGTGGAGAGCTTTACAAAGGGGAAGAATTGACTCTTACTGGATTTTATAATTAAAGTAACTGTTTTGTAAGATCTAGCAAACACACAACACAAAGTAAAAACAAGAATAGCTTTTCTAATCCCCTTTGATTATGGTCATTTTAAGCCTGTTTAACACAGTCATTTTACTTGGCAAGATAATTGTGCCAGTAGAAGCTGCTCAGTCACTTCTGGCTTAGGGAAAAGGGTATTAACTAACAAATGAAGCTCTTAGGTATTACAGTGGTAATATTCTATTAATTAATAAATCTTATCCTGTTATAAAATGGTAACATTTTTATTCAGATAAAGTGAGATAGCATTGTATTTAACCAGGCTGTTGAAATTCCTGCTTAAAAGCAGCCTTTTTTTCTCTTGAGAGAGATGGTGTGGGGAGTTTCATGCTCTTGAATTTTGTCATCCCTAGCAGTAACCGCTGAAGATGCTGCTGCCCTAGCTTGTCCACCTATCTTGTTTTTACCATGAGAGACCTCTCATTCTTTTTTTTTCTTGTATTTCCTGTGTTTTTCTTGCGTTGTCAGAGCTGAATTTGCTCTGCTGAAGACTTATTTCAGATGTAGCTGTTGATTTTATGAATCGTTCTGATAGCATTGAAGTTCTTTAGCTGAGGATTAAGCAAAACAGGAATGTGATGCTTTTCCTTGGGGGTAAAAGTGACTGCACATGGACCAGCTATTATGCTTCAGTGTCAAACACTCCCATAATCTGCATCAACTTTCAAGTCTGGGCAAGCTCTTAACAATACTTCTTTGGACTTTAGTACAAATGCTGCATGTACGCAGACTGTCGGAAGGCTGGAGTTTATTGACTTTGCAACATATTACTTGCAAAAGCATTGGGGAGAAAAAGCTGGAGAGAAATGAGTTGGTGGTCTGTGGCTCAGATTGGCTTTCCAGCTTCGAGACTTCTTTCCTTTCCTGCTTCTATTATTTTGGCAGTCCCTGACCATGTATAACAATGCTATCAAATGCATTTGGGATTCCTGTCTATATAAAAATAATATGTATTTGTAATATGTGTTATTTATCAAAATAGAATATATGTGAGTAAAATAATAAGTCTGTGAATCAACATAGTTGAATAGGAACAAATCACAGAGCACAAGCAGTTATAAGGCTTAGCTGCACTCCATGATTTTGTATGTACTTATAGCTATTTATATAGCAAGTAAGCACTTTCGCCTTTTTTCTCCTCTATTGTGTTTGTGTGCATTACAAATCTATAAATATTTATATACTTATCTTTAAAAAGGCAAGTGACTTTCACAAGACCAACTCTTGTGAGTTATTTATGATACTTGGCTGATGTAACTAAGAGAAAAAAAGATTGACCCTATTTTACACTGAAAAGAGAATAGGAATTAACCTTTCTTTTTATAAGAGTAAAGCCTGAGCATCCTCTTTTATATATAGAAATTTCAAATCTGTATTTAATGCGAGAAGTGACTAACCACTGATAACTTACCAACTTGCCTTAGCAAACATGTTTACTCTTCTGTAATTTAGGGTCTGAATATGTCAGCTCTCAGCAAATGACTGCCAAAAGATTTTTGTATATTTTATCACTAAATGTTAATTAGTGACTGTCCTGTTTTTCCACAACAAATCAGAATCATAGAATGGTCTGAGTTGGAAGGAACCTTAAAGCTCATCGAGTTCCAACCCCGCTCCCATTGGCAGGGACACAGTCCACTAGACCAGGTTGCCCAAAGCCCCATCTAACCTGACCTTGAACACTGCCAGGGGTGGAGCAGCCACAACTTGGGGCAATCCTCTGTTGAATGAAGGGATAACTTACAGCACTTCTTCCCTGAGTCTCCCAAATTTCAGATTTTGATGCTGTAACTGGCCACATATATGTATGTCCTATAGTTAAAATATACATGCTATAAAGAGTCAACTTCTCCCTGCAGAAATACACTTATTTCACACAACCACCAAGCTTGCATTTGCGTGCGCTGCTGAGCACAAGACCCTGTACCCGGGCATTACCATCACACTACTACCCCCACGTGGTCATTAGCTATAATCCATTTTTTATAAAAAGCAGTAAAAGCTTTTGTGGATATTTTTCATTTGTAAGGAAATTACCATTTCTAGGACGTTGTGTTTGTGTTCTAAATAGTCATTCAAGACATTAGATTGTAAAAATCAGCATGTGTTCTTCTTTTCAAGTAATATTGTGGTGACAGTGTTACTTAGGAAGTTGCTTTAAGAACTAGCTTTTCCAACAGCTGTTGTGGCTTGATCAGAGATTCAACAGCTAGAAATTTCAGGTATAGAATCTACAAGTATTTTAATAACCTATAAAATTTAAAAGGGAATGTATATATAGATTTATTTGAGATTTCATTGGCATCAGATATTTTGTATTAAAATAGTAGTTCCAGTACTTACTTTCAAAGTAGTTTGTATGTCCAGAAGCAGTTTATACATTTGAAGTGTCTTTGACATCCTGCTATGTAAAAGAGCAGTGTAAAGAAGAAGAGGTTTCAGAATGATGCACAAGAGACATTAATGAAAGAAATGCTTGATTCAAAGCAATGAACAACTTCTAGGAAGCTGTGGAAATACTCTGCGTATGACTTGTCCATTTATTGTAGAAAGCAGAATTACTAATTATGAAGCAGTTTATTGTCTCTTTTCAGGAAGTATATAGGCAAGTATTAATTCTACAGTGTGAAATGCTTTAATAATTTATTGTTACTGCAATATGTAATACATTTTAGAAATAATTGCAGTGTATTTGTTGAAACATTGCAGGAAACTTGCTTCAGAATGATTTATTGCTTCATAATGATATCTTTTAGAATTTACAAAGGATTAAATTATTTTTGTGCATGCTAATAATATACCTTTAAATATAAATTATCACAGTCATTTCTAAATTCTATCATAATTCCTTACAATTAATAGTACATTGGTAGTGGAACTTTGTGTCTTGTGTCTTGCATTGTAAGCTAACAACTCATTTGGCTATTTGGATTGAACATGCTCATCTATGTGTGGGTCCCATGAGAAGGTATAATATATGGTTGCTTCTTATAGACAACTTCCATTTTATCTTCATTTTCACTGTAGGCACAATTACAGCAAGTAATGTCTAGGATTAATTACAGGTTTTGCCAACTATCAAGACTTGGAGTAATTCTGTTGCATCTTGTATGTAAAGTTTAGCATCGTGGTGTGGTAGGGCAGTTCATGGTTGAGACGGCTCTTTCTTCAGTTGGTTTCAAGAACCTGTCTTGGTCTTTACTAAATCCAGAAAGATGGTCATCGTTTGTTATTTAAATCCAAACTTGTACATAACAATACCTAAATCAGAAAATATTTTTTCTCTGTATTAATATTATCCAACATCTATTCTGAAATAAACAGTGGTTTCCACTTTTTAATTGTTTTCCCCAGTTTTTACTGTTGACATATCCAAGTATACTCTAGTTGGACTCTGCTCATAGATTATTTCTCTTTCATACAAGAGAAATGTTAGTATTTATACTTTTTATTTGTGGATCTTCCTCAGACTGGTTAAAACTGATTTCCAGATACTCTTAGAACAAGAAGAGTATCTTGTTGTAGAGTATCTACTTTGCTTACCAGTAGGTGAGGAGATGTAGTTTATATCACTCTCCTGTTTAATGTTGCTGGGGCTTGTTTATCCAGAAAGCTGTCCCTCCTCTTAATAGCAATGTCAGTGCACATTCTCTCTGTATTTCAGTATTGATCCTATTTGCTCATTGAAAAGATTTGTAGGTAGGTGAATTAAATAGGCAAATACAACTGTATGGTTTCACTGACAGTACGTATCAAATGATAAAAAAAAGTTGTTAACAAATTTAAGCAGAGACTCCAAAGTACAGTTTTTCTCAGTTGTTAATTATTCGTAATGAATATGATTATTCAGGGGAATAATTCTTGATTGTTCGTAGCATATGTGAATGGTTAGTGTAAATCAGAGGATGTAAGCTCACACTGCAGGAGACCCTTGCTGATTTGGTTGTGGCTTTTCCCATCACTGGCAATGGTGCTAGACTTAATTATTCTGTCTTTTTGCTTCCTTGTCATTTTTTTTGTGCCAGTGCTGCTTTAAGGATCCTCTTTCTCATTTCACACATATCACACCACTTTTCTCTCTCCATTTAAATACCTGAATTTCCTTTTGGTATTCAAACAGTCATATAAATTTTGTTGCTCCTTAGTTAAAACCTGACATGTTTCTTCGTCAGGGTGTCTTAGTGCATCCTTTTGTATCTTGATTGTTAAAACTGCAGTGTCTTTGGGGTGGTAACTCCTTCTTTTGTGCCCTGGACCAGGTTCAGCCCATTTTTTGTCCAAATATAATGGCACCAAAAGGATGCTCCAGGGCACAGCAGACTCTGCATTCATCTTTGGTGATTAAGGCAGCAGAAAGTAAAACTACTGTTAGACTTTTCAGGAAAAACACACTAACCTGCAAAGAAAACGGCTTCCCCCTTCCAGTACTCTGCTTTAGTGTCAGAATATTTACTTGTAGTTATGTTTTTCATTAACCTCCCACCCCATTGCAATCAAGTCTTAAAATAGATAAAGAGTTATAAACACTAATTAAAAAGAATTTCTATATTGGAAGTTTAAAAATTAAAGCACTGCTGATTTTTGTCTCAAACTTGGACACATATAGAAAAATCAGTATTTTCATTCTGTCAACCTGAAGGTATAAACGCATGAGGAAGCCTTCAGCCTTCTCATTCAGAATTATAACCCAACCAGTTTTCTTTCTAATGCAGATAAAAAGCAAAAGACCTGGTGCCTAGCAGGACCCATCAATTAAATGGGCTTCTGTGGCTTGGTGCTGCATTCTAGGTAGATGGGATGGGCACAGGGAAGATGGAGGAGCCCATTAGCCTTCCCTAACCAACCTACCTCGAGGCTTCCTGCTGTACTCATCATCTATTAGCTTGTCAGTGCCTGTCTGTGCGTCTTCCCCCGTGGGCTTCTCTTGTGAGTTTAAAACCTTCATTAACTAAAAGGTATATAAATTAAATCGTGACTTCCAGTGGAGAATAAAGAGGTTTAAGGCTGTTGCTGGCAATAGCACCCATGGTACTGAGTTGACAGGCCATTTACCACACCAGTTAATGGAAGGGAATGTATTCCTAGACCTTAATATATTCAGCTCCTTCTGAGAGTATGGAGCTACATTTTGAAACTACAAACCAGAACTGTTAAATGAGTTCTGATTTGTAGTTTAGAGAGAAAAGTCTGGTGTGAAGTATTTTCTCTTTTGTAATGTAAATACCTTATGGTTTTGCTGTATGCTCATATTGTGTATGGAAAACCTATTCAGCATCTTGAACAATGGTTTGAAAGCAGCAACTACGTCATTCGATGAATGATTATCAGTTTGGGTAACTGTAGAACAAATGAGCACCCTTAGAGATGCTGCTCATTAAAGCTTAATCAAATGCCCTCTTGAAATCTCTGGCTGCTGTTAACCAGTTTCACTAATTGATCACCTTTCAACTGGGAACCTGGAAATCAGCTAGTACCTATGGTGTTACAGGAAAACACTTGCAGTCTCTGTAGCTGGCGAGATAAATCAATGGAGTGGCTTTAAAATTAGCACTGCTGATTTGAAACTTGTCTTGGATTGTAGGAAACATACTTTTTTTTTTTTTTTTTTTGGTATTAACTAATGTGTTTCAAGAAATGCTAGCGATGATAGCCCAACTGAAGCCAGCATATCATACCTATAAATAGGCAAATGTAGTTTTTTTTCTGTTTCCCCTGATAAATAAGTGGAGCGAGCATAGCAATGTATGAAGCACACAGATGGTTTAACTGAGAAGCCTCACCTTGGTGTTAAAAATAAAAAGGGAAGGGAAGGGAAAAAAATAAGAGGAGTATTAATCACATTTATCCCCAGACTCCTTGCTAGTATAAAGCCCAATCAGGAATCTGGTTGGAAGAAGTGAGAGTGATAAATTCAGATGACTGAGAAATTACTCTTGGTGTGGGTGCTTTGACTTTGTTGTCACCTTTCTCTCATCTGGGTCTTGTGATCAGCTCCTCTAACTACTGTCTGGAACCAGTTAATAAGCTCACAGTATCTTGGTGCAAATGAGATTTTTGACTAATATTTCTTTCTTAAATTATTCCAACTAAAAGGCTTTTCATTTCTTATCAAGAAAAGCATTATAACAATTAACTAGAATTATTCTTCTTGGAATTTTCTTTGAAGGCTTGCTAATTTGAAAGAAGATGAAAGATCATCCTGTAGATCTAAAATTTTCATCAATCAGCTTAGATCTGATGAATATATTTTAAATTATATTTAGGTTGTTTTTGATAACTTCCCCTGTGTGTGGAGAAAGTTTGAAAGTAACTCAGTTTCCAGCACAAGTGTGCAGAGAAAATGAGATGCTCTGGCACAGAAGTTTTGGTGGGTTTAGAGCTAAGGAGCACCTGCACTTCATGTCTGTTCCAAATTACTGGTCCCAAAACATGCACGTCTGTGCCTCAAACACTGAAGTTCCCAGTTGTGTTGTCTCAACTCAGACTTACTATTGCTAGCTGCTTAATCTGAAAGGTTGCACAGTGGCTGCTTCTTCCCTTCAGCGACTGTCAGAACATAGGAGACATCATGGGCAAGATCTTCTAGGGTTTATCTGGCAAAGTCCTCCAGCTCTTATCATAGGGAAAAGACAGGGACTGCAGACGTTCCTTAAGTACTTGGATGAATCTCAAAAATCTATAGTATCCGTATTGAACACAAGTAAGCAATTATGAGAATAAAAATATTTTAAACAGAAGAAAGTGGATACCAAAGGAGCACGATCAGGAAATGTAAGAAGAAATCTGATTAGCCACATCTATTTTTAAAAAATATTTTCCATGCTTTCCACTTTTATGTGAAATGCCAGTGAAATAAATAGGACACTCAATCCACATCCCAGAGGAGAGTAAAGCTTCTTGCTCATAAATGCTCTTGACAAGGCTACTTCATGGAGAGGTTTCACACAGCATAATCATATCTACTTTATGTGCTGTATGCTAAGCTTAATCTTAGTATGTAGCAGGATACAAGACTTTCATAACCTATATTCTCTGTGGAAAAATATTTGCAATTCTCCATCTTTGTTCTGTTTAAAAATATTCCTAGATGCAAATTTATTAATTTGGTCAAAAAGCAGAACCACCTTATGACTCATTTAATAACTGTGTGTTCTTAATATTTACTCCTGATGAAAACTTGGTGTGTTTAACCAAAGAAATTTGGGATGTGCCATGTAAAAAGCAATGACAATTGTCCTATCAAGTAACTGCTGTTCTCCCTGTTTTTCTCCTTACAAAGTACTGTGAATTAGGAACAGCCCTTGAGTTTTGAGTTCATTTATTGATGTTTTACATCTGTGTCATTGTCTTACAACAGCATGTTATGGGTTTAAAGTGCAACAAGAGAGGTTTATACAAGGAATAACATTTTAGTGGTAGAAGATTTCTGTAACTGGGGACTTTAAGAACATCTTAGGCAAATGTCTTATAGGAATAGTGCAAGAATGGCTGACAAAGGCAGATGCAGACCTCATTCCTGTTGAAAGATTCACAGAATGGTTGAGATTTGAAGGGACCCCTGGAGACCATCTAGTCCAATCCCCCAGGCAAAGCAATTTCACCCAGAGCAAGTTGCACAAGACCACATCCAGGCAGGTTTTGAATATCTCCAGAGGAGACTCCACAGCTTCTCTAGGCAGCCTGTTCCAGTGTTCTGACACCCTCAAATGAAGGAAGTTCTGCCAGTTCTGCCTCTCTGTCAGATGTAACTTCCTGTGTTTCAGTTTGTACCTGTTGCCCCTAATCCTGTTGCTGGGCCCCACTGAAAAGAAACTGGCCTCATCCTCTTAACACCTTTACCTAAGATATTTGTATGCACTGATAAGATCCTCTCTCGGTCATCTCTTCTCCAGGCTAAGCAGCCCCTGCTCTCTAAGTTTTTCCTCATAAGAGAGATACTTCAGCCCCATAATCATCTTCATAGCCCTCCACTGGCCCCTGTCCAGTAATTCCTTGTCTTTTCTAAAGTGGGGAGCCCAGAACTGGAGACAGGACTCCAGATGTGCCAGGGCTGAGTACAGGGGGGAGGATCACCTCCCTTGACATGGTAGATGAACTTTTCCTAATGCACCCCAGATTACCATTGGACTTCTTGGCCACAAGGGTGCATTACTGGCTCATGGTTAATTTGTTGTCCACCAGCACTCCCAGGTCCTTCTCTGCAGAGCTGCTTTCCAGTAGGTCAGTCCCCAGCCTGTACTGACGCATGGGGTTGCTCCTGCCTAGGTGCAGGACTTGTCTTTGTTCCTCTCGGCCCAGCTCTCTAGCCTGTCCAGGTCTTGCTGAAAGGCAGCACAGCCTTCAGGTGTATCAGCCACTCCTTCCAGTTTTGTATCATCAGTGAACCTGCTGAGGGTGTATTCTAGCCCTTTATCCAGGTCAGTGATGAGCGAGTTGAACAAGACCGCACCCACTACTGATCCCTGGGAAACACCACTAGATACAGGCAGGCCTTCAGCTAGATTCTGCACTGTCTTTTGATGCATATGCTGAAGGGTAGCAACCTTATTGCCAGCAAATGGCCAGAAAATATTTCATGGGACATCTGAATAAGATAATGGGTAACCCGTTTCTGCAAATCTGTATGGAGTCAGTGATGCACTGGAGGAGCATGTGGACTAAAAGGTCCTTTTATGCCTCTTCTAGGCCCTCTATGAGTCTCTGATTTTGTTAGTTGATATGGAGGATACATTGTTAAATGAAGATTTCAGAATATTTTTGAGTTTTTATTGAAGCTGAAATAGAATTTGTCTTTTTTAGTTCCCCTGGAAGTAGCTTTTGCATCACAATCTGAAAGCAAGCATACCTGTAAACCACGTAAATGCTCTTACCTTCAAGGTGCCAAATCTTCTAACACAATGGATATGTAAAGCGACAGGTTTTATAAAACGGAGAATTTATTAATATGGAAAGTACTTTCTTCAATTAAAGAAAAACCAATTACAACTACTGTCAAGTTTTATTCTATCACATTTATGTCCATGTTCCTAGTTTTACTTGGTCTTATACTAGGGCTGTTTTGTTAATAGCAATTTAAATTGTTTAAATAGAAAAAAATACCATCAACCTATTTAAACCTGAAAAGAAATCCATACTTAACTGCTCGCTCACTGAAAGAAGTGAGTGACTACAACATTTGATCTATTTTAGCAATAAGAACGGTGGAACAGCAAGTGGAATGGGAGGTACTATGCTATTGTCTGATGCAGTACTAGTAGAAAAGATTTCCTGATGTTCAGGCATGCTTTACCTTTGGTAGGATCATGCTAACTGTGTCCAGTTACCTCCTTCTCCTTCACATGCCCAGAAAAATGATTCAAGAGGATCCACCCCCTAATTTTCCCATGGACTGAAGTGGTGCATTGCGTTATATTCCACAATTCAAGGTTTTGGGCATGGGGTAAGAGCCAGAGCCTATTTAGAGTCAGAAAAGAGGCGCCTAGATGGATAGACAAGCATGAGCCTTGCTGTGTAAAACTCTGAGGATTACTGGTCTGCCCTGCTCTGGTCAGAAATGTGTGTTTTGGGAGAAGAAGCTTTACTGTGTTTTCTGAATGAGAGAAAATAGCATGTACATGAATGAGCCTGGTCACAAAGGGAATGTGAATTCAAAAGTAATTACAGGCTCTTATTTCCTGTCAGTAAACAGGGGAAAGGAGGGTCCAATGTATATTATACTTCTGCTCTCCACTCTGATCGTCTCAAAAGATAATTTCCCCCTCTCATTGTAATATGAGAATTCTGCTTCCACCAGGGTTGCTGCTAAAGATTGGGAAGAAAAATAGGATTTTACCGTGAGAATTGCTAGAAACAACTGAGACCCTGTCCTTTACTAAAAGTGCCTTGCTCTTTGGGTGAACATGTCAGCACTACTGTGATAATAATACATTTCCTAACTTTATAGGGGTTCAGTAGATATACATGTATGTTTATATGTAGTTCCTGAATGTATCAGCATAACATCTCTTTGAGGTGAGGAAGTGTTATTTCTTTTCTACCTGTTTAGAATTGAGGTACAATGCATAAGCCACCTATCAGAGGTTACAGGGGACTGTCAGTGGCCTGGAAAGTGACGTTCAGATCTGATTGGCACTTATTCAGTACTGTATCACAAACTAGTTTTATTTATATTTTCCTCCAAAATAGACTAAGCTATATAATGTTTACCTACTAAATTTAATAACTCCAAATTAATTAAAATGTAGTAACCAGAACTCCATTTTTTTGTGCCAGTTTGGGCTCCAGGCATTGTCTACAAGTGCTAGATTTTTGTATAAGAAAATCCTGATTGGGAGAAATTGGGCAAGGGGGTACCTCAGTAATATTTGTAAGGAATTATAGGAAAAGCAAATGTAGAAAAAAAGGTATGGTTTTGCTAGAAGGAATTTCACTTTTAGAACTAACAGAAGGTAGAGTGAAAGACAAAATCAGAACCTGGCTGTTAGTGATAGTGCTATAGTCTTAAGAGTAGTCTACAGCATGGGTGAACAAGGTGCTTCTACAAAAGCTGACATAAAAAGATGAAAGCAGTGACAAGTCACCCAGAAGGAATTTAGAGGAACAGTCATGCAGGGATGGGCTTAGGAAAGCCAAAGCCCACCTGAATTGAATCTAGCAAGGGGTTCAAAGGCCAACAGGAAGGTCTTCTACAGGTACCTCAGCAGAAAAAAAGGAAAACTAGGGCAAACTTTTGCCTTCTGCTAAATGAGGGAGGGGACCCAGTGATAAAGGATATGGAGCATGCCAAAATACTCACACACCTCCTTCACCTTAGACTTTATTGGTAAGACCAGTCTTCTTTGATCTCGGGTCCCTGAGACTGATAGGAAAGCCAGAAGCAAGCAAGACCATAGGTGGAGGATCAAGTCTGGAAATATTTAAACTGAATGTACACAAGTCCACTGGACCTTTTGAGGATGATTGAGCACTGGCACAGGTTGTCCAGGGAGGTTGTGGGGTCTCCGTCCTTGGCGATACTCAAAACTCAGCTGGATGTAGTCTTGAGTGAGCTGCTCTAGATGGCGCTTTGTGGAAGGGGCTGCACTAGATGGGTCTCCAGAGGCCCCTTCCAACTTGAACCATTCTGTGATTCTGCAACAACTATGCTCCTTAATTGTGAATATATATGTAACCTAAACCTACAGTACCAGTATTAGTTGCAGAGTACCAGGTGTAAAAAGTTCTGTGTTATTCCTTGTCTCAAAATGCAACTTTTTATCCTGCAGCTTTGTTTACAGTTCTGTGCTTTTCCACATTTTTTTCTATCATTCTGATAATAAAGGATAGGGATTGTGAATTCTTTAG
Source organism: Neopsephotus bourkii (assembly GCF_033783945.1). NCBI lineage: Eukaryota > Metazoa > Chordata > Aves > Psittaciformes > Psittacidae > Neopsephotus > Neopsephotus bourkii. The sequence continues at coordinate 904,058 of NW_026902112.1, read as the reverse complement.
TTCTACTTTAAATACTTCCGAAGTCCCCATCATCCAAAACGAAATGAAAGAAAAAAATTGATTAAAATTAAATGCCACTTTTAGTGAGATGTACAATAAAATGGTTAGAAATCACAACCAGACTCTTGTGGAGAAGAACGTGGAGACCAAAAACTCCACAAGTGGAGTGAAAAAAAACACACAGTAACCGATTTTTCCCAGGTCACACATAAAACCTGTGGTCAAACTGGGAATAGATTTCCAATCTATGGCATATCTATTCTGTATTTCTGCCTTCTGTAAATAACTCTGATGATAATGCAAAATGATTTTTCTCTGTCTGTAATACTAATAGTGCTCTAATACAGCTCTTCTAAGTGCTTCTTGCCGTACACCGATTTTCTATTTTTCTTTGTTGTGTATTTCACTAGTATAATTTTAGCTGCCTTCTCGCTTAAAGCTGATTTTCTCAATAGTGAGAAATATATTATTATTTTATATATGTCTCCTTATTATTATATATATGTCTCCTTATGCCTCAAAAGTTGTATAGGTAAGCAAGAGGGTCTTGCTTTTGAGTTATAGTGGAATTAAAGGTTTTCTTGATTTAACTATTTGAGAAGTAGAGTATGAAGCTAGGACTGTTAGTGGAAAAATACTAGAGAATGTAATTCAAGACATGATTAATGTGTATCCAGGATTTTATATGCCATCCAGTAAAACAAAATTGGGGCCAATATAAACTTGCAGTGGAGTGCCGCCACTGAATTAGATTAAAGCATTTAGTCTCTGTATCTGCAGCCATTGGAAACACTATAAGAATTCAGGAATGCTTGGGGTATTCGGTTAATAAACTTCTCTGTAATTCTAAACGTATCGGGAATCTGCAGCTCACAGGACTGCCTGTGAAATTGGTGTCCATTTGTCAATATAGACCTGAGTTTTGTGTATGGTATCAGCTGCAATGACCAATCACTTTCTAAAAACAATTAGTAATTTAGAAAAGGTTAAGGAGTGAATGGATGGCATTTAATTTTTACAGTTTTCATCTCTTCAAATAAGTGAATAAATACAAATATTCTAAGAACTTATTCTCTTTAAACACATTTATGTGATACTGAGATTTCCTGACATTGTATGTTCAATGTGTATGTTTTGGACTAGATGATGGTTGTAGGTCTGTTCCAACCGAACTCTTCTATTTTATCCTACAGCTCTTCCTGGCCTTGTGTGAATTCAATTGCTAAAAGCTTTTTCTTTCATAATTTGAGCAGTGGAATTCAGATAGAGGTATGGAAAAAGACTGCAAGAAGGAAAGGAGTTGTTCCCTGGCTTTCCCTGGAGAGGCACAGCCTCTTAAGTGGCTTTGCGTAGGCTCCTTTCGACCCAGCATAGCTCCTAGGGAATCTGACAGCATCACTGGAATTTGTTTAAACATTCTCAGAGGGGCAAAACCTAAAACTGCAAGAAGTAAAACACAGAAGGTTTGTTATGACAAGCTTAACTTAGGATTTGCTTTCAAGAAAGGATTGCTTGAAAGTTTGTAGTGGTGTTTAATATTTTTTTCTTATATGATTTTGTGATTTCCTAACTGATCAGATGTTCTTTGCGTATTAACACCGGATAGAGCTAGAGGAAGAGTTTGATCTTTTCTGTGGAAATGTAATGGGGTATTTTTTTTTTTTTTCATTTTCCCGTGTGAGGTTTATTTTGGACCTATACTTCATCTGCTTTACACACTGGCAAGTGTGTTGAGTGCTCCTCCTATTTAGTGGAGACCAAGACCTAAATAACTGGTAAAGGAAAAAAATCTTGCCAGCTGTGTGCTTTGACTGTTTATTATGGGGTTTGAGTTCAGGTTTTTCTCAAAGTTTTTTCTTCCTGAAATGCACACCATTGATGTTGTTCTGTCTCAAAATCAGTTAGACTTGGTTGGTTTAAATCTCTGTGTAATTTAAAAGCAACAACTATTGAAGCTCCAAACGGTAGCTTTAAAATACTACTCTTAAGAATACTTTAGCTGAGTTGTGTAGTGACATCGAGACCCTTAAATCTTTGTCACTAAATCACAGTCGTGTGAAGTGTTTTATCCTTTTTCGGAGTGTTACAGCTGTTTCATGCCCTGGTTAATGAGAAGACAGAGTGAGATCAACATGTACATGGGTGGAATTTAGGAGTTTAAATACTTGAACTGCAGATAAAGTTTCTTCTCCAATTCTCAATCTAGTACAAGTTCATATCTAAAATAGGGGGTTTTCTTTGTTTTTTAATTCTAGCGCAATGATTCATCCTAATATGGCAGTATCTCATTCATTTTTGATGTGTCCTATAACCTCTGTTTTTAAATCAATCTGCTAATGGAACTTCACCTTGCTACTAAGATGTTTTTATTTATGGCAGTTTCACTGCAATTTCATATTTACTTCATGGTTTATTACACTACCATATATTCCAAGTAAAGGAAGCTGAAAACTATTCTTTTTTTAATATTATTTTCTAACAACAGTAATGCAAAATACATTTTGTCTCCATAGGCTGGAAGGGGACATGTAGGTGGAACAAGATTGAGGAAAAAGTGCATGGCATGAGCTGTATATTTGCATTTATTCCTACTACAGTTTCACTTAGGCTAGAATTCATCCACATAAATGATTCCAGAAATACAGAATATAAGAATAACTTTGGAAGAACTTACTGTTTTATTACTACACAAAAAATGGGGATGCTTAATCACAGGTTAGTGTTGTGGTGAGGAGGTGGGGGTAGTGTAGCTGGCTTTCACTGAGATTTTGGAAGGAGTTTGCTCAAAGCTAGCCAGACTCTTTCATTCTTCAGTGGGGCAGGGATAACTGTCATCAACAATGACAGACTGAGCATATGCAATCATATGCCTTATTTCTCTGTCCCTAATGTAACCTGGAGGATGTGTCAGCATCTCCAGCCTGGGGCATCTCTGTTGAGGCAAATTAGGTACCCCGTGATATAGCTCCACATGTTCCACTGTGTGATCAGTTATTGAAATAAAGGCAATGTTATATAGTCAACATAACCGTAGTGATTTTCAATTTTTTGGACCATTTTTAGCTGTACAGATTCATAGGTATGACATAGTTCTTGGTTTGGTTTTAATTTTCAGGTGTCAGGCTCCCCTCACTATGATCAGGAATTTTCAATACAAATGTAACCTTGCACTGAGCAGCTGATGAAGTTTTTATTCTTGGCTGATAAAAATCTATTTTTATTTTGACATAACTAATGGAAGATCTGTCAGCATAGTGACAGTAATGGAAGCTGTTGTTCAGGCGTTGTCAAGAAAATCACAAGCTTGGAATTCCTGGGTCATAATTTTAATCAAAATTGAGAGTTTGATTGTCACATTTTTTAATAATAAAAGTAATTTTTGATCTGCTGAGCACATGGAATATTTTAAGCATCTCTGAGTTAATATTAGCTGTGATACTTTACTTTGTAGTGTAATGAAGACTCAGTCTGCCTAAAGCCATACCTGTGCAGATGGTGAAAGTGTACTGAAGCCTCCACAATACCTAAAAAGAAGAGAGTTGGTTTTTTTTCAACAATCAACTTAGCAAAGTCATATGAATAGGAAGTGTCACAGACGACTTTAAACAATATTGAATGTTATTATTTTATTTTTATTTATTTTTTTAGTTTAATGACCTGATCTGTCAAGAGCTCAAATATGAATTATTTTGGTAAATGGGGGCCTAGGTCCACTTACAAACGTCACACTTTAAAGCGAAAGAGATACTGTCAACACAGTGGGAAAAATCCAAGCTGTAAAATTACTTCCTGGGTCAGACAATAATCTGTTTTCAGTAGTGTAATAGGAAAGGCTGTTCAGGAGCAGCATGTGAGTTTGACTGCAGTCTGTTCCCATGGTACTTCCCCATGGCAGATTAAAGGGACCACATACAGAGGTGGTGGTTTTGAGTTTGTCTAATCCTGTTATTGTACTTGCTGATGCTTTCTGGCAATTTCTTGTGACAGCAAGCTTCATAAAATCACTACATGCTATGTAAAGATGTGCTGGTTTTTATTTTTGTTAAGCTGATCTGAATATAGATTCATCACATTCTTCCTTGTTAAAATATTCAAGGCCAGGCTGGATGGGGCTTTGAGCAACCTGGTCTAGTGAAAAGTGCCCCTGTCCATGGCAGAGGGGATGGAACTAGGATCTCCAAGGTCCCTTCCCACCCAAACCATTATTTGATTCTGTGACTCTATGACTGTGGGATTTGTTGAGCAATAGTTCTGCATACACTGTACTCTGCTTTAATGCTTTTATAAACTTTGACTATATTACCCACTCAGACTTCTGCTCCTCAACTGAAGAGTTCCAGGGTTTTTTTTGTCTCTTACACATACAAGGCAACTTCTCCATCCTCTGAATCATTTGAGTTGCCCTTCTTTGTCCCTTTTCTTAACCCTGGTTTTTGAGTTGGAGAGACCAGAATTGTCTGGTACACCAGTATTTTATATAGCAGCTAAATGATACCCTCTGTCTTGGTTTTGCTACTTTTCTTGGTGACAGCCAAAGTTTTATGGCTTTTCTGACTGGGCTTGAGCACAGAGGACTGTGACTCCCGGATCTCTTACCCACTCAAAGTTGATGTGAGAATGCTAGTGAGGTTTAAATTTTTCCCTTAAACAGGGCATCTTATGTTTACCTGGGCTAAAGCTCATCTTCTGCCTCTTTGCCCTCCTGCTTAGGTTTCTAACCTCCTTTAAGCTCCTTACTATTGGCATGGACTTTGACTACTCAGAAGAGCTTAGAATCTTCTTCAAGTCTGAAGGCTCCCCTTGTATAATCCATCTTTGGGTCATTAAATTTGAATAAAGCTAATTCTTTGGGAATCCAGAAGAGAGAGTGACTGTTAACGTCTACTTGTGATTCCTATCCCTCGAACAACTCTAAGTCCACAAGAAGTGCCTTTTTCCAGTTCCATTCTAATTTAATTTCTTAAGTAATCATTTGTGGTAAGCCTTGTCAAAGGCTTGCTAAAAAACTGAGTCCACTGGATTTTCATTTATCCAAATGCTTTTCCCTCCACCCCCTGAAATCACTGCAGGTAGCAAGGCAGTATTTTGCTTTACTAAAGTTCTGTTGTCTTTTTCCCATTGGATGTGTATGTGCTCAGCAATATTATCTTTTTGTATGGACTTTACTGTCTTAGCAGGATTGGGAGGGGTCCTTTCAAGGCTCTCAGGTCACTGCCATCTGGTCCACATGATTTAGGGATTTGACTATTCTAATGCTCCATGTTGATGAAGATGTTACAAAGAACATCAGAGAAGAGATTCAGAGCAGCCCTGTGGAGAAGGACTTGGGAGTTTGGTTGATGAGAAAATGAACATGAGCTGGCAGTGTGTGCTTGCAAGCCAGAAAGCCAACCAGCGTTGGAGTGTGACCAGCAGGTCGAAGGAGGTGATCCTGCCCCTCTACTCTGCTCTCGTGAGACCTCACTTGGATTATTGTGTGCAGTTCTGGTGTCCTCAACATAAAAAGGACATGGAACTGTTGGAACAAGTCCAGAGGAGGGCCACGAGGATGATCAGGGGACTGGAGCACCTCCCGTATGAAGACAGGCTGAGAAAGTTGGGGCTGTTCAGCCTGGAGAAGAGAAGGCTGCATGGAGACCTCATAGCAGCCTTCCAGGATCTGAAGGGGGACTATAGGGATGCTGGGAAGGGACTCCACTAGGGACTATAGTGACAGCAGAAGGGGTAACGGGTTAAAACTTAAACAGGGGAAGTTTAGGTTGGATATAAGGAGGAAATTCTTTCCTGTGAGGGTGGTGAGGCACTGGAATGGGTTGCCCAGGGAAGTTGTGAAGGCTCCATCTCTGGTGGTGTTCAAGGCCAGGTTGAATGAGGCCTTGGGTGGCATGGTTTAGTGTGAGGTGTCCCTGCCCATGGCAGAGGGGTTGGAACTATTTGATCTTAAGGTCTTTTCCAATCCTAACTATTCTATTATTCTATGATTCTGACATGGTGTGTGAGATACCGTATCATTAGCTTCATTGGTAAAGATTGATGCCAAGAATATGATGATCTTCTTCACTGTGAGCTTCTCATCCTTGAATATCCTTTTCATACCTCTGTTGAAAAATGAACCTACCAACCCCCTAGCTGTCTTTTATCTTTCAAAGTATTTAAGGACCATTTTAGTCTCAGCATGAGCATCTGTTGCAGAGTGATCTTAAATTCTTCTTCACCCTCTTAATTTCCTGTTTAAGTTTGACCTTCCCTGTTTTACGGCCTTTCCTGTTCTCATTGTCATTCTCCTCACTTTCAGAATTTTTCTGATGTTCTTTTGTTCACTTCCTTGATACATTTTAAGCAGCATGTCCACTTACATATCTGAAAAGGAGTAGGGAGGAGAGTTCTATCTGTAATCATTCAGTGTTTTAGCTTGCAGTTGCCAGTAATGCACCCATAGTCAGTTTAGTGTTTTCTAAGTTCAGAATGTTTTCTTCTTTATTTGAGTCTTCCTAGAAGCAGAAGCAACTAAAAAATTGAATTTTGTGCAAATGTGAGACTTTACAACTGAGTGAAGGCATTGGAGTTGGTGGTCTCTGAAATGAAAAATGTTAGCTTCTAATTTTGAACTGCTGTACACTGAACATTTAAAAATCTGATGATATAGAAGAATCTATGATATAGAATGCCTCTAATTTTAAGTGATAAAAACCCGCACAAATCCCATTTATTTTTGTCATTTACATTATGGCAATGTAGAGTTGCCTTCAGCATTGTTGGATAATTGGTCATACATGTACACCTTAATTTTATGGAATGTGGTGATGATTTTTATAATTAGATTTCTTCAGGCAAACATACCAATGTGGAGCACTGTGATGTTGTGACTGTAATATTGTGGATCATTTTCCCAATTTTTAATGGCTAATGTAGTAAAGATTGTTAGAGATTCTCTCTTAATTCTTCTGTTCAGCTGTACTGTACCATATTGTACTGTACTGTATTCTGCTCTCCTCTACTCTACCCTAGCCTGCCCTCCCCTATCACTATTATAGTCCCATACTTCTGGAGGAATGTTGTATTACTACATGATACAAGATGCTGTATGGGGAAGTCAGAGGGTTTAGTAAGCAGGTAAGAGGTGGTTATGTGAGAGTGAGAAGTATAACATGGGATCACGGGATGTGCACTCCTTGATTCTCCTACATTACAGTAGGAAAATAGTTAATATAACTGGCAGTGATTATTGCTTATGCTTCAAATTTAATGCCCAGCTGAGATTAATTAGAAGGAGGTTTCTCAGAACATCTAGATCTTGGAGCACTGTCTTACTTGCTGTTGGGAGAGGAAAAGGCCTTTCTTAAGGTGTACCTATAGCCTGAAAATACGCTTTTGGAAAACTTCACATGACCTGCTGGTAGGTAATAATGTGGACCCAAATTCAACAACCTGAGAGGCCCCTTCCAATCTCAACTTACTGTAAGTGCTCTGGCTTGTGACTTGTGTATAGATTCAGGAAAGCATTATTAGCAGATTACTCAGTTGGCAGCTGGAAGTTTTTTTGCCCATTTTAAAGGCTAAATGAAGTTAATTAAGGGTATTGGGCCAATACTTTATGCTCAGTTTTGATGCCTGCAGCCATGGAATTGTCTGTTCAACCCTCAGCCCAGTGTTCGTGGTAAAATGTAAACATCGCATTCTATAAAGCCTACATAGCTTTTTACTGCCAGCTTTAGGGAGTTAATTTTAAATGGCTGATTTTCAAAATAGATTTAATTTTGATATTACTTGTTTTATTTTAGGACTGGTATTTTAAGGGGTTAGTAGAAATAGGGGGAAATGGCTTATGCGGACATAAAAATGACATGAAAGAGTTAATTCTTTAGTGAGTCAGTGCTCAAGGTTTAGGGAGATTTATGTTCTTTGAACAGATTTAAAAATTCCTGAAAATATCCAGTACGATGTATGCTCTTGTTTTCTAGCATGCACAGTGTGCTTTAGGGAACGTGGATTTCCTTCCAGCTTGGAAATTTTTCCATTAAGTCAGGGCTTGCTGTGTATTTGGGGTACTGTTCCTTTGCAGCTGAATTTCTCTGGTCCTACATTTTCTGGCCGTTGATAAACACACAAGGTATCTGCTCCCATCCTGTGTGATGAGCTTTGTAAACCTCAGAGGGAGATATGAAACAGAAATGCTGAACAGGTACAACAGACAGCTTTGAATAAGTGTTTGTATTCGGTAACTTATTAAAGCTATTTATATCATAGACAAAAAACTTATCTTAGGGTCTAGTCAGGAAATTGCAAGCAATCCTAAAATGGTGTGTGGTAAGCAGACCCTTTCAGCTGGGAACTGCTGCCCCTTAGCTAGAGCCGGGGACTGACCCAGTATGTTGATCATAGGTTGTTAGTGTCTGAAATCAGATAAATCCAAACTTTCAGCTGCTTTTTTTGAGAGCATTAATTCAATTGCCTTGTGATTGTTGTACCATATTCTTAGTTTGTGACGTCAGGAATGTCTATAAACAAAGGCTGCAATGTATGTACATAACAACACTGTTTCTCATTTCAGGGAAATGGTAGGATCGTTAGAGTACTTTCTACTTTTTCTGTATTTTTATTACTTGTGTTAAAGTTAAGGAGAATTTGACATCTGATAACAGAAGATGTTCATGAACTTTAGGTCAGGTCTTGCTTAGTTCTCTAAAAGCTCTAGAATAACTTCAACTGATGTTTATATCGCATTGCCTACAAACTGCGTTGAGTCACATCGTGTTACTACACTACAAATTGGAAATATTCTGGGAATACTAGAGGCCATTTTGGAATTTAATCATAGAATCACTTGGGTTGGAAAAGACCTTTATGATCATCAAGTCCAACCATTACCCCGGAACTGCCAAGTCCACCACTAAACCATGTCACCAAGATCTTTTACATGTTTTTTGAACCCTTTCAAGGATAGTGACTCCATTGCTTGCCTGGGCAGCATGTTCTAATGCCTGACCACCCTCTCAGTGAAGAAATTTTTTCTCATATCCACTCTAAACCTCTCCTGGTGTAGCTTGAGGCCATTGCCTCTTGTCCTGTCACTTGTTACTTGGGAGAAGAGACCAGCTACCTACTCCTTCTAACATTCAAATATACTTGCTTTTTCCTGTACCCTTTGTGTGCTTCAAAACTGAAGGAAGTTAATTTCAAGACTCGTGCAATTAGTATGCTGCATCATGTCATTTCATCTGATTAAGTGGAGAATTTCTGTAATAGGTTGGATGAATCCCACACACACGCTGGCAAAAGCAGCATACATGTTTAAAATACACTAATTTGCGTCGCACTGATTTCAAAAAATGGGGATTATGTAGGCAGGGTTAAGTCTGCAGTGGAAAGGTTTGAATCAACAAAACATTTTTCGACTAAAAATATTTGCCTGGTAAAAATATCCCTAGCTGTTACTGTTCTCACACTTTCCATATAATAATTATTCCTAATGTGCAGCTGGTTTCATGCTGCAGGCTTCAGTTCACCAACACACTTGAAGTCATGCATGGTTTGCATCATAGTGGATGATTATTTTAAAAGCATAATTGATGTGCTTGAATCAGACACACATTTAAGTACCTTGTTGAATTAGTGCTTATGTGGAAATTGTTTTTCTCGTCAACATAATCAAATTTAGACCTGGAGATTACCTTATGTAGATGGTTTTTAGCATTTTTTTCATCTGAATTGTACCGCCATCAGCTATTGCTCATTTTAATATTTCTGGGTTTGTAGCTATCCAGACAATGGAATGATTTTGTGTTCATCTTCAGAATAATTATGTCTCTTGACTCCCTTTTCAGTTTACATGTAAAATTAGCATTTTGCCAATATTTTCATTGTTTGAAAAATAGCAATGCCAAGTCTGATTGACAGAAAATTAGTCTCAGTTTTATGTGAATAGAGACAAGTTTAAATTCACAGTTATATAAAGTGTAACATAAATTTTAAAAGGTGTGACTTTCCATCTGTATGTGTGGCTACTTAGATATTTATTTACCTGGTCTTCTGTATTTTAATGTTTTTCAGACAAGTATAAAAGAAGGATTACTACTGAAGCAAACCAGTTCTTTTCAGAGGTGGAAAAAGCGTTACTTCAAACTTCGAGGGCGTACCCTTTACTATGCCAAGGATTCAAAGGTAATTCTCTAGTATTAATGTATAATGCTATATACCTGTAATTCCAATTTTGTTTAGATTTATAAATGCAATAATAATAATGTAATGATTTTAGTGAGTTTTATTTAAAAACTGCTGTATATACGATGTAGTGTATTTGTCTAAAGAAGACTGATGATTTCTCTTGATTTCTTATTTTTAGTGAAGTTTATCAGTTACTTGAATATTTTAACCTTTATGAATATTCAGACAAATAGTAAATTCATCTTAAGGAGTTGTGGGTTTTTTATTAGGGGTGGTTCTCAGGCAGTCAAATCTAATGTTAAAAAAACCTAAACATAAAAATTGGGTAATGCTCAGAAGTTATCCTTCAAGCTGAATTCCATTAAAACTCTTCTAATCCAGTGCCCATATTGCCATCAGAGAGGTGGAAATCGTTATGTGAAATCAAGACAGGAAGATTTGCTGCCAAAACTGATATACAAGGGAAAAAGCTGTTTCCCATTAATTGAATTTTTGGTGTGAAAATTGGGGGTGGGCAGAGGGGAATACTTCTTTCCTAAAGACATTTCCTCCCTCCTCCTCAGGGGGACTGAGAGCATTTTAGCTTGTTGGGATGGCTAAGATAGTGCCACATCGTCAGTGTTTTCTATGTTTTCTTCTTATGTATAGAATCATAGAACTGTTTTAGGTTGGAAAAGACCATTAAGACCATCATGCCTAACTTGTTACCCCAGGACTGCCAAGTTCACCATTAAACCATGTTACTGAAGGTCTTAGGCAGAGCATTTCTTATAGAAACAGAAGAGTAGGAAAAGATTTCCTCATGGAATATTCCAGCCTTATTTCCAGGATGAAACTTTAAAAGATGGTAGCATATCTGCTTTTCTTGATTATCATGTTTCTTACACAGAAACAGGAGATAAGCATCTGTGAAATAAAGGACGATATTTTAATGATATTTTCCCCAGTATATAACTGCATTTTTTCTTCTAAGACTATATTTGTACTGTCCATTAAATGCACAATTCAATTACCAGAAATTTCAGTTCATTGCTTAGACTGACACTAACAACTTCAACATTTGTTTCACCACTTTTTTCTTTCTGTTTTTATTTTCCAATTGGAATGGAAACAAGGAAATGAAAGCACAGACTGTAAGCATACCTGAAAGTGGGCTCAGACTATATTTAATGTTTTTATGTTCTTTTCCATTCACAGTCTCTAATATTTGATGAAGTTGACCTGTCAGATGCCAGCGTAGCTGAATCAAGCACAAAAAATGTCAACAACAGCTTCACGGTATGGATCCATTTTAATACTGGTCTTGAAAGCTGTGGATAGGCTGTTATTGAGAAAAACAAGAATCCTCTGAATTGCTTCTTATCTTCCTCTCTTTGGAAACAAAATGTCCTTTATTTAGAAATGCTATAACGTAACATCAGCTATTGATAAATTTGTTTCTCTGATTTTATTTTTTAGCAGAAATTAGCATGTTAGATAACAGTTGCCTCAGAAGATGATGATTATATAAGGCATTAAAAATACAGCAAGATTCAGTACTAGTACTTTATTAGTACTTATTAGTAAAGCTTGATTTTAGGCTGTGGTTTCTTTTAGAGGGAGGCATGCTGAATTGATCCAGATGCATTTGTGTTATTGTTTTAATTTCTTACGCTTTCTGGTTTTCTGTCATGTTCAAGTGTATTTGTATTTGTATTTTTTTATTGCTGGTCATATCCCTTTTTATTTCCAATTCACACAGAAATGCTATCTTCACAGCTGTACCTTGATTCTGATACTGGTATAAGAAACAAAAAGTGTTCATAAATTCCTGTTTTTCTAAGTTCACATGTGTGTTTTTCACACAGGTCTTGCCATTTATTGTTGAACTGCTTTGTTGGAACTAAGTGATAACATCTGACACAGTTCCTCTGCTGTGTCCTTCTTAACTTCTGGAAAAGTAAATTTTGTGAACAAGAATTAGCTATGAGGAAGACTGTGGGCAAAGTTGTCCATCTGGAGGTCTTAAGTTCTCCTGCAGTCTGCAATGCCAGAATTTTTCTTAACCTGCAGATCCATTACTCTCTATTAAAATGTTGATTTCCTAAATGCTGGATTCTCCACCTGGGAGAGATTAACCCTGGTTATACATACAAACTGGGGGATGAGAGGCTGGAGAGCAGCCCTGTGGAAACAGACCTGGAGAGTTGGGTTGATAGCAAGTTAAATGTGAGTCAACAGCATGCCCTTGCAGCCAGAAGGGCTAGCCATGTCCTGGGGTGCATCAAGCACAGCACAGCAAGCTGGTAGATGGAGGCAGTTGTCCTACTCTACACCACTGATGTAGCCCTACCTCAAGAAATGTGTGTAGTTCTGGGCACCTCAATATAGGAACATTAATCTATGAGGAGAATGACCAAGATGGTGAATCTCAGGGGCAAGATTTGTGAAGAGCAGCTGAGGTTACCTGGCTTGGAGAAGAGAACGCTGAGGGGAGACCTCTTGGCAGTCTACAACTTCCTCAAGGAGGGCAACGTAGGTGAAGGTGCTGATCTTCCTCTGCTGACTGGCTATAGAATATGAGGGAATGGATTGAAGCTGTGCCAGGGAAAGTTCACGTTGGAAGCTAGGGAGAAGTTCTTCACTGGGAGGGTAGTTAGTCACTGGAACAGGCTTCCCAGGGAAGTGGTCATGGTACCAAGCCTGTCAGAGTTCAAGTTGTATATGGACAATGTTCCCAGTCATATGATTTAGTTTGAAGTAGTCCTGCAATGAGAGGGGAACTTGAGGATCCTTATGGATGGATCCCTTCCAACTTGAGATGCTCCATGATTTTATGATCTTGGGGTGTAGGGAAAGAAAAATGGCATGTTTGGTTTTGGTATTTTCTTTACTTTTTTTTTTTTTCTTCTTTTTCTTGACAATGTTTGGTGTGTGGGTATCCTTTATAATCCTTTAGGGCCACTCAGTATCTCATTCTTCACCAGAATCATTTTTTGTATCTTATATTAAGACTTCTGGGGAAGACAGTAGTGAAAAAAGAAATCTCAGGGGCTACAGCTTTAACAGCTTTGGAGGCACTATTTATTTTCATATCCTGGGTAAATTAAGGCAAACAGTGTTTTCTCTCAGGAGTTTTCAAATTCATTTTGAGTGATTTATAGTTCTCCTGGATTGAAGTGTCACCTGATCTGACTGTGAAATATGGCAATACTCGTCATCTCTCTTAATCTTTTAGCTTTTTTCTTTGTGTTTGCCTAATCCAGTCTCCCGGCAACACAGCCCAGTGAAATAAGACATCTCTGGCCTTGCCTGCACTGGTTTGGAGTGAGGGATTGGGGGTGGGCTGACTGGTTGGCTTTCCAGTAATACTCCTTATAAATAAAAAGAAACATTTTTTTGCCCTTTTTTTTCCCTTCCACCTTAAAAAAAGATAATCCAGCCTTTCTTAATTTTTTTTTCTTTATGTTCTAAGTGATTGTTATCATTTCCTTTGTTAAAAAGGCAAGAATTAAACCCTTACCTTTATCTTTCTCCAGTTAATGTACTCCTCTCGTTTCCTTGTCCCTCTAGGGAATATTTTTACACAAACTTATGTAGATTGATTATACACCAACTGTCCACTTTTGCCATGAAAACACACCTTTAAATATGTACATTAAAATAATTATTTTTCCATATCTTTTTGCCATTTCAGCTAAATCCTTCCCCTTCCCTCGATCTTCCACCTCCAGCTTGTAGAAGCTACTGTTTGCCTTTTTTTGCCCTTTCTCATTTGTCTCTTTGGAGACAGAGGTGTGCATGTCAAGATTTTCCATGCTCTTTTTTTGGCTAAAATTCAAGTCCTAAAATTAGTCACAGCACACAGATTTAAGGTTGAGTTTGTTTGTAGTGTACTTGCAGAATATTTTATGTAACTCAATATGACTGTTTATTCACCAGAGTTATTTTTCCTTTCTTGCTACAAGCAAATTGAGGTAAAGGGAAAAGTTGAGATAAATAAATATCTGCTAATTAAAATGAGAAGCTGCTAAACTTAAACCAGCTCATCTGTTTCAGTTTTTTCCTTTACTGCTAATGATATTACTTTTCAGTGAACAACCAACTCATTTCTAGCAGGTAGTTCCTAGTGCACAAGCTTTCACTAGGGTGCCTTGTAATAGATTATAGGAATTTTGCAGTTCTGAGCATTCTTATCTAGAGGCAAAGATAAAAATAACAGAGGAAAAGGTCTCCCTTGACTTCAGAGTCCTTATATAAGACCGTCGAGGCCAGATTCTTCCTACTTACATGTTAGGTACCAGTCTCCTAAGTCTGCATGAAGAGAGAGAAGTTCAAGAAGCCAATTCAGCCATAGAAGATATGCACCACCCTCTCCACCAGCCACGTCAGGAGCCGCACGGGCTTTACTCACCCAATCACTGCAGTTCAGCAGCATGGGGGGGGCACTGATCCTCATAATGGTGTTGGGCACTCTGCTGAATGTTTTTTCCACAGCACTTTTCTTCTGCCTCAGAGGGTTGGTTTTTGTTGTCTTGGCACAACCAAAGGAATGTTGTTGCACAGCATGTTACCTCTTAGGGGACACTTTGGGGATGAATCAGTCTCCTATCCTTACTGCACGCAAGCATATGGGGCAGTGACCAATTCTACTGAGAGCTGTAGTTCCTTATATTCCTTGGTTTGTAGAGATGGAAGATGGCATGCTGAAATCTCAAGTGCAATTAGAAATAATCTCTTTATTGTTCTCAAAACAAGACTTGAGTTTGAATGAAGCTGAATAGTGATCTTTAGTGTGCAAGCATGGGCATCTGAAGGATTGGCGGTGTGCTTTTGTTCTACTAGGTATAAGAGAGAGGATTTTAAAATATGATTTAAAAATTATTCTTGAACAGGCATATTTGATAACTGAAGGTCCTTGGGGCAAAAAAAGGTGATTATGAATTGCAATTTAAAAGGAGATTTTAACAGGTTAACTTTTGGTTTAGGTTTCTACCGCTACGTTGCTTTTGATAACAAAGAATGGATGCACACAATAAATCTGTGGTGTTAACCATGCTGCCTTGCAGGTGTTAAAGTTAAGCCACATGGATGTATAATGCCCTGGGTTATTATAAATCTATCTTAGAGTATCATGTCAAATGCTCAGGCTTTGTGTGGCACCTGTATTTAATCCTTCCAAACTGATGTTTGAAACATTTAATTAATTTCTGGGGGTTTTCTTAGTGGTAAATGTGATATAAATAATGTAAACAATTTTAGGGTAGAAATACTAGCTTTGAAGCATTAATTCGTATAGCTGGTTTTAGGCATTTTATGCGGGTTAGACCAACTTCTAGTGCGTCTAAAAATCACACAGAGCCATGGACAATCAATTTCTTACTATATTTATTTTCAGAAAAGTGAAAATTCTGGCTATATTAATGCTGTTATCAAATTGAATCTGAGGGTACCAAAGAAATAATTTCACGCTTCTGGAATGTACTTTCTAGGAATACGAAAATTAACATGCTAGATGATACTCAGGATGGGGATTCAGCTTGCCCTAACTTAAGGGTGGGATGCAACCATGGGTTTATAGACCCCTAAATTATGTATCTATGATAAAATAGCTCTTTCAGGTAGATTACTGTAATTGCTCAGTTCAGTATAGACTCTGAGGATTATTAATTAACTCCTTTAGCTACGACAGGAGCTTTGTCATCCAGGGCACCTAAACTACAGAACTCTGCTTACAGCTTTCTGAATCAGGTGCTGAATCAAGTATTTTTTGTTGAATATGCATCTTCTGAAAGTGGACATCTTGAGAGGGAGGAAGCTGCCGTAGGCAGATCTGCTGTCCTGGAAAGCCTACTGCAATTCTTAGTAATTAGAAGTTGGCTGGAAATGGCAGTTTCTATTCCAGCCAATAACACTGATTACTAGGATTCTGGGTATGCTTGCAAAAATGTCTAATATCATAAATTGTTGCATATTTTTTGTTTTTAGTGATGCTATAGACCATATAGACTGTACAGTCTAATTATTTATTCTGTGGAAAAATACTTCCTTGTGGAAAAATACTTCCTTGGGGAACTCTTAATAGGCTGAGCTTTAATTAAGTATTCTCACCTAATGTTAAGAGGCAAAAGCAATAGAAACCTATAAACTGTTCTGTGTTTTATATTTTTTATTGCCTCCTTTTGATTTAACTATTTTAGTTTTTTTTATACTCTTACCTATTCTTGTTGTTCTTCTGACAACTATTCTGCAGCATCACATTTAAGCAAAGTGACCAGTTTGGCACTCAGGGAGCACAAATAATGGATATTTGGGACTATTTTTCCAAATTAATGCTCATTTACATTCCTTATGGGTCCCACGTTTTGTCTGTTTTCTGCAACAGCAACATATTATGTATTTTTTATCCTCTATAATGATATTAAGATCCTTTCTCCTGTTAATTTGGAGCTGTCTGTGATTCATAAATACTTCTTCTATGCTTCTTTGTTTTTTCTCCGGTGTGTATTTCTTTGTTTTTACCAGCACTGAACTTTTTCAAGTCTCTGTACTGTCTAATACCTTGCTTAGCTCTCTGTGAAGTGCCTTGTTGATCAAAGGGGTAAACTAAGTAGTAAAATTTTTATGGTGTCTGTAAATGTTCCTGTATCTGCCTTTACTTTACAATTTTCTTCCAGTTTAAGAATTGCTCCACAAAATTTTGTGAGAGAATAATGCTTACCATCTATTAAAGTTTTCACATTTTAAAAATTCTTATTATTTCTTCTCACAGTTTTTAGTTCCCTTGGCTTTTCATCTTATTGCATAATCGGGACATAAAATAATTGATCTTTTCAGTTCAAGGGCTAAAGCAAAAATAATTGTGGGTCAACCTGATATTTTATCTTTTTTGATCAGAAGTACTTAATTTAGTTCAAATTAAAGTGGTTAAATTTTGGTTTAAAGCTTTTTTTCATATTATATAAAGAAAAAAAACAAAACATGCATGGCATTTCATTAAAGGTAGCCCCTGAATGTAATTTTGTTACAAAAAGTTGTCTTTTTTCTCTGATTTCCACTTTTTTAATCAGACTTAATAGTTCACTTTGTCCTGAAAGCAGAGGGTTCTGTTTAAGCTGTTTTTAAACAAAGTCATTACCCAGTTGTCTGTGAATCCTCGATATTTTGCAAATTTGGATAGCTTCTGAAAACTAAACATTTGTTGATTTTCCTTTGACCTATTATTTTGAGCTGGTTATGTATTTTTTATAGGTCAGTAAGATCAAATGCTCAATTGGAGCAACTGTGCTTCAACTGTGGTTAAAATTTATATTGTTTTCTTCCAGAACTCTGATTACCGTATTTTCCATCCATATTTCTGAATGTGGTGTATCCTACATCTTGGTGGGGGATGTAAAGTTTACGGGTTTATAATTTATGTGGAATCAGCTTAAAACATAAACCAATTCTTTTCATCTCTGAATCCTACTGCTGCTGTTTTTAATGGGAGGTTGCCCAGTTGTATTGGAAACTCAATTCTTGTGATTCATCAGAATTTCAAGTTGAATATTTCAACCAGGCCTAAAGTCATATTGCTTTTCAGCAGTTTATTTCAGCCCTGCTGCTTCTGACATCAGTCGGCTCTCATTGAGATTAGCTACTCCTAATTGATTTTCGAAAGTCAGCTTTTAATATCCACAGTGGGCTTGGAAAACAGAATCTGTTGCCAGATGTTTGCAGTATGTTGGAGAGTTGATAGTGTTAATATCTCAGACTTGGACGTACTTCGCTTCCTTTCTTTTCACCCAGATTTTTTCAGAGCTTTTATTGAGACTTTTCTTCAGGGCCTACGAAAACTTCAGGGAATGTGAGAAGTGCTTAACCTTCCCCAAGATGCATCAAGAGGAAACGAGAAGAGCCTTTTCCCAAACAAGTTTAAAACCTTTCATCTTTGGGTTTGGGCACTCCAGTCTTCTGTCTTTTCGAATATCAAAGAGAAATAGTCCCAGATTTGGGAATAGTTAATCTTAATACTGTTTGGTTTTTTCCTATTTAAATAATCCAGCATCAGTACAGTTTTATTACCAATTCCTGATTTGCCCAAAGTTCAGGGTCTTGAGGTTCATTTAAATGCAGAAAAGCTTATGGATGCCAGGAGGTATTTCTGTGATGCTGTCCTGCTTGTTTACAAAATCCAGTATACTGCAGTTCTATCTCAGTGGACATGACAGTGGTTTCTTTACTCATAGCCTCAAGTCTTTTTCAGACATTATTCTACCTCAGTCTGTTTTTTTGTGGAGAGCTACTCACTTAAAGGTTGCACTGACCTTTTGCAGACTTTTTGCTGCTTCTCTTTCACCATCTTTCTTATTTCTGTAGTTTGGTGAAATCATCCTGCTACTCCAGTGTTGGGACACTATGTGTATCACGGGTTCAGCAGATATCTTCAAGGCTTTGACCTGTTCCAGACTTAGGGTTTCCCCTGATTTCAGCTATTGCTAAGAAAACTTTTTTCACTGCCTTGTCCGTAGTCTGGATGACTAAACTTCCTGGTTTGCTCTGTAGGAATACTCTGGAGCATAGCTGTATGCAATTTAGTTTTCTTTGTGAGAAAGCTTTTCTTAGTAAATTTCTACATATAGTCTCTGCACATGTTCCCTTGAAGGGAGACCCTCTTGCTTGACTTGCTTTAATCAACCACAGGGACATGAAAGGAATGTATTTGTGTTTGTACCCACCTTTCTGTTTCTTGATGAATTTACATAAGCCAAATTTCACACAGTTTACATGAAGTTTACTTAGCTGAACAGAGTCTTGTGTGAACACTTCAGTTTGCATGAACCTGTGCTGTAGGTGTATCTTAACTCAATTGCATACTATTACTGCTAGTGATCCAGGTATGGATAATGAGCTTATGTTAGCTTTGAAAATTATTTGTGTGAAGGAAAACAAGTATCAGTGAAGTACTGCATACTGTGTGTGATGCCATCCTTGGGATTCCTCTCAGTATACTTTACATCATATTTATCCTTTAGATATGCAATAATTTCCTTGGGTACACTGAAATTTCCTTTTCATTCCAGTTAGCGTTAACACTCCTAGCAGTGTATACTGATGATGGTGGGAGTTCAGACACATTTGCAGATGTCTTTACTTATAGTACCTTCCTCTGTGAGCCAAATCCTACTCTCAGAGAGCCAAATCCTACTCTCAGAAGCACTGCATTGTAAATTTTGCCTGGAGTGTTATCAGAAGGGTCAGTGCATGTCACCATTTCAAGGTGAGGGAATGGCATATCCAGACATTCCCTGTTCTCTGTTTACAGTCTAAACGTAGGGCTGGTAGGAGTCCTGGAATGACATCTGTGAAGATCTCAGTGCTTTTTGTTATCTCTGGGACGTAGGATATGTCTGAAACCAGCTCAAGCTCATGTGCTGGCCTCACCAGTGTGACTCAGCTTTGCATAGGTAGCTAACTCTTTGGATGGATTTAGTTTTTCCCTAGTTATGAACTATCTGCTGTTTCATGCAGATACTGACCAGCTTCTAAATGACGAAGGCTTTTTGATGCTCCCAGCCCGAGCAATACTCAAACCACAGAAAGACAGGGGAAGTGCTTTGTATTCCATTTTGTTCAATTTTCAACTCAGTTTTCTTTTTCTTTTTTTTCTGTATTCAGGCAGCTTAGAAACAAAACAAAAACTGAAATAGCAAATTAATATGCTGAGGGGGGAAAAAATAGGCAAAAGCAATTACTGTGCACTTGTGATGCACTTAGGGTTTTTTTCCCTCCATTTAACATTTGTTCATTTTCCCCCGCCCTCTGACAGTGACAGAAAAAAATGTAATGAAGCTGAGAGCTCTTTGGTAAGTTTTGGGTGTGACTTTCAAGTTTTAAGCTCCTTAGCCCTGACTTGATGCACTGTCTCCCTCTCCCTAGAGTGTCTGGAGACATTAAAGCTTCCAGTTTCATTATGAAAAAGCAATAAAACATTTCAGCTGTAAGGCTAAAATCCATAGATAAATCACTTGGGGGATTGAGCTATTACAAGAAAGCTGAATACTTTTCAGAATAGGAAAACAAGGGAATGCTTAGAAATGTGACCATTCTGGACTAATGTACATTTTGCTTCTGGTTACACTTGCATGGATCTTGTTTTCAACAGATTTTGAACTTAAACAAAAGTTTTTTAAACTTGCTCTCAGAAAATGTCTCTTTTAAATTCCTTTTGTTTTCTAAGAGTTTCTTTAACTTGTTAAATGCAGTAAGATGACTTGCATAGAAGTAAACGCATAAAAAATATCTTTCCTTTTCTGAACTGATGGTATAGCACCAGTGAAGCAGTTGGAATGTTTGGAGAGCAAGCGAACATGACAATTTCAAAAGCTTTAACGTTCTTACATTGAGATTTGTTAAGAACACGATACTGGATTGCCAGATTTTGTTCTTCCTGAAGTTTTACACTTACCTATACTCTGACATTTCTTTCTCTTGCTTTAAAAGTGGTTAAAATACCTGGAGAAACCTTAAGAAGTATCCCTCAGTGCAGTTCCTGTATACCAAACGATTTTATAAACAAAGCCACGGGTGTAAACTTTGAATAAATTTCCTGCTTCTAGTGAACAGGGACGCCTGGCTTCAAGCAGCTGGATCGTGTTTAAACAGGCATCTGTTATTGTAGATAAAAAAAATACTCAGTTGCTCTTTTGTTTAACTTTGCACCTAATGCCATCAGGTATATATCTAGATGTTTTCCTGTAAGCACAGGAGCCATCCCATCTGATAGACATGTAATGAGCTGGTGAAGCTGGAGCTAAGGGCACAGCAGTGCGAAGTAATGTGCCTAACAAATTTTTATGTAAGAACGCTGAAGAAATGTTCAATCATTGGAACTATATATAGCGTTTGCTAGTTTACATTTACAAGAATGGTTTATTGTTTCTGTTATATTTAAATGATGTTTTAAGATAAATACCTTGTTCTTCAGTGCAAATTCATGTAACTTTCCTACCCTGCTTCTTGTAACTGTCTCATTATAAAGTTATACTTCTGAAGATGTTGGCCACATGAGGTTAAATGGGGAATTGTATATTTCTGACAAAGTGACCTTTGCTGGAACTGTTTCACGGCTTAAGGCTGCACGTTGTAACTGACTTACTTGATTTACCTGAGCGCTGTTTTCACAGAATCACAGAGTGGTTTGGGGCTTGGAATGGGACCTCTGAAGGTCATCTGGTCCAAGTCTCCTGTTGAAGTAGGGCCACCTAGAGCAGGCTGCCCAGGACTATGTCCAGACAGCTTTTGAGTATCTCCAAGGATGGAGAGTCCACCACTGCGTTGAGCAACCTGTACAGGTGCTCAGTCATCCTGACAGTAAAAAAGTGTTTCCTGACGTTCCCACAGAGCCTTCTGTGTTTTAGTTTGTGCACATTGCCACTTAGCTTGTCTCTGGGCACCACTGGAAGGAGCCTAGGTCCATCCTCTTTGCACCCTCACTTCAGGTGTTTACGTAGATAAGTAAGGCGCTTGTTGATGAATCCATGCTGATTACTTCCAACCACTTGTACTTGGATATACTGTGGGAGATGTTCCTTCATTCATGCTAGATGTGGCATAAAGAAAGTCCACATAAATTACCTGCGTGGATTCTACTGCAGAGTGAAGGCAGAGTAGACCTCAAACCTGTTTCTGTGAAGTAACTGCTTTTGTCCTTCCTTTTAGTTAAGCCCACTTGTCCTGGTGTACTGGTGCAGGAGATGCTCTGTGGATCTAACCCTTTTTTTCCCCTCCTAAGAGTTTTTATTGTGGGGGCCAAAACCACACATTACTTCATTACTTGTGAGCTTGGCAAGAGTGAAATTGGAGAAGGTCAGCAAAGAGGGAAGCAACGTTTTAGTGGGGTAGACAGAGCTAATTGTTCTGATTATAAATTCTGTATTGTACTCAGGCAAATATAATAGCCATTTATTACTTGCCTTGCTTTTAAATCATTCTCTCCCTTTGTAATTTATCCTTTTGCCTGGCTCGGCTCATCCTGAAACAGAATTGTGACATTTGAGTATAAAGCATCAACTGCACCTTTGACAGTGACAGTACTGTTACAATTTATTTAGTGTCTCCTGAATCCAAGACATTAAAAGTACTGTCAAAGCTGTCCAACTGTAAGAACTGTGATTGTGCAGACAAGTTCTGGTAGGTACAGAAGCATCAGTGACCCCAGCAGTCTATTTCCACCACTGTGATGGAGGTGCATTCATCCACCGTATTCATATGGACTCACCTCCATGAAGACAGGGAAATGGAGGGGCAGACAGAAAGTAAGGGAGGCCTGACATGTTATCCTAGTATTAGCCAGAATTCACTCGCTAGTGTCTAGAAGCACTGAGAAGTTACAAAGCATTAAATCTGTCATGTGCATTCCCCAAGGCATCGGGTGCTGTCCCTCAGAGGAGAGATGGAGGTGCTCTCTCCTTCTGTATCACCCTCTCTTCATTAGCTCCAGAAAGATATTTTAAAAATATCTGTTCAAAGAACAGGAAGACCATTTCCCCACCCGTTTCAGATTGTAAGTGATGTTTCTACATTACTAAAGTCAATTCAAGATTGGCCATACAAAGTGCTATTAGTGTAATGCCTGATAATAGTTTAGAGCAGCAGAAGGTGCCTTAATGCAAATATCATGTTGCAGAAAGCAGGGTGCTTTGCAATAGTTGCTGTGTTGCTGCTTAGATGTAGACCATTGTTTCTTGATTAGTGAATTTGGTGCCTGCATTTTTCTTTGAATAAACAAAGGAAAATAGAAATGTAGCCACCAAGCTTTGGGAATTGTATTTTCTTATATATTGCTGCTATGATAAAATATGTTGGAAGTTGGGCAATAGGCTTTAAATTAACTCTCCATGATTTTTTTTTACAGATTGTAAGTCTAAACCCATTGGGTTGAAGATAAATAGGATAAGTGAAGTTAGCCCCTTTGAAAGCAAAAGGTGTTTTCAAATCTACACTAAATTTAATGGCAATTTTATTTCATTTCCAAATATTAAGCATGTTCCTAATAGGTGCTGCCTGAAAGAAGAGTTGCAGTAGTGGCCCAAATTTGACTGTGTAATTTTCATCAAAGCAATTTCCAGATATGTATGTACATATATACAAGTATGTGTGTATTTTTAGAAGCCAAATTATCCTAGTGCCAACACATGTGAAAATCCCAATTTATGGGAAGGCCTGTGTGTTGGCAGGCAGAACAATGTCTTCTTCTTCTCTCCTTCATTCCCCACTTGAAAACCTCCAATTTTTCCAAACAGAACAGAATGTTATCACAATAATGGGTTATTTTTCTTTTTATCCAGACATTCTTTATTTCCTATGATGTTTTAGGACTTGTGTTGTTTGTCTTCAACTTTCAAAACTATATATGCCTGCTGCATTAAAAGAGGTTTTTATTCCCACTACCTCAGTTTCATTACTTTCCAATATGCTGCAGTATCTGGCTTTGACAACTTTCTTTTCCAAAATCAGCAATGACTCCTTCTTGGCAACTAACAACAGTGAAAATTTTCAAAGTAACTTAATCTTCTAAATTAAATCTGCTTTATTTATTTATTTTTTAGGCCTTTTTTACTGTCTTCATCCTTCTTGATTTGTATCCTGCTTTGTCAGCGTGCGAACCATTAGCACCTGAGTTCCTCCAAGATTTAAGAGTTTTCTTATTCTCTGAAGTAAAATAAAAGTCTTTTACCTCAGTGGTCTTCCAGTGGTTCTTGTGACGCTTCCTTTGCCACTGTATTATACAATTTCTTCTTGTCTATTGAGAGTTTAGCATATTCAGAATGATGGATAAATAATAAATATATAAATATAAATATGGCCAGATATATACTGTATATATACTGGCTGGGTGGCTGCACATAAAGAGTTGTGGTCAATGGCTCAATGTCCATCTGGAGGCCAGTAACGAGTGGTGTCCCTTAGGAATCGGTGTTGGGACCGGTCTTGTTCAACATCTCTGTCGCTGACATGGACAGTGGGATTGAGTGCGCCCTCAGCAAGTTTGCCGATGACACCAAGCTGTGTGGTTCCGTTGATACGCTGGAGGGAAGGAATGCCATCCAGAGGGACCTTGACACACTTGTGAGATGGGCTGATGCCAACCTCATGAAGTTTAACCATGCCAAGTGCAAGGTCAAAGCAATGCCAGGCACAGCTACAGACTGGGCAGAGAAGAGATTCAGAGCAGCCCTGCGGAGAAGGACTTGGGGGTGCTGGTCGATGAGAAAATGAACATGAGCTGGCTGCAGTGTGCGCTTGCAGGCCAGAAAGCCAACCGTATCCTGGGCTGCATCCAAAGGAGTGTGACCAGCAGGTCAAAGGAGGTGGTCCTGCCCCTCTACTCTGCTCTCGTGAGACCTCACTTGGAGTATTGTGTGCAGTTCTGGTGTCCTCAACATAAAAAGGACATGGAACTGTTGGAGCAAGTCCAGGGGAGGGCCACAAGGATGATCAGGGGACTGGAGCACCTCCCGTATGAAGATAGGCTGAGAAAGTTGGGGCTGTTCAGCCTGGAGAAGAGAAGGCTGCGTGGAGACCCCATAGCAGCCTTCCAGTATCTGAAGGGGGCCTACAGGGATGCTGGGAAGGGACTCTTCATTAGGAACTGAGTGACAGGACAAGGGGTAATGGCTTAAAACTTGAACAGGGGAGTTTAGGTTGGATATAAGGAAGAAGTTATTTCCCGTTAGGGTGGTGAGGCACTGGAATAGGTTGCCCAGGGAGGTTGCAAATGCTCCATCCCTGATAGTGTTCAAGACCAGGTAGAATGAAGCCTTGGGTGACATGGTTTAGTATGAGGTGTCCCTGCCCATGGCAGGGGGGTTGGAACTTGATGATCTTAAGGTCCTTTCCAACCCAGACTATTCTATGATTCTATGAATACCTGGGGCAGCAAACAGTAATTTAACAAAAAAAAAAAAAAAAATAGTTTGTAATAGAAGAAAAGACACCAACTTTGGTTGGTAGAAGAAAAGATACAGAACTTTGAATATGAATGTGTGCAATGAGTTAAGTTTACTAGTAAAATTCAAATTTACATACCTGGAAACAAGAGGTTTTTTTATGTCTGCATATAGGTTAAACTGTCTTTAGTGAATGCACTCTAAAACTCAGTTAATCATAACTTCCCATGAGCATTCTTTGGAAAGCATGCCTTGTCAATAAATGCAAACAAGAAGCTATAGGAAGCCATTCTTAGTTTAGGACAACCAAGAACACCTATACTGAGTTAGTGTAAAGCTTATAAAACCATAATGAGTCAAAGTACTGTGATAACAGTAACAGGTACTCAAGAAAGAAGTGTAAGCAGCAGAGCACGTACAGTGATTCTTCCTGTTGTATAACTTCCCAATATTCACTCGTTGGATTTTGAGGACTTCCGGAGTTGAAGGTTTTGGATATTGCATTTTATAGTATATGATGCATCTATTTGTGATGAATTTGTCAGATACCTTTTTAGACATTTATACTTCTGGTGTCCTCAACACCCTTTTGGAATACTGTTCAAGTCTAAATAATGCAGTACATTTAGGAAAAAACCACTTGTTTTCTAATTGTTTCCTTGCTTCCCTGAGATCTTATGCAATGTGAAATACCTAATTAATGAGAGTACATCTTCATCCTGATTTAGCAGAATGAAATAGATGAGAATCTAAATGGACTGCTTAGTTTCCATGTCTTCTTTTTCTTTTTTTTTTTTTAAGATTAAGTGGAAAGCACTGAGGATATTTTTTGCACATAGTGCTTGTTGTCTTTTTTCTGTTACTGTATTTTCTTGAAGTTTGTTGTTAAAAATACATAAATGAAAGTGAATATGTAGTTTAAACATCACATTATAGATGCTGTGTTTACAAATATGTGTCTTCCAACTTCTCACTTTATAGCACTAGTAATAATTAATCCTGAATTCATTTGTTCATTAGTATATAAATTTTAGACTTTTGAAATGCTCTTTACTTGAAATGCTGTTAAACTTTATTAAGTTTATTATGCTCTGAATTTAGTAAGAATTTGGGATATAGGAATTTCTGTATGTTTACATGCATTGGTTAGCAATTTTGGTGACATGATTTGATTACATGGGTGTGTAGCACCTTTTGAGATGGCCTTTGGTGTCCCACATGGACAGCTGCTGCACTGGGTGCTATGATCCTGTGTCATACTTACCTGCCCCATCCTGATGCTTTGGATACCAAAGGGCGTCCCCATTGGCACTAGATAACTATGTGTGAACAACTGAACTAAGGCCTTGATTCTGGGAGGGGAAAGTGGAGGCACACAAGGGGTTTCTCTGATCAGCAGTAGTAGAGACATGAGTGATACAAATAAATATTATTTGGAAAGATCAAGACTGTCAGGAGTTTTCAGCAATAAATGCAGCTGTTGTTGCTTAGCGGCATTTCACAACATCTGGTTGCAGGTTAGCGTCAGTAATGAGCATGGGAAAAGGAGAGATGCAAAATGCAGAATTTTGGGCGGACTTGTCCTTAATCTGTATTATAAAGTCATGCTATATAATAGCAAATAATCTGGTGGGTGTATTTGCCCAAATAAGATTTCTCAGTCCATGGAAAGCTGGAAATTCCAGCAGAATGGTGACTGTTGTTGGAGCCAGGGTTATATTATGATTTAATGGCTTTTCTGGGCTTCATTTGATGACCTGGCTTAGAAAAAACATTTTGAAGTAATAAAGCGTCTGTTTGGCTCCAAAGTAATGAGAGAAGCATTGCTCTTTGCATTAACTGTTCTTTAGGAAGAGCTGTGGAGAGCTACTAATAAACCTTATTAAAAAGATTAAGCAATATTGAAGGAAATAGAAAACAGAGAAACTATTCCATTCCATGTGAAACGAGTACATAGAAAAAAAAAGGAAATAACCAAATGCAAGCCCACAGGGTTTTTGCCTCCCCTCCATGTGACTTGCAGCTTGCTGCACTTCAGTTACGTTGCCTTTGAGATATGTTAAAGTGCAGCTCAGCTGAATGAAGAAGTGGATAGGACATATCAAGGCTAGAGACTTTACGGCAGAGACTGGGTAAGTAAATGCAGCTGTAGATAAGTGTTTACTAATATTGTGCAAATGTTACAATATCTAGCTTGTAGCATTTAAAACAGTACTCAGAGCTATATTTTTTTGTGGTCCTTGCTTTGTTTCACTGAAGTAGTTTGCAAGTTTAGTAGGTACATGCTATGCAATAGGTTTATGTATAAGACTGAGAAAGGATTTAATCTTATTTTTCAGACATCCTACAACAAAACAAATAGCTTTCCTTCAATTTCACATACCTACTTTGTTTTAGATTCTTTGCAATGTAAGTAACTGCTTTGTCTATTTTAGTACAGTGCTCAAAATAATTTCAGTGGGAGTTAGCTGATAGTTTCTGGTGCCTTCCTGTTCTTTTAATTATTCTTCTGTTGGTGAGGTAGAGGGGAAACCAGCTTATACTCTGAACCTCCGAGATACAGCATTTTCACATTTCTAGAATCCAGCTGCAGACCACTGAAAACTCCCCAGCATCAACTTGTTCCAGGAATTCATTCAACCATTCAAGTAGGATATGATTTCAGCTGTTTGCTTTAGTTCTCTGTGTCTTTTTATAAACATTTGTATGTGTTCTTTTGCTGACTTTTATATAGAAAGTTCTGTTTGAATTTATGCGTGTTTAAATTTGTATAAATTTAATATCAATATACAAGATAGAGAAATTATGAAAGCTTTTGTTGTTGTTCAAGACTTCTAGGCTTTTGATTTTGCTGTGTTTTTGTTTGTAGCAATTGTAATGGACCTTGCAATTGCTGTAATGCTGTTAAGAAATAGGATTGCAATTTTAGTCAATTAGTAATTTCCAGAACAGTTGTTTTAGCAGTTTAAGTGCCTGCCATTTGAGTATTTAAATCTCAGTGCATAGACAAAGAGCTGAGAAGGAGGAATGATCAATATAGATTGTAAAGACCTATGCTGAAGTCTGATTTGAATCTTGGGAGATGAAAAAAGGAAAGCAAACTCCTTCATGGTTGGTGGTGTATTAAAGAGAATATTTTTAAGCATTTGGTATCTTGTGTTTCTTCCTTTTGCATCATCTCACAGGGAACTGTACCTGAAATATTATAGCCTATCATGATTTGCACTATCTGGATTATTCAGAATGTGTTCTCTTTTTCAGATAATCACTCCATTTAGGAGGCTAATATTGTGTGCTGAGAACAGAAAAGAAATGGAGGACTGGATAAGCTCTCTGAAGTCCGTTCAGTCCAGGGAACACTATGAGGTAAGTTGACATCCCTCTTGGTGAGACCTGTATTAGCTAAACAGATAAAGCTACAGGACACAGAACTGGAGAATTCAACCTCCTTAGTGTGAAAAGTGTGGCTAATGTCAGAGAGCAGCTGCATCTTAAGACTTTACCTGTGACATGACAGCCTATTATCACACTTCTGCTTAGAAGTTTGGAGGGAGAACAGGCTAAATACCCTTTGGAAAATACTTTTTGGTGAACATTGCATTGTCATTCCCATGTAATATGGAACCATAGGTAATTTCAGTCACTGTAGCTGTGTTCTGTACTTGCAAATTTGTCTTAACTTCTCCTTTACTAGACCGCACAGTTTAATGTGGAACATTTCTCAGGGATGCATAACTGGTACGCCTGCTCCCATGCCCGACCTACGTTCTGTAACGTGTGTAGAGAGAGCCTCTCTGGAGTCACTTCTCATGGCCTGTCTTGTGAAGGTAAAAGAAACACTTTCTTTCCCCTGTTTATAATGCTGTGCATGTAGACAGATGGCTGATGAGGAATGATTCTGAAAATAATGAGTAAGAAAATAGCCTGAAGGGAGACATTTATTCACTAGAGTGACTTCCTTTTGGGCAGAGGGACTACTAATGGTCTGGCTCACCTTCTTCGTGCTCCAGATGCCTCTTTCTAACTCATGTCAATAAAGCACTTCCTTCTGCTGCAGTGACTAGTTTGGAACGTGCTGGGTGGATGGTTTGCAAGAAAAAAAAGGATTTGTTTCATTTGCTCATCAAAAATGTTAACACTTTGTTAAATGCTATGACCTCTTCCCCTCCAGTTGTTGTTTGCTCTGTTGCTGATGCCTGATTCTGCAGTGCAGGCAGGACAGATGAGGACAGATTTATTGCTTTAAAAAGTGTCTCATGAAGTGAGGGGGTAGAGATGTAGATAGATGTCTTTGCGTTTTGATGGTTCAACAGATGAAATCCAGTACGAAGAAGAAGGAGCTATGGGTAAGGCTTCAACATGAAGCTTATCTGGATAAATGATATTTCACAAACAAATATTTATAATAAACCTGAAAAGGCCTTTTTATTTTCTGCTGCAGGTTCTGTGAAAAAAGTAGTAACAAGTCTTGTGTTGAAATCCATCTGTAAATAAAGCACGTATGACCATGACCATGAAATATATATACAATGTAGAGGTTTTAAATTTCCAAAATAACTAACTGTCCAGAAAAGAATTACACCATTCAAAACTTGATTTTTTGGATGCATGTTACTGAACTGCATTTCTGTTGTTGATCCTGTTACAATACTTGAGGTCTGAGCATAATAATGTGTATTAAGGAAATCTTACAAAGGAAACATTAACCCACTATCCTGAATTGTCCATGCTTTTAATGTCACTAATGGTGCAGTTGCCAAGGAACGGGACAAACCCATTTCGTAGAAATTAGAAGTAGCATAGTTACTTCCAGCTACTCTGGTGTGTATTTTCCACTGTGTGTGAGTCGTTTGGACGGTTTTAAGGCAATTATGGTATTTTCAGTGTCTGATATTGGCAGATGGAAGTATCATGTGCTTAACTAAAATGCAGTTGTATTGCCTCTGTGTACAAATATAGTTATATTTGCTCAGGCAAATGAAAGGAAAGAGTTCTTTCCTTTCATAAGGAATTTATCTTTCCATAAGTTAGTATTATAGCTATTTAAAAAGGCTGTTTAACAAGAATTATTCTTATAAGATTATCATTGTTAATGGTCGTGGTTCATAATTTTCTGGGTTATCTAGCTTGGGAGTTTGTCACGTTTCTGCATAACTTATTGCAAACTAGTGCTATATTTATCCACATTTCTGAAGCCAGTTGATCTTTAAGCAGTTTTTCCAAATGGCTCATGAAAGGAGTTTGGATTTGCTTTCACTGATCCACAGTTTCATGGAAGTGTATGACCTGGATTGGTTTATATGTAGATACTATGATTTTTTTTCCCCTTTTGATCGGTTTACCTCCTTTTCCTTCTTAGCTATGATTTCTATCTACTTTTTCTTTTTTTTCCCAATTGTTTTCTGAAACAAAAGGAAAACCTTAATTATGCATCTAATCTAAATCATTTGACAGTCGACTGAAATACTCATATTTTGTCCCTGATTTTGTATACCTGTAAAAACTCATGTTAACCATCCTTAATTTCTTCATCTAAGAAGTGTGTTTTGGTTTGATACTACTTCTTTCTCTGAAATTCTTATGGGACTGAGTTCATGTTTATTTGCTCCTGCTGTTTGCACTTCTAATACATTTCACTATCTATTTTTTTTACTTACCCTGTGTTAGCAATATACACTGTTTGAGGAGACAAATGTAGGAAATATGGAGTCTTAAGATCCCCCAGACATGTTCTGTGCTACTTTTTCTCATTGCAAGCTTTAAAAAACCTGTTTAAATATTCATGCCTGGCATCTGAAGCCTCCAGCACTGCTTTACACTGGGAATCCATTTATACCTATACTAAATTCAATTATTTGTGGGGTCATTGATCCCAGGCTACTCTATTATGTCTTGTATTTGAGAAGCATGAGAGGCTTCTTCTCAAGAGATATTGGAGCTCTTCTTTCTCTCAGTGGTTTGGGTTACTGGCACACCAAGTCATCCTGAAAGTAGTTCAGAGACTTTGTACTCTTTGTGGTCTAATTCTTGACTGTTAACTGTAGACAAAAATAAAAATCAATCCCATTTCTGATATTTTGCAGCTCATGCTACTTTAAAAAATCAGTCCTGTGGTATTTTATTCTCTCAGACCTGCTGGTCGCCAGCAGCGCTACACAACTGTGATTTTCAGCTGAACTACACAACAAGCTTCATTTATTTTGGAGATAAGATTGGTGCCTTATTTTTTTCAGGGCACCTTCCCTCTCAGTAGCTTTTCACAGAGTTTGACTAAATTAATTGCAGGCCACCCTGAACACACTCCTGTAAGTTTTGGGGAAGCCAGTGTAGAAAAAGAGAGTATGTTAATACCCTTGGTAGGGAAAAGGCTGTAGTGTGAACTTCCTTCTTTTTAGAAGTCAAAGAATCAATATATATATCAAACTAAAGATGTAAATTTGTATCAAACCAGGCTTCATTCTTTCTGCTTCTCAAAAAACAATTGACTTTTAAAACATTTAATCATACAGTCCTTTGAGATCCAGTGCTATTCCTCCCACTAGTTACTTCTTTCGTGCCTTCTCGAAATACAATCTACGTCTTGAATGTCATCTGTGTTGTGTTGCTCTAGATAGCTCTAAAGGACTGATTTCCGCAACATTCATTCACGGTCTTTATTAGGACAGAGAAATTAGTTATCAAGTAAACACAGGGATATATGGAATGTTTAGGCAAAGAAACCTAAAGAACCTAAAGTTCATTATCTACCGAAACTCTTTAAAAGCTCTCTAGCCTCAATTACTCTGTGTTAATACCACATTTCTATCCAAGTCATTGCCAGTGGAACACTGCTTTTATGATTATTCTCAAAGATGTATTCCTTCATGCAGTGTTTTCAGTATTATGACTGAACCTTGATTGTTCAATATCAAATATACCTAATAAGCTGGAGCTTGCAGTTTAAATGGGACGCTTTTTCCTGCAATGGATTGCACAACCGACCAACATTGAAACAAACACTTTAGGATCATGAAGGCAAGCAGTAAGAAAATACTGGGATTAACTTGACTCTGTAAATGCACTTCATGTACTTGGTCTTTTTTCATCATGATTGGGGGTTTTTGCCCACAAAACCCTGTTCTTCTTACCCACTGCACAGTGTACTTAACTGTGTATCCACTACTTGGGTTGTCATTGTTTCCAGGATATTTGCCACATTTTCTGCACAGGCAGGAGAGTGTAAAGTGAATGAAGTGGTCAGGAAGAGAAGGGATGTTGGTTGTTAAAGAATTGAGGAATAACAGAAAACACTGATCTGTGACTTTGTATCACACCGTGCCCCTCTGTAATCCTGGAGAAATCACTTAAGTAAGATTTCTGATCAAATCAGTGGTTGCATGTTGCTTATAATCTGGGACCTGTATGACAGAAAAGCTTTGCATAAAATAATAGTGATTTTAAAAGGCCAGGAAGAAATCAATATGATG
This sequence comes from Neopsephotus bourkii, assembly GCF_033783945.1. Lineage (NCBI taxonomy): Eukaryota > Metazoa > Chordata > Aves > Psittaciformes > Psittacidae > Neopsephotus > Neopsephotus bourkii. The sequence goes on along the minus strand of NW_026902112.1, from coordinate 871,519 downwards.
TGTAAAACGCAGTATTTCATTAGCTTTTGGTAACTAAGGCAAATACCTGTTGAAAATTATAATGAACCAGAGTACGGCACAGCTGCATCCTTGTCAAGAACCACTCAGTGCATGCAGTGAATGAGGGTCTTATTCTCAAAAAGTGTATAATCATATAACTGAAGACTTGCGTACGGAAACCATATTGCAAAGCTATACTGCAAAGTTGCGTTGCATAAGTAATGATTTTGTAGTACTTTGTAATATGAGTATTCTTTTACCACTCTAATATCTAATTAACTTATAGAGTTATTTATTTGGGTGAAAATAGTAAAAACTGCCAAGACACTGCTAAATTTTATCCTTAGTTAGTTTGCTGTTAGGTTGCTGTTTTCACATGGGTCACTCTGTTTTCACTGTGACTTGTCCATCATAGAATGCGATAGTATTCTTGGAAACAAAACACCAAGTTTCTTGGAATACCTGAAGAAAAATCCTTCCATTTTGACAACGTAACTATAGCTACCAGCTCAAGGATCTTTGGATCAGTTTCAAAACCTTTGGCTTTGGCCTTTGAATCTGGAAAAGAACAGTCTCAGCCAGTTCTTCTTTGAAGAACACAGAAAACTCATCATAAAAGTAGTTTTGGGGAAAAAAACCCTAGTGTCCTGCCAGTGTAGTCTTATTAACTGATGGGTGGTTAGAATGAAAGGTCTTTGAGAGAGAAGTGTTCTATAAGAAAAGCAACATATATATGTATTTTCAGTGCAATAGATCCTATGATAAGGTTCAGTAATGTTGACTTTTCTTCATTGTAGATAATAATAGCTCTAGATTTAATGACTGTGTTTGACAGCATATGTTGGTATCACTGTGACAAGAGTTTGCTAATGAAGTGGTTCTTCTGTTGGCTTTCTGAGAGATCTGTTTCATATTCCAGCTAGAAACAGTTACACAGGAAATGAAAAATTAAAATAATGTCCTAATAATCTAGATTTGGTTTGGCTCCATTTTTAATTTTCTCATCCTTTAACTTTTTACTGGTGAAGTAATGGCAATTGATGTCTGGCAGTTTGACTGCATGTTTCCAAAAGATTTCAGATACCAGACTGATACATGACTGGGATGCAGTAGGCTGGCAAATGCACAATATGCTGCTGAGCTGTTTTGAAAATGTGAGCCTACCCCACTAGTTGAGGTGTATGGGATATTTGCACACCTTGGGTCTATGAATGCTGCTGCTTTTTTAAATGAGCAGGGGAGTTATTGTAAAAGCAGAAAACCTGTTGCCTCCTTTTTCTTTGAGCTGAGCACATACTTTCACACATCTCCCAGAACAGTGAGGACTGTTCTCAGACTCAGATTGCTGCTTACCTAGTCTCAACTCACTTTTTAAATTTATATGGCAATGGATCAGTGGAATGAGAAATTTATGATTCATAAGACCTTTTGTACCTTGGCTTAATGTTTTTTAATGGTGGACAAGTGATGGGCCAAAGCTTTTGACAGTTTCCTGTCAAGTATTTGTTTGAGACTACTACTTCTGGTCTGCTGGATAGTTCTCATAAACATTTAATGGCCCTTGCCAAAATAATTTCTATAATGCACTCTAAATAGAATGATGTCATGCAGTTCCATTAAGAGAAATACCCACAGTTGGGTGTGTCAATCTATTTGATCTAATATGGTATCATTAACTGGTCATATTAATTGAGTTGAACAAAATACATATAGTTACTAGGTTGTCAAAATGTCTGCCTATACTACACACTTGTGCTGAGTATTCCAATTAGTAGATTTTTAATAAATAATCCATTAAGGAGTCAGGCTCTTCCTCAGTTAATGTAACCTCTTGGAAAATGTTGTAACTACCAGTATCCTGAGTAAAGATAGCACCATCTAATCCTTCAATTCCTTGGCTTCTGGGAAAACAGGTATAGCACAGTGCCCAAACGGGATCCATTAAGCAAAGAAACAGAGCTCCTGAAGTAAAACGCTTCTGTGAAAACATACCCCATCACTTCTTGCAAATTTGAACCATGTATCTCAGTTGTGTCACTGGGGGAATAGAAAAGGCAAAAAGCCAGTTAAAGATGTATTTGTACCTTTGTGGCTTGCACTACACCTGAAAAAATGGGGACCAGTGTGGATTTGAGGACACACATGGGCTACAACTATAAGCAGTTAAATCCAGTTTAGAGAGTTAAAGCTGGAGTGATTATGACCTGAGTTTTCTTTTAGTTGGGTTGTGTTATGTGTGCAACACAAAGTGACATGTATTTGGCTATTTTATGGACTATCTGTGTTGGGTTTTTTTTTAAGATATGTATCACTGAAATACATCAAATAACATAGTATATGTGCTTATGTGTGCCTTCCAGTGTGTAAGTTTAAAGCACATAAAAGATGTGCTGTCCGAGCAACGAATAACTGCAAATGGACTACATTAGCCTCAATTGGAAAAGATATCATTGAAGATGAAGACGGTGTAAGTACTATTCATATGTGCAGTATTTTCCAAAGCTCTTTCTTCTTGATGGGAAAGATAAAGAGAGAGGCTAAGCATAGACATATTGCCATGTGAAACAGTGAAGTTAATGGTAGGTGGCTATATTCCTGAACACTTTGCAAAGATTTACATGGTATTTAGACAAAAGTTATATTCCTATCTCACAAGACAAGTATAGTATCTGTGGGCACTAGATAGCAGCCGTGTTATAAGATTTTAAAGGCCACATGCAGAGAAACTCAGAAGCTGGAGAACTGCTCCCAGAAGTTCCTACTGCTCTTAAGCGAAGGTGGTATTTTATACTATTGCCATGCTGTTTTGGCCATCTCTTTTGTGGCCTCCTTACTGATGGCTGTTCCCTGGAGGCCTCTTTGAAATTCACTGTCATGTGGGTTTTTTTTTACTGGTGAAAGCAGGAATTTTAAGATTAGCAGGAGAAATGCCAAAAGCTTTTCAGAGATTTTTTTGATGGGTTATTTTTACAAACAGCTACGTATGTGCCACTGATGTGAAACTTCTTCCTAGAAGGTTAGTATAAAGTTGCACACCTATGAGTGTACTGAGTTGCCCATGGTATTAATGGGACAGGAGAGTGTACTAGGCTTTGTAGAGCTGTGACTTACCATCCATGGTGAAGGAGTAAAGCCAGAGAGGTGTTCTGTTGTCCTGCCTGTTCTGAATTCTAGTTATTTTAATTGTTTTTTTTTGTCATGTAGTCAACATAAGTCCTTATTTATATTACAGAGTCTCTGGACTTAACTGCCCCTTTATTTTGCGGTTAGTTGCTGCCATAGTACCATGAGCAGTTGAATGAGATGTGTCTCCCTTTTTCAGCTGTCATATTTTCTGCCTTAGCATGTGAAACACCAGCATAGGCCACATTTATAGCTGCTGTCTTGTGAGCATCAGTGTCACTTACCCTGGTCAGCTATACCTGCATCTTCGATAATGATGAGCTGTGGGAAATACTTGAAATAAATACACCTACATTTAAGAGACAAAAGCTTCTAACTTCTGAGTATTTAACTTGTATGACTACTTCTTCACAGATAGCTATGCCTCACCAGTGGTTAGAGGGTAATCTGCCCGTCAGTGCCAAATGCGCAGTTTGCGATAAGACTTGTGGCAGTGTTTTACGCCTGCAAGATTGGAAGTGCCTTTGGTGTAAAGCTATGGTAGGTGCAATGAACCACGTCCAAGTGCTTAAGACTTTGCCAGCTTTATTGCTTTATTTTTATTTTCTCATTTCATAACCTGCTTTTGGATTAACTAGGAGCAGGAAGCTTGTGCAAACTCAGGTCTTTCTAATGTTCCCAATTTTTTGTGACTGTCCTACTTTTCTCAGTTGCACAGATGCAGCTTTGCTTTAATAGGTGTTGGTATCCAGTGTGTTTTCTCTGCCTTCTCCTAACTGATAACTGAAGGTTCAGGTGCTGTTCTATATGCCTGCTAATCTTATGTTACTTTCTTGTCTCTTACTGTAGATATTGCTGTAATAGTATTTTAGTAATACAGTTAATATTTATTGATATTAAAGTAGTAATATTTTATTACTGCATAATCTCGAAGTTCTCTTCTTCAGGACATTCTGTAGGTTGCTGAGTGAAATTCTGTAACATGCTATTGCTGTTTCCCCACACCACAGTTTTCTCTTAGTTTCTTTAAGTTGTCTATAAAGATGGGTTTCATATGCTAGGGTACAGAAGGAGAAAATTAGCAGCTTTTTTATTGTTGAAGCTCTTGGCATATATTTGTCTGAGGCTTTGCATGTAGGCAGTTGGAAACGATTGGCATTTCCAGAGGCAATTTGAAATTTAGGTGAAGTTCAGCCTATCTTTCCAATAACTGTGGAAGAGAGTTCTATAATGCACAATTTATGGGACTGAACTTTGACGGGGTTGGTCCGGCTTGGTGGGTTTGCTAGCTTTATTGAAGATAGGTCTTCCAGAAGAGCCAGGTGGACCAGGCACATACAGAGCAACTGCTTTGCATGTGTGCAGTGTGCCTGCTGCCCCCAGCACAGATGCTGGCTGCTGGGAGCTTGGCCCTCCCTTGCTCATGGATGAAGGTAAATAACTCCCTTGAAAGAATGATTCATGTCTACTATAGGAGTAGCTGACGGTGATGTACTCCAAACTTACATTTCATGGAACAAGTAACAAGCTTTTGTGGTTGAACACTGTCATGACCTTTTTTCCCAGTTTTCTCCTCTTCCCTCTACACCTAAATGTTACATATTAGCCCATTTTTTTACATAGATATGATAGAATTTATACTTTCACCTGTAATTCCACTGTAGAAAAGTAATCTTTTGTTTCTTTTGTAGGTTCACACTGCATGTAAAGATCTGTATCCTCGTAAATGTCCACTTGGTCAATGTAAGGTATCGATCATACCACCAACAGCGCTAAACAGTATAGACTCTGATGGTACGTAGTATTGCTGTGTGTTGAGCGGTAGGTCTGGACTTGCGGAGACTGCAATTAAAGGCAGGGAGTGGATTTCATAAGGAGTATCATGAAATCTTAACAGCTTTAATTTTATGATTGTGTTGATGGCAAGTGTAGACCAAAAAATTTATCAAATTTTAATGAATTTTACTGTATAAAGTTAGCAAAAGTGATTGTTTATGCTGTATATATTCACTCCATTTACTTGCTATGTGGTGTCTTAGACCAGAACATCATGTTCCTATTTATTATTCATTTTAGGAAGGTTGTTCCGTATGTGAAATTATTTTTATTGGCATTTAAATAAATTAATCAAACCTTACTTTGAATTGCACATTATGGTAATATGGATTTAAATTAGCATCCTTTAATGCCATTCTTTTTATTTGTAGCTTTAGTTATTTTTTTAGTAATTGAAAACAATATTGTTACTTTAACTTTGCCTGAATCAAATGTCAAAGCCTGTATCTGCAATGTCTGCTTTTGAAGTGTTGCTGAGAAACCACTGCTTCCATGGACTGCCATGTACTGGGCAATAGTGTCCATTAGTACAACTTATTAAGGACCTTATAGAAATCCTGCAGTAATTAGTTAAGACCTGCATTGACATTACTAAGCTTTGAATCACAGCTGAAAACCTGTAGTTCAATGATTCCATTATAATTAATAATGTAACTTTAGCCTGGAATAAAAAGTTCTCAGGCAAAGTCTTACCTGGAGCAACTGAGTAGAGTTAACTTAAAATCTGTGAGTACTTTTAGAACGCTCATACAGATGTGGATGATCCAGGTCAACCCAGTAAGGTTAAAGAAAAATCAGATTCAAAACCAAACACTTATGACTGAAATATGTATTTAATTATGGGATAATCTGTGAAGGTGAGATTTGGGAAGTATTCTAAAAGGTTAATAAACTTTTTCACTGTGGAAAAACAATAAAGCTATTGTCTTCAGGATTTTACTAAATTTAGGCACTGAAAATACCGGAAAGAAAAAAATCTTTTTCATAAATCTTTAACAATTACATTTCCCTTGTAGGGCTAATATTCAGTTTAGAGTTTACATTATGCATGATAAAATGTACTCCTTTTGTCCTTCATCCCTTTCTTCCTTTTTCCCATGATTTCTTTTTATGTTGCTCATATTAGAAAGCTTTATTTATATCATTCTTTCTAACTATGTTCACAGGTTTCTGGAAAGCCACATGCCCGCCATCCTGTGCCAGTCCTCTTTTAGTTTTTGTTAACTCAAAGAGTGGAGACAATCAGGGAGTAAAGTTTCTTCGGCGATTCAAACAGTCGTTAAATCCAGCTCAGGTGTTCGATTTAATGAATGGAGGACCTCACTTAGGGTAATGACCTTGGGAATCTGGAGCTATCCTTTCTGCAAGGGAATTTAGTGCAAAGTATAGTGTTGTGTTGTCCCTGCATTGCTAAAATTAAAAATCAAACCTTATCAGCCCAAATGTTTAGTGGCTTTTTGGCTGGCTTTGACTCCTGTTAACTGGTAAGACTCAAAACCATTACAAATGTTGAGATGCTTCCTGAATCTGAATTCCTGATTCAGGGCCTTTACGTACAGTTGCCCAGCTGCTTTTTTTTTACATATCATATGCATAATTCAGATATTCCTGTGAATTTGTTGTGAATAGATGTTGAATAAAACTGTTGTCTAAATGTACTCTGTATTTTTTTGAAATTCTGAACACAAATGCCAGTGGGGGGTCCTCAGTGGGTGATGGACAGGTACAGTAAATCTTCTGTCATCTGAAAACCACAGTCAAAATATAGTTTAGGCAACATATGCAAATGGTTCAGGAAAATATGCATCTCACAGAATTTGGAGCAAGAACACAATTAAAACCATCAGGCATTCCAAAGAGCGTAAGGGTTGATTGTTGGGGAGATAGGGGTGAAATTTGCATAGTGGTGGCCACAACCCAAGCATCTTTGCACATTCATAAAGATTAAATTCATGTACATTTTTCTGCTACCTAACTTAATTCCACTCAGATGTAGCATTGTGATTGAATGGCCTAATAATATCAGTTACAGGAATTAGAAACACTAACTTTTGTACTCTTAAAGATGCAGAATTGTGCTTGCATGCTAAAAGTGTAGATGAAACATGCACAAAAATTCAGCTCCACAGTGGGCAAATAATACAAATATAACGGAACACAGTTGTGGAGTTTTGTACTCAATATTGTGTTATGGACAGGTTATATTAACTCTTTAAATTGTAATGAAAGAGTTACAACTGATAATCTGAATTTAATCTGAATCCCTTTTAGCTAACATTTTGTACATGTAATTAAACTGACAGTAAAAAGTTCATCTAAATTGGTGAGACAATTTATGAGAGAGGACATTCTGAAAAATATGTCTGTTTGCAAGTTCTCTTGCTTCATATAGTTGTACCTAAGAGCAGCAGCATGGTTCAGGATGCTCACTTTGTTTTTTTAACCTATGATTATAGGTCAGCTTGGTTGCTTTTAAGTATTTTCCCAAACAGTTTCCAAAGAGAGATACTTAGCAGTTTTTCTATCAGGTTGTGCTGATGTATTCTTTTTTCCTAGATGATCTAAAAGGCAGAGTTGCATTGTTTGAGCCAGTGTATATCTAAGTATTTTCTCCCTTTTCTCAGGGTAGGAGAAATTGTTTTGGTATCAACATTTTTTTCCTTGAATATCTGCATCTTTTGTTCTGAATAGGTATCTCCCTATCATATAGAAGTGACACTTATTTTCTTAGAAAAAATATAAATGCTTCAAATATTTGTGATCTTAATAATGTTGCTTTATAGAAATAGTTGAGACATTATACATATTCTGGAAAATAACATGCGTTAAGAGTAAACGTCTTTGGTTTTATTATTTTAAGAGTTTATACTTTATGATTCTTTTTTTTTTGTTGGTATTTCCTTAAGTTTATATCGTTGTTTTTACTTATTGGCTGTTTCTTCACATCTCATTCCCCTTTCCTCTGTGTCTCACCTTTCCTCTTGTTCTGTCTCTCTTGTCCTTTTCTATACTGCCCAAGTGTTGCATCCTGGAGGTGCTGCGAGTGAGAGAACAGGAGGAAGTGAAAGCAGGATGTGGCTTTAAGGATCTAATATTAAATACTTGTCTTATTTGTTTTATGTTGTTGTGATCACCTTATGTGGAGCAATTGCCTCCAACAGTCCTTGCATTTAATTAGTCACGTGTTGACAAAGCCCACCTGTATTGTGGAGCACTTCCTGTCATTGTGTCTTTACCCCTTCTGAAAATTCCCCATTGGTGCCTTGTGCTTCTGGCTGAAGTGAGAAGCACAGAGAAGTTGCAATTTCTCAGCTTAGATTTTTTTAAAGAACATTAATAAAATTAAGAATATAACATTAATAAAATCCTGAAAACAATATCAAGGAAATGTTTTTAAGTAAAACTTGGCATGTTATTTATCAGAAATGTCAGTATAAGTGGAATATACAGCAATAGTTGGGATGCAAATAGGTTTATTTAAGTAGATGGTTGTATCCACATACCCCAGAGCAGTGAAGGGACCACATTTTCATGTAACAGTTGCTAATGAGTATGACTGCTCTCTCAGTAATGGATGTTACTGGCTCTAAGAAGCTGTATTTTCTTTGCAGTTTGCGGTTATTTCAGAAGTTTGACAACTTCAGGATTCTTGTGTGTGGTGGCGACGGAAGCGTGGGTTGGGTCTTGTCAGAGATTGATAAACTCAGCTTGCATAAACAGGCAAGTGTGCATGATTACTTTCCTTGACTGTACTGACCAGCCTTAATTTTGTATGGTTACTTTTCCTTTACTTGGTTCTTTGTCATATCTGTATATGGTCCAAACCCAGTTGTTACTGTTAAAAGGAAAATATTCACTGGTGTAAACTGGGCAAGTTGTGTTGGGATTGTACAATTGAATTTACGAGCTTTAGACATCAGCTATGTAGTTAACATTTGTTGCTTGGAGTAACAAGTATTTGTGAGAGTTTGTATTTTTTCTCTCTAGTTTTCACTAGTAGATTTGCTCCTGTGTTGTGTTTCAGTGTCAGTTAGGAGTGCTACCCCTTGGTACTGGAAATGACCTTGCTCGTGTCCTTGGTTGGGGAGGATCCTGTGATGATGACACACAACTTCCTCAGATTTTGGAAAAACTAGAACGAGCCAGCACAAAAATGTTAGACAGGTAAACTTGAATGTGCATATACCTGATTTACCATGGGATTCAAATTGTATTTGTTTGGGTGTCTGATGGCCTAAATCTATCTTAGAGACTTAGTCTTCAGTGGTTTGGGTTTTTAGGGTGCAGATCATAATCATTAGGGAAGCCGAAATAGTAGTGGGGACAGCTCTTCAATGTCATTTTCAAACTGAAGAGTCAGAGGGAGGAGTGGTGGGTGAAAGCAGGAAGTGTGCTGTCCAAAGATGAACAAAAGGTGACAGTTTATTACATAACTGGTGAAGCTGCATAGCTGCCTGTTACAAGAAGTTGTAAGCATTAAGAAATTGTATTGATTCAAAACCGTTTGGGGCAGTTTTATGGACTCCATGCATGTTATTAAGTGCCATTAAAAGTCACATCTTTATTTAGGAGGGAGACCACTGAGCAATCTTTCCTTGGATATGGGGGGAAGTCAGACCTTGTGCTTTCACCCTTCATATAATTTTCTGAGGCATCAGCTGTGGGCAAGATGCTACCTGCATCTTTGGCTTGACCTACTACTAATATTTCTGGGTTTTTAGTCAAAACCAAGAGATCTTTCCATTCTTTTTGTGTGGTTTCCATCCATTCAGCAAAAGAGCAATCCCCATTTAAGAAAAGTCAGAGAGGATGATGGTCATGTTGCTCCAATGAATGTTTAACACTGTTTATGAGAAGAGTATTTCTTACTCTATTCCTTTCTCTTCTGAGTGTTTCTGTGCTTGCTCTAATAACAAACACATGAATGTCATTAAAGGCAATTTCATTTTAGAGTTTTTAATATGAAATAGAGAAACAAATCCTTTTTTGCAGATTGTTTGATGGTCTTACAGCAAAGTATGTAGAGAATTGCTTGTTACTGATCCTTAGAAATAACTGTTGTCCTGGGCATTCTGAAAGACTAATAAATTAAATCATGTTTGCCTTTGTCTATACTGAAAAAAAAACTCAGTTTCCTTTTTTGCTCAAATTTCGGTGGACTTGCTCCCAAGGCCATCTTCAGTGATAACTTGTTCTTTTCAGCAGGCTTTGATGGATGTTGCCATTAGCAGTTTCATACTATCTATGCTGTAAAGTACTGTCCTTTACTAGGGGAAAATATATATATGTTTCAATGGAGATAGTGCACCATTTGCTTTGTTCTCATGTCTGCCTCCCCTAGTTGAGATGAAAAGCTAATGTAACCTCAGAACTTTTTCTTTAGAAATGTGTGTTTTCCTTTGACTTCAGTAATTTCCACAAATTCTTTTATATTATGAATGTTTTATCGCAAGATTTATTGCTTGCATTGAACATCCACTGATTTGCTCACAAATAAGGCTCATCATCAAATCACTAACAAATAATGTGAGCAATAAAACTGTTATCATTAATCTCAATTATTTTATCCATATACAATTAGCTTACAATTAAAAATTAAGCTGCCTTTTTTTTTTTTTTAACAGGTATTCTGTGGTGTGACAATGAATTTTCTTTTTGTTATGATGGAGAAAACATAAAACTAACAATTTGGACACTTAAAAGCTGTTATTTCTTTCAGGTGGAGTATAATGTCATATGAACTGAAATTACCAGCAAAGCCTTCTATACTTCCAGTGACTGCAGAAGAGTCAGAGGAGTGCCAGGTGGACTTTTACTTTTCTTTCTTGTTTTGAATATTAAAAAAAAAAATGGTACGTAAAATATAGTATGCCGATAAAATCTGCATTGCCAGCTGCATGTCCTTGTAATAGATCTGAAATGGAAATCCTGCTGGGTTTGGAGATGTTTAAGCTTACTGTTTTGTGTTAAACTGTGGAAACGTGGGGAAATTGAAGTCTTTTTTCTCTCTGTTTTCAGATATCAGCTTATGAGGACTCAGTTGCTGCTCATCTTGCAAAAATTCTCAATTCTGATCAGCACTCTGTTGTTATATCATCTGCCAAGTGAGTTGATCCATTTTATGTACCATGTGTGGAATAAATCCCCTGTGTAACATCATCACTATAATAACCTTCTGTCTAAGCCTGATTTTCTTATGTCTGGCCCAACTGGCTTGCCTTAATCTATCTTGATTTATACCTTTTAGAGTGGATGTTCTTTTTCTGCGAAATTTTCATATGGCACAATTGTAATGGATAGCTTTATACTAAACACATCCACATTTAAAAAATCACATAATGCAAAGTGATTTTAAATCACTCCACATCGCATGCAGCTTATATATGAAACTTACATTTGATCGCTTAACATTACATGTCTTGTGTTTTGCTTTATGCATAGCTTTATCTATATCTTTAAGAGGACAAACAGCTTCAACGTGAAGTAGAACTTCAGGCTAGATAGCTTTGTCATAGCTATGTCAATTTAATAAATAGTGATCTCAGACAAAAGGGTTCTTTTCTCCAAATTTAAACACTTAAAAATGAAAATAATTACTTGGCACATTATGGATATCATCTGAGATCAGAAGTATTCTGTGTATACCTTCACTGTGCAGAAAAAGAAATAATCTTGCATTTTGCAATATGCTAAAGAACAGTGATAGAATCTTAAAAAATACATCTGAATGTCATTAGATCACTTCCTTTTTTGCTAAAAGCAAGTTAATAAAATTTTGTTTCTAAAGTATACGTAGCACATGTTGAAAATGAAACTGCAGGATACTATTATAACTCCAGATTCTAAATTAGGTCTGTATCTGGTTAAACTTATTTAATTTCTGTCAAATAAATTTCAACAAAATGAACAGTACTAAGCAGTTATCCGTGCCATGTTGGTAAGTTTGCTGTCTATCTGCAGTATAGGTAATAATAACCAAGTCTTTCTCTGATTTACACAATGAAGACTCATTGCAGGCGCTGTAGTTTGCATGGATATGCCTCAGTGTCAGCTGTGGCTCAAAAGCACAAGCAGTGCAGTGGGATTTGTGTAAGAAGAGCTCCATTGAAGACAGCAGGTTTTCTCCATGGTTTCCAGACTTTAACTTTGTATGGGAGTTTGCAAGACTCTGTTTGAAGTTATCACAGTGAATGCAAGTTTGCTAATTCCTCTGTTATGGAAGGTGTGCAAGCAAGGGAATGGGTAGAATTAGTCATGTTGCTTTCAGTTCTTAAAAATAAGAGACTGAGGTACAATGTATGCAAAGCCTTAAGTAAAAGGTAGGAAGAGTTTTTGGTTTAAAGCTTATCACTTGAATTTTGAAAGCCATGGAAACGAATATCATCAGCTTTGCAAGTATGATCACAGAGTTCAGTTTCCAACAAGAATAATTTACAGCAATGTGCATACAAATAAATTGCCAAAAGAATGTAATATTCAAAACATACCTATTTTATTTCATTTGATTTCTCTCCTCTCCTTTTTTTACCTGAAGAATATTATGTGAAACTGTAAAGGACTTTGTTGCCAAAATAGGGAAGACTTATGAAAAACCAGTGGAAAATGCAGAGGAAGCTGATGCCATGGCCATTAAAGTAAGACTGTGACTGTATTCTGGTTTAAAGTTGTGGGGTTTCGATGTTTATAGCTCTTAGGTGTTCAAATTGCTCCAGGATGCCCAGCCTGGCTTTCACTTCAACCAATGACTTGAAGATCGTCTTTTCTTCTTGCATAGAACAGTTATTTCTAAGCCAGCTTTAAACTCTGAGATCTCTATAAATGCTGTTTGTACTTTTTCCTTCATAAAGGATGAAGTTCATGGCAATGTACATAGAAACAAAAGGAAATATTTTGCATTAGGAGAAAACAATGGGATAACGAAGACAGTATGCTGAGAGAATGTAGGGAAGAGAGGCAACGGTGTTAAAAATAATGGTTTAAGCTTCAAATTGTAAAGATTGTGTTGTGAAAGCATTGGAAAGAAAACCTCAGAACAACAAAAGTATTTGGTATGAGGCACAAAATTTACATGAGCTGAAAAGGATGAGAAGAAAACAAAATCACTACCAATCTGAGAGTCAGGAAACGTACTTGCTAAATGGCAATTTGTGGGTAAAATTTCTATTCAGTGCACATTTTAGAAACCGAGCTTTTCTTTTTTACTGTTCCAAGGCCAGACACTGTTGGTTTCCTTTCCCTTAAATATGAAAAATCACCTCTTCTCCAGTGTACCTGGAAAGAGCAACTGCTAGTGATGGGTGTTTGAGGTGTTTGCTGTTTGGTTCTGGCTTGAGACACTTTGCTCTGTGTCAACTTACTTGCTTAAATGTACAGCTGTGTTGCAAAAACAACCTCATGTGTCTCAATCTAACAGCTGGGCATGTACCCACAGATTATCTCTCCAAATTGGGGTACTGGGCACCCATAATTTCTTATAATACATAGTGTAGGCAGATCTGTGACGATTCTCTGTGCTGCAGACCACTGGGAGAGGAGTAAGATCTAATCCGTACTCTAGTTATGTGTCAGGCTGAGTTCAGCATGGTGTGTTATTTTAATCTGAGTGTAGGGGTTTTTGGCTGTAATTGCTCTAATCTGGTTGGGTGCCACAGGGTATGTCTGGCAAAAAAAACAAGCAGACCACTCATACTCTGATATTGCAATGTGTTGAACCTAAATTTGGATTTTACATAAACAATTACATAGACACTTAAGACACCTACAGCTTTAAATATAATCGCTTCTTTATCTCCTGAAAATGTTCACGTTCACTGTTTTTTTCTCTATGTGTATTCTTTTGCACTTAGTGCTCCGAGTTAAATGAGAAGCTAGACCTGTTGCTCCAGGCTCTTCACACAGAAGCTCAGGCTGCTCCCCTTCTCCCAGGCATCACTCCCCCCATTGTGGAAGAAGAAGCAGAGGAATTTTCAAGTGAAGAATCCTTGTCTGAAAGTAAAGAGCAATTAGCAGAGTGTGTCTCAAAGTCTTCCACCCAGAAACTCTTCAAACCAAGGGAACAGTTAATGTTGAGGGCAAACAGCTTGAAGAAGGCTGTGAGGCAGATCATTGAACAAGCAGAAAAAGGTGCACATCAATGACATCTAATCCTTACTGATAGAATAATGTTGTTTTGTTTGGGTTTTTTTTTAATAGCATAAGTTTTCATTATTAAAGTTTGATTTCTACATTGTTCCATAGCTGAAATTATGTGCATATTTCAAGCTGCAAGGAAAAGAAATGCAGCTTGTCTGGATGTTGATGACTGCATATATGAATACATATGTATGCACATGTGTGCACATATAAAAGTGTGCTTCTTTTGTAACTATTATCCTCCACAAAACGAAAATTTCTGGCAGCAAATCTTTATCAATGGGCAAAGGATTGCTAAACTCTTTTTCATTGAACTGGCAATACAAATCTTTTCTTAGTCTTTTTAAACTTGAAGCTACAGAAAAAAAAGAAGCTGATTTTCTGTGCATGCAATTTTTCTTTTAAAATCTTGAAACTTTCTGTCTTTGTTTTTTTAATAAGCAGTTGTGGATGAGCAGAATGCTCATAGTGAAGAACAAGTGAACCAGTCACCGGTAGAATATAGCAAAGAATTGGATGAATCCAAAGAAGAGGAAAAGGAGGAAGATACAAAGGAACTTGAGTCCCTATCAGGTGAGTAAATGAGGATTAAAATGATTTAAAATTAGGCAGTCTTTTTATCATAGAATCATAGAATAGTTAGGGTTGGAAAGGATCTTACGATCATCTAGTTCCAACCCCCCTGCCATGGGCAGGGATACCCCACACTAAACCATGTCACCCAAAGCTTCATCCAACCTGGCCTTGAACACTACCAGGGATGGAGCATTCACAACCTCCCTGGGCAACCCGTTCCAGTGCCTCACCACTCTAACAGGAAAGAACTTCTTCCTTATATCCAATCTAAACTTCCCCTGTTTAAGTTTTAACTTGTTACCCCTTGTCCTGTCACTACAGTTCCTAATGAAGAGTCCCTCCCCAGCATCCCTATAGGGCCCCTTCAGATACTGGAAGGCTGCTATGAGGTCTCCACAGAGCCTTCTTTTCTCCAGGCTGAACAGCCCCAACTTTCTCAGCCTATCTTCATACGAGAGGTGCTCCATCCCCTGATCATCCTCGTGGCCCTCCTCTGGACTTGTTCCAACAGTTCCATGTCCTTTTTATGTTGAGGACACCAGAACTGCACACAATACTCCAAGTGAGATCTCACGAGAGCAGAGTAGAGGGGCAGGATCACCTCCTTCGACCCTCCTTTTGGAGGTCACGCTCCTTTTGATGCAGCCCAGGATACGGTTGGCTTTCTGGGCTGCAAGCGCACACTGAAGCCGGCTCATGTTCATTTTCTCATCGACCAGTACCCCCAGTCCTTCTCCGCAGGGCTTCTCTGAATCTCTTCTCTGCCCAGCCTGTAGCTGTGCCTGGGATTGCTCTGACCCAGGTGTAGGACCTTGCACTTGGCATGGTTAAACTTCATGAGGTTGGCATCAGCCCACCTCACAAGCGTGTCAAGGTCCCTCTGGATGGCATTCCTTCCCTCCAGCGTATCAACCGAACCACACAGCTTGGTGTCATCGGCAAACTTGCTGAGGGCGCACTCAATCCCACTGTCCATGTCAGCGATGAAGATGTTGAACAAGACCGGTCCCAACACCGATCCCTGAGGGACACCACTTGTTACTGGTCTCCAGCTGGATATTGAGCCATTGATCACAAGTCTTTGTGTGCGTCCATCCAGCCAGTTCTTCATGGTGTGAAGTGGTCCACCAATCAAATTGATGTCTCTCCAATTTAGAGACAAGGATGTTGTGTGGGACAGTGTGGAATGCTTTACACAAGTCCAGGTAGATGACATCAACTGCTTTGCCCCTGTCTGTCAGTTCTGTAGCCCCATCATAGAAAGCCACCAAATTGGTCAGGCAGGATTTCCCCTTAGTGAAGCCATGCTGGCTGTCACCAAGAACCCTGTTGTTTATCATGTGCCTTAGCATGCCTTCCAGGAGAATCTGCTCCAAGATTTTGTGAGGCACAGAGGTGAGACTGACTGTTCCCTGGGTCTTCCATTTTCCCCTTCTTGAAAATGGGGGTTATATTTCCCTTTTTCCAGTCGTTGGGAACTTCACCTGACTGCCATGATCTTTCAACTATGATGGCCAGTGGCTTAGCAACTTCATTTGTCAGCTCCTTCAAGACCCACGCATGGATTTCATCAGGACCCATGGACTTGTACATGTTCAGGTTGTTAAGATGGTCTGGAACCAGATCCTCTCCTCCAGTGGGCCCAAGGTCTTCATTCTCACAGTCCCTGTGTCTGCCTTCCAAGGCTTGGGTGGTGTGGTCAGAGCCTTTGCCAGTGAAGACTGAGGCAAAGAAGTCATTCAGAACCTCAGCCTTCTCCAAATCCTGTGTAGCCAGTTCTTCCAATAGCTTCCGGATGGGGCCTATGTTGCCCTAGTCTGTGTTTTATTCACTACATACCTACAGAATCCCTTCCTGTTGTCTTCAATATCCCTAGCCAAGTTTAATTCTAACTGGGCCTTAGCTTTCCTAACCTGGTCCCTAGCTTCCCAGACAACATCCCCGTATTCTTCCCAGGCTGCCTGTCCTTGCTTCCACCTTTTATAAGCCTCTTTTTTCCTTCCAGTTTTCCTCAGCAGCTCCTGATCCATCCAAGGAGGTCTCCTGGCCCTCCTGCTGCACTTCCTTCTAGTTGGGATGCAACACTCCTGAGCTTGTAGCAGGTGATCCTTGAATATCAACCAACAGTCTTGGGCCCCTCTGCCCTCTAGGGCTATATCCCATGGAACCTTACTAAGCAGGTTCCTGAAGAGGCCAAAGTCTGCTGTCTTGAAGCCCAGGGCAGTGAGCTTGCTGCATGCTCTTCTCACTGTCCTGAGGATCTCAAATTTGACCACCTCATGATCGCTACAACCAAGGCTGCCCTGGAGCATCACATTTCCAACCAGCATTTCCCTGTTGGTGAGCAAAAGGTCGAGCATGGCACCTCTCCTTGTCGGTTCCTCTATTACTTGCAGAGGAAGTTGTCTTCCACACAGTCGAGGAACCTCCTGGATTGCTTGTGCCGGGCCGTACTGTCGCTCCAACAGATATCAGGGTGGTTGAAGTCCCCCATGAGAACAAGGGCCTGTGAGCGTGAGGCTTTTTCTATCTGCCTATAGAGCACTTCATCCACAGAGTCCTCTTGATCATGCAGTCTGTAACAGATCCCCACAGTAATGCCTCCCATCGTTGTTCTCCCTTTAACCCTGACCCACAAACTCTCTGTTGACTGCTCACCTGTCCCCAGACAGAGTTCCATACTCTCCAGCCTATCCCTAACATAAATAGGAACTCCCCCTCCCTGCCTGCCGGGCCTGTCTTTTCTAAAGAGTCTGTAACCTTCCACTCCAACACTCCAGTCATAGGAACCATCCCACCATGTTTCTGTGATGCCTATTATATCATACCCCCGTAAAGTTTTTTTTATAGGGAAGGAAGCACCTTGGGGACCTGGAATGTTGCATTATGGAGCACAGTTGGCTCCGTAATTAAAAATACTAGCATCTTATTTCACTGCAAACTAGTCACAGATTTTGATAGATTTGGATAAATAAAAGTTAAGGGAAAAAAAGCAGGAGATGAGATGAGCAGTCTTTTGGAGTGTATTTACAAAACTGAGAAGGTATTTATTGGAGAGAGAAGTGTCTGCATTTAATCCACCTTTCTACATGGATGTGATCAGGGACTAGATCCTAGGTAATGGTGACATGTCTCAGTTATAGGCATTTTGAGGGCATATTATAGGAATTCATGTTAGTCATTTCTGTTGAGGTGTTTCAAATTATGTGAAACAGACATATTTATTCATTGCATGGACAACAAAACCCTGGTGTCTCAGCTGGGAACTTTCCTTGAGACAGTTACTGGAACAGAGAGAATGAATGCTTAAGTCTTCTATATGAAGTGGAACAGTCTAAAGCAGGAAAGAATGTAACAGAAACTGGAGCATGGAAGTCTCCTGAGAAACAGCAGTGCTAAGGTCACCCCTGGTATTTGGCTAATCCAGAACAGAAATTGGAACCAAAGTTCCTTCCTATGAAAAAATCCTCACATTATTGTTGCAAATACAGGTCATTAGTCCAGCTAGTTACCCATGGCTACTGGATGCTGTATAGCAAGACATATAGCAAACCACTATACCAAGTTACTATTGCTTTTCAAGGTGTAAAGCCTCCTAGCTGCTCTTTCCTTGGTTGGATGGACTATCACCTGCTGCTGTGTAACTGCTCCTGCTTTTCTGCAGGAGCTTCATTCTGTCCTCACTGCGGGTCTCTGCAGGTTAGTCTTCAAAAAAAAAAAAAGGAAGAGGGCATGGGTAGCCTGTGCTGGTTTTTAGAATCACAGAATTATAGGTTAGTTTGGGTTGGAAGGGACCTCCAAAAGGCATCTGGTCCAACCCCCATGTGATGAGCAGGAACATCTTCAACTAGATCAGGTTGCCCAGAAGAACATTCAGCCTGGCCTTAATATCTCCAGGGATGGTGCATCCACGTTGTATTATTTGTTGTATTCTACAAAGCAATCAGAATACTGAGTGATCTGTGTTTAAAACAAATCGCTTGGAAGGTAGCATTTTCATAAAGTCATAGCCCATTTCATCATTAAACTTTCCTTTTGGCTATTCAGTGTTTGTTACTGTGTGTAAAATGACATTTAGAGAATAGTCATCTCCTGAAATAGCATAGTACTGATTCCCACATTCAAATGACAGGATAAAATCTGTCCTTCATATGTCCCTTATGAAGTCTGTCAGTGAGTGGCTGAAGTAGAAAAAGGAAGGATGATTTTGTATATGGGACCCTCACTTACCTCTTCTATTTCTTGGTTTCTTGGCACCAAGTCAATCCAGCCAGAGGTCATGTTTGGACATTATCCATCACAAATGTCAATACTGCATCTTGTGTTGACTGGTAGTTGGTGTGCCAGATTCAGTAGTCTCAACTGCATCATAATTTTTGGAAAGCTGCTTCTTACTATAGGTGGAAATTTCAGTCTTTGTCCTATTATCAAAGTGGACAGAGAGATCTTGAGATGATCTGTAAGTCATGGAGATACAATGGTAGCTGGTGGATAGCAAAACCCGTTCTCTAGATATTTGGTGAGCAACTTCCTGTGGCAAATGGAGGTAAAATGTTTGGGATTTTTATCTCCTCCTGTTACCCTAACCCACACCAACATCCTAAAAAGGTGGTGTCCTCATGAGGCTCTACTCTGAAGCTGGTGCCTGTGTTGATAGCTCCTAACTTAGAAATAAAGCATTAGCTTCTTGGGGCTTCTCTGGATTCAAAAATTCACATTTCCTGTTTTCCAGGAATGGATGTCAAACTTTCTCCAGTGATTGTCTCTTCACTAGCCCCTCTCCTTTTCCCTTGCTTATAGGAATTAATGCTTGTTGATTGTCCATTTTGAACAGTAGATCCTAAAGGTTTCTGGCCCTACAGATGATCTCATCCTATTGCCATAAATGTATAATAAGACAAAATGCACACATATGTATATCCATA
Source organism: Neopsephotus bourkii (assembly GCF_033783945.1). Classification (NCBI taxonomy): domain Eukaryota; kingdom Metazoa; phylum Chordata; class Aves; order Psittaciformes; family Psittacidae; genus Neopsephotus; species Neopsephotus bourkii. The sequence goes on along the minus strand of NW_026902112.1, from coordinate 851,927 downwards.
TGTAGAAATGTATATAAACCCCTTGTTTCTTGGTGATACAATTTCTGCATTTATCGGGGAGACATATATCTGATATGTGCGAAATAGAGTGCATGTTAGTGCTGTCAGTGGAAGATAGGTCTTTAGGGACAAAGCATGAAACATGAATTCAATTATCTGCAATGAAACACCAGTTTTATGCATTAGGGCTCTTGTTTTTATCAGAGCATGAACAGCAAAAGTTTGTCATTATTGCAGTTATCCCCATGAGTCTCATCTGTCAAATAAAGAGCAGCTGTTCTGTTGATTTTCCTATTTAATGTAACTGACTTGTTCCCAAATACAGGGAGAACAGACTGTGTGAACCACGCTGTGAATTTTTCAGTAGCATTATGAAAAATGAATGTTAATTTTATTCTGAATATTATATTATATCCTCCGAGGATCTTCCTGGTCATTCGATGAAGATAATATTTTTCCATATGTTAATTACCTTCACCTAAATATTTAATAACTCTTGTTAGATATCACTTGCAGTTTTTAATCACTTTCATTTTTTAACATCATTTCAGTGTTGTGCACAGGTACAAATCCTTGTGTTGTGTTGTTATTGTGCAGTACTATAGCATTTTTTGATAACTGCTACAGCTGTTATGTTTAATTCAGGAGGAGCTGTTAGTCCACTTGGTCAGACTTTTCAAATAAAATGGTCCAAAAAAAGGTCACCCTCTTGTCCCTGTCCTGTGTCTAATAATTTCCGTTTGACTGTAGTAAGTCATCCAGAAAGGTGTGTAATTTTACTCCTACGATACAGGAGCGTGAAGAATTTGCCATTTCATTGACTGTTCTGTGCTAGATTGTCATCAGTTCAAAAAAACATAAATGCCTGAATCCTGGCCTGAGTTGATTTGAGCACAATTTCTAAACCCTGGTTCTTGTTACTAGTTTTGTGTAGATTTTCCCACTCTGCATTTTCTTCCCATTAGTGTCTTCATCCAGTATACCCACATTACTTTCATGATTGATGTGATCCGTCCCCCTTCTGCCACAAAAAAAGGGCATACTTTATCCTTACCACCACAGTCCTGCTGGTGTTTTTCTTCTGTTCTCTTGGTGCTAGTCCCAATTGCTCTATTTTTGCTGAATTGGTTTTCAGGTTTTGAGAGGAATATATCAAATCACTTTGAAATAATTTCATTCTTTGTTCTGAGCTTCTTCAGATGCTCAAGGTTGAAGTTGTCCTAAGCTGAAGTAGTTTTAACATGTGAAATAACATGGAGCAGAGATAGCCAAGAAATGTCTGTCTATGATCATCTGGTGTGCAAAGGCTTTCTACATGCACATGGAAATGCTGTAGCAAAACATTTGGTAATCCCCACATTTTCTTCCCTGGGGCACCAGTTTCTGGCTACATCTGATGGGGCTGAATTTCACAAAGATCAACTTCCGCAGGCTACAGCAGGCACAAGCATATTCTCAGTCAGCATGAAACAAGTCCTTGCAGGGAGGTGAATTAACAGCACCTGAAGTCAGCTCTCTGAAAAGCCTATCATCCTTCATCACCTCCAGAGGCAGGCCCAGGGATAACTGGCCTCAGCAAGCTACCAGTTACTCTTTGTGAACATCTTCTCTTTCCCCTTCCTTTTTCCTGAGCCTTTGTCACCAGCGGTTACATCAGCTGCCAAACCTTGCTATCTGTCACAAGGTTATATTGATGCATCTCCTGGAGAATTTTAACAAAGAAGTTATTTGAATTATGTTGGGAGCTGCTGAGGTTTGGGTTTTGTTTGGTTGTTTGGGTTTTTATGTGAGAAAAATAAATAACAGGAATTTGATGTCCCCCATCATCTCTGTACCTGCAAAAGACAAGTATGTCTTAACATGGCTTTTCCCCTTCACTTGCAGTTTTCAGTTTGGCTGTAGATAAAGATGTCAGAAGTTTGTCTGATGTTTTCAGAAACCTGATGCAGGCAGGGGCCCATTTTAGCTGCTTGAAGCAAATAGTATGGCTCTTGATCATGTATTTCCATGGCCTGTGGGTTAGAATAGCTACCTATATTAAAATTGTCATAATTAATAATGTACTGCATAATTTAGGTATATATAAGTAAATGGAGATTGAACTGAAGTTTAAATCTGTATTACCGCAATAACATGCTTATCAGAAGCTTACAACAACATTAAATACTATTGCATTTTCAGGTGGATATAATTGTGGTTTTGCTAGTAGTTTGAAGCATAACTTGGAGACTCGTCATGCTGAATGCCATGCACACTTGTTCCTTTAAATTTGTGCTTGTGCTTGATCCTTTTCTGAATTTTGCCTATACTTAGAAGAAAAACTGTGGTGTGAGGGAAGGATATTTGTCACCGAATGGTAACAGATTAGATTAATGATTTTGAAATATTTTCAGGGCTGTAACTACTATGTATTTGGTAATGTCATAATAGGCCTTTTACTTCTTCTGCACAGTTAAAACTGCACCAAGATCTCCAGATCGACGTACAAGCCGAGGTATCCATTCTCAGACAGGCTCTTTCTCCGCTCCAGCTTTGGCTGCAAGCAAGGAAAATCTCCCAGTGCTTAACACTAGGATTATCTGCCCAGGTAGTTATAATTTTGAAATCTGCTGTTTCTAACACTCCTTTAATATTGCCTTCTGTTCCCCTGCTTGCTGGCAAATAAGGATTTTTACTTCATGCCCTGAATTTGCTTGAACCAACATGCACGCTTTTGTGCTGTATCATATAATAGGAAATGCAAAATAATGTAGAAGATTCCTGATCACTTGGCACAACACTGGATGCAGCAGAAGTGTTGTGTCTGATTCTGGAGGATGAAAAATGAAATTCAGGACCTTAAAATGATAGAATCACAGAGTGCTTTGGATTGGAAGGGTCCTCTGAGAATCACCTTGTCCAGCCCCCTGCCATGAGCACGACAGCTTCCACTACACCAGATTGCTTCAAGCCCCATCTGACCTGGCCTCAAACACTGCCAGGGATGGGGCAGCCACAGCTTCTCTGGGCAGCCTGTGCCAGTGCCTCACCACCCTCACAAGGAAGAATTTCTTCATAATATCTAAACTAGATCCATCCTCTTTTAGTTTAAAACCATTACCCCTCATCTTGTGACTACAGGCCCAGTTGAAAAGTCTCTCAGTGCTTCTTACAAGAGCCCTCTATATTTTGAAAGGTCACAATAAGGTCTCCCTGGAGCCTTCTCTTCTCCTGAAATCAGCCTGAATTCATGAATTTCTTTGGGTTTTTTCTTTCTCAATGGTGGCACCTGAAGTCAGCCACTGCACTGCAGCATAGCTGCTTTTCTGCTCAAGAGAGCCAGAGACCTGAAAAGATAACCAAAATAGGTATAAATTGAAATTGAAATGCAGTCACTGATTTAATGAATTTTGTTTCTATCTGGCTTATATTATGAAAATATATGTTTCTCTGTTTATCAAAATACAATTTTGTTTGTTTGTTTCTTTTAATCAGGTTTGAGGGCTGGTCTAGCTGCTTCTATTGCAGGAAGTTCAATTATTAGCAAAATGTTGTTAGCAAACATTGATCCATTTGGTGCTACGCCCTTCATTGACCCGGATCCAGATTCCCTGTAAGAAATACTTTTTTTCAAATATGCTGGTTTGCTTTAGTTTGATTTTCTTAAACTTTTTTTTTTCTTTTATTTGAACCTTTTTTCAGTTTTTTTTTCTTATTGTTTCTTGTTTGCTATCATTTGTCAGTAGACCTTAAGGTCTGAAAACAGGTTGTATTGTGCCATTTTAGTTATGAATAGTGCAAAACTGTCTTGCAGCAGCAGAAATAATAGGAGGCATTTGCTTACTTACCTCTTGCTCACTCACTGTGGGAGGAGGACAATAGCAGTCCTTCAGAGCTGTGTTTTCCTGCCAAAACTGCTGGCCTGAACTCAAGCTCAACCATGAGCAAGATGTTAAAGCAGGTCTGGGCACTTTGTAGTGGGGGAAGAAGTGTTCCCATAAGGGCTGGATCAGTGAGATGGAAATTTAATGTCCTAAGCTGTCTCTGCTTCCCAGAACTGGGTGTAGCATTGGCATAGAGTTATGGATGGTATCTGCACTGTGGGCCACAGCCCCCCTACAACGAAGTACTGCTGAGCCAGCAGCATCAGCCAAACATCTAGCACCAGCATGCCTAAACACAGCCTGGGTGCTTGGCCTGGTGCAGTGCTGCTTTCTCAGAGACATGCCTGAAGCAGCTCTTTCATTGTATCCCACTCTTACTTTAGGTATGGTAGAGACAGTGGTGGATGGGGGTGTGGCACAGTTTCTTCTTTGCCCTACAGGGAATAACTTGCCCTTGCAAAGGAGCTAGCAGTCAGTCTTTCTCTTCAAGTGCCGTTGGGTTTCCTCAGGGAGATTCAGGGAAAACATCTCTTGACTTCTCTTGGTATCTGTTCTGAGATCAACCACAATCAAAGTTCTGTGTGTGCAGGTACTGTACAAACATACACCTAATTATCTCTTTTCTTCTAACAGGGAGGGATATTCAGAAAAATGTGTCATGAACAACTACTTTGGAATTGGGTTAGATGCAAAAATTTCACTAGAATTTAATAACAAGCGAGAGGAGCATCCTGAAAAGTGCAGGTAATATCACTGTCAGTAGCAGAGCCAAGGCATTTTCAGTACATTCTTTTTGCTTTATTTTAATTTCTTAACATTTTCTTATCCTACAAATACAAGACATAATAATGTGTGTATATCAAAATGCAACCTTTTTTTTTAATGTGCTTTCAGAAGTAGGACAAAAAACATGATGTGGTATGGAGTTCTTGGCACAAAAGAGCTGCTGCAGAGAACTTACAAGAACTTAGAACAGAAAGTTCAGCTTGAGGTAAATTTTATTTATGGGGAAAATGAGTATTTTTGCTTGCACAACGTGTAGTGAAGAATCTGGGCTTCCCCTTGAAACCTTTTTAGAGTTCTTGTGTCAACACAAGCTGACCTCAGATGCACTCTGTAAAACTGTGATGTGTAGGAGGTGGCTCCCCATGTGCTTTTTTGGAGTAAAATGTCAGTACTTAAATATCTCAAAATCTCCAGTAAAATGTTTCTGGTAGTTAATGTTTTTCTGGGCGGGGAGGAGGGTGGTATTAAATAATCTATTGCATAGTTAGATATGTTTCTTAATGTTCACTGTATGAAAGGGGGAGACCTAGTTTTAAGAACAATAACAGAAATGAACACACAGAAAGAATAAGGTGCCTTAATCCTTCAGGTTCATTCCAAACTATCTGAAAGCTTGATTACACATATAGGGAGACCACAGAGATCATCTTAGTCAAATACTCTAATAGGTGCTTGAGAGAGTGACACAAAAGAAACAAGATATATAACAGCAACAACAAATGCAGTGTAAATTATCTAAGTGTAGTTATTTTTTGTGTTTTAAGTTCTAACACCAAATCTAAGTCTTCTTCATGATACTGGGAACTTAAAGGAGATACAAATGATTACCAAATGCAGAAAAAACTGTGACGTGGTTACCGTTATTTTCATCTGAAGAATAACTAGGTTGGATTTTGACAGAGAGCATACATAGTTTCTCTTTTTATTTCCTGCTAAATATTTCATATGGAAGGTCAGGTTACTTATATGAAGATAAGTTCTTAAGTTGAAAGAATAATTTTAAGTTACTGGAACTCTTCCTAACTCCCCTGAGACTTAGAATTATTTTGATTGGTAGCAGCAGATTGCTGTTAGCTAAGGATTGAGTAATTATCAAGGAGTTATGCAGTAGTTAGCAAATATAATGACAGGAAAGAACGTTATGTATGCTGCAGATAGAATTCTAATTTAAGGATCTTTTCAATAAGGTTCGAATAAGATTCAATAAGGCATTGAAATCTGACCTTTCCATAATTATTTCTTACTATTTCTAGAAGCAAACCAGCAAGTAGAAATTTCACATTTAGTATTGCCTTGCATAATATTAGCCTTATGCTAAAAGTATGATGAGGCACACAGCGTTGGAAAATTAAAAATACCAGTTTCAGGAATTTGGAGGCAGACCTCTACTACAATACAAATGACTGTGCAGCATCTATTAATATCACAGCTTAGTTTGGATTCTGTCACATTGTGATTAAAATGTTAAATTCTGCCTTGTTGCTGAGATTAAATTATAAAAAGAGCACTAAACACGTTCTGGAAATAATTTTGCATCTCTTTCTCCTCCTGATAAAATTGGTACAGATTTCGTCCTTATTTTCTGAGGATTTCCGTTTCATTTGTATTGTTTTAAGATCCTTCTGTGGGACTGGTAATCTTCTTAAAAGACAACCTCACCCATAAATTTATAATCCTTGAAGTGACACCTGCATCCAGCATTTGTGACCTTATGTTTCTGACTTGCTTCAAATCCATACCTGGGGCACTGCTGCAGGACTGGACTTTTGACTTTTATCATGTTATTTGTATACTGAATGAGCTTTTATCCATTGCAGTGTGACGGACAGTACATCCCCCTTCCCAGTCTGCAGGGCATAGCTGTGCTAAACATTCCCAGCTATGCTGGTGGGACTAATTTCTGGGGTGGAACCAAGGAAGATGATGTGAGTAACATTAAAGAGAAGTAACCTGGGTGAAACCAGCAATAAATACCATGAACTACTCTTACACGTATCTTCTGTCAATATTGTTTTATAAACTCCTGTAAATAAGGTTTCTGAAAGCATAAATTCCTCTGTTACCTATATTGTAGCAATAAGCAAGGTGGACAAGGATAATCACTACCAGGTTATATCTGAATTTTCCTCGTGTTCTTCATATAGTTTTGGACTAAGGCATGGTGATTCAGAGAATGAGGACTGATGCACTTAGGGACTAATATTGGAGTGGTTTTAAAACACTATTTTCAATAAGATTCCAAAATATTTTAAGGTTAATATTTTTTCCCTTCTTTCTCACATCTCCTAAGAAATGTTACACTACATAGATACCTAAATGTCTTACAACTTGAAGCCATCTTACTGCTGCCATCCACTTCACACACAGTGTAACAACTGTAATTACCAGCAGGTTATCCTAATTTTGCATGTCCTGATTTAGTATTTGTGAGGTCTGAATCACCTAAAACTGTAATTGCAAATTAGCTAGTGATTTTAATGTAAACAATCCAGGAATTTTTTGCAAAAATGCTTTAGTTTCTTGTGAGTTATTATCCTTTGCTTTTTTATATATATAAGTATATATAAACATACATATAATAGTCACAAAATATATTTAAACATGTTTCAGTGTTTTTATTTTTGGTATATGTCAGAGGATGGCAGTTGCGTTTACATTTCACTATGGATATCTAAAGTTTTTATATACTCTGTGTTCATATTCATAACTTTAAGGCATCTCTAATGTCTGCTCAGCTCCTGCTCAAGAGTTAATTTTAATTTCTGGACTGCCTTACTGAAATGAAGATCTGCCCTAGCTGTCATACTGGTGTATAGCAAATGTGTGTGTCTTGGGTCAGTTTTACTGGTATTCAGTCTTTAGTAATTAATCAGATGTGCCAGCAAAGTGACATGGTTTGAAGAATTAGGAGCGTAATGCACTGCTTCAGTGTAGTCTTGAGTGACTGGTCATCAGAGGTGGTGGTGGTGGTCTAGGGTGCTGATGGTTCTGCTTATCTGGACAAAAGAAAGATAGGGAGAGACAAAGCACTGAAGCACTATTGGTGAGCTAAGGAAGGCATCTGCACACTGACTGACTTGAGCGAGGCTGGTTTAGGGATGCTTTTTTGTTGTCCAGAAGATGGCTTAAAACATGACCTGCAGCCAGAGAGGAGGGGGTTGTTTCTTGAACAATTATCCATAGAGATTTGGTTGCCTTTAAAAAAAAATAAACTGGTTTGGTTTTAGTACAGATATGTTTCACTGGTGGAGAAACACAGCAGACTGAGTTGTGGTTTATCCATCCTTTTGATAAATTGGAAGCACAAAATTAATGAAACTTTACAACTACTTTTTCTTAACCCATGAAGAACTAGCCCTGTAGATGTCAGTTATACTTGTTAAAGCTAGATCAAGGACTCTCCATATTTTTTCCCTTGAATTACAGAATCCCCATCTTAAATCTTTTCAAGACATTCACATCCCCATGTGAAAAACAGAAAAATTTCCATGGAGACTGGAAAAATTCAGGTGGAGAAACTCTGTGGTTCAAAACATACTATGCCCAGTAAAGTTGCATTTGACACTTGCCTGCTCAAGACCTGTGTGTGGAATCCTGGGATACTCTGAAGGGCATTGTCACCTGGATGTGGCACTAAACTATGGCAGCTGTGCTGTGCAGCCCTTTCCCTGGAAGCCTTCCTCAGCCTCCTGGCTGAAGCCACCACTCACTGCCCTGGGTGAAGGCTCCCACTGGCACAGTGGGCATCAGGGACCAAAGCCCTTGCCCTCTTTCCCATCCTTTTCTTCCCTGAGCCATTGCTGCTGACACTATGTGGATTACATAGTCCTGGAACCCTCTTACAGAATCAAATAATAGAATTGTTTGGGTTCTTCTTCATCTCCTGGAATCCTTCTGTCAGGGACAGGACCCAGCTAGTTGTGGCTTTTTGGCTCGTTTCAGAGGTTTTCTCCAGTCTGGTCTCAGGTGTCTCTGATGCATCTTTTTCTGCCCAAGATGCCAACTGAGGTAGTCCGTGTACCATTCAGAGAAGTGATCTCTCTAACCGTTAAACTCCTGGACTGTTTTCTCCTGATGATTTTTCTCCCTCGTTGTTCCTTATTGTATATTAGGATGCAATGTCAAGCTTCAAGTAACCTTAGTATGGCATCTCCTGCCAGACCCAGTTGAAGTCCAGCCCAAGACTTGTTCTGTAGCATGGCTGAAGTTGCTTGTAGGACACCATGAGGCAATGGCACACATGGGAGATGCTGCACTTTGCATAAGCTCATGGAAATTCAGTGTCTTGGCTGGATTCAGGATGTTTGTTCCATATAGAAGCAGTTTTCATATTTACAGTGGATAATTGTATAGAGTGGAAACAAGATCCTCTTCAGCATGAAAGCTGTGTTTAACAAAGCCAAGTCTGGACGCAGATGTGGGTTTTCAGAGAATTCAGAACATAAGAAGATAAGCACTTCTGAGAAAAAAGGCACCATTACTCCTCTTAACTTCAAGAATCTCTTAGATGTTAAGTACATTAACCAAGCAGAGATTTGAACTCAGCTTTCATCTTGTCTTGAAAAACATTTCTTAACCTGCATGCTGGAACATGCCATCCTTCCTATATAAAGATATGCCTCATCATTAAGAATTTGAAATGCTATTAGCATTGCTGTTTGAAAATAGTATTTGCCTCCTGTCTATAGTGTCTCTCTCCCATGACTTGAGAGACAGTGTAGTTATTCTACAGTAAATAAGTTAGAGAATTTAAATGCTAAAACTAATCTGTAAATGAATCTGTGTTTCACTGAACATGCACTACATTTATAATCAAAATGGAATATTTTCCTTTCAGATATTTGGGGCTCCATCATTCGATGACAAGATCTTAGAAGTTGTTGCAGTGTTTGGCAGCATGCAGATGGCAGTTTCAAGAGTCATCAAACTGCAGCACCACAGAATAGCTCAGGTTTGTTTCTCACTTGAAAGCACGCAACATGATTGGTAGCAGTTTGGGATACTGGCAAATATGGCCACCACCCTATACATTAATAAAGTGCTGACATTGTTTTAATTTTAATGGGTAACAAATTGTCTTCAGTGATGAATGAAGTATAAAAATGCTTCATCCTTGAGACAAACCTGGAGGGAAGCCAAAGCTCCTAGTAATCAACATATTTCAGGTGGCCTCTCAGTTTCTTTAGTACTTATTGCTCTATAAAATAATGTGTTTGTTCTTTTCCAGTGTCGGTCAGTAAAGATTACCATACTTGGTGATGAAGGGGTTCCAGTGCAAGTTGATGGAGAGGCATGGATCCAGCCCCCAGGAGTTATTAAGATCATACATAAAAACAGAGCTCAGATGCTAACACGAGACAGAGTATGTTACAGAAAGTGTGTTATGAGATTGTATTACTAACACTGGTTTCTGTAATAATCTGATTCAGTTGTAGCATGAACAAAACAGTGCTTACAAAAATGATTTATAGCAATTTGTATAACTTACAGAATTCTTGCAGTTATATAATTTCCATATTTGGGGGGGTGGGGTGGAGCTATATGATCTTTAAGGTCCCTTCCAACCCAAACCATTCTGTGATTCTATATTAAGCCAGCTAGAGAATGGTTGTTTTGTATAAGTGACAAAGCTTTACTGGCTTTTATGACTTTTATTAGTACTATTCCTGTATTGTTATTAATACATAGTAAGAATAGTAGAAATTTTTGGTATACCTCCTGTTCCTCTCCTTCTCACTCTCTTCTTTCCCTTTTCCCCTTTCCCCTTCCCTTTTCCTTTTCCTTATGTGTGCTACACACAATTGCATATTGGAAGTTTTAGCACAGTTGCGTAAATTCAAGCAAAACCTAGTCACAAAGTCACTAGGATTACTGTGTGAAAGGCATAACTGCCCTTCAGTTCTCTGTCCACTAACTAACTGCTGAATTTAAGGTGGAGTTAATGGCATTTGAACTCTATTTTAGGAAATTTGTTATATTTTCCCACCATTTTTTAGGTTTGAATCCTCTATTAATTTCAGATTTGATCTTGCTCTTTGCACAAAATGTGCTTATTCTTTTGGAAGACATTTTGAGGATAATGGGGAGGAGGAAGAGAGAGGGAAAGAGCTATCAGAAGTGACTCATTCTCCAGAATAAGTTTTAAAAAAATGAAATGTAATTTTATTATTTATACAGATTGCATTATTTATATAAAATTAAAATAATTTAAAATCTTGTTAATTTAAACTAAAATTTTATATAAAATATAATTTTTTTAGTAAGTAAGAATACTCTAAGTGCTATGAACTGAATATGTAATTCATTTTGATTAGGCCTTTGAAAACACCCTGAAGTCTTGGGAAGATAAACAGAAGTATGATTCCTGTAAACCCGTCATTCGATCTCCCTTGTACCCTCAGCAGGCTGTTGAGCTGGCTACAGAAGAAGAAGTTACACACATCCAGCTGTGCTCACAAGCTGCAGAAGAACTGATTACAAGGTACAGTAAAATCAAGAAGTTTAGATTGGCAACCTGGTCACCAAGACTGAAAGTAAATGCATACATAGACTTAAAAAGTGAATGTTTTCCCTGGTTTTGACTTGTTTATTTGCCACTCAATCGTTTCAGCTTATTTTTTTCAGTTTTATTTTATTTCTAAGGCTCAACTTTCTTATTTAATTCTGTAATTCTTTTTTTCTGTGTTTATGAATTTTTTTCCTTGCAAAAAATGACTTTCTGAAGGAGCAGTGGAAACAAAACTGGAAAGCTTCTTTACAGAGAGGCTTTTGATTGAAACTTCACATTTTATGCAAAAGCAAGAATGTATTAAAAACAAACATGGAAGTCTGCTTTAGAAGTCAACAATGTAGATTTATCCACCTGACCTGAATCTCTGACCTTTCTTCTTCTGAAAGCCTTCTTACTCACAATTTCTAAAAGTTGAGCACTTTTCAACAAACCTGAAAGCTTTCTTACAATATTTTATGAGCAAACAGTTAACACAGCAACACTCAAGGAGCCCAAATTGCCACAGAGTTGTCATACTTTTTTTTATTCATCCACTCAGTCATTGTTAATACAACTTTCTATTTCATTCTTACTGCTCAAAACCCTCATCTCTGTGATGTTGCACACCTCAGTAATTTGTATGGGTTGAGATGGTGGTGAGCTGATGATATAAAACTGATCCCACAGTCTTGCTTATTCTCAAGAACTACTTTCTTCCTAAGATGTAAGCAAATTAATAAAGACACTTCAGTTTTCACCAAAAAAAAGGAGATTATTTTAAGAAAAGCATTTTTGTTTTTAAATCAGAACATTTTACAAAGCTGCTATTCAGTTCATCATGCTAACAAATTCTCTTAAGCATAAAAAGAAATTCTTGGTGTATGTGTTGAGTTGCACAGGTGATATAAGAATGGAATTGAAGAACTACATATTCTTTTTGTACTGTACTGATGACTTAAGTAGGCATAGAAGAATAATTCAGGTTATAAATTACTTGAAGTTTAGCCAAGAGAGCTTAAAATCTTTACTGTTCTAGAGGTGGCCTGAGCTTGTCATTACAGCTGGTCCTCCCATAATCTCAAATGACTGAAGCCAATTTTAATGTCACATCTGAAGGATATGCCTTGTGAAATAGATGTAATGTTTTTTTAGATAACTTCAAGTAAGTTATTTTAATGTGCTAGGGTTTTAGAATCGTAGCATCATAGAATAGTTAGGGTTGGAAAGGACCTTAAGATCATCAAGTTCCAACCCCCCTGCCATGGGCAAGGACACCCTTACTAAACCATATCACCCAAGGCCTCGTCCAGCCTGGCCTTGAACACTGCCATGGATGGAGCATTCACAACCTCCCTGGGCAACCTATTCCAGTGCCTCACCACCCTTACAGGAAAGAATTTCCTCCTTATATCCAATCTAAACTTCCCCTGTTTAAGTTTTAACCCATGACCCCCTGTCCTTTCACTACAGTCCCTTATGAAGAGTCCCTCCCCAGCGTCCCTGGGGATTTTCCTATCAAGCTTATTTGGATTAACAGCCTGAACATTTTTTTGTACAATTTTTGCATAGCTTTTATGTTCTAAGACATAAATTTGTCACAGTATTTCCTAGCAGAATAAATAATCTGTGTTATGGATGTTATTTATATGAGGTGCTGCATTGCTTGAAGAGATACTTGTATTTCAGCTTTTGTTGTAAGAGACTATATTTTTAAGTGTTTTGTGAAACATGTCTTTGTATATTTTCTCATCTGATAAAGTTGTGTACTCTTCAGAATTATTCTTTAAAGGGAGTAAGAAATATTTTTATCCTTTTTGTGTTTTTGTAGGATCTGTGAAGCGGCAAAAATACATGGCCTCTTGGAGCAGGAGCTTGCTCACGCTGTTAATGCATGTTCACATGCATTAAATAAAGCCAACCCAAGGTTTCCTGAGGTAAAGGGAGAACAGAGATTTATGTATAAGTAAATAAGCTATAATATCCGTGTGCTTAAGCTTGTGACGTGGGAGCTGTATTGTACTCCCTGTCCCCATATTATAACAAGCTGGATGATAATTCTTGAAGTTTTTGATAAGCAAGACTTCTAAATATGCATACGCATGCTAAAATTTAAATGAAATTACTTAACAGATGAATGGATGCTGTATCTTCTCCCTCTTTTTTCACTTTTTCTAAGGTGAAAGAAAAGGGAAAGTTACTTTTGGTTCTGAAGGTGCTGCCCTCTTTAGCAGCAGGTGCTTCAGCCCTTCCCATGCACAGGGAAACACCCCATAGCTGATGAATTTGATAGAGATTATGCTCAATGATTCTGAAATGTATTAATAATGCCAGGAATGGGAGTTAGGGGAACTGCTTTTTTGCAGCAAGAGTAATGAAGAGGAGAGTCCTCTCCTGGTATTAGACTGTGGAATCATCTTATAGGTGGCTGGTCATTTGATGATCTTCAGGATTGTATAAAATCATATTAAATGAACTTGGGGAAAAGACAGGAAATAGATTCAACATTTTTGTTTTCTATTCTCAGGGCTGAAGAGCTTGTCAATGTAGAGCTAAGTTGATGTATTTCTTCTAGGAGAAGACACCCCAAATCTGTGCTGTAACACCAAAGTACTTATTCTCAGTCTGACTCGGATCACTTTAAATAACTTATGCTTCTTATTCCCTAGAGCCTTACCAGAAACACTGCCATGGAGATAGCTGTCAATGTGAAGGCTCTACATAATGAAACTGAATCTCTGCTAGTAGGAAGAGTTCCTTTGGTAAGGTCACAAAATACATGTTTTATTCCCTCACTCAGATTATCTGTGATTTGTTCTTTGCTGATTTTTTTAATCAGCTCAGGATTTATGACATCCTACAAGAAGCTCCGTAAGATTGACTGAAGGATATTACACTGCATTTATGGTGTGGATGAGAGTGAGTTATGAATTCTTGTCCTGGGTTGGCATCCATTCTGACTGACTTCAGATATCTAAAAGGTCATTGCTGGGCTCTTCTTATTAATAATCAGTGGAGAAAACTAAATATCCCTGTTGAGGTTGATTGACGCTCAAGTGTTTTGGAGGCCTATCTTACAAAAATTAATCATTTTCTGGAGATGTAGAATTTAAGAGAACTCCTGGAGTTCTATTATGTGACTGTCTTCAGAGCTTAAAGAGGACTTGGGGTGAGAGCTGTTCAGACTCAAGCATTCAACTTCTACAGATCTAATCTGGGCAAGTAAATCTCGCGCTTGTTCTAACACCTTGCAGGAATTATTTTATAACCTTTAACTGCTAAGTGTTCAGTAGACCTCTGATGGTACTTGCAGACTTTGCATCTTCTTTGGCTAGAGTTTCTGTGCCTAAAATGATGTAGACTGCTCAAACACTGTTGTACCTGGATGTGTAATTAGAAACTTTCTATATGAGGCACTGTGAAGAGAAGAAGAATGTCAGGTTTTCTATGCTGGTCCAGTTTTACATTAAGAAGATACTCAGTAGGAATAGTTACATTTTCTTTGGATTCAAAAGCAGATTACTAACTTACTACTTATTTAAATGCTATAATTAAAAAGGGACAGCAACAGGAATGTTTTCACTTAGCTGGGTTAGAGTATGAAACTTACTAGTGCAGGTTCACATACCTTTTTGCACTAGTGATAAATGGCATTAGTCTGTTCTACAATAACCAAAGGTAATATGGTCTATAGGCTAATAATCATTTAAAATCTAGAAATATTCAGAAGATTAGGTTCATGTGATCTATTTTATGAGGTTTTAGAAGACAAGGGTATTCATTAGATGTTTTTGTCCAAGAAAAGGGAGAATATCTGCTATTTTTTCAAATTATTATTACTAATCCCTCATATTTCAGATTGAATGGGGAGTCAAAATTTGTTTAAAAAGAGTAATTAGAAGAAAAGGTGTACTACTAAGGCTATAGTCATTTATCAGGGCAGTCTGAAAATAATGTTATTATGGAAACCTTCCCATTGAAACATTACCTTTTCTATAGCCAGTTTTGATCTCATTGTATTGTCAAACTGCTGCCTTGTTCAGGCCTCAAAGCTTAATTTGATTCATTTGTCTGTTTCTGATTTTTACATGTTGTAATTCTGCTTCTTATTATGGTCTGCGTACATGTCTTCATGAGCCTACATCAAACCCGTATTTTACTAAAAAAAGGCTGTTTAGAAGTTCCAGAGATAATCTTCCAGAGATGTCCATTGTCATTTGACATCACAATTGTTCAGAGTAGTATTTCACAGCCACATTAACAGGGCACCCTGGTTAACCTTATGAGATTCGTTTTTGTCTTCAAGCAAAATGTGTTCGTTTAAGAATCAAGCAATTAGATAAATGCTTGTTGAGAAAGAGCTCTTGTTTCATTCGTTTATGTACAATAGCTGATAATTTCTTCAAAATGAAGATACAACAAACATTGAAAATTTTCAAAGATGTGTGGAACTACTCACATTGAAAAAAAAACAAGGGAAAAGAAAGATCAGAGTCTGCTTATGGGCACTGAATTCTGTGAGCTTTAGAAGAGGAAATGGCATGATAGCAGGAGGGAGCTTATATTTCTAATATTAGTACATTAAACAGCAATATCTTAGTAAGGATGGTCTCCCCTTTGAAAGGTGGTAACATATGCAAACTATTGAAGCAAAGAATTTATTGTTAGGTAGGGATAAATTAACGGGGCTTATAATTTATCACCAAACACCAACGACGTCAAAATCTTTTTTCCAGCACTAGAGATCAAAGATTCTCCTACAACTCCCTTTTAAAGATACATTCACTAGGATATAACTTAATTAGATCCTTTCAAAAGGATATGCTGCACTGCTGTGGGACTATGTTTACTTCAAAGAGAAACAGATGTTCAGACTGCTTTATCAGTAATTCCAACTAATTTATTTAACTGCTACCACTTTCTCTTCCTTTTTTGGCATTCTCTGATATGTTTGACTTTTTGACACTTGTCTGGGGACTGCAGTAGTGCCCCCCTTCCAAGTCCGGTCACTATTCTTCCCACCCTCAACCAACAGCAGTGGCTATAGCTCCATGTTGCACATAGTTAGAAGGGGTAGTTCAGGTAATGTATCACCACTGGAAGACCTTTGGGAATGGAGCATCTTTAGTAAAATCCATTTCCTCTTACTTGACCATGAGGTGATCTAACATATGAAGATATTTGCAAATAGTAACTCAGGCATACTACCACCTATTCAAATTTTTCACACCGCTTTTTATGCAGAGATTGTCCAGGCTCTTGCTCTTCTGGTTGGGTTTTGCCACCCTTGTGCTGGTAG
The DNA here is from genome assembly GCF_033783945.1 of Neopsephotus bourkii. Classification (NCBI taxonomy): domain Eukaryota; kingdom Metazoa; phylum Chordata; class Aves; order Psittaciformes; family Psittacidae; genus Neopsephotus; species Neopsephotus bourkii. Next base: position 835,492 of record NW_026902112.1, on the reverse strand, counting down.
TTTCCATTTCTAGTGTATTATAATATTTGTGTTATCAGATAACTTTTCCTCTATGTAGACTCAGGAGCGATGTCAGTGATTAACAGCTAGGTCCAGCTGATCGGCACCAAAGGTCTCAGCTGTGTCAGTGACCACTTTATGGTTGGGACCATACTAAATGTAGTGTTGGATGCCTCTTTGAAGGAAAATGTGATTTTGGAAGATTGTTTGTTTTCGTCAGTTGTTTATACCCACCATGAAGTAGTCGTCTGTTTGTGTATGGTAATAATATGTCTAGGTTTAAATATTGTATCTTAATAAAACTAAAACTAGTATTTTTCTGCCTGTTTATAAACAGCAGTTAGAAGCTCCCCATGAAGAACTCTTATCTGATGCTTTGCACAGTGTGGAAATAGAGTTAAGAAAACTTGCTGAGATTCCTTGGCTTTATTATGTTTTCCAACCAAATGATGATGAGGTGAGTTTGTTTTATACTTCCTGTTTCTAAGTGAACTTAATTTTCTTTCAGTAGGGTAGAGTACATTAGAATCCTCATGATCTGAAGGGGCAATTTCAGTAGTGATGCTGGATCATTTCTGTCTGCTGTGAACAAACTTCTAAGCTTAGGGCTATTTGCGTGTTTTGTTCTCTCTACTGAATGTGAAGGGTTTGAATGGTTATTCAATGAAACATGTATAGAGTTAAATCCTGACATTATTCCTTGCAGAAGTTAAATTTTGTCTTAGTTTTTGATATTAACTATGAATTACCCTCTCCAACATGCATTTTAACTGTTGTTTTCTGTTAATTAAAGGTAAATTCTGTTAATTAAAGGTCTTTTCTTGCATGCAGGATCCCCCTCTGGATTATGCTAAAAGAAACAACAGAAGTACAGTGTTTCGCATAGTGCCTAAGTTTAAAAAAGAAAAAATTCAGAAGCATAAGACCAGCCCTCAGCCTGGTATGTGTTTTGAAATTACAAAAAAAAAATATCATATCTGGGGAAAATGTGATTTTATGTGGGTTTTTTTTAATGTAAGAAGGGACATGAGGCACCCTACCTAAGAGAAAAGTCAATTTGAAAAGCTGTGGAGCTAACTGGCATCTTCATTAGGATGAGTATTTCTTTCAATGCATTTAGAAAGCACTCAGCAGGACCCCAGTATTCCAAGTGAACCATAGAACTACTGTGAAAATATTTAGATAGTTTTATCATGCAACAGGACCTGTGTCTTTGCTGGTTGGTTACATTTGTTTAACGCATAGCAATACATGCCATAGGTAAGCTCCAATTCAGTTTTCTCAGGTTAGTTTCAGAAGGTGAGCAATAGCTTTTATCATGCTGGTTTAATTAACCAGTTATTCTTAAATTTCAGGTGGATTTTAAGTTCAGCAAGTGAGACAAATCAAGCAAAAGCCCATGATACTCAATACTGATTTTTTAATTAGAAGAAGTTGAACAAACTCCACTCTCCTCTCTTCCCACTCTTATCCATGAACTTATTTCTTTAAAATTATGTCCAGGAGTTAATTAGTGATCAGATGGTCCTAAAACTGTTCCTACATCTTTGTCTTTTTAATGGACAGTTGGTCATAATCTGCAAAATCTTGCAGTTATCGATCAGACTTTAGATATCAGATTAGACGTTGGATTTCATTTCACTGTAAAACTGATCAGCATTGAACAAAGTTGCAAAATTATAGCAATAAGCAGCATAACTAATTTTTTTTTAATAATTGTGGTATTATTAGGACTAATGTGGGCAACTAACCTTAGAGAACAATGTTTTACAGAGAGCTTCTTAATGGCTTATGTAACACAGTAGATTAAAGAATACTTGTTGCATTAATTAAGAATACTGGAACCTGTTCATTAAAGCTGGACTTGCTTGCTGCCATTGCTATATTTGAGGTATGGTTGATATTTTGATTTTACATGTTAATTAGTTTTGGAGGCTTCTCGTCTCCCTGGATGACTACTAATAAATTAATGGTATAAAGCAGAACAGCGTTAGACTGCGTCACTGATCCTAAAATGGTTTAATATGAATTTGTTGGGGCATCAGGTTTTAAAGGCTTTACTGAAGAAACGGGAGTAAAGCTGAGAGCATGGCTGCAAAGCAAAGAACCCCAACTTTGTTTAGATACTTTCTCATGTTAACTGCTAATCTGTAACCTGCATGTAAAAAAGAAATTGTCAGTTTTTGTGGAAATGACACCTCTAACCTTTCCCTTTGCTAGCACGGCAATTCTACTCTGTTTTCCACTCTCTTTGGCCTAACCTTTGCTTGTGATGCATTTGAGCATGTAGAAATTAAGGGGGTTTTGCTCTTAACTTTGGTAGTTCAAAAATGGGGCACAGATGAAGTTGCTGCTTGGCTGGATCTGCTCAGTTTGGGAGAGTACAAAGAAATCTTCATCAGCCATGACATCCGAGGCTCTGAGCTTTTACACCTGGAAAGGCGAGATCTTAAGGTATTTCCTTTGTGCTACTTTTCTGCTATTGACCATTTTCTTTGACAAAACAACAACCAACTTTTCTTCTTTCCCTGCACTTGTTATGTGCTTGTAGCTTGGCTTACACTGTGCAAATATGCAATAAACTAATATGCGCTGTCCTTTGGCCTGAGTTTCTTAAGTGCTGACTTGTACTTGCAGCCACGCATATCTGTGTTATCTGAATTTTCCTTTTTTTGCACTTTATGTAGAATGATGGCATTATAGTTTATGTCAGAAGGCATAGAAAAAGCACGTTTGATATGTGACTGACATGAGTGTAATATAATGTTATCTGCAGTTCGCTGTTTCCATTAAACAGCATGGATCAGTTGAAAGTGGTGATAAGTTTTAATCTATCTACTGCAAGGTCAGCAGCTAGAAGCAGCTGACCTGCTTCAGATGATTTATTGTATATATATTTGATATAGTGGGTGTGAGAGAGATAAACAGCTTAATAAATTTCAGCATTGGACTTGGCGTTCGTATGTCATAACAGACCTTTGCAATAGGTTTTCTCATCCATGACCAACCAACCTCAGCTGATTTTAGCTCCAGAGATTTAAAAAAGAACACTTTCTTTTGACTCTAAAATTGCCAAACTTTCTTTCTTTCTCAGAGGTCAGACTGGTAAGTTTTGCAGGGAGAAACGTTACCTAGCTAACAGTCTGAGGCTGTTATTTGAGCTTCCTGGTCTTTTTCGAGAATGCCTTAAGTGCATCCATTATACATAATAGCAGCTCTATCTTTGGGGATTCGTTACATTACTTTTTCCAGGAACTCAGTAGTAATGAGTTCTTTGTAATTAATGAGTTCTTCATAATATGTTTTGCAACTGCTTTTAGCACATAAGAGAAGAAATAGGTTATTGTATGAATTGCAGACATTTACATTTAGAGTGCAAGTCATTGCTCTAGCCACAGTGCAGTAGTCTCCAGATAGAGGCAATACTTTCATAGAAATGGGCGATTTTTTGTAAAGTTTCTTATATCTTATGAAATCCCAATGTGCTTGCATTGTGTGACTGTTGCGGTAGAAGGCAGCTGCTAAAGATACCTGTGTTTGAGGTATTTGGCTGTTGTGTGTTATTTTGGTATTAGATTTCCTAAATTTCTTTCCCTGGAAGTTAAATTCCTTTTGTTCAGGGTAGTTCCTGACATGGAGGGACAGTTTCAGGGCAGTATCTCCCTGAAGAAATTTAGTGACAGAAAATTATCAATCACAATGCTCCAGTGATGGAGGCTGCAAGTCCCTGTTCTGAATGAGCACTGAACAAATGTAAAACATAACTGGGAAACTCAGCATCACACAATGCATAGGTTTGCTAAACTGTGAAGAAATCTTACAAATAATCAAGATGTCTGATTTGTTTGAATATATGACAATGGGTAAGATCAGTGTTAAACTGTGCATGGCTTCTGGCTATGCCTCGTTTCTGATCGGCTCCAATTTGACTGCATGCCCAGAAGACTGGCACTTCAGCCAAGTAAATATCTGCAGCAGGATAATCATCAACCTGACACCCTGTTGCTAAGACTGATTCAGCATAAGTAAACCCCCATCACAAAGTCCTATGCCCTGAAATATCTAAAAAGCCTGTCTTAGACCCTAGAGAGGCAGACTTTCACTGTGCCCTTTATCTATTGCTGCCTGAAGCACGTATGTTTAAAATTGCTCAGGACATCTGGGTGAGGGAAGAGTTGCTCTATGCAAGTTGGCAAGCATATATCCTGTGCTAGAAGAAGTCTTGTTCTAGAATCGGCCCATCTGCTTGTTAGCAGATGCTGAGAGCTTCCAAAGCAGTGCTGTTTATAAGGTAGGCCAGGCTTTTGGCCAAGCGTGGCTTGTGCTCTGTGTAGTGATGCTGAATTTAAATACCAGTTTAGCTCTTGTCTGGTTCGTTACATACAGGGCATGATCTCTGCAGGGAGCCAATCAAAGATGGCTCAGGGAGCCTGTGGTTTTCTGGCCAGTGACCTGAACTGGTGTCAAGATGTGTAATGTGGTACCTTTTTCCTTTGGCAATCAAGGTGTGTAGATGAGTCATCAGTGCTATTGTAAGCACTGTCTGCAGCCTCTCCTCCAGTGCAGGGCTTGTCCTTCCTGCCAAGCTAAATGGGCTCATCATTAATACACAAGCTCTCAAGTCATGTGCAATAGATTTACCTCTATTATTTATCATGTCTACAACAGGAAAAATTGTTACCTGTTCTAATTGAATCCTCTGGATCCACCTTTCTCTGGTCAAAAGTAGAGATAAAAAGCAATACAGAAAAGGATTTGATGAAACTCTCTTCCTTTGCACACGTCACTGAAATAGATCAATATGTTGACTGAAGAATTGGACACCTATGTATTTCTGTGTAGCTTGTCAATCCTGATTTCGGCTCTGTTGAAACTGGCAAATGGAGAACACCTCCAAGAGGAAGCAAATACCTCTCTCCAACCAGTCCTGCAGTAACACCCTTTCTTCAGCCTCCTATACCTGATTCTTTTAGGGGAATGAGGAACATTTTTAGGAACTTTTACACCCATGTGATTTTCTTTTGCTTGGGAAAGGCTGGGCAGTGAATTGCAAACTCTGCTGTAGAAACTGTAGAAAGCAAGCTTGTTGTGACTTTGCTTTTTACAAGCAAACTCATTTAAAGCTAGACTCTGATTTTTTCTGAAATAAATGCAGCTTTGTTAGTGTTCACAACCATGTTCCTATACAAGGTGTTCTGATTACTTAGTAGTAACTAATAACTGCAAGACATTTGTTAGGACTATGATGATGCTTCCTTAGAGCTCCATAGCAGTGTTAGGTTTCTTTGGTGAAAGGGTTTCCATACCTCATGTCAGCCTGATAAGCAGTGCCAGCTGAGCTGAAGTCTGTGCCCAGGACTGCAGCATTTCATCTTGGTGTTTTGCAGTGGCATGTTCTGAAAAAGTTCTTATGGGGAAATGCTTTCTAACATTTGTCCGACTTCAGACATGCTGCATGGCTTTTGACACTGGGAATGCAAATAGGGGAGGTTTGTCATCTGGAAGATGTTAATACTGAGGAGTGTTAATATAAATTGTTTGGTAGTATTACATTGATGGTATGTTCAGCCAAAATCTGTGGGGCAAAGCTGGAATAAATGGGTTCTTGGCTAAGCAGACATAATCACCGTAATAGCAAGCTAATCACCATAATACAGTGCAGAGGAAGAACTCGTAAGAGCTGTTGCAGGAATTTTCATCAGCTTTTTCTGGCCCAGCGTTTTTGGTTTGGTTTGGGTTTTTTTTCCTAGTATTTTTTGAGCCTTACCTGCTGAAGAGATGGTAAAGTGCTTAGGGAAGAAGAGGTCATCCTGTAGTTTTAAGGCCAGAGCTGAGGAAAAAGAAAGGCTATTTTCTTCCTCAGACTCTGGCTAGAGTTTTGTCTTCAAAACCATATTTTAGTCCAACTAAATTTTTGTTAATTAGGTATCAATTAAATATGCACAAATCATGAGGAAACATGCACAAAAATGCGTATCTTTGGGCATCTTGCTTTTTGAATGATGCATGCTATGCTGCTGTAGCAGATCTTTTTAGTCTGAGATGAGAGAATTTCTGCAAACTTTCCTGCAGTAGTAGTAAACTGAGAGTACTAGATGGCATCTAGTGTCAGGATTGTATGAAACCCGAACTATTACACAGGCATCAAAAGTCAGTTTATCATGTTGGTTGGTTTTTGTTTGTTTGGTTTTTTTTCTCTTGAAAGCATGGCAGAATTTATCAAAAAGGTCCCCAAAATTTGATAAGACTCTTGAGACTTGCTGTTCTGATACACATTACAGCAACTTTTTACTGGAATGGAAATAAAACCAAGATCTTTTGCCTCTAAAACAGAAGTGTTATTGACGATACATGGTAAAAGTGGCTGAGTTCTCTGGGAATTTCATAACATGATTCTTTCCTCTGATCTTCGAAGTCTGGCAGCATCTCGCTATGTTGCTTATCCAATAGAAGTTTTAGTTCTGAAATACGTTCTGCAGAATTTGCGCGTTCTTAACCTTTAACTTGTGGCTTCTCATGGCTTGGAAAGAATCCTTATTGGTTTTCACTTATGTAATATTTCCTCCACATAATAACTAGACTATTTCAGTAGTTCCAACAGTTTTTCTTTGGATTCATTGGAAAATGAAGTTTAGCATTTTTTTTTAACATAACCGGAATTCCATCTTGCCTCTCTGAAAATTAATCCACTGGTTTAATTTGTGCTGTGCTACCTTTACAATAACATAATTGATGCCCATCTTACCATCCCTTTCTTCCTTTGGAGAAATGAAAAAAATAATCGCATGCTAACACTTACAAATAAAACTACAAAGTACAGATTTTCTGAGGTTTCTGTGGCTGTAGAGAGGCAGATACAGTCTTTGGGCAAAGTATGTACAGAATATTATATATGCTTTCATTTTTCACTCTGTATGCAAATAATTATTTCAAGCTACTTAATTGCACTCTTTTTAATGTCTTTGTAATGGAAAATCTTCCTATGAAAATGAAAGGGTTTCTATTTCAGAAAAACAGATAGTGAAAGTTTCCTAAAGCTTTTTTCTTTAATTACAATCTTTGTACATAAGGTTTATTCTACAGATAACTGGTGTTTGACTGCCACTTGCTCAACATGACTAATAGAAGGATTTTAAAGGGGTTTTCAAAGCCAAGTTTTATGGATAAGGGAAGATATCCAACAAACTTAGCTGAAAATTCATTAGCACAGTTGGAGATCATTAGCACAACTGGGCATCCCTTTTTACTCTTCTGACCATTGGACCACTCAGAATTGAAAAAGGAGTCTTCTAAACCTGTTATTAATACTGGAAGAGGTTTGCTGCAAGAAGTTGTTGTCTGTTGTCACCCATATGAAGATGGGTCCCAGTAACCACTACTGGAAACTTTTCAGTTGATGTTATTGCTTCAGTGGTGGCTACAAGGAGATTTATGCTTGTGCTTTTTACATTTTCCTTTGGGATGTGACTGTGATGTCTCTGAGAATTTTTCTTCCAGCTGTCTAATCAGGAAGGTCCGTGTTAGGAGACGTAACCTTCTTGGAATAAAAAACAGATGCTTACCTTTTCTATTGCTCTCTAAAGGGAAGTTGTCCTACATGCCTGTAGCCTTTACATCCACTTTCCCTCGAGAAACTGGGGATATGTGTGTTTGCTGATTTAAACAGACAACATAGGGCCTCAGGTCAAGTGACACTGCTGGACAGAAGCTCTAATCCATCACATCCTAATAAGCATTTGATTGCTGTATTAGAGAGGAGGGGGAGATTGTTCTCTTTTATGCCAGAAACTGTGAAAGGTTTTTGTATTTAGAAGTGAAATGGTTTTGACAGATACTACAATGCCTTGGATTGTCATTATTGCAGGTAAGTTTGTTTCTGTCTTCAAGACAGAAAGGGATTCATTGTATGCTCTAAGCAATTTTTTTTGTTAGGCAACACTTGCTAGTGCCATAGAATGTTTTCTGGTTAATGCTGATTGCAGTGAGCACATTTCTAGACACTGTTGCATGGCTAGAACATAATCAGTGTTGGGGGTTTTTCCTTCCTTTTTGTAAATAAACTTCTTTTTCTTTTTCTCTTTTTTTTTGTCTGAATTTCTGTAGGACCTGGGGATAACGAAAGTGGGTCATATGAAGCGAATTCTCCAGGGAATTAAGGAGCTCGGCAAGAACACCCCTTTGTCTGAAGTGTAATTATGCTGGTGCTCTCCCTAGAGAGAGAAGGGAAAGTTGCTGGAGAAGCAAAGCTGTTGCAGGCACTTAGCTGTCTTTGTCGTTTACTCTATGGAAGAATAAGCACCGGTGTTTGTACAAGCTAGTATCTCTGAATTCTCGTATGGTGAAGAGCTTGCTGCAAGAGTACAAAAGGATTTGTGCCAAAAAAAAAAAAGAAAAAAAGGGAAAAGGTGATATGTTCTGTGAAGACGTTTTCTTGGTGTGCAAACTTGGCCAGTTTGGAAAAGCACATTTTGGTAAATTGATAGGTTTATGGTGAACTGCACTGACTGGAAAATATAATCAAGAAATGATTGCTTTGCTTACATGCAGCTCAGTACGCCTCTCTTTCTGCTGCAGCAAGATACCACTGTACAGCATGAGGTTGTCTGGTTATCCTTCCAAGGTATAGCTCGATAAAACCTCCTGAGCAGGAGACCAAGAGGGTTTGGAGGTTCAACATGTGAGCCTAGCAGTGCCGCAGGTACCCAGCACTCACTGGCCATGCAGAAGGAGGGACAAGATACCTTGTGATACCATGAATGCAAACTATAATGCATGGTGTGCCTGCCTGAATTGTCTGTTGTTCTGTTGCATGACACATCTGATACTTTAAACACTTGAACAACTTTTATATTGGTTTGAATGAGAATTAATTTATTACTACTTGAGTGTTTTGTTGTTTTTTTCTTTCAGTTTCAGGCACTTTTCTGTTCTTCAGTGTTGTGTTATGCCTAAAGCGCGTTCTACAGCAAAGGATGTGTGGGTGTGGAGACTTAGCATTTGTGCCATATTCAGCAAATTATATGCATTATATATGATTGAAACACTGTACAGTTAGATTTTTAAATATACCATGTACAGAAGGTGCATCAGGTAACTAACTTACGAGTATTTTTGAAAGACCGGTACCTCACAAAATTATCAATTGGCTTCCTGCATGGAAAATGATAAAGAATTTTCTCATGGTGCGTTTTAATGTAGTTATTCAATTACTCTAACCATCTGTAGCACATTTGAACTTTGAGGCACTAATGGTTTTATTTATTCTATTGTTCAAAAAGCAGGTTGAAAGATTAATGAAAAATTTTTACAGGAAAATTCACTTTATTTATCCTACATAAGAAGAGTTTTAAAATGTAGCAGCTGATTTGTTTTTTGTGGGGTAAGCTTTTACTCATTACTAATTAACTAGTACTTTAAAAACGTCTCTGTATACATTTCTTTACAAAGGCAGCACTCCTACATTGGTAGATCGTGAAAATTTAAAACCCAGGTTCTAAGGTTTTACACTATGCCTGCAAAGAGGAATCATGCAATACAGTAATCCATGAGTGTAAACAGGCTAAAAAATGAAAACCATCTTTGTTTAGAAATTACATTAGACCCGAGTTTATAAGGTTATTTACAGTTTACTTAAAAGAAATATAGCTTTGCAATTGAATTTCCTGGTTCATTTCTCACAAAAATGTGTAGTAGACTCTAGAAAAAACATTTGCATATATCTACAGAAAAAAGACCCCTACTTAAATGTTTGAGCTGGGATGAGATGGCACCACCTGCCAGAAAACTTGAGCGGAATTTATGTCTCTGTATGTTCTTAACGTCATGCCGTTGAGGCACAAGGAACACTTGACTTTTACTTAATTGAGTAGCTTTGACGTTTCTGGCAAGTTAAAGAGTATCTGAATATCTATTGGTGTTTTCCACGTAGGCAGCAGAGTAAGGTTTCATTTGTGTTTTTCAAAGCTTATTTTTCCTGTTTAAAGGGGCTAACGTCAAGTACTAAATCCTGGTTTTGCCCTCCCCTTCTTATGAGTATGAAGGGAGTCATCCCTTGAAATGTAAAACTTATTCCACTCATTCTTTTACTGAAAAAGAAAAAAAAATAAAAAGGAGCAAAACAGGCTTCATTTATGTCATTATAGTACTTTGTATTCTTGCTGCTGTAGGTTCAGCAGGCACCACTCTGGGAGCTCTGTGGACATAATTGATTATTCTGGTAACCAAAAGCAAAAGGCTGTGTTCCATTAGGTTTTCCATTAAAAAAAAAATCAACAAACAAAATCCCTTTGCCAAGTGACATGATTTTCATGCTGTTGTATGAAAAGCATATGCAAACAATGGAAAGATTTGGTGGTTTTTTTATGTACTTGACATTCACCCCTTTAATGATGTTCAGATGGCATCTGTCAAGTATTCTCAAATTGTATTTCCTTTTCTCTTTGTTTCTCCATAAGCTACCCTAGATTTTAATGTGTGACAGCATTCTAATACAATGATGTTGCAGTAGACTACACAGTTAATCTTCCTGGTTGAATCAAGGACATGATATACAGAAGAACTTTCTTTGCATTCCTGATTGTAGGATACACTCTTCAACTTTCAGCCTTGCTATATGCAATGCGTTAAGACGGGCTATGGAACAGGATCTCTTCAGGTCGCTGCAGAGGTCTGTGCTGAGTATATTAAAACATGGAAGCTGCTTTTAGGCAGGGAAAATGGGGAAATGTTGCTTGTAACTTGACTTTCTCATGGCACTCCTCAGATTACCTCAGTATAGGACAACTGATCAATTGTCTATGTATAGTTCATTGGTGTTTTTTTAAATGACCACCAAAGAATTTAGCTTCGATTGTCCTAAGCAGAAGGTTTTTTTAAAATGTGTAAGTAGGAAAAAAAAATGCAAACATCATTTATGCTGTATTTATTAGATGCCCAGGAGAGCAAATTTTATGCAACTCTATGCCTTAGACTAGTGTTGGCTATGAAATCAAAATGCATCTGACAAAGGGGCTCAAAATATTTTATGGGGTTTCTTTGCTGAGGTCATGGGTTGTAACTGTGTTTAGTGATACGACTTTTCTAAAGAAAGACTTGTGAACGCAGTGGTACTATCTCATGATTATTGTGATTTCCAAGTATTGTTTTTTTTCCTTACTGCTGTAAAAGACCAAGCTCCTAGAACTAAGGAGATACATAGCTAACTTTTTAATGAACTGAATTCTTTATAATTTAATCCTGATTTTTAAAGTGCTCCAAAGTATATCCCAGTATTACCAACAAAAATACCCTGAAATTAACTAGGTTATTTTAGAAAACAAGTTATCCCACTAGGTCTTGTGGAGCCAAATTCAACATGCTAGATTCATCAAGGCAAAAAATGTACTGGATTAATTTTTTCCCCCTAGTCAAATACACTTAATTTCCGTGGTCACGCAGCATACCTTAAAATCTAAAAGGAATACACAGCAATTGACTTACTTTTTTTTTTAAAGTAACTGGTGTTCAGATAGCTGAAATGCCTCACACCTCAGAAAGAGGAAAAAGAGAAAAAAGTGTTTTAAAATGGCAACAGATTGCTAAGTGCAAGTTTCTGTTTTGTCATTTTCAAATAGGATTTTTCCTTTTCATTGCATTCAGTTTGTAGCAACTTCTGATTTGGGTCATGCAAGAATTGACTTTATAACGCTGAATGCCTTCTTCTTAGAAATGCAACGGAATCAGGCAAATTCATGGTGGTAGGTGTTGGGTTTTTTTCAATATTAAAAAAAAAAGCTTGTTCAAAAAAATAATTTTTTATATGATGGCATTTGCAAATTTTCTTTATGACCCATTTTTATGCATTTCCCCTTAACCACTATTTTTCCTCCTGAACATCTCTTTCTTTCAAAGAAAAATATTTTAAAATTGGAAGAACAGTAAAATGTAATGTGTGTGATCAAAAACCCTCCCAGACTGTTTCAATCCAGTATTTCTTAATTTGGGACTGAAGTAAACATGCTTAGTCCTATAAATAATAAATAGAAACCATCTTTTTCTCTCCATCCCTGTGCAAAGAAATTCATACTGCAATCTACTATAACTGTCATTCAAACACAAGGTATTGATTTTTTTTAATAATGTCACATTTCATATTTTCCTGTGCTTTTTACAGAGAAATAGATAACCTGTCAATTTTGACCTTTTAATTGAGCTGAGCAATGCTAATTCACTTAATGAAAATTTCATAATGTCTTGATAATGAACAGATCTTACTACAACGGTAAACTTATCAGTGTTTTCAATGCATCTAGTCTTCCTTTTGGGAAGACTGTCAGGAAATGGTTTTCACATGTAATGGAAAATTAATATATAAAGAAATATGAGAGGATGTTCCACAGTCCTACTTTAAAAACAGCTGTAAAACTGTGTATTATACATAGATAATTCCACAATGGACGTGTAAGACAAAGTCCACCACAGTGATTCCATTTTGCTTGATGCTGCCTATTAATGATTGCATTACTAATGTTTACTACTGTTTTTCTATTTATATCTCTGTGTCCCTAAGTATTAAGTTCTTGCATATAAGTTTGACAGCTCTGGTAACTAATAATTAGCAGTGCAAAAAGCCTTTGTGAAAGATAAAGTCACAAGTGATGTATATGGCTTAGGATAACTGAGCTGGAACAATATATTTAGTTTACAACTAGGAAATTGTCTTGTCACTCATGTAAGTGAGAGACGCAGAAAATTATATGAGTAAATACAAGTTTATTTTTTCACCCAAATAATGTAAAAGTACCTCTTAACTACAGCGTCCTGAGCATTACATTTATAGCATGCGCCCTCCTGTTTCTTTGTTTCTGTTTTCATAGATTGTATGTTTTGTGGTATGATTTTCCTATCATCAAGGTTTGATGCTGCTTGTTCTAGCTGCAAAGATTTAATGTTTGCAGGAACTACACATGACTGTATTGTTGTCTTAAGTAAGAGGAGGAGTTTTAATGACTTGAGGAAGCCGAGGAGTTTGGAAAGGACTTCAAGTATCTCTGCTGCTTCTTCAGAGATGAATGGTAGTGTCAGCAGGATTGATAAAGCATCATTTGGTAATTATCAATAGATCTTTACTGGTTGTATAAATTCCTGTATTTATATGTAGAATATAGTGTGGAACTTGATCTTTTTTACCAACAAAAACATTTTCTAGTTCTTTTCTACTACTGTTGCATTAGGTTTAATAGCTCTGTTAAGGGGTTGCTTATGTACTTGAAATGCTCGTTTCTGCCATACAGAAGCCCAGTCTGTTTCTCAGAAATTATGTTCCATTTGGAGGCCATCTGGAGACTTTCAGGAGACTATTCCTGTATTGGAGCTAATACCGCAATTCATAGCAACTTCTGTAGGCTAGATAGTGATTGCCCTCAATATTTTATCTGGAAAAAAAAAAAAGGTTTTGAAAATATGGGTTTTTTTCTCAGTCTGTAGAGTTAAACATAAACATCATCCCCTTATCATCTGTATATAATAAAATATTAGTGCTGTTAACAGTTTGGCGAACTAGCAAAGTGCTGGCAATTACAGACCTGAGAGTATTCCTGGACAAATTATAACACATTTAGCTGTAGTGGTTAAAGACCTACCACCTTGAGAGCAGTCAACAGAAAATTCATATATGTACATGGCAGAATTATAAACATCTGGTTTAAATAATTTAAGACCTTGTCTCCCAGTCAACAGAAACACTTTCTATATAAGCTCTTTAATGGCATTTTGAGTTCATATAACCTAATGCTTATATTACTGAGGGCAGAAGAAGCTGGTGCATAATTTATGTTTAACACAGGTCATGTCTCCACTAATGTTCTCATGCTGCTTCCCAGCTCCTGTGTCTGGATGTCTTCCCAGGTGTTTGGCAAGGGATGGGAACCTCGCATGTTTCCCCCATTTCTGTTCAGAATAACTGGACGAGCAGGCTAGGAAAAGCTGTAGGATGCTCCAGGAGATCTAGATTGACCAGGGCTTTGGGCTCCAAAGTCAAGCTTAGCCATGGTGGACTAAAATCCTTTAAGTTACACTCTTGCATTACCCGCTGAAAACTGTATTTAGCTTGCCATACCACTAACAGTTAACACCAGCTCCTGGAATGCCCTTTGGAAGTGTTTTGGCTAACTAAACCAGGTGTGTAAAGCTTCTGAAAATGCTATAAATTATGGTAGCTATTAGTAGGACAAATATGCAAGTGACTTACATTTATTTTATTCTATGGAACAAACACTTTGGGAAAATCTGTTTGTAGTATGATTGAAAGATTAGTGTTAGAATTGAAAAGAAACTGAAGATAAAGCTTAAAGTAATTTGATTTTTTTTTTTTTTTCCAAATTCATTGGAAACAGTTCTTTAAGGAAGCTGGGTTTGATCCAGGTATAGCTATGTTATACTAGAGTGTGTGAACTGGAAGATGAAACCAGGAAGAAATGAACCAGCAGGAAGCAAAATTTGCTAGTTTGTTTTCATAATGGAAACCATGTGAAAAGCCAAAAATAAAATCCCCACAGTGCACCAAATCACCACTATGAACATTTAAAGTGAATTAGCATTTTAAGTCCTACTTTTATTACACTAAAGTGTTAATTGGATAGAAAACTTTTTAGTTTAATTAATAACCTCAAGTTAACATGTCATTAACAGGGAAAGAGCTATTACTATCATATTGTATATACAATACATAGATACGATACACATACAATACACAGATATTAGTATGGGTTTCTCCCTGCCTTTGTTGAAGTAAACTGGGAATGATTCTCTTTGCAGTTACAATCAATTATTCTGTGAATAGGGAGGCTGAGGGAAGCCATTCCAAGCTGCTTGTTCTTGCTTTTCACCGAGGGAAAGCACACATACGCTGACAAATTGGGCCTGGGTGTCCTTAATGAGAATTTTAAGTATATAAGATTTTCTACTCGGACAGTTTGTGTTGGTTTACAGCGAGCACACATGCTTGCTGTGAAGGTTTCTAGTGGCACTGTCCTCTCACAAGGTGCCATCTCTATGTATTAAAAGAGGCATTTGGACTGTAGCACTTAGCCAGATTTCAGAGGATTTTCTCCAGGCATCTGTCACTTGTGTCTGTGCTTTCTGTCCTGGATTTCTGTCTCCTTATAATGTGCGGTTTGACAAATGCAGTCATCCATATATGACAAAAATTACCATTTTTCCCCTCAGGAAGCAGAGCTTGTGAAGCTGTCCTGAAATATTTTGTTTCGTTAGCCACTCTCTTACATCTCTAAATCCTTAAAGAGCTGAATCATGGGGCCTCCTGGAGCTTAGTTACCTAGTCATTTAGTTTACTGAAGGTTCTATGTTGAGGGGATAGATATCAAAGGGCAGGACAATATTCATAGCAGAAGATGAAATGTGCAACAGATGGGATTTGAAAATCAAGAGTACAAGCCATTGAGTAGCTTCTGAGAGGTGAAGAGGGCCTAATCTCTGCACCTGAGATCTCTGCAGTCATCCCACACAAATCATTTGATGACATCTAATCCTAGCAGTTTCCTGTCTTAATTCACAGTTCTTAATAACAGAACTTGGTCCTGTTCATGGGAAAATTCATCATCTTTGCAAATGTAGATCTGCTGGGGCTTAGGCATGTGCTTAGCTTTAAACAGCACTTCAGCCTCCCTTGGAGATTGCTTCATGTACTTCAGTTTTAGCATTTATGTGTAAGCCTACAGAGAATTTGGGTAGGTAGGAATTGCTCCTCACATAAAAGTTACCATCAGACTGATCATCAGTAAGACTTTTAAATGCCATACTTATGAACGTTCTCTTGCCAGTATTTGTGTGTGCATGTGTATAATTATGTAGTATCTAGTTTGTAGAGTGTGTGCATGCACACCTGTATGTACATATGTATATACATACCCAGTTTCTGCCCAGTATGACGCCAGCTTGTGTGTAAAACCAAAAAAACCTTAATACTATACAATGCTTGAGATGCTGCATTGTTTATTATTATATTATTTTTATATCAGATGAATTGCAGGATGTTTACAGATGCTTATTAATATTTAACTTATACAATGGAGTGGCAGGATGTTTATGATTGTTGTCAGCTAAAAAACTGTATACGATTCTGGGTGAGATTTTGGTTTTGTTGAAATCCTTGGCAAAACTCCCATAGATCTCACTGGGGCCAAGACTAAACCCCTCTGAATCTATTGTTTACTGGCTATTTTCCTACTGTGATCATTTTTTTAAATGAGTGAAATGTATTTATTTTTTTCCCAATGTGAAATCTGTAGTTCCTATTTGGATTTTTCTACAGAACCTGCAAACTACAACACAGGTGGGAATATATGCCTCAGAGAATGTACAGAACTTTTCATTGATCTGGTCCTTGCATGCACCTAAGAAAATACCTTCTAAAACAACTTTGGTAAGATTTAATACAGAATCTTCTAAAAACAGATCGCCTTTCATACCTCTCCACAAAGGGGACGTGCAGTGTGGCAGGTGAGGGTGAAGAATTATTTATTGATGAATAAAAAGTAGTACTGTAATATATGTACTGATTTCATACAGCTCACCTGGCTCTGCAGATCTGGAATGAGACACTTGAAATCCCTTATCAAGAAAAAAAGAAATGTTATATAGTATATGGCTTTTAAATCCTCATCGAGACATGGAGGTATCTTGAGAACCAGTCTGTAGAATGAGCCTTTCAATATTTCACAATGAATAAATTTATGAGAATATTAAGTGCTAAGGCAAATCAGACAACTGCTTGACATTAGAGAAATCACTTGTTTAGAGACAGAAAGATTAGTTCTTCAGTAGCACCAGGGAGGAAAAATACCATAATGCAGTGCTTCCTAAATCTCTTCCCAGGGTAGCTTTTAATTGTGTAGGCTCTAAGTATGTTCTTCCTGTAAAAAGACAGAAGGCTGTGGAACAGCTAAACAGATGCATCTTAATTTCTTCATCCTAAGGCTATAAGTACCATTTTCAAGCAAGAGCTATCATGCACTTTGAAATATATGTGTCTGGAAGAGTTAAGGTTGTATTCATCATATACAGTCATCCCAGGGATACAGTAGGATTTGTAAAATGGGGTCATTATGCCAATGTTACCAAAAGCTGAAGAAATAGCAAACCAGCCATGTTCCCCCATGAGGCTTTCTCTGAAGACATTTGTGCAAATGCCCACCACTCCCAGGAATCTTTCCTATAGTTTTGCTTAAGAAAGGATCATATTCCAATTCCTACTCTTTGCCTTGCTAATAAGGAAGGAAGTATGCACCTTGGTTGAACCTCCCAGGAGGTTATTAGCTATAGGAACAGGCCTCAAAAGAGGAAATAGTTGAGGCCGTTAGTGGAGAGCACACAGGGCTCTGCCAGGGCTCCCTAGTCTCCTAATGTGGATCCGATTACAGATCTGGTGGGGGAAAAAGCTCCTGTTGTGCTCCCACTGCATGAGTGGCAAGCCTCTATGGTTCTTACTGAGAGCAGGTGGGTGCCCAAGTGAGGAGACAACTTTCCTTTTGCTTGCTGGTTATCTTTCTGTAATTCTAATCAGGACTGGAGTTCAGGACACACCATTATTTGTCTGAATAGAGGATGTGTGGGGAAATTAGTAATGAGTATAGGACATGTAAGGAAATTAGGAGGAAGTGGTTGGAGGTCTGGATTCTGCCTTCAGTTTCCTGCCACAGAGCTGGTGCAAGACTGGGGGTCAATTCAGTTAACCTTTGTGTGCCTCACTTTCTTCACTCATGGAATAGGGATGCTTTACCACCTTTGTACAGACCCCTCAAGACCTGTAGGAGAGCAGTGGTATATAAGAAGCTACGTTTTACTGACACTATTATCTGTAGTATAAATAAATGACTTTTGTCGGTAACACTGCAAAAATTGCTTTTCCTAGTTTCAGTTCTGACTATTTGATGACCCACTACATTCTGGGTAGTCAGTTTTGAAGCTTAGCAATCGCTCTAGTACTTACAATTACACACATAGCGGGCTCTGTTTGCTGCAGAAAAGAGTTAAACTGCCTGATAAAACTTGCCAATGAAGTATATCTAACAGAGCAGGGGTGTAAGTTTTGGCTTTATTTACTTGTAATAATGGTAAGGAACAGTGAATTTTGTTTGTTTACATACTGTTTACAATGGCACAGTTTTATTTTTAATATATAAAAATCAATTGAGGTATTTATTGCATATACTATTTTAAAGATGTTTTATGTGTTTTCACCTTTGGAATATATTGTTACATTTCCTTGTACAGATAATTTGGGTGGCTTTGTTAATACAGTTAGTAATTTTTATGACTACTAAGTGACCAGTTTTCCGTGCCTTTTTATTGTTGGATGCATGATTGCATATTTATTATTGTATGGAAGTCACTGAGATGTGTATTTTTGTATTCTGCTGGAAGCAATGGTTGATTTTATTGTACATGATAAGAGATGCCTTCCATAATGGGCACTCGTATGAGATCTTCCTTCTCAAATAAACAGAATGCATTCAATGTATGTAAGTCCTTGAATTTTTTCTGTGTCTGGAAATCAGTGGAAATCCCTGAACACCATGACACTGAATTTTAGATGTTATCCACTCAAAGTGTGGGCTGCTACCACTGTCTTCAAATCCAAACCAAAACATCCCATTGAAATCAATACAATGGCAAGTCCTTGGCACCATGTAAGCCTTTGTAATTTAAAAGAAAACTCTGTATGTTAAAGCTAAATAAAATTTGGATCAATGACTATCACGCATCATTTCTATTCAGTCTGCCACACACTGCCTGAAAATTGTTTTAAATTACAGGCTTTGGATACAGCTTTAAAGCATACTTTATATGGCTACGTGCAAGCTCACGTATACGCTGTAAGTAGGTCACTGTGCGTGTAGGTGTTTACAGTTGCAGGGATCTTCCGCTAGGTCTTGCTGGCATACGACGTATTAAATGTAAAAATAGATTTATATTTGCATCCATAGTAACAAGAGTTGTTAAAAACACAATATACAGTAGTGCCTGGTTTTCCACAGTAAGTGGCAGTAAAACAAACACATTTTTCCTTAGTAGTATATACTGAACCTTTCTAACACCAACCCAGATAAACACTCATTTAAGTTGATTCCATGCCAGGACCTGAAGACAGAAGGCAATTCTGCAGGCAATCATCAACTACTGTGTTGTAGATCAGTAAGCTGTCAGGCTGGTATATAAGACATGATGTGAAAGTAACTACAATAAATGGGATATACAGAAGGAAAAATAGTGTATAAGAACCTAAGGCTGTTGATGAAGGCAATCATCCTGTGACTGATGAAGGCTTGTTGCTGGGATCCTATTGCCCTGAAGTGATCATACATGGAAGAGGCATTTTTATAGATAACCAAGAATGCTTAATGGTCAGCACTGGTGGTTTTAACACACAATGAATTCCAGGTGCTTACAAACCTCAGGATTGAAACCTGTACGTTGGATGTATTTCATGTGCATTCAGCTTCTTTAAACCACAACGGTTGGTTGTAATCCTTAAAAGCTGTACCATAAAAGAGACTGCATTAGGAGATACAGCTGAGGCAAATAAAGTAGGGGACACCACTGGGGATGGCAGTGCAGTACATGAGAAGAGTGGGTATGATAGTGCATTGACACCATGAACACTGCAGAGTTGCTTCTAGCAGTTAGACTTAACAATGAAATTGGCTTCCGGTAGTTCATCTTGCCCATATGTTGGATTCGTATGAATAGGAAGTCAAAGAATGTGAAAAAGGTGGCTGCATTATAAGCCTTAACTTGGGAGATGCACCAAGGGAAGGTTTTAATAATTTTAAGAAGAGTTTGATACATGGGTGAACTTCATACCACAGTATATATTTTGGTACATGCGGTGTACCATCAGTCCATTCATGCCAGTGACACTGAACAGCTGACAGTAAAGACTGAAATTGTGCTAACTTTTAACTCCCATGACTAAATTAATTAAAATCTAAAGAAAAGATGACAGAAATGAAAGAATTTAAATTAGAAGTCCCAAAGCAAAACCCTAGAAGCAAATCTAGTAGAGTCATTGCCTGGACAGTTTATTCAAAAGGGCCATATATACATCTAAACCACAAAATCCTAGTAGTGAATTATTTACAGAAGTCTAGTTGGGATAGAGTGACAAACTACAAGGGCAAAAATTAAAGCAGTGGCACTATAAGCTCCTTCATGTTAATATTAGAATATTAGAACAGGGAGCAAGATAAAAAATGGGAAAGAAAATGATTTTAAATTTATGCCATTCGGGCCACTGAAAGTTTGTGTTTAGATTCATACCTGCCCACCCTGGAAGCAACTGTGGAATCTGGCATTATGGAGTTGGTTGTATATTTAACTAGTTGTTTGTACTGTTTCCTTTGGAGTTACTGCAGGCTATTCTGTAATTACATAAATGTGGTTCTGATCATATTTATAAGTATACTTTTCAGAAATAAAACAACCGATGTCAGAACCACTGCCTTGATTGTACCTGGCCATTTAATGGCAGAAAGATGCCATGGATTGAATTTGTACCACAAGCATGACAAAGCGCAAGGTGATCATAATAGCTTCCGTTCTGGCCCAATGCATAACGGATGAGTGAGAGCAGCAGCTGGCCTGAGTCCTCCTCTTTTAGCTGAGTACCAAGGGGATCTACATGTAAATGCATCGTTCTTTTTATAGAAGGAGAGATGGATAGGTGTCATGGTGATGAAATGGGACATCCTGGGATGTGGCAGATGCCTCGTTGAGGCAGCAGGATTTGTCTTTGGGCTTTAGTTTCCATTTCCTTTCCCTGACAGCAGCGCACAGCTGTGCCTGCACTTGCCCCTCTGAACTCATTCCTCTACTCTTGCCCTTTAGCAGTTATTTGCCTTCTCCCATGTCTCAAAGCTTTCAGCCCTTCTCAGGTGCCTACTGTCACTTCCCAATTACACTTTGCCAAGTGCAATTTCCTTCTTCAGTTTCATTCCAAAAATTCTGTCTGCTGCCTAGCGACATCACTGTAACAGCAGATGTGTGTTCCCCTCGCAGTCACACTATCCCCTGAGTAAATCAGTTCATTAAGGAAAAATCAGACATGTAATACCTCTGAATCCCTTATGCACTGTCCCTGGTAATAACCATAATCATAATCTGCTAATGGCATAACTATTCAACGAATGATGTGGCTTTCCTCACCCTGAGGGAACACTGCTTTGCTGAGACTTCCTGGGCACAGCTTCTTTGACATACCAGCTCTCTGAAGGTCAAGTCAGCAAGTGTTCACTCAGGAGCCTGCAAGCGATATAAGAGTATATGCTTCTGATTTACACTTGATAACTTGTTTTACAGCTAACTTTGCCTAAAAGCATGAATTTGGTCAATCAGAAGCATTAGGGGGCTATTTTCAGATGAATTAAAATGAAAAAAAATCAAGAGTCGTTGAAAATGTCACTGAGCTGCTTCCAAAACATGGTTTCTTTGGAAAAAGGGGAAGTTGGGCTTTTAAGCATGGTAGATTCACAAGTTCCTTCAGAATACCTGCACAAAAAGCTTGGCCAGTAATGGTTTCAGGCCAGCCTTTCTCCTTTGCCAGCTTCTATGAACACTGTATTAGGCTGAGGAGAAGGTAGGTTCTGTGGCCAACTTCCCACGAGAGCCAGAGTGATAGTCTGAAGGAGTGTGCCTTTACCTGAGGTTGTGTAGGCAACCCTTTCCTAAAATTAAAACCCACAATATGTTACACAGCGAGTTGTTCCTTTTTTTCAAGCACTGACTTTCTAAGGAGGTGAGCTTTATGTGATTCTGCTCTGTCATTTGGTCTCTCTTGCTTCCTCTCTTCTGGTACTCCACCTTCCACATTATGTTTTCAGCTTCTTCTCTCAGGTAATCTGCACACCATAAACCCAAAGAAGTGTTGGTACGGGTGGGACAATCGAGATCAAGAGGTGGAAGAGCATCAGACATCATTTGCTGCTTCATAAAATCCAGCTGAAATCTGACGTTATTTTTTCTGGTGCCAGTTAAAGGCACATCTGCCATTTGTTATCTTATTTATCTCATCAGAGGAAAATAATCAAATGAGTTTATATACAAATAAAAATCAGATCTATTCCTTAAAGAGGCTATGAATTAATTAGGCAGTTCTGTGGGGAGAGATGGAATATACAATACCTGTGCCAGCCCTGCTCCACCACAACATCAAGAAATGAACAACCTGAATTTTACAGTTTCAGTGTAAAATTCCCAGAGTTGTCTGGGGAAGGTGTACAGTGTTTTACACATCAGATGGCCTCAGTATTAAATTTTTCAATAGCATTTCATCTCCCTGCGGCCACTCAGCTATAAAAATGATTACTATGTAATTTCCAGAATCTTGAGCCTAGTTAAAATATTGATAGGAGAATTAATTAAATCTTTGAACATTGTGGAAAAAGTAAGCTGGGCAAATGAGCCTGAATTCCTGAAAAATACAATAACAATTAATTATGTCAGGACAATCAATCGCCATTTATTTTGCAGTCAATAAGAACCATAGCTAATGGTTGACTAAGCTCAGTTAAGGTTTGATGAAGTGCTAGTTTTTAAATAGAGGTTAAATTACTAACCCCTATTGTTTGCTAGCAGCATCAACAATAGATCATGGCTTATTTTTGAAATATAAATCCCCTCTCAAAATGTATATATTTTGAAAGCAAGATTCAATGTCATATGTTTTCTTAGATGGTTGGTCAATCTGGGATTTTATTAAGGGCTTTTACCCTGCTAGATTAAATAGAGAAAAGCCTGGAACATAAACCCCTGTGGTTCTTTCACATCTGTTAATCAAATAGCCAGTTTGAATGTTTCTGATATCCAGACTAATCCCTGTGGAAGTGGAAACAAAGCTGTGGGAGCTTGACCATCAGGCTAGCTTTGAGATGGTAGAAAGGATTTGCCTGCAAGGAATCACAGTGCTGGAAAGACCTTACATGACATTTTACGAACCTGTTAATGTTCCCTTTCTAGCTGCCAGACTTGCTTGTTGCTGCTATCAGGTTCTCACCTCCCATATTAAACAGAGGAAAATGATCATTTTAGGGTCCCTGCCACACTAGAATCCTGCTACACCTTAGTTCTGGGCGATTCTGGTGCCTAAAGCATCACTGAGTATAAGGTGTATATTGAGTATAATGATGCTGTTACAATTTCTTGTTAGAGTCCCTTACTATTTCATCAAATCTTGGTTTGCTTTAAAGATTAACTGGCTTTTGTTTTGTTGTTTGTTTGTTTGTTTTGGAGGGGGGTGTTGTTCTTATTTAGTGTTACAAGACCTTTATAATAAAGTTGAAGCATTTTTTGCATTGACTCTTTTTACTGACCTAAAATATAAGTCATTCTCTTTTAGAGTTACACAAATTACAATTGCTATGAGGACTTTCCCAGAAGATATTCAATACCTCTGCTAAAATGCAGTTTCTCTTTCTGAATCCTGTTTTTTTTTCTCCTGTCCTCTCCTTTTGATAGCCAAAAATAAAACTGGATCAAAAAGCCTGTTGATAACACCATACTTTGGCAGGGCAGCTGCATCTCTTGCCTTCCTTTCTCCTTTGGCCCTCAGTGTCTTTGAGGGCCTCCAACACCAGCACTGGTAGCCTCCCTGCAAGCACATTATTATCGTTTTGCAGAGGTATTGAGGGGTTTTTTTTTCACTAGATGAAGTATGAGGAAGGGGAAACACATTTCTGAAAACACAGATGGTATCATTTCAGTATACAGATTTAATCCTTAATGGCTGTCATGCCTTCGACTTGAAAATACAGTCTCCAATGGCTGATACTCATGATCATGTGTCATGGTTAAACCCAGCCAGACAGCTTTTTTTCACCCACTCCCCCTCTTCTTAGCCTCCCCCTACTCCCAGAGGGATGGAGAGGAGAATCAAAAAGAATGCAACTCCCACAGGTTGAGATAAGAACAGTTTAGTAACTAAGGTATAACACAAATCACTACTGCTACCACCAATAATAATAATGATAAGGGAAATAACAAGGGAAGAGAATACACCACCTCAGCACCAGGCGACCGATAACTCGCCCCCCCAGCCTGACCAAGCACTGCCCCATACCTACTCCAACCCCACAGTCTACCAGCCCTTCTGGGTAACTCCCAGTTACCTCCTGGGCATGCCGTGCTGTGGTATGGAATACCTCTTTGGTCAGTTTGGGTCAGGTGTCCTGTCTCTGCTTCCTCCCGGCTTCCCCTCCTCCCTGGCAGAGCATGAGGCTCACAAAGTCCTTGGTCAGACCAAAACGTCATTGTTACCAGCTCTGTTCCCAGGCCGGAAGTCAAAAACACAGCACTGCACCAGCTACCAAGAAGGAGAAAAATGACTGCTACTGCTGAACCCAGGACATTATATTAAAAAGTAATTACCTGCACAAAAAAGCACAAGATAATATGAACAACAATAACTGAATTTAACATGGCTTTGCTCTGAATAGCTTGTGCACTCACTTCCAGTGAGTGGTGCTGGGCTGGAAGCAGTTGAGACCCACATCCCTCCCCTGGGGACTCCCCCCTTCCCGTCTCCCAGAGGGATGGGGAGGAGAATCAAAAGAATGCAACTCCCACCGGCTGAGATAAGAACAGTTTAGTAACTAAGGTATAACACAAATCACTACTGCTACCACCAATAATAGTAATGATAAAGGAAATAACAAGGGAAGAGAATACAACACCTCAGCACCTGGCGACAAATAACTCGCCCCCCCAGCCCTACCAAGCACTGCCTCATACCTCCTTCAACCCCACAGTCTACCAGCCCTTCCGGCTAACTCCCAGTTTACCTCGAGGGCATGACGTGCTGTGGTATGGAATACCTCTTTGGTCAGTTTGGGTCAGGTGTCCTGTCTCTGCTTCCTCCCGGCTTCCCTCCTCCCTGGCAGAGCATGAGGCTCACAAAGTCCTTGGCCAAACCAAACCATCATTTTTATCAGCGTTGTTCCCAGCCTGAAAGTCAAAACAGAGCACTGCACCAGCTACCAAGAAGAAGAAAAATGACTGTTACTGCTGAATCCAGGAATGTCATAGGATACCATGTCAGCTAAGCTGTGGTAATTGCATCTGTCACAGCAAGTATGAAGTAATTCAACTACATTGCTATAAAAGAAGCTTATATTAAGGTACAGCAAGAGCCTGCATACAGGTTGTTTTCATTTACTGACTTGTTCCTGTGTCTAAATAATCATGGAATCAGAGAATGGTTTGGGTTGGAAAATCATCTTGATTTAAAGATCATCTAGTTCCAAACCCTCTGTCACAGGTAGGGACATCTTCCTTTAGACAGGTAGCTCAATGCCTCATCCAATCCGGCCTTGAAATAATCTGATAAATCACATTTACTGTTTATTGAGTACCATATTCTGTGGTTTCACTGCTCCACCATAAATAAAAAACTGATATTCCCTGAATTCATTACAGAATAGCATGATTTATAAAATACATGCATACCTTGTGTGAATCATACTTTTAATCCTGCATGGGATTCCTCATTTCCTTTAAAAGCAGGCCATCTAGCGCTTGCAGAGCTTCATCACACTAAGAAAACCTACTGCAAACAGTTTGATTTGCTCCCTCATTTGCACTCCTTTAAACCGTGGAGCTGCACGCCTGCCTTTCAAGACATACTATGCTACTGTGCAACTTAAATGAATAGGAAAGTTAGGTTGTGATTTTACATGCCTATTCCCTGTCTTGCTCTCTCCTACTTACTTAGCTCCAGTACTGTTTTCTTTCTGTTGGACCTGTCAACCGATGTAATTCCCTAACGTGGTCAAGAGTTAATGACCCCAACACGGTAAGGATCTGATGGGTTAATGAACTAAATCAAGTGATAGAATGATCTAGCACCAGGACTGGCCCAAGGAGGAGGTAGTACAAATGGGAGTAAGAGAATGATCTTCCCTTTTATGCACCAGTAACTGGCAGAAACTGCATCCTCAGGTTCACCAGAGAAGAATACAACTAAGGTAGAAACACTGACAACTTCTCCTTCCCCAGAATGACACCAAGGCACTACTAGAGGAAGGAAAAAGGTCCAGTCCTCTACAGGGGCTATTAAAAAATCATGAGCTAAGCAGTTTCCATACTGGAACGTGATATCTCCGAAGAAAGCTGAAAAGCGTAGCTTGGAATGATGTCGCTTTCTGCAGCTGTCTGATTAGACATGTTACCATGTCCTGGGAAGACACTTTATCCCAGCATTTTGCTGGAGCTTTCCTTCCTCCTATTAGTGAGACAAAAAGAGAAAACCCAACCACCCGCCATCACTGATGATCCTATGACACACACAGTGTGTCTAAATTCTGGTGATGATCAAGGCTGTCCAAATTTTGCACTGGATTAACTGGATAAATCGCTTGGTGATTTCAAGTGAGAGGTGAGTTTGGACCATTTGTGCATACGTAAGAACTGTAAGTACTGAGCTATTCAGCCCTTTATGTGGTATAGCATAGCTAAATTCAGCTCTGCACAGCTGCCAATGTAGTTGACAACATCTTCCTTTTTTTGTAAGGGTTTAGTCTTTCAGTAAAGGGAAAAATCAGGAATTTCTCATTCTCATCTGCTTTTAAAGCAGTGCAGAGCTTTTATTTTTATAAAAAGAAGGGGGGGGATTTAACACTAGCTAGAGGATAAAGTCTGTGTCACTAACAAGAACATTTGTAGAAACTGTAAAACTTAAGAAAATTATTAACTGTCAGAAGTTATAAATATTTTCTGTATTTGGTCTTCCTCACTGAATAATGGGCATCTTCATGTAACACACCTTCTGTTAACTATTGAGATGGAATGTGGCCTGGTCTGTTGGATCTCGGATGGAAATGCTGCCATTTCTGTGGTGGTAGGATATTTCATAGAAGAGGTCTAAATAAGCTTCTTTTGGTCATAAACTTTATCAAATTACAGAAAGGCCCAGAACATCAAAAAAGCTTTGCATTCTTCAAGAGCAATGTGCCAAACTGCATATGTGCTTTATGCAGGTATTTTAAAGGAGACCTGTTACGTCACACTGACAATACTTTGTTACTTTTAAAAATAGCACATGTCTAAATGGACAAAGAAATACAGTCTTTAATTGTGCTCCACAGTGCTCTGTGTCCTGTTGGTAGAACTCTACTTTTGACTTAGATCATCTCACATTAGTTCTGTATCATCCATTGTGTAAGTATGTTGAATTAAAAGAGAGGTGTGAATGATCACACTCCAGATACATGCCAGAGAAGTTCTGGGGCTTTTTATTTATTTATTTGTAATAAATATAATCCAAACCCCATCAGTCTTTTAGGTAGACACAGCACATTAGTGTTTTTATACTAGGGGTTAGGGGTCTGATGAATTAAGACATACTTTACAAACAGCAGTACAACACCACTGCTCTAGAGATTACTGTGTGGGGAAAATTTATGAAGCACATTAGATCACAAAGGAAGGGAGATGCAGTGTACGGTAGCTTTAAATTCACTTCCTGCCTTCTCCCAGATACTTCCGAAGACCTCAGTGGGGCACTGTTTGAATGAATATAAGGTACTTTCTCTAGTGTGTATTCTTGTCTCATACGCATAGCACCCTTGAATACAACACACAAATTTGCAATTTATTATTTAAATTGATTATAAATATTATTTTACATATTTAAAATCATACCTTAAAGCTTGTCATCTATAAAAGTGAAATAAAGTTTACTTAGAAACTCATCCTTAACATCAATATATATCAGGTTTCTGCAGTGTCTCCAAGTGCATTTACATAGAAAATTATCTTTCCTTGGCACAGCTGAGATAGAAGGGTACAAAATAAATGCACTGAATTAAAAACAAAAACCAAACAAACAATGAAAGAGGCTATAATCTGTACTCTGGATGCTGGCACATTTCCCATTTCTCAGGTTTAGGCTCTTTCCCCATTTCATACCAGCTGTCAGGAATGGACTTGTGTTTTCTAATGCTATGCCTTACAAAAAAAGCCCCCAAAACTATATTTTGCCATAAGGAAAATTAGCCATTCATAGCTGAAAAGCTTCAAAGTATTTCCCCTCCCTGGATGATGAAGGAGGCAAGCAGAGAAAGTGTGCCTTAAGGCAAACCTGCCTTGCCTGAGAGAACCAGGATGGGAAGACAGAACATTAGATTATTTCCTTACAAAAGACACACACAGATTCCTCAGAGATTTTCTGAAACCCTGAAGTTCTTCCTCACATAAACCATTCATATCAATCAGCTTGCACCCATGAAAAAACGCTTCTGATGCCCTGAAAAATCAACATCATTTTGGCAATGAATAATCCAAATCAGATTAATATAACTTCATTTTCTGAGATAAAAATGCTAAATTTTGGCTTGTAGGTCAAAGGAAACAATTTCCATTTTTTCTCTTTGGTATGATGTGTTTTAGAAGGTATATTACTAAAGAATCCATCATCATTACGTTACTGTAACTTACCCATCAGTGACTTTATTATACTACTAACTTCAGCTCTTAAAGGATGAGACGGTTCTACACTGAATGACTAACATACACTTTCTAGCATAAGGAAATATGAGTCTGATACTGGCTTTAGTCACTAGTTTCTTTCCTGTACCCCACCTTCAGTGCCCCTAAAGAACTGAAAATCACAGTTGGTTGAGCCTGATCTTTTAGCAGCAGAAAAACACTTAAACATTCTGATTGCAGTCTCTCAAGATAACCATCTTGCAGGGATGGCCCTCAACATTTCCATGTATTCAAAGATTATGAAATTAAAAGCTGTTGGAATTCTGGAAACTTTTTGGCAAACAAGGAAAAAAATAAGTTAATACTTTTGCAACAGAGCTTTCAGGAACAAATTCTGACTTATCTATAGCACATCTGCTTTATTATGCAGCATGTGACCACGGCAGTTATCTGAAAGCAAATGTTCACTCTCGTTTTCCATTCATTTATAGATAGAACAGTATTTTATCAGATGTAAATGATGACACGCTGTTAAAGTTCAAGCAATTTTTATTAATATACTTTTTATGTGTTAAAATAGTACTAATGATGCAGTTTCTTGAAACTGAAGAAGCAGACAATGGATTCTGTTCAACTAATGAAAAACATTTCGGTTTATGTATGTATTTCCATAGTTTTAAAGCATTGGTGACCACAGAGAAGATAACTTCTTTTCCATAAACTAAAAAAATTATTCTTCTTAATTAAAAGAATACCTAATACATTATTGTTTCATGGCCTAGAGTACCAGTAATACATGGTCTTACCACACTGTATTATTCTAAGCTACGTTTAACTCTAAAAACTCAATTTACTGCCACAATCAAGAGAGCTGTAACTATTAACAACAGGGTGGAACATTCCTGTTGCAAAAATGTTACACACAGATACTGTATTTTCATATGTCACATTTTTGCAACAAAGAAATAGGAAGACTTGTTCTTAGAAGGTACCTTCTCTTCCATTCAAGTGCTGTCTTACTCGTCAAAGCAAAGTCATAGAGCTGCTTCTTTCAGGAAGTGCCAGGCTTCCTTTTTGTCTAGCTGCACCTTATCTTAATGACAGAGTATTATAGACATTGTGATCATTATCCACATATCTCCATAGTTTATCATTATCCTGCCCATTCCATCACTGAAACAGACTCCAGGTGCTGTACTCCATATATCAGGAGCACATGGAGGAATCACCACTCCCAATACTCCAGCTATACTAGATGTATTCTGGAAATACATTTCAGGCACTGTTTAGATTTCTGCTCTGATCGCCTTCAGTGACAGTTGAAAAATCAAACTTACTTGGTTCTGTAAATGTAACATTTCTGAGCTGAGAAACGTTCCTGGAAAAGTTTAATTGGGAAAATGAAATAGCCTTCAGTGAAGGTGGGTCAGAAACAGCTACTCAGAAAACTCACAGTGGTAGGGAAGAACTCACAGTAATTTTTTCAGGCATTTCCATTCTTTGTCTCATTATAGCCAAGATTTTCTGTCTTCCGTGATTTGCGAAGAGGCCCTTGGTAAGGAGTGTTACAGTGGCCATTTCTCACACTGGCAGCCCCCGGGGAAAATAATCCCCTCTCTCTGACATAAGGGTTTTTGGGATTCTTTGTATTACAGTGAGGTTTTATATACCCATGTAGATGGAGTAGTGAGGCACTCCTAGCTTGTCTTAGGTGGCTGATTCGTTGCCTTGTCATTCCTAATTATTTTTTTTTCTTTTTTTTTCTTTTTTTTTTTTTGAGACCTGAAAATGAAGTTTGGGAAAAGCTATTAATACTCCTATTATTGCTGAAAAGGTGCGACCAAGCAGTACAAAGATTTGGTAGTTTCCCGTCAATATTTTGATGGAAAAGACAATAACACTTTCATTAAAATGTGCTTATGTTTAAACAGCATTTCTTTTATATACTAAATCAGGGAGGAAATTAAATAATCTCTGAGTATGTGGCAACACTGAGGAAATTAACCAGAGAGAGCTAAATGACATATGACAGCATTAATTTAATTTAAAACCAGGTAATCCAAACGGACACACTGACACCGACTTTAACCTTAAACATATGCTCAAGTTGTTGCATCTGAGGTGAAGAGCACATTTCAAGATACATTGCAGCAGCACACCACAAACTGCATAGCAATCCACCAGAAATGAAAAAGAAAGCACACCATGAACAGAATAGAAAACTGTTTTCATTGTGGGAAAAGATTCACAATGCAAACAATTTCCAGTTCAAGAAAAAAATTCTGTGAAAACAGCAATAAACTGGTCATGCAGAGAAAATATAAAGGTCAATGAGAAGCAAAGCAACTGACATAAAATTCATTTGGAATCCAGATGGGGAGAGAATGGCATTCATAAGACTGCTGTAGCATCTCCACAGTAGTTGGATTTAAGAAAGAAAATAAAAGTCATGTTTATTTACATGTGGAAGTAACAAGACTTGAAATGTAGCTCAGTAAAGCATCTGTTGTTCCTCTGATTCCACAGCAGGAGTATTAGAAACTACTTAAATAGATGAAGTTGCAGAAAATTTAATTACCACTAAACATTTATAAGTAAATTCATTGTTCCCTGGAGTTACCACAGTTGAAGTAATGACAGTACATGATATCTCTGGGCTTTAAAAAGGAAGTTATGCAGCAATTGGTTGGAAATAAATGACAGAAATGTAGAGAATATGCAGATTTGAGAAATTATGAGATTTATCCCACACAGAAATTACCTAAACATTTGAAAAAAGCAGCTGATCCTTTTTATGGTGTTACCATAACTGTAAACTGCAGGAAGTTTACATTACAAAGATGCAATTTTTTTAAAAACTCATGTGATACCTTTTCCCAAAATATACCAAAAGGGAAAAATATCTGGAACTTTTCAAGTGTCCTGAAACAATGTTTAAGGTGACATTTAGCAAGTGGCACTTGAGCACAGCTAATTATGACAATGAAGGGGGCTCTCTGTGGTGGTGTTGACCTCGACATTAGAAATTACCCAGTAAAGATGAGTATCTTTTACCTAGCTTGGCAGATGTATTTGCCTCATTACTGCATTTTAAGCAAGTTCATCACAACTTAAATTCATCCTCAAATATGGGCTGCAGACAATGAGGCAGTGTGTTATCCGATAGCAGACATAAGAGTTTATTTCAGTCTCACAGCATATCACAGTAACTATACCTTCTGGTTAGCAGGCATTCTATTAGGCATTACTGGCATACAACGTTATTTGAATAACAATAATCACAGAACTAGCAATTAAGGACACCTTGAAAACTCCCTTGGGTTTCATCATTGATCCTTAAGGAAAAATTCATTCATTTAATCAGCTCATTCTAACAATAAACATATGCATAACTCACAATGCAAAAGCTGAAGAAATAAGGAACATGAAGTGCAGCAGAGTTACATTGTTTTCCAGCAGTAGTCAGTTATTGAGAGGGTGTTTGACCACTTTCTAATTGAACAGTTTGGCATTGGAAATGCTGGCTCATCCTGGTTCCATCAAAACCTTCTACAGAAGCTTAAACCATGATCTGGCTGTGGCTGCTGGCCAGAAATCCAACCAAGCTGGCTGCTTACTGATGCTCAGCTGACTGGCTATCTAGCTCCCTGGAATTGTGCCAACTGCTCAGTTGGGTTTCTTGGCTCCACAGGCTTGTCAGCTGGCAAAGAAATAGATTGTTCCATTTTTGCCAGAAAGGCTGTGGAGCCAAGGCGTTTTGTTCCAGCGCTTGATGAAACAAAATATTGACAAGCTGGAATTTCCTGTAGAATAAAAATCTTGCTTCCCAGCCAGCTCCAGTTATTATTGTATGCTGTTGTGTAACACAGTGATGGCGTTATCGCATCCTCTAAGTAAACACAATGCACACAAAGGAGGTGAATCCAGAAAGCCTTCCAAGGCTTTGGATAAGAATCTCATGGCATCTGAAACCGTCACTATGCAGTACAATGCATCTTTTGATAAGGTTAGTTTGTGATGTTTTCCATTTTACATTAAAAGGCCTGATAAGTTGGCTTTGAAAACTGATTTGTCAGCAGGGCACAACTGGCTAACTGTGGATTAATTCAGTATATAGTCTGTGGATTGTGCCTTTATTCATATTGTTTCAGAAGATGACTTACATAGTTACAGATTGAACACCAGGGAAAGAAAACCCAGTAATATTCACAACACAGTTACATACATAAAGGTTATTACATTTTCAGTGCTGAAAAGGGTTGTTAAAATATCCAAGAACACACCAAAAAAAAAAAAAAAAAAAAAAAAAAGACTTCTCAGAAACATGTAACTGGAAACAACAGATTCATGAAACATCCAGTGAGAAGAAACCAGAAAAGGCCATCACATTATACCATAAAGCCAAAAACTGAGCCCTTGTCAGAGACAAACATCATTGCCCAGCCTAGGCCAAAGATTCATGACAAAATGATTAATGAAATTATGCACTCAGATGAAGAGTTCCAGTTTTAGAGTTGGTAGGTGTGTCAAGAGTGTTTTCAAGGAGACGCTGAGCAGGGTCTAAATGGCAAAGCAAGTCAACACATGGGTATGCGCTCCGTGGCAGAACAAGGCCATTTAAGCTGTTTCCTTTCTTGGCTGTCTCTGTGCTACCCCCAGTGCCACGCTGACACATTTATAATGCTGGTGAACTGGATCAGCAAAAAGGAAGGAAAACAGGTTGTTTTCTAGTCTTCTCAGTTCAGTCTCATTTACTGCCTGATTTCACAAATGTTCATGCTGCCACAGCCCAGCAGCAGTGCAGACGTAGAAGCAGGTAGCTGGGCTAGGGAGCAGAAGGGTATGTTACAAACAGATAAGCCACTGTAAGTCATCCATTAAATTATTAAATTAGGAGCTTTGGATTTAAAGGGGAGGAGGAACAGTATCAAGCACAGCAGATTCTTCCTAGCTTCCTGCAAGGGAAAGGCTTACCCAGGTTTTGAGAGAGCAAGCATATGCTATGCCTCCTGTTAAAGGTAGGAATACAAAGACTATAAATTACCTATCTGCCTTTGAGGAGGCAATCCTTATTACTATAAGCGTAATTCATAGGATACAATTTAAACTCTTTCCTGAACTTAATAAAGCTTTAGTTACAGAGGGACATTTTTTCAGATATAGTATAAACAAAACAAAACAAAACAGAAAAAACCAAACAGTGACACAACCAAGCAACTGTGTAGTTTTCATGTACAGAGGAAAAAAAAAAAGACTAGTATGAAAATGGCTGGAAAATGGCCACAGAGTCACAGACTAGTTCTTCAACACCTTTTATAGAACTAGCATTCAATGTGTAAGAGAAATGACATACGAGTCAGTCTGAGATAATCTTTCAGCAAGTTGTTCCAAGCTCATAATCCTGAAAATACCAAGCTTAAAAGACAGGTGCAGGCAGGGACTCAGGACAGCACCAGGGACATGATTGTAGTTCTGACAAAAAGATTCTACAGATGCCCGTTTTTCATACCAAAAAAGCAGGCATAAAACACTACAGGGGCACGGCCCTGTCCAGCCAGTGTTGCCTGATGTTGGTTCTTCTCATCAGGCTTGATCCTGACCCAGACACACAATCGATGTCCAGGCCTGGCCTTGACCTATCCCTAACCCCATGGGTCCCAATGTCCCAGACTGGGGCTGTTCCCTGGGTTGCCCTGCTTCCTGCTGGAGGCGGTGGGGCGGGCTCTGACTGGGCAGTCCTTGCCCTGGAACAGGACACAAAACACCAGGGCGCAGAGACTGATATTCTTATTTCATCCCAATGAATATAAATTTTAACAAGTGTTGGCTGACCAGCCAAGTTTTCTGTGCTTTTACATAGTCAGTACTGAAATTGATTGTAAAAATAATAACAAAAGAAATCACTATTTCAAAGCTATCCCCATTTTTATTATTGTATAAACCCCCAATTTTTCTGACAAACAATTGCATGCTGTGGGTTATGTTTCATAGTTTCCTATGGGGAAATCTCTGTCTTTTTCAAGGTTTTGGCAGGCAGCCATAGGAACTCATTATTTTGAATAGTCTAGGGGGAATTATAAAACAAAGAGAATAAAAGGCTTGAATTTATTTTTAAAGCATGCCTTCTCATGTTTACATTGCTTCCAGACCTATTTTGGTTTGGAAATATTTTACTTACTGTAATTCTTGATACATGAAAAACAACAAAACCCTCTTTCAGATTTTCTAGCTTACATGAAAACTGATAAGTGTTTTGAATGAAGGAGTTGGCCAAAAAGATGTATTTTCTTGGTTAACTGGAGATGTGCGAACTGTTTAAATCTGTTTACTCAAATCAAAGTGTATTTCCTAGGCTGGTCTCAATGGGCATTGGAATGGTGACTAACTTGAGTCAAATTTGATTCTATTATTCACTTACTTTCTTCCCATCCTAGAGGACCTCCAGTCTCTGGGAATATGAGAAGCCTTTTCTTCATTCCCACTTTGCAAACACTTTTGTTTCTTTTATCTGTCTAGCTTGTGCATGGTTTCTGGGCTTTGTTGTACAGTTTATTAGTTTTTAGGGTAAATGAAAATGTAGTTTATCTACCTGTTGGCAAAATGAGTAAGTGAATACGCATCCTCTGGCTTCTAAAGTGTCCAAAATGATTACACAACCCAGAAATAGCCTATTATCAAGGACTGAACAGAAATAAGTCACAGCTTAAATAAAACCAGAAGCTAAGCAGAAGCAGGAATTATACAGAAAAGTAATGGAGATCCAGGAGCAAGATTACTCATATCCTTTCCATAGGGCTCAGGTGGTACCCACAAGAAAAACGCAGCTTCTAAGGAGGTCAGTCTCCCTCTGTCAGTCTCTAAAGTGGGCCAGGTTAGCATCTGAAATCCCACAGTACTGAAAAAGCTAGGCAGCCAGCATCTTCTTACAGGATTTTGGGGTTTCACAGTGAAGTCTGGTCCTGTTGCTCCTCCTTCTGAGCTTCACTCTCATATGCTGAGTCTCAGAAAGACCTGTGTGCGGATTCCAGGAGTCTCTGCTTTGGAGAGGAGCAGAGTTGTCAGCCAGCAGCATTAAACTGCCCATTGTGTATTGTTCAACACACTTTCTCATTTTTGTCCCAGCTGTCAGGTTAGTGTCTGAAGGAGCTCCTGCTGAAATGCAGTAATGTTGGGAAGCTACATGGTATTACAGAAAGAAATCCCAACAGCACATAAGCTTAAGCACACATCTCCACCACAACTCATGAAAGATTTGAAAATCAATTGTATTATTTGCTGCGGTAAGTACATACAGAGATACCAGACAGAACTGAGCTTAAAAAGGAGCACGGAAGAAGAGCACGGGAGTTTCAGGCAGGTTTTAACCATCTTGCCTGTGTCTCGCCTGACTAACCCCATACTAGCCTCTACCCCATCTCCCCCACTGTGCCAACCAGCAGAAAGCAAGCCTGGCATGAGACGCTCCAGAGCAACCAGCCGGCAGGCCTCCAGCCCAGGCTGACCAGGCAGGGGGGTCACACTCCGCACGCACAGAGCCTCCCGAAGGCTTTGCGATGACTCCCGACTACCGTGCCTGGCACGGAGAGGAGCAACAGGCTCTCCGCCACTCCACACATCTGCTGGGCCGCAGATCCCCTCCGTGAACAGTGCCGACCCACAGTGCTGCTACGCACGGGGCCGGGTGGGCTTCCTGAGGCGGGGAGGGAGTCGGAGCATGCAGCGGGGGGGTAGAACCACGGGCCTGCGAAGGCAGGCCGAGCGCGGGCCGACACCCTGAGCTCCCAATAGCCATCGCACGGCCCCGCTCGGCGCGCACGTCCCTCGCAGCGGGCGCGAGCGGGGACACCGGGCGCGAGCGGGGACACCGGGCGCGCGCAATAGCCAAGTCCCGCCCTCCCGGGGGGCCTCTAATTCCCGCCAATGGGGACGCGGCGGCAGCTGCCACGTGACTCCCCCGGCCCCCTCTGCTGGTGGCCTCGGTCAGGGGGAGGCGGGGTCAGTCGCAAAGCGTCGCGAGAGCGGAGGCGCGCGCTCGGGGGGGGCGGGGCTCGCCGGGGGCAGGGCGGGCGGGCGGGGGGGGAGGAGGGTGTGGGTCGCTGCTCTGCGGCGGAGACTTGGGAGCGGATTTGGGGTTCGCTCCTTGCCTCTGTTGCTGTTGGCTGTGGAATGGCCGCGGTTGCCGGGTGCTGAGGAGCCGGTCAGGTACGGGGCGCCCGCTCCCCGCACCCTTCAGCAGCCGTGCTCCGGTGCCGTGCTGGGGGGGCGAGGGCCCCGCCGCTGCCGTGCAAGCTCAGGGCGGGGGGCAGCGCTGAGGGCGGGGCTCGCTCCCACAGGTGGTCCGCTCCGCGGTGTGCTGGGGGGAGCAGGGCAGAGCATCCCCCACCGCCCGTATCCGCCGTGCTGGTGGCGCCAGCCCAGGGGGCTCGCTGTGGCCCGGGGCAGCGCACCTCCTCCGCGCGGGCCCGGCCGGCTCTCTGCGTCCGCGGGTGAGGTGTGCACACACCTGAGGGGAGGGAGGAAGGTAGGGCGCTGAGGGGGGCGGGGGCCGGCCCGGCCGCCCTTGTACAGCAGCACGGGACGGGGGGGGGGCACAAGTTAGTAACGCAGCTCTTCGGCCTAGGGGGAAGGAGGCGGGGGAGGTAATGCTCGTAGCATCCCTCGGTCTGTCCTTCCTTCCCGAGGACCCCCTCGGTAGGCGCGGCGGACTGCGGCGGAGGCCTGCCGGGGAGCGTCCGGGTAGGGGCCGATGATCCCCTTGGCTGGGGCTGTCTGCGGCCCTTGCTGTACGTGTGTTGTGGTTGGTGCTGGGAGGCTAAGTTCGCGTTAACCTTATGCCTTGGTTGGCTTGCGGTTGATGCACGCGAGTTAAGTTCACCCCCTTCTCAGTATTTCGTGTTTTAAAAGTGTCTCCTTCCCCCTCCCTCCATCTCCTCGCGACCTCCTCCCAGTTCCTTTTCTTTCTCAAGGGAGAAGGAACAGCAAGCATTGCTCAGTTGCTTTCTTGGCTCCTTCGAGGGGCTTTCTTTATTACGACTGAATTACCGTCTCTTCTTGAAGAAGGAGAGAAGGCTATGAGCTGTAGGTCCTGTGTTATAGCCTCCTTATTGAAGCCCTGATACATTGCCAGAGTGAGATGGGGAGGGGGAAAAGAAAGCTATAGTCTATCTGGAAAAGATCACTGATGCTGAACTCAGTGGTAACAAAATCCGCTTGATTTATCCGTGTTACCTTTGGGAGGGGTTTTACGTTGCTTTGTATCTGCAAAATTATTTCAGAATTGTAAAGTTAGCCTTTGCTATTTGCTATTGTCAATATTTAATTAATTCTTGAGAGATTTAAGTGCTTTTAAGTAACTGTGGTCCCGTTTGTCCTAGGGTATTTCTTGGTCTGCAGACAAGGGTTTTGAGGCATTGTAATTCAATTATGCCATCTTGGTGATACCCTGGAGTTTCATATTCTTCAGGGGTTCAATAAAATCTGTTGGTAGTTGAAGGGTATAGTGGTGGACAGTCTTAGTGTGGAAAAATAATAAGCCAGATCAGATTATTCCCTTTTTCTGTTAATCATTTTTTATGATACAATATAAAAAATAACCCCAAACTGACAATAACAGCAACAACAAATCCCATCACTAAAAATCCTCCTAAAACAAACCTATAAAGTACCTCCTGAACATGGTATTCTCTGGTGAAGTTTTCTCTAAGGGGAAATCAGATCGTTTGAGAAAATGCTACTGCTTGCAAAATAATACCCTCCCATCTTAACTGGTTTAATTGTGTTATGTGTGAAAACCACAACAGAATAAAAGTACAGGAACTTAAATTGCAGACATCACAAAATCTAAACTGTGGATATTTCTGGTGCATCCAGTGATATCTTCTTCCCAGAATATCTGAATTCTCAAACACACCAGGACTGGGGTATGATATTTAATGATGATCTAGGCAGAGAAAATGAAGCATTCTTTTGAAATTGATAAAGCTTAGTATTCATGTCATGCTTCTATGTGACAGAAATACAATGTAAAACAATTAGAACCAAACAAGAAACAGCCAGCCTTTGATAACTGTTGCTAATGCTGACCAACAGTGATGTATTACACCCCCCCCCCCCCCTTACCCCTTCCCCCAGCTTTTCTTCGTGTGGATGCATCTGTGGTCAAGACAACTTGTCACTTTATAAATGGACTTTTTCAAGACTGCCAGCCCAATTAGTGAAAGTGATAAATCATTAGAAGTGAGAAATAGAGAAGGATCCATTAGACTGTTCTTCTGCTTCTCAGTGTAGGCTTGTTTAGTTTGGTTTTCAGTGCAATTGTTTTGCTAAAGTTACAAATGAGTACAAACTGTTGCTTTTAAGGTATTTTTGAATCTTATACTTGGAATCAATATTTCAAAACTCAGTAACTGATTAAACTTTGCTTTTGCCAATCATCAGCACAATTTGGGTTCTTCAAAGAATAAAAGAAAAAGAAAAGGTACTTTTTTTTGTAAAAGAAAGATTTCTTGTTTTTTCTTTAATAGTACTACCACAAAAAATACTTGTTTGAAACATAACCATAGATTCATTCAATGACACTGTTGTCATTCTGTTGCATCTTTGGAAATTTAATAAGACCATATTACATTTAGTTCAAATTTATTGCCTAAACATTTCAAATTCCTCATGTCCTTGTATGCCTTTAACATTGATGTGCGCATGTACACATACGCCCCTGTAGCTATTTAAGGGGTATACTTAGCACATTTACATTTTACAGAAAAAGGAACAATTTTTTCCCTTTTTGCCAGATGATTGTCAGTGCACACTGAGTTAATCAATTTAGGCATAGAATAAATTTATACAAAGAGATGGAATCTGTGACAAAATTCCTGTTGGATTCCATTAAGCTGATTATTTAATTTTGCTTCATACATATATTCAAACAAGATTGGAAAGGCCAACTAAATGCTTACTTCATGGTCTGATAAAGAGGGGTTTTCTCCGCAAATCACTGGAAAAAATGAATTTGTACAATGGTTTAATTGGAAGGGACATTTAAAGGTCATCTACTTCAACCCCCCTGCAGTGAGCAGGGACACCATCCACTGGATCAGGTTGCTCAGAGCCTGTCCAGCCTGACCTTGTATGTCTCCAGGGATGGGGCATCTACCATCTCTGGGCAAACAGTTCTAGTGTTTCACCACCCTCATTGTAAAAAATTTCTTCCTTAAAGCTGTTACCCCTTGTCCTATCACTGCAGGCTCTGCTAAAAAGTTTGTTTCCATCTTTCTTACAAGCCCACTTTAAATATCGAAAGGCCGCAATAAGGTCTCCCTGGGAAGACCTCTCCAGGCTGAACAAGCCCAACTCTCTCAGCCCTGTCTTCTTAGGACAGGTGCTCCATCCCTCTCATCATTTTGGTGGCCTTTCTCTGGACCTGCTCCAACAGGTCCATGTTTTTCCTGTGGTGAGGACTCCAGAGCTGAGCACAGTACTGTAGGTGGGGTCTCACCAGAGTGAAGTAGAGGAGGAGAGTCACCTCTGTCAGCCTGCTGGCCGTGCTCCTTTTTGGTGCATCTCAGGATACAGTTGGCTTTCTGAGTTGCAAGAACACATTGTCGACTCATCCCCAGCTTTTTATACACCAGTACCAGCCAAGTCCTTCTGTACAGGGCTGCTCCCAATCCCTTCATCCCGCAGCCTGTGTTGATATTGGTGGTTGCTCTGACCCAGGTGCAGGACCTTGCACTTGGCCTTGTTTAACCTCATGAGGTTTGCATGCACCCACTTCTCCAGCTTGTCCAAGTCCCTCTGGATGGCATCCCGTCCTTCTGGATGGCGTCCCACCCCTCAGGTGTATCAACCACACACCTCAGCTTGGTGTCATCTGCAGACTTGCTGAGGGTGCGCTCAATCCCACTGTCTCTGCGTTGATAAGATACTGAAGAATACTAGACCCGATGCAGATCCTTGAAGGACACCACTTGTCACCGATCTCCATTTAACACTGAGCCCTTGACCATAACACTGCGTGTGACCATCCAACTGCTTCCTTATCCACGAAATAGCTCATCCATTAAATCTGTATCTCCAATTCAGGGAGAACGATATGAGGGGTTGTGTCAAAGGCTTTATAGGAGTCCAGATAGATGACTAGCTTTTTGTTTGTTCACTGATCTAGTCACTCTGTCATAAAAGGCCACTGGGTTGATCAGCAGGACTTGCCCTTGGTGAAGCTGTGCTCCTTGCTTGAGTTACCTCCCTGTCCTCCATGTGCCTTAGCATGGCTCCTAGGAGGATCTGTGCTGTGGTCTTCCCAGGCACAGACGTGACACTGGCAGGTTGCTAATTCACAGGATCCTACTTTCTACTGTTTCTAAAATGGTGTGATACTGCCCTCTTTCCAGTAACAAGGGGATTTGCCTGACTGCCATGACTTTTCAAATGTCATGGAGTGTGGCTTGGCAGTTACGTCAGTCAGTTCCTTCAGGACTCTGAGATGAATCTCCTAAGGTCCCACCTATCTTGGTTGGTACCACCAAGTCTGAGTAATGGCAACTAGGTTATAGCTTTCTAGCAGCATGGAGGCTACCAGGGCTTCCTGTTTGTTGCCCCCATGCTGTGATCTGACCTGATAGAAAGGTAGAGATGGTTAAACTCAGTGTGGGTATTTATTAATTACTCTCATGATCAATTTATTTTTTTTTTTTTAGGTGCCTACTGGTATTTAGTAACAGGAAAGTCCTGTTCCTCTTACAGCTGATACTTCTCCCTTTTATTCCCCCTTTTTTTGAGTTTACAGTAGGAGGAAATTAAATGTAATAGTCGAACACAATGTGCAGAAGTGAAAATAATTTTATATGGTAGGTTTTATTTACACAAGAAATGAGCTATTTCCAGGCTGTTTTGTTTGATAGTGCTTTCACTTCCTTTGCAGTTAGTTTCACAGTTTGGGTATTGAACCATTGTTCTTTTGAAAATGGATAATGATTTTATATATTAAAAAGAATACTTTTGGGTTGTCTTGTTGGACAAGTGGAATGCGTCAGATATCTCTGAAATTGATGATGGAGAGCTGAGGTGCTAAAGGTGGTGGGGGAAACCTGTGTATAATTCAACTACCAAAGGACAGGATGCAGACAAGGCAAAATGGTTTAATGCTGGTAAGCTAGTACAGTTTCTATACAGCATTTTTCAGAGTCTTTGTACTGTGATGTACAAGTCTTCTGGTTTCATGAGGTAGGTGAGGCTGCAGGAGGCTCTGTGATGATGCTTGGGTCTTAAGAGTTTACTAGCTGATGCCACAGGAACAAGCCTATTGCCTGAAGGCAGTGTAACTGTACCTGAATAAATACTGTGGAACCCAACATGGTTATAAAGGTATCTTCATGATTTTGCTGTGCTGGGCTTTGGTAAAGTTACTTCAAGGAGTGATCAGTCCAGAAATGTAGAGTTCAAGTAATTGACTTGGTCATGTGGGAGAACCAGGTTTTCCCACAGAGGGGTTGTCTTAGGACAAGGATGTGGCTAAGAGTATTTCCCTGATATGATTAGATTAACGGGGTGGATTAGCCATTTAAGGTACAGTGGTAGGGACAAGTGAGGTGGTGTTTTTTCTAATTGCTTGATGCTGTTTAATGGATTTTTTATTTATTTTTTTTTAAATACAGGAGTTGTAACAGAAGCATCATTGTGGTTTTTATAATCTTCTGTCCAGAGAATTTTACTATGACTTGAGTTTTTTATTTATATTTATTACGTTTATATCCAATATATATAATCTGTTTAATATGTACCAAGCTGCTTCATGTCGTTGTCATAAGTTTATGTATGTCGTAATACACCAGTTAAGAGAGACACTGTGCTCCAAAGAGAAAATGTTGCAGTTCATTTATACAAGTATAACTTTTTTTCTAAGATTCTAGCAAGCTCACCTTTAGGGAGGAGAGCAGAAATCAGAGTGGAATGTGAATAGCATACACACGTTACTTGATGCCACTACTCATCTTCTTATTTAAATGATATATACTCAAGAACAAGCCCATATAAAGATTTCTTTCCCATATAAAGGTTAAGCATGGGCTTGAGATGGGATCAAGCAAACCAAGAGACATCAATTTGATGAATGGACCACTCGGTGGATAAAGAACTGGCTGGAAGGCCGCACACAAAGAGTTGTGGTCAATGGCTCAATGTCCGGCTGGAGACCAGTTACGAGTGGTGTCCCTCAGGGATCAGTGTTGGGACCGGTCTTGTTTAACATCTTCGTCGCTGACATGGACAGTGGGATTGAGTGCACCCTCAGCAAGCTTGCCGATGACACCAAGCTGTGTGGTTCAGTTGATACGCTGGAGGGAAGGAATGCCATCCAGAGGGACCTTGACACACTTGTGAGGTGGGGTAATGCCAACCTCATAAAGTTTATCCATGCCAAGTGCAAGGTCCTGCACCTGGCTCGGAGCAATCCCAGGCACAGCTACAGGCTGGGCAGAGAAGAGATTCAGAGCAGCCCTGTGGAGAAGGACTTGGGGGTGTTGGTCGATGAGAAAATGAACATGAGCCAGCAATGTGTGCTC
Organism: Neopsephotus bourkii; assembly: GCF_033783945.1. Lineage (NCBI taxonomy): Eukaryota > Metazoa > Chordata > Aves > Psittaciformes > Psittacidae > Neopsephotus > Neopsephotus bourkii. The sequence continues at coordinate 792,461 of NW_026902112.1, read as the reverse complement.
GCAGGCCAGAAAGCCAACCATATCCTGGGCTGCATCAAAAGGAGCGTGACCAGCAGGTCAAAGACGGTGATCCTGCCCCTTTATTCTGCTCTCGTGAGACCTCACCTGGAGTATTGTGTGCAGTTCTGGTGTCCTCAACATAAAAAGGACATGGAACTGTTGGAACAAGTCCAGAGGAGGCCCACGAGAATGATCAGGGGACTGGAGCACCTCCCATATGAAGATCGGCTGAGAAAGTTGGAGCTGTTCAGCCTGGAGAAGAGAAGGCTGCGTGGAGACCTCATAGCAGCCTTCCAGTATCTGAAGGGGCCCTATAGGGATGCTGGGGAGGGACTCTTCATTAGGGACTGTAGTGACAGGACAAGGGGTAACAAGTTAAAACTTGAACAGGGGAAGTTTAGATTGGATATAAGGAGGAAATTCTTTCCTGTTAGGGTGGTGAGGCACTGGAATAGGTTGTCCAGGCAGGTTGTGAATGCTCCATCCCTGGCAGTGTTCAAGGCCAGGTTGGACGAAGCCTTGGGTAATATGGTTTAGAGCGAGGTGTCCCTGCCCATGGCAAGGGTGTTGGAGCTTGATGATCTTGAGGTCCTTTCCAACCCTAACTATTCTATGATTCTATGATTCTAAGCCAGTCAGTTGTGGAAAGGAGACCTATACTCTGATGTCTTGGTATTTATTTTTTATTTTGCAGTCATTTTTACATGCATTTGCTTTGTATCTGGTTTATTTTGGACAGTCTAGGAGTTCTTTTTTCCTGGCTAAATTGTGTGACCGTGGGAAAAGTTGAAGTATTAAAACATATAGTACTCAAAAACCCCACACATGCTTTCTGTCATTATTAATTTGTTGCCTGTTTTAGGGGATGTAGAGATTAATAAACCTAACTAGATTATTTTGTTTCTTTTCATTGCCTGTGATTAAAAAGGAAAACTTGAAAAACTTTTTATTTCATGGCTATTTTTTTTTCTTGTTGTTAAGCTTCAGATCAAGAAGGGTAGCTGTCTCAAGCAGAAACTTCTAACCTACTTTGGTGAAGTTAAAGAGTGCTGCTAAATAAGTCTTTGGTCACCTATGTTTTGCCAGCAGACAAGTCTGTTCAGAGCAGTGCCAGAGAACAAGATTGTTGATACACGTTAGCCTGAACAGGAGTCACATGTGTTTTTCTGTAGTAGAGTTGATAGGAATAAATAGGCCAGTTAATGGAGTGGATAAGTAGTATGTTTCCCTCTCAAGATTGTTGAAGGGTAGTTCCAGTGCATTGTACGTTACAGGAATCGGCTGATAAATGTCACCGGAGTATCAGCGATTAGTGAAACAATATTTAATGTCTGTCCCATGTCCCCGTTTGCCCGCCCCATCCCTCCCTGCCCCATGCAGCCTTGAAATGTAGCTAAAAAAATAAGTTGGAACTAACTGTAAGGTCTGTATTTTGCATTTCATGCATCATTTTGAAAATCATTAAGGCAGCTTAAAGGCAGCAATCAGCATGGACGGTGTACTGCTTAATCTGTCTCAGTTTTAAAATGCTTTCTTTGGTGTTTGTTCTAGCTACTTGCCTTTGCAAAATGTATCCAAACTAAGTGAGGAAACATAAAATCAAGTATGTATGTTTTTCATAGGTGTTTTTGAGCTGACTTCTTTCATCAAGTACGAAGATTGGTAGACATGGATCTCTGTGCCAGGGCTCAGGGCAACCGGATGAAACCAAGAATATCTGTGAAGAAGGTAACTATCTCTGTGTAATAAAAAAGTTAGAGCTTTTTGATTTTCATTGCAGCAGTCTAGTAATGAACAAAGTGAACTGATAGGTTTAGCTGGGTTTCTTGGGGTTTTTGGGTGTTTTTTATTTTCTTTATACGTTTTAATTTTGGTTGTCTAACAAGGAGGCAAAAGAGCTGCCTTTGCTTTATGCTATAACATTTTTAGCGTAGTTGAACTGGGAGAGAGAATAATGTAAGGAAAGGGTGCATGCTTTTGGCTTTGCCTTTAGTTTTAAAGTGATATGATAAAATGATTTATTTGCTAAAATTTGCCTTATTTATTAGAGTATAGCTTTTTATTTTGATTTTTCAAGTTATGTAATAAAATTTAAATATATAGTGTTAATTAAAAACTTACATAAAGTCTATATTAAGACTTATTGTAATATCTTTATCCTCAGATCTTGGTTTTTTGTGTTTACATGAACTTCTGGGCAGTACTTTGGCGAAAATGTGTTTAGCATTTATGAAAGCTGTTAGTGTTGTTTTATTTTTAAACAGTATTTATGTATGTATTGTTAAAATTTGTCATTTTAGCTTAGAGAACATAAATAGTCCTCAAATTTTCTTGCAACTTCCGTAAGCGCTTACTCAGATGAAAGTTGCAGTTTACCCTGAAAGAACATATTTATTCAATCATACTTCTTGAAGTGGTTGAATACAGATGAGTATTTTTCTAGGTCTTTCCGGGTTACTAACGGATTCTTTACTTGCAACTATGTGCAATGTTTAAGAGGAGAAACTGAGCAAAGAAGTTTCTTATCACATGAAAATTGCAATCTTTTATTCCATAAGTAGATTTTCGTTGGGTTAAGGAAGCTGTGTCTGTGATATATATCCTGTAGAAAGTGCTTGAATGCAAAGGTAAGCATTATGAGACTGCCTGGCAGGTAAATGGTTGTTTCAGGTCTTGATACGGAATAACTGCCGTACATTAAGCAATTTGTAATAGTGGGTGATGTTCTCTCACTGTAAGACAGATGCTATGAAAACTTTTATTTTACTGGTTTATGAGAAATCTTTAGCTCAAAGAGAGTTCTGTAACCACAGTAATTTTGCATTTTTAATCTGAATATAAAGAGGATTTTAGAGGACTTTTTCAGTCTGCCCTTTATTTGTTTTTCCTCTTCAGTTTAAGAAACAAACCAACAAACTCCCCCTAGGTTTTTAGATCTTTGGGTTGCAAAACATCTTTCTAGTAGTGTCAGTGGCCAGTGATTCGTCACTCATTCTAATGGTTGCCTAAAATGCTAGCTCTGCGAACTGCTCCATTAATTGCCAATGAGCATTCTGGACTCTGTAGCTCTATGAGCATGAATTTGACCCTTACTGGTTGTATTGCAGAATTCTTCATTTTCATCCAGCCAGACTTCAGTGTTTTGGTCTCTTGATGTTTCCCTGAGGTGCGGCTGTTTAGATTATAGTGTGGAACTTCGATTCTCTCTCACAGACCCAGACAGTAGGGTTGTCAGAATCACACTGTTGCATCTTCTGTTGAATCACAGCTTGCAGTCTGATTCATGTTGTCTTTGCAGAGTTGTTGAAGTAGTAGCTCTTAAAAATCAGTACATGGCTGTGTATGCACATTTAAAGCCTAAGTTTCCATTTCTGCAAAATGATTTCAAGATATTTAGTTAATGTAAATCTTACAGCACATGAAATCAGGAATAGCTTCTTCGTTATGCAAGAGCAGAGTAAATATTAAATACCACTCTCCAACACTGGACTTGATTTCTCTGCAGATCATGGCACCTTACAGGTTTGTGGGATGTTTGAAATGTTAGAGAGCAGTGGTTTTAAAACAATTCATTAGTATTGAGCTTCCTTCAGTATACTGTGAAGGATCCATAATGAGTTCTTGATTTGCTGGCCACAAAGGAAACAATGCAAAACTTTGAACTGCTCATTTGAGCTAGAGGTTTTCATTCTTCAAGTCTGTCTCATTCAAACACATGTAAGTTTGAAATCTGTGCTAGGATAGAAATAGGATTTCTTGCAAGACATGTTACTTTAGAATTTTGTGAGGAAGAAATACATAGGCCTAGGAAGCAGAGCTTTATAGATCGCTTGGTGGTTTGTTGTTTTGTTGGTTTTTTTTTTTTTTCACTGTATGTTAACGTATATTGGAAGAAGTTGTACAGTTCATACAAACAAATGGCATTCTTTTGTTGAAGATGATCTCTTGTCTTTACCTAAACTGAGATACTATATTCTTGGGAACTTGCTGATTTTCAGTTTTTAATGGCATGTCTCCTAGACTGGAGCTTTGAGAGCACTTACTTTCATTGTTGTGTGTAGGGTAGGAGGATTTTTCTGAAATTGAGGCCAGTCCTTTGCTATCACAAGCACTATTTTGGTAACAATTTGAAGAAGTCATTAAATACAGTCTCACAATTAATGAGGAGAGATTAAAAAAACCTCAACATTTACTGTGGTTTCTTTTTGAACCATACTGCTGTAATATGAATACCAGGCTGAAGATATTCAGGGCAAATTCAAACCTATTTCTTTATGGAAGTCACTGTTCATCAGCCTGAATATTTTTTGTCTGTCGCTGATGTTCACCCTTGTGATGTTTTTACAGTTGGTGATCTGTCCTCTGTTAGCCTTGGTGTTTGGAAACTGTGTAAACTAAGGTTTTAGTCTGCTTTTATATGAAAGCCTCTGCATTCCAGTGATTATCCTTCATAGTCCTACTTTCTGTGCTTGTTGTGAGTTAATCTTCTTTTTACATGTGGATGATACTGTATGTGCAATTACACAGGATGTCCTTCTCAGTGACTCTGATGTCAGTTCTTTCACTAAAACGTGTACTGGGGTCATGTTTTCTGTTTTCAGTGCTGTATCACATTAACCATTCATTGCTATATCACGATCAAGAAGTCAACTTGGATCTTTTATTTCCCAGGTTGGGAATTCACAATTATATTTTAAAGGTTATTTTTTGTTTTTAAGAACAAACTTTGTACTTCCTACAATTTCCCAATGTGAGAGTATTTTAAAATGCAAGTTGTTCTTGTATGATTTGCTATTCTTCCTGTCAACTGGTAACACCTGCTTACTTCAATTATCATCAGATTTTATGTGCATATTTCTTTTTTCTTTTTTTTTACTCTTTTTTTTTTTTTTACTTTTAAAATTTATTAACAGTGATGATGCTTGACTTCAGTCTCAAGATAAATTTTGAAAAGGCTGGTTACTGGGTTAGTGACCTAAATCTACCCTCAGAAAAACCCCTTTGCAATCTCCATTTAAGCAAATGAAACAGCTTATTCAGTAAAATCGTCTTTTTCTGGTTTTGTTAGCTCGTCATTTATTTTGTTATTTAAGTGTAAATAATCTATGTAAGTCCAGATAGATAAGATATTTTCTCTATGTATGTATTATGCCTGTTAATTTCCACATCTTTATTCTCTTCATGTTCCAAACTTCTTAATATTCATTAACATAATCTTAAAACCATGCATCACTTCTTTCTCCTTCTCTTTTAAAATGTATATTTTATCTCTTCGGTTATGTTGTGCCACCATCAGAGTGCTACCAGACCTACATACAGTCTTGCATGCTGGTTCTTCCAGACCTGAGGGAGATTTATCCAACTGTTGCATCTTTCTTTTTCTCCCACTTCCACTTAGCGATCTCCAGAATCTTGAATTTTCCTTCACCTCAGTAGTCCCTGATGTGATACTCCTGTTCTAGTTACCTGTCTTGCCCCTCAGGGTGTTAAAAACTAGAGAAGAGTACTTGCTTACAGGTAAAGTCTATAATAGTAGTTTGTAGCCTTAGAAAACCTAACTACTAGAGAATAATGATGAGCCCTTCTCAATCTGGATCATTGTTGGCCTGCAAAGGATTATCAGGTCACATTGTAGGAGTATTTTTTCTCTCTGAGTGCTAATAAAATTATTGTAGAAGCTGAAAATGAGGCATTTCAACGTGCTGGTTTGGCTTTGTGAATCACTTTTGTATGGGAAAGAGGAATTACTGGTGGAGTCTTTGAGCAGTATTGGTGTTGCAGCCACCTATAGATTTGGAAGATGCAGAGTCAAAGGGAAGGAGGGAAGGACACTGTCAGCATACTTTGGAAAGCACAAGATTATGTTACTGAAGCGTGGAGATAAATTACAACTAAAAGTTGGGACAACGAAATAGATTAAAATGGAAATTAGATGAACACTTAATTGATTTCAAATGACCCAGTAACGGCCTAAAAGGCATTTTGAAATAGTTCAGCTGTAACTTTTCTATAAAAATGAGTGTGTTGACTTCTTTAATGCCACTTGGCCTTGGCTGTCAGGGGGGTAATCTGAGCCTTGTTTGCTACCATTCTGAAAAATATTTTGGTCCTTTCACAGAACCTGAAGTGAAGCTTCTATTTTGCTTCTGTCTGTTCCTTCTAGAAATGCTTCCCTGATTTTTTCTTATTGTCGTAAGCATGGTGACACTGGCCATGCTACAATAAGTTGGCTTCCCATGTGGTGGTACTTGACACCTTTTTTTTTTTTTTTCAAGGGGGGAAAATAAAATATCTTTCTTGAGGTTTACATGATACATAGGATCACTTTATCATAAAGGGATTGTTTTTGCTGTGGGAGTATCAGAAATGCAAAGCGCTGACTAAATTTGGTTATCTAGCACTTCTGCTGTTGTTTTAAGAAGCTATGGAAAGTTGGACACTGTTTCTCACTTTATTTTAACAGGGTAGTCGTGTAGAGAATAAATAACTGGATGAACAGTTTCTAACCATATCATAATCTTATTTCCTTCTTAGCCTTACCACTTACTACAGAATATAATAAATTTAGAATAAAAACCAGTAGGTTTCTAACTTCCTAAAGCAAGTGAGAGGATGTCTTTTTTTTTTTTTTTTAAGCTGAGTGAACCAGTTTTTGTTGTTTTTCTGTCATCTTGTGCTGTTCAGATGATCAGATACCAGTGCTGATAATTCTTTTGTTCAGCTGCACTTTTGTTACATTGGTAGGAAGTCTTAGATTCTTAAGCTTTTTTTAGCTATGTGTGGGTGTTTGCATATATTTACATGGGATTAAGTTACAGTTGTTTCGTATTCTTCAAGGAATGGGAAAGGAGAATGTGTATGGATTTTCTTATGAAGTTTGTTTGTTTGTTTTCATCCCCTCTTTTAAACCCACCTCCTTTGCTTTTCTTGGGTAAATTTGCTTTTCATTCTTTTTAAGGAAAAGCTGGTGGAAAAGTTACATGTGCAGGCTTTGATGAAAGGAATAGGTGGGGCTTGGATTTCTTCTTGGATTCATCTGTTTCTTTTTCCAAGTCTGCATGTTCTCACCTTTTTTTTTTTTTTTTCCCAATTACTACTAAATTGTTAACTTTTGGAATATAAATATTGCTTGAAGAAAACAGCTGTTTCAGTTCCATGTCTGAAATAAATACAAACTTTAAACCTGGTGATTTATATACAGAGTAATTTGAAATAGTATGAAGCAGCGAAGCCTGTGGGGGGCAGGGCATAGATGGATGTACCCTGTATCCAAAACTGAAAATGCATTTTTTTTTCTTGCATTTTTTCATTGTTTTTCAGAATTTTGGTGAAGCTGTACTACATTCTATGAAGTCACTGCTGCACAGCAGAAAAGCGTTATGCAATGTGTCATTAGAAGAATGTCTAAATCGGGAAGAACAAGAAAATTTAATTGAGGTTTGGCATAAACTGACCATTTGTATATATTTTGTGGCTATGATGTGACTACAATTTAGCTTGAAGCAGTATGGGAAGTTGCAGGATAATCAATGTGGACAATGCTGCAAGTTACTGGCTGTAAAATCTGTATCCCCTCTTGAATTCCATCATGAATTCTGTCACTGTAGTCTTGAAAAGAGTTGTGAGACTTCAAGATGACATTTCTCTGCTTTGTAGGACTTGTGAAACTAAAACCAAAATGTAAATGATTTTGTAAGAGTTGTACAACTGGGTGTACTGCATTTGTGAGCACTCCTATGATGGAGGTTTTATCCTAACAAAGTAGCAGAATGTTTCATCCAGGTCTGAAGGTAAAAGTTCGCAATTGCTCTTGTTTGCCCAGTGCTCAGCACTAAAAGGTAAAGTCTCAATATTGCAGATGTAGACTTTCTTTACATTAATACAGATGGGCCAAAAGCTGGACAAGTTCTGGAGAGAAGTAGACCTAGACAGAATGCAGGACTTTCTAGGTAAATACCAAGATGTAAGGAGGAATGACTAGACCTGCTGGAGATACAAGACAAACAGCAGCTTCTCCAAAGGGAGAAGAAGAAAGTAAGAAGCAATGTGTACCATGTATCTCGTATTAAGTGTCTCAGAAGACTACTGAGTAGTAGTTGACAGGCTTAATGAGGAGCTTAGAGAAGGAGAGGATGACCTGAACTGGAGAGGTGGAGGGGCTGAGATGAGGAGAAATTAAGCAAAAAAAGACGGAGGAGGTGGTTAGGGAAGACTGCTAGCTGGAAAATGAGTAGCAGGAGGAAGGGAAAAGGCAGATTGTGTGACCCGCAGAGATGAGTAAGGATTTACTGGGTAACATCAGGATTTTTGGGACTGGCTGGCTGATGAGGTTGTGAAGTTTGGGGGGCTGGCAAGAAGCTGAGTTTGTGAAGGATGAAGAGCTGTGACAGATTAGAGGTAAGGAAGAAGAGCTAAGCAGTGGAGGAGTGGGCAAAACCTTGTCTGTTCAGACAGATCATGCTCTAGGATCTATGAAACCCTTCAAACATTGTCCCCTTCCTTTTTTTTTTTTTTTTTTTTTAATTGTAGCAAATACCTTACAGGTATCTGGCATAAGTTTTATATGCCTGTAATGATGGTCCCTATGGAGAAAGATAGCTGACTATATTTAGTTAGCTTATTACCTCAAGCAATTAAGAGCCCTCTGGTTGAAATATAAGATGGTCAATATCCTGCTGCAGAACAGGTATTTCTGTCTTAATGAAAATACAGGGAAAGACACCTATATGCAGAATAACGTTAACATTATTAGGACTGCAAAGATAATTACTTAGACTTACAAAAAACAGAATTTAGGTTTTCTTGTACCAGTTTGATTCATTTCCTCTGTACCTGTGGGTTAGGATAACCTTCAAGTATAATGTCTCATACAGTGTTTTTAGTTTAAAGACTTGCTCTACAGACTATTCACCTTCTTGTCTTCCTGGCCTACTCTCCAACAACTTTTGAACTGCTGTACTAACTTCAGACATGTTTGAGGTATTAAAAGATAATTTTTTTTTTGGTGAAAACTGGAGTTCAGGCACCATAAAGAAATCTAACTCGGAGACAAAAATGTCAGACTCTGCAGTGGTATAGTCTCTTTGACAGCAACCTGCTGGCCCATCAGTGTACATATGGACTGGTTGGCCTTCACTTGTGTGAAGCTGTGACTCCTGCATACTGCTCTATCTTGCACAGTGAGTTATCCCATGGGAGAAGGAAAGGGTTGGGATCATTTTCCTGAGGAGGAGGAAATGGCGTGTAAAAAGACAAGAACAGACACCCTTAAAAAAACCCCAACAGCAACAAAATGTTCTTAAGAGAACTATTTTTTTCTAAGTCCTTCAAAAAAGTCCTTTAAAGTCCCTTAAAGGATTTTTAGTATTATGCTTAGTATTTTGCATCTTCTTTGGAAGAGTTCATATTGTAGGCGCTGTACAGATAAAAAGACAGAAACTGAAAGATGTCTTGCAGATATAAGGTGTAGGAGTTAAAGGGCACATTGCTCAGACAGGATCATTTCATAGTTAACAGAGTGAATATGGTGCCGGTGACCCTCAATTTGTCTGGAGCTATTTGGAATGTTACTGTAAAGTATTGTTTCATTTATGTTTCATCTGTGATGTCATAATGGGAATAAGGATAAGTGGATGTAAACAAGAACATCTTTTCTGAGGCACTGCAGCTTCCCAGCATAAGACCCCTTGAAATAAACAAGTCAGACTTTTTCATATTTTAACAAATGTTAATAGTTTCAGTTTAAAACAAAATTTTTTGTTTGTTTGTTTGGGTTTTTATTGTTGTTTTTGGTTTGGGTTTTTTTCAGTCACACATTGAAGTAATATGAAATCAAAATTCAAATACAGGTTGAAAAAGAATTGTTCTTCAGCCATTTCTTTGTCTAGCTCTATGCCTATCAGAGATTCCGTGTATGCATAAGCAAGCAAGTGAAGCAGTTAATAAGGGATTATAAACACAGTGATGTTCTTTGCTGTTTTTAAATCTGAGAACAAGCTGACTACCTTGGAGTTGCTGCTACAAATTTAGCATGAGCTGTGGCTTGAATTCATAAAACTCGGTCTTTGGAGAGTACTCTGAATAGTTGAATCGCCATATCAAAGTCCAAACATCAGTGGAAGTATTTAAGCTTCGTGCCTTATTCCATATCTACAAAACTGAAGCAAAATATTTATTTTCTGGCAATCTTGTTTTGAAAATAAATGCCTTGGGATTTTTGTGGGCCATGGATTTACCCTACTGATTTGTCATTAGGAAAATACTAAGTGAGAAGTGGGGAAATCTGACATGAAACAAAGTTTGAGTAGTGACTGACTCTTTGGTCTGTTCATGTTGAGCAATACAAGACACCTGTAGACAGAAGAGAGGGACAATACGTGGTAAAATATCTCTCTGGTTCACAAGCACAAAAACCTGAGATAAAGCTGACATTGCTGATGTATTACAGGTTCCTGAGCCTGACAAGGCTTTTTTTTTTTTTTTGGAGGTTGAATATTTTAATTCTTTTACTTTTGGGGTTTGTCTACTTGGGTATTACATACAAAATTGTGACTTAAGTAATCTGTTCTGTTTTGGCTTTAGGCTAATCAGTTTATGTGGTAAATTGTATAATGTGTTGGCTTTATGCTTTCTTCAGTATATCCAAGTGTATCACAGTCTGTTAGCATGGACGGACTTCAGGCTGGAACTGTTTTACATATGTCCATGCTGAAGCAAGGACGGATGAGCACTGATCTTTGCAAAATTGTGTTTATTTATTATAATGAGGCTTTTATGTGTTCCTGAGCATGTACCAGCCAATAGGCCACTAAAAAAATTTCTACGTAGCAGGTTTTAAATGTTGTATATGCTCTTTAGTCTGGTCTGACCTTTCACAAGTCAAATAGTATAACATTAACTATCTGTAACATAAGCCTGTGTGCAGCTGTTTGAGCATGCTATGCTACCTTAAAGTGTGGTTTTTGTGGCACTGGAAGGAAGCTTTATGGTAAAGCCTACTGAATTTTTAACTTTTCAGTATCTGCAGAAAACAAAGAAGTTCTTTTCTGTACTTCAATATGTTCACGTTTTTATTTTACAGCTTACATTTATAGACTTTGCTGAAGAGATGGGTACTGCTCATTTGCAGGTACAGTATATATCTATATTGCAAAATAATCTTCTAAGTAGTACCTAGTTTTCTAGATGAAGGAATTTTGGTGTTCAAGAAATTAAATACATGCATCTTCAGCATTTTAAACCCTAAATTTTAAATATCATTGAAAGGTTTAAAATAATTATTTTAATATGATTATATGTATTTAAAATATTACATGGATCAGTCTTTGTATTAGAATGGGCTAGAACAGCTTACCACTTTATTGAATTGACCACTAGCTGTGAATTCCTTGTGGGAGACCAAGAGTCAGTATTTATGGTTATGCCTTAAGGTACTATTTTGCATCTGAGTTAGATGAAGAAATACTATTTTAAAAGGGGAAGTGTAGGAAACTAGTGGAGTTGTGCTGTGCCATTGTAAGATGTTAAGAATTTAATATTCCTCTGCATTTTACATATCAGTATAATCCATAAAATATTTACACTGCAGTTAAATGCTGTTTAGATCTTAGTAGATAGAGATTGCTGTAATAGTTTGCCACTGTTTAAAAATGAAAACTAGAAACTCTGAATCCATTTGTGTTCAAAGCTGTATTAATGTTGCTAATAATTCAAATGTTAATAGTGCTAGACACTTTCTCAAGTATGGGCAAGAACTGTGTATTGTCTAGAGTTAGATGGAATTTAGAGAAAATTGGTTTGAATAGGTTTGTGGAAACTTGCTTTGTACTGTATGGATCAGTAGTGTTTAGATTGTTTAAAAAGCCATAAATCTTTTATAGGCCTTTTCTATATTGAGTAAATCTTAAGTGTTCCCCAAAATCATGCTTAAATAAATTCTGGGTTTTTTCCCTGTAAGAGCATGTAGAGGTCTCTTGAAAACCATTATTAGCTGAATTCAGTGTTTTCTTTTTTAGTTGTGTATCTTGTAGGATGTACAGCTGCTTTTCAGTTCTTGCAAGATTCTTCTGTGTGACTTCTTAGCCCCCTCTGGCCCGTGAGAAACAATGGAATTTCTTTTGGTAGAAGAGTGAGCTGGAGATGAGTTTATAGCTTGTTTGTGTGAGCTTTATGCTTCAGTTCAAGAGAATAAGTGGCCGATGGGGTAAGAAATAGGGGAGAAAAGAGAAGCTTGACCAAAATAAGCAGCTGTTACTATCTGGGGAGGAGATGAGATCAAAACTATCATCATTTATGTGTTAATTTTTTCACTTTGTATTCTCAATGTGTTTGTATATTTAAATCAGGGATTAGCAGCTGTTTCTGTAGAGCTTCCAGATGTTCTGAAGTCGCTCCAGTTGTGCAAATTAAAAGAAAATGAGGTTATATTTCTAAAAGACGTAAAGAAGACATTGGCAAAACCTTATGTCATGAAGCATCAGGTAAAACTTTTATTGTGTGTTTTAATTACAGAAGCAGCGTATTTGGTTTCATAAAGAGCTTTGTCATATCACACCGTGTCTTGCTTCTGTTTTTGGGCCGTCTTGGCCACAGTGGTATTAATGTTTTTATGTTTCTGTGGTTTCTTTAGAATGAGTGTTAGAAAATCTCAAACTCTGTGTTTTCAAGTGTAACAAATATTTAATTAGGTTACTTATCCCGTGCTTCTGCTCGGTTATAGTCCCTTTCACTGCCAAGATGAAATTTGTCAAGTTACACATCTCTGCTCTTTTCAGATACAGTTCTCATCCTCTCAGACGTCTTGAAACAGAGGTGCCAAAAAATATGTCAGGTGTTTGTAAACTCAGTGGGCTCTTTCCATAGTGAAAACTATTTACAACTACAAATACTCTTAATTATATAATTTCCATTATTTTCAATATTATTTCCATTATTATTATGTTAATTATTCCCAATTTTAAATCTTGTTAAAGCAAACTTCTTAAAGCCATATTTACTAATTATGCATGTTAAATTTAATTATTTTGTCTATAAGTTATAATATACCAAGAAGAAACAAGTATCCTATAAACTTAAGTACTGTTCAGTGTAAACATGCTTTGAAATACTGTCTTCCTCTACAGTTTTTTAACATTCATTCTTTAGTATATTGAGTACATACTATCAGGGTTGTATTCACAACCCTTTTTTGTTTATTTTATTACAATAATTTGTTCAGAATGCATAAGTTACAAACAGTGAGTGATTTTTGACTATTACTTGACATAAACTATTCAATTCATTTTCTTACCTTTAAAATATGTGGAAATAGTTTACTATTCATAAAAATGCATGGAAGGAATCCTCTCCTACTCCTGACAGTTGAAATCATTCTAAGATGGATATGTATGTTTTATGTTGCTTTCTTTTCCAAGAATCAGCTTCCTGAAGTGTTCTGTATGATGAGACTGTCTCCTTCATTCCCAAGGATCAAAGTTGATTATATATTTACCTTGCTGAGCAAGTATACCACAGGCATAAGATATGCAGTGGAAATAAACTCGTCACAAAACCAGCAAACAGAGACATGCCATGGAGAAGAGGATGACACTAATCAGTCAGTTTCTTCAATTGAGGATGATTTTGTCACTGCTTTTGAACACTTAGATGAAGATGAGCCTTCAAAGACACAAAGTGCTGGTAAGTTTTTTCATGCTGTTGACGTACAGAAATTGTTAGTTAAAATTCAGGCTGTTGCTATTTCATGAGAAAGTAAATATAAACACAAATTTTTTTTACATTAATCGTGCTCTGTAAAGGGTATTGTGCAATTGAAAATTTAATTTTCACAAGGGTTTATCAACTTATAAGCCAAAGATTCTAATACACTGTCAGATCAGATGAAATAGAATCTCATTCTACTTTGTGAGCTAAAAAAGTACATGACTTTGTCAGTAATTAGATTATTGTAATAGGATAAAAAAAAAAGTTTGGTTTAATCATGAAAGATCAGCTCACATTTTATGCTAATAACAAGCCCAGCAAATACCATGAAAATCTGTCCCCAGTTCTCTGGAGTTCTGTGGAAATTCTTGGGCTTAAAGCAATCTTTTTTTTTTTTTTCCCTTTTTTTTTTTTTTTTTTTACTATTCAGGTACATGCCGCTTTACTTCTCAAAACCATCGAGATGCTGCTTCACAGACCATCCCTGCTCAATGTTTAGAAGCTGTTGACTCAAAGATCCTTGTGAGCTCTGCACGTCGAAAGTCATCTGCCAGATCATCTGCTTTGATTGATATTTTGGGACTTAAGGAACGGTCCTCAGTAAAAAATTCAGTTACAACCTCAATTTCTGATCCTTGGATACAAAGAAGTTTCTATAAGCCATATAATCCTTCAGATCAAGGAGTTAATTTTTTCTGTAAAACATTGTTTTCTTCCTCTCCAGCTGAATCCTCTGAGTCAGATTGCTCCAGCCCAAGCCCCATCATCTTCTTAGATGAAGAAGGGTATCAAAAAAGCTTGAAGGCAAAACTCCAACTGCCAAAAATTCCAGTAGTGAAAGATGGTATAGAGGATTCAGACTCAGAAGTAAGTGAATTTTTTGATAGTTTTGATCAGTTTGATGAGCTGGAACAAGCCTTGGAAAACTCCTGTAAAGTGATTAGGGATCCCATCCTAGGGAATCCCTCCCAGAAAAGAAGGACTGCACATGAGCAATTGTCTTCTGCAAGCATTTCAATGAATCCTCAGAAATTCAAGTTCGATCGTCCCACTCTCCCAGCTAATGTAAAGAAACCAACTCCTCGTAAACCAGAATCACCCTATAGCAGTGTATTTGATGTCCCAGATTCCCCTCGCCCAGTTAAAACATCAGGAGAAGAGAATGGAGGCTTGTTCAGCCCTATTAGATCATCGGCTTTCAGTCCATTAGGGAGCTGTGGGTCTTCAGAATGTTTATGTCGAATTAATCTTGGTGGAGATGGGACAGATCGAAATGACCATGATGCAGTTTATAACAGTTATTCAGCATATGCTGATACTGTTTCATGTGAAATACTGGGTTCTGTTTTTCATTCGGAGTCCTCATCACAGCAAGTATGTGCAGGAAATGATTCGAAACACAAAGGGATTGCTTTGAAAGAGAAAAAAGGCCAAGCTGCTGATCTCCAAATGAAAACTAGTAAGGAGTCAGATAAACAAACAAAATCTAAACAGAAGTCATTAATGATTAGAGATAGCATTCAAAAATTTGCAGCTGAATTAGTTGAAAAAAGTTTTGGCAGTGCATTTAAAGACCTGCAAAAAGGCGTTTCTTCATGCACCAATGCACTTTGTCATTTGGCTGCTAGGTTGACTTCTTCAGTCTTTCAGATGGCTTTTTATGAGATTGGAAGGCGTAGGGCAATCGCCCTGAAGGAGCGTGCCATTAATGGCATAGCAAACTTTTTGGTGAGCGAAGCTATAACCAGTGCTTTGAAAGAACTGCGGCACGTAAAGAAACAAATATTTACCAACACAGTTGCGCAGTTTGCAGCAGACCTTGCCGAAGAACTTGTTTTTGAGGGAATCATGGAAGTATGCCAGTTTTCATATCCATCGACACCTACGGCTGCACAGTCTTCATCATTTGACTATGAAGACAAAGTGGTAAGATCCTATGCCAAAGATTTGTCTGAATCTGTCATTCAAGAGGCTTTTATTGAATTATCTCAGGTTGATGTGACCTTCACAACACAAGCAGCCATTAGTGTTTCCATGGATAATATTAAATATGTGAGCGCAGAAAGTATGTTAGAATCAACACGGACTTCCACAGTTTTGCCTAATTTTAATGATCAGGTAGCACTGAAGCCAATCCAAGATTCCAAGAAGGAATATACAGTACAACAAGCTCTGTTTTGCACCTCTGGTGTTGTAAGTTCAATACCTGTGCCCTTAGCTGGAAGAGCTCTTTGTCAAAATCAGGTTTCCTCTGATGCTTATAAAGCTAAAGTATCCACTGGACTGAATTTTGATGACAGTATGAAAATATGCAAAGACTCCACTCATCCATTTTTCACAAGCAGAAAGAGAGAAGATGAAGTCACTTCTTTCAGAAATATTTACCTGACTTCAGATCACAGCCAAAGTACTGAAAGTACTGCACCACTCTTATATAACCAAAATGATATCAAACAAACAAATAACAGATCTGGAATGAACAGTAATTCAGAATTAACAAGTGGTTCAAAAGGTATTAACACTTTCTCTGGAACTATGGTAGATATGATAGTAAATGAAGCTTATGAAGCCATAACCTCATCTAGAGTAACAAAAGCAGTAGAAGAGTATAAAGATTTTTTTACAAGAAAAATAGATAAAAAACCTTATGTGCAGTGTGTTGGTGAAGATCTCCCCAAGAATATGTTTGCAGATCACTTGGCCAAGTATGTAATCAAACAGTCTGTGGGTGAAAGTAAAACTGTGTTATGCAACACTAGTGGGAATTTAGCATGTAATGTGAGCTCACAGACTAATGCAGATATCAGTAGAAAAGAACAGTGTGTGATAAAGAAGCAAGAGGCTGAGAAAAAAAGTAATGTTTCTCTAATTGTGGAACAGCAACAGATGCCTTTATATAATCCATGTAAATTTCTTGTTACTCCAGCAGATTCTGTCCAGTGTTTTTCAGAATCTAAAGATTCTCAGCAGGAACAGAAGGGACACAGGTTTTCTTCAAAATCACCACCATCTTGTTCTGCTGTGACTTTCTCTAGGCATGTTCTAGAGAACTTTACTGATACAGGAAGCTGCTCAGTAACGTGCTTAAACAAGCCCTCAAAACCCCATGATACTCAAAAGCCATCATCAGGATCTTCGACTTACAGGCAGGCTGATTGTTTTCTGCATGCAAGTAGCTTTTCTTCAGTGATGCTTGGCAGTGAAGATGCTTTGCAGCTGGAAGATAAATCAAGTCTCAAAGATGGAAATACCAGTGTAATGCCGGATACACCCCCACCAACTCCTTTAGTACCATGTCAAGGTAGTTCTGAAAGAAACCTAAGAAAACTGTCTAAGAAACTCAAGGGAGAATTAGCAAAGGAATTTGCACCTGCAACACCACCTTCTACACCGTACAATCCATTCATTGCTGGTTTTTCTGAAACTGAACATGACTCTCTGGAAAATGAGGAATTTATGCTGAAGCTCATGCGGTCGCTTTCTGAAAAAGTGGAAAGCAGTGAAGATGAAGATCATTCTGAAGTGCCCGTTGAGAAAGAAGAGTGTTCAGAAAAAACAATTCAGTATGCAGATTGCTTAGCTAGCCATATAATTTCAATAGCCACTGAAATGGCTGCATCCCATTTAGATGGTAAAACAAACGGAAGAGAAACTGGCAGGAAGGTTCAGGTAGGTGTGCAGAACAAAAGACGTGGTTTTACTGGTTTTACAAATCTCCCAGAAGAGACGTGCAGTTCTTTATGGAATTATGCAGGTGATATGGCAGGAAAAGTTATCAATGAGGCCAAGGAAATAGTGAAATCAAGGCATTGTAAACTCTGGAGGTTGAAGCGAGTTAACTGTCAGGTGGATTGCCTTTATCTGAGAAACGGTGATAAAGACTGTGGAGTAAGAGAACAGCGCAGTCCAGTGCAGGACCAGTGGCTGGGGGAGAGCGATTCATCTGTACTTCCTTTACCACACGGTTCAGGAATGGCGGGTTTGACTTCCAAGTACCCAAGCTGTGAAAGTGTGACTGATGAATATGCAGATCATATTATTCGAGTTTTGAAAAGAGAAGGTGGTAATGTTGAACTGTTAATGGATCAGTATGCCAGCAGGCTTGTTTACAGGTCTATCAAATCAGGCTTACAGCAAGCTGCTAGAAAAAACAAGTTGAGATACAACAGAAAGACATTTCCTGGGCCAAATACACAGGTAAATGGTAAGCTGGAGCTGATCAAAGTGGTGAATAAAGATGCAGTACATCAAATGAAAAGCATCTTTCATCGTGAAGACCAAACATGTGAAAGGGGTATCAGCACTCAGAGAACAGAATGTACAGAGTTGTTACAGTTTTCAGAATCCCTTGCTCGCAGTATCACTTGGGATGTCAGGAAGAAATTGAAAATATCAGGAACATGTTTGCCAAAGTCTCTAACAGATTCCTGTCTGTATAAAAGGACTGAATTCGATGAAGTCACAGGGGATCTCATTAAAACAAGATTTTCTAGGACATTTCTTCCTTTCTCCCCTGATCATAAACTGTATCATAGTACAGGCAGTTTAAATGAAAACTGCTACAGTGAAGGCATAATTCAAGCTGTAGAACAATATGCTAGGAAAGTAGCTGATGATACTGTGGAAATGGGTTTAGAGTCAGCTGTTCTTCATGTGGCTGAAAACAGAAAGAATGGAGATAGACTCTCGTATGCTGAGAGACTGTCTCCTTTTTCTGGAACTGTCTATAGATGTTGCAGTATGAAGGAACATCGGTACTGTACTGAAAGTACACCTCATCATCTAGCTGTGCAAGAGTCCTCCATTCCAGTGCGACATTTTGCTCATCCTGGAGTAGGTGGTGCCTGTCAAAAATCAAGACTGTTTCCACTTGATATTCCTAAAATACATGTTGATGTAGAACAGAAGACTGTGTTTTCTGACAAGGGGGCTACTGCAGCCGTAGAGAAGGCAGAAGGAGAGCTGAGTTACACAAGTCTGACAGCTGACAGCGGTATTGGACAAGATGGAGTCAGTTTTGCTGAAAGCCTTACTACTGAAATAATGACATCAGCTATGACTAATATTGGTCAGGCAGTTAACATAAGGTAATATTAATTTTCTTTCATTTGCGGCATTCTGTACCAGAAAAAGAGGGATTGTTAATACAAATATGTGCTCAGAAGGAATTTTTTAATGTTTTTTAAAAACACACTTTGTTTTGGATGTTTTATTTTTATTTATTTAAATGATTTAGAACTGGTGATACTTAAATTACTTAGAACCAGAAAAAGATTACTTTTTTCTACCTGTGGGAGCTTGAGACCAAGATTTCTCAGTATATCAGCCTGCACATGTTCCAGTATGTGACTAGTAAGTGGAACTTACTATAGCAGCTTAAAATAATCTTTAGACACTGGCACAGGTTGCCCAGAGGTGGCTACCCCATCCCTGGCAGTGCTCAAGGCCAGGTTGGACACAGGGGCTTGGAGAAACCTGCTCTAGTGGAAGGTGTCCCTGCCCATGGCAGAGGGTTGCAGCAAGACAACAACCCAAACCATTCTGTGATTCTGTGAAATACAGTTATTTTTACCTGTAGTAGAAAACAGTAGAACTTACGGGTTTGTTGATCCATGAGCCATGACAGAATCCAAGTTTGTTTCCTACCTGTATTTCCTCTTTTGTGCTAAAAAAAAAAAAACAAAAACTTATTTTTGCTTCTGTCAGTAGGGCCAACATTTGGTACTAGCCAAACTAGCCATGGCTTTATAGAATGAAGGCTTTATTTTGATTATGGCTGTGTTGTGATGGTGTCATTATTAGGGAAAAAAACCCACATACCCTTAGTTTAAGAAAAAACTCACTAAAATACACTTTAGCTTATAAAGTAATAATAAAGTAGGCAAGGAACTGACTTTCAAATCCCCGTGTATTTAGCAAAGTCTAATACTGTGTTTCCTTTAAGAGACTTATAAATAGGAAACACGTGCCACAATAACTCTGTGGCAAACAGCAACTGTTTCTTAAAAGTGTGCATTGATCAGAGTGACCAGAAATCTCCTCCTCTTAATGTCCAAAAGCAATCTTTATCATGTGGTTTTTTTTCCAATTTCTAGTAATATTTATTTTGCTACCTTTTTTATGAATGGGAATTCCTCACCATATCTGCAGGTTTCTTTTCCTAGCTTCCAGAGGAGCATCATGTTGAATGCTAAAGTTGATTTTTTTTATATATTCAGTGGCTAAAGGCCACAGTGGGACTGAACTAAATATTTCTAGGTTTGATACGGAACACATGCATACTAACTGCATGCAAGCGCTCATTAGATGTGTATCGTGGCTCTCAGCACAACAGGGTTGAGACTTTACTTAGTGTGTGACAAAAAAGAAAGTAATGTATTTTTTTCACATTCTACAGTATCAAAGATGACACTTTGTTTCTGAATCACTTAAAAATACTATTTAAATATTCCAGTTAGAATATGACAGCAATAAAATGCAGGGTTCAAGTCGATACTGTTATAAATGTTTCTTACATTGTCATCTAATGTATGGTATGCAATGCAGGTGTTTCCTGAGAAGCTGCCTTGTGTGGTGAAAAGAACTGCTGCTAGTGCTGGTATAATGTAAATAAAGGGTGGGGGAAAGAGAGGGAGAGAGGGAGGAAGGATAGCAGTCACCTTTTTATTACCCAGATGGGTTCAAAGTCAAGCTGCATATTTGTCTGCACAAATTTGTGTTCACTGCAGCAATATGTTACCAGTGATGTGGTTAAGGTTGACTTTTTAAATAGTGAATGTTAGAGTGGCTGCTTTCTATGGTGGTAGTAAGATGATATTTTTCTTGAACTTTCTACCACTTCACCTGTATATAGATAATCCCAGCTTGCCCCTAAAAGTCAGTTCATAACTGCATGTTCTCATGTTGAAACTTGTTTTATAAGGATCTCAGGCTTCTTTAAAATGATCAAACTGGATCATTTGAAGTGTCTTCTAACGACTGCCGTTCATTGAGCGTACTTGCTTGATTGTTTTAGGGGAAAAAAAATGAAATTTATTTCCTGAGGGGAAAGTCCTGTACAAGCCATGCGTAGCTATGCTTTCTTGAAGCAGGAAGACAAATCTTTATCTGCAGGAAGACCTTTATAAGAAATGGAATTCCAACATTTCAAACACCAGCACAAACTGTGGCAGTTTGCCTACGGTAGTGGGCCACCTAGCTGGTTGTACCAAAAGCAGGCAGCAGCAAATAGCCAAACTGTCCTATGGTGAGCAAGTTCCAAAATGGTATATTTTCTGTTTGAAAAGTGTTCCTCGGTATACAGTCTGTAAGCCTACAATGCCTTCTATGCTTTATAGCAAAAAATCTTCCAAATGAGGGAATTATTTTTCCACTCCTTTTGTCTTCTGGTGAAGGAATTCCAAGCAGCAATCCCTGACCTAAGTTTGTTGAAATTGCAGATACAGTTGTTTGCTCCATTTCTTGTGTTGAGAATGGGGTACAAATTAATCACAAATACACCCTTTTTTTTCCTTGGAGTTTGATATTTGAAATGGTGTTAAATTGCTCTAAATGAACTAGCACAGATTGGCATGAAATGCAGTGATGTTTTTGTCTTAAATTTTTGTTTAGCTCTGCTGGAAGAGAAGGATTTCACTCTGTTGAATCTATTGTTAGCCAGCAGATGAGTCTTAGTATTGGTGATGATAGCACTGGGAGTTGGTCCAATCTAAGTTTTGAAGATGAACATCCTGATGAGAGCAGCAGTTTTCTTCATCTCAGTGACAGGTGAGTTAGTGTAGTTAAACAGTTATCTTGACATCAAATAACTTGACATCAGCTGGTTTTCTCATGGGGCTTGGAGGAGAAGAGATTATTTTGTCTTCAACACAGAGTTTTTTATTAAAAATGTCTCTAATACTATGTTTGTGTTTTCTTACAAAATGTTGTTACCCATGAATGTTCATACTATACGCTCTAAAATATGTGGAGTGTACATTGTCATTGATGTCAAGGAGTCAACATCAAGTAAAACTGCTCATATATAATTTAGGTGTTAGCAAAAGATGCAGGCATTTTAAACACAGCCATCATGTGTTAAATACAACTTAAATGTACTTTTCGTAAATTGGGCTTGGAAATACTAAAACTTAATCATTGAGAATGTTTTATGTAAATTCATCTGTTCTTGAAAGCAAGTAATAAGAGCTTAATTTGCACAAGGAGCTTGAACACAGGTTTTTCTTTCTTGAATTTGTAACCTGTTCTAACTGATGCTAGGGGAGTATTTCTGTACTAACCATGAGCTTACAGGTGTGTAATACTGGAACTTACATGTTAAGGGTAGTAAATTTTTCCACAGAGCTTCTCACTACATTTCCCCTGGCTGATGGAAAACTAACAAAGATTAGAATGGGAATTGTAAAGAGCTCCAGTGTCTCTCCCTGTCGCCAGGGAAAATTGCATGGAGAGTTGTGGTCTGAATTTCTGTGTAAGGAATATATAAGGAATGAGTGAATTTAAGACTATTTAATTGATATACCACTTATGTTATACCACTTATGTTACTGTAAAAAGTTCAGCATTTCTGTTGAAGAATAGCAGAAATGGAGGAGAGCTTTTTTTCTTTTTAGTTAGTACTTCCAGCATCACTGAAATTAAAGAAAATATGGGACATATGCTTCGTTATGTAATGTACGGATAGGTTATTTGGCACCAAAGTGAAACTGCTTGCTTAAATGTCTACAGTATTTTTAATTTTGCTTAACTAAATATTTTAATCAAACCACTACTGTAATTTATCACTTACATAACTGAATAATTTTGTAAGAAAATACATTGCCTTAAAGTTATTTTAATAAAACATATCTGTTGAAGGACTGAAAATAAGTTAGCTGTGCATGAGGAAATTTAGGCTGTCGGGAAGAATATTCAACATATTGGCAGTTAGAAATACTGTAAAACATAAAGGTTAGGTGATGCTGGGGAAAAGAAAAAGTATAAAAAAATTGGTTTAATGCCCATTTGTTGTTTGCTTATCATCCCCAAAACATATTTAAATGAAAATAAGGTGATTACTGTGCAAAAAAATCTATGTCTCATTAGGAGAGGAATGACATTAGTTAGCATTTTACTTAGAGAAGGGGAGGCATAATTCAGATAGCATGGTGTTGACAGAAGAAACTGGCATGCACCAATTAGCCAGGTAGTTGTACAAAATTAGCTGTGAATCGGTAGCAGCACATGTGTTCGTGTTGCTGAGGTTTAGCAGAGCTGGGATTACTGCCCTGAGTAAAAAGATATGGGGTGAGGGGAGATCTGTAACAAAACAAGATTCAGTAATAACACCATTGTGTGGTTTTAATCTCAGCTGGCAACTGAGCCCCAGTGCAGCTGCTGGCTCACTCCACCATGGGATGAGGGAATCGGAAGAGTAGAAGTGAGAAAACTCGGGGGCTGAGAAAAAAAGAGTGTAATAGGATAGAGTAAAAGCTGCACATACAAACAAAAGCAAGGAATTCATTCACCACTTCCCATGGTCAGGCAGATGTTCAGTCATCTTCAGGAAAGCAGGGCTCCATCATGTTTAGTGGATACTTGGGAAGACAAATACCATCACTCCAAATGTCCTGCCTTCCCTTGTTTTTTCCCTTTTTCTTAGCATTATATGCTGAGCATGACGTCACATGATATGGAATATCACTTGGGTCAGTTGGGGTCAGCTGCTCCTGGCTGTGGCCTCTCCAACTGCTTGTGCACCCCCAGCCTACTTGCTAGTGAGAGGGTGTGAGGAGCAGAAGGGGCCTTGACTCCATGTAGGCACTGCTCAGCAATAACGAAAGCATCCCTGTGTCAACGCTGTTTTCAGCACAAATCCAAAACAGCCCCATATCAGCTACTGTGAAGAAACTTAACTCTACAGCAGCCAAAACCAGCACAACCATTTATGGAAAACTGTTATCATCAAAGAAAACAAAAAATTGCATGGCTGTGATGAAGATTTACTTCATTTCCTCTTTTTACTATAGACTCTTCTATTAAATAGGAAAATGCCATTCAGTCATAGAGGGGGTGTTCAGTATGTTGAACATTTGGGGGTTTGTTGGTGGTTTTGTTCCCTCCCCTCCTTCCCTCCTCCTCCCTCTTATGGTTAGGACCATCTGTTTAGAAAAATACTGCGTTGATTATATGTAAACCATGTCAATTTGAAACATTTAAATGTATTACCAGGTAGCATTGTTCCTCTGGCACCTATTTCTTAATGCAAGTGGCTTCCTTCTGTCTAAGAATCTGTCAGCAGTCTTGCTTGTACCATCCTTGAGGTACTAGGTATCAGCAGACTAATTTGTTTTTAGTGCTGGTACAATATAATTAAGTGGTGTAGTAGACATTAAGCAAGTTTTGTTTTCCCTTCCCCCAGTACTTTCCAGGCTGTTTGCAGTATTCAGTGCATATTGGTATTTGCGACTCGTTTAGCTGACATTTTGAAATTACCTTCATAATAACAAACCTAGAGATTCTATTAGTGATAGCTGAAATTGTTTTGGAACGCGGGATCATAATCTGGAGAAAACAACACGACAATACAAGCTTCAATGATCCAGTACAATTTACCTTGCTTTGCTTTATGTCAAGGGGGAAAAAAGACAGTTTTTTTGTAGTAGCTCTGTTGAAACAGTACATGCCCTCTGCACCTGAGATCGATGTAAAAATTGTACTTCAGTGCTTCACAGAGTATTAAATTGTGTGTAAACAAGAGACCAAGACAGCTTGGAAAGAATTATCAAAGCATGATCTCTGCAGTTCCATTTGAATGGAAATAGGAAAGAAAGTTCTCTTGGTAAAGTTGGTTCTGCAGGGGAATGCCTAATGTTAGTTAGAAGTAACATGGTCTTACGGTTTCTCTGCAGTTAATGTGTAAGTATAGGCACAGACATAGGCTTTTCTGTTGGGTGAATCAGAGCATCCAGGTTAGGTTGTAATTCAGAGCAGAGGCTTCTTGCCTTTGACTGTATGTGCATAATGCAGAATCTCAAAGCAGATTATCTGAGTTACAGTTTTCATATATACAGTATATATATCTTTTCAGTATTGTTTTTCCTGATGTGTAAATCCCCCCTATTTTTAAAAGATCAAGCTTGTAGAACAATTTCACAATTAAAAAAATTTGTTGTAAGAATTTCTTCTCATCAGGCTGTTGGAGATCACTGCTGGATTTTTGGAATGATAATGGGGGGCTGTTACTTGTGCAGTTGTCTTCACAGTGTATAATTCTATGAACTCTTAGTCCTTAAGCAAATATTATAGTTGCAATGCATATTCCTGTGAGTAATCATATTGAAATTGTTGGGCTTGTATTATACGAGCGAGTAATGTGTTTAGACCTGACGACAGAATTACTGCTAGCACTGATCTGGAAAATTAATGAGTGCAAATGAATGCTTCCACCTGTGTACTGAAACTTACCAGTTTTGCATTATTGTGCATATTGCTGCCTTGAATAGCACTGACAGTCATGTTTGTACTCTGTTCAGCAAACCTGTTCGGGAAGTTTCAGTGCTTTTTCATTAAGTGTCTTGACAAAACAGCTCTAAGGAAAATGAAGGTTGTAGTTTGAGCTATTGTTCTTTTCTAGTTCAGCTGTGTTCTCTTCTTCTCCTGGCAGTAATGGTAACAGCAGTAGCTGGAGCAGTCTTGGTTTAGAAGGGGATATGTATGAGGAGAATTTATCCTTTCCAACATCAGACAGGTTGGTTGAGTTGAGAAATATAAACCAGATGGGTTCCTCATAATTAATGCATGAAATCATCATTTTGAAAAATGAAAATATGCATATTTTTATGCTGATAAATTATTCAGACTCTTCTCACGTACTCACAATATGATTTTTTCATTAATTAATCCATACTGAATGGTTAAATTTTGCTCTGCTAAACTGATTAATGTGTTCTGCTTGCAAAATGAAAGGTCCCTTTTGTGCATGTTCTTGCTTGCAGTTTTACAAGTCTTTAGATTTACTTTTCCATGCCAACTAGAGCTTGCTTCCTACAGGATTTCTGATTTTTCCTTTATCTTGTGGAAATTTTCAAAGTTGCTTGGTAATTGATTTTGGTAGAACACTTTCAGCTTTGAATAACCTAGACCTGTGACATAAGATGGCTCAGCCTTTTCACATATGAAGCAAAACTAAACTATCCTCCTTAATAAAAGTACGTTTTCTTCTTATTTTAAAATGCCTTTATATTGCAGTCCTTTTTAATACCTTCTCTCTTCTCCCTTTTTTTCCCTAAGAGCAAATCTTATGAAGTTGATGATAAATCTAATTCCAACATGAAATGGTGTGAGAAGCAAGGCTTCTTTTCATGATCACTTCTTAATTCTTCCATGATCTTCTTGTCCTTAAACTTTCATTACAGTCTTAGGATTGGCTGCCTTTATTGTGCATATATTTGATTGCATTCATGTTTATGTTCTATTTTTAAAATAGTGATGGAACAGAAGATAAAGATGAAGACTCCAAGGATGCTGTAGAAGGTAATGTCAGTTCCAGCATATCATGCTGTTCTTGACCTGTGCACTCTACATGAATTATTTTATTAGTTCTTTGCATCTATAGTCTGCAAATCCAGGTGACAATCCTATTATCTGTATTTATCATAATGCATGTCAGGCAAGTATATTCTTGTATATATTCCTGTATATTCTTACATTGATACCCTACATACAGCTTTTAATGCACTGAAATTTACAGCCTTTGGGAAATGCCAGTCTCTGATGCTCACACTTTGCTTAATAAACTCTCATCAGCTTGTTGAAAGTGTAAATTTGTATGCATAGAATAACTTCTTTGTAAAATATCTGTTAAGGAGCCATGGCAATGCATCTGCATGGTTATGTTTGAGATACTGAAGAAGTGATTCAAACTGACTGTATTAGCCTTGGGAGAGGAGTCATGAGAAACGATAAAAACCTTGGATTTGATACATTTTCTATAATCTCTTCTGTTTTAGTATATATATGGGCCTGTCCAGAATCTTGTTACAGCTTTCTGGTTCGTAGAAGATGTCTGCACTGGTTCTGGTCTGACTGATGTGCCAAAGGTTGTTGATTCAGATGGGAAC
Organism: Neopsephotus bourkii; assembly: GCF_033783945.1. NCBI lineage: Eukaryota > Metazoa > Chordata > Aves > Psittaciformes > Psittacidae > Neopsephotus > Neopsephotus bourkii. The sequence goes on along the minus strand of NW_026902112.1, from coordinate 765,660 downwards.
AGCCTGAGTCTGTGAGGCTGATTTAAAGATGAGCAGATGTTAGAGCAAGTTGTGACTGAGCTTTTCGTTGTGTTGGGTATATTTTAAAAAGGAGTATTTCAAGAAACCTCTGCTATCCTCTGTACAGAAGGTATTCAGTCATGTTGTGCATCTTTAGTCTTGCTGTAAGCAGAAAGTGGTTCTTTCTTTAGTTTTTCAGGGTTCTTTTGTTTTTCAGGGTTTTTTTTCTCTTTTTTTTTCTTCTTTTTTTCAAGCTCCTGAGTAAATATATGGAAGTGAATCACATGTCTTAATTTTATTCTTCTTAAATTCAGATCTGACTATAAGGTTAGAATGAAAACTAATTTTTTGAGTAATTTCCTCCAAATAATTAATTTTTTTTTTTTTTTGGCTTTGTAGGTTTCATTCAGGTTATCAATATACTATTGCTTTCTTTTGGTCTCAAAAAACCTGTAGAATCTCAAGTGCTCAAGTTGCGTGATTAAAATAGCGCTTGATTTTATTTCTTTACACAGTTTAGGTGTCTCCTGGAGTGCAGCAGACTGTTTTATACTATAGTTTATATTAAGGAATTTTTAGTGAATTTTTTCCAGTTTAATTTCTTCACCGTTTCACTACTGTTTTGAAAAGACTGTTTCTGTTACTTTCATTGTTGGACCGTTTAAAGAATATTATAGGTAGAAAACCTGCATACCTGGTCTTGCACATTTGGAAGCTCTGTTCATATAATACCTGGAAATGTCTGTCTTTTTCTAAGACATTAGAACGTTCTAAGCACGTTGTTCACCAAAGAATTTGAAACAAAGCCTTGTTATTGCCAAATGTACATCTGTTTTATAAGCACGTAAAAATTTCCCAGTCATACATTGCCACAATGCTTTCCATCCACTAAGTGTCATTAAATTTTTGATACTTGGTTCTTTCGCCTATAAAGATCTAAGATTTTGGGGGTCCTAGAAAAATAGTGTTATCATCCGAAAGCACACTTATGTTGACCATTCCACTAGATCATTTTATTTTTTACCTCCTGGGGGAATCTTTCATCTTGCTTAACTTTGCCAGTTAGGACTGAATACCTTGTATACGTCAGTTTTCATAAGCTTTATTGGAAGAGTAGTGAGACTAAGATAAACTGCACATGAACATATGTTTTTATCGTGAACATATAATTCCTTTGTTCTAGAGAGTTAAGTCCAGAAGAAGAGACTTCTAAAACAACTTGGAGAGCACTGCGTATATGCTTAGTTGATTCTGAGAGCGTGATAAAGGATTACTGGGGTAGCTGGATACCAAAATTCAGTGTGGGAATGGAAGATGACAGTTTTCTCTGTGTTACTAATGCAACTGTTCTTTCAATACTGTGTTAGGTTTTGGAATTAAGCTGTAAAGGAAGCATGGAAAAAATTGGATAGGCCTCAGTAAAAACAAGCACTATATAACCCAGAGGCAGTCTGATCAGTCTGCTGTACAGGAAGGAATTCTGAAATGCACACTTTAACAAAAAATTAGTAGATGAAGGCATAGGAAAAAATAGTGGTTGGAGATGGAAACGAGTGATGGACAATGTGAGAGAGAGACATTGCTGTTCAGTTTATGAAGGGCTGTTTTAGATTCCTTGTACTTTGGAAAGTTTAGATGTCTTTTAATCCTCAGGTGTGTTTGCATGTACCTGCATGATAAACAGTATATGAAAGTACAGAAACACTTCAAACCAGCATGATGTTTTTCTTTCATATTATCTGTGTGTACTAAATCGAGATTTTTAAGATAACACAGTCTAAACACTAACAGAGACTTTTGAAAAAACTTGAAGCTATAGATTTGATGATTTTATTTTTAATACTAGGTTTGGAGCAAATACGGAAGACTTTAGCAATAGCGAATATTGATCTGGAACCAAATCTAGTAGACCCCCAGCTCAGAGCAGCACTTCAGTGGCTGGCAGCTTCTGAAACAGAGGTGTCCAATCTTCACTTTCGTGACACTGCTACGAGGGAATTTGCCTTTGTAAGTACTTGGGTTTGATGGGTTGTGGGGAAGAATTAGCTTCATTTCTGTTTGCTGTGGTACAGCAGCTGCTCCTACTTTATTTGCCACTCAGTAATAGTGAGATACCACTGTTGAGGTAAATCAGTATTTAAACCATGAGAGGTCAAAGTGGAACAGCCAGTTTAGCATATACCATTCATAAACCAGCATTAATCAAAGATGAGTTAACTTGTGAAATAAGTTATTTTCCTTGTTTTACTCCAAATGGGATACAATTACAGCATTTTTGTTTCGTGAAAAATATATCTTTCCCCCCCCAAACATTTTTTTAACTTAGTATTTAATGAATCTGAGAACTTCGTCATGCAAATGAATTTCTAAATTAATATGTTCTGCCTCAGGTTTTTTTACTAGCAAATGCATGTTTTCTTATTAAAATTAGGTTCTAATTAAATATTACATATGCTTTTATTCCGGAAGCAACTACAACCAAAGCTATTACAGAAGAAGGTTCAATTTAATTTTTAGGTGCCTTTATTTGGCTTTATAGATGGAATTAAATATGTGACCAAAGAGAAAGCAGAAGTTTAAAGAATTAGGCTTTAGCAATTCGGGGAGGGTCAGTATTTTGGTACGTGTACTAACCTGAGTATTTCCATCACAAACATAGAGGAGAAACATTCCAATAAATCATAAAGATTATTCCTCTGTGGCTCCACACCAAACTGCACATGACATGACAATGTGGCATTTATTGCATTTGACCTATTTTTTTTTTTTAATCTTCTACTATGGAGTTATTTTAACATTACCTGGATACTGAAAGGCTAACTGAAAAGATATACAGGCATTGCCTCAAATGATGAGGTCAATAGAACTGATAAGTTATCAAAAGATTCTTATTTTGTGGCCTGGTAATGTGAAGAAATGTTAATGTAATGCCATTAGTATGTTTTTAGTAAATAAGAACTTGGCAAAACCAACTTCACATGCGTATTAGTTTATTACGGGCAGATGCCAGCCTTATGAAGTTTAACCATGCTGAGTGCAAGGTCCTACACCTGGCTCGGAGCAATCCCAGGCACAGCTGCAGGTGGGGCAGAGAAGAGATTCAGAGCAGCCCTGTGGAGAAGGACTTGGGGGTGTTGGTCAGTGAGAAACTTGACATGAGCTGGCTTCAGTGTGTGCTCGCAGGCCAGAAAGCCAACCGTATCCTGGGCTGCATCAAAAGGAGCATGACCAGGAGGTTGAAGGACGTGATCCTGCCCCTCTACTCTGCTCTCATGAGATCTCACTTGGAGTATTGGGTACAGTTCTGGTGTCCTCAGCATAAAAAGGACATGGAACTGTTGGAGCAAGTCCAGAGGAGGCCCACGAGGATGATCAGGAGACTGGAACACCTCCCATATGAAGATAGGCTGAGAAAGTTGGGGCTGTTCAGCCTGGAGAAGGCTGTGTGGAGACCTCATAGCAGCCTTCCAGCATCTGAAGGGGGGCTATAGGGATGCTGGGGAGAGACCCTTTATTAGGGACTGTAGTGATAGGGCAAGGGGTAATGTGTTTAAACTTAAACAGGGGAAGTTCAGGTTAGATGTAAGTAAGAATTTTTTCACTATGAGGCTGGTGAGGCACTGGAATAGATTGCCCAGGAAAGTTGTGAATGCTCCATCCCTGGCAGTGTTCAAGGCCAGGTTGGACAGAGCCTTGAGTGTCATGGTTTAGTGTGAGGTGTCCCTGCCCATGGCAGGGGGGTTGGAACTAGATGATCTTAAGGTCCTTTCCAACCCTAACTATTCTGATTCTGTCATAAGGAAGGTAAAGTTTGTTCTTGGTTTTGAAATTTAGCATTGAGTCTTCAACTTGGTGCTTTCCAAAGATCAGATCATCATTTCTGGAGAAAAGGGAAGTGATTGGGAAGTAGAGGTCAGTATGACAAAATAGACTCCCAAACTTAGATCAGTGTGTGCACCTGTGGTGCTTAGTCACTATAGACTTGTGTTAAAGAGTGTGAAGGGTGCCTAGAGGTCAGTCCAGATCATACCTGGGCTGAACTTTCCTAGGAGTGGCTTTTCCCTTTCTCACCCAGAAGAAGAATGCTGGCTATACTGGCTACGCTGGCTTTGTTTTTCTTTTGCCTGTGTAACTGTGTGCTATACGTATTTGATCTCAAGAGTAGGAAGTCTTGCATTCTTACTTAAAATAACTCAGAAAATTGGGAAATGTGTTTTGGGCAAGTCGAAATACATCCCCTGTGCTCCTTTTCTGGAGGCTGGTATGTTTTAGAATTATTTCAGAAATATGTTTTGTTGTAAATAAGTTCTAGCGGAGTGAAGTTCATGCTTTCATAAACTTGAATTTTAATTTTGAGAATACTTTTCTCCATTTCTGTTTTTATTTGAAACTTCTGGTTTCGTCCTTATATTCATACGTTCCTTTCCTGTTGCATTTTGTAAATGCCTTAACATAAAGAAGAAAATACTTCACTTTTTGTTATCACGTGCCTGCTCAGCATTCTCTGAAGTTCTTTTGATGTAAATGAGTTTGGTTTAGTGGCTACACTCATTCTGACCTCATGAGTTCATTTTGCAGTCTTTTGGAGATCGATTAATCTATATCATGCTTGTCATATGTGAATTGCAGCATTGCAAATACTCAGGCAAAATAGTGGTGGGACCCACAAGTGTTAGTAGTAATCTCCTTTGTGTGTGTGTGTATGAGAGACTGACCTGTATCTTATACTGCAACATAACGTAGGACAAAAAACAGATGGCAGGTGCCTCTTTTTCTTTATTTATTTTTTTTTCCTGAGTCTCTCGTTCTTCTGCCAGCTGTGTCTTAGTAGATTTCAAAACTATGATGCTACTGTTTGACCCAGTGCCTGAAGATACGCAGGAAAGATGTTATTAGCTGACTGTGTGGCTGAACGCCACTATATCTGCTCTCATATACGGAGATGAGCATTGTAGAAAATAGCAGTGTCTATTATCTATGCACTCCTAAAAATTATAGTATTTTTGTACTTGAGACTTCTGTCATAAATAGACACTGAGCTGACACGTAAAGATAAAACAGAAGACCTTCAAGCATGTAGTAATCATGCTATCCTGAGAATGTTACAATAGTTAATTGATTCACTTAGGTTTATGGATTAATTTTTAGTTCTCCAAATGCATTATGTTAAAATGAATTCGAATCCTGTTGTTCCCTGCCCCTCCGGGTGGCAGGGAAAGATTACCTGGATTTTATTCCATCCCATTTCATAATTAGAATCATCTCTGACCCAAACTGGGGATTTTGTATTAGGAATGGTCATTGTCAGTTCTGTCACTTGTGAAGCTAGACAAGCACCTCCAGAGGGCACTGCAGCCCAGCAGAAAACTGAACTGACCTCAGTTTACTGGTTTCTCTCCAGCAATGGGGTTTTGATTATCTCATAGGTACTTTAGTAAGTACCTCAGTTACGTGGGGAGCAGACCTGGGCTTTAGATCACATTGAAAACAGTAATTTTCACTGTAAGCAGTTAGTGGGTTCTGGAAGGGAGGAAAGGCTTGTGTTGGCTGATTGCAGCAGGGTAATGAGCCACTGATGTGGTTGTGTAAAAGACAAAAATACCCCTAGCATGTACTGGGCAAAGTACTGCTTGCTGCAAGTGGGTATGAACTCTTACTTAAGGATACATGTTATTCTCAGGAAGGCAGAAGGAAGAACTTACCTACCTATGTATGAAACAAAAAAAAGCTAGAACAAGGAACCAGTAAATTAGAAACTTCTTTGAGAAGCCTGACAGGGTGGATATTTAAGTGCCCAGATTAAAAAAACATACATATGCAGTTTTTAATCAGACCTCATCTAGATGTTTTAGGATTACTGATGTCTGTTTTGAGTAAACCCCAATATTTCATTTGTCTGTCAGTAAGAAACAGATTGGTCAGCTAAAGAAATAGTGGGAATGAACTTTGAACTCCAAATTAAAATATAAGGATTAGTAAAGCCAGATGCCAGCTCTGTCATCTGACCATCATGGTATCTTCTTCTTTGGACAGAATTTTTATACTGTATTTGCTGAAGGTCTTTGGATGTTAGCCAGACTTGCCTCTGGCATAAGAAAAATGGCTATTCTTCTATAACCAACCATTGACAAAATTGCCTGCTGTGTTCTTTAAAACATACCTTTTGTGCTCTCTTCTGAAATTCACAAAAATAACTACAGATTTGAGTCTCCTTTTACATAGAAAACATGTATTTTTGTCACTCAAGAAAAGTGTTCAAGGATACATTGTACTCAGGATTAGAGAGAATCTTCTTCGTTCGTGCAAATAAATTGTTTGCTCAAAATATTAGTTGTTTTATGCATATTTTCATGTCACATTTTTGTCAGCCGCCTTGTTGCAGCTGCAACGTCGCCTAAGTGAAAAAGCAGACAGAGATTGTCTTCATTTTTTTAATGGAATTTCATATTGCCACTTAATAGATCTCCTAGAATCATAGGACGGTTAGGGTTGAAAAGGATCTTAAGATTATCTAGTTCCAACCCCCCCTGCCATGGGCAGGGATGCCTCAACCTACACCATGTCACCCAAGGCCCTTTCCAACCTGGCCTTGAACACTGCCAGGGATGAAGCATTTACCAGTTCCTTGGACTACCCATTCCAGTGCCTCACCAGCCTCACAGTGAAAAACTTCTTACTTACATCTAACCTGAACTTCCCCTGTTTAAGTTTAAACTCATTACCCCTTGCCCTATCACTACAGTCCCTAGTAAAGGGTCCCTCACCAGCATCTCTATAGCCCCCTTCAGGTACTGGAAGGCTGCTATGAGGTCTCCACGCAGCCTTCTCTTCTCCAGGCTGAACAGACACAAGTTTTTCAGCCTGTCTTCATACAGGAGGTGCTCCAGTCCCCTGATCATCCTCGTGGGCCTCCTCTGGACTTGTTCCAACAGTTCCATGTCCTTTTTCTGTTGAGTACAACAGAACTGCACACAATACTTCAAGTGAGGTCTCACGAGAGCAGAGTAGAGGGGCAAGATCACGTCCTTCAACCTGCTGGTCATGCTCCTTTTGATGCAGCCCAGGATATAATTGGCCTTCTGGCCTGTGAGCACACACTGATGCCAGCTTGTGTTCATTTTCTCATCGACCAACACCACTTCACTGAAGGTTGTTTATGGCAGTTTTTAAACTTAATGCATAGAATGTCATGGTAGGGGCTATAAAGGGCAATAAAATTCTACAGTTCCAAAGGATAAGTAGGATGTCTAAATTTTGTTTGTTAAATGGAACACTGGCATTTGTCCGGAAAGGTACAGAGAATAAAGTTCATTTGGGTGGATGCTGTTGGAGTTTTGATTTTGTTGGTGTTGTTTATTTATATATGTTTTTTAACTAAAAGGGGTTTTTTACTCCTAGAGAAATTTGCAGATTCATCCTTGTCTTATGATAGACTTTCTTCCATATAAAGCTGAACTTGACAAATAAGCAAAGGAAGATTTTATTTTTTTTTGCTTGGATCCTGGGAGAAAAAAATGTTTTCAGCTACACTGATCTCTGCTCCCAAGTGGTAGTTTAACTTAATCCTCACCTTTTCCTCTTCCCCAAGATGTTATAATTTCCCAACCCTGGAGACACTGTTTTCCTTGAGGGTAGCATCTGTGTCACCCAAACCACACTATATGTTGTGAAAGGAAAATCCACATCCTTTTATTAAGACTGAGTTTTGTCTTTTTATATGTGCACTATTGGCATGGGAGGGGTGGCAAATGTCTTAATCTTGTGTTTAGAATTTCCTGTTTTCTGCAGTCTTGATGAACCACAGACCTCATACCTGTGGCACCACATCATTTGAAAATGTTGCTCCCTCCAAAAGAAAGTTTTGTGAAAATTGCCCTAAAGAAAGATTCTTGCGGAAGGTTTTGTTTTCGTAGATGTGGGAATAACGATTAACTCATTACAACTGATCTCTTCTGAGCTAACATTTCAAGAATAACTTCTGTAACTGCTAATCAGGATGTGCCGGTCAAAATATTTTGCTTTGTGTTCCCCTGTTTCCCCTTTAGCTTTCCAGAAGACTGCGAGAAAGAGATTGGAAAGTTGGAGATCTCTTGCAAGCTGTGCTGAAATATTGTGAAATGATAGAGAAGGCGTCTGATGGAGAGCAAGCTCCAAATAAGTCTTTGGTTGGATGGCTTCTGGAAAACATCTGAAAACTCCAAAGATGTAGCAGTCTTCACTTCATTCCTCTTTTTAAAGGAGACAGGAAGAACACAGAGATGTAAAGTATAATTCAGCTAATACATGTTCAAGTAATTGTCAGCATTCAAAAGACGTTGAGGTGAAAGTCAAAATAGCTGTGCTGTGCTTTGTAATACTGTGTACATGGTATGTTTATTCAGTCCATAATCGGTATTGTCTACCCATGCATAACTTGTATTTACTCCTGTGTTCAGAACATTGAAATATTTATGGAAAGAATCCCTTGTCTATGATAGCAGTTCAGAGGAGACAGTCTTTGAGACATGATATTCAGCATTCCTGATGTGCCAGGATAGCTCTTTTTCCCACATGTATGTGTGCTATATTCACAGTGGGACTAGGAGCACTGGTGTTCTGCAAGAATCTGTTCTGGAATACCTTGCTGCAGACAGTGGAAAAAAATCACCAACATTGGCCAGGTGTTATGTGCCCAAGGACACTATTGCCAGGAATAGAATCGTGACCTACCCAAATAGCCTGTTAGTACAGCCTGGCTTCTTATAAAGTTTAATTTTATGTGAAGATGTGTGAGTCTGCTCTGAAACTGTTGAGGTGCAAATACGTGTTCCCTGTTGTTGACTACTATAAAGCTTGTAACTTCTGGTAGAAGGGCAGAGTGGGTTGCTGAGCATAGTTTCATACATAACTCTTCAGCAAGGTTCCTGAAGCTTGCCAGTCAAGTTTAAATTGCTAAATTTCTTACTGCAGCTTTTTGTCTGCAAGAACTTTCATGCCATTGATTCTGTGTTGAAGAATTTGTGTATTGGCCTCTCACGTAGATGTGTTAAAAGTAGCAGAAACTTCTGAGGATTTTAGCCATCTTTTTTGACTAGTCTAATTCTTTATTTCTTAGCCTCCATATAGGAATTTTCTTTGCAGTAATAAAGAGAATTCTGTTACTCAGTGAACACTTAGGTGTTTAGCAAAGAAAGCTGATTAAAACATAAAGGGGAAATTTCTTGCAAATGGCTTTTTAATTTTTCTCAACTACCTTCACTGAATTTTTTTAAAGGTGCTTTTAATCAAGTCTTTTTAGCAGTCTAATCTGGTTTTCTCAGCAGCGCTGCTGACTTGCCTTTCTCTCTGAAGGGAAATCTGGATCTTTACATATCCTGTGGTTTGCAAATGTTTTTTGGGTTTTGCTTTTGTGTTTTTTTTTTCAACACATCCTTTGAGAGAAGAAGGCACTTGCTGGTAATTACAAGGTTTCCACGTCAAAACTGGTATCACTTGAAAGAAATTCATGGAGTCTTACTTATTTTGGATGAATAGAAGCATCTTAATAGCATTTTTGTAGAAAAATATGATGTTGATGGTGCACAACCTTGTGATCTGAAGCAAGGAGAGATAATGTCTCTGAATCTACTAATGAGATTTAATGCATATGTACAGTTCTAATTTCCCATCTGCCAGATCACTATGAGGTGTCACAATGGTAAACTCAGGAGCACTCTCCTTGCAATATCTTTGTGTTTCAGGAAGGCATTCCACTGGTCTTTTTACGGACGCTTGCCTGGTTTTAGGCCTCATTTGTCATGTGGATTTCTGCCTTGGATCTCACAAAGTTCATCTTTCTCACAAAGTTGAAGATTTTTTAATGGTTTTGCTTATGCACATACACATGTGCTTATACGTGTATGTATGTGTATGTATATGAGATATCACCAAAATGAACTTATAATATAAATTTTTACCACTAATTTAAAATTCTGTTATGTTCATTGTGTATTACCTCACTTCATATATCATTTCATGGATTGAAAGCTCTATGTATGCCATCTGACAAAAAAGACCAAAAACCATTGCAAGGTCTTTTGTCTTGTTATAGCTAATATAATGCCAGGTGTCAGGAATTGTTTCTCTCTATAGCCCAAAGTAGTTTGGGGGGAAGAAGCCGTCTTAATTCTCGTATTTGGAAGATGGGGCTAATAACACATATTTTTGAAAAGGTGTACAAAGTTGTTAGGATCTACCCCCCTCTGCATTCCTTGTTTTTTAAGGTTGACTTTCAGTGTTGTTTCAGTCAAAATTTGGGAACCAGACTCTGGCTGTAACTTCTACCCTTTAACGCAGAAATACTGTACTTGTACAAATTTACCATAAAATTGAAATATCAGGAAAATAAATACTCAAAGCAGTGCCTCAGGACTAAATTTTGCTCTGGGTTTTGGACCCTTCCATTCTCACCAAGTGGAATTTCAGGACATGAGGATACAGTAGTACCAGTACAGTGTTTTGTATATGTCCAAAACCAGAGAAAGGTCCTGAAGGCACTGCAGGTGTACAGAGCCGTACATTAGAAAAAAACACACCAAAAGAACAACACCACAGGAGCAGCCATTTTTTAACTGATTCATACAATGTGTTGGATTTTATAAACTTGGTGACGTGGTTTTTCTTTTTAATTCTCTGGAGAAAAGCAGCAGATTGTGTGATCCCCTGAACTTAGAACTATTCAAAAAGTGAAGTAGGCAATAATTGCATTAAAACTTATTTTTATAAATGGAATCTTGTTTTCAGACTGGATCAAATATATCACATCAGTTGGTGTTATATTAAGGAAGAAATTGATTTATTAGCCTCTGAGGAAAGTGGCATAGTTTCCAAATTTACATGGGAAAAATGTGTTAGAAAATACTTTTATTTTTACTTAAACCAAACCAGTTTTCTCTAAAAATTGTTTAAAGCTTATTCTGGGTGGCTTGATTTTTCTCCTTGGGTGTCAAAATTGGGATAGTGTTAAACTAGCCTGGCAAAATTGTTATGATTTTGTAATTTTAATAGTTTTTGGGAAACCTTATTCTGGCTGTATCTAACTGGTGCTGTCTGCCATATTAGTGTGGAAGCTGGTTTTTTTTTTTGCTAATGCAAGTCTTAAATTATGCTATTACTGAGTTAATTTAAAACTCCTGGCCACAAACACAGAAATGTAAATGAAAAGTGTAGAAATATGAAGGACCACATTTTGGTCCATTTAAACCAGACAACTGTGCTTTGTAAACAAATGTAGGAAGGTAGAGTTCATTTCATCTTGCGTTTTTTCTGATGGGAAACCTGACCTGGTAATTCAACTTTTAAGTTGAGGGAAATGTATACAATGGTGTTCTGGTTCCAGAAGACTCTGTTGCTAGCACTTCATAAATACACTCGGTGTTCTGAAAAATGGAAGTGTTCAGATGAGTTGAGAGATTCTGTAGGAAAAGCACTTTGAAGTTAGTCCCTCTAGAAATTAACAGTTGAAAGTGGCCATATTTAAAACAGGTTTAAGCGTTCAGAACGTAAATAATACATAAATTATATGTACATAAATAATACAGAAGTATGCATAAAGCCTTAAAATAAAACCCAAACAAAACTCAGACCTAGATGCTAAAATTAAAGAGGATTTGCTGTTTTAAAATAAGAATGTGAAGAAGTAGCTAAGGCAATGTACTTAAATGCCATTTGTGTAGTATCTTTGTTCTTAAGTTTTAAAAGATTGTGTAAGGTTTTTTTAAAACAACCAAAAACCAAAATCTCAGCAACCCACATTCCGAGACTAATGAGGTCTCTCAAAAATGGTATCAATTTTAAGTGTTTCATTTTCTAATCTATCTTTGTCTGGGACCTTTTCTATAAAGAGACACTTATGGTTGGAGATGGGAACACAATAAGTAGTAAACACTGTCACCAGCGCAACCCCCCCTAGTTTTACACAATTGATTTACAAGATTCAGGAATGATTTCAATGTAAGAATTTTGGCTTTTCAGCAAGAGCCACTACTGTCGAGCATTTGCTGTGCTTGAGCTCTGAAGAGGCAAGTACAGAGCCCAGCCACTGTAGTCACTTTATTTTGTACCATCTTTGTACATTCCTGTTGTATAGCTGGAGTTGTAGTTTTAGAAGGCCTTTGTTCTGTTGTAATGTCTGAATAGTATTTAATACTAAAATTTATTATAATTTGCTGGAACTGCTGCTTGTTTGTGCAGTGTTACAGTAATTCACAGCCCAGTTAGTGATGCAATTGTATACCAAAAGCAGTTTGAATAACTATAAATGTTTATGTAACTGTACTCAATGAATATGAAGGTCTTGTACTGTATAATGGTGACGAGTTTTGCCATTTTAGTAATTTAACTATATTCAGTTTTCAGATTATGAACTCCAGGTTGCACTAAATTTGTGCTTGTTTTAGCAGTGGCTTAAAATAAAACACATTTCACTGGCTTCAGGAGCACTGTTATTTCTTTTAAATTCATGGAATACTATTTTTCTTTTCAGCTAACATTGGTCTTGGTCAGTGGTTGCTTGAAGAATGGTATAGTAAATAGTGCATCAGTAGATGGCATACTTCTTACAGAATTAACTTGGTGTACAGGAGGAATGTGAGAACATTGTTGTACCAATTTTGGGTTGAAAGGTAAAGCCATAGTTCCATTTACATGAAGTAAGGCATTGTTTGGGTCCTGTGAGGAGAGATTGGGTGAGAAATCCACCCTAATACTTCAACACAAGTAGGGTGAAATAAGTGGTTTACCTCAATCTGAACTTGCCTAGAAACTAGGTTAGGGAAGTTGGATTGATATTTCCATGTGGACTGAAGTTGGTCTTTGGCACATTGATCAGTATTTGGGGAACCAGCATAAAAACCAGCTTGAGTGTTCTGGACAAATGCAAGCATACACTGCTAATAAAAATTTTGTATGAATCATGAAGTTTCATACGCTCATTTAGAATCCTCAAATGTTTTGGTATCTTGTGGAATCTATCAAACAACATATTGTCTGGTACCCCAAAATAGTAATGCTGAGCAGAGATATTGCGCACAGATACGGTTTCTAAGATTTAGAAGAGCTGCTACTGCAAATAGCAAATAGTCTGAATGTTTTTTGATGAATATGGTATGAATCTACTAATCTCAGCTGGGTTTCATTTCAGGAATTAAGAAATTTTTGCTGAAGCTACTTTTAATCCAGCAAGCATGCACAATTCTTTTTTTGCAGTGGTTTAAAGGAGTTTTCTGTAGTTTTACTTCCAAAAGGAGTGTTCTTTTGTTACATTACCCTGTTTCAGGGATTTTCTTTTGTCTCACATTCAATCAGGTAGAAAATACATGTTAACTGAATCAAGTAAACATTTACTCTTAAAATATTGTATAGCCAAAAAATGATGGGTGGCAAGTTTGGGAACAAAAAAGGAGATCTTTGTGAAGGGGGAGAGGATATTCATGTGGAAGATTAGTCTGAGCTTTTTTCTTCCTGCCTGGACTTTATTTTTCTTTCTTTCAGCAGTCTGGTTCTGGCTGGCTTTATTCAACCACAGAACAGTATCCATGCACTTTGTTTAACCTTGGTGTATTAAATTGAGAGTTAAGTCTCCAGCTATTCTGTAGTCTTCGCCCAACATGTGTGCTGCTCCTGCTGCTGTTGCTCAGACCTATGTCTCACTCCATAGCCTGAGCTTCTGGTGTGACTAAATTCTGTGCTGGTTACTGCTCTGAGCCTCTGATTGGAAGCTGGCTACAGAAAGTGAGTCATGCCAAGGCTGAGGAAATGCACCCAGAGCACTAACCTTACTGGTTATTGAGCACCATATTAATCAAATGCTGTCTCTTCCCCTGCTGTTAAGGCAAACCACAAAGCTTGTGACTGCTTGGGGCAAGGGAACTAACCATGACAAGCATGAGACTATGCCTGTGGTCAAGGTACAGGCTATCTAGTCCATGACCACACAACACCTTTCCACGGGAATTGCAGACTGAAATTGGGCCCTTTATGTAGTCCAAATCCATAGGCTGTCTTGCCTTCGTTCCTCCAAAAGTTGCTACTGTTTCTAGGACTGTGAAGGAGCTTTGTGTGTGTATATGAGTGAGTTTGTTTTGGTTTGTTTTTAATGAAGAATGGGAAAAGAGAACGTTTGTACGACTCACTTCACTTGGTTTCCTGAAGCTCTAGTGCTTAGGCCAGGAATAAGATCAATATCAAGAAAAGAAATTGTGTGATAATGTGGTATTTTGTTTTTCTGCCATTTGCCGTTGTAGCCCACTTATTGCCAATCTCTTACTTTGTACAGCCTCCACCTAGTGTGACTTCCAAGTCTCCTCCTACGCTTTTTGTGTGGCTGTTGGTAGTTTCTGCTTTTTTCTGACCCTTGTCCACTCTTGCAGCATGGCTCTTCTCTTCTGCTTCTTTCTTGACCCTACTCTGCTGTCCTGATGTGACTTCTGGCCTTATTCTTGGCTGGTGGAAGTGGTTGAAAACCAGCAAGGGGAGTCTTCTGAGCTGGGAGACTATGGAATAATGCTTGCCTACCAGAAATCATCAAGCAGTGAAGAAGAGCTAAACTTGCTTTTGGCTGAGTTTTTCACTCCTGTAGGAAAGTAATCTGTGGTTGCTTTGGTTTGGAACACAGCTTGCTGCTTGCAAAACCCTTAGATTTTATGCTGATCTGAAAGCAGCTTTTTAGCTGATACTGAAGTATAATGTGACTCTAGCAGTGTTATTCGTGCAGATGTGTATTCAGTGTGCTGCATAACAGCAGCTTCCAGACACAGGCAGGGCAAAACCCATTCCTTTTGAAAGCCGGCAAAATCCAAGTTGTCTGTCACACATCAGGTCTCAGTTTAGATGGATAGTAACTTTTACGGATGGACAGTCTCTGTTTCTGAGAATAACTTGTTTTCATAATTATTGCCCCATAATACTGTACTCTGAGAAGATGCTGAAGCTGATTAGATCAACCACACAAAATGAGGCGTACTATTCATGCTGCTACAAACATGCTAACATGGTATGGACAAAAACACAACAAAGAGCCAAATTCTTGTGCTGGAAGTTGCAGATTTAGAAGAGACGAATAATGTATCCCTAGGAAACTAAGATATGACTCTCTGGAAGCCAGCCTGTTAAAGGTTACCGGAAAGTTGTTGTGTAGAGAAATTGTGTCAACAAATGGCAATATGCAGCTGTCCTGTAGAATGCAACTCTTTGCAGTATGTTATGCAGTATGTATCAGAGAGGAGTTAAGAGTTCACAGCTAAATCTATTGGAGTTGAAAGGCACTGGGCATAAAAGAGGTTCCAAGCTAACTGTTGCAGGGCTGTGAGATGTTTAGCTAATATTTCTGTAGCAACAGATCATACATATTTGTCACCCTGTTAGGTCACTTAATTTGAATATAAATTAATTGCCTGCCAACTGCCTTCTGTTTGTAGGTCCAGTATTTAAACACATACTTGTGTCATAGATTCAATATCTGTTTTTATATTTGCAGTATTGGACTGAAAATGACGAACACTCCTTGTATTTGCCAAATTCCCCAATAGTTAGCATTTTTCTCATCCTTCCAAATATAATAAATTAAGTATTTTACAATTTCTTATTCTTTAATATAGTTTGAAAATGGTGTGCCTCTTCAGGCAAATCCAAAAATCATTCAGATACTGCCCCAAACTGGTTTGCAGGTAGTAAAGCCCTCATAAGCTGGAAGATGAACACGTTGTAAGAGAAATACCCGTGTCTGTTTTGGAAACCTTTCTGTGGTGAGTAGTAAGGATGAAATGTCTCTTCCTGTTCTAGATGATGACTTACGTTCAAGGTAGTAGCAAACCCGTGGCTATTTGGCCAGAAGGTCTCAGAGTTCCCAAAGGTAACATGAGAAATGCAAGGATTTAAAGTTGCATATGATGGTATCCTCAGTATTGTTTTCCCAAGATAAACATTGGCATAAAAGCCAGAGCAGTGAAGAGCGCACTAAGGTGATTGATGTCTATAGTGTTACGCTTGGCTGGAATAAGGGAATACTCCACACAGCTCTGATATGGGACTCCTGGCAGTTTTTTGGGTATGTGTCCTGTCTTATGCCTCTTTGTTTCTCATTTTGTGAAGCTGACTGAGACTTTCTGCCCTTTGCACAGGGAGCTAGTAGGAATTGTTTCCCTCTCCATATGAAGGAGGAGTCCCCTGCCAAGCCGAATTTGATTGATGAGGCTCCAGGGAAACAGGACATGAGCAGAGGGAGATGTGTGAAAAATAGATGTTAACAGGCATGTTAGGAGCTGGTCATGGATTAATTGAGGTGCACATAGCTAATTCAACAGCTAATTAACCATCTCTTGAGAAGACCTAAAGTAACCATTTCAGAATTGCAGTCCTCTCCCACTGAGAATGTACTGGTTATAGAATGCCACAAAATTGTAGTTTCAAAGGTAAAAATGTTCTTTATGTTTGAAAGAAAAAATAATACTGTAACTATAGTTATATAAATAAATGGGTGCTATTTCCTGCTTGGTGTATGGGAGTTCAGATTGAAAATGCTTCCTGTTAGTCTTAAAATGTGTTCTAATGCCTAAAGCTCCTTGAGAGAATGGTTCTTCATACACTTGTGAGCAGAAGGGAGGCCTTTGGGATGGTACTGAAGCACGGATACTGGCAACAAGGAGATAAAACCATCCTGGCTGTGCTACTCACCTGGCAAATACTGTGTTCTCAAGAAAGCCACAAAAATGTTTTGAAGAAAGCAGCATAACCACTCTCCTGCTGGTGGTTTGGTGAACCTCACGAGGCGGCCCACAATCGGATGTCAGCCATACTTTCCAAATGGCAGTTGGGCTGGTCAGTGGTTTGACATGGAGTGCAGCCAAGCTTGTGCTTTGGCTCCAGGTAACCCCACCACAACCTGTTTATAACATTTGTTCTTTTTTAATGCTTAGCACTGCATGTGTTGGCTGAGCTGGACCATCATAAGCACCTTTATGATGCGCTACTGTATACAAATTGCCCTGAGCCATCTTAATCTTTCTGTCTGGACCTCATGTAAATGTTAAACCCTCATATTTTTGCCCTCATTGAAATATATACTTTTGATGCTATGGGCTTACATGGTGGTGAACTTTGCCAGGTTTTCAGTGAAGGCCAGTATGTTAGATTATAGTAAATGTAGTGCATGCTTCTTTCTGTAGCTTGATAGCTGTAATTTGTTAGCTAGAAATGCACTGTTACATACATACTGAGGTTTTGTGGATTTCCTGGCTTCGTTTTTACAATGAGGACAAGTGATTAATCATGTAACATGTCTAGTGATGAGTGAGTACGTCCGGTCCGGTTCTTGTTGTTTTATATTACTCTGTTTTTTTGTACCTCTCTAGTTTGTACATGGTTTTAGGCTAATTCTGCTCAAATTTAATCTTTGCACTAATCACTGGTAATCCAACAGACTTTTAAGGAGAAATATGACACAAAACTAAGACTTTAAAATGTGGAAGACTGCCTCTACTCAGATTGGTTGTTTTGGAGTTATAACCTCTTGGTAGGTAGAAGGTTTCAAATGTACATGTCTCTTACATTAAGGGTGAACAGACAGCCCTGGATATCCAAGGTAAAGTTGTGCTTTTTGACATCTTAAGAAGCAAACCTTTTCTATCAAATCCTTGCCTGTGAGATAGATGCATCATTGTTTTCAGTAGTCCTAAGTGAGCTTCCTCATGTTCCACCTGCTTCCCAACCTCACTTGCCCTTGAAGAAAATACTTTGTACCAAAGCAAAATCAGAGAGTCTCCACATTAGCATCCTCCCATAAGTAATGCTCAGGGGCCATATAGCCTCGAAATATGGATTAATTTTTATTTTTATGCTTTGCATCTACTTTTAATCACTTTGCTCTAGAAATTACAGTAAAACCGGGCTCACAACTGAGTTTACTTTTAGAATTCTGCTTTGCTTTAAGACCCTGTCACCTTTCTCCTCACCATGGGTAAGAGCAGCAATTCCAGATTATTACAAATGTCACAATTAAGGCTGTGATTTCAGTGCTAGATATAAAAGAAAGCACATATTTACCCAGCTGTGAAGATGACAGTGGTGGGTTTCTGCAAAGGGGATTTTCCCATTTGATTAGTGTTGCAAGAGAATGAGAAGAGCAGTTGGCTGAGAGGTGGATGAGGTTACCCACAGGCACCACTGGTGCACTCAGGATGGCTCGATTGCTGCCTTGCCGCAATATGGGTCAGTGAAAAGGCGTAGATTACTGGAACAACAAAAAGGTGTTGGAGCTGGGGAAATCTAAGTGACAGCAAAAAATAGGCTGTCAAAGTAACATATATCAGAGTTGTAATGCAAAACCAAACCCAGACAATTTTGCTGTAAGGTGAGTGCTCAACAATGGTGGAGAAGGAAGGGAGATAAACAGACAGAAGGGAGATTCACAGTTGCACAAAGCTTTTGGATTACTTGGAGAGATGCGTTTGTATAGACATCAGAGATGGTCACAGTCTACGTATTTCAAAGCCAAAACTGAATGCTAAAGATTTTAGTACTGATTTCCAATTAGATAGTTATTTAAGCTGTGAATTCATTCTTAGTTACTGGAAAATCTTTTAAGCCTTAGTTACTGACTGTTGCTAAGAACATATCAGAATGAAGCTTATAAGGCTTCTTATTCCAGTGACTATTCTTGTCTTGAGCTTTAATAAAAACCAATGCATCTCACAAATCAAGATGACTTACGGATGGCTGCGAGGGAGACATCCAGTGTCCTTACTGCTTAACAGAGACAATTTTCTACAGAAATTTCCACATATCCTCCAAAGCCTGGCCTCTGTAAAAGGGGTCAATAAAATGCATTTGTCAAAATGAATGCCTGTTTGGAAAATGGCCACATTGGTACACTAATGGGTAAGAATCCAGAGGAAAATAAATTGCTAGGACTCCTCGCTGGGTATTGGCTTTTTTTTCTTTCTTAGTTTCAGAGTCAGAAATAAGCACACAGAAACGTCATCAGATGTATTTTATGAAACTGAAAAGTCACTGGCAGAATGTAAAAGCAGTGTGTTTACGTAGGCAAAATCTGTTTCTTCAGCTAGAAGTTAATTTTACAGCACGTCACTTTGACTTTTCAGAAACCTGCAGGACAATGTCTTTAGCCTGTGCATGAATACCAGTATTTGACAATACAGTAGCCCGCACTGCTTCATGCTGAAGATGGAATTGTCAGCCCAATAGAGGAAAACAGACATATTCCAGCCCAAGACACACCATTGACTACCTTTGTTGGTTTGTTTTTCCTCAGGTTTGAAGGCACTGTTGGTGGTCAGGCTGAGGATCTGTTCAGTGATGACTCCAGCTCAGAAAGCTGTCCCCACTGAAAACTTCTGCAGTGAACTTTGGAAGGGCTGAAATACCTGTTCTGCTGCTGCGTATTTTTATTTTCTTACAATATCTCTTTCATTCCTTTTGGCATGGCTGACAGGAACAAACCTCCAGCCAGATGAACAGTCAAGCCAAGATATTTTTTCAAAGAGGGACATGGAAAGACACTTTCCAAAGCATTTAAATCTTAATTTCAGAAATGGGACAGAGACCGCCTCTTGGCAGCTCTGCTGCAACTGTTTATGCATTTTCTCTAAAGCAGCTTAAACAGAAAGTTTAAACTGCATAAGCAGGCATAAAGGAGAACTGGGAAGATGCCCACTTACGGGGTTATAGTCTGGTTGCTGCTCTTATTTATATTGCTAATTCCACTGATATCCCATAGGATATTCTGCAGTGAGTAGATGAGGATTGTTTAACACCCTAAAGACGAATTTTGCTGGATAGTCTAGCAGGGAGGACCACCTTTTGGACTGCAAGACCTTGGTGGTTTAAACCCGCCGCAGATGAGACAGGCCTAGTAATAGGCATATACGTTCTGGGAACAATGTTCTTTTGAAGAAGCAGGTAAGTGAAAAGCAAGGGGCATCTTAGTTGTCTTCTGAAAGGGTCTGTATGTGGCTGGGTCCTTCAGGCATTGCTTGAGAAGACTGGATCTGGCCTCCCTAGTGAATTTAGTAAGGTTGTAGAGCCTTTCCCTCTCCAGTTTGTAATTGCGGCAGAGATTTGGGGTATAGCTGAGACCAGCTGACCATAAAACCTGAAATATAACAAAAGGGTTGTACTTCAAAAGCAAACTCCTACCTGAGCTGAAATGTTGTTTGTGAGAAATGCAGGCACGTAGGGGAAGAACCACCTTGCTTGGAGGATTGCAGCATATGTTGGAATCAGTTGCTGTAAGTTCCCTGTAGTAGTCAGTGAAAACAAAACCAGAAAAGTCTCCTTCTGGGGCATGATTCATCTCATTTTCATGTAGACATTTGAAAACAGATCAAATGAATTGGGTTCTATTTCTTTTAACCATAAAGGAATCTGTATTACTAGCTAATATGTTGATATGTATCACAGAACAGCCCAGGTTGGACGTGATCTTGAAAGATCATCTGGTCCAACCTTTTGTGGGAAGTGGAGCCGCAATGAGGTTATCTGGCACCCTGTCCAGTCGCATCTTGAAAACCGCCATTGATGGGAACTCCACCATGTCCCTGTGGAGGTTGTTCCAGTGAATGACTGTACTCACTGTAAAAAATTTCTTCCTTATAGTGGGATGATTATATGGTAATTGATGTGAGTAGAGATGAACCTTGCTCTGGGCATCTGTCCCTTTGGCTCAGCTGTTCAGTCCCACAGGATATTTGCACTAAATTTCTGTCTACAGGACCTGCTTGTGGGACTATTTTTTGGGCCAGGTCTGAGATGCCTGTATTACTGGAAGAAACTAAGAGGAGGGAATGGACATTGATTGTGATCAGTGCTTGAAGTGGACTTGCTTGTTAATGCAGAGATGCTGTCGAGCAGAAAATGGACTGGAGTTTTTTACTGTGGGACCTGATTCCTAGGATGGCTGCCGTAAAAGGACACTGCATTGTCTTCTCTGGAGCAGGTGGTGTTTATAGACAACCTGAATTTGCCTGCAAGAGACAATATAGAAAACTAAATGACTAGTTTTGGACTGTTCTAGCAGGGAGAGTGTAAAGAATTAAATCACGTTAGAAAATGCAGCTTACTTGGGCATTTCTGAAGAATCTACCTTTGGTTACCAGACGACTCAATACAACTGTCAGCTCATCCTGCGTTACTTTTTCCCCAGTCCTTATGACTGAACTAAGTATTTTGATAGAAAAGCCCGACCACTTAACTTCATTTCCACCAAGAGGACAATTCCAGGAGTCCCTAGCCATAGTAGAGAAAGTAATTAAATCCAAACAAACAGCAGAATGGATGTGCTTGTGTTCTTTTCCATCCTGCTCAGTTATCAGTGGTCTAGAAATATTGCAAATATTCCATGGTTAACAAAGTTAATCCTAAAAAATGCAACCAACCAAACAAAAAATCATAATGTCTATGAAAGGAAAGACCTATTTATTTTACATTTGATGTATATATATATATTTAAAAAAAATAATATTCTGATAATGCGGAAGAACATGTCCTGGAGCTGGGAGAGGCTGTCTCACCAAGGAACCTCAGCCCCTAGCATCGGAGGCCTGGCAGGAGGCAGTAAACCACATATTCCTTGGGATGAGTGATTATTAGTGACAAACAAAAGCAGTTTTGGCAACCCCAGTCTTTCGACACTCATGAGTCAGGACGCCAACCAGTCAAAACTCAGACGTGCAAAGAATGTGTTCTGTGTTGTTTTCATTTGCTTGCTGGTGGTTGAGCATGCAGGGCTCACTCACATTTTTGTTTTCTTTTAAGATTTTGAGACAGTGAGTGAATTCATATTGTTGAGTGTTAGGGGGAGGGGAAAGGCGAGTTATCATGGTACCTATGATGAAACTGCAAAAGGTTGCAAACCCACCATTGTTTGTTTTGAACCTGAGAGTCCTTTCCATTTGCTAACCAGAGATTCTTGGTGGCAATGGATATGTTTGTTAGCCACGGTTAAGAGTTGCTTGGAAATTCTCTGTTTGAAATGGAAAATGTGGTTCTCATAAAAATAAAAATTTACCACAGCAAAATGGTTTAATTTCCTATTTTTTTTTTTCCTGAAATGTTTCCATCAACACATAACATTTGTTGCCTCAAGTTGGGAATACCCAGGGTGCTTGGTAAGTTGCCTGATGGAACCCAAATGAAAAAAAGTGATGATGAATTTAGTATTAGTGTTAATCCATGTATTCTGAAATGCTAAACGTGTTCCTTTCTGAGTGCTAGAGCTCCGTTGTTTTCAGAGGGCAGAGCTTTCCAGTTGACATTCAAGGCTCATGACATACTACAATTTGTCTTCCCTATGAGACGCATCATAGACATCTGTAGCTCACACAGCATGAAGATATGATTTGACCTGATAGCCTAGGTGGGTGCCTGAGCTGTAACTTCCCTAAAATGCAGTTTTCATGCTTCTTCCTGTTTGGAAATGTGAAGAGATTTAGACATATCCAGTTTTCTCACTAGAAAGAAATCCTGATTTTGGTCAGCTGTGTTCCTAAGTACTAAAGAAGCTGTTTGCATAAAGACATTTCTGCTTATAGATTTTTAAAAAGCTGTTCATTCTGCCTACTCACAATATGTGCCTGGTCATCAAAGTCACCCAAATATTTCTTTTTATGATTAAGAACACTTAGAGCCAGATAATACTGAAAACAAATAAAGTATTTCTGAATGAATTTTTGGATAACCTAATATGTTCTGAAGTGCTTGAAATGTTATTGACTTTTTAACGTCTTCATAAATATGTAAGAGCTCTTCAAATATTTGTTAAAAAAAATAATCCCACAGGAATCTCAGTTTGTTCCTTTGTTTGTTCATTTCTTTTGTAAATGACTAGATTTAGAAGACAATTTAGTCACTAAATTGTCTCAGCTCCCAGTATACCCAATGGAGGGACAGAGGCATTTCCAAAAGAAGACAAGGCAACTTTCCCAAGGTTTGAATTGGCTTCTGTATGTGCTTGCCCATTTCCAGAGACAGTGGGAGGATTCTAAGGATATGTCTACATTGCCAAATAAAAAGAGCTGGGAAGTGAGCTTGAGCACTGAGCCCCAGCCTTCCACATCACTGAAGAGCTGCCTTGCTCTCCAGTGCTGTTTCAAGCATCCCTCAGAGGCTGTCCCCAGGGCAAACCTGCTTAGATTTGTGCAGTGAGGACAAAGGCCGTCTGGATCTCAGATCCCAGTTTGGGCACCTGGCCTTCCTTCATTTATCCCTTAAGACACAAAATTGTATGGAAGTGGTGAGAATCTAATATCGGTAGGTGCAAAACTCAATGCTCTCTGGAAATCTTGCCCAGATACAAGCAAATTCCTACTTTGCTCTATCAACAATTCACCATTTACTTCAAATCAAACTCTTCTGAGTACTTGTCTGTCAGTTTGTGTAGTCCTGGGTTATTCATGAAAAACTCAACTGACAACAGAGTCCTCTCATTTGCAGGGCCTACAATACTTGGAGGACTAGCTAGGAACCAAGAATTTAAAGAAATCTGTGATCAAAGTAAAGGGAAACTGCAAATAGTTTTCACCTTTAAAAAACATTGCTCAGGATGTCACATGTCAGGTGGGCATGAGGGGTACAGCACCTACATTTAAAATGCCCCAGTTTTTGAAATCTTGGAAAGCTTTGGCTACAAAAGCAAACAAGCAAAGGAGAGTGAGAATGGTGATTCAGAAACCCATCTGCACCTCAGCAGTTCTGTTGGGAAGATGCAAAGCGATACATAATCCTAATCTTTAAGGTTTCCTGTTGACTGGCCACTCCTAAAGAGGAGCAGTGGTTGGTCTTCAACAGTATTTCAGATCAGACTCTTCTTTTATCGTTTAGTCAAATCAAATTAGTCACAGTTCTGCTTTAACATAACAAAATAAAATTGTATGTGGTTTCAACTTCAATTGTTTTGTATTCAGTTTTTCTGTTCCTTGGACTGGTCTGGTCCCCCAAACTCTTCCCTCCATCTCTTCCTTCTTATTCCTCCCTCTCTCTTGCTGTCATGTGCAATCATCTTGCAGCAATTAGCAGATGTTGACCTGGCAGTCATTAAGAGTTACATATACTTATGCTTGGTGATTACATGCTGGTTAAGCCAGACCATGCAGGACTGTTTGACAAACCCATAACATCTGTGTCCTGCCCTGTCATATCATTAGAATATATATATTCACAGAGTATGATGCACTATTGGCTGGGAGTCCGAACAACAAACCATAAATAGGATAATGGCTTCCCTCAGTATATTATCATTATTCAAAAAACAAAACCTCAGTTGTTTTTGAGGACCTTTTTGGTTTCTCTAAATTTCTTGATGGATATGGCTTTCTACTAGGGATTGATGACAGAGGTGCGCATCTGTTGTCATCTTAACCACTAAAAACCCTGTGCCCTGTCTGCGGTACATAACATCCTCCCCATGTCTCCTGTTCCATTTTCCGCCCCGCAATGCACAGTTGGTCCTGCCAGTCTGTCAGGAGGACAGGCAGTCGCTGGCAGCTCATCTCCTCTCTGCTCAGGCAAGCTGCTTAAGGATGCTCCATTAATACAAACAAACCCTGCTACCTTGAGGCATGAGGAATTAATGTCAGTTATTTATTAGTGCGTTTTGACTCCAACAAATTAAATCTCTGATGCAACGAGGCATTCGCTAATTACAGGGCTAAATATAGCATGGTTTTTAAAACTCTAAATGGGGAGATGATTAAGAAGTTACTCAGCCTGTTAAATGGAATCTGTGGACCATGGAAGTCTTGGTGCAGATGTGTTCCCATAGTTTCATTGATATGAGGTGTTTTAGACTTTGTATATACAGGAAAAGGTGGACCCATTGATCTCAGCCTGGTGAGCGGAATTAAAACTGGAGAACTGCAGCTGATGTTTTTCTTTCTTTGTCCCTTCAAAGGAAGCACAATGTCTTGCTCTTCCACACAGTTAACAGTCAAGCTGGACACTGCTTTTGCTTGCTCTGAGGAAAGCTGAGGGATAGATTCTGTTTTCCTTTGCAGCACAGCTACAGCAGTGTTTGTGGATGTGGGAGAGACACTTGGGTTACAGCAGTTCAAAACTGTTTTCTCTTTATTTCTTGCTGTCCTGCTTTTCCATTAATTTCCTATGTTTTAATGATATTCAGTTTCGTTCAAGATTCATTTTATAGAAACTTATCCAGAGTGTTACTGGGTCCACAAAATATTGCATAGATAGATTTTAACTGCTGCAAATAATTACAGTAGCCAAATAACAATGTTTTTACTATGGTCTGCAATTCAGCTCTAGGCCTTGCACTGGCATCCTCTGTAGAAAATGCAGCAGCAGCTGAAAATTGTATTGACGCTTTTAAATATTTATTTATTTATTTATTTACTTATTTTATTTTTCACTTAGGGAATCCAAGGGAATATTCATAAACGTGCATCTTATTACTGAAGTTAAATGATTTCAGATCCACTGTCTGATCCCTAGCAAGCAGGTCCCAACCTTTCCCTCCTAGAAGCAGATGTTGCAGCATGTATTGCCCTGTCTCATCTCTCATCGTGCTAGCATGGATAGCTAGAGCCTTTATGCAGCTGAGTACACTGCATGCTATCAGGAAGCTGTCCCAGCCTCCTTCCTCCCTGAGCAGGAGTTGAAGACATTGCTTCAACCTCAGCTTCAACCTGCCCATGACTGAGTTTGTGCACTGAGCTTGGCCTCAGTGCATGCTTGGGAATAGAAAATGATATATAAAAAAGTGTATTGTCTGTGATTCCCACGTGCAGTTGGTCGCTGGGATTAAATAAACAAAACCCAACTGGAAATATCCATTTCTTTTCTGTGGAGCTTTATCCTTGTTCTTGGGCTTTGTTCGCATCGCTAGATACTGGCAATTGAGAAGTCAGAGGATTTGGGCTCTCTGTACTAGCACCACCTGTACCAGTTAGCACACACTGTCCAGGCACTGTGGAGGACAGTATGGCCAAGGGACTGTTCCTAGCAGGCAGTATGAAAGAAGTGGTGCTGTTGTGGGATGGAAGAGTTAGTATGTGCAGAGATTAAATGTGCTGTGCCTCTTGTCTTTGGGCTGGCAGAACTAGCATAGATGTATCTGAGCATACGGAAATAGTCAGGAGGAAAGATTTCTTTAATATCATAGGCAGCGGATGTTTTCTAACACAGCCCTTACACAACATTTGGATTTTGATGGAATATCTAATTTAATGTTGCCTTCCTCAGATCATGTGAGAGAGTACTTTTGTCAGCTACTATGCTGGAAATACTCTTGCCTGTAAGAGAGAAATTATTCTGGGACAATGCTCAAGGCTAGGTTGGACAGGGCTTTGAGCAACCTTGTCTAGCAGAAGGTGTCTCTGCCCATGGCAGGGGGGTTGGAACTGTATGATCTTTAAGGTCCTTTCCAACCCTAACCATTCTATGACATTAGACAGACCTGTTTTAAGGATGATGTTTAGAGAAGAAGTGACATAATTCCGACCTGCAGATTATACATGTGGAATTATGGGGGAATCATATGTTTATATGCCTCACTTTAATCATTGTGTTTCTGTAACAACAGTTAAACTTGGTCTATCCTTGAAAGCCCTCATCCTCACGCTTTCCTGTCATTAACTTTGCTGTTCCTGATCTTAGACAGCCATCCTGTTCACTTGCTGATAAATATTGTGGGAAAGGATGAGCGTGCAGTGACAGATTTAACAGCAAATGCACATTTACCCGTCTGCAAAGATAGAAGAATTAAATCTGACACAGGCAAAATGAATCATGCATAGGAATGATTGTTTTCTAAAACTGGGATCTTTCCCAATGCGTAGTCCACAGGAGATGCAGAAAACACCATCCGCTTACCTATAGACACCTGTAGACACAGTGGGCATGGCCTGATGGCTGATCTGAAGGACATAAAGTACAGAAAAAGGCTGCGCTGCCAGGACAATAACTGGGGTGGGAGGAGGGGATTGAGGTTCCCCCTGTCCAGAGCACGTAAGAGCACTTCCCAGGCAGCAGCTGGAGTGAAAAGCAGACCGAGGTACGGGAAAGGAAGGAAAAGAGTGAAAGATATTCCCAGCCCCAAGGATTTATTTCATGTGTCTATGAGGGCACTTGGCATCAAAGACAACAGATGCAGAAGGAATAAGAGACAATTGTATGACTCAGTGCAAAGGCAATGTGAGCTGTGAGGACAGCAGAGATGATTATAATGTGGTGTGGGAACCCTGAGAGAAGCAAATGGATGGGAAGGCCTTTGTTCTGTCGTGTCTTCTGCAGGGAGCAAATAGTCTCACAAGCCTTGGCAAAACCAGCAGCATTGCTGGCTCTGGTAGAGTGAATGTGAACAGGTGACTGAGAGCCACAGAGACTTGTACAGCTGGTGCATACAGATGGGATGTGCTGGTTTAACCCAGGGAAGCTGTAAAGGTGGGGTTTCACAGTCAGTGTTTGCTTTGCCATGCTGCCACCCTCCCTGCCAGACCCAGCACCATTACTTACATTGGCCTTGATTCTTGCTGCCCTGTGGCTGCTCCAGTCAGCATTTGCCACGGCAGAGCATGCTTGCAGGCTGGTTTGAACAAGATATGCAGCACTTAGTGGTGGGCTGGGGTCTGCTCTCATGAAGGTGGGAGGCTGTTGATTGCTGGGGGGGAGGAAAGGAAGTTTCTAAAGAGAAATAGCACCTTTTGACTGAGCAATACAGGCTTCCAGTAACAAATACAAGTTACTGGTAGTGGAGCAAGAAACCAAGCCACCAGGCAGGCAGACTTACAAACTTTTTCCAGAAAACTTTCAAGTAGGTGTTCTTAAGGCCAGGCATGCGCACTTAGTCCTTGTGTATCAGAGGGAGCTGCCAATAAATCCTACTTCTCAAGATGAATAGCCCATTGATGCAACATTGATGGCCATTTGTAACATAAACGGACAAAGTCTGCAGGACAGGCTTCTAGGTTATTATTTGCCTTGAGGTTTTGAATTGCAAACTGGGGATTTATAGTTCTGTATCTTCAGTCAGCACTTTTCAATGCACCTGGAGGCAGCTATTGGTAAACCAGATGGAAGGATAGATTGCTTAGGTAGCCATTAAACACACTGTCACTCTCCTCGTGTTCTGATACATCCTCCCCACGCCAGGATACCTCTGTGCCAGAGCAGCACTAGAGGTTCAGGGGATCACAATACTGTATCCAGAATGTGGGATGCATAAGGTTTCTGTGACACGAGGGAACGCCGGCATCGCACACTAGATTTCTAGGTATCTCAATTCCTACCCAGCAGCCTGCCCCATCCCACTCTCTCTTTGCTTGGAAACAGCCTAGTCACAGTGTCAGTCAAACCTATTCAAACTGAAAGCAAGCAGAGGGGGAGGGTGGAAATTTGGCAAATGCCATGCACCCGCAGCACCGAGGCAGTGTGGTGCATGCTCCCTTGTGGCAGGAAATCTGGAAACTTTCCATTGGTGTGGCAGTTTACTCAGTGCATGAGGTATACTCCTAGCAAAGAAATGACCCCTTATAGATGGTCTCTGGATATTAATTTTTGGGAAAATTTGGCTGATATGGAAGATCATGTTTCTTAGGTGCACACCTTCATCTTTGGAGGCCTGGCAGAGGTCTGGGGCCACAATATCCTCAGGACTGGAAGAACCAGTCAAGTTATTAGTGACAAGCAACCACCCCATGTGCTCAAAACCTAAGTCAGCCTCCAGCAAATCAATGCATTCGATTGAAAAGAACAAGAATTCCAAAGTAATTCCTTCTGGGCTACTTTTATTTTCTTCCTTTATACTCACGTGCTTTCCCCTCCTTCCATTTGCTCATAGTTTTGCTCCAATTGCAATTGTAAGGGCTTTCAAATAAAAGTAGGTGTAATTCTCAGGTAATAACCTGGTTCTAGGCACTGGGGCTTTAAGAAAACAAATCAAATAGGCTTAGGCCCAGCCATTAAACCACAAACACTGGCAGTACTACAAGGATCATTTAGGATGTTTTTTAGTTGTGTCCAAGTTGTCAGAGAGCGATGTCAGATACCTCTTGGCTAGGTGCTCAGCAAGGCACTTTCTTCAGGTTCTGTCACTGTCAGTAATTTAAGTTTCTGTTTGGACACAACATGGGTTGTATTTTGGTTTGATTAATTTAATTTTTGAGCACAATCTCTCTGCCTCTCTTTAATGCAGATTGCCCATGTGCACCCAGCTTTGAAGCTTCTACTAGGCAAGTGTATTGGAATTGCTGAGTTTACTCTGCCTCAGTTATCTCATGAGTAAATGGGAAATGCCTGCTGTGTGTGCTTTAAGAAGTCAGTAGCCATATAGTTACTGTTATTATTCAGCAGTACCGCATTCAGAAGGCAAGACCTTTGATCAAATCAATACGCAACCTTAAGGAACATCACTGATCATTCCAGTGGCATCATACCCCATCCAACCTGGCCTTGAACACTGCCAGGGATGCAGCAGCCACAGCTTCTCTGGGCAATTTGTGTCAGTGCTTCACCACCCTCACAGTAAAGAATTTCTTCCTAATGTCTAATTTGAAATCTACCCTCTTTCAGTTTAAAACCATTCTCGCTTGTCCTGTCACTACATGCCCTTGTAAAAAAGCCATCTGTCATCCAGGTAGAGTGGCCATCCATTGAGAAAAGATAGAGTGAGAGGTAGGAAAAAGTAAGGAACTCAGGTTGCAGCTTCTTCATGGGACTGAAACAATTCAGGCAGATGCAGATTTATACTGAGCTGCCAGTAATATAGCCCAGGTTGGACAGAGTCTTGGGTGACATGGTCTAGTGTGAGGTGTCCCTGCCCGTGGCAGGGGAATTGGAACAAATGATCATAAGATCCTTTCTAACCCAGACTATTCTATGATTCTATGATTTGTGACCACCTAGCTCACACAAAAAAAATACCCAAACTACCTGGTCTCATGTGCCTTGCATACATTGACTTAGTCTATTTAGTTGTTTGGAAGAAAGCCACCATTTGTAAGCTTGAGACATCTCAGTGGCTGATGAAAGCCTGGCCTTTCAAACTCCAGAGGAAAAGGCTGTCAAACAGCACCTGTGGGATGTGGACAAGCACATTAAAAGGAAATGTTCATGATCAGTGCTGCACATAATGGCAAGCCCTGTCATTCTGCAAATAACTCAGGTCAGCATGACCCCCCCAGGGCTCTGGTATATTCTCAGTGAAAACGCTGGGAAATAGTCATTCTGGCTTGTTCTTGAGAAATGATCCAATAAACTCATATGGCTCTGTTACAAACCCACTCCGGCCAGATGCACTGGCTGAGAGAGGGCAAACTCGGTGATGGCAAATCATGCTGGTAGATGGGAAGCACACTTGTGAAGGGAGTTGCTAAACCTATGAGACCTGCCAGGGATGGGAAAAATGCCAGGGCAGTGCAATGCTGCTACTTGAGAGAAGGCAGAGAAAACACAGGGAGGATGTTTCCTCTCCATTTCAGTCTTCCAGCCCAAAAGCTGAGGAAGGGGTGAAACCAAGAGAGTGCATATTATAAAGAATAGCATCCATCTCTCATCTTGGCTGTAAAAGCCATGCAGAAACAATACCTTGTTGTCAGGCCTTTCCATCTCCCTGGGCAAATGTCCAAGCCTCTTACTGGTAACCAGTCAGCCAGAGCAAGTGTGTGGAAAAATAATGCAGAAGGGAACGGAAAAGTGTGTTTAGACCCCACCTACCTCTGTTGTGGAATAACAAGGAAGGAACTGGATGATCTTTGAGGTCCCTTCCAACCAAACCATTCTAGGATTCTATGACATAAAGTGGTGATTGCTTCTGTAAGAAGGTCACTGAAGTTGGCTATGGAGTGCTCCACTGGAAGTGTAATTGCCCAGGGACTGGTACTTATAGATAGGGAAGAGTTCAAGCCTAAACCTTGCCTCCCATGAGCTTATTTGGAGTACACTGGTGTTTATCTCCAAAATTTTAAGCCATTGAAAATTTTCTACCTTGACCTTTCCCCTCTCCCTGGCCATGCAAACAAATGTAGTTATCCACATTTCCCCTAAGACAGTCTTTAAAACTACCTTCACTCATTAATAGTCACCAAGACTCTGCACATGAAGTTTCAGTTTGATACTGTTTCCTTTTGCTTGTTTGCAGCATGTTCTTGTAGTTGGATTTTTCTCAGTAGAGATGTTTAAAGCAAGGCAGGGCCAATTACAACAAAAAAAGCGTTCTAATTTCAGAAAACCACATTTATCAGGAAAAAAGAGTGGCTATTTGGTGAAAAGCACTGAAGGGCTGCCAAGGGCTTAATGAATTTGCGCTTGCTGTTCTAACCTGGTGGACTTTCACTCCAACTGCAGCATACTGCTGCATGCTCATTTCTATTCCCAGTTTGCCTGTACTATTACATGTACAGTGCTGTGTCCTCTGATGTGTGGTATGATCCTGGCCTGGGCATGTAACTATGTATTTATGAAAGGAATCAAGATGTGATCACTTCATTTAGGACCACATGTCCAAATGACTCCTCAGAAGCTGCTGTTAAAAGCCATTGGGAGTCAGGGAATTGGCAAATCTGAACTTTCTCTGGTTTTACCTTCCTCAATTTTGGTAGCCAAGAGCTGATGCCGTCAAACTTTTGAACAGTTGAGTCTTCATCTCTGTGCACAGACTTTATTAGTAGATCTCAGTCATCTTCATCACCACTTATTCCTTTACAGTCAATGAAGAAGCAGTTCTGCTAAGATACTAATCTCAGTGACATATAAAGTAGGTCAACTATAGGGTGGGTGACTGTAGTAGGAGTCTAATTCAAGTACTGACTACTACATGGAACTGATCTAAAGCTAGGTGAGATACAGGGCAGTCAGTGTTGGTATTTCCATTTCTGAGAGCAACTGAGAAAGCAGAGGATACATTGTGTGGTATATAAACACTGATGTGTTTCTTGGGTTTATCCCTCTTGTGCAGATATGATGTGCTTACAAAATGCCATTTGCATGTGAACAGCAGTATCTGGTTGATAGCTGTTCACACCATTTGAGAGCCTTGTTTCAATAGTCCTGCAGATACTACCCATCCCTTGCAGATGTTTTCGATACAGTTAGCTCTTCACCTGGCCAGATGAAACACACTAAGTGCCCTCATATTTTTAGCTGCTGTTCTTTAAAAGTTGAGTTCTTGTTTCTTAGAACAGCTTTGCAAAGACTCCTTTGGACTCTGTTATGGAAGTAAAACACTGCAAGCCAGCCGACATTGGCCTGGCTTTCATTAAAGTACCAACTGATTTCTTATACTTGGTGTGTATACCCCAGTTAAAATAAACTAGACAGGACTGTATGACAAATCCACAGTAGTGACCCAACCTGTTACAACATTACAACTTGTATTTCACAATATATAGTACCGTGTCCGCTCTGACCCTGAGAAAACAAACCATAAATAAGATAATGGATTTCCTCAGTTCGATACGATTACAGAGACAAAACCTCTGTTATTTTGAGGACCTTTTAGTTTCACTAAATTACCTCATAGGTACTTTGGTCTTTTGCTGTCATTTTCTGCTGAGAACTGATGACAGAGGTATGTATCTTAACCACCAAAAACTCCCTGGCCTCTTTGTGGTACATCACATCCTCCTTACATTTCCTCTCGGCAGGTTCTGCCCCATGGTGCACAGACATCTCGCTTTCCTGTGGACAGGCAGGAACAGGCACAACAAATTTCATTTTTGGCTTCTGCTTGATGCATTTGGGAAACAAGCTACAAAATTATACTTCATGGAGAAAGAAGAACCTCATCCTTTCTTATCTGTTTCACCAAGGGGGAAGCAGACATCACTGCTTTAGATTCCCTGTGCTCCCCCACCACAATTCACCAGCAGAAACCTTTCACTTACCCTCATATGGGGATTAAGCCTTGTGAAAAAGGTGGTCTCACTAGAAAGACATTAACAGCCATGGTGGAAACGGATGTAGATGCCTCTAAAATTTTGGTTCTCAGGAATGGAGCCCAGACGCTGAGGTGGTCATCCTGGACATCCTGTGTTATGAAGTTATAAGATCCCAGGAGGACTCCACCTGGGATCCAGAAACAAACACACTGCTGGGGAGCCACTTCCACCTAGTCAGGAGGAAGGGCTGAGGATTCAGGGGTGTCTTAGACTCCCTGTTCATAGTAATTTTATTTTACTTTGTTCTAAACATGTATTATTTGCCATAACACAGAAGGTAGTGGGATGGATGGTAGAATTAGATTGGATATAAGGTATAATTCTTTTGATGAGGATGGTGAGACACTGAAACAGGTTTCCCAGAGAAGCTGCGGATGCTCCATTCTTGGAAGTGGTGGATGCCTATCACTGGAAGTGTTCAAATACAATTAAAGTAGAATAGCATAGCATAGCCGGCTGGAAGGGACCTACAATGATCATTTAGTTCAACTGCCTGACCGATTCAGGGCTGACCAAAAATTAAAGCATATCATTAAGGGCATTGTCCAAATGCCTCTTAAACGCTGACAGGCTTGGGGCATTGACCGCAGCTCTAGGAAGCCTATCCCAGTGTTTGACCACCCTGTCAGACAAGAAATGATTTCTAATGTCCAGTCTAAACCTGCCTTAGCACAGCTTTGAACCATCCTGATGAATGTTTTCACTGGATACCAGGGACACAAGATCAGCACCTAATCCTCCCCTTCCCCAAGAGGTGTGTAAAGAGCAATGAGGTTGCCCATCGGCTTTCCTTTCACCAAACTAGACAAGCCCAGAGTCCTTAGCTGTTCCTCATAGGAAGGACATTCCTTCCAGTCCTTTCACCAGCTTTGTTGGCCTCCTCTAGACACATTCAAGGACCTTCCTAACCTTATTAACCGTGGGGCCCACAGCTGCACACAGTGCTCCAGGTGAGGCAGCACCAACCCTGAATACAGTGGATAATCACGTCCTCTGACTGGTTGTTGCACTGTGTTTGATGAATCCCAGGATATGGTTTGCTCTCTTGGATGTCAGGGCACACTGCTGACTCATACTGAGCCCACTGTCAACCCCCAAGTCCCTGTCTGCTGGGCTGCTCTCCAGCCAAGTGATCAAGGCCAGGCTGGCTGGGGCTTTGAGCAACCTGGTCTAGTGAAAGATGTCCTGTCTAAGGCAGGAGGTTTGGAACTAGATGAGCTACAGAGGTCCTTCCTGACCCAAGTCATTCTGTAATGCTGTGGTTCTATGAACCTTGATCACCCTAACAAGTGTGTAACAAATGTCTGCATTGACCGCTCCACCTGCTTGGAGTCCAGAGCTTTAAATCCTCTCCTAAAGGCCAGCCATTCTTCTGGAAGCCATGCTGGGCAGGTTCTTTCCTCTAGAGGTAGGACTGACAAGTCAGGACATGGGCCTTTTTTTCAGACTTGTTCTTTGCCATGTCAAACCCATGAGCCTGCCAGCATTGTTGCTCTCTTAGCTCTCCTGGTCAACACTATTGGACAGCGAAGTCCCTGAAGGTTGGGGGAAGAGATAAAGGGTAAAGAGGACTGGAATATAGCTCTATAGCTTCCTAAGCCATTACTTTGTCTTAAATGTCCTCTGAATGCAGCATACCAGGGCCATCACTGCCTACCTCCAAGGGCAACTACTCCAACTGCTTGCTCCTCCTGCCCTGCCTAAGGAGGCCCTTGTGCCTGAAAGCAGGTCAGCAGTTCTCTGTTGTAGCTTTATCTGGCTTAGAGGTGGAAACCCCTCATTTTCCCCTTTTAAGACACAAGGCTAACAGAGAGTATTGCCTCTGTGGCTCACACTTCTCAGTTTGAGAACAGCAATTCAGCCAACCAGTCATTCAGGTCACGGAGTAAAGCTCTGGCAAAGTCTTTAATGAGCAAAAAGCTGACAAATTGCTGTTGGAAACACTTGGGTTGGCTCCCTTGTAGGCTGGGGTCATCTGCTGAAGGCAGTGAGAAGAGAAACATTCTCCTTTTCCATCTGTCTGTGAGACTTTTAGCTGGAGTACTGACTCTGGCAGCGAGTCAGCCCCAGCGTCTGCAGAGCTGTTGGCAGAGAGCAACTGAGCTCACAACTTTGCGAAATATTTTCTTTTTCTCTCCTCATCATGATTTTCTTTGTTTACCTGGGAGAAAGAGATTTGCTGGTAACTCTGAAGATACAACAGAGTCACATTTCATTTACGATCAGGGCATGCAAGCCATTTTCTCCACTTAAAGTTATTGTATCCCAAGGTCTATGAAGTACTGTATAGATTATAATTGCCTCCAACAAATATGTTAGTGAAATTGCAGTGTTTCAGGGTGAACCATATAATCAGTCTTCTTGGAAGTTTTGGAGACAGGAGTTAATAATGGGTTATCTTCTCAATTACGCTATGATAGACCATTTCCTATCTGGAAATAGGTCATGTCAAATAGTAGCAGCAGTTATATTTTTGCTATTATTTGTAACATTCAGTAGCTGCTATCAAAACAGGACCTAATTTTCCTGTGTGTATTGTACACGTGAGAAGCAAAAGCAACTCTCAGCCTATAAACTTTACTAAAAGTAACATGCAATAAGGGGATGACCCAAATAGTAGTGGATTAAACATAATAGAAATAATAGCAAGGAAAGTATTATTATGAATGCTGACTGCATGTGCAAGATAGTTTGCCAGCTGCTTATGAGCTTGCCAGCAGCTGAGTGGTCTGGTGGTACCAGAGCAGACATATGGTTGAAGAACACAATGTGTGTCCTAACAGTTGGCTGTGGCTAGCAGAAAGCTCCACCACCCTTTTAAAACTTTGTCTCATGCACTTTGGTTTTCTGCATATATGAAGGATTATCTTGAGGTGGACCTTTGCACTTCCAGGACTTACAGGCACAGCAGTTTGTTGAAATGGATTTAGGATTGCCATGGCATCTTTGTGTTGGGTTTCCATAAGCATCCTTGTTGATCAGATGGTAAGTCAAGAGTTGTGGGGCTCAACGCTGCTTTCACAAGTCCAAACCTACACTTGTGACACTAAGGCAGGATATCTGTCACTCAGCTGGGACCCATCACAATTCTTCCACATTTGTCAGAAATGTGACCCCATGACCAGACAGTCTATGGGCTGGGAGAGGAGATCAGGCTACATTTAGGTGCTAAGAGTATTTTCTTTTTGGCATGTGAAGATGAAAATGCACTGCTCACAGTAGTATAACGGGAATGCTTTTCTTTTCCTCCTCCTATCATATATATATATTTTTACTATTCTGAAAAAAAAAAAACCCACTAAAAAAACAAAACAAACCCAACACCCCCACCTCCCCCCAAAGCAATCAAGGGAATCAGAATTCCCAAATCAATGTGAAGTCATTGAGCTTAAATTGTGCTTCAGCTTTGACAAATTGATGTGATAAAACCAGTAACGTGCAGTCCCTTGTTAAAAGCATCTTCCAGACTCAATGTCATATGCACTCATTCAGAAGCAGTTTTATATGTCATATGGAGAAGGGCGAACATGTGCTCTCACAAAGTCATCTTGACAGATATTTAAGAGCAGAAATCCTCTTCTGAGCACAGTTTACCATCCCATCTTACTGTAACTGTGTTCTAATACAAAACACTGCTGCAGATTGCATCTTCCTTTGAATACCCCCGCATTGCTTAGGTAATAATGCCTACTGTTAGAAATAAAGGAGCATAAATCAAATTGCTATATAAAACCAAACGCTGATATACTGAGAGAGAACTCTCAAACCACATAGTGATGAGTCACATTTCACTGTTTCTTAAAGCTTTGAAGGACACCAGCAGTTAACCCCAGCTAGCCACCTTTGCTGAAAGTATCTCCAGTCATCTCCCTGTACCAACTGATGCTAAACTGGATCCTCAGAAGGTTTCAAATGCAACAGAGGGTTGAAATTTGATATAGTAGAAATGGTGGGGCAAGCTCCAATGTTTTTGCTCACATTGAGGACCTCCTCATTTTAAGTGCAGCCAAATAGAAGTAAAGATGCTTGAGAAGCATGTTACTGCTTGACTTTGTGCTCTATGCTATTATTGTTCTTCATATTCTTTTGGGAGTGGAATCAAGACCAGTCTCTCCAGCAATTTAAGCAAACAGGTGAATGTTTTTTTAAAGACAATACTGAACAGGACACAAACAGAGAAAACCACTATGTATTAATTCAACATCGTAAAAATACAATACACAGTAGGCTACTTGTGGCTTTGAGCAATTCAGGGTATTCTGCGCTCTGACATCGTGGTATGTGAATGAGGTTTTCTGATGCAAGTAAGTGTAATTTCCTAGCTTGATGTTAATCTCTTCCAAAAAAAAAGGTGGAGAATAGTAAAAAGTCATTACACGAGCCTCAGTGGAAGCTCTCCTGACTTAAGGGAATTCCCAGGTGGAATGCAGATTTTTCCTGTACACATGGATATTTTATCAAAACCTAATTTCGGTTTGAAGGGAGGTTTTTTTTTATTCAACAAAATATGACTCTTGTCACTTGATTGTATCAGATTATCCCCAGTTTGCCTTTTATAGACCCCAGGATCCCATAGTGTCCCTCCCTAAGTGCCAGCTCATGGTTCTCAATATTTGAAACATGTTTTTTCCCCATTAAGGGAAATGCCTTTTTTCCCAAGCACCTCTGTCTTTCCTGGTTCAGAAACACTTCCAGCTGGAACACTCGAGGAGGTGTCTGAACAGTAGCTGGCATACAGGTATTTTAAATAAACTAAAATTGTCATTTAGGCACCCTCAGCCTTGTCATTACTCTGTTACCTCTTTCAGATATTCAGAGATAGCCTGAAAATACAGGATATTGGAAGTACAGGAACAAATGCACCCTGCTGTTGTTCTGCCTGCCTGGGATTGCTTCGGAAACACATCCGCGCAGTTCCAGCCGTCTCACCAGCTCTCTGGGAAAGAAGATCTTATTCACGGCTAGTAATTAAGACTGTAAATCTGTCATTTCTTCTTGCATTACTCTTTCACTCCGCTGTCACTGTTCAGCCGTTGCGGCTACTTGGTCCTGCCCCTACCAAATCATTCTACTCACTTCTTGCCGGAGCTCCAGCCGCTTTCCCCTGCACAGTCTGTTTCCTTGCTTCACACATCCCCATGTCCCTAAACCCTGCTCTCTGTTGCCCAGCTATTTCCCTGTCCCGTCCTGGTTCCTCTTTCTTGCCACTCAATCGACACTTGTGGATCAACCTGGCATTCAACTGAGGTTTTCTGCTGAGTTTTTCCTCTTTGTCAGGAACGCACATAGAAAAGGAGGAAGTTTCATCCTCACTGAGACAGCAGGATAGGATTTCTTCTCACTGGAAACAAGCAGAGACAGCAGCCCTCTTCAGAGGTGGCTCTTTCAGTTATTCCTTCAAAGGTTTGGGAAGGCAGGCAGTGCTCTTTTCTTGCAGACTTACCCCTAAACTGCAATTCATGGAAATCATTGACCATTGCGGATGGAAGTCAAAGATTCATGGGAATATTTTTGGATTCGAGACTATTAAAGGCTCTTTGAAAATTTCCATGTGAACAGAGCTGCCAGAAAAATTCGCTGTGTGGCAACTTCTGAGGTTTCAATTGTTGTTTCCATTCTGAACTCGCAGGAAAATGAAAGTCCTCAATAAGAATGGGAGTTGTTGGCAGCTGATGGACAGCTTGGAATAAGGTGGACATAAGCTCAAGTGACAACTCTGTTTTAGTAAAATCAGAACTGCACAGAGAAGGAACTAGACTGTGCCTTCCACAACAGGTCAACAGACACCTCCCCTCTCACTCCCTGGATTCAAGAAACTTCCAGGAAATCGGTTCTGCAGTAAACG
Organism: Neopsephotus bourkii; assembly: GCF_033783945.1. Lineage (NCBI taxonomy): Eukaryota > Metazoa > Chordata > Aves > Psittaciformes > Psittacidae > Neopsephotus > Neopsephotus bourkii. The sequence goes on along the minus strand of NW_026902112.1, from coordinate 726,897 downwards.
TGAGTCTTGGAAATGCAGGTCAAGGTGGCAGCAATCATAAACTCCTTTTATCTGCCAGAAGGGCATGGCACTAGATCTTGATGAATCCAGAAATAGTGGGGAAAATACATGAAAGGGATAGTGCCAAATTTTGTGCAAATCTTAAAAATGCATGTATTTTTACCTTTATATCTCTAATTGTTTGATTGAGTAAATGCACAAAATCAAAGCATGGGCACAGATTGCCCAGAAAAGCTGTGGCTGCCCATTCCTAGCAGTGTTCAAGGCCAGGTTGGATGGGGCTTTAAGCAACCTGATCTAGTGGAAGGTATCCTGCCCACAGCAGGGGAATTGGAACTGGATGAGTTTTAAGGTCCCTTCCAACCCAAATCATTCTGTGATTCTACGATTCTGTGAAAACACATAGAAAAGTCTAACCCCTTACAGCTGCATAAGAAACTGTTTTAAACTATGAACCCCCAAAGCCTGAAAGATTGAATAAGGAGAACTCAAATGCTTAACTTCTTTTAAAAAAAGTTGTGGGTTTTTTTGTTTTTTTTTTTTTTTTTTTTAAGGCTAACTTTATTTTGGGGCTCTGCTTAATGATCCTTGGATGCCTGAGGTTAGCAGCATCGTTATTTCACCAATGGGGTGCCCAGTGGAGTGTAGCTTTGCACGTGTTGCTGGGTGGGTGGGATATCGGAAGAGAGCAACCCAAGCTCATGCAAGAGGCATACACAAGGGAGTGAAATAGTGAAAGAAAATGCCATTGGTAGCTGGTAAGAGAAACTTCCTGGCAGGAAGAACTGTTATTTTGTTGTTATTTTGTCTGACATTAGCAGGGAGATGAACTGGGTGATCTAGGAGTGTTTTGTTATCTCTTACTTCTAGGAACCCTGGAGCCACAATGCCACTTGGACCAAATTTATGGACAGCTTTTCAAAACAAGCAGTTGAAACATGAACATTCATCTGAAGGAAGCTGGGGCAAAGATGCCTTTGGTTGTTTCTTTTCTTTTTGCTGACTGGTCAAAATACAAACATTTGAATAAATGAATAATTAGGCATCAATTTAAATGTTTCATACACTACGATGTTAATGTTTCATACTCTATGCACCCTTTCCCATCACTTGAAACCCCCAGATAGTTCTATTTAGCTTTTGAAAGGAAGAAGCCATTAGCAAGAAAATAAAATTGCAATATGATGTTTAGAGTTTCTGTCAGTTCTTTGTCACTTTTCCCAGAGGGCACTACTTTTTCATCTGCAGCTTAAACAAATAAAGAGATTTGACTCCTCCTCAACTGCATATATGAAGAAAGCAGATTCTCAGATATGGGCAGATCTGTAAATGCGCATGTGCCTAAATGGAACATTTTCCCTGCGCTTACATATTTTGATGTGCACTTATGAAAGGGATATAAATATTTTTAGCATTTCTGCAAACATTCTTTAGTCACTTTTTTTCTTTTGCTACTGTGTCTGTTCAGTTGTTTTGATAAAATTTGACGTTTTACAGCTTGAGCCTCAGAAATTTGCAAAAAAATAACCTCACTGTTCAGTGACTGAGATTGTGTGGGTGTATTTAATATCCAGGATAAAAATTTGCTCCCATTGTCTGCTGCTAGTAATACAGAGATGTACCTATAAAGTTGCTCACTGCCTTGTTTAAGTCTTCTTCATTTTTCATTAAGCTAAAATTTGGACAAAGTGTAGTCAGAAGTGGCTGAATGGAATTCATCCGTGTAGGTAACACAGACCCATTTAGATTGCATGTCTAATTCCAGGTATTATATAACAATGAACCTGTTTCATGCTTCCCAATTTAATCATGATGGGCTTTTTTTTTTTTTCTTTTCAGCCAAGCATTTATTCATTTTGAAAACCAAAGTGACATTTATCAAAATAAACATATTATTATTTGCATCTTAACTGCACTTAAAAACATTAAAACGTTTGGACTGGAAATCTTGCTTGCTTAGTTGGGGAATTCAGATTGATTGGATTTGGGGGGCAGACTTTTTCATGTTTGATAGTCATGTCCAGTGGCTTTCTTTCAAGCTCAGCAGTGTTTTTATAGGCTTCTTTCATTTCTTGTTGTAGATGTAGCTTGTTGCTTTTGTCTGTATTTATTTTGGCTCAGGAAAGAGGGACTGTTTTCCTTCCTTGTGATCATTGCCATCAAGTCCTTGGAGCTTATCATGTTCTATTGAAGCAATTTTCATTTTGATTACAGATTTGATTCTCTTAAGCATTTACCCTTAGTCTTGGGTAGCTATTTTTTAATTACTTTTTAAAACATTAATACTTAAAAACATTAATACTTACTTATGTTTACTTGAATGCTTGCATTAATAATTAATACTTTTCTAACTGAAGTGTGTTTCATGTGGTGTTCTTGCACCTAGAAAACTTAAATAAGCAATTTTATATATGGATGGAGAAACAGCTTAGCTTTCTTTCTTACGTTTTTTTTGTGTAAGCTTCACATTAAATATGTCCAGGAAATTCAAAGCATGCACAATAATCAGATTAATTGCTTTCCTATTGCATTGTCCAATCATATTCCTACTACATCCAGAATAAGCTTTACTGCATGTGGAGTATACTGCTAGGAAACTGCTGTATGGAAAAGACATCTATCATTTGGCAGAGGAAAGAGCATGCTGCATCACATGGGTTGGGGTAATTACAGTGTCTCTGGAGCTGCAGGCATTCAAGGTGGCCACAAGCAAAATTTGTGTGAGAGGCTGCAGAGTGAAAAACCCTGTGCCATCTATAAATTTAGAATTGCTTTCTTTGTTTTTTATAATTTAAACGCAAGAAAAGAGCGCTGTTTCCTGCCTTTCAGGGCCAATCCCCAAACCTGTATGTGAATCGTTCCCAAACTTTGAAAACTACTGTTTTCTGCTTTCTTTTTCTCATTTATTTTGTCCTTTAGCATTCACATAGTAAATACCAAAGGACAAAATACAGCTTGCACAGAGCGTGTCTGTGTTGTTAAAGTAATCACAGGCATGGGCTGACTGCCTTTGTGGCCTCTCAGCTAGTTTAGGGTTCTGCACATGCAGTCACCTGGTTCACACATGCAAAGGCAATTTTGTTAAATTAAGCCATGCAATTTCACTTGGGATTTTAACATACAGGTGGAGAAGCCCAGGTGGTTTTCGGAAAAGCATTGAGTCTAAAAGGATCAGTATGGAAATTCAGTGTAATTAATACTCACCCTTCTGTGCACTGGCAAACTTTTCTCTTTATACTTCTGTATAAAGAAGTGCTGGGCTCCAATAGTACCCTACCTGTACACTCGGCATATAATGGAGCAATCACTAGAAACAATCATCACACTGTGTCTGCAACCCCTGTCCATTGCCTGGATCACACAGAATTCTGTAGCTTTTGACAGGGTGAATTATTCCTGTTCTGGAGTTACATGATTATATCACCAATCTGAATACCACAAATACATGTTCCCCTGCCCCCTGTCTTCGGAGTAACCTCATGCTTCCTACCAAAATTAGGCAGTTGATGTTGGACTTGAAAATATCCTATTTTTTAAAACAACTTAAACTTTTTGGAGAGCTCTGCACTTTGTATAATCTGGCAAAGGAAGCTATCCAAGAAGGGAGGGAAAGAGAAGGCTCCTACCTAAAAGGCTTCCTCAAGCCTGTTCATCCAAATCCTGGAATAGGATGATGGAAGAGGAGGGATTAAATGGTGAGAATTGGAAAAGGTTGCATTCATTCGGGCCTTCGGAAAAGGAATACAAAATATTACAGTAGATTGTATCCTGAAGACTTTCAAAATAAGCATACTTTATGGTAGCCAAGGTCATAGAGAAAAGCAAAACTGAAGCTTCACAGTCATTTATATGAGTTTAGCTCTCAGCATGATGAGTTGCTTCAGTACTGACATAAAGCTTCCTGTTTTGAAGATGTCATTCATCATTTCTTTAGTCCTTTTGCAGTTCATGTGCCCACAGCAAGGTGTTGCTACCAGGGGTGGCTTCTCTGAGAAGCTGCTAGAAGCTTCTATGTCCTATAGAGTCAATGCCAGCCAGCTCCAAGAAGGACCTGCTGCCGATCAAGGCCAAGCCCATCAGTGAGAATGGTAGAGCCTTTACGGGATAAATATAGCAGTGTTCAAGGCTATGTTGGACAGAGCCTTGTGCAACATGGTCTAGCGTGAGGTGGTGTCCCTGCCCATGGCAGGGGGATTGGAACTAGATGATCTTAAGAACCCTTTCCAACCCAAACCATTCTATGAGTCTATGATTTTATAACATATTTAAGAAGAGGAAAAAAAAAAAACAAACCCTGTGCATCTGCAGCTGGAGAGAGGAGTGAGAATATTTGACAAACACCAAGATCAGTGAAGAAGGAGAGGAGGTGCTCCAGGTGCTGGAGCAGAGATTCACATTCAGCCCATGGTGCTGACCATGGTGAAGCAGCTGTGCTCCTGAAGCCTATGGAGGTCCATGGTGGAGCAGACTTCCACCTGCAGCCCATGGACAATCCCACACCGGAGCATGTGGATGCCCGAAGGAGGCTGTGACCCTGTGGGAAGCTCACATGGGGGGAGAAAGGTAAAGAATTCGGGAGCGAAATTATGCCCGGGAAGAAGGAGGGGGTGGGAGGAAGGTGTTCAAGTGTTTTAGGATCTGGTTTTATTTTTTCATTACCCTACTCTGATTTGATTATTAATAAATTAAACTGATTTCCCGAAATGGAGCCTGTTTTGCCCATGATGGTAATCTGTGAGTGAGCTCTCCCCATCCTAATCTCTACCCATGAGATTTTTATTATATTTCCTGTCCAGCTGAGGAGGGCAGTGATAGAATGGCTTTGGTGGGCTCCTGATGTCCAGCCAGGGTCAACCCACCACAGACCATCAACTATCGAGATGTTCCCCAGCAGACCCATCTTCCCTTACCTTTGAACAACATGATATTTATTGGCAAAGGCACTTGGAGCAGGCATAGAAGAGAAGGTCATATACTAAAGGTTGTTGCTATCTGGTTGCATTCTGGTGAATGGAAAATACTTGTAGCTTTGGGTGGCCTTAGTAGCCATACTCACCAGGGAATGTATGGATTTATGTGTCTACATACGTAGACACTACATCTTGAACAGTTCCCAGATCCAGATGTGCATCCAGCCACATCCTGACGTCATTCTGGGGTGAGAATCTGCCTTTCCTGTGTCTTCACCTTCTTACTCCTCATATATTTTGGTTTTGTTTTGGGAAAAGGACACTTCAGGATGTGAGGCATTTGAGGACTCACTGTGTTCTTCATTTGGTCCTGTGTCTGAATTAATTTAGGATATTTCTGTGAAAAAATTATTCACATGGCAAGGGGAGAAACTGTTAATATAACCCTTATCCTGTCTGGAAGAATAAAGAATATATATATTTTTTGTGAGTTTTGATTTTTTTTAATAATCGTTTCAGAAATCTGTATGTCTCATTCCTGCTTTTTTTACTAATAATATTCCTTAAGTGTATTACTATTTGTCATAAAAATTAAAAACAGACTAAATAATTCTTTTATTTTTCTTTTCAAGTGAAAGATTTACAGAATGAGGTTGGAAAATTGTGTGTAGGCTGATGTTTTATGTTGTAGCTGGTTATTACTCAGTGAGTCACAGTAAGTTTCCAGAGCTTGCCACACCTTAAGGTTAAACTGCCTCAAACCAGGCAGCAAACTATTAGTGGAGGATCTTTGAATGATTCTTTTTTAAATGCAAGAAGACTTGTTTTTAAACAATGTGTAAAACTTTGCTGAGACTTCTCAAATCCTCTTTCTTTAGAAAGCTTTTTCTGCTCACCATCTGGTTCCTCTGATAGCATTAAGCATGACTAGAAGAATTGTTTAATTGAGGTAGTTATCCATATTTCCTAGGAAGAACTACTGATATGAAAGAAGCCATTATCCCATGGCATAATCACATCTAGTTGTCTTTTGAGATTTTGGAAAGAAATGTCAGCAAACTATAGTGTACATTCAGGATGCATGTGCAAAGAGGTGAAACAGAAGAAATTAAGTACATGGAGTGGACATTCATCTTTTCAGTTTAATATTAATGCATCAGTGTCTGCCTGGCTGAAAGATGCATCTGGTATTCAGAACAAATACTGCGAAGGACAGTTCTAAAAATGCTACACTAAAGGAAAGGTAGGATCAAAATAACTGTTAATTACCTAGGTATTCAATGTCATATACAATCATATGTCTCTTCTTAGTGGGGGCTTCATTCCAAAAATCGCTGGGTACTTCAGTACTGACCAAACCCAAAATATGAATTCTCTTAAAGCGTATGAGCTGCTCCCCTGGGCTCTGAGCAAGACCTGAACTGTACTTTTGGAGATAAAAAATGGGATTTGCTACTAAAATCTAATTCAGAATTTAGTTTTGTACTCTCAGTGAACAGTGGTATAAGTTGGTGTCCTGTCTGTGATTCCAGCCTGATAAATCGGAATTCAAAGCACTGTCACAGCATAGATACTCCTACATCTTCTACTTGATATTAGGGTATAAATAAGATTTACCACAGCCTTTCTGCTGTGACTTAACCTCCATTATACTTGTGTGCTACCCAATATTGAGGCACCCCAGCACTGCACTGGCATCATACAGGCTAGTCCTCCTCCTGTGCCCCAGTCACCTCTATTGGCAATACCCTGCTTATAGAAAAAAGGTCACCTTAATGCAGGCATAGTTGAAAATAATCCTTAAAATAATCCACAGTTAAAAAAACTCTAATAGTTGAGATCACTCATTATAAGAAATAAAAGTCAAAATGACCTATTCAGTGGTCATGGGACTCTCTGTATGCTGGCTTAGTTTTGAAGAAAGGTGAATGCACATTGAACAAATGTGTCCCCCAAAATCTGGTTTAATCGTAGTCTGAACTTGATTTTGGGGGCGTCTGTCCCCTTGTATTCACATTTTTTGAGTTCATTAGAGAAGGTTTCATAGTAGAAGTGCTAATCACAGCAGCTGTTTGTAAACACATTTGGAGCCTATCAGACCGCCACAGCAGCCCTATTCAAATCTACACAATAGTTTCTACTGTCTTCTTAAAGCTTTCATTTTTAGCTGTGTTCTCCTTGTGGGTGTTGTAATTTTTGAATGTGAAGTTAAAGGTGTGTTCTCAAATGCAGCAGAAAATCCCAAAATTCCCTTTCCCTATTATAAAACAATGTTTGCAAACATTCCATTTAAAGTTGCCTAAATTAAAAAAAAAGAGAGAGAAAATAAAACCAGATTAAGTAAATAGGAATTGGGCATACTGTAAAAGTAGGTGAAAAGTGTATTAAATTTACCAGAAGAGAGGAAGGGATTCACAAGGCAGATGTCTGTCACAGTAAAGATAAAACCAAAAGAAAAACAGAGTCCCTAAGAAATCCTTAAATATCTATACCTGGAGAAAATGCACCACTCCCACCCCCACCCCCACTTTTTTGTTGCTTTTTTTCCTGGATATTGATGTGGATTTTGCTTGGGTTGGTGGAGTAATGGAATGTCAGAGGATTTTAAAAAGCTTTTCTGCAATTCTTCGATGTATTCTACTGTCCATATGCAGGTTAATATTCACAATAGTTTCAAGTAGCTACACTGACAACTAAACCATATAAATTAGTAAGTCAAATAAGGGAAAAACATTCCCCCAGGCTACTCACCATGTTTCTTCTCTTTGCACATTTAATGGTAGGCACTGACCATCCTTTAGCACCCAATACTGCAAACCTTCACACCGTATGGCAGCACAGGGACAGGTGGAATGTTTTCTTCTTCTCCCCCCGTTTTCATCCTGTTCAATTGCGGCCAATACCACTTGCTGCTCCTTGGAGAACTTGTCCTGCAAATTGGAGCATGGAAAATGGTTTTGAACTTACTTTCAGTTAGTGCTAAACACTTTCTACTTTGGTTTATGGCCTAGTACTTCAACTTCTGTATTTTTTAATGTATCTCACATTATAAAATTAGCTTCTTAGCACACAGAAGTAACAGGCTAGTGAAGAGAGGTTATCTGGCCCTCTGGAAAGGGTACTGGGTGCAAACATGCAGGAGCAGTTTGCTTTCATAACTCTCTAAATCTCCCCCAGGGATTTTGGTGCCTGCAGAAAAGAAGTATTGCACTAGGTTGCCAGAGTGCCAGAAAACAGCACCAATGCCTTTGGAAAACCTCAGAAAATGGACTCACTGAGTGGAAAACATATTTCAACAGTTTTTCTATATGTATGGATTAAAAGAATACTTCTAATATCTACTGCTGGGTCTCTAATACTCTAATGGTGGCTGAAGAAAAGACCTCTGGAGCTGTTGTACGTACCACCGTGTTGCTTCCCCTCTGCTGGCCTAGCTGTGTTTAACATGAGGGTCTTTCAGTAGAAAGTGTATTTACGGGCACCTCATGCCATCAGATTCCCTTTGCCTCTATTTCTATGACATATTGTGAAGCCACCCAAATATACAGCTGTGAGCCAATAGCTGCAGACACTTGTATGGCACAACTCATCAAAAGCAATGTAGCTGAACTTCAGAAAGTCTGACAGTGTGGAATAAAGGTTTCATCCTGAAACTTTCCATCTCATTAACAGCTACTCGCAACAGCTGATTGGGTTTTGAGGGTGGGATTCAGTTCTTGGCTGCAGATAGTTACATCCAAGGTCTAAGCATTGACCTCCCAGCCGTGAGCCAAATGGCTGGTAGGATGAAAGTGAGCTAGATAGTCCCATGCACACTGTCGGGGGGCTGCTCAGCTGGCCAGATGCAGGTGTCTGTTTTTGGGAGAGCAGAATAGCTCTCCAGCCTCCTCTACCTGTATTGACTAGTCTCCACCAGCTATAATGGAAGCTCAGACGGCTGATCTCATGGATCACATGAACACACTCACATTTAGACAGTATATTTAGGTGTCTACAGTCTGGACCCGAATATCAAACACTTGTGGCTTAGGGATTCGACTGCCTAAACATAGATGCCTTGTGGTGTCTGAGACACCCAGGGAGGCTGAGGGGTACAGTACAAGGCCTAGAGCAGAGCTGCAGGCCAGGAGAAGGACTCTTGGCAGGACTTCGCAGGGAACCTCAAGTGCCTCTAAATATCTATGTGTGGGCAACAGATTTGAGCCTTTAGTGATAATTCACATTTACAGATGCCTTCTAACTGTGTTTCTTCTATTTAGTCTTGTGTTGGCTTCTTCTTTTCTTTTCTTTTTTTTTTTTTTTTTAATTTATTTTCCTGTTTTCCATGTGAAGTGGCTATGTGTCCATCAGTACAGTCAGGAATGTAGTGTGACCAACTACAGAAAGGAAGATAAAACCTTTTGTTTTCACCTGATGCATGTTTATTAGAGGCTCAATGAATGGCTGATTCATATCCCTCAAAATAGAAGACCCTTCCCTTGGTCTTTCTGCTTACTCATACCTTTCCCTCCTATATAAATCCAGAGAGAAAAAGCAGAGAAATGCTAAAGCTTCAAAGAGAAGTTACTCTGTAATATCTACCGAACCATAATTATTTACTCTGCTGTTTTAAAACAATTTTCTGGTACATGTCTGCATCAGTACCAGCGACAGGACTAGTTTTGGGAAGCAGGCTTAAGCTGTTGAAGAAAGCCCTCTGAACATCTGACATAAGTGAACACATTGAACAAATAAACAAGTATGGAGTTTTCCCCTCACTGGCCTTTCATCTGGGGTCCCTGCAGCTGGGGATGGAGAAACTTTTTAAGAGCAATACGACAACTACTCATATGCTTCCTGCTCTGCTGTACGCCCCAGTTCGCTCCTATATCATTTTCTGCACAGCAGGAAGAGCAGAGCAAACTGGGTCTGATAATTTGTAGTCACTTCAGAAATGCTGGGAATGCTGGAAAAAAGATGTGTAAGGGCCATGGGGAAAGAACAATGAGCTCTTAAGACACAGGAACACCTGTAAATGCCTGTCTTTGCTCTGAAAAATTTGAGCTTTTCTTTCCATGCCTTAAAAACTGTCTTAGGTAAGGGTATATCTGTGGCAAGCTGCAGTGAAAGAAGCAGAAACTAATAACAATAATCTGTACAGGCCTTCATGTATCTTCTGTTAGTGGCGGTGGAAAGAGTGCCAGGGCTTTGTAAGAGACTGAGATGTGACTAGAAACATGATAGACCCATCATTGACAGCTCATGTGGGTGGGTTAAGTTGGGTGCTGTATGACTGTTACTAATCGAAAGACTGAAAGCATGCTTTTTTTCTTCCTTCTTATAATGTATTTTCTTTTTGTGGTGGCACTATTCTCTCACGTTTTAATATTCTGTTTACATAGAAAGCAGTAAGCAGAGACTCAGATTTCTTTTCTATAGCTGCTTTAAAGAAAGTATTAGGGCTGAAGGAAAAACGTGATTTCAACATTCACAATAGCTTTTAAAATGGAAACATGAAAACACACATCCATAATAGGAGAATCTACAGGCAATTTCCTACCCAAGATAATTGATTTTTCAAAGGCTGTATTTTCTGTGTTGGCGGTGTCACCATGGGACCCAGGGCTTTAGAGCACTTGTCTCCAGGCCATGACGGAGAAAAGCTCAATGCCATAAATACGTGGCGCCTTGCTGCTGAGGGTATCTTTGAATAAAAATGGAGTAATTGTTCAAGAGTAAAGCCGAGCACCCAAGTTAATGCCTTGATCGTTGATGTAATGCTCTACGGGCAGATTGCAGTAGGGCTAGGATTGGAGGTATTGGCTTGGTCCATTGAAAGTACATAAGTAATAAGCATCCAGATGAATATTATTTTGTGGCTTGGATGAAATTTCTTCTGCAATGTGTATGTCAGTTCTTAAGTTAAAGATTAGTTACAGGAAACAGAAGCTAATTGTTTTCAAGATTGTAAAAAGACCCAATACAACATAGGACAGCTAATTAAGATGATGAAGGTAAAACGTCGTGTCTCTACAATCAGTGAGGTTAGACAACGAGTGGGTCTAAAAACAGCTTGTCCCATGACGCATGCCTGTACCAGATTCTGTTGCAGTTTGGAGAAGCAATTATGTAAATATAGATTTGCAAACAATTTCACAAAGTGACAAAAACAGTGTTAATTACCAAAAATGTTAGCGATCTGTCTAGCCAACCACAGAGTGATGAAATCATGGTCATGTTAAAAATGAAAGCCTGATGTAACCCCCTGGTTTGTTTTCGTCAGGAACATTATCTTTGCTTGTATCTTTGACTTAACTCTCACAAGCATCGGGATTTATTTATTTTTTCAATCTAGGCCCAGGAAAATGACACACATGCACACAGTCAAAATATATGTCTGTTCCCATTAATGCAGGGGAATGTCATGAGTAGTGCATTCAGAGACCTTTATAGACTGAAGAACCAGTTCATTTGTGTTCAAATTGTTATCCTGAACTAAGTAAGATTTATATGTTGCTTTTGACTGAACAAAGATGCAGTTTATTTTCTTCAACATGTGAAAAAATATGTTGATAACAACTATTTCATGTTTTTTGATGTGCATGGGTTTCTTATGACATATTGCACATTGCAATATAACAAAGCTCTTCTTTAATCTTCCTTCGACTCTTTATGTGGCTGCCTGTAACCTCCGCAGTTCAGCATTACAATTTAAAAGGCTCATTTCTCAAGAATGCAATCAGTGTATTTATTGTACTCATTGGTTACTTGGGCATTATAAAGCATAACTGATAAATAGTAAGAGACGGAGTACATCCTACTGCTACTAAATACTGGTATACAGTTACTCTACTTTCCACAGATTATGGCTATGGATGTCATACAAGATTGGCTAAAAACATTCTTTGGAAGGAGTATAGAAGTTCACATCAAGTTTAGAAAAGGTTCTGGATGCAGTTAACTATAAATAATAGTTATTTTGTAATATTCAAAAACATCTATTTCCATGGATAAATTACTACTTTCCCTTTCTTTGGTGAAAATTAAATAGTAGCTTCAAACAAAAGCTGCTTCTATTCCTGCCACAAGGTTATACAACACAGTGTTGATACAATTTGAAGGGGCTGACTTACTGCTTAAAATATGGATACTGCATATGACTTAAATAATATGAATTATATGCTGAAGTCATTACTGAGTTTTTACCCAGGCAAAACAGTGTTGCTTCAATAAATATTTCAGGATTCAGTACTGTAATTCTTTTGAGACATTTTACAGAAATAAGATGGTTAGTAACTTCAAAATTGCTGCTGAATTAATATCTCACTATATAAATATTTAGCTAGCAACTTACTACAGTAGGATTCTTTCTCTCCATATTTGTTAATCAGATAGTAAATTTACAAGAGGCAGCTCATATCTCCTATCTTCTCCCTCCCTCATTAAATACACGTGAAACAAGAATCCATAACCAGTCTTTTAAAACTCTGAGCGAATAAGTACACCACTGTCATAACATGAAAGTTGTTTTCAAGAGAATACATGACTGTGTCAAAAGTCATCTTCCAATCACTTGTGAACTTTAAGAAGAAAAACAGCATATCTTTTAATCATTAAAGATTTTCTGTAAAAACATTTGAAAAATCTCACAGAACATTTAAGGAACTTATTTCCGTCATACTAAGAAGTGATTCCACTTCTACGGAAGTGGAAATTCAGGCACAAGGACCAGGGTGCGTTTGGTGAGTCTCTAACCCTGAACTCCTGCATTTCAGCCTCTTCCTTTAGAGGCTCACATTTGAATTAGAAGATACGTTGAAGATTTCCAAGTGCTTCATAGCTAGTCACATGCAGAGCCCAGGAAAACTTCAATAGTTTTGACATTTCTGTGACTTGAAATCCTTAACTAATAAACCCACTAATAAAGGATATAGCTCCATTAGATGTGCTATGGCATCTAATTAGGCATGCTAGAGTGTGTTGTTACTCTTTGATAGATTCTAGGGTGCACACCTAAAACGCACATTAACTCCAGCCTGTGTTTAAAGGCCATAACATCTGCACGTGAGCCAAAGATACAACTCTCAGTTGAACATGTGACAGATTTTTAGAGGATCAGGCTCTTTCCACATATGTATTTCCCATACTGACCAGGTTAATGTGATTCCCAACCTCCAATTATAAAGATAACAGTAAGAAAACACCTCTAAACTGTGTGACTAGTAACAAGAGGCAACTTCTGAATGTCACTGTTTAATGTACTAAAGAGGGGTGGGTCTGGTCCAAAACTAGGTAATTCAACAGAAAGACTGCTAATTTAAATGGGCTTTGAACCAGGGAATGGTCTCTAAAATGTTCTGTGCCTCCTGTCAAATTTAAGCAGCACAAAATTAAGAGAGAGAGTTTTTATTCCTCTATTGCCTGGTGTTTGTGATGACTCAGATACAGCAGACTGCTAGGAAATTGTACTTATACCACAAGGACAACACTTATTGCAACTCCTTAGTCATCAGCGAGAGAGAGAGGCTAAAGTCAGTTGTAAAGTTTGATACAGGGTCAGAGTCTGCAGCTTTTAGATTATTAATTTACTTGTTTAACTTGTTGATTTTTAGGATTAAGTTTATCGAGGAGTCAAAAATTAAGGTGTTTAAGGTTTCTTTCATTTCTCAGATTTAGTTAATCCAGAATTTTGTGGACCAGCACCTTATTTTAGTAACACCCATTGTTTCCAAAAGTTAATGAAATGCATCACATGAATGAATCTGGCATCCTACTGTTACCAAATATTACCACATCAAATACTTATCAATCATCAGGGATAAGAAACCACCTCCTACAATTCCCTAACACAGGAACTATCCTCCTCTGTAATTTTGACTTTCAATCTGTTTGGGTCCTGTTATTCAAGAAGAAAAGCAGATAAATTTTATCCGCCTTCAACACTTGCACTACTGCACATCCACATTCATATCTCCCCAGAAGGATGTACTACAAATCTTTGCACATCTGAAACCTTTAATTTAGTGGAATGAGCTCAGCTTTTGGGCTGTGTGCAGCCTCAAGGATTTCTTAAAAATAAAATCCATATTTTAATACCTATTTGATATTCACAAAGAGTGTTTTGACTGTGTCATGCTGCACTAATGGGCTGCAGGATTTCTTGGTAGGTTTGACATTCTGCTGCCCCTAGGTAGCAAAACGCTGTGGTCTCAAAGGACAACCCTCAAAGCTCGAAAGAGCTGGGTACCAGCTCCCAGTGGGGCTTCCTTTGTGTGAACCCAGCCAACCAGCAACTCCATGACTCCAGCAGATGTTTTTGGCCTTCAGACCGATGGATGAATTTATCCATCTTCCCTCATTCCCTCAGTCATCCCTCTGGCTGAAGCCAGCATGGTTAAACCTGGATTCCTGCCGAGGACAATCAGGAACGAAGTGCCGGCCCAGTGAGGTTTTCCAGCATGTACCAAGCAGATTGTATTCGAGGGCAAAGGGTCCATGCTATATAAATGCCGTAGAGCCTGTAGCAGTGTTCTTGACTCCCTATTGTGCTGTCTTTGATTGCAGGTTTTAAATATGCCATGTATTTCCAGATGCATTATTTATGTTTGCTTATGTTATTGTGCAATTTGTGGCAGAGTGAGGGGTCTACTGGAGAGCAGCCCTTGGTTTAGTGGCCAGCCCTGTATCAAAATATTAGTAATACAGAAATCTGCTGCTCTAAGTGAAATTTGATTTAAACATAGTTGACAGAAAGCATTCATGTAATTTATTTTTTTTCAGGTTGGTGACATCCAAAAGTGATTAAGCAAACATGTAGCTATTTTTAATTTTTTTCTTTTCTTTCTCGTCTTGTCTTTTCTTTCTCCCCTTTCCCCCTAGTCCCTTCCTTTTTTCTCCTTCTTTCCTTTCCCTTTCCCTTTCATTACTCTTCATGATAGGAGTGAGGACACAAAATCTGGCTTGATCTGTTGATGCCCAAGCACTATCAGCTGGGTGGAAGCTGGTGGTGATTGGTCACCCCTGTGGCAGTGATTCAGATGACTTTTTTTCAGTCAGTGTGGGTAGGAGGCTGTGTCTGCTTCTGAGTCTAGACTTAGATACCATGAGCTATGCACACATCAGCTGGACTTTAGGCAGCTCTCCTGCCATAAAACCATACTTTCATCCCTTCCAGAAACTGAAGCTAGCAGTCAACAAGTGGTGTGATTCAGTGCAAGCTTGTGACACTGGTGTTCCACAGTCATTCTTATGATTTCTTATACAATTTTGCTTTATTTGCTTTCTGGTTTGATTTACCTGGTTAAATAATGGACTTTTGCTTCATGCCACATGACCTTGCAATCAGTGGATGCATTTAACCAGGACTGTCCTGACTTTAAAGAAATGTAGCTTCCAGAAGTGCATCCTTCATGATGCATTCAAAACCAGAGCTTTTTCTTTCCCATTCCAAATAGTTTTAGGGTAAATGATTATTTATACATCTGTGTATGCATTCCAGGATTTTGGAAGCACATGTGTACTTGAGGCCAGATAATATGTGATAGCTAGCGCTGATCTTAATATTTGCTTGGCTATTTCCAAGCACGATTTCATTGTTGGTGCAATTTAATATTTGGTGTTCCCTAAATGCTTGGTTTCCCCCTTTTGTATTGTCACTATAAAGAAAAATCTGCAGTTACAGGAGTGATAAGTGATAATTCACAATTATGGCAATCTTCTTTTACTTGGGTGACCATTAATTTTCATAAACTACCAACTCTGTGATTATCCTGCTGTGAATGCTACACATAGTATATTGAGATTTACCTTACTCTTCTGTGTGACCACAAAAGGTATCCCCAGGGCCATATTTAATTTCACAGTCAAATGCACTACTTGACTAGCAGTCTTTAAGCCAGTATGCTTTCTATAGTTTGGATTTCCTCTGGGAGCAGTACTGGGCAGTTAATTTAGCTATTTTGCTTTGTACACAAATCCCTGTTGGAAGACTGGGGATGGAGGAGGGATAGAACTGGGGAAATATATATGTGTAAGTTAAGAAAAAAAAGAAGAGAGAGCAGAACCCTTAATGTTTTTTGAACAAGATGTAATCAGTTGCCATAATACCGTACTGTTTATTTGACTTTTTTTTCAGTGTGGTTACTGTTACTTCATCCCTGAAATGTTTCCAAGAGAAACTAGGGATTGTCCACAAGATAATCACCGCTGTGTCTGACTCTTCTGTGTGTAGTATGGTGTGTTACTAAGACAGAGATATTATCTGCATGCAGCCTGTGAACAAAAATCAAGGATACTAACTGGGGAGTACAACTTTGAGTGCACATTGTCCTGCAAATGGGTGATTTCTCCAAGAAAAGTTTCTTGATGCCAGGTAAAAATAGCATTCTGCCTTTTTCAATACCAGTATTTCAGTGTCCTTTCTGTTGAATGTGACAGCATCTTCAATACCTTCAATATTTTTAATATTAATTTAAGAGAAGACCAATTAATGATTCCCAAACTAACTTGCCTGTATGTCACCAAGTCCACCTGCAAGACTGACCTGATGTCAGCTCAGTCCAAGGGACATGGATGGTTACACCTGCACATGCTCTTATGCTCTCAGCAGTGGCCAGCTATAGCTGTTAGTTTTCCCTCCTGTGAGCTGAATTGTCCTTATGGCTTTTAAATTCTTTATTAAAAATCTTTAATTTAATTCTTGCCCTGCCTGCAATAACCAGCATGGGAGAAATCCCCATCCCACAAAATAAAAGGCAGAGTTTATGAATGCAGTATTCTCATTCTGACATGTAACCATGTTCTTGTCACATGTAGATCCACTTTATGAAAGTGGGTGTTATGAAGCTGCAAGCTTTAAGATGGGGCCAGTGCCCAGGTTCAGGGGTGTCATCTGGCAGGGAATTTGCTCCATAAGAAATACTGGGGGTCTCACACAAGCTATAAGGTCCAACAAGGCCACTTTCATGTGGGCATGCCTACTCCTCAGCACAGCATTCAGAGAGCTTTTTTTATGGCTCTTTTGTATATTTACAGTGGGATGCATCCTGCCCAGCTTAGCAGGCACCTCAATTTGACATGTTTGATGAAGTGTTCCTCCATAACAAGGTTTTTACAATCTCTGTAGTCACTGGGGAGAGGAAAATGCTTCTGGAGACATTCAGAAGATTAAGTTGTAACCCAACATAGTCTCAGAAAGGCAGGCGGGGTCCTACACTACTTATGTATCAGTACATAAGCATTAGTTTAGGGGATTTTTTTTTTTTAATTGCAGTTCTCATTAACTAAGTAAAACTGAATCATTCCAGTCAGTTCGTGCTTGCAATCATTCCCTTCACATTAACAGATTTTACTTGCCTTTCAAATAATTATGCTTTCAGAATTCATTGCATTAGAAATCATGTGTGTTCTCTTACCATTTTGCCATGATTTATTTATGTTTCAGCCTTACGGAGGAGCTTGCTTTTGTAACCATAACAGAAATTGGTGTAATGAGAGATGAGCTGCTGACAGGTCTGCTAGAAAAATCTACATCTACTCAATTTTAGAATGACCATTAAAAAAAAAAAAACAACGCAATACTGGTATTAGAAAAGCAGTATTTTTTTTTTATATTTTTTAATACCTATTGAATGTACAGTATCTGAATTCCAGCAAATAACAAGGTAACACATATGGCCATCACCAGGTTTTATACCTTCACTAGCTTGAGTAGGTTTTGACTGCACAGATGACCTTGTCAGAGTAAATTTCTGTCTGCTATGGCAAGGTCTGAAGAGTGATGGCTGTTGGCCACTAATGTAAGACCTGACATGAGTTAGCTGTAATCAATTCATAGGTAATCAGCTAGCTGTAATCAATCCCTATGAGCAATGAAATCCAGGCTTCTGATGTCAGACCACCTTGCAGAAAAGTTTTCTGTGCCACTTGATTTTATTAGTTTTTCTACGGACCAGTGAAGGAGGTAATATGTTTGATGCATTTCATATCTGTCAGCACTTTTTGGCTAAAGTTGCAGCATTAAATACCCTGGTAGAGAAAATTTGCTTCTATGTTTTGAGAATGCCCTTGAAAATCATTAAGTCTGTGTGAAAATTGAGTGATGATCATTAGCAAAATTAATTAAAAAAATGGCAAAAAGCAATTATGCAAATTAGAAAAAATGCTTATAAAAATGTTGCGTAGGTGCAGTTTGGAAAGAAAGCCTTGACTTTGTTGTTTCTTTTCTGTCTCATGACTTAAAATACAAGCCATCGCTCCTACGTTGATGGGAAAAGTCAAAACATATGCTTTTCAGCTAACAAAAAATAACATGCAAAGCATAATGTTATTGCAAGTGTAAAACTAAATGGAACTTTTCCCTAAGCCATATTCAGAGCAGTGTTGATGGCCACAAGGCCAGCTTCAGCTTGCTTCTGGGGGTGTTGGAGCCCACATGGGCCATAATCCAAACACAGTAGAAATACAATACAACAATGTTTTCCCCTCCCGATGCTTTTCACGAAACCACCAGAAGTCATGCATCAGGATCACAATATATCAGTCTAGTTCAGAGATTCAGACTTGGGAAAATAGCTGGTAAAACTGCTTCATGCATCACGCTTTACGAAACTTAAATACTTTACATTTGAAGAGGCATAACTATCTGTGCTAAATATTGCTGGTTAGAAGCCACGCTGAAAAAAAAGTGATGTTTTGATGGGTTGTTAGGGCAGGGAGAAGATGAATAATTTTTTATATTTGGACAAATATTAATTGTGTAATTAAATGCCTCAAACTGTGTTCTGTAGAGTGACTATGTGAAGATGGCAGCTCTTACCTAGCCTACCTAATCCTCAGTGCAAATTTAGTCATTGCTGCCTTTATTCATCAAATGAAATGTTTAACAGTTTTAGCATGTAGAAACTGCTGAAACAGCACTGAATGGGGATGGAGAGCTGGAGGCTTTTGGAATCAGTGGTCATTAATAGCACTGTTAAATAAGCAACGGCGGACGGTGTCTCAGCCACTCATCTGCATGCAGAGTACTCACACCCTCACGTGAAATAGGACAGAAAGCAATGGCAAGGAGCGTTTGGCCTGTAACATCGCTGCTGCTTGTGTTAAACAGCAAGCCAGGCAAAACATGACTTGGCTTTTGACTCCTCAGAAGTGTTGACAGAGCTGACAGCTAACAGTACTACTCTCTTTTTTTAACTTGTGAAATGGATGTGTTTTACCTGGAATCACTGAGTCACAATGAATATGGAAAAACCACTCCCATGCCATTTCCCAGAGTAGAGTGGTCACTTAATAATAGCATGTTTATACAATATTTGTTTCCACTGTCCATGTTAGGGCCTCAAAGTGCTTTGCAAACGTTAATAAAACTATTTGTAACCCTTTCTAGCTAAGCAAGCTATTTCTACTTTGTTGACCATAGCCATGAAGAGACTTAATAGTTTTTAGCTGTTACATGCAGTATTTTAAGCTGTGCCTTTCAATATTCTTTGAAAAAAATATCACCCTCATGTTATTATTAAGCCCATTTTACACCTCCCATATAGAGAAATGAGGCTTTAAAGAGCACCAAGACTAACTAATGGCCATATAACCAATCTGTTACCATATTAAATACCACCTCCCTCTATATGTCCTGATACCTATATGTCAGCATATGCATCATGCAAATTGTTCTCACCAGTCATGAAGGATTTCTGGGGCCGTGGGAAGAACTGAAGGGCCAAAGGAGGAGAAGCAGCTATCCTGTGGTCATGTCATTGTGCTTTTTTAGGTTGCTTCCAAGAACTGCTTCAATGAGCATACCCCAGACTGTGTATGTCCACGTAGTGGTGTGCAGTTGCACACAATCCATTGCAGCAAAAGCCCACAAACATTGGACATTTAAGTTGTAGGCCCTGTGATACTGGTAAACCCCTGTAGCAATTTCTTTAGGGCTGATTTGCTTGGTATCCATATATTAAAAAAACAACAACCATATCACAGAATGGTTTGGGCTGGAAAGTAACTTAAAGATCATCCAGTTCAAACTGCCCTGCCATGGGCAGAGACACCTCCTACTAGACCAGGTTGTTTGACCATAATGAACCATGAAGCCATCTTCTCCTTCTCTGGAGACTTTGGGAGCAGGATTGCTCAATGGACATGGGGAGCTCCCTCTGTCTTCCTACTTTTTGGCTAAAGGCTGAGTTTATTCTCCTTGAAAATTGTCCATAATTCTGGTTCAGGATCTGTGGCACTCACCGCAAACTTGAGCACAGCCTTAACAATGGTGGAGGGCAGGTGTGAAGGCACCGTTCTTGAACTGAGGGATTGTATGTGGGGGACTATGGTCACTGGAGTTTTTACCTCAGGCATTGAGTCAGAGAAAAGTCCCTTGTCATCAAGTGACACACACTTTATTTCTAGCAAGAAGCAAGAAATGTTTTTGTCTTGGACAATACCATTGCTATTCCAGGCTACGAGCAAACAGCAGGTTCTTGAGCCAATGGCCTTGATGTCTTCTGATGGTCTAGACATCACCTGAAACACCAGTCAGGGATGGTTCTGTCTCCCCATTTTGAATAGCTCTCAGCCCATGTCTCACCGCTATGGAAGTGAGGGCTTTGTGGCAGCTTCTTGGCTTCCAGTGATCTGGGGGTGAAGCTGTCCCTTGAGGCACTGGAGAGGAGTGGATGAGGGCTGCAAGGTGCTGGGTTGCACCCTGCTTCTTGTCACTCATAACCTGGGGCTCATCCAGGCAGCCTCAAGCAGTGGGTGCAGTGAGCTAGGGGATCTCTTGAACTTCCTTCCATGGTATTCCAGCTGGCTTACTTGCATGGTGCCCCTTTATACACTGCAAAGCCAAAAAAATAAAAGTAGCAGATAAAAAATTTGTCCTTGATGGTTTTGCTAAACATGGCACTGCTAATGATGCCAAACCGAAGCCATTTAGGGCAGCTTAAGTTCCCAGTTGTTGCATGTGGGGTTTTTTCAGTTTAAAGGGCATTTCTGTGGTATGATACTGAGTTATCCAGCTTTTCTTTAATTATGATATGTTGAAGTCAGTTCTTACCAATACTCTTTCTTGCCATACTTTTGTCTACATAGCTGTAGGCATACTTGCATTGTCAATATCTCTTGGAGGAAAGAAACTCCAGTGCCTGTGTATGGTTGGTTTTCCTGAAGCTCCGTAATGCACTTTGATCTCTCTAATAGCACTGATGTGTAGTTATGCCTTGATTGTCTTACACTGACAATTCTCCTTAAGTGTTTCTCTAAATTCATTAGAAAAC
This sequence comes from Neopsephotus bourkii, assembly GCF_033783945.1. Taxonomy (NCBI): domain Eukaryota; kingdom Metazoa; phylum Chordata; class Aves; order Psittaciformes; family Psittacidae; genus Neopsephotus; species Neopsephotus bourkii. The sequence continues at coordinate 705,737 of NW_026902112.1, read as the reverse complement.
AGAAGTCTGCAAGCCAGACAGTTTTATTTCTTTGTCTTTTTTTTTTTTTTTTGAAGTTTACATTTTACTGAAATGATTTTCATAAAGTGAGGCTGTATTAGCATCACTCCCTTTACTGGAGAACCATGCTAAGCAGTCCTGATGGTGAAGTATCTTGGTGTCCTGGTTTCACCTTGGAGTGTTTCAAATGATGCTGTCTCCTAGCTGTTGCCCAGAACATTGTTCAAAGAACAGCTCTTCCATTAATACCTGTCTTAAAGCGTTGTTAGGTTTGGGTTCAGGATATCTTCACAGAATCACTCCTCCCATGAGGCAAGGAGTCAACATGAGCCAACAAACTTCAAAAATAATTACTAGATTTTCAGCTCATGTCTATGGAAGTGGTCTCAGAATTGCGCAGAGAAATGTAGAGGCCCCAGATTGCGAAGTTCACGTGATACTGTTAAACGTCCACCCCAAAAAATGTAGGAAGGAAGGTTCAAATCTGAGTGTATATCAAAGCTACACAAGTCAGTTGTCAAAAATATTACACTTTTGATTTAACTTTATTCATTGGATGTTTAGGTTCATACACCCCAAGGTCACCGATGTAAACTGAGGCATCGCAATGGAGGTAACGAGTAATCCACCAGCAAGATCTTCGTAGATACCTTTTATTCTTGCCCTTTTTTAAAGAGTAATTTTAAATAATGTTTTAAAGAATAATTTAAAAATCTTTAAAGAAGGTATATTAAAGAATAATTGCACTTGATAGAGAAAACACAAGATGGCAGTGCTCAGTTCGTTAAAAGCTAAAGCAGAATTAGTCCACAGTGAAAATGAAACAGAGAAAAGATTTTATCACAATCAACAGCAGTGGGTTCTTAACCCTTTCTGAACAGCCCACACCAAGACAGTTTCCTCCTAAAGTGTACAAGAATATGTCAGTAAACCCCACAGTGAACACCCACAGCCCTGAAAAGCAGCCAAATTCTGTTTTGCTACCCAGAGATACAGAAGAGTTTTGCTTAGCCAGCTATCTTCAGACCAGTGAAAGAAAGTGAAAATGACACCTGAATTTGTCCCAGTTTGCAATTTCTATATGTATTTATTGTCTGTGTTTGAGGCCAAGATCTTCTGTGCTTATACATACCCAAATTGTAACTTTTTTTTTCTTTTCCCAGACAATATGTAAGATAGCAAACAGATGGGTTTAACCTCTTCTATTCTTCTCTTTCTGCTTTTTTGGTAATACATTAAATGTAAGGATTTCCTGCAACCTTGCAGTGCAGCACTGTATTATGGTATTTTTAAAAAGACTATTTTTTCCTTAATGAACTTTTCCTTTGAGTGCACAACATTTTTATTAGGACACCTTCACTATTTAGCTTGGGAGCAGTCTGGAGCATGCCAAGTTAAATATCTAGAACTACATAGTATGACTCCTCATCATTCAGAGCAGAATTTTATAGATGTAGTTAACTGCTGAAAAACCAAAACCCAACACACGTAGGCACTCAGACCTCAGCTCTTGAAGATCAACATAAAAAGGACATGGAACTGTTGGAACAAGTGCAGAGGAGGGCCTTGAGGATGACCAGGGGACTGGAGCACCTCCTGTATGAAGATCGGCTGAGAAAGTTGGGGCTGTTCAGCCTGGAGAAGAAAAGGCTGCGTGGAGACCTCATAGCAGCCTTCCAGTGTCTGAAGGGGGCCTGTAAGGATGCTGGAGGGGGGACACTATTCATTAGGGACTGTAGTGATAGGAGAAGGGGTAATGGGTTCAAACTTAAACAGGGGAAGTTCAGGTTAGGTATAAGGAGGAAGTTCTTTCCTGTGAGGGTGGTGAAGCACTGGAATGGGTTGCCCAAAGAAGTGGTAAATGCTCCATCCCTAGCGCTGTTCAAGGCCAGGCTGGACAGAGCCCTGGGTGACATGGTTTAGTGGGAGGTGTCCCTGCCCATCTTAAGGTCCTTTCCAGCCCAAGCCATTCTATGGTTCTATGAAAATGTATAACGCTTACAAGTACTCAGAGATTTCTGCCTGGTGTAGGGTTAGAAAGGTGGCAAAAATATGTGACAAAAAGGGATCTGATTTCCCTGAGTGACCATGATGAAGTGTGTGTGGTCACTCTCACCTTCTAGAAGGGGAGAGAGCAACTCATTCCTGGGTGCTCAGAATACTTCTGAAGACATGAAACATTTATCTACTTAACAACAACTTCCCTTACCTGGAAACACAGTACTGGGAAGTAGGAAAATGCCCTTCTCAGGTATTGTGCTTTCCCTCACAGCAGTCCCCAGCAGTGGGCTGCAGCCAGCAGGACATTTTAGTGGTGCTTTTCACCCAGCAATGAGCTGCTGCCCCCAAAATCATCAGCTTTTTCCAGCCTTTTCCTCCTAGCAGCAAGTCAGTGCTTTCAATCTTCAGGGGTACATGGTAGCAGACTCCGTAGGCAGAGCCTGCTGCCCTCAGTCACATCCCCACAGGGTGGAAATGCCCCCTGTGACTATCCCAGAGCAGAGCTGGGGCACATGTTGAGCCAGCATCCTGGCAGAGGATCTCTCCAAATGGTTTAACTTCTGTGCTACCTGGCTTTGCAGCAAATCCCAGCTTTCTACAGGTGCAGAAAGAGGCCTGATGTGTGCTGTTCCTCTCTGCTGCACAGCAGTTTGGAACCAGGAGTAGACAGTCACCCACCTGATACCCTGCGAGCTGGATTAAGATCCAAACCCCTGATCTTTTGGTGATTAAAATAATCCTTTTTTAATGCTGGAACAGGAAAAATGGTACATCTAGAATAACAGGAAAATATTTGTTTATACTTTCTGCTGTGCTAAGAAAAATGGTTAAAATAAAAAAAGCTTCTGTAAGAAAACTATATTGTTTAAAAAACCTAACAGACCTTTAGTTTGCTCTCAACTTTTATTAAATACATTTTCCTCTCATTAAATTTGGATATTTCTTGCTCTATTCACCAGAAGTATTTTATAATTTCACATTATGTCACCCCCAAAATAAAAAAAAATAAAAAAGAAAACAGAATTGAGTTATGTCTCGTACCTATAGAACACTGGCAAAGTAGGAATATGTTCTAAAAATGAAAAGACAACTGTTCAAAGCAGCACCTGCTGCTTTGAGTTTGGTATTACTGTGTTTGCTGGTGCTTCCATGTCTCATGGTGTGTTGAAGTAGATGTTGCCATTTGGGAATGTCTCTAGTTAACAACACAACTTGTATTCAACCACAGCATTTTTCCAACAGACCTATTCCTTATGGTAAGGTATGCACTTGCAACGAAAATCGCCAGGTGCATACACTGTGCTAAGGATCTGAGCTGAATGAATTTAACACAGTTTCTCAACCCTTCAAGCAATAAAGCAAATGACAGTTAATGCAGTTCCTCATTAAGGGAATGCAATGACTGATTAACACTTCACTCCTTCACATCTGAGACCAAGACATCCACCTTCCCACAGGCCATAAGAATATTTTCTTTTATCCTTGTCAAAACTGTACAGTCAGAAGGTAACATGGCTGTCTCCCACAGACTGCTCAGCTACGCTGGCAATGGTTTAACAAAAGAAACCATACTAAGATGACTCAGTCTTGCTGTACATGTCTATTCATATTGTGGGATTATGCAGCTCATTTTTGCATGGACAAAGAGAGCAGCAGTACTCAGCTACTGTTTACAAACAACACATCAAATCAATGTTGGTACAAATAGAAGCTGAATTTGAGAGCACTCACAATGTCAATCACTGTTGTGGGATTTTAGGATTGCTTGAATGGGCTGCAGACAAAGGTGCTGAGCTTGTCTGGAAAATCCATGACCACATGGAGGAAATGAAACTCAGAGTTATTTGTGGTTCTTACCGCTGTAGCTAAGTGTTGCATGAAATTAATTGCTTAAAAATTGCACCTTGCTCTAATAGTTGCTGCTCAGGCATGACATTTATCAGACTAGATTCATGGCCAGATAATGTACTTGGAGATGGTGTTGCAGGTGTGTGCCCTGCGCTGAGCCCTCTCCCATAGCCACAGCTCTTACACTGTGGTTTTTCAATAGCTGAAGCCCACATAAGCTGAAGATGATGTGGTCCAGTTCTTCTCCCGCCCTTAAATATCGTCTCCCATCCATTTCCAGTGCTGGTACTACTGAGCATGAAGATGTGGCAAACCAGAAAGCTGATATAGCTAAAACCTAACTTGTCAAAAAACCCCACCAAATTTATTTGTCTCAGCTGGATGCGTTTCATGAACCAACACACTGTGATCACAAAGGTCACAGGCTGGGACACAGCTGGTGGGGAGTCAGCCTCAGAATGGACCCCCAAAACAAGATGAGAGGCAATTGTCCATGAATGCATTCAGTAAGGACAGTTGGAATATACTGATTTATTCCTGTTGTGTTTTCAACTGTTTCCAGCACAGTTTTAGCTTTACTATTATCTCCCAACTGCTGAAATTCAATTTCCCCTACTCTGCTGAAAGACTGATCCTACAAAGGAGCATAAAAAGAAGAAAATAAAAATTATCTTAATGAATGCAAGGACATGTGAGGCAGTAGTAAGTTGCTTGTCTAGGGATATGCTAATTGATAATATCAAATATTTTCTTTTTACTGAACCCATCCTTTTCAAGTTACTGTTCTCTGCATGGTGGCAGGAAAACTCCACTTTTCCTGTTGATCCTAACTTTGAACAGCCACTCCTCTACTCTTTGTTTTCTTAATGCCATTTTATTTAAGACAACACTGCTCAACCTAAACCTAAAATCAAATGTTCTAAACCAATTTGCTACTTTTGGCCATGCTTCAGCAGGAATTAATACGGCCTAATTGTAGGACAAGGAATAACTCTTCAATGAGGGGGTGGTTGGTCACTGGAACAGGCTCCCCAGGCACCAAGACTGTCAGAATTCAAACATCTGGATGATGCTTTTAGTCACACAGCTTAGTTTCAGGTAGTCCTGCAAGGAGCAGGGAGCTGGATACAGTGATCCTTATACACCCCTTCCAACTTGAAGTATTGTATGATTCTATACTTCTGTGAGCTCTGGTTCAGGGTTTTGTGAATGAAGTTGGAAACTAGAAAAAAACAGACACTCAAATCCAGTTTTAAAAACAAGTGGATGGCCAGGTATTGCATTGACAGGGAACAAATGGTCCCCATGGCCATTTGAGAGCACTCTGCTGACCTGTATTCACAGGAGAGCTGGACTGGATCAACATTTTTTCTGTTGAAAAGATGCATTCCCCCTCCCTTTATTACCTGACAACTTTGCAATCTCAGACTGGGATACAAAAAAGTCAGACTTTGTTCTTTTCTAGTTTCTGCGTTCCAATCCAGACTGAAGATTGTATGCCTGAGACTTTGCAATAACAGTATCCAGCAAGAGGAGAAGCAATAAAGTTATTATGTGTGTCAATAAAGTCAGCAAGTAAGACTTGGAACACACACATGGAGTAAAACTGCTGAGTCAGGGAGAGTGACTTTTCCAATTATAACAAAACATTAACATGCAGGTCAGAGGCTGAAATATTAAAAAGCAGTTAACAGGCCTCTTGAGAAGCACTGGTAAGGCACAGCAGCTCTGCATACTTGCAGACGATGTAAAAAGCCACAACATTATCCCTTAAAACCAAACACTTATGTGCAGAGCTCAATAAGTAAAAGCTATTTAGGAACTGAAATGTTAGTTCTGCTGGGAGATGTCCTGCCTGGGACCAGAAGTAACAGCACTGTGATACCCTCCAGGATCCAAAGATGCATAGCAAGGCAAGGAGCCTGCTGAAGGCTGAAGTAAAAACTGTCAGAAAGCCATCAGCTGGAGAAAAACTTTAATGATTATGACGCCAGTGCCTTTTAACACACACGACCTTTCTCATGACTGGCCTTGGGTTTTTTATTGTCACAACTGTTTGAACTAGCAACTCTTTGGTATTGATAATCTCGAACCCAATTTCAAGCATGCTGTGCACCTCCAATAGGGTTATATTTTTTTATAGAGAGCTCTACTTCCATTTAGTTAATAAAACTGAATCTCTCTTGTGGCTCATGTGCAATTTATTGCTCTCTTACAATCTACAGATGGTTGGAATTTGTCTACTGGGAAACACAGTATATGTCCTTCACAACCTCTACCCGAAGGGTTCTTATCAAATAGATTTTCCAGCATGGTTTGGTGTAAGGGGATGCAGGAGCTGTCAAAAATACCCTAGGTTCCATGCATGACCTGGCTGAGCTCAGGGGTGCCATCTATCTCACAGCCCAGCCTATAGCCAGCTTCTCTGCCCCACATTGTTTTATGATTGGACAATATGATGGACTGGTAAGGTCAGTATGGAAGCCCATGACACTTTCTAGCTTATCCTATCTGCTGTGAACATAGAAGAAGAGAGAGCACAAATTTTCTGTGTCATGCTGTGAAGCTGTTTGAGCAGGAGCTTAATTTCAGTCAGTTTGAACATATAATGAAACTGAGATCACTATTGCACTGCATCCATGTTTGACCTGTAGTTAGGTGCCTGTGAAATGACAATCTGCCTAACTATTCCATGGCTTTAGCAGAGAAATTAAGTCCCTGTTTAATCATATTTTCTTGCTTAGTATTATACTATGCCGAAACTGCATCTAAGCCACTGGAGAAGAGGCTTTAGTTTGTCTGTAAACTTCACGGCTTTTGTGGTTTTGTCTCAATGATTTCATGCCCTGAATTTAAATAAACTGGGAAATAAGAGTCTGTTCTAGAGCCCACCCAAAAGATTGGTGATGTTCCCAGCACACTGATCAGACAATATGAGGGAAATGCAAAACCTACGTCTGACCAAAACAGTATGCAACCAAAGTTTCTGCATGTGCCATACCAAACAAACAAACGCTGAGCCTAGCAATTTTTATAGTTAATATGCTCCATCATCTACATGATAACTTGGTAGGTGCAGTTAGAGCAAAGGTTTCAGTCCCAGAACAGAAGATGTTCTGCAGTGAGAACATGACAGTTGTTTCAGCTAAGCAAAGTACTGCCTGGCTTTGTCTGAGATAAAGCTCTGTCTGTTGGAAGGAAAATCTCAGTCAGTCTGTGGCTGTGTCATCCTTGCTCTGGGTGGAAGCTGATTTGATGTGTAACATCTGTTATTTTCATTCAAATTTGGAAGACCTGTCTACATGTTTTGGTGTTGGGTTTTTTTCCCCCCTTGGTACAGAATGTGAGGGAGGGAAAAATAACTAAATTGACCTTTCAGTCGACTGAGATGCAGTGTAAAAAGACTCAAAAAAATGAATATCCTTACAATTATGCATAGTAAGGCATTCTTACTCAGTTTTTCTCATGTAAAGAAAACCAAGAAAAACACAGCTATTATGACTTTACCCACCTACAGACTAAGCCTGAGAAGATCCTATTTCTCAGACCTTTGTCGAATTTTCAGTCTATGTAGTGGGAATTCTTTTTCGTCCCTTAAAAGATAAATATGTTAAGTATTCTCAAAGGACAATAGCTTTCCATCTGAGAAAACAAATGTCATCATTCTCTCTGAGTCTACAACCTTGCCTTCCTTCCCCTCCTCCATCTTTTATCCCTATCCCTCTGGCCACAGGAATACATATTCTCCTTTGCCATTAATCACTCCTTTCCTGGGATCTTATAACATTTGGGGACAATATATACTGAGAAAATAATCATACTTTATGAAAATTGCCTCAACTGTAACCTATCTTTCTGTTTGATTTTGAGGAATAAAAGGAATGAGAGACTCACGGCTATTTAAATCAAGAAGTAAGCCACTGATAATGAAAAGCAGTTCCATGGCTTTAGCCACACAAGGGCTATGGCAGGAATTCCTAACACTCCTGACCCAATGCAGAGCCACACAGCAAAATCTTCATCAGGCCGATAACCACAGGAGGTTTGCCACAGACCTTGGAGCGATAGATAGTACAGGACCTCAAGGAGTTCACAGCCAAGTGATACTCGGGAATCTCCCATCTCACTATGAAACAGGCTGGGTGCAGAGCTGAGTCCAGGAGGATCCCACTGTTTTGGATCTAAAAAAATTGTTGAGGTGCATTTCTGCACACTCCCATGGAGTCACACAACATACTTTCATTGTAGGAGCCGGTCTTGAGTTGCTTGAGGCTTTAGAGAGAGAGTTTGGCTAGTTCTGCACAACACTCTGTCTTCTGATGCCTGCCACAAAGCATTTATGTCTCCTTTTAAGGCTTGCCAACAAGTCAACAGTTAAAAAATACTCTAACAATGAAAACTGTATGTGATTCTGATATGTACAGAAGGTACTCTGATGTATATACACATTGCACGTTTCCTAACTTCGTTAGCAGTCTTTTTTATGTTCTTAGCAGATTCGTGCATCTCCTTCCTCGAGTTTTAAAAAAGGAAACTGAAAGCATAGAAGCTCCAGCGCTCAACAGCATTGTGCAACATGAATCTGGGGAACTAGAACATTTTGATCCAGTACATGGGCTTCTGCCATTTGAACTAAGAGAGAAACTAAGTTTGTGGATAATTTAACATAATTGCAGGGAAAATCCCTTTAAAGGCAGAGACTGAAACATCTGTAGCCAAAAAGTCTTCTTGTCTGCAAGCTGCTAACATCTCACCAAGCATGTCCAAAATAAATGGTTTTGACTAGAATTTTTTAATCTAACCTTAAGTTGGGGCTTCCAACACCAACAATTTCAACCTGGAGAAAAGTAGAAAGACCTGACTGATAAGAAGCTAAATCAGAATATTACAGCAAAAAGTGTTAAGCAAGACTAGACATATTAGAATCACCTTCAGCATCTACTTAGGTGAAAAAAAAACCCCAAATACACTTCTAAATTCAGGATTCTGTCAGAAGGATGCTGCTTTGACCAAAATCTCAAAAAGTTCGTTTATTTTTTTCTCTATTGACCTTTCACACTTCTGTTCTCTTGAACTGATATTCACTGCAACATATCTAAAACTGGATTCCAAAGCTGGTGCTGGTGATGCCAGATCGTATTTTTTGACATAGCTGCTTTACTTTGCTGTTGCAACTGCTGCAGATAATGAGTTCAACAGATGAGATATGATTTAGGGTACCTGCTATATAAAGAAACCCAAACTATGACTTCATATTCAAGCAAATTCAACATGCGATCTAGAAGAAAAGCTAGATAAGGGCATTTTAGGTAATCAGCTGTCTTCCCAACACCCTCTCTTTGCCCTCTGGCTTTGTGCTTGGAAAATGGGAGCTTTCCTCCACACAAATCTTCCCTCCAGTCAGTTATCTTTAAACTGACTCCTGCAGCTGTATTCTGAGACATGCTGGGTTGTAAGCTCATCAATACTATGTAAATTTACCCTGTAAGCAGATTACCTGTTACTGTGGGAACAGACTAACCTGCATCTGCCACATTGCTTTCACTTTTACTGGAGAAGGTTAATGGTGAAAATAAGGTTAATCCAGTAAAAGCTTAAGCAATTGATTACAGAACAGGAAATTGATTTACAAAGAATTAAAATATGATTCTAATGTCTTTGTTTTAAGTGGTTCCTTCAGGGTTTTTTTCAGCATTTTTGATTTGGTTACCACTTGGCATTTGAGAAAGTAGCATTTCCTCATACTGGCAGATGAATATTCTATAATAGCAGAAATGATTTTGTTATTTTTTCTGATAAATGACACTACTTTTGACCTGGAAAAATAAAGATTTTTGAAAAGCAGGTATTTAGCATCTAACCCTACGTATTCCTGGCTGGATTCATTTTTTATTTTTTTTTTTGCTGGAACTGAATTGGACCTTTAAGTATATTAGTATTATCTTCAAGTCTTAACAAAAGGATGGAAGGCACACATTCATTTGACACTATAAATTGTCTATACAATAAAATATTATGTTACCAGAAGGCAAACCCTTCAACAAACCTGCAACAAAGGTAGTTTCCTTTTTGGGGACTACCAATCATCTACACCCTCGTGATCAAAAGTGTCTAAGAGAATACAAATTGCCCAGTCTCTCTTGTTTGTTATTTTTATATGTTGACTGTACCTTGCAGAACTACTTTCAGGTTCATTTTTAGGCTTAATGCACCTCTTCCCCCAAAAATTCAACAGTGACACCCATACAGACCATTTAATGCAACCTCTAAAAACTGTGCGTGAAACTTAGATTTTAACACAGTTTTATAGTGAACAACACTCGACCTTTGGGAAACTCTTACCAGAATGGAAAGCTACACTTGTTTTGTGATAACTAACTCCCCAGGTATTGAGGTCTAATACTGAAAATGGTGTATTGCAAGCAAGTGAAAAGAGCAAATGGAAATTGCACAAACCAATTTGTTGTTTTCACTTATGCTTCAGAGCTCTGAATATCATCTTGGGTAGAAAATGTCTTAACAGTTTTCTCTATCCATCTGAAACCATTCTAATATATTGAAAAATGGCAGTGACATTTTCCCAAGATATTTTTATGTGCAGTACCTGGGCAATCCTAAGTGAGAAGAGAAAAAAGGTCTCTGATTATAAACAACTGAAACTGTGTCCTCAGTAGACAATTTCCCCCTCAGTATATAGGGTTTTTTTAATACAAGAATCTTCATAAAAATTATGCATTTTTAATTTAGAAATATAGCCCTGATGTAATATAACATCTCCTCTCCTACTCTCTTTTTCCTTATAAAATGTAGACAAAGCAGCAGCTGGTTATCCACTTAAAGGTCATTCTCTGGTCAGGCTGAGCAGAACCTCCAAGCCCAAGCACTTTAATATCAGCAAAGGCCATTAGGACTGGCAGGTAAAGAGTCTAATGACTTTTAAATGGAAATCTCTCTCCCCACATCGTGGTGACTGAGCTGCAAATGAGCTAGTGCACTTCAGGTGAATTATAAACTTTAGATGCTTATAAAAACCGGAGATAGATCCAAACCAGCCCTGGTGTAGAATTTTCCAGATATGCCAGGTTTGATAATGTCTTAGGGGTGTTGCCTTGTGGGAAGTGTGGAAGAATTTTTCACCCAGCACCAGACTCACTAAGGAAAGCTTCTTGTCAGATTTTGGCATCTCCTGGAGGAGCTGGAGCAACGCTGGATATATCAGGATGGGCTGTTCGTGTTGTCACACTTAAACAGGCAACAGGTAGTGACACGAGATGTTATAAATATTTCTCAAGCTATGAAAATCTGCACATGTCCCCTAGAATCAAGATGGATTTAGAGTAAAACACTTCCTGGAGAAGATGGAGGCATATGTGCACCTCTTCTGGTAGAGCAAGATGACCCCACAGTCCCACTGGCATCAGATGCCAACTCCCTTATTTCTGAAGACAGAAATGATTTAGGATGAGACCTCGACCTGCTCTGTAAGAATTATTGCCGTTACTTCTCAGGTGATGCAAGTAACAAATTTCTTACTGAATTAAACTACCACTCTTGTGCCTTTTTCTGTGTGTATATTCTAAGACAATAAGGGAATAATTTCTACTGTCAAAAAGAGTTTTAAATTATTACCTTCCAAGTGATGATTTTTTTTTGGACTGGGACCAATTAGGAGTTACTGTTATTTGTGCATTTCTTACATAAAATCAGAGATAGGCTTGGATCTTTACTGAACAAGCCAGAGGATTTATTACATAGCTAGGAAAACCTGTGATCTAAAACCAGCAGTACTGCTTATAGTCGTACAGTTTTTCACATGTGCTTATGAGTTACACTCTGGAAAGGGCAGAAAAGCAGGTATGAGAGGAGTGGCATGAGGACAGAGCTTCTATGTATCACTTCAGAAGGTGAATTAGTGCCTTGATGCTCTATTAGTATTTGTATACATATTCTTGATGCATTGTGCCAATGTAGCATTGGCTTGGCTCTCAAAAAATTTCATGGGCTGAGAGCATACAGCACTGCCAAATGGGATGTCTATGGGATTTGGCAGTGGAAAAGCCTTTTCATTTCCTATTTATCTTCTTGACAGAGTCGAATTGGTGTCCAGACTGCCTTCAAGTGACTGTACCTCAATTTCCCTGTCTGTTAGATGAGTACACTGTTACTGATATGTTTAGAAACGCACTTGGAGATACATGGGGGAGAGAGGAGTGTCAGCTGTGAAATGGGCACCAACATCTGTGATGTTGCTATTACCTGAATTACCTTATATACACAATGCCCTGGCACCTTAATATCTGTACTATAAAGTGATCACGGACACAAAGGAAGGTCAGCAGGAGGGAGAATGCATCCACACCTGTAAAAAACAGTTCAAGCACAGAAGTGCCCAAATGTAAGTGATGTGCATCTTTGCCTGAAAGTAGTGGTGAGAGCTGTGAGGCCAGGTATCCCACTTTGAAAATCTTAGGTGAGAGGTTGCTGCTTGTTTGCTCTTTGGGCTTTTTTTTTTTTGTTGTTGCTGTTTGTTTTTGTTTGTTTTTTTCTTTTTCCTTTAGGGATTTGCATGATGACCAGTGTTTATTTAGATAATCAGCTTCATTAACAAGACTGGGAGTGTTAGCTGGATTTTATCCCAGCCAACACGTTTTCAAGAGAATCACTGAAGTGGTTGTAAGAAAGCATTGGAAACACAATTCCTGGAAGCAATTCCCAGCTGTCATGTTGAATTACAGAGAGACTTAGAGCTGCTAAGTTTTCCTTGTCTCTGTTTAATCCTCTGTAAACTGAGTAAAATAAAATATATCTCAAAAGGATGTAGTGAGTTACCAAAATGATATTGTGAAAGATTTCCTGTCTCTTCAAAAGAGGTGATCTGGCTAATGCAAGGTATTAGTGTTCTGTTATGAAGCAATTCTTTTTCCTAGATAAAACAAGACAAAATCCTGTAACTTGGTGCTTCATTACTGATGACTGGCAGCTCACTTTCAATTCATAATTATAGTCCAAACCCACATCCCATCCATTTCTTCATAGTAAATGCTTGGATTTGTGTACTAGTGATGTAAGAAGAAAATGTGTAGACCACTTCTTCAATTTCAGTAAAGAGGAATAAGGGAATAGTATGAGATAAAGTTCCTGCTTCAAATAAGCATAATAATAATAAAAATAAATCTGTATTTTACTTTCCTATATGTTATACGTTTTCCAAGTTACATTAGAAATTCATGTTCACTTCATATGTAATGCATTTGTTATTTTCTGGTTTTCCTCCAAGACGTTTTGCCATTATCCTGCCAGGACTGTATGTTGTCTGACCACTTCCCCATTGCAATTAAGGATTGAAACCACTTGCTTACGCACAACGGAGACCATCATACCTAACCCCAAAGGAGGCCAGAAACTCCTAGCACACTGCATTTCCCAGACCAACCAGGAGGCCCAGGGCACAGAAGGACAGCGTGCTATTTGCAACAAGGGCTGGCACACTGACAATCCACATGAGTGGAGCACTTCAAAATAAATAAATAAAAACCCCCAAACCAACGGTGGGGGTGGATTAGCACATCTCATAGAGAGGTACTCCTGAACTTTCAGAATAAAACGAGATAAACTGCTTCAAAATCAGTTGTTAAGAACTTGCTATCAAAGAGCCAGCCTCAAGGAGTGATGTTTAGCCAGAAGCTTTTCTTCAAATAATGCAATTTGTATTTGGCAGACAGTGTGCAGAATCATAGGATTGATCTGAACAGACATCAGAACATGAAGCTTGCACAATTGACAGCCTTCCCAGGGAATTTCATTTTGTCTCTCCTCCCCTTTCCTTGCTTTTCCTCCTTTCTTTCTCCAGTGCCAAAGCCAGAGGAGGAGGCGAGATGATGCTTTGGGGTGCCAGAGGTGGGGTGTAAAAGAGAAGGAGGCAGTCTCTGACTCTAAATGGAAATACTTCATTGACTTCAGTGTGTTTTGAATCAGGCCAGTCGTACTCAACAAACTTAAAAGTGACCAGTATGCAATAAGTAAGATTCAGAATCATACAATTACAAAGATAAAAGTAATTGCTCAGTCCAGACTACAGTTTTCATATGTGTGCATGTGTGTGCACACATACACGTGTTGGGGGCTGAGGGTAATAGTAATCTGCCATGTTTATCAACCCATTCAATTAATCTTTAGTTTCTCGTAAGGCAAATCTTGTCATATTACAGAGCTGCAGTGACATGTGTGTGAACCTGGTAATCTATGCTGAAATACTTTGCAACCATTTGTTCCATCTCCTCGTTAAGGCTGATATTTAGAGACTTTAAAATGCAAATCGGTTTGGATTGCCAGAGAATACAAAAAACTGAGCAGGATCAAATTGTACCGGATATCTAAGTCCACGTGGCAACATTTTTGAAATGCTCTTACACAGTTATAGTGTGAGGACATGATGTTTTCTTAGGATGAGGAAACTCTGGGAGAGGAAGAAGCCTCTCAAATGACATACTGGCACAGACATGCATACATACAGAATGAAACCTTAGGTGTAAGTAGTGTTCTGTTTGTGTGCATATTTAGTTTGAAATCGGTTCTGTCAGAAAGATCCAATTCAACTGTTAAGAGAAAAGAAATGACTAGGTTATCTTTTTTTCCCTCTAAACTTTCATATTAGACCAAAGTGAGACACAGTTTGAAAGTAAAAAGCTGTTCAGATTTATCATGTTCTGGAGCCATTAATTACAGTGTGTCCCATTTCTGTTTATTTGTTTTAGTTGTTCTTGGTGTTGAAAGACTGACCCTCATGGACATAAAAAAGATTATCTAGCTTCATCTGTCTCACCATCCTCTGTGGCTTGAGTCCTTGTGGTAGGGCACTTCCCCAGACTACATGACACAGCCAGATGTAGCAACTGGATACTGGGCTATGAAATAGCACTAATTTCAGATGTCAGCCTTCACACTTCATAAAACAGGAGCATATTACAGTGTACATTAAATTCTAGAGCAAATAATACCAAACATCTATGCGGCTGTATTGTAGATTTGAATAATCTGGCAGGCTGTATTTGGAAATATTCTCCAAATTTCCTCTGTCCCTGCCCTGAGACTGTGGTAAGTAGCACAGAGACCAGCTGTCCAGCCTTGTTTTTCTAAGCCATTGACTAAACAGTGAGTTCATGTTCAAGATAACTGTGGGGAACCAGTTCATGAACTTCTTGAACTCTGCTGTTCATAAATGTGGTGATGGGACTGAAAAACTGCCATTTAATTAATGGTGAGTCTTGTAACTAGAAACGAACCTTGAGCCAAGTGGTGGCTTTTTTTGTTTCACTAAAAGATGTCTGAAGAACAAAAAAAGTGAAAGTGCTAAACAGGCTGAGCTGTTGACTTTTTGCCAGGGAAGTCATTGCTTTGTCAAAAAGGGAGATTAAAACATCACCAGCATTTACCATTCAAGAGCTTGCACTGCCAGAGAATCAGCATAGAGCAGAATATTCCCTTCCAGATTCACTTCTCAATTTGTAAAATGATTAACCTGCAGGTCTTTCCACCAGTGGTGCCTGGTTTATTGCAAGTTTGAAGCTTCTCCTTTTCTTTGTGGGATTCAGTTCTGTGCCAGTTGCAAGCAGAATAGAAATCGGTCTCTGAGGGAAGAAAGCTGCGTATGCACTAAAGTTGCAAACTTGCATGACAGTTTCAGCCTCTAAACCTCGCCATTCATGTTGATGACAATGCTTGGATGTTTAGCCTTTGCCCAATACAAACGCTTTCCTATTATACTTTTGAAAATTGCATGAAATGGCTTTAAACTGAAAGAGGATAGATTTAGATTAGATATTAGGAAGATATCCTTCACTGTGAGGTCGGTGAGGCGCTGGCACAGGTTGCCCAGAAAACAGGGCTTTGAGCAGCCTGGTCTAGGGTCTAGTGGAAGCTTCTAGTGGAAGATGATCTGAGGTTGGAACTAGATGAGCTTTAAGGTCCCTTCTAACCCAAACCATTCTATGATTCTATGAAACATAGACTTACGTTATAGAACCATGTACTCTGCTCCCCTTAGCAAGAAACTGCGTAATTCCACTGTGCTTCAAGGTACATGCCCCTTGCACAAGCAAAGCTACATCTTCCCCTTAGTATTAGAAAGCATATGACATTGAGAAGCAGAAATCAAAACAAAAGAAGAGCTGGAAAAGACCTTCTGAGATAGACCCTTGCTATTGCAAGACTTGCAAGATACTTAAGTAATTCCTTTCATAGATAAAGTCTATGTAGTGAGATTTCTAGAGAGGTTCAGCTTTCACTGGTAGTTTATTCCAGAACATGACTCCTTAAAAGGGTAAAGGAGGACCAACAAAGCTGGTGAAGAGTCTAGGAGCCTGGAAGAAGACTTTATCACCTTCTATAACTACCTGAAAAGAGGTTTGTAGAGAAGTGGCTCTTTTCCCAAGTAACAAGAGACAGGACAAGAAGAAATGGCCTCAAGTTGCATCAGGGGAGGTTTAGACCGGATATTAGGAAAAATTTATTTGCTGAAAGGGCTCTCAAGCGTTGGAACAGGCTTCCCAGGGATGTGGTGGAGTCACCATCCCTGAAGGTACTTGAAAGGTGTGGTGCTTAGGGACATGGTTTAGTGGTGGACTTGGCAGTTTATGGCTGGATTTGATCTTAAGGGTCCTTTCCAACCTAAGTGACTCTGATTCAATGCAAGCCTTCTTCTGATTTCCTGCTTAAATATATTCCTTGCTGGTTTTTATTCATTTGTCTATGAACCTTTAATTTAAATGAACGCTTTTTTCCTCTCTCATATCCCTAATGTATTTATGGCTAGCAATTATACCCCTTCAGCCTTGACTTTGAAAGCTCTCCGCTCCTCTGATATTCTGGTCTCATTTCTCTGTTCTGCTTCCAGTTTGAAATTGTATTTCTTGAATGTGGGTACCAGATTGGGACAGATTTTAAAATCTCACTGGGGCCTTAACTCTGCCCCTGTGGAAACAGAACTGGAAAAAGAGCACTGTATTTGAAGTCTCATCCTGCTTCATCATCTTAGTGGTAATTTCCTTTGAGTAAATGCTAACATTTCAAACTATAATGAGTAGGAAGTTCTAAACTAGCAAAGTATTATTTTCACACTTTGCTTTTATATGAGGTGTCAGAGCATTTTATGAAATATAATTAAGATCCAGATCTTCAGAAGAGTGGCAGAATAAACAGCAGTGTCCCCTGTTTCAGTTCATTCTTTTATTGTGATTTTGTATGATGAAGCAGAATAGGGTGCAATCATCTGCAAGCAGTTACTGAAGAAACTATCCTATTTCTTCAGGCCCCAAGCTAAATGATGCTGAGGGAGCTGGTTTCTATTGCTGACTTTGTGCGCTCTTGGTGCACTTGTTGAAGAGGTTAGACAAGTTTTACCAATTCTGACCTACTGATAACTGATCATTACAAATAAAATAAAGGTAAACCAAACAAAAGGCAGCAAGTAAAGTGCATTTCTTTGCTATTGACTATGCTACAGGGTTAGGTAGCCTTGTTCTGTAAACCCTGCCTCTGCTTTGTAACACTCCTGGGCAGCTTTTACCACAGTCTTTATTTGAACTATTAAGTGTCACTGGCTGCAGGATCAAATGAAGTGATAAAGGAAGAAAAAACAGTGAACGTGTGTTTCAGCCGGTTATTTTGGTGTAGACTTTGATAGTCTGCAGTGCACTGAGGCTGCCATGTTGAGCACTGTGACACCAAACTTCATGTGATCCTTGCCAAGGCACTGGCGGACACTGTCCAGAAATAGGTCTATAGTTTATATTCTCCATAATACTTGGAAGGAAACTCTCAGGGACTGGTGTTGAG
Organism: Neopsephotus bourkii; assembly: GCF_033783945.1. Lineage (NCBI taxonomy): Eukaryota > Metazoa > Chordata > Aves > Psittaciformes > Psittacidae > Neopsephotus > Neopsephotus bourkii. The sequence goes on along the minus strand of NW_026902112.1, from coordinate 688,055 downwards.
CAGTGATTTCCCTTGTGTTGCAGGGAAAGAGCAGAAAGAGAGAGTGAGCTTGATAATTAGGGCAGACGTCTGCAAAGAGAGTCACCTCAGCCCTGCATCCCTGCTTTAGGATAAACATTCAGCATCACATCATAATTTACATTAAACTCTTCTCCAAATCATGCTTTCTCCTTTTTGCACTGAGCATCCTACTAAATTGGAAAACCCCAATTTGCTCTCCTTCTAATTATTCCGAGCAATGTGGAACGCCTCTGACAGGTGGGCTTACGTAAATGCCTTTGCTCCCACGTCAGAAGAGCAGATGATTGTACTACTTTCCAGGGAAGTGGGACATGCTGCTGTGCCTTCTTTCATGGAGGCAGAATTGAATCCAGATGCTCTTGACCCATACTTTAACCACTGAAATGTGTGGAGTGAGAGATGAAGGCAGATGTTCCAGATAGATATTATCTCTAAGGCAGATTTTGCTTTTTATGGGAACACACCACTCATACACACACACATATATTCCCCTTCTTCCTGTTTTCTCCCTCCTCTAAATCCCTACAACTGCCATGCAAATTGGGAGAGCCCATCCTTCAGCCAGAACACAGATATGTGGTTAGGATTTCTTCTTGGGGATCCTGGAATATGTGTGGGCTTGAATCCCACTGGAGAAAGAGGAATGTGAAGGCAAGTCTCCCACATCCTGTGGAGTGCTCTGATCCATGACTTAGTAGCTGAAACAGTGTGCCTGTGGGAGAGCCCAGCACCTCCTCCCCAAGGGCTGTTCTGTGTCAAGTCCAGTCCAGTGCTCTGAGAGCACTTACCGACATGACTGGCACCAGTGAGATGAATGGAAAAAAGTAGTTTTTGAAATCTGATGGGATTAGATGAAAGCGCTGTCAAAACTTAAATGGGAAGAACAGAGGAACTGCCTTTTCTCTTCCAAAAGGAGATCTTCTTTCCTCCTCCTATATGCCCTGGGAATGCCATATCCCTTTCGTAAGTTAAAGATTTGTCAACATCAAGCAGCAGTTAATTTATCTCAATCAACTCCCTTTCAGATATCACTTTGTACTCAGTAGTAACAATGATAGTCATACATAGCTTCTTTTAAGAAGAAGCTTCTCTATTGCGTTGATCTCCAGCATTTCAGTCTTGCTTTGCTCCCACAGGTCTTCATCCAGTACTTAATGTTTGCAGGTCTTCCCTGTTCAGTACTGTCTTGAAAGGATCTTTGCTACATCATCTGGTATTGTGTGTCCCCTCCTGTGAGCCACAAGCACTGCTGGGTATGTCTGACAGCTTCTGACTCATACTCTCAGTTGTAATTGCTTCTGTGTTATGTCTTTTCTTTTTGTGTCACATCTATTTCTGCATGCCCCATTCAAGACCCAGCTCCCACCGAGGCTCCATCACATGCACACACACCATCAGAATCCTCAGGCATATTCAGGCACAGTCTTAAACACAAAAAAATACCACTGCTAGCTTAGGACAGCTCTGAGTCACAAGCTGCTTGAGTGTACTGGGAAGTCTACACGCTTGCCCTCTTAATTTCCTAGGCATAAACAACAGGACACTGCTGCTTCTGAAATCAGAACATTATTCTCTTGTCTTAGCTGGGTTTACTCACTATTGATTTTGTGGCTATTGGTTTCTTGGGCAGCAAGAGAGCCTGGATATTGAATCAGCATGCAACTATTCTGCTCCCTGTCACTGGATGGTGAACTGCAGGTGCTAAGGCATGATCCTGATTTGGGGATTTTTGTTTTGGCCTGAACCACTTTTCCAGACAGTTCAGGAGTCTGAGATCCAGAAATTCCAGCATGGTGGCTGGTGCTCCAGGCTCCATTAACAAAGCCATCCTTGTGAAGGACAGGACTCAGGGAACTGCAGTCTGGTTTCCAAAGAGCAGGGCTTGGGCTAGCCACACTGCTTTCCACAGCTGGACATGGCAACTCTTATTCTGCACCAGCTGCCACCCACACAGGCGAATGAATGTGGGCTTGATGGATCTTCGTCTGCCTTAGCACTGTTCTTATGCTCCTGTGTGAGAAAACTGTCCTTCGGCATAAATGCTGTCAAGAAATTATTTGTTTTCAATTTTCAAAATGTGCTAAGTAATAGCATCAACAGGTTCTTCCTCGGCATCAGGGCAATTCCACCATTTCTAGGCAATGCTGAAAGCGGTAGATGTGTAGTAGTGACTTGGAAGATGGCCACAAGGATGTAAAGTTATACAGCTCCTAACTGCATTGTAAACTGTAATCTTAAGTCAGGCAGATGGTCTTAATAAAAACTTAGAGCTACATGGATTTCATCATAAAGTCATGGAGAAGAAAAGGCTGCTCAGTGAAACTAGACATAAAATGTTCAATTAATTCTGAACATGCCATTTAATGATAAATATTATTTCTGCAATGCCTTGATTTAATCAATTTATTGTATCATATGCTGTTTTGTTTTGGCTTGTTTTATTTGGAAAAATAAAATCGAGACACTCTGGACTTATAGTTTGACCAGACTAATCAGTATTAAACCCTTCATTGCCTATGCTCCTGGATGGACTGTCATTGTTGGGATAGATTCCCTTCTCATAGGCATGGCAGGAGTCTCCCAGCTCTGCTTGTCACCTGTAACCCAGTCATGGACCTTGTCTAGCTAAGGATACCTGAAACTTTGGCACTATAAAAAGATGTGCTATGACAGTCAAGTGATGCTAAAGGAATGTTTTCTATACATAAACATTTCAGAATACCTGCCAAAAAAAAAAACAACACCACCACCCAGAAAGTCCCTCTCCTGCAAAAGAGGCCTTAAGGTGATGTAATGCCAGTGTGTGAAGCTTGTACAGTGCAGAAATACATTGTGTAAATTTATATAAGGTTACTTCAAGCCTCCTGACTGGAGAAAATGGCTCCAGAACCTATTAATGTCTGAATAATATTTTCACCAATTTCTCTGAGCTTTTTAACAGGCTCTGAGGACTTTAACTACTGACAAGCAGTGTGGGGTTTTTTTTTGTTTTACCAAGTGTTGACAGCCATGAACTCTAATTGCCTGGTGTTTTCCCCAACACCCGGTTGCTGACTTCAGTTCTAATACAATGCAAGAGCATTCCTACAATTCCTAGTACTTTCTTTTTCTTTTTCTTTTGCTTTTTCTTTTTTTTTTTTTTTTCCTGAAAGGTGAAAATGCTATTTCTACTACTTTAATGTAAGAGGTTTTACATAATCATAAAAGACTTTCATATACTAATTATTTCTGTTAAGATTTCAAAATCAGCTTTATTGCTTTGACCTTTGTAAACCCGCTAGACTGGAAAGAACTGGAATGGCAATTCACTGGGGAATTTAACTGACATTTTAATGCATTATTCCACTGTTTTCAAATATAGCAATTATTTCTTGGTATATCAATTCCTATTTCCCAGACTTTTCTAGAATACTGTCTGAAATAAAAGCATATGTTTTCAGTGAGACATTCTGTGTTATTTGCTGTATTTTGCTACCTTTTGTTTTACATTTACACATTTATTTATATTAATCCAGTGATTAATATATATAGCATGTAGAGAAGGGAAAAGTATGGTTAAGTTAATTTCATGACAGTTTGGGAGATTGAAGTTCATTTCCTCCTAACACACATGGAGTTTCACTACTACTCTTTACACCCCCTAAACAGTCTGTTCTGTGCTTTGGAAAACTTACTGTCCAAAACATGCTCAGAACTGCTACATCTCAACTAAACATCTGTGCCAGGTCCAATCCAAACTTTTGTTCATGAAATAATTTTGCCAACAATATCCCAGCCAGTAGTAATAGCAAAGAAGCTAGTTACAAATATCTCTCCACAGAATAAAATCTTGCTAGTGTAAGAATATAACACCAATGCTTGTTAAAAAAAAACCCAAACTGATGCAGTTGGTTGAATGCTCTTACTGCTTTACTGAAATGGAATATTTCAGCTGCATAATCCCCTTTGAGTTAGCAAATGCTGCCTCATTTGAAGTGAAGGTTGGGAGAAGAACTTTTAGTGATTCTCCCCATTCTGAAGGAGAACAAACTAAAGTAAAACAAAAGGACTTTTTTTCTCATGTTTTACTTTGACCTGCACACTTGCTGCTCTTTGACATTTTCAGATTTTCAAGACTTTCAACTTTGCAATCAGAACCTACTTTCAACACAGCCTTTTATGAAAACACTATGTTTCCTGTTTTGCTTCAAAGCAAAATGATGAAAAAATCCTAGCACTTATGCAGTCTTATCTTAACAGGTAGTACGTTCATGGTCGTCTCCAGCAACAAAAGGATTTTGCAGAGAATAGCAGAGCTGTATTGTGCCCACGGGCCAAAAATGCATTACAGAGCTTTATTCATAGGAACTGTTAGATAGGTCATTAGTCCTCGCATAATCCAAAGAAAGCCACATGTTTTAGGAGAAGAATATCTTTCATTAGGTCAACAGTTGGGTAATGCAGGTATTAGATAAAGCAGACGCATTTTCAGGTAGATGAACTACTCTTTGGGTCCAAAACATAGGGAGAATATGAAAGCAATAGTAGTTAATTATTCTGAATTGCACTTAACTGTTTAATCAGTCAGACATTTGAGAGACAAGTGTTTGCTATTTTGGGAGCAGAGGGTGATCCTGACCCTGCTGAGACTATAAGAGGTGATGGAAGTTAAATGATCAGAGGAAACAGTAATTCCCACCAAAGATGAGCACAATTTGAGATATGGGGAAACACTGAGGCCTGTCTCAAATCCTGCTGTTTGTATCTGATAGAGTTATACATTTTACTTCTCTGGCCCATCTATGGTCTTGCAGTGTCAGGACTACAAGGTTAGAGATGGAGTAGCTGTTTTGGGAACATAGCTTTCCTGACAGTAACTGGATGTCACTGTTCTTTCCTAACTAGGTAGCATATGGTGGTTCATTGGTTTCACCCCTAGAGTTCCCTAAGAGCAGGGAATGCATCATGTGATGCCTACGACACTCCAGGATGCGTGTGGATTCTGGTGCTTCTGGTATTGCAGGTGTTTATCATGAGGGTTGTGGCAAGATTTTGATCTCATTTCTTGAGCTATGCTGGTCTGACAGAAACTTGTTTTCAGTGATAGAGCTAATGATGTTTTTTGAAGGGAAGAAGAGGTGTTTCTGGGAAAAATCATTTCAAGGTATGATTTTCTTCCAATGTAAGTCGTAACTTGTTAGTATTTTCTAGTATACATTTACTGCATACTGTGATGATACATGATACCCAGTAGGGGATTTTCTCTCTGTGTTGTAGTAAGTTTGTACAATGTTTAGGTGGCTTCTTCAAATATGCGATCCTAGAGGAGTGTCATCATCTGTAGCTTTGTGAGGGCGTGTCATGCATGTTCTCCTCAGAGCAAATGAGGTGATGTCTGTGGGCTGGTTGTATATCAGTTTTTCTAGTGTGTTTTGGGTAGCTGATGGTTTGTGGAAGGAGATGTGTTGGTCTGTGGATTTTCTGCATATGGTAGTTTGAAGGTTGCTATTTTTTATGTTGACCTTGGTGTCTAGAAAGTTGATGATGATGTAAGTTTTCCAGAGATAGTCTGATGGACAGTTCTGGTTGCTGAATTTGTCGTAGAAATCAATGAGGGAATGCAAGTTTTCAGTACAGATGTTATTTATGTATACTAGTGTATCCTATATCCTACTGCATCGCAGGATCCCATGCTGGTTTGGTGAGAAGGTTAAAGTCTTTTTCTTGAGGTGAATCCTCAAGAGCCTGATATCCACATGCAGATCAGGTGTAATCCTTCCCTGTTGTGCCATAGTGATGATAGTAAGAAAGATGGTGACAGTAAGAAGATTATGAAGCAGTGACCCTGGGGGAAGCACATTTTTGTTTATGCAAGAAAATTGCTTTCTTGCATAAAAAAGTATTTAAAGATGTTGTCTGCAGAGCCTCATAACTCTTCAGTGGAAGTCTCCTTGTGCTCTCTTCTGCAAGAATGTAGAAAAGAACATTGAAGAGTTTACGCAATATTTTTTACATTAGGAAGAGTTTTGAGCTCCAAGATGAGAAGAGTTCTGTCTTGAGTTCTCATACGAAAGCATCAAAAATCATCTCCTAGCATTGCTGATGTTATTCTAACTTAACTTCTCCTTTAGCAACTGTTTCATAACTAACTGGTGACTGAATTCTAAAAACTATGTAGACCCTAAAAAAAACCCAGTTGTACCACTGCAAAAAATTATTTCACTGTTATTCCTCTCCCAAAAAAAGTTGTTATTGGAGACCAATTCAAAACTCATTTGAGGAGCCCAGCTCAGTATAATATGAGATTATTTTCATGGTTATTTTACAGGGCATGGTGGCTAGTTTAGCTTCATTTTGTTTTCAGAAAAGTTGAGACACGCTTAGAGAAACAATTCCTGCAATTCGTTACGAACCACAATGCTTGCAATATTTTTGAGTATAAAAGTAAGCAGTTGGAAAGAAGAGGTAGAGGTAGCCATTCAAGTTTGGGTTATTGCTTCATGACTTCCTGGGGGGTTATGTTGGGAAACAGGTGCTCTCACCATCATTTCTCAGATGTGTCTCATTGTTGGGTGAAGTAATTGTTATTGCACCATTTGGGTCCAGTGTTAAATGGTATCAGCTTATTTTGATAGTAACTTGTGTGGTGGTTTGATGTATTTGACAGTTTCCTTTAATTTGTTGGAGCATGTAATCATGTCTGGTTTGGTCAGCCTCTTTGGGAGGTAGGGTTTCTCAGTTTCTTAGCTTAGGCAGACCTAAATGGGATATTCTTTTGCATTTCAAGAGTCAAAAACTAGACTGATCTTCTACAGTCAAATGACTATCCAAAAATGGACCTGTGTTATTATCCCGTACCGTTCAAAGCCTTGGCCAGACTTAAAATCACTTGCCTTTATGTCTGCACCATTACCCCGCTGAATTTTACAGGCTTGCAGGCCTGTGCTGCCTTCGTAACAAGCACTTTTGTAGGATTTAAGAGAAAGTTTTCTGCAACGTGGGCTAGTCAGGCACACAAAATGGATCTTCCAAGGAGATAGTCACATCTCCAACAGTGTAGACAAACTGATGAGCGAAAGTCCAGAGGGAGGGAAGGCTTCTTGGAGGCAGGAAAGGTGCTAAATAAATGAGTAAGTATATGAAAGAGGTGCCTACAAACCATAGCAGGGTTTTACGAAGAAGAGGTTTCAGTAGTGAATACAAGCTGAGATATGGAAGCGCAGGAAAATATTCCTAACTGAGTGTTTGAAAATGGCTCTGTAGCAGAGCAGCTGTGCAAGGGCAGATGTGGAAGCTTTGATCTGGTCACTGTGGCAGCCAGGAGTCCACACAACTTTCTAACATTGCTTCACCCCAGACTCTGAACTGCGCTGCCTGTTTCGGACAGCGCAAGTCAACGCTGTTTGTGCTCATTTTAGGCTGGCCTGACTGAACAGCGAGTTAAATCATGGAGGGGTTTACAGTCCTCTGAGGACCTGGACCACCAAAGGGGCGAGGGGACGACCGAGAGGGTCCACCCAGGGTACCGCTGCGTTCAGGGGTCTGGGGAAAAGGACCTTCCAGACGTAACCCCGAGCTCGAAGCTGCCTTGGCTGTCAAGGGCGGCCCGGGTGCATTGCACACCTGTGCGGGGACCAGGTGACAAGGGGCCGAGGGGACCGAGCAGGGCAGAAGCCGGCCGAGGGGGAGCAGCTGTATTTCACCATCTCATGGTAGAGGGGAGGCGAAGAGCTTCGCTCCGCGAGGGGGAGCAGCGCCGATCGCGATCGCCGGGCGACCTGCCGGGCGGTGGAGGCCGGGGCTTCGGGTGCAGGGGCGGGCCCGACCAGGCCCGACCCGACCCGACCCTCCCGCCGCGGGCCGGTCTGTTCCTGGGGAGGGGAGGGCAGGCGAGGAGGGGCGGTGGTGATGTGTGTGGCGGCGGCGGGGAGGGCAGGCAGAGGCACGACGCCCGGGGCTGATTGGCTGCTCAGTTTATAAAAGGTGCCCGGCAGGGACGGCGGGGTTGTTTGCCGAGGCTGGGGAGCTCCGCCGAGCCGCTGGCCGCCTGTGGAGCCGACCGAGCGGAGCGGTGCGGAGCTGCCCGTGGCGCGATGCGGCGCGCCAGCCGAGACTATACCAAGTACTTGCGAGGCTCCGAGGAGCTGGGCAGCGGCGCTGCACACGAGAGCGCCCCGCCGCCGCCTCCAGCGCCGCTGCCGCCGGCACACCCGCACCCGCCGACGGCCTCCCGCTCCCTCCTTGCCGCCCTTGTCCTCCTGGGGCTGGGGCAGGTGGTCTGCAGCGTCGCCCTCTTCCTCTACTTCCGAGCGCAGGTAAGCGGCGCCTCTACTGGCAGCCTGGTGGGGGTCGGGGGGTCGGCTTCACACCTTGCAGAAGGGGGAAGGTCCTCGCGTTGATAGAACTGAGGGAATTAGTACAAAAGAAAGTCAGATAGCACCTTTAAGTGGCTAAAAAGTTGGCCCAGCTTTGGGAGGGGATCGGGCTGGAGGGCTCCCGGTACCCAGCCCACCATGTGCTCTTATCCCCTGGTCACTGGAACTACTCAGCTTGAGATGTTTATTCTAGGTAGTGCTCCTGCCTGCTGGTCTATTGGCGTAGTCGGCCATGAGAAGTCACAAACTCGGGAAGTAGCGTCATGGTCTTGCAGAGCTGTGTTTTTTAATGATCAACTTTCAGTCATTTACCTGACAGCGGGTTGACATGGCTGAGGTCTTTGACTGCCATAGGTGTTTCACCAGTGGGAGAATGCCTTTAAGGAAAAAAAAGCCACCACACAACATCACTCGGAATTGTTTGTCCTTCAGACTGTGCAACAGCACAGTGGAGCAGGGTTTCTGTGTGAGCGGGCATTGGCTGGGGGCTCATTCCTGAGGGAGAGCTGCCCCCTTGCCAGGCCCCAGGCCTGCCAAGGGATGCTTCAGAAGAGGCAGCTGTGTCTGTGGAAAGGAGCGCAGAGGCATCTCTGCGGGGGTAGATGAGGTGACGAGTGGTTAGGCTTTCGAAGAGAAGAGGAGCCCGCTTCTTGGAAATGGCTCGGTAGGCTGGCTGGATTCACTCTGTCACTGCTGCATCTCCTATCCCGCACGGCTGAGCCCTCTCAGAGGAAGTGGGGGGCTGCTGACTGGTTTGCTTCTTAGAGTTAGTTGTTAGCTTTCTGCTCAGCTTTTTCGTTGGGTGCTAAGTATTTCTGTTAAGACGGGTCTCACTGCCTTCATGGAAATGGTACCTCTGCTGTGTGTACTTTTCATCTGAAGTCAGTGGGGAGTGGAAATCTGTTTCTTTCGGTTTACTTTCTAGGTAGATGCAGTTGATCTTGATGTACCAGACTGGATTTCTTGACAAAGTACACTCTGAAAACAGACTATACCTGCACAAAAGTATACCCACTTAAACAGATGAATGACTATCAAATATACAGTAGCACTGCAGATTGTTTGTTATGTAGACCAATTCATATTTTCTTACCGACAAAGTCTTTGTGTTTGCCATTTTTAGAAAAATAAAATGGAACGACAATACTTAGTGCTTAGTTAATCATATCCTGTATGCTTCAGAAAAGTGACATTTAATTTCTGGGACTCATTGTAAAGGAGCTTAAAGCTACTTGTTTGCTTGACAGTGAAGTAAATTAATGCCTGCTTCAGCTCGTGGCAGAGAAATGTTTTTTTGCTTCAGGTCTGCATGAACTTGAAGACATCTTTGTCAAAACATAGCTCATGGAAATGCACAGCTATACATTAATTAGTAGGTTAGAGAGCCATTGCAATCAAAACAATGAATCAAAGTATACTTTTTGAAAACCCTATTTTCCATCCTCTTTACCTTTCCCCTCCCTTACTAAGGACTCTTTCTGATAGGTTTGTGTGTTTCACACATGCCTAACATAAGCGAAAAAGAGCTTTCTCACTGTCATGAATATTCTTCTTCTGCTTCCTTGATTTAAAAAAATTACATAGCCTTGGCATAATTCTGCATTTGGCAGCTTAATACTCTTGCAAGTTTCTTGTTCATGTAGATTTGGAGTAATGCTGTTGGATGGAGTCCTTTGTAAACTTGAGCTTTCAAAACTCAAAAAGAGATGATGTATCTAGATGTAGACTTGCCTGAAGTCATTGCCTGGAAAATTTCTAATATAGAAAATATCTTCTTTGCCATCCCTGAAAAATATAACAATAAGTATACTTTTGAAGTAAGTACATAATTCACAATAATAACATATGGTAATCTGTATTTATTCACCAATTTCTTATTGTGAAATAAGATGGAAAAATATAGTAGGTCCTGCAGAAGTTAAATCTTATTCAGCTGTCTTGAAGATTGTTTTATTTATATGGGACAATAATCCAACCTTTCGGAAAGATTGTTTTCAGATTTAGTTATGTTAAGCTATCTCAATTTGTAATTTTCTGTACAAATTTCAGGTATCTAAATTTGTACTTTAATAACAGAACTTAGTATCGTGATGCATTTTGTTCAAATAATGGGAAGTCAGTAGTAGAAGTTGTGCATCAGAAGGTTTCAAATGCTTGGCTGGTGAATTAACCAAATGTGTATTAGCAAGATTTGACTGTATAGGCTAATATTAAGAAATTATACATTTTATAAGCTCTTTAAGAGGCTAAGTAAACTCTGACTCACTTTTACCATACACATTTTATGTGTATTTGCATAAAATCATTTGAGCTGGATCATGACACAATATGAGCTGAGACAATGGTTGAGGTTTTGGTTTTTCCTTAGTTCTGTTTATTTTGTGGCTTGAGCATTTGAAATTTCACAAGACACATAACTAAGACTGACACTAGATTTTCACGGTTAAACACATGTTTGTGGCCAAGAAATAATGCAGTGCAATGCAGATGAGACAATGAGCTGGTATAACTAAAAAAGAAAGAAAAAACTAAGAACTGGATTTTACCAATATTCTCATAATAGTGTGCTGAAATGTAAAAACATTAAAATGCTCTCTCTAGCTTTTCTTTTTGGACCATCTTGTGCAGTGTGCTGAATCCAGGAAAATTGAACAATTCCAAAATGTAATGGACTTAAGTGTTTATTTTGCTTGTACTTCATGAGGAATATTTGCTCATGACCAGTGAAAATGCCATGAAAATTTAGATAGGTGGTTGCAGTAGCTGGAGATCATCATGTAACAGATGCTCATGCACAGCATAAGGTGAGAGAGCAAAGTATTTTTTTAACTGTCAATGGTAAATGCTGACACATAGTCTCCAAAAGCTTTGCTTTTAAACTTTCTGGCCCATTTCTTTAATGTACTTAGATTATAAAGGAGTGGGAATTTGATTGAGCACTGACTGAACTGGATGGCAGTGGTACAAGCTGCAAGTGCTCAAATCCAAATGGGGGGGGCTGTATCTCTAACTTCCATAACAAATCTTAAATATTCTACCATACTGAAGAAGTCACACTTGGATAGGTGGGGATCTGAAAGTCAGATATTTAGTGTCTTTTCATGCATCTGTGGAACTCTGACTTTCATTAGAGTTTGTTTTTAAACAACCACCTTTAAGACTCCATCTAAAGTTTTGTGAGCTTTGTAGAGCACTGTCTAGCAGAAAACTGCTTGCTGGGGACCAGTAGCACTTTTGGAGGACTCCTTGGTGGTTAAGAAGGATTATGGAGTGCAAAGTTGTATTCGATAATACGGAAATTGGTTTCAATTGGAAAATAAGTGCAAGTCTAAAAGTTAAACATTTATTTTAAAAAGTACAGAATGTGATACTGTAACACTGCATAACTGAGGTAACATTTAGGTAAAGTTGGCTGGAATGTATTGTGTCTTTTAAAACCAAACTGAATCTTTTTAACATTGGAAGATAGGTTCCTCTGTAAATTCATTTGGTCTCACCCACAATGCTGGAATTCATTGGCTGTTCATGGCTGTTTGAGTTAGGCAAAAAGGGTCCGGAGATGCAGTCAGAGTGATGAGAGATGCTGAGTATCAAGGGGCACAGAAAGATTTGATTTGATTCCAAGGTCAGACACAATGGATGCATGCACAGTAGTAACATAGGAAAAATAAGCTAGGCAGTCCTCTCTTTAAACAGGTTAGTGCCTCTAGGGTATTTTGTTTACTTAATGCATTAGAAAGCTTTCTTCAGTACTTTTGATTGCATTTTGATGTTTCTTCAGGTATTAAATCTTTAGGACTTCCTGCTGAAGGTCTGTGCCTTGCAAGGTAGCAAGCTGCTGCTCATAGACCATTCTGGTATTTCATCTGGCTCTTTGGAAGTTTTTCTCAAATCATGCCCTTGAAATTTTTTTCTGTGCATCACTTCTTGCCCAGGTTTTTGGTCTTGGTGCTTGGTGGTGTCCGTTTGCAGCCATGGCAGTTCAGTGCATGTTCTTTGTAAAGATAAAAGGTACAGGATTTCTGAGAATCCCTTTTCAGACAAGTAAGCTAATTTCCATGGTTAAGTGTGGTGAAGAGCAGGTATTCTCTGAAAATGGTAAGAGCAATCTGGTAGGTTAGCTAGTCCCAAGATCAGAGCTTCACCTTATCAAACACTAGATCTCTAGAGACTTGCAGTTTGTCATGATGGGCTGCACAGCTTCAAGTTGCTGAAGCTATCTATCAGTTACAGTGTTTCCATTAAGCCTTCAATCTTTTAACTGTTGGTGCAGAGATGCTAGTGTTCTGTCTTCAGCAGATAAGATATAATCCAAGTAAGTGCTTCTGCACAATCTGCTGTTACTGTTCTGGCAATGTGTTGTATGACACCTTTGACTGATTGCTGATGGGTGATAGCTGTAAGTCTATGGTACATATGATTTGTCATGCTGGATACTCAGGCCTTTACAAATTTCTTGATCTTTGTATTGTAAAACCTACTTTTGTCTACTTCTCTGGGATTATAGTCTCTCTCTTGTAGAATTACCGATAAAAAATGAGTATCTACTGGCAGTTATTTGCTGTGGTCTGTTGTCTCTAACAATATCACCAACATAAGAGGCTGCATCTGAAATAATGGATCTTATTTTGAGTTCCTCAGGACAAGAGGCATACCAACAAACTAGAGAGAGCTCAGCAGAAGACTGATAGGTAGGGCCCGTAGTGTATTGCAAATGGAGAACTGGATTTTTTGAACCTAACAAAGAACAGACTAAGGTCAGGGAAGCTAATCAGTGGTTTTGGCTACTTGAGGATAAAGCCAGGCTCTTCAGAAGAGTGCAGCAAACCTGAGAGACACAATCATAAATTGCAGTAAGGAGAATTGTAGCTGGATGTCAAACTCAGTGTTTTTACACAGTAGAAGTGCTTAAATTGTAGGACAGTTTGCCAAAAAGGTTGAAAGTCTCCATCAATGAAGATTTCACAAAGCTTGTCGAGATAAGCACTTGACCAACCTGACCTAACTAACAAGTTTTCCCTGCTTCAGGCATAGGGCTGGACTAGAGACCTCCAGAGATAACTTCTGACACAGGGCATTCTGCATTAGCTGCCTTTTAGCAGCTGTTGGTAAACGTTTTGTGCTTAACTTTTTTCTTTCATTTTACAGTAATTTTAAATTCTGGGTGCAGTGTAACATAGTCGGAGAGATGCTTTTAGGGTGCAGTCTTACAGTTGTTAAAGCTAGTGCTGTCATCTTGCTCATTCATTCATTCATTCATTCCTATGCTTGTCCCTGTAACTGGTAGCTGTGATGCTTGTCTGATACCTGGAGTTGTTTTCATGGTGCAAAACTGTCAGGAAATTAGATCATCAAAAATTCCTCCCAGATTATTTATTTAGAAGGGAAGATTGAGAATCAGGAATGAAGTTTTGTGGTGAAGAAGGTGAAAGCCCAGAGGTGCTGATTTAGGTAATTTTAAACAGGTAATGGGGCTGTATTGTACTAGCTGGCTTCAGAAATCATTAATGTAGTTTTTAGTATTTAATTCACAGAGGTGTATTAGCTATATACAGATTTCCTTTTGTGTTCAGCTGTGTCATCCCAGGAAGATGTTACTGCCTCTGAGCCATTCTGTAACTCAACTCATCCACTCGAAGCTGTGAGATCTTCAGGTGAACCATTTCTGACCCATTTCATTCCAAATCTGCAGATTAACTGAGGCAGCTAAATCAGGTCACAGAGGCTGACGTTGATCTGAATGAATCAGGCAAACACTTCTGATCTGGAAACTTTAGAAGATCTGGAGACTTTAGAAGGGTGGTGATGGAGGAGGCAGCATTTGGTGTTGCCATCTGTGCAACAAATGTTTCTCTGCAGGGTGTGCAGGTTGGATGGCTGCCTGGCTGTTGTAGGTTTAAATTCACCTCTGTAATCCCAACTTTATGCTTTCAAGTTCAGTTCTTTTTTGGGTTAGGGAGTTGAATTGGTGTTCATGTGAACAAATGATGTAACATGTTTGATTCATTCTGGCTCTTCTATATTCTGCAGAACTTCCTTTTGATGTTCTGTTTTGTACAGTGCTATGTTAAAGGAAACTGGACACTGGAGAGGCAGTATCCATAATGTCTTGGCATTCCTTCATTGGTCCACCTTATGCAGAAAGATAGAAGTAAATGCTCTTGATTAGACCAGCTGATAGAGAATTTAGACAAGGTTTTGAGTGCACAAACCCTTCTCCAAACCTGAAGTAAAAGTGGAATAAATACAAGTTGAGAACAATTGCTGAGAGTCTTAGGCCATCTCTGAAAGGCAGTGGTTAATCTTGAGTGTAAAGCACATGGAGTGTGGGAAGAGAGAGTGAAATGGTTTGAACAATATTTATGCAATTAAACTCTGCCAAAGCACAATCCTAATCTTTGGAATACCCTTCCAGTTTATCGAACTGATAGAGTTCAGGAGTATTCTAAACTTACAGTTTAAAAGTATACTTGATTCAATTGCAAAGACTGATAGCTAAAAATATCTCACAGATATTCTATATTTACCAGTCTTTGTCCCGTGAAACAGGTGTTTTGTGGTACAGTTTTACCATCTTTCAGTCTTTCTGAATTTGTGCTGTCTTATTTGATGACTGTTTCACACAGCAATCTCTCTTGTGCATTGGCATGGTTTAACCCCAGCCAGCAACTAAGCACCGCTCAGCCAGTCACTCACTAAGCACCACCTCCCAGTGGGACAGGGGAGAGAACTGTAAAAGTGAGAAAAATTGTGGGTTGAGATAAAGACAGTTTAACAGGTAAAGCAGAAGTCATGCACACAAGCAAAGCAAAACAAGGAGGTCATTCACCACTTCCCATGGTCAGGCAGGTGTTCAGCCATCCCCAGGAAAGCAGGGCTCCATCACGCATAGCAGTTACTTGGGAAGACAAACACCATCATTCTTGACATCCCTGCTTTCCTTCTTCCCCCAGCTTTACATGCTGAGTGTGGTGCCATATGGTGTGGGGTATCCCTCTGGTCAGCTGGGGTCCATTGTCCTGGCTGTGTCCTCTCCAACTCCTTGTGCACCTCCAGCCAAGTCACTGGCGGGGTGTTGTGAGGAGCAGAAAAGGCCTTGGCTCTGTGTAAGCACTGCTCAGCAATAACAAAAACATCCCTGTGTTATCAACACTGTTTTCAGCACAAATCCAAAATGCAGCCCCATACCAGCTACTGTGAGGAAAATTAACTCTACAGCAGCCAAAACTAGCACACCCACAACATAGTTTCAGTGATAATTGACTTCCATTCTTCTGTTTCCCCTCTTGAAGATGATGTTCTAGATGTTGTACATACGTTCCCCAAGTTGCTCTACTTGGCATTTGTGTGTCATCTTGCAAACTATAGTTTTGACAGATAGGGTGGTTGTGCACTTTGCCTGCTAAAATGTGATATGGCCCTGAGTGGTTGAAAAATGGAATTCAAGCTTATTGATTTTACTGTAAGACTGGGATTTATTTTTGACTTTTGGAAGTCACGTATCTAGTAGTCTAAGGTAACGAACTAGGCAGCTCCAGAAGATAATTCATTCTTGTATCTCACATGCTTGTTGGATGGAATGAACCTTCATGTGGGGAACTTTTTCTCTCTTCAGTGTTCGCAATGAAAATTTAGATAATAAACTTAAATAGGTTTCAAACTTTTAGATAGTTGAAAGTTCTCTGACTTAAATGCCCTTGATGTCTCTTGGACAGACACTTAAAACTATGGTTGTACTTATATTTTTGTTTCAGATGGACCCTACTAGAATTTCCAAAGAACATGCACACTGTGTTAGAACACTTTTTGGTCATCTAGAAAATACAGATTTGCATGATACATCCTTTGAAAATCAAGAAGCAAAGTTAATACCAGAATCATGTAGAAGCATGGAACAAGCTCTCCAAAGAGTTGTGCAGAAGGTAAGTAGCAGACAGACTGTGTGTTCCTTTATTTCCCACTCTTGTTGAACTTAAAACAGTTTTTCCAGCATCTCTGGGTGTAAGTTCTGTAAAGCATTTTCTGGTATTTGAATTATACCTGAAGCCGCATCTAAGATTTTGCCTTTTTTTGTTTTGTTTTGTTGGGTTGTTTGTTTGTTTGTTTTTTGTTTTAAGAAAGGAGGACTTGGAAGTTGCACTGAGAAAACTGTGGTTGCAGTTAGTTGTTTGGCCATTCTGACATTCGGATGAGCCTGAATGGTAATCATTTATCCTAATATTTCTATGTATTTGCCAATACTTTACATGTTCATAAAAAAGGGCAGTGCCACATTTTTTTTTTAAAGCAATCTTCCTGACTTTCTGACATGATTCTCCCAAGTCAAGATCATTGACAAGCAAAGTATTGCCTGAAAAGCAGAGGACATAACATGTGCTCTCATTTGCTCTTGTTACTTTTTCTGCAGCTCAGAATGAGGGATAATATCTCCTTTTTCTTTTTTTTGCTCAGTTTGCCAGTTCTCTGTTCTGTGCAGATCATTCCCACACTGGCAGAAGAGCTACTTTGCCAAAGCACAATAACTGGGCCGTCTTTGCCCAGCAGTTGAAAATAACAGCTTGTTCCCAAACAAATAACAAAAGCAGACAGCTAAAGAAGTCAGACAATACGACGAAGCCTTCCTAGGCAAGCTGTATGTATGTCACAATCATCTCTTATTGCAGTTGTTGCCTTTGATCTCTTTGCATGTTCCTAATAGGGTTTGATGCTAATTATGGGCTCTTTAGCAGCTAAGCGTCTGCTATGGTATTTTGTCTTCCTGGCTTACCAGGCCCATTACAACTTCTTCACATCTGCATTCAGTGACACATCTTCATAGAACTGTCAGATTTTCATACAGGATGATAGAATCATAGAATCAACCAGGTTGGAAAAGACCTTCAAGATCTTGAAATCCAACCATTAGTGCAAGACTGTCAAGTCCATCACTAACCCATGTCACTAAGGGCATCTACATGGTTTTTCAACACTTCCGGGGACGGTGACTCCACCACTTCCCTTGGCAGCCTATTCCAATGCCTTATCATCCTCTCAGTGAAGAAATTATTCCCAATATCTAATCTAAACCTCCCCGGCACAACTTGAGGCCATTACCTTGAGCTGAACTCACACACACTTTGCAGAGTGAATTGTACACAAGTTAATTATATAGTAATTTAATTGTGTTAATGCAGTGTTTACTTTTAACAGAGTACCCTGGGTGACAAATCCTTTTGTGAATGAAAAGAAACCTAGGAGTCCATGTCTGGTCCCTTTTGCTAGCCACCTCCTTGGAAACTTAAGGGCGGGGGGGGGGGGGGCCCAACTGTGTAGGATTAGTTCTTTCCCCCACATTTTATGGAGACTCTCACAATATACCTAATTCTGCTCTGAATGCTGCTTGTTCTTGAGGCTCCCATGATAGAGTTAAGGAGCTTGTTACAGTGAGTAGATGTGAAGCCCATTTGCTTTAGCTGAGGCTGCATATCCTGCTGTTCTGGATGGAGGTTAAATGCTGCAATGTCAGTGGCCAAGATAAGTAGTGAGTAGGGATAACTTTTTTTGGCTGATGACCATTATTTTGAGAACAGTAAAATTTCCCTTGCCAAAGTAATCAGACTCCAAATTCCCTTTGAATGCAACAGAATGTATTAAGCAGTTGCATCAGTGTTCTGGATGCTTTGTCATCAGATATTGATGACACAGAAGAAAACTAAGATAGGAAGATGCTTGCCTGGACTACATTTGCATCTTTTTGGTACATAAAGGAACTGAAAGAAACGGTGTGAAAGCAAAATGCAAAGCTATACTTTATAACGTTCTGTTAGCTCTGCTACAATGAATGGCAGAGAAACTGCCAAATCTTCCAGTTGTGGTAGTCCTTTGTGTGTGGGAATGTGGCTAATGTGACTTGAAAGAGGTTCCCTATCTTCTGTTCTTTCTTCACGTTCCTGAAGGCAATCTAACCTGGGTGTGTTTTAAGAACCAGTATCCTTATTTGAATTGGCAGCTTGTGAAGTGACTGAAATAGAACATTTTATGTGCTATGTTTTGTGATTTTTCAATATTTTGTCTTTTGCAATTCAAGCTGTTCAGGAAATGAAAACAGACAACTTGCTTTTGCTCAGGTTTATGGTCTGGTTACAGCTTTAAGCTTACTACAGTGGTTCTCATCTCTTTTCTTTCCATACCTGTAGACCTAGTTGTTGTTGAACATGAAAGTGCTCTTATGAAAACCAGTGTAGTATGGCTGCAAGGCCCTGTCTAGAAATGTTTGTCTCCTGAAAAATAATAATTAAAGATTTTTTTCTCTCAGTAAACATCTAATGGTGAACTCCTTAACATATTCCAGGGTAAAAATATTGCTTAGGGGGCAGCTGACTCAGTAGAAAGCACATTTTCAATATTGCATATAAGCTTTCAAACAGACAAATAATAAACTGCTCTAGTCTGTCTGTTTGCTTAATTTGTTTTGCATGTAACCCTAAAAACCTTTTAGCAGTCCAGATACACTAACCACAGGTCTTACGAAGCCTGTTATGAGCCTGAATTAGAAAGGGCTACAAACATATCTTGGGTCAATTCATAAGTAACTTTCCTTGGCAGTGCTCCCAGCTTCTAGCAGCTTGGGGAGTTCAGGCGTAAATTAGTCTCCCACATAGCAGCAGAGTACTTTGCTAGACCTCCAGGGCAGCACTTCGAAAGAGATCTATATATTTAGCAGGCATTTAAAGTGCTTGTAGTTATGGACAAAGTCAAAGTTTCATGTGTGATTGCTCCAAGTTGTTAAAATTTCACAGTTTCTATCCTACAACCTTACATGTCTTCTTTTTTTCTTTTTTTTTTTTTTCCCCCTCATCAGGAAATAGACTCCTCATTTGAATAGAGGTTGTAGTGCTGATCTCTAAACTATCTTCTCATGAATACTGGTTCATGTCCTTTCTATTTCACTTCCTTCCTGATTAGCATTCTTCATATTGCTGAATTTCCGGCAAGTTAATCAGATACTTCTTCCTGGTATTAGCTCAACTTAAAGCAGCCCGGTAGTAGAAGAAACAACTGCATAAAGGAGCTTTGAGATTGCAGCTGAAGTAGTACATGAATTTCCAGAGAGGTTCTCTTCTGATTGCTCTCAAAAGGATACTGTAGCTGCTCAGAGTAGATACTGAGATATTCTAAAAGCAAAAGAGAGGAAAAAACATTCACAAATGTCACGTTCAAATGTAGCCTTGTCTCTGCATCTTCCACACTGGACATAACTTCAAGAGCAAGAGATGTTTTTGGTTTGAAGATGCTGTGAGATGCTGAGGGTTAAAACCTGCACCCTGTTGTGGATGAAGAAACAGCAATTCCGAACATTCCACGCGCTTAATGTATGATTCTAGTTTTTAAAATGTGAAAGTTTTGCAGCTTCCCAATGGCTTCTTAAAAATTTTGGTTGAAGGATTTTCATTTCTGTGACTGGCTGCTTGTCTGGTGTTTAAACAGTGACTGTATGAAGGAGGTTGGAATGTGGGAAACAGCCCAGCAGAGGTGACTTGGTGGACAGTAAGCAAGTGATGCAAAGGTGTGCAAGTGCAGCTTATCATAAGACTAACAGAGTGGTGTGATTTTTTTTGTGTAAAGTTTTGCTAAAAATAATTCAACAGCTTGGTAGCACACATGATTCTGTGGGTGGCAGTCTTAAGAGAAGTCACTGCCTGTTTTGTCAGCAGTTCTCATTCCATTATAGCAGTGTCTTAATGACAGGTTTTATTGAGCTGTTTCTACTTTCTTAATGGTAGTGTGCATTGTGATTAAGCGTTCTTCAGGGTCAAAAGCAAATACATGCTGAAATGCTTTGCTAAGGTAGGTTGTATGTAAGCTATTTGGAACTGTAGAAACATTAAATAAAATATCAAGAGAAGGAGGAAACCCACAACTCCATTTCTGTTATCTAGGGACTAGTCCATGTATTTCATCTTCCTTCTGGAAGCCTGGGCAACAGAACAGAAATGAATATGAAAATTTTGTGGGGCTAGTGAGAATAAAGTAAAGAACTTGACAGTAGTACAGTGTGTGGAGAACTGATGGAGGATTCTGTTTTCTGGTCACAGGCTGGCCACTTCTAATCCAATGGCAAGCATACGCAAGAGTCTATGAACATGAGCCAGCCTCCAGCTCTTCTCTGTGTTAGCGCTGGGGTTATGCTTATAATCTGTCTTTTGTTGTAATGATGCTTCTTGCATTCCTAATTGCACAGTAGCATAACTACTACAGGAGAGTGTTCCTGGCAGAGGAAGATGCTCTCAGGAGACAGGAAAGTAGGCTCAAGACCATCAGGATAAAGGAGAGTTGTGGACCCAAGTTTTCCCTGGTAGCTGTTCTGCTTACCAAGTGATGTTGTAGATGAACAGCACCATCAGCAGTGAGAAAGAAAGCAGCTCAGACTGCATTTCATGAGGACCACAGCCTTTCCATGTGAAAGATAAGCTGAATCACACTGCTAGATCTCAGGTGAGGTACAAAGCTGCTCAAGCTAAAAGCATCTTTGGAAATGTGCAGAAGTAGAACTCTATACTCCGAATAAAAATATAGGTTAGGAGGAAGTTAGTCATTGGCCAGTTCAGGGACTTCAAGGGCTGTGCAGTTACCAACTAAGAGATTTTTATTTTTTTTTTGCTACCAGTTTAGGTAGGAGAGATTTAAATGTACATAGCTCTTTTTGCATCTGCCTAGTAGGCTCTCCAAGCAAGGACATTATCACATCCCCCAGAAGTAAAGGATACAAAAGCAGACTCCACATCTTGAGATGTGTCCATTAAGTAAGAAAAAAAGGAGTCTTCCCTTTTTAGGGAAAGGACTGGGAGTAGGGGTGGTGCAGTAATCTCTGAGAGTGTGGTTCATCTCCCCATCTCTTTTGCTTTTTCCTGTTCTCGTCAGAGGCTTTTGCCACTTTTTGCAGTACGTATGTTTGCAATTTTTTGTTGTCTTCCTACATCTGATGAAGTGAAAGAGCTCTAGTGTGGCTAGAGGCTGATGCTGGTGTGCAGCTCCGAGAACTGAGCTTCATTTTCATACTCCTAGAACTGACCTTGCAGTAGGAAGATCAGAGAGGGAAAGTGAATGTAAATGGGGGAGGTGGATGTGAGTTTTGCTTCTTTTGAAGTTGAGATTCTTCTTTTCTTCTCATCTCTACAGCAGAAAGCATATTAATGATTCTTATCTACAAAATCAGCACTCTCTGCTGAAATATTATGCTTTGATAGTCATAGTACAACTTCCATACTGCTGTGGCTTTTCATTTTGGTTTAACATTTAAACACCTACTGAAAGGGGAAAGTGAGAGTAATAAATGCTCTGGTGAAGGCATTATAGGTTTCACTGTGGCTGCAAAATTGCATAAAAGCAAGACTTTAGGTGTTTTCAGAGCAGGATTTCAAACTCTAAAACACAGCAGTGATTGAGAGCGCAGTGGAACATTGCTGATCTGTCAAAATCTTAGGCGTATTGCATATATATGAATCAGACAAACAGCAATATGTTTGACATAAAGACAAAAACAAAGGACCATTTTTAGGTTTCAATAATATGATTTGCTATCTTCAGCAAAATGTTTCCTTTTACCAAACTTGATGGCTCCATGGTATGAGGTATTCTGCATAGTAAGTATAATATTAGCACTGTTATTTAGAAAACAGAGATGAAGAGAATCATGAAGAAACAGGATAATTAAAGGTTGAACTTAATATTACCAAGACTCCGTCTATGCTTGTAACAACAGTATGCTTAGATTTTTGGGAAGTGCTGTTTGTTTTCTCAGGAGGAAACAGTTTTGGATTACTAAAAGCAAGGCTTTTTTTGGTGCCTGATGTCTTGTTACTTGTGCTGTTCCTGGTTTTGGGTAGCATTTGTTTCATTCATGTTAAAATTCATCTGCAGTTTTGAAAAATGCACTCTGGCACCCTATTTGTCCCATTAACAGATACAGAAGAGGCTTAATCCTTCAGTTCTAGATGCTTAATCCTTCAGTTCCTGCATACCTTTTTAGAAGTGAGCCATGACTATAAAGCCTTGTAGTCTTTTAACTGTCCTTGCTAGTGGTCAAGTGTGAGAGTTGGAGGTTTTCATTTATCTCATCACAAATGAAATTCAGAGCTTAGCTTTCCTTAGTTGTGTGATTACACACCAGTCCCTATGCAGAAATGCCTCTTTCATGACCTTTTTGATCCCAAGCATTTAAATCAGTTCGTAAAGTCCAGTTTTATGTGATGCATTCTTACCAGTCATTGTTCCAGCAGAGAAATATCCTAAGTGCAGTAAGTAAGAAAGGTTGTCAATGTCCTGTCAGCACTACTTCAATAAATACTGCAGTGATTATACACACCATCATTCCTATCCAGCATTATCAGAAGTATGGAACAGAACAAGTAATTTGATTGTGGCAGCTAATCTGTGTGCTTATATTATACATCATGTAAAGATGAGAATTTGTACCCCTGGCATCTGAATACTGTTAGTAGAAGATACACAGAGAGTGCTGCAGTTGTGCAAAGCTATCTGCAATATGCAGTATTACAAAACCAAGACAATATCAAAGCAATGGTTCTTTCTCATTTTAGGAAGTCCTGCGTGTCAGGGGAAGAGCATCACTAAGACCAGAAAAAGGTATGTGCTGGTTTATGAATAAGAAATATTTTACTTCTACTTAACTTGTCTTTCTGAAGTAATGAAATTATTTTTATCTGTAGCTGCAATGGAGGCATTAGGAATGGATCTGTACAAGAGAAACAAACCTGAGAAGCAGCCATTTGCCCATCTCATTATTGATGATAAGAATATTCCCTCTGGTGAGTTCAGTTTTAAGTGAATATGCTTCAATGCTACTGTATGCTTTAATGAAAAGCATGAATATGCTTTAAGTGAATATGCTTCCAATGCTACCATAAATGTATTGAACAGTGAAGTAATATGAAAACAATTCAGCAATACCTGCAGCAACTGGAATTTCAGAAATTATTTTTGCTAATGAGAATAAATTGGATGTGCTAGAGTTTTGGAGGTAGCAAGGGTAATGCTAACAGTAGGATAGCTCCCGTTTGCCTTGGGTCTCTTACATCAGTCTCTTATGTGCTGAATGGCCTCTATTTCAAATGACCAGTTTTCATGATCAAACCCTGAGGGCTAGGCCTGCCTCTTTGTGCTGTCTTCAGGTGAAGAATAAAAGTATGCACTGAATGTTTTTTTCTGATACTTCTTATTTTCTTTGGTTAGTAGGGACCATCTGGAGTTCTTCACTCACACTCTACATCAGCTATAGGTATACATACACACGTATGTATGCATACATACACAGCACAAAGATCGGCCAGAATCCAGGTCTTGCAGGCTGGAAGATGTTTCCCTTCCACTGAGCCTTAAGATTTTTTTTAGTCCTGTTGTCAGATAAAGAAATGTTTTGCCTTATGTTGTAAAATTCAAGAATGTCTTATGTCCACCTATTCAGTCCTTCATATCAACCCTCCTTTTGTGTGCTGAAGTGTAATCAGGTCTGTGATACAACATTCGTCTTTAGGGTAGACCTGGAGGCTCAGAATCTTGTCTGAATGTACAAAACATAAGCATGTCAGCTGTCTATCACTGGAAAAACTTGCCATAAAGGAAGCACATCTTTTATTTTGAGGTGTTAAAAACCTAAAACTGCAGTCCCAATGTCATTATAGTAACTTTCCTGCAAGTTCCCTGCCCTCTGTGTGTACACTAGACTCTCAGCATATGGCTGAATTTGCAGTCCGTGTTAATGGTATATTGAAAAGGTTTGTTATATTCCATTCATTGTCACAGGGCTGCTATAGGCTTTTTCCCATAAAGACTCCAAGGGCTTTCCTGATGTTCAGACATGCCAAAGCTTCTCAAGGGTCTGTCTGCATCCACCTAGCCTAGTAGCAAGAAGATCAAAGGTCCTAACATTGTACTCTGAGCAACAGGGTTTCTTGTCAGTGTGTGGACTTGGATGCAGTATGTTTCTGAGCTATTGAGTAGGTGTGGCTTTTATCTGCCCCTATAGTAAGAGAATGTCATTCTTTTATCTTGCCAGAGCTTGTATTCTCTACCCATAGGTATCTTTGGATGGCTTTGGGAATATCTTTGCTAGTACAATATGAGGGAATGGGACATGAGTTTGCCTTAGAACAGTCTCCAGAGGAAAAGATTCAATCCTACAATTTTAAGATATTTTAGTACAGTTTCCTCTTTTGCCCTCAGGCTCTGTCAGTAGAGATTTTTTCTCTCTGTATCTCAACACAACAGTCATCACTGGTGTGGTAGAAGTGAGCCAGTATATTTTTCTGAAGCTATCAGACAGAAGGTCTCAAGATACGAGGGGACATTGATCACCACTGTCTTCCTCTGAAGCTGTATACATTCTGCAGAACTCCTTGCTAATTAAGCTCTGTGCTTTGCTTTTCTGTTTTCTGTAACTGAAGGGGAATGCTGTGTTGAGGCTTGAAATCCGAGATTTCAGCAGTGTGCACAGTAATACCTTGCTCTTGCACTGTTTAAAGACAAACCACTTCTTCACAGTTTCTTGCCTATAGGGGTATGATCCTTTCTCCCTTTGAGTGTATTGTCATTGCCAAGATCCACAGGTTTATAAGCAGAGAGCTTGAGCAGCTTGTAAGATGGCAGTCACAACTTCTACAAGCTTTCTTATCAGCTCAAATGCCTTCAGACCAGCTTCTATTTGAGTCAGATTTTGGTTTTTGTCATAAATCAATAATAGAAGATGCAGCATCAGTGAACTTATCTTAGCATTTTGTCTTTGGAAGGATTCAATTAATTTGCTAATCGTAGAGACACATCACTTACATTTACAGAAGTGGAGTGTATCAGTGTCACACTTCATGAAATGCACCTATTCCTGTGGGGAATTTATTTGCTGTCTACCTGGATGTTGCTGTAAATTGTATTTTTATCAGGGATAGCAGCTGATAATTTTTACTGTTGTACATCATTGCATTAACCTTCAAGGAAGTGATGTAGCACATCTGGGGGTAATCACAAGAGAGGCGTTGCTTTTTCTTTCTTCATTTACTGTTTTTTGATAGCACAGAAATACAGTGCCTATGACAACAAGCTGCTTTGTTTCTCCTTGGAGCAGATAAACTCCTTACCAATGTGATGAGTTGGACATACTTCCCACTGATGTGGCACATAATGGCTTCTGCCTCTTTTGAAAGAGCCCAGGATGTTACATGAGCACAGCTTCTGTGGTCCTTGTGGGCACTGCAGCAGTGAGGGGCTGGATTCTTATGGATAGCTGGACCCCTGAACCTACTGGTCATGAGGCACATTAGTGTCATGCTCACTAGCATGAGGCAGTACCCACTTGGGTGTGTGGCATAGGGGTTAATGACAGGCATAAAGGATGAAGAATTTGCCTGAGCGTCACTGAGCATTTTTCTCTTTCATCCTGTTTCCTCTGACTGTAGTTTCTGTGTTCTTCCCCTGATTCCTTAACCTACATGTCTGAAATCTTTCTCAATTGTTTTAGGCCATCCGTGAGTCTAGACAGATCTGTTCTTAGTATTTTAAGGTTCTCTACTAAGCAATGTCAGGACAAAAAAAGTAATCGGTCTTCATCACTGTCAAACAGGTTTTTATTTTAAGACTTTGCCACTGAATTCCCTTCTTGAGAGGGCACTGAGCAGTGTCTGTGAGAGAACATGTTCCTTTTACCTGGTTCATAATAACATCAAGCCCCAAATAGACTATTGCAGCTGGGGCGGGGGGGAGTGCAAGGGAGGGGCAAAATAACCCTTCCCAGATCTTGATGTCCCCACCCATCATTTGGCTGCAGAAGCCATAGTGGTTTGGCTTGCTTTGTGTATTTTTTAGGTTTGCTGTCTTAGGTTAAAGCTGTATGTTTGCTGGTTGGATTTTACCAGAGCTCACTATAAATGCTACCTAGGTTTTAAATGAAAACACTGAATTTTGGTTTATAAATTGATTACAGAAATTAGTCACAGTTTAAAGGAGAAAATCACAAACAGAAGTAAATGTTAAATATATCTTGGGGTTGTGAATTGATACTTTTAGCTGTCTAAAGAAACACTGTAGTATTCTAAGCTATTTACAGCTGCAGGTTCAGCTTAACTGCCCTTTGCCTCCAAAGCAGTTTTTCAGACCAAATAGTGCTTTCGTCCTTCCGTCAGGTCTTATTTATACCTGAAAGCTGCTGGGATGCAAAGAAATTGTCAGTACAGGGCTACTTTCTCCTCTGTTCCCCTACTATCATTTTCCTTCTTAGGAATGAATTTTATAGATGCTCATTTGTATTACTCTTAGTTCATGCTCACAAGTATACAAGACATTGTTTTGATTTGTCTTGTTACCAGAAAGCCTGTGTATTATCCCATCTTTTTTTTTTATAATGCTTTTTACCATACTTAGAAGGTTATTTTACTCATTATCTGCCTGACCTCTTCCTTCCCTGTTAATGTGACTTACCTTATGGTTTTTTTTCATGGCTCCATAGTAAATTTTATCACAGAAGATTCTGTACTGCATCATTTGTGACTGTCCCAAGGCTTGGGTTGTGTTTCAGAAATTCTGGTACATGGACAACTGACTTGACAGTTGTATGCTGCAGTTTTCTCCTCTGCCTGTGTTCTGGGGTACTAATTGCTTTGGTGCCTCTAAATTTAGGTGTATTAGCACCAGAACTATTGAGAGCCTACTGGCTCCTTCCATTGAAGGTTGCATGGCATAACTCCCATCAGTACATCTTTGTGCTGTGCTACTGGCTGTGGTATGCCTCTTCTGAAGCTCTGAATTGTGGCAAAATGACCATCTGCCTCAGTTAATACAAACATAGCACTGTAATTTATGTTGGGACTTCCAGAAGGTACCTAGGCTGAAACCAAATAGGGTCAGAACAGCATCATATTCCATCATCTCTTGACCTGTCCCTAGCACCTAGCCACAGCGAATGATGCATATTCCCCTTAATACCAAAGAAGTGTGAACAAACTTCCCCCAGAGTCCCTCTCAGAATCTCAATTACAAGTGACTGTGGTACCTATTTTCTCTTTTCCCCCTTCTTCAACAGAAAATTGTGCATTCCCACTAAGGATTTCTTCAAAATTGCTACTTGATTAATACTGGCAACTTAAAAGTTTAAATAAAATCTGCCAAGCAACTACTAGGTGTGCCACCAGTCAGTCATAACTTATCAGCATTCCTTTCTGTTCCATCATATATATGTATATATATATATATACACATCCCTGTCCCATTTCTCTGATGTGCCCTTCCTCTGATCCAGGTAGTGGTTTCTTGCCTGTCCTCCTCATCTTGAAGGTAGCCCAGCCTCCTTGGGGCAGTATTTCTGGCAGACTTAACACCGCACAAGAAGTTCTATAAGTTCCTGAGGTGTCCCCAGTGCTTCAGAGGTGTACTCTGGGAGCCCTAGCTCAGCATCTCTTGCAAGTGAATAATTCTGGGCTAAGGGTTTTAAGTTCTTAGTGTCACTTCCAATTAATTGATGGTTTTCAGAGGCTTTTTTTGAGGCACTGCATGGAAGAAGGCTTGTATTATTTCTACCTGGCTGCACCAGAGCCATGGAAGAGTAACTATTTATCATTTGCTTTTGACAGCTCGTGCTTTGCTCAAGTCTTTGTGTAAGTCTTTGTGTAAGAATGCCAGCAGCTTCTTGTTCTGAACTATTGAAGTATTCCTCTCACATGCAAAACTTGCTTCCCCTTGGTGGTTAGGGAAGACTCATAGCTCTGAAATTCCCCTGTCTCTAATTCCCCTCGCTCATTTCTGCACAGATAAATCCAAGAGGCATCTTTTTAACTAATCAAACGTATCTGGGGCATTTCCCCAGCATGCTTGTGAACACTGGTGGTTCTGGAGTATGCCTTGATAGATACTTGAAGGAGAGAGCACTGCTCCCTGACATGTGCCATGGAAGGTTTGGAAGGAATAGATAGTTTTGGTTTAATATTGGGAGAGTAAAGTATTGAATATTCCAAGCAGGCTTTTAGATGCACTGAGAGTCAAAGGTGTAAGGTCCTCCTGTGCCTGTGTGTACAAATTTTTGTGGGAAGGAGCAAATGGAGTTAGTCTTCTGTACTGAAAATCGCTATTTTATAGGAGGACAAGTTTGCCAACTCTCATCTGTTGTGTTACACAGAGTGTATTACACCAAAGAAATAGTAGTGTCAGTGGCTTGTATATATCAGGAAGGGTTAGGGCCTGCTTGGCTTTCTCAGGACAGTGGTGTTTCCTCTGCATGAGCTTGCCCTTGGGCCTTGCCTGGATCTTCTTATCCCACCGTTGCTTATTCTGCTGGGTAGGTGGAAGGGACTGTGGGATTTGTGCTGCAGGGCATGCTCCTCAACAGAAAATACTGTGATGAACTTCTGCATAATGCATGTGTTGTAGTAGTAATGCTATCTGGGCTCGTGTTGCAGGCTTTCGCATAACTGTGCCACCAAAACCAACCTGAAGTGTCAAATGTGACTAGGTTTGGGAGGAAGACTCATGCTCTCTTCCAGTGCCTATCTGACTTGCTGCTAGACTGTTTTTTAGCACAGTCTCAATAGTAGAATCATAGAATAGTTAGGGTTGGAAAGGTCCTTAAGATCATATAGTTCCAATCCCCCTGCCATGGGCAGGGACACCTCACACTAAACCATGCCCACCCTAGGCTCTGTCTGTCTATCCTTGAACACCACCAGGGATGGAGCATTCACAGCTTCCCTGGGCAACCCATTCCAGTGCCTCACTACCCTTACAGTAAAGAACTTCCCCTTATATCCAATCTAAACTTCCTTTGTTTAAGTTTGAAGCCATTACCCCTTGCCCTACTACTACAGTCCCTGATGAATAGTCCCTCTCCATTACCCCCTCATCCCCTGATCATCCTCGTGGCCCTTCTCTGGACTTGCTCCAGCAGTCCCATGTCCTTTTTATGTTGAAGACACCAGAACTGCACAGGATCTCTTTGAAATGGCATCTGAGACTTGACCAGCCTCAAATCTCCAAATGGTGATACTAATGTGACTATTTGGTGACAGTATCCAGGAAGTGCCTTTTAGGCCAGAGTTGTGGTGGACATTTGTACCCGTCTGTGTGAAGTTAGCTTTCAGATACAGTGATAAGCTTACAAACTAATCAAAACATCTCCTGTCTCTCAGCTCCTTTTTGTTCTCTTCACAAAGCATTCAATCACCTTAACAGATAAGGAACAGCTTCCTGTTTACCAGGCCACCATCATGCAGGCAGAGCTAAAAAGGCTTATATGTACCTGTGTGGTGGCTTAAGCCCAGACAGCAACCAGAACCACACAGCCGCTTGCTCACTTTCCCCTCTTTCCTCCCCCGTTCCCGAAGGGATGGGGAGGAACATTGAAATAATGTAACTCCCACAGGTTGAGATAAGAACAGTCCAGTAACTAAGGTATAACACAAATCACTACTGCTGCCACCAATAATAATAATGATAAGGGAAATAACAAGGGAAGAGAATACAACTGCTCACCACCCGCCAACTGATACCCAGCCTGACCTGAGCAGTGATATAACCCTTCCGGGTAACTGCCCCCAGTTTATATACTGGGCATGACGTGCTGTGGTATGGAATACCTCTTTGGCTAGTTTGGGTCAGGTGTCCTGTCTCTGCTTCCTCACGGCTTCCCCTCCTCCCTGGCACAACATGAGACTCAAAGTCCTTGGTCAGAGTAAATATTACTGAGCAGCAACTAAAAACATCGGTGTTATCAGTGCTGTTCCGGGGCTGGAAGTCAAAACCACAGCACTGCACCAGCTACTAAGAAGGAGAAAAATGACTGCTACTGCTGAACCCAGGACAACCTGTTAGAAGAATTCAATAATGCTTGCTTGCGTATATTAATTCTATTAATCTGACTTTTTTGGTTGTTGGATTTGGTGACACTTGCACATGTATTTTGATTCCCACATGCATGATGTTCTACGGTGAGACAAAGAACATCATAATTTTCTTTCCTAATCTGTGGATCTTCAGCTTAAGTCAACTGGAACCTGACTGTTCGCTTCCAAGCCTGGAACATCAGCTCTTTGTTTATAGTTTGAAACTTAAGATACTTCAGAACAAATAAAAATAAGAAAAGGAAAAAAAGTGCAATGCATCCAGAGTCACACGTGTCTTCCTATAGCTCTTTTTCTAAGACCTTCTACTACATGCTAGGCAAAGAATCTGAGTTTACCCCTGAAATAGGTATAATTGACCAACTACTACTGTATTTGTACAATTATCAAAGAATTAAGATTATGCTAATTGTGGAGCTTTTTTCTGATATATGCAAGCACTAGGTTAAGTCTAAATATTGGCTTTGCATAAAAAGGTTTGTTATGTCATAAATTCTTGAAGTATTATCTGAAGTCTAGGTAACTTACTGTGTGTACTAAAGATGCACAATTGTGCTGATTTCTTTCCCCATTGTTTGTAGTGTTCTCAAATGAAATTACATTTACCTTTGTGCCACTACAGTCACAAGAACATAGCGTATAGGAAGATTTCATGAGTTTATGAAAGTAATTATCAGTTCAACATGGTTTCAGGTTTTCTTTAGTTACTCCTTGCAAACACTTACAGGTTAAAGACTAATAATAAGATTTGCTGTTTTATCATGAGTAATTTTTCTTTTCAGATTCCTCTCAAGTATTTGTTAAATGAATAAAGTTTTAGGTGGAATGCAATTCCTATGCAGAGCTTGTTGCATGATTGCTTAGCATCATTGGACTATTGGCCAGACAAGTGCTTTGTATGATGGTCTGGCAAGCGTTCTGGTGGGAGGACAGACAGTTATAAATAGCAAACCAAATATGGTAGTACATGATGAAAAAAGGAAATTTATGAATTATTATAATTGTCTAATATTAACTTTAGTCTATGTAACTGTAGTTGCTATTGATTCTAAAACCCCAGAGGTTGCTTGCTGAGATGTTGAGGTTTGTTAAATGTTTATAAATAACTTTTTTTTTTCTCCCCTCTTTAGGAACTCGCAAAGTGAACCTCACATCCTGGCATCATGACAAAGGCCAGGCAAACTTATCAAATATGACATTCAAAGATGGAAAGCTGACTGTAAATCAAGATGGCTTTTACTACCTTTATGCCAACATTTGTTTTAGACATCATGAAACTTCAGGAAACCTGACTAAAAGAGGGCTCCAGCTGATGGTATATATGACGAAGACAAACCTTAAAATAAGGCGCTCTGATGTTTTGATGAAGGGAGGAAGCACCAAATACTGGTCAGGGAATTCAGAATTTCATTTTTATTCTGTAAATATAGGAGGGTTTTTTAAATTAAAATCTGGTGAAATGATAAGTATCCAGGTATCGAATCCATTGCTACTGGATTCATCACAAGAAGCAACTTATTTTGGGGCATTTAAAGTTAGGGATTTAGACTAAATCTTTTTTCACTGTGCTGAAAATTGAGTTTTTAGTCATCCAGAAACAACTTGAAGACAGAACTGAAAATCTTTTGCAACCCAATTGCATCTCTATAAGCCATATATCTCTAAAGACACGTTTTGCCCTATGCTGACTCCAGCAGGAGTCCCACAGATGCATGGAAGAACAAAATCTCATAGTTCTCCTGATTTGGTCTTACAGTGGTTTTACTTCATATGTCTCCACTGGCTTCAGTAGAGTCATTATGACTTTTGCATTCGTGTAGTTGAAATCAGAGCAATTATTATTGAACTTCTGCTTCCAAGTTCTGCCCTAACTCTTTAACCTGTGCTACTCTTACTCATTTTGGCACAAACATAGGAGAGGACAGAACGTGGCTCCCAACTTGCATTGTGGTTGAGCGTTCTGACCCTGGAATGGCAAAGATTATGAAAGTGTGACTAATCCCATTGCATTTGATGTGGCTTTTCACATGCTTAGTTAAGCCTGTTCTTGCTAAGCTGGATTAGGGTTGGAGGGCTCAGGCTGTGGCAGAAATGAGTTGCAGAACACCTAAACAGTTCAGCCTAAGTCTTTACCTGATTACAAGTTCTAAAAGGTTAATTACAGGTCATTTTTATTACTGATGCACAATTAATTGCAAATATAGATTGCCAAAATACAGTGTGCCTTTAAAGTATTGCATTGTGCCAGAATCTGCAAAGACATTTTTTAAACTAAAAGTATGTATTTTTATATTCTGTAATATCTAAAGTTATATTTCAGGTGTAATGTTTTGTGTAAAAAAAAATAATTGTAAATTATATTGTCCTATAGTATTTGATACAAAATATTTAAAATCTCTTGCTGTTTGTATATTTAATGTTTTAAACTGTTTTTAATGTACAGACATGTTAAACTGGTGCACTTTTTAATCCCAATGGGAAAAATTGCAGCTAAAAGAGGTTGTTTGCAATTAGCAAATGTAATATATACCTTTGTTCTTTTAACTTAATAGATTTCTGTTAAACTTGTCAGTATTACTGGGAGGGGGAGAATCACACCAATGTAATGAATAATTACACCAGAATGCTGGTCACTGGGTGCCTTTCAAGCCTGGAGGGTAATTGACAACAAAGCTGGCATTGCCTACGAAAAAGAAGAAATTAATACATATTAAGCCACATAAATGCATTAGGGGTATTTATAGTTAGTGAACAGGCGTATTTTCCTACAAGAAAATTTGCAAGTTGTAAATTCTGCAATTGAGTAATGACATTTTTAGCTTCGTTTCCTGAAAAAGTGAACCTTATGTCATTGCTTTGCCTGTCCTTGTCTCCCCTTCTAGCTTTTAAAACTCTGCACGCCTTTGCCAGGTTTGGCAGGTGAACAGCGGTGTGAAGAGGTATTCTTACAGGTTTTATGAGAACAGACAGCTGAGAACAACTCAGCCGTTACACAGTATTTGTCAGTGGCTGGCCACTGTTCATATTAGCCAACAAATTAATAGAAGGAGACTCCTAGCTAGCTGCAATGTGTGGTGTCGCTTGTGTAGTTGCTTGGCCAAGAGGTAGGTGGATGGAATCTGAGGGTGGGTGTAGGGACCACAGCAAAGAGCCGCAAATACTACAGGTGATGTTTAGAGCACATCTGGGTAGGGATCATTAACTTAATGAGAAAGGAATGGATGAGGTTTTAGGAGCGTTTGTGTGCTCTAAGAATGGTGTGAGGATAACGTGCTCTTTAATGTGGTAGGAATCAGAGAAGGCAAAAGACTCAAATCTGTAGGAATTGAGGCTTCATACAAATCCTCAGGCTTTTGTTTATTTTGTTGCTGTAAGGAACTGAGTTGAATTCAAGCAATTATTTTATACTGTATAATAAACATTTCTTTTTAATATTAATGTTTTCTTACAAAATATATTTCTAAGAAAAAAAAACCCAATCTTTGTGATTTTTTTTTTTTTAAATTTTCCCGTGTCCCTGTATTTCTTGTGCAGGTTCCATCATTTTGTTCAGATTTCAGAACATGCAGGCTGGGAATGGTATAATTTCCTCAAGAAAACTGAGGCACCAATTGCTTGACTTGAGACAATGGCAGTGAATTTTAATTTGACTCCAAATATGCATCCACCACTTTCAAGTAGGGTTTAAATCATCAGGGGTCAGAAATTTAGCTGAAGGACTTCCTATTTAATGTTTTACACCAAACAGCTGTCATTCAAACCATAAAGGACTGAAGAATCTGGGGCCTTTGAAATTTCAAGAGCTACAGGTCACATTCAATTGAGTTTTTTCCACTGTAGAGATGTCCAGTAGCTGTCTGTTCTGGGAGTTAAGTCACCTTTGGGGGTGGCAGAGATGGGGGTTCGAATGATTTGAAAGTCAAGTTAGACTCTGCACTTAGTAGCTGACCTTAGCAAATGCTCTAAGTGTCATGTTCTGTGAAGAAGGGGAACCACCAGCACTAAATGTCTTCATGGCTGTGGGAGGGGAGTTACAGTGCCTGTAGTTTATGCTGAGCCCCTGGGAAGACACCTGTTGGTTATCTGAGCGTCTGAAGCCACCAGAGGGGTTGAGGGGTTTTGGTTGTTGATTTTTTTTTTGTGGGGTTTTTTTTTTCCCTCTGTGTGCAAATTGACCAGTGATGTGATGAACTAAGCTGCCATGGGGAACATAATGAGAAGCAAAGCTCTGGGTATCCTCTCTACAAATTAGGAAGCAGATGGGTTCGTTCTGTCCTGCCTGCCTCACTCTGGCCCTTGCTCCTTCTTACTCTCACAAGCATTTGAAAGGAAGCAGGAAGCTCTGTGAAGAGCTGTTAGCACACTTTGATTTTGCTGTTGTCACTGGAGGGAGTCTGGGCACTTAGAATCACCTGTTCTAGAACCCACCTTCCTTAAACCAAGTAATCTATTCTGTCTGCTTCATTTATTTGGTTGCTTCTTTGGGACACAATTAATGAAAAAGAGTAGACTAATCAATTAATGAAGAGTGTTACCTTGAGAAGAAGATAATGCACTTCTGGCTGAGAAAGGTATGTGTGATTCCTGGTTTTTAATCTTCAGAAGATAATTTTGAGGTTTGGTCTGTGGATAGAGGATGATTATTTGCTGAAGTTTGAAGTTCAAAAAGATCTGACTTAGAAATAGTTTATTTGGAATTCAGTGTATTTGCAGGCATGTAAACATCTGTATATTCATCCTGTGTTCATGCTAAAAAAGTAACTTTTCATACATGGGGTTACGATTGCATATTTTGGCACCTGAGTGCTCCTCCTCCACCCTGCCTTCCCAAGCTCTTTCCAGCCAGTGAGTGTTTCTTTTTCTGTCTATCCCACTTCCTTTTCTATGACTCCTTCCAGCTGCCTGTGTCTCCTAACCACCCCACTCTCACTAACTTACAGCTGTTTTTCCTGGTGGTAGCAGCAGCCTTGGGGCAGATCTAGGCATACTTCCTTTTATTCAGATCACTTTCAGGAGGCTTTGCTGTATCTTTGGGTGGAAAACTATAAGAATTGTGCTTTCAAAAGATTTTTGAAACATTGAAGCACGGGCTGAGCTACATAGGAACAAAGAAAAATAGTTGTGGAATAAGGAACCAACAGATTGGACACACAAAGCAGTTAGTACTACCCTTTAGTTTGAGGTACCAGCTTCAGAGGGCTTCAAACAATTGTCACATGCTTCTACTTTAGCTGTTACAAAATCAGTTGCTAGCAAAACGTCACAAACATGACTGTATGCAGCAGTTTGCTTGAATGATTTGAGAAGCATTAACCTAAACCAGAAATATGCATCTTATATGTATACATTGGCATTTTCTTGCCCTATCTCCCTCTGTACTAGTGTCTTGTCTAGTGTTTCCTGGTTGCTGGTATTTGGGATCCGAACCTGTGGGCTTTGCCAACTGTTGGGTTTTTTTGTGTGTAACACCCTGGGGTCTGACATGTAGATTCCATACCTTTGTGACTACAAACAAAGCAAAGCTTGGTCATAAAAAGCTGAGAAAACTGTCAGCTTGGGGTTGTTTAAATCGGATTTCACAATTTTCTAGGCAACTTCAGATGTTTCCTTTTCTTTCTGCTTTTTTTTTTAGCCTTAAGTTTGAATGTGTTTGGGTTTTTAGTGGGCTTTCCCAAAAATATTTGTGCTGGGGTGGTGGTGAGGGGATGAGTATCTCTGATTTAATGCTCTGTTCACAATCCATTTGATGAAGTTTAGGGAGGGCCTATTTCATGCCATTTGTTCACCATTTGAGCCATGTGCTCCCTACCACCTGCCCTCTTGTGTGAGACATTGCTTTTCCCGAAACCACACATCACCCAACTCTAATCAATTTATGCTTGGCTGTGGCAGAAGACAAGCAGGAACTCAATTGCTTTCAGCTCCTTACATGCTGCAAGTCACAAAATGATAGATTCATTTTTCCAGCCTTCTGGCTCTTGATTTATTCACTGCGTGAGAGGTCCCTGGTTGCTCTTTTAGTGGAGGGTGGCAGAATCTTTCTTTGGCTGCCAAGCTCACATTTTAGGTGCTGTCATGTGTCTTTGTAACCATGATGTAGCTGCTGCCTCATCCTGTAGGTCTCAAACTCTCTCAGTCTCTAAGCCTACTACCAGGTGTAAGTCTGCCTGGTGGGTGGTTTTGGGGACCCCAACTTCGTAAGGGAAGGATTCCCCTTGTCCTCTTCCCAGCAGGTCATGGATTTTGGAGCACTGAAACATGACTGTTTGGGAAGTTCAAATACTCTCTCGTACACAATGTTTTCGCCTGCTGTCCCTCCAGTCTGAAGGATTTTAACCTACTCTTCGTTATTAATTGTCCTGAGTGAAAAGCTTGGAATGAGATGGTTTAGTGTGAGGTGTCCCTGCCCATGGCAGTGGGGTTGGAACTAGATGATCTTAAGGTCCTTTCCAACCCTAACTATTCTATGATTATTTCCTTACTGTCTCACAAAAAAACCCCCACTAGATGCCAATTGCACTTTTGCATGGACAGAGATAAAGTCAGTTCACTGCAGACACTGGATATGAATGCATACAGTGGAGCTAACCCTCATGGCTAGTCCTGGCCCAGCACATGTTCATGTGAGTATTGAACCCTCCTGACATCCTGGGGAGTTGATGTGTGACAAATGGAATAACCTGCGCATGCTTCTTTTTCCTTCTGGGAACTAGTAAGTAATGACACTGGCATAGTCACCAATTTGCAAATTGTCTGCCTTTTTTTTTTTTTTCTTTTTATCTAAAATCTCCCAAATACTATGTTTCCTTTGTTACATAGAAGCTTGACCAGCTCCCTGGCCACCTGTGGCATTTGCAATGTTAGCATCACTAAATATTTTTTTCTGCAGTACAATGTCACATGCAGTAATACAGCTTAAACAAAGCAAGATCCATCTGGTTTAGTGTTTTATCACTCATCATGGCTCCTGATCTTTGCTCTGGAAAAACAGCTGCAGTTCTGGAAATTGATAGTTAGGTTATTTCTGTCCTGCTAACTGGAAGAGGGCTGGAGTTACAAGGCACTTGCAGCTTAAGCCAACCTCCCTTTAAGCAGAAGATCCTACGAAGTTTCAACCCACTAAGCTGTGTTTCTATCACACGAAACTTAGCGTATGTGCTGCATGCCCTGGGGCTTGACAGAGAGGGCTCCTGCAAGCAGGTCAAAACAGAGCCAGCAAGAGAGCTAAAATAAACCCATGTGAGCACCAAAGGTGAAGGCCTGAGCTTCTGCCTTTTAATTTGATCTATCATTGTTGATAAAGATTAATAAATTAGAGAATAAAGTGGCAGCACAAAGCATTTTTAATTTTTTAGTATTTCCTGAAAGCAGCTGTTGATTTCACCATCTTCTGTCAGCTGTAAAGGTATAGTTGAAATTCTACTTACGTGCATCTGTATTTTCTCTCTAACAGTCCCAAACAAGATGAGATAATTTTATTTGAACCTCATTAGCCTTTTTATAAATGTAAAAAGTAATAATGTAAATTAGTATTAAGTGTGTTGGACTACTGCCTGTGGATTAATGCCACTTTATTATTTTTCTACTTTGTCATCTGGATAGTCTTCCTGTTCTCAATTTGTCTGAAAAATACATTTTAAAAAATTTTTTTTTTTTTTTTACTTTCAAATATACAAGCCAAATAGAAATGCTCCCATGATTTATTTGAAAATAGCTAAACACATTTCCTCAAGTTTGCTTCTGGTCTCTGGTATGTGCCATCTGTACACTTGCAGAATTTCGCTGATGTGTGAGATTGTGAAACAGAGCAGCTCACATTAAAAACAGATAATTGAGAACACTATTGGCCCAGCTGTGCTCTGAGACCTGCTGAATGGGAAAAATTCCCCCCAGATGCATAAATGCCTTGTTACAATACACTCAGTTTTATTAATCTTGGTTAATATTGTACTGGTAAGAAAGAGCTTAGCTTCTCACTTTGAAATCAGTGGACATTTTCCTGCTGACATCAATAAGATTAGTATTATAAATGGTTTTATATGAGACAGTTTCTTTTTAAGCCCTTTTTAGGAGGTGGCTATATTAATGTATGCTGGTATTTGTCACTCTGCAGTATAAAGTGCTTTAAAACTCAGCAACAATGCAAGTAATGTTCCTTCTATGGAAGACACATTAGTTGTATCTATTACACATACAGTGCGTATAGTTTACATGTAACTGAGAATAATATAGCCCTGGGAATAATATTTGTTCTTTGGTGACATCTCTTTGTATCTCTTTTGAGAT
Source organism: Neopsephotus bourkii (assembly GCF_033783945.1). Taxonomy (NCBI): domain Eukaryota; kingdom Metazoa; phylum Chordata; class Aves; order Psittaciformes; family Psittacidae; genus Neopsephotus; species Neopsephotus bourkii. The sequence continues at coordinate 649,522 of NW_026902112.1, read as the reverse complement.
CTGCCACAAAGGAAGATTATAACTTGTTTTGGCATTTCTGTGCCTGACTTAAAAAAATGATACCAAATGACATTGGCAGTATCAATACTTAATGAATAGGTGATGCAAATGGTGTCTTTGATCACCAAATGCCCAAAAGTACCCATCTCTTGTCAGCATCCCATCCAGGAACAGGAACAAGGGCTCATATTTTCTTGATCTTGACTAGAGGCCATAATCTAGTGATGGAGAAGAGCAATGATACACTTGACTTTCATATTGCCTTATCAAATGAGCTTGTGCAATGTGTGCAAAATGTGACCCAAGAGGAAATTTTGCCTTAGTAGTAGGGGAGGCTATTTTTGTTTTTATTTTTGTTGGGTTTGCCTAGGTATTGATGACACTCATGAAACTGAAAGGTGGACAACAGAGGAGGCTCCAGTCAGCATGTGCTGTCCTCTGCTTGTAAACCAAATGCCTGGGATCACAGATGGCCTTTATGACCATTATGGGCTGGAGACACATTCAATGAAAAGCAATTTCAGTTCTTACAGAGAAAAAGAAGGAAAAAGTATATGAAGTGGGTTTGCTCTCAATACGAGACAGTCTGAATCAACAATGGGAATGGGCCAGTTACCAAAGAGTCTGCTGGAGCAAATTCCCACTGCCAGGGCAGGATCTCCTCTCCCTCTTGGCCATTAGAGGGAGGAAAAAATAACAGACTGTAAGAGCCACTAAAATAAAGACCAACACCAAGAATGTACCATGGGTTTAATACCAGCTCCTCCTCCTGAAGTAATTATAGCTGATGTTGCCCAATGGTTACTGATGAACTATCTTTCATCATGGTCTTTTTTTTTTTGGAGTCAGTAGTTTGGGTTGAACATCAAGACCAAAACACGCCAGTTGGCTTCTTATGGACAGTAAAATAGGACTGAAGGTGATAGTGAGCATGGTGCTGCTTCAGCCATGAAAACAGACAGATGAGTTTGGACTAGACCAAAGCCCTTCCTACGGGTTTGTTTCACATTATATAACCCTTACCCAGAAGTTCACCATAGCACTAATTTTAAAGTGAGAAAAGGCCAGGGTAAACGAAATACTGGTATTTCTCATATTATCAACTCCTGCGTACTCGGAAATGTGGTACTTGCTAAAAATGTGTTGGTAAACTCTGGAGTTTTTCTTTGAATTTCTTGATGTGACCTAGATTTGGGTGGTGCAAATAACCCTTGCAATACCATGTTCCCCTAACCCATTCCTATTTATATGCAAAGGAGGTGACATATAATCATCACCATGGCTCCTCCATACTCATGTTTTTTGGGCAATTATTTTTTATGAAGAGAAATATTAACTCAAGACTTGCCTCTGAAGGCTCAGGTTCTGCGTCTCTCCTAAATTCCAGTGCCACACAGTTAGGTGTTTTTTCTGCTGTTGAAGTGAGGTGTTTGTTGCTCCCAAGTCACTGATGTGATGGGTGTGATCATGTGTAGCTTTCCACATGGAGGACCCTCCATTTTATTTGCAGCAGTGCTTCCCTGTTAATCACCACAAACTTTTCTCTCTAATATTATTCCAATTCTTGTCCACCTGTTTGGATATGGCAACAAGCAGTGCTCGCAGTTATTTCCAGAACCTTATTTCATGCAGTGAAAAGTTTCAAAAAGTAGTAGGAGACCACACAGAGATCCCTACAAACAGTAGTTAGTAGTTAGGATATACTCATGAAGGTTTTGATGCCTTTGCTAGAACTGTGGCTAATCAAAGCATTTAAAAGGAAAACTGCTTCCAGAAAGCCTGCCAGGCCATTTCTGTATAGAAAGACCTACCATCACCATCAAGGCTACATTTTTTTCTGATTTGCACATGGTCATAACCACTTCATCAGAGCAACTCCTGCATAATCCAGGTAGAGGTGTAGAGAAAGTGCACTGGTGCTCTCTACTCCAGAGGAAATAAGCCAGCCTCTGTACTAAAATAACATTGAAGTCATGAATAAGTCCAGGCTCTTAAAAAAAATAGTGTATTTGCTGCATATTTAGAGATGCAATTCAACCCTGAAGTATGGGAGATCAGAAAAGCAAGGAGTGTTTTCCTCCATAATTACATACTGTTTCATGTGAAAAGGAAAAAAACTCACAGCTGTTCTCACCTTGTATCTTTCCACGTTTCCCTGAGGTGGTTCTTATGTCATCAGTGTCAGACATTCACTGTGCCTGTGCTTCCCAACCACTGGGCATCCCAGCCATGTCTTCAGTGATGAAGTAGTCTTAAACTGTGAACTTCAGGTGACCATCCTTTGCAGGGATTTATGGAAGAGCCCCCAGGACTTTTTGATCACTGGGGCTGGGCAGCAAAGTATTTCTTAGGATCCAAATCTAGGAGATCAAGTACTTGCAAAATATTTTTGTCCTGACTTTTATAAATTAGGCAATATTCTTAACTTTTCAGGGGGCAGACAAAAAAATGAGCAGTGATTGAAGGTGGCATTTCATGAGATTTCCAAATTTTACAGTACTGAGTTGAGCAGAATGGGTGTAGGCTACCTGTAAAACTAGGTCACGTCTTCAAGCTGTAACTTAAACTAGGTCATACTTTCTGACTAGTGAAGAGGGGGAGTATGAGTTTCAAAAGCTTGTAAATTATCATTTCCTGGAAAAGACCCAACATGATTAAGTGCTATCCAAAAAATCAACCAAGCCAGCTTGACACCATGCCAAGTGCAAGGTCCTACACCTGGGTCGGAGCAATCCCAAGCACAGCTACAGGTTGGGCAGAGAAGAGATTCAGAGCAGCCCTGCAGAGAAGGACTTGGGGGTGCTGGTTGATGAGAAAATTAATATGAGCTGGCTTCAGTGTGTGCTCGCAGCCCAGAAAGCCAACTGTATCCTGGGCTGCATCAAAAGGAGCATGACAGCAGGTCAAAGGAGGTGATCCTGCCCCTCTACTCTGTTCTTGTGAGGCATCACTTGGAGTATTGTGTGCAGTTCTGTTGTCTTCAACATAAAAAGGACATGGAACTGTTGGAAAAAGTCCAGGGCTACAAGGATGATCAGGGGACTGGAGCGCCTCCCATATGAAGATAGGATGAGAAAGCTGGGGCTGCTCAGCCTGGAGAAGAGAAGGTTGCGTGGAGACCTCATAGCAGCCTTCCAGTATCTGAAGGGGGCCTGTAAGGATGCTGGGGGGGATGAGACTATTCATTAGGGAGAGTAGTGACAGGACAAGGGGTAATGGGTTCAAACTTAAACATGGGAATTTTCGATTGGATATAAGGAGGAAGCTCTTTACTGTGAGGGTGGTGAGGCACTGGAATGGGTTGCCCAGGGAAGTTGTGAATGCTCCATCCCTGGTGGCGTTCAAGGCCAAGTTGGATGAAGCCTTGGGTGACATGGTTTAGCGTGAGGTGTCCCTGCCCACGGCAAGGGGGTTGGAACTAGATGATCTTTCCAACCCTAACTATTCTATGATTCTATGACACATAAGAGGAAGTTCAGAAAAGATTACTTTATCTTCCTCCGTTTCATGAAAATGGAAATGTATTTCCCTTTCAGAATAATTGGTCGTGCAAACATTAATGCTGCCCATGGTTTAAGCTGCTACTGAGTCATTTAAAGTTTTGTGAGCAGGAACATTTGACACAGGTTTTTCTGGGTCCATTCCTGTAAGTTGCATACATCAAGAGGAGGTTTGCTCTGCCAAACTTGCATTTGCAGGGGTCAGAGAAGAAATTTAGACCTTCACTTTCTAAATTAATCAATAAATCATTTTAACATTAATTGTCCTCACAATACTATGAAATGTAGGTAACTCCTGGAAATTACATATCAAAACCTAGAATACTCAATAGGTTCTTTAGACTTCCTGATGGGAAAATCAGCCTCAGATGCCCACCACATCTGCGGAATCAACTGACCAAAGCTAACTCTTATGACAATTTGACATCTCTCTGCTGATTCCTTCAAGCATTGGTTTCTCTGCAAGAAATGGTATCTGTAGGTTCTTATAACATTCCAACTGTGTCGTAACTTGATGTCATAGCAAACTGTAACTGGGATATTGTTTAAGGTTATAAATAATAAACCTGGCCAAAAGTATCTGAATACAGAAAAGCAACAGTAGGGACTGATCTGGATTATTTTTGTAGCTAAACTCAGGGGTATAGCTACTAATTTTGCTGAGAGCTGAGCACTGAAATTCCTTACTGGCTGAGAAAAACCCAGGCTAAGCTATTCTCCTATGAATCTTCCTGTCCGCTGTGTGGGAATAGAAGTGTCCAGAATAATGTCTGTAAGGGAGGATAATCACTGCTGGGATGGCTGCTGGGGAGAAAAAACTGGGCCATGTTTTCCCAAAGTGGTATCTTTCCTCTGGCCCCAGGCTGGTAGGGGGAGACCCCTCTTGACACTAAATCCTCTCTGACTTACATGGCAACATGTTTTGCCTCTGCTTAGGGCCCTGGGGAAATCCTGTGGCCAGGAGGCTCGAGAAAGCACGCCAGGGACTTTTGCCACCTTCGTTTTCTCTCCCTGTGCTGACAGTCAGCTTGCTCACATCCTGTTCCTTGCAGCACCTCAGTCACCTTGTCACTTCATCTCTGCTCAGCTCAGGTTCTCCTCTCTCCCATACCCTCTCCCTCACTCTTTCTTAGCTCACCTGTCCCACAGTAACTCCTTTTCCATCCTGCAGAAGCCCTGCATCCATTTGGCACTGATACAGTCTTTGCCCCGTTGACTTGTTTTTCACCTGCTGTGAGTCCTAGCTGACCCCAGCAATGCCCATTGTGTGTGCAGGTGTTAAGGACAGAGACTACTTCTTTGTGTCTGTGCAGCCCCTGGTTTGGGGGTCCACCACTGCAATAATTGTGATTAAGGCTATGTTTTACATTGAGTTTTACATGGAGTTGAAGATATTTTCCCCAGTTGGTCAACAAATGAGGCAAGTGCATTTTTTTTTACTTCTATACCTATGCACTAGAAAGCTTTCCCTCTTCACAGCACAGACAGGACAGCACACATCCCTCCAGGGGAAGTGAGGGTGTATTTGTCCTCCCCTCTTTTGCCCCACTATAAGTGCTTTGGCTTAGGTGACTAAGAACATGTGTCCTCCCAGGGCCCCTCTATTTCCTCTGGTTAGGGAGATGTTAGCCCCACTCTTCCAGTGACTGTCCTGGGAAGACCCTGCCTCCTTCTGTTGTTTTGTGTCCAAAATCTGAATACCCAGACGCAAAGAGTTTCCTATTTCCTACCAATATCCTCCTCACCTTAAAACACACATAGTTCTCAGATGCGATGTACCATAAAGGGCCCAGATTTAGCGACCTTCTTTTGTGTAGTGCAATGGCAGCTGCTTCATAGCATGCAAGATACTGAGATATGTGCAGTATCTGATTAGGCCTCTGTTGCAGAACGAAAGGAAGTATCTGCATTAACCAAGACCTATGCTGCTCATTGTACTCCGAGCCAGCATCCACAGTGCTAGAGCTACATCAGCAACCAGCCACTGGCAGACTGGAGCTGAGTAACCCAGCAAGGCAGCTACACTACCTAGAATTTCCTCTTCACTTGAAATACAAAATAAAAATCTGAAGCAGGAAATGGCTTATCTGGTGAAATTTCAAATGATGTTGTTATCTGGCATAACCCCAGCACATGCTAGAATTCATCACCTGCCTTCCAGTCCTTGAAATCAGTTCAATTGTGATGAGCTGTTACTAATCAGACATGTAGACACACACACTCTGCTCTATTATCTGGGTTGTTTCTCCAAAATGAAACTTCCAGCTTTTGTCTAGGAGCTGAAACTCACAAGTGTCAATGCAAATTAGGCAATAGGGTTATTATGAAATACATATATATACATGCGTATTCTTACATATTTTCTAGATATACACTCACAAACGAGAACTTTCAATTCGGAGCTAACTGAAATTTGTTTTCCTGCAACCACAGCAGCATGAATGGGTCCAAAGGGTTTCTGCCCTCTGGTAAAATGTATCTCTTAATAAATGTTTAAACATTATAGATGTCAGAGAAACACTGCCATTAACTGACTAGATAAAATTGTGCCACCAGTAGTGCACAATGGTCCTTGGCCTTTCAAGTTCCAGTCATTTGAGGATTAGGTCTCTGAGACATTTTTTAAATCCCATATAAAGGCACAAACGAGACCACAAGATATAAGAAGAGTTGCGGTATTTGAAGGGGTAAATAGGCCTTGGCCTGTCCCTCTAAAAGGAGGTGAATTTAAACAAAAATCAGAGTAAAGAGTATTATGTGATGCCAACTTAGTGTTGAAATCATCTCAGTTTCAGCCATCTAAGTGAGGTCTGTATCCAGGCTCTTCAGACAGTCAGTGGAGACAGCAGGTGCCCTAGATGAGGTGAAATCTGCTGTAACAGAGAAGGTAGAAGAGGTGGGAGGATACTCCTCACGAAGGTGTCCATCTCACTGGCTCATGGAGGCTCCATATAGAGAAGTTTTAGACACTTCCAGGAGACTTCTTTACCCCACCAGAGCTGTCCAGATTGACTTGTTTGTTTGCATGGAGTACAGCTTTTGGTTTCAGTGGCAAACCCAAATTTCTGGAACCACCCCATAGAAGTCTTCCAGCACAGCCAAATGTTTCTTTGAGCAGGAGGAAAAGTGGCTGAGGGTAGAGGAAAATGGGCTGCTGTTGAGCTGTCCAGAATATGAGAGACTGGAGAGAGAGATTACCTCTTCCAGCAGCAAATAGTATAAAGAGGGCTCAAAAGATGCTGTAAGTTCCCCCTAGCTGTGGAATAGCATGTATGTTGGAATGGTCTGCAGCAAGATACTGGTCTGTGCAAGAGTATGGCTGTACTGCTAAATAAATAGAAGAGGAGCAGGAAGCAAGCTGGAGCAGAGGCTCCCTTGTGTGCTGCATAGCTGTGGCTCTGATGTTTGCTGCTGCAGATACCACCTCTCATCAAACAGGACATGGAACTCTCTGCAGGGTGGCTGGGAGCCCACCTGAGAGCTTGGGCTCAGACTTGCCAAGTAGAAGTGAAAATTGAAGAAGGTATGTCAAGAACCAAAGCAACCTCAGGGGGAGGGTTTCTGGCTGCTCACTTGAAGGCTGTTGGTAGTGGGTGCCAGGTGAAATCAGCTGGTGGTTTCCACAGGGCTTGAGTGTAGGAGGAGGAAAGACTTGGTCCCTGCAGCTTCAGCAGCCACAGCACGGGCTGCCTCCCTTCCCTGCCTGCCTTAATGGTTGGAGATGTGCTGAGCAGAAGCCAGTGAGGCAGAGAGCTCAGAACCTCAGCTTTTCTGCTGGGCACTCATAGACGAAGGAGATGAGAAGGCTGTAAATCAAAGAGGATGAGCATGGCCTTTATCTTCCCCTTGGCAGGCTTTGGTTGATTTGACTTTCTGCCACCATGGAACACAGTTTAAAGAGCTTTCCAAGTTCAGCAGCTGGGCTGCTGTCTGCTCAATTTGCTTGACAGAAAATTAAAACTGTTTTGAGCAAAATTGAAAATTTTCTCATGGATAATCGCCTTTTTGTGAAGGAAGTGTTGTCTTCCCACTAAAATAATTCCAGCTATTTCTTCATTATTGGTGCAAGGCTAACATAACAAACTTTGAAATAATGACTCTGTGTGGAGTCAGTCTCTCAAGGATGTGGAAGTTCAGAGAGTCATGACTGTCCAAGCTGGTTTGCTCCTTTTTGCCTTTCACACCAGTTTCAACCATACTCTTCATCCCTCTGGCATGCTCTGGCAGTGTCTTGATGTTCTTTCCTGGTAGGCTGTCTCTGCTCCCCTCTTCCCTAACATATGCTTTTGGCATTCGAGTTCACCTGGCATTTCCCTATTCAACCAGGCTGGCTTCCTGCTGTATCAATGTATACCACCAATACGTTGGGGTGGGCTATTCTTGCGCAATGAGGAGGTTGCTCAGGCAGCTCTCCCAGGCTTTTTGAACAGCCTCCAATGGGATCCTGCCTACTACTGCCCTGAAAAAATGAATTCCACCCTCCTGAAATTCGTAATGATTTCTGCACTAGTTGCCTTCCTCAGTTCCCTCAGGAGCTGAGGCTCCACCATCTCATGGTCCCCTCAGCCAGGGCTGCTATCAGCTATCACATTGATTGTCTTTCATCATCTGTGAGCAGGTGAATTGACCAAGCCGCTCCCAAGTTGTCCTGTCCAGTACCTGTGTAAAAAATTGCTCTCAGCACATGCCAGAAATCTCCTGGCTTGCCTGAGCCACACACGCTGGAGTATGTAAACCCCCACCTTGAGAACCAGGGCCTGAAGTTGTGAGACACCATCCGGTTGTTTAAAGAAGGTGTCACCTACTCTCGCTTCTTGACCAGGCAATCTGTAGCAGATGCCTATTGTGACAAATTTCTTGCTGATCCTGTGCCTTCAGCAGAAAAATAATGCAGACGAGAACAACCTGAAAACGTATCCAAGCCATACAGCGTCAAACAATGTGTTCTTGTCACCAGGAAGTCGCTGGATACAGCAATTATTATTGAGGACCATTCTGAACAAAACCGTGCACAGAAGCAGTGCATGTAAGACAGTGAAGAGCTGCATATGAAAAAGATAATGATTTATTCTTGAGTGTACACTTCAGTTCTAATGAGATTTTGATTCCACCAGCTATGACCTCAAGCCAGGTTGGCAAACACACAAAACCCAAATTTAATCAAGCCGTTCACTGTTTGCAAAGCAGCAGACGATATGCTTGGTAAGCAGAGTAGGCATATCTGTATGCTGATCTCTCTGCAATCTGCAATGTGTGCCATGCACAACTGAGCTGTGGCTACTGCTGCCAAACTCCTCTGAGTAAATGAACGGAGCGTACCAATTTACAGAAATAAAGAGAGCACATCAGACTTCAAACTCCTCTGTATTCTTGGGGAAATATTAACAAATCCAGTCTCTGGGGATAGTAAAAAGAAAAATGCAGAGCAGAACAGTGTTAAGTGGAGGAAGCTAATCTGAACAGAGCAGCATCACCCAGATCACAGCTCAGGTAAAGAACTGCAGTGGGAATCTGGAAATGTCAAAATTCAATGGGTTAGTTTTGGACCACTGTCCAGGTCATGGTGTTAAGCCTAATTCTCCTTACCCCAAATATCAACTTCTGTTTAGGTCTTCCCAAGACAGATGTTAAGGAATAGCACCTTTAGCTAAAAATGTAACAGTAAAACTGCCTTTCCTTCACAGATCTGTGCAGGAGGAAGAAAGGAGAGGGAGCTCAGAGACAGGAGATGAATAGGAACATGTCTGTAAAAGAAATCTACGTGGTGTGCAGGCTCAGAGGCAGCCAACTCCCACTGATTCCTCAAGATTTAGGAGCCTATGCATCTTTAAAAATCTGTGTCACAAAAGAAGTTATTTTGTTTCCCCCTAGATCTTGAGCTCAGGCTTTGTCTGCCTGTCTGCATATTGGCAGTTCCTAACTACAACATTTACGGTTTCAAGTGTCAAGAGTTCTTCTGCCTCTGAATATTGTTCCTTATTTTCTATAGTTACTCTGGTGGAGCCAGGTGCAGGACTCCAGTGAACCCCAATGCCTGCAGGACACTGTGGGACTTAGTGCTGTGTCTCCAGGGAGTGAGGTCAGGGAAAGAGCTACGGGGGTTTTACCTTCTGGTCTTCATAGTGTACTCAATTCATGCATAATCACTGAATATTAAGCCTTTGAGAGGTTATGTTATTCAGTACTAAACACAACCTTGATCAAAGATGTATATACTACCTGAGTCAGGTAAAAATTAGTATTCTGCATTTACCCAGGAGCAGGTTGACCAGTGTTCTCTCTCCTTATACAGTCTTTTCTTGACCAAAATGCTCCTCGATGTTTCAGGAGCAGCTTCATCCCTTGTTATGGTCCAGGGAATTGATTGCTTGCCTACAACCAGCCATGATCCTGTCCGCCATAATGGGATGACTGCTGTAATGCGCATATCACTGGTAAGAGCAACACTTTTCTAGCATCCTATAATTAGCCCTTAACCTTGTATAACTTTCTTATGGGTACCTTTTCAGTAAAGTGTGGCTGAACATCCAGTCTCCTTTCAAGGTAGGATTAGATTCTCAGAGGAATTTTAGAACCTAGCTCCTATTTTAAACAAGCACTGGATATATAAATAAACCTGAAAATCTGTGTTTACCTTTAGCATTATTTGTACAATCTGTTCCTAAGTAGTGGAGTTTGTTGTGGCATTCAGAAAGTGTTAAGGAAGTGCCTGGGGGACAGGGATTGTGGAATTTATGGTTTGGGATACTTGTTTTGATGGGGCTGGAGCTCATTCAAGGTCCACCTGCACATGCACATTGCAGTGTGTTGTTTCGGTCAATCCCAACAGTGGTAAAGTGTGGGTCACAGTGGGAAACCCTGTATCAGTCAGAGGGACGGTTACCCATACAGCTTCAGCTGGCAAACCTATCCCAGAGGTTCCCAGAGGATCCCTATTTGATTTGTATGTCATACATTTGAACTTCATGATAGTAAATCATGAAGCTTCTACATTATGCGTGTTCACCCATACAGAAATGAAAACAGTGGATTTCCACCTTACTTTCCTATTCCTTGTGTTTTGAAACACAAAAATTCTCAAGGGATACTGAATCATCCATGTGCTTCTTGAGAGGACTTATATCCACCAGTGTGATGCCATAGGCTGCCCCAGAATCAGGCATTGCTCTGCACCCCACACTGCAGAAGCCTGGGATGCTGCAGCAGAAAGTGGTCAGCTGCAGAGACCTGGATGGGACTTTCAGGCTTTGGGTCCCTATCACTACCTCTCAAGAGACAATAAAACTAATACCCTAAAGCTAATACCCTAATCACCTGCCACACAGATAAGTATGTGCATTACTGTATAGCAGTCATACTTCAATGTATCTTGAATTTAAAAAATGTGGAGTTTAAGTTGTGCCCAAAAGATGGCACTGTTTATTTGTGTTTTTTTCATTCTTAATTGCATACTCTCTTTTTGGCTGGTGTATCATTGACAGAATTAAGACAAGACTTACATAAGCTATAGAGAAAAGTGGTGCAAATGAAACTGTTGCTGCAGCCTGGCTTTTCCTGTAATCTTTAATATGATATATTTTAATGGAAACGGGCATATTGATGCTGCTTAATACTATAACTACAAAGCAGTCCCCCTTTCATTTCCATCTAATATTTTCACTGTAGATGTTTCAATCTCACACATTTCATTTAATGCCTGGTGATTGAAGAATGTGCTTCAGTTATTCAAAAGGAGAAAGAATTATTGACAAGAGATGGATCAGAACTGGAGTTCTGCCTTGAGGGTCCCTTAAAGTTAGCAAAAGCACCTCTGTCTAGGCACTAATCGTTATCTGTATGTGCTGAAAAAAAAACAATGAACACCGAATAGCATGACAGTCAAATTGCAATGAATCAGTTGCCCACATTTCTGTTTGAACAGCCAAATCTTGGGTCCTACCTTAACAGTTTGCTGTGGCCATAGAACAAGAAATGTGGAAATACAGCTTACTTTGCAGCAATGAAGTTAATGAAAGGTTTGCTGGTAACCACAGCAAATGACAGTGTTAACCCCCATATCAGCTCTCAGGTTTCTCCAGGCCTTTTAAACTAGAAGGTGTGCTAAACAAATAATAATCATAGTAATAATAACAACAACAACAATGACAATCCTTTATTTTATTAAATCAAAGCTCTCCACAATCTCAACATAGGAATCACTTCTTCTAGCACTGGCACCCAGCTGTTTCTGAGGTAACAAACTTTGGGTATCAAAATACCTTACAGGTGGCTATGGTGGATTTTTATTCCACATTTTCTCCATCCAGTTCCACATTAGATTACTTGAGGTCACCACATGGAACCAGAGGCTACCAAGGAAGGGTCCATTGGGAAGACAACCTCTGTTGCTTCTACCACTTGCCAGAGCCTCCTGTGGGCCTAGTACCTCCTGCACTGGATATAGCTGGTCAATGAAGGTGTAGACAGAGAAAATCTGTGTTGCAGTTGCTCTTCCAGCTACACGGCACTAGTCCAGGAAGCAGTTGAACAAATGCCCTTCAGACATACAACTTGAGACTTGACAGGTTTAAGTGGATAATAACTACAATTGCCCAGACATCTTTCTGTGTCAATGAAACCCCATGTAAGACCTCTATGCAGTTTAATTGCTATTAGCAACCTCCCTGCCCTAAATATTTCTCTTTCATCTGCATCCTCTTCTGCCCTCCTCCTGTTAATATTTCCTACTTGCTTTCCTTCTTGACCCCACTCTTGCTCAGCACTGCCTGGATGTGGATCTGAAATAATAGTGGTGGGTTCAAATATGTAGGACTAAGACACTCTGCTCCTTAGAACCAGTCGCCTCTGAAGCAGCGTGTGAACAGTGCTGGCATTGTTCTCTGATGGTTGCTTCGTTGGGGTGGGCCTTGCTTTTCAATGGGAGGTGCCCATGAGGCTGTATACGAAGGGAAGTTGGACAGGGAAGCCAGCCAGCCAGGCAGGCAACAGGTACAGGTGACTCTTAAGCCCCACCTTCCTTCTGTCTAGGATACTGGTTAGTAGCTCTGAGACAATGGAAATGGGGATTCAGTTTGACTGCCTGAAGGAGACTTGCTTCTGGGATGAAGCTTGAGCTGATCCTTCCCCAGGAAGAGTCCTAACCAGTAGGCAAGGGGGTAGAGACAGCCACCCTCCTGAAAAGCCTCTAACAAAAGAACACTCAAGTCTCAGGCTTTTAAGTTCTCATGTCCAGTGAACTGTGAACTCTCTTTAGCAGCTTGTAGCTCAATGAGTCCCAAATCACCAAACTCTGGGTTTTAGATGCCGCATCAGGAACCAGGACATACAAGTCAGCTGCTTCAGGCTCTAGTTCCTGGGGTCATTGTATTGCATGGATTTGTCTTTGAAAACCTGTTTTGTTTTGGCTTGGTTTTTTTTGTTCCTTTTAGCCAGGTCTTTTTAATCAGATATTAACAATGCTGTCCCACATAGCTTATACCCATTGTGGGGGTGCCTGGCTTTAGTAAAAGACAGGTGTGGCCATGTTTATTTGCACTTTCAATTAAATACATAGAGGATGCCTAAAGAGATGAAGTATGGGTTACATCAAGATGTTCAGTTCCAACAATCATGGGTGCCAAAATTTCTGCTCACAGTATGGACAGTTGTTCTCGAAAACTTAGTTCTGCGTGGAGTTAAAGTAAAAAAAATGACCTATTAGTTCTTCCTTATCTAATTTATTGCTGTTTAGATGCTCATTTACTGTTCAGGAAAACATGTTCCTTTTTGTGAGGTGATGGAGGTGGGTATTTTTTATTTCAATAAGTTTCAGGAATCAGATGGATATCTGGAAATGAAATGATTTGCTCCATACATCTCAATTGCAATAGTAAGGCATCAGAAATCAAAACTTAGCTGGGTATTTTGATGATGCTGCAAGATGTATGTATAGCTTGCTGTTCAGCTATATTGGCTCTGCAGCACCGAAAGCAGTTAGCATTTGATTGTGTCAGTAAACTGAGCTGATAGATCTTGGAAGATACATACAGGCAAATTTTCAAAGCGGTGCACAGAGCTGGAGCCACAAGATTCAGTACTAACAGGAAATATATGACAGTAATGAAAACTTCAGCCACAGAGAGCAGATCTGTGCAGCACTGCAGTGGCATTTCAGTATCACCCAAATCACCACTATTTAAGGTGTTTTCCTTAGAATGATTCTTTTAAGGGTTCCTGTAGCTGGGTTGCTGGGAGCTGGTTGTGTACAGAGCAGGATGTGCAAATGTGATGGGTGTTCTGGCACTCCTCTCATCCCTGTGCCTGAAAGGAGTTAAGTAGTCCTCTTGCCTGGTGGTGGCCTTCAGAACTGGAAGCTCAGTATGGGAAAAACCTCTGGAGGCGGCTGATTCTGTATTTATGTACATGCACGAGCAGACTGGCTCACTGGTGGTGGGTAGCAGCAGAGGAAAAACAGGGCAGGATTTTGGCTTCAAGAAGTACAAGCCCCAGGAGATGGCACCTCACCTACCTGCTCCTACCCTAGCAGCAGGGCCTCTTTAGCTCTCCCAGCTGCTGCCTTCTCCTCTCTGAGAGTCCTCTGTTGTCACCCCAGGGCCTAGAGCTGGAGTAGCAGCGGTGGTGGTGGTGGGGGGGGTGTGTCTTTGACCTTGCTGTTTCATGACAAGTGCCTCAGTTCCTGTCTAAACACCCCCAACTGAGGAGCGCTCTTGCTTGAAAGGCAAAATTACATTTAAACACAGATTCTCAGCTGGTCTCTTTTCCTCACTCAACTGACAAACACACAGAGTGTAAATAGCTTGATATATATTAACTGAGTATAAGCTAAAGTCTTGTCAAAGGCATCGAGATGCCTGAGGGAAGTGAGGTAGGTTTGGTACATAGGCTGGACCCAGTAGCATGGCCAGCATGGATGAATTGAGGCAGGACTGGTGTGCGGTTTGCCACATGTAGTCAGTTTTTACTGGGCACTGCCACCTTTTAGAATATGTGCTTCAGTGACTCACCTTGTAAATCAGCTGTGGTTATAGACTGCTTTCAAATGAAACACACCTTTTATTTAGGTTACCACACCATAGGGGCATGTAAGGTGCCCTCTGTTAAATCTATGCTTCGCTTTCAGACAAGTCTTTTCTGCTGCTTTCTTTCTAGACTATCTTTCTCTGTTGATACCAGACACTAAAAGGATTATTTCATGCCATATCTACCCCTTCCAAGTAAACGGCAGTACTCACAGGGCTGCTCAGTTCAATCCAGATAGCACAACTCTTCCCTCCTGAAAGCATGCCCTCTCAGCGAAGGGAAGAGCAAAGTGTAAGACCTGTGTCAAGACCTCCTCCAAAATCCTAGAGGCTGTCTGGCAATAAGAAGTTACAAAACTCCCTCACCTGACCCCATTCCTGTTGAGGAAATCAATGTTGTGAAAATGCATCCAATTTTCACACACCAGGGCATCAGACACTGGAAAATTGCTGCTAAATATGGATTACAAAGAAAAAGGGGAATAATAAAAAAAAAAAAGTAGAAAAAAAGAGGCACTGTTTATAATCATTCTCCCTTTTTTTTTAGTTTTAGGTTCCCATTTAAGCTACTTTCTTTAATTACTTGGGTAACTGTAATCTGTCGGATATCTTAGATGCATGAAAGGGCAAGCCCTTATGATGAGGCTGACTTCTTGCAAAAGAAAAGCTACTCACTGCAGTATATTTTGTTAAGTTTTATTCAGCAGTTGAGGCTTAAATGACTTTAACTAGGAAGCTTTTGCCATTTCCTTTGAGATATTAGATCACAGTAGAATAGAAGCCAGTGCCAGGAAAATTTTCTATGAATATTTGCAAGATTGGTGTTTGTATCTTCACTGCATTTACTATTAGAAGGTAGTCCCAGTTCTTGGCCTGTATGCATCAGCTCCTAAACCTGAGAACAATCCCCATCACCAGTGACACCTCATGTGTTCCATTTGCATCATCCCTTGGCTGGGCAGTGAACAAATACTCCAGGAAGGAACAGACCGTTGTCCTGGAAGCATGGAAGCAGAGAGGAAACAGCAGCCAGCAGAGTACCGGTGGTGCTGCTGGCTCAGTTTTTAATAATTGATGCCGGTCCTCTTAGGTGATGCAGTCTCTGATTTGTGAAAGCTTTGGATAATACTCACTCTAGTGGTGTGAGGAGTAAGAACCCCACTGTGTGCCAGCATAAAATATTATCTTCAGCATCTTCTGAGGGAACTATAATTTGTTGGTTTGTTTACTGGCTTTCTTTAAATGATGCTTTGGATAGTCTTCATGGGATGCAGCTGTGTCTGTCATTGCAAAGTCGTGGGCAGGAGTAGGCAGTCCATTTCTGTAAAACCAGAGCAGAAATGAGCCTAATAACCACAAAATACTTCCTGACTCAAATAGCTCACAGAAGTTTCCATTCCAGAATAATATTTTGAAGTAACTGGGGATCATTTCCTATAACGTTCATCACCTTTTCTGATGCTCAGAATGACTCAGAACCAGCTGCAAGGCTTCTGTAGTCCTGGAAACTCTTGAAAATATATGCTTTGCACCAGCAGCCACTGCACAGTCTTAAAATGACTTGTACCCTCTCGGCATCTCTTTCTGTGATCAAGCATTTATGTCTCAGATGATATTTGCTCCTAAGGACTCAGCATTTGTCAGTCCAGGAGGTGTAGGTCTTCTGTTTGCATGCTTTTAATGTCATCTCTAACACTCATGCTCAGATCCAAAAAAAACACTCAGGTACTTCAGATGCTATGTAGGTGGAACTGAGGCACAAGTAATGTGCCTAACCCCTGAGCAGAAGTGAATATTCAAGTGCCTGCACTTTCATCTGGCCATGACAGTCCTGCTACTGTCCATTTTCAGAGCTGCTACTTTCTCAGCTGAGTGTGGGTTTAGCCTGAACCCGCTGTGGGATCCACAAAGCATGCCTAGGCCTAAAACCCTGAGCAGTGAGGACTGGTAGTTTGCTCTTAGCACACCTAGTGCACGCTGGAGGTTGGTCACAGTTGGAAACAGAGAGACCACTGCTACGTTTTCATTTACTGAGCTCACAGGATGATGAGGCATCAAAGATGTTTTCTTTGAAAAGAAAGAGGAGACACCCATCTTCTGTAAAATAGTTGGTGTCTGGATAATTGGCTCAGGCGGTAAAACCAAGCTTATGGTGTTCTTAGCTGAAAAGGGGTTGTGCTTTCTTCTCTCACAATCTAGGGTACTATGGGAGGTTTCTGGTTGGGAGGGAAACAGGAGGAAGATGAAAACTGGATCGTTGTACAGCTGAAACTGAAAGATTTGTGAGACTGGAGGGACCCCTTGCAAAATTGTCTTCTGATAAGGACATTCACTGACAAGTGGTGTTTCCCTTTTCCCAAAATAGTTTATATATTTTTATTCTAACGTAAAATTAATGCCCAGGAACCTAGCTGTTCCCTTATCAAGCAAACTGCATAAGCATTAGGCTTCAGAGTGTTTTTCATTCCATGAATCTCCCATTCCTGCCTGGATGGTAGTTGCTTTTGAAGAAAGGAGAGAGCATTGCTCTCAGTGTGATGGTTATGGCCTCTCCCTGCAGTCAGTGTGAGCTCCTGCTGGATGCAATTCCTTGGTCTGTAATACTCTTGGTGCACTATGTGATGCTTCAGGCACATCTTCAATGTGCAATGAAGTGCAGCAGAGTGGCACAGAGGAGCAGAGGCACAGAGGCTGATGGATCAATAGCTGGTCCCAGCACAATACTGTGCCTGGCTGAGAGGGAGAACTTCTCCACTCTGGTGAAGTCCCCATGGTTGCACAGTGTTAATGCACCAGGTAACAGAGCAGCTAGCTCTGGCGTAGGTCCATACTGCACCATTAATGGCTGCTTTAGGTTTGTATCTGCCATGTATCTACCTAGCAGTCAGCTAGTATCCCCCAGTTTCCCCCTATGCTTGGCATCCCCTCCTCTTTTAACTTTGGTTGATGCGCTACTTCAGTTTCAGCCTGTTCCTGCTCATTTGTAGATGCCTTACTCATTTGTGGATGCCTTAATTCCTGTGAACTCCAGGGAGAGCAAAACAGAAAAGGCCCTTCATTAGTCAATGTTTGTACAATGCCTTGAGAATGTAAAATGCTGCACAAATGATGAATGCTATTTACCTCAGAGCTAATTTGGTAACCTTTCCTTTATTGTGGGACCCTTGGTTTTAGCTGTTCATTTGCTTAATTGCATCTCAAGTTTCCAGTTAAAAATGCCTACATATACAGCAGTTATACCATACCCCAGGAAGAAAATATTACAGATGATGTTACTAACTCACCGGTCACAACCCTATTTCCACTAACATTCTCTATCCCTCCCTCCCTCTAGCCACCTGATTGTCCTCAGTTCTTCCTACCATGTCTCTTACTTTCAGCTGATATATCCATTGAAGTCCCAGATTTACACTGACACTAATAATACCTTCTCCTCTTGTGACTTTTCTACCTACTCATCACTTGGCTGCTTGGTACTTTTTATGATTATCTCTGTACCATCCTTGAATATACTGTTGCCTCATTTAAAGTATGCTGTAAATGATATGATTTTGATAAATTAAACAATAATGAGAAAACAATTTCAATATTCTGTAGATTTCCATTAAGTTACAGTTATAGTGACACAATTTGCTCTGCTACAGTTCACACTGAGTTAGCCTTGTTTTCATTAAAACCCTCATTATTTAGAGATTTATAACTCATCCATAGAAATTTGCTCTAAGGTGAAGCTTGACTATGCTTTTAGCTCAAAAGAGAACTACAAAAATTAATTTGGTTTGTGTTTTGTGATTTTTAAAGAAGACCATTCCACCTGTTTCAAGCTTTTTGTGTTGCGTAACTCAAGATAGCCTCAATTTTAAAAATGTGTTATTAAAATAATTATCATTTCTATTATTAAAAATTCTGTTTAGAAACTGGAGATAGCACTATTCTTGCGGACAAGAATAAAATCAAGCTATCTACTCAGAAAGGTGTATAACACACCCTCCTCCCTGCATTTAGTAGGTGAATAAGATTGATTGCTCCTACTGCAATATGTTTCCCTAAGAGATAGTGCAAGAAACATGGGGGATCAAGCCATGGTGGTATTCACACGTGATTTGCCAGAATGATTTCTCACAGTTTTTCCATAAGATTTGGACTGCTGTCTGCACTAATTAGTGCTTTTGCCACTGTTCATTCTTTTAGTTGTATTTGGTTAATTTAACATAAGAGAGAAGTTTTGAAACAGGAATGGACAATTGTTAAGGAATGATCAGGCTAAAAGCTGTGAGCTGTACTGTAAGCAGCTTGTAAAACAGTAACAGGCATGGTATGAAAACCAAGACTATAAATACCAGTGCAGAACATGTGTGGTACCAGTGTATTTCGGGATTGTGAATGGAATTATCAGTGGTCTATTCTGTCTGGTGTTTTATAGAGTCCCTGGTTCACAGGGGTTTACAGACCTCCTTCATGCATGGCCTCAAGGTGATCCTGACGAGCAAGGTCCAGCAATAGAGCTATAGATCCTGTAGGCTGAAGCAATGATGAAATCATGGTACCATATGTTATCACCCTCATAGGACAGCACATTGACACTGCAAAATTTTCTGAGTGCTCACAAATCTCTTGGGAGAATTTGTTCACATTTGGCAGATCTGGATAGGAGCCAGTTTGGGAAAGTCTGAGTTTCCATTTTGGCCTGTTTTCTAGCCTCACCTGTTTTGCACCAGAACTAATTTTAGAGTGTTTCATGTTAGTTTGTTGTCTGTAGTTTCAGAGACTGCCATGCTTAATATTATGTATGCAGCAGACTCACAGTACATTTGTTTGAGGACAAATTTGAGTTCACAAATATGAGTTTTGTGTTCCTACTTGGGTGGGTAAAGTCACTTGTGAATGACAAAATTAGACCACTAATTATAGATCCCGTCTTAAAACTGCCTGAAAATTTGGTACAAAGCACGTATCCCTTTAGCAAAAACGTGGCTGGGCTTGTCAGTTTGTGAACATGCAACCTGCAGGAGAAAACTGCCTACACAAATTAAGACCTTACTGCTTTGTTATATCTAGTATAAAATAGAAGCTGCAGTTTCACTGTCTACCATATTTCCAGGTCTAGAAGAACAGAAATAAAAAGACTTAACATTTTGCATACATGCAGTGACTAATCCTGAGGGTAGTGTATTTATGCTCCTAATAAACTCTTGCCAACTTTTTGGGTTGGAGTTGCTGGAAAAAAACTTGTCAGCAGAAAGTGAGGAACTGGTTTTCTTAGTGAATAATGGAAACATCTTGCCTCCATCTATGTAGCGGATTGATGCTACCCAAGTGGAATGGACTTGGTGATTGTGAGGAAAAGTAATACTTGAGACTAAAATTTCAATAATGAACCTCTTAGAAAAGGCAGTTCACCAAGAAGTTTGTTCTATGTACAAGTGTGATATAAAAGAAACACTGATAGCATTGGGACATAAACTTGATTTCAGTGCTATATAAACAGTAATAAACCAGCTTTTTCTGAAATCAGGACAAGGAGTAGGTTGCTTTCAAGTAGTGTTTGGGATTGATGCTAGGGAAAAGAAATACCCAAATGAAAATTATTGATGCAATAAAAAGGAATTCAGATATTACTCTCTATCTCAGGCTATTTTCTAGGCAGAGTTAGAAGGCAGGATTCTCTGGGCAAGCTAAGAATAACTGTTTGTGTGTTTGAGGTTCAGTTTTCAAATGGGCTCTGCCAATCTTTCTTTACTTCAGTCGTTGACTGAAGTCAATGCTTTTGCTTTTACT
Source organism: Neopsephotus bourkii (assembly GCF_033783945.1). NCBI lineage: Eukaryota > Metazoa > Chordata > Aves > Psittaciformes > Psittacidae > Neopsephotus > Neopsephotus bourkii. The sequence continues at coordinate 629,226 of NW_026902112.1, read as the reverse complement.
GACTGCCATTGACTTAATGGTAACACTTCTGCAATGTTGAATTCACTTGTAAGTACCACTTTTCAGGGATGGAAGTTCAGTTTTTAAGGGTACATAGGAATATAATTCTTCCTATCCACCTGCCTATTTCTGAGGATCTTGACCAGGCCTACTTATCTGCACATATAAATTATTCATCACAGATGTTGTGGCATCTGAAACAAGGGAGCAATGTCTGCTTGTTTTCAAGGACTATCTCAAGGGGAGAAAAGAAGCTGCAGTATCTAAAGTAAGCAAGTATAAGGAAACTGTCTATGTCTCCAGCAGCCCAATTCCTAGGATCAATATAAAATCAACAAAGTCACAGGGAGGTAATACTGGACATATCACAGCATACTGTGATTAAAGCAACATAAAGCAAAGAAGAAAGAAAACAGTTTAGCTTGTTTCAGTGCTGTCTTTTAAGTGTTTCAAAAGATATTTTAAGTAGTTATTTCTTAGAATTAGATCTTCACTGTTTCAGTGAATCTGTAGGGACTTGGGAAACTGCATTAGTAACATATCTGGCCTATGGGCTTTGTAATACAGTGACTCAGTTCTTGATTAGAAGAAAATAAAGAGTGTTGTCTTGGGAAGATAGCTTTGGAAACGAAACCACTGCAAGGCAAATGCTGTAATTAAGATGGATGCATAGCTGTGCTCTGTTTCTGCAGGCAAAGACAAGAAGGGACCAAAGGATTCCTCCAGACACCCACACTTCTCATGCAAGATAAATCACCAGAGCATAGGATATAAGGTTCCTGGTGAATCCGCTGGATAAGACTTCTCCCTCACATGAATTGTTATCCAGTTTCGTGCATAGCTGCCTCTTACAACAGTGTGGCCTGATAGCCTAGACAGTCTGTTCCTTTCTGCAGTCTCACAGTCACAGACAAGAAAGGATTACATTTTTAGAAGCTGCTACAAGTCTTCTTAATGTGTATAAATCCATCTGTGGATACACTGTGTTCACTATACATACCAACAAGAAATAATGTGCGGGAATTTCCATAGTTATGTTCTCAACAGCATGTTTTTAGGGAGAGAAAATTAGACTATTGCAGAATCTCTGAATCCCCCTGCTATTCCGGATGCTTCAGGCGCATACAAGAGGGCAACTGTGGTTTTGGCATCTTCTTTCCCCATGATGTGACCCATACTGATCATACAAATGGGTAGATGTCTAGCTCTTGGGGTCACATGGGAGAGCAGTGCAGTTGGATGGGCTCCCATCCACTGGGAATGGTGGGCTCCCTTGATGCAGCAACAGTGTTGCTCTCTTTGCTCTCCCTGTGCTGTATGGGGCTGGCTTACCTGCCAGGCTTGCCAGCTCCGTGCAGAAACCAGAGCTTGTCTTTAACTGTCTTTGTTCTTCTAAGCAAGGAAAGTCTTCCAGGCCACTCACCTCTCAGGGCAGCTCTACTCACATCAATATACAAGAGGGGGATGACAGTGGACGGATTGATGCATCTGGGAGTCAGACAATACAAGACTGAAGAAGGGTTGCATTTTTTTTCTGACTAGGCAAGAAATGGATGATTTTAAAAAAAATCACTTATTGATCTGGATCAAGAAGTAAAAGAAAATATAGTATCAGGCAGAAGTTGCATGATTTGCCGACAAAGGAACACATTTTCTGATAGAGGGCTAGTTAAAAGTTTGGCAGCAAATTTTTTATTAGATGAGAAAAGAGATGCTTCAGATGGAAGGCAAAGCACCTTCTCATATTTATCTGAAGTGTCAAAATTCAGATTAGTGACTGGGTCGATAAGCCCTGCTGTGTGGTTGATCACAGTTTATTGCAAAGACAAGATTTTCCTTGTCATGGAAGAATCATTTCAAAGGCAAAATCTTCAAAGTGAGGGGACCGACATAGCATTTCCTTGAAGTGTATGCCTTGCAATGTCTGCCATAGAGTGAACCTCCTGCAGTGAATATGCAACACCATTTTTGGCAGTGATATACACAGTGGTGACATCTCTGTTCCAGGGATTTGTTTTTGCTAGAGAAGTTCATTAAGTGTGAATGAGAGTTCCAGAATTGCCTTGCTGAGTTACCACTCTTCAGCTGTAGCCAAATGGACATGCCCTGCCCTCTACTTATACCTCATGAATTTGCTTCCCAGTGAGTGCTACTGCAATAGGGAACTGAATTTCTGTTTGCAAAGCACAATGATGTAATATATTATATTCACATATCTTTTACAAAAGGAAATGGGAAGTTGCTTCCTGAATACTGCTCTGTCCATCAGTTGAAGAAATGGTAAGATACAAGGTTGGAAATTCAAACTTGGCAAATTTTAGTAAGAAGCAGCATAACAAGGCTAGTGGTGAATTCATCACTGTTTTTTTTATTTTTAATGAAAATAATATTTTTACTTTAAAAATCACATTTTTGTCCACATAAAAATTGAAGCTGACCACACATAACAGAGGGAACAACTGAGGTGCCTTCCAGAATGAATGCAAGGAGATAGAAATGGAGAAAGAGAAATGGAATGGGTTTTTATTAAAGTGAAGATCACTGCTTCAGTACTATTAATAAGATTTTTTTGTTTAAAATGGAGCTCATTGGTTAGAAATGAAGAAAATCTGACTGAATACAGCCCTGGACAGCCTGGACTGCTCTAATAGCTTGAATAGTACAAAGTAGACTCTACTTTGGACAGAAGGTTGGACAAACAATCTCCCAAGGTCCCTTCCAGCTTGAATTATTCTCTAATTTGTACAATTCTGTGAATCTATGAATGAAATGAGGAATATAGTTTCTCTCTCAAAATACTTCAGGAGTTAAAACCATGATGAAAATCAAGGGAACGGTGATGACAAAAGATGATTTAAGCATCAGATTTGTTTGAGATTAGATAAAACTTAATTACCACTCAATTTTTTTTGCTATAGTCCATTCTGCTCAGGCTTCAAAATCATTGCAAACTCAGCTTATGCAAGCAGAGATTAAAAGTTAAAATTCTTTAACGCTAATATAGACAAAGACACCCTTACAAATCAAAATCTTGGTTGTAATTTGCTACAGGTTTCTTGTCCTGGCAAAAGAAGGAAATAATCAGATTTCAAAGGTATTGTCCCAAGAAAGACTATAAAGTATTTACGATAGGTGCCTTAATGCCCCAACTGATACAGTTATTATTCACTACATACTTATTGGAATATGTTTGCATATAATCTACTATTCATCAAACATAATTTCCATGTTTTCAGCATAGTTAGTGGATAGTGAACTTATTGGTATCTTAAAAAAATCCCTTTGTGCTATTATTTCCAACCTTGTAAATATCTTAATAGAAACTTACTATCAGCCAGCTTCCTCAGCATCTAAACTCATTCCAGTATAATGAATTAATACATTTCAGGGATGTTTTAATTTTTTTTTTTTTATAATCCTTTATATGAGTAGCAAAAACTAAATGTCGCCTTCTGTGACAAAAAACCCCTCCAAAAATAAATAAAGTAAAATATGGTGGCTATTGCGTTCTTCCAATCAGGCACTTTCGTATTTTTTACAGCTAATAACCACAGCTTCCTGATTATTCCTACACTGGTTTTGCTCTGCACTGGAATGTTCTTTTTGGCTGTTCTTCTCCTTCATTCTGGATAATTAACCAAAATTCTTCCCATTTGTTTCTCTAGTCATTGCCTTGCCCTTAACCATTGGTAAATACTGTTCCTCAGCTGTAAACTATGTCCATATCTACAAACATTTTAGGACTATGTTAAGCCTTCCAAATCGCATGTTAGAGTTCAGATGTTTACATCTTCATGATACATTAGAGGTGGCACTGCACTTGTACACATTTTATGTAGGTTCTGTTTTTAGCAAGACCACGAAATAAACTAGTTACAGAAAAATACCTGTACTTGGGCCAAACTTTGGTAAAGGCATTCTGAATGACGCATGTAGGGCTTCTTAGTTCAAACAACAACAGTCGTTGTTGGGATGGGGTGTAACAGTTCCCAAAACCCCAAAAGTTCTTCAAAATGTTTTTGTTATAATGGTATGTATTTAATTATCACTCTTTTTATTATGTGCATATATATATATTTGGTTAATTGTTATCTTTACTAACTTATTACCCTGATATTATATTTCATATTTCATTAAGGTGATGGACTATTTAATACATAATCAAACTATGAAATGTTGATTTTTCATCCGCACAAGTTACACCCTTCCTTTTGTTCACTCTTTCATTTAGATAGCCTAAACTGTTTACCTCCTAATACAAAATTTTAATTGCAGGCTTAGTTCTGTATGAAATTGCACAAACTAATGCTATGCTGTTCTCCTTGACCAAACACATATTTTAAGGTTACCTATACAAAATTTTGGAATACTTTAATGAGGGAGATAAATAGCTTTTCCCACTTCAGCTATGGGAATATGGGAAGATAGCAAAGTTAGCAAAATCAGACCTGTGAAAAATGCAATGTAAGTTTTTGTGGCTTGGCCCCAAGCTTCTGAGAGTCCGAACTGTAAGTAGAGCCTGACCTCTGAGGAAGCTCTCACAATAAGCTATCTTTCCTAATTCGGAAACTTAGAGTCAGTCTCAAAATGTATGGTCATAGATAGGACATGAAGAAATTTGAGTTGGATACTTTGTTAACAGCAGAGCTATGTGGTGCTGGAACAGATTTCCATAAGAAATGGTAAGGAAAGACAAAGTTTTAAATGAAGATATTTGGTCCAATTGTCAACAAAACCAAAATAGACTCATCAGCTCAATGTGTCTCACCTGTTCTATGTCCTTGATTCCTAATTCAGAAAAATCCCTTCATATAAATATAAAAATCAGGTTTACACACAGTAGTCCCTTTGGACTTAGAGATTATGAATTTTGCTAAATAGCAAAATCTGTCACTGTCATGTTACTTCTACTTTGCTTTGCTCTCTAGTATGAACAGATGTGTCTATGAAAACAGTCATTTACAAGCAGTGGAAAAATCCACAGTGAAAAACAAAGAAGTGCTGAAGCTGGTCTAACAATCTTTACATTGACATTATGCAAGTAAGTCAAGGAAATGAGAAAACTGCTTGAATATTAAAAAAAGCTTTTCCAGCAACTCAATTTTATTAGATTGTGGAAGAGACTACAGATGTTTATTATACCTAGGCTTAACACTAATTCTTGTGGCAGCCCACTAATCACCTTCCCACAATTTGACAACTGTCTGATTATCATTACCCTTTGTTTATAGGCTTCCACATGAAGGAAGATGTTTCTAGAGAAGAAAAGCTTTATTCCATTTCTGGCCCTAAGAGAAACTACAACAGTGACAGCTGCTCTCAAAGAAGGAAATTGTTTGTGGCAATTATAGCCAGTCAGGAAGGAAGCCAGCTAAAACCTCTTATAAACACCAACAAGACTAAGTATAACTGGTTTATTCTGCTTACTGTAGTGAGGTCAGCTTTTCCTGTCCAGTTTTTTGAAGAATTTCATGTCTATTGGGCAGAATGGCAAGATTTCTTCAAACTGCACTGCAAAATGAGAATTGAACATATATTAACAGGCTTCATTTGTTTCATTTTGTTCAATGAACGGAATTTGCCCTATAAAAAGGTCCACAAGGATTACAAAGACTTCAAATCCTCCTTTGTTCTAATGTTGAGAACCCACATGGCTCCTGCTTCAAATAGTTTTCCATTAGGACTGTGAAGTGTTTTTCACTCAGGTCTTTATCATGCAATGGAAAAGTGCTTAGTTATAAATAGCAAATAATGACTGAATATCTAAGTAGATGGGTAGGATGGCAGAAGAAAGTCTGCCTCTACTCCAGAATTCCTCCAGCACATCCCTTTTCTGCAGGGGTGGCATTGTGCACCAGCTCGTTACAGGATGAAGGTTTGATACAGAATGAATAATGTTTGAGTGAGTAATTGGGTTTTGTTTCAGAACCAAAATCAAGAGAGCTAACTGATTTAGATAATGCTGAAAAGAAAATAGTCAGGCTTTATTGTTAAACGGAATGAAAAAAACAAAACAAAACGGACAAAAGGGAAAAATAAAGCTTTGTTTGGTACAGACAGAATAATTTAATTTCATTTTTAATGAAGACAAAGTGATTCAAAGCCTGACGTGCAAAAGCAGCACAGAGGTAGCTATCACCACCCTCCTTGGTCAGTGGTGAGGGAGCTCACCTGTCTGCGGGGTGTCTGAATATAAATACTTTTGTTGTCTCATAGTTTTAAATGTGAGCATCCCATATCCAAGAGCAGTGCCTTAAACATTACTTGGCAGACACAGAGACAGGTACTGTTTGTATAAGCAAGAGCGCTTTCTTGGTAACCAGGCTTGAAGCCTTATTTATTTCTTTGGTGGTTTGCACAGCAGGTTATAAGTTCATTCATGCATGTAGAATAGTTTTTTTTTCTTTTTTTCCTTTCCCCCTCCAACCTGGTGAATAAGTACTTGAGCCAAGACTCAGCAATTTTCACAGGAGAAAGTAGGAAGTAGTTCATTGTGGAATACAAGACAGCAGGGCATTCACTTAGCAAGATGCAAGGGCTCTGGCCTCTTTGAGCAAAAAAGCAATCCAAATCCAGTTTTGCATACTAAATGAATTCATAGTAAATGGGAGAGGAAGAGGTTTGTATCTCAGTGGATTGGAATGTTCTACTTATCCATAGTTTTGATCCATCCCAAATTTACACATATTTTCAGGTTGCATAAATTTTTGTATTAATGTTCCTAATGACACCTGATACCTATTTGTGGGGACTAACAAAATATTCTTTTTTTTCTCATGAAGGTGCTTTCATTAATTTGTTTGTTCATTGAACTGCATGGTTCCATTCCTGCACTTTCTTTTACAACTGCTTTTCTCCATTCTAAAAGCGATAAGAAGACACAGATGTGATTTTACAATCAAAGGCCCAAACAGAGCATTACAGTATAATATAATCAACAGCATCAAACACAAGGTTGTTATTTAGAAGAGAAAATATGAGAAGTGCTGTCCTGAATATGGACAGCTGAGATACGGTAATACTAGTGGCATAGAGATTAACAGACTGAGAGGAAGACATGCCTTGGTAAGAGTGAGTGTGACTGAGAGTAAGACAAGCCTTGGTAAGAGTGAGTGTAAGGCATTTGTTTAATTTATGAATTTATGATAATATAGTATGATTTGGATAAGTCTTCCCTTTAAAAGTTGCTGTTGTGTTCTTCTTACTCCAGGATTTGGACCATAACCCATTTTAGTTTTTTTCCTCTGGAAAACAATTCCCACACTTTATACAGAATGGTTAAAAGCCAACTGTTTCCTTGAATTAGAGAGCTCACTCCTTTTCCCAGCAAAACCATAGCTCTTGGGGTCAAAAAAAGATTTTGCTCTGTTATTTTTACCAGTATTTTGCGCCATCAGGCTCTCAACCCTGCTTAGTGCCTTTGTATGTTACTGTAATAAAAGCAATTGTTTATAACATATAATTTGCTGAAGTCACCTGGGAAATTACTTGCCGGGTCGACGCTTGTAAGCATTTCAAGGATAATTCATTATGTTCCTTTGCTTTCCATCATTCCACTCAGAGCCTGCTGTCACCATCCAGAGGAAGGTTTGCATGGGAAAAGATTCAGATCCTTGGAAATGACTGAGATAAGACAGAGAAACTATGAGTAGCTGGAAAAGAAACGTTCAGAAAACAAAGCCCACTCCTTCCCAGTCAATAAAACTGCAGCTGAATATGTATTTTAAGGAAGTGATTTTTGAAAATACTTTCAACGACACAGACCGAAATACAGATTGCAAATATTTAACAATTTTTCTATAAATATTTTTTTTTGAGTATCCAAATCCTGGATGAACCACTGGATGTGTTGTTCCACTCTTAATTGTCATCTAACATTGACTAGGATACAGGAGAGTTTAGAGTAAAAGCAATGAAGTCATTTGCTGAATCATGGCAGAGAGTGAAACAGTAAAATTTCTTATTCCCATGTTTTAAGCCATTGTTCTCTTTCTGTTGTTGTTGTTTTGGTTTTTTTGTTTGTTTGTTTTTGTTTTTTTTTTCTTTGTCTTTTAAAGATGTCAGAAGTTTACCACCAGATCAAATGGTGTGTTCATCTGGAGAACTGTGATCATTCAGGGAACAAGGTTGTTTCATTCTATTCAAATGCTTTTCAGAAAGCCAAAAGGGTAATGCACAAAGGCAAAGCAGACAGTATGAGGAAAGTCTGACAACATCAGGCTCTCAGTGTGAATGGAGCATTTGCATGCATTTTAAGTACCCATGGGTGGAGAACTCAAACCTGTTGATCAGGGAATCTTCACCTCAAACAGCTAAAGCTGGTATGGTTTTTGCATTCCCTTTCCACCCTTCCTAGGCAAAATACACCCTGTTTCTTTACTGCCTATGTATCTAAAAAATGATGTGAAGCACAGAATGCACACAGCCATACTGGGGGTGAAATCAATGAACATCTTTTGCAAGTAAAGTACATTTCTTCTTCGGCCATTAAAATGGCAAGCCTGGGGAAAATAAAAGAACATGAAAGTTGAGATGCTGCAGTACTGAATTATAAAACTTGCTTTCATTTCATAATATTTTAGATGTAGCCAGGTTTTTAGCAACAGCTGGTTTCACCAGCTCCTCTAGGCCATTATAAAGAACTGACTGAAGTTATCCACAGGTGCCCACACAGAGAGCTGCTGTGCGAGTAGCTGTCTAAACATAGACACTGGATGTCATGGTAGGGCATTGTGCTTGTCCTCCAGCTGTGAGTCCAAAAAGTACAGAAGCCCCCTAATTTTTGTGACAAATGTATAGATGTGTTAGGTGCTGTAGGGAGTCTAGAGTATCACTGGACATCTGTGTTTAGGAAACGGAATCCATCTTCATGCCTAGGTGTTGTTTTTAAAATCTGTACTTTGAAATACTGTATTTAACCATCCAGATGCACCTTTACTGATTTAACAAAAAAGACATATTTACTCTGCGGAGGATGCAAAAAAAAAAACAACCAACCCCAAACACATTTTGTTGCTCCTATTTCCTCAAGAAAAAAAAATAATCTGTATTTTCTGGTGGTTGGTTGCACTCCCACAAGCTACAAGAAGCCAGATTTCCTCTAGGATGTGACCCAGTCTTCTCATCATTTGAATGAACAGTGACTTTGGCATCTCTTGAAGAAACTTGTGCTGAAGCTTACACTCAGAGACTAAAGTTTTCCATGGTCTCAGCACAAAGTCCCTGTCATGTTTGATTCCCAAGATCAAGGTAGGGCCTGGGAAGCTGTGGGAACACTTGGGCATCACTGTCATGGTCAAAAAAACATGAGGTAAGGGCAAGTTCAGGGTCTCAATGACTTGAGAAACATGCTGAGAGGAAGGTGCCTGCTCCTTTTTTTTTACCCCTAATGGTGTTTTCTGTAATCTGCTGAAATTCATATGGCAAAACGCTTAACACAAATTCTCTTCTCTTTCTCAGTTTTTCTTTTCTGAACCAAGAGCTCTGCCGAACTGTCCACTGCATTCTTGGGTGGCTCTGCGTGCAAGTTCTGTCTGTTATCCTATTTTCTTTTACCTTCTAAATGAAGATTCAATTGCAGTTAGAAAAGGTGGTGTTTTTTTTTTTTTTCCTCTCATGCACATAACTATTATCTAGTCAGGGAACAATCTTGCATTTGTGTCAAAAGGAATTTTTTTAGCTACTTTAAATTGTCCTCTTGTGCTGCAATTACAGCATTGCATAATGAGCCTTTCATGTTTCAATATCCAGAGGGAGGTGCTTCCATAAATATTTTTAATTGCCCTTTTTGTGTTTCATGGAGGTGAGATTCTCAGTATGAAAAATGTCCAGAATGTCTTATACGCAGTTCTTTCTCTCATATAATCTTTTATGGTACCATCCCTAATGGGACATTGCAATTTTCCAGGTGAACACAGGTCTTCTGTACATACAAGCAATATTAGAAGCACCATACAAGTATTTCATAGATGGACACTTGGACCTATTATTTGATGCCAGTAAAAAATCAAACAGTTTTCAGCTATAACATCCTCTGACTCAGTAATGTTCTCTTTATCTGCTTCAAGAGGCCACTTAGTAAATGTTTATCTTTTACTTTTAGAAGCATGAGCTGTTTTCATGTACAATTATAATTTTCAATTGCTTGCTTTCTACAGAAATACTTTATCTTTTGTCAGGTTGAGTCAGATTCACGAAGTGAGTTTTTTTGTACTAATACACAGTGCAGTGGATAAATGGAGAAAAACTGAACAATAGACACTAACTGAAAGACCATCTATGTCCTTCCCTTCCGTGTTGTTTGGTTATTTTTTTATTCCCAATGTTTCATTTTAAATTTATTTATTGTGAAAGAATCTGTAGTGTGACCCCTTGTAAACTGGAAGATCAAAACTGAAAGATGCTGCCACAGGTCTCAGTGCTGAAGATGACCAGGGAAACCCCTTGGCATCAACAAAGAAGAAAGGCCACCCAGAAGACACACATGGAGGAGGTCAGCAAGTTAGTTCCCGCTCATATAGAATTAAGGGGAATTTTTTAGTTGAGTTTAAAGGGAGAAAAAAAGGTCAAAAAGCAGCCAAGATGCTTTTTTGTGTAAGAGTCCCAGCAGCTATCCACAGCTTGTACATGTGTTCGTAGCTCGAAGGGAAGTATCATGTGTACAGAGGGAAGGGTGGGACAACTGCCCCAAGGAAGCCATAGCTCTCAGAGGCGTATCTTCTTTTATCTGTCATCAGAGGGGAAATGTCAAGACACATAATCATCTTAAAGCTCCAACATTTAAGAAAAGAGAGACTGATAGCAAAACAAGAAAAGTTGCCTCCATCTCCTGATTTGTGCCCAATTTATGCACGTCTGCACAGTTCTGTAAAGGGCAACTCGTAATGCTTTTTCTGGATATCCAAATGTTATTGCCTCAGGAGCAGCTATTTTCCTCGAGGGAAATAGAGGGCAGAAGGGGCAAGCTGTTTAATGTTGAAATGGCCTGCATGGATTTCTTTTCTTGTTGTGTTTATAATCTGGTTCCTTACTCACTGGTTGTGTTGTGGTAAGAAAAAAAACAAACAACATTGAATTGACAATGCATTCAATGTTACGTTTCTTCCATTTAAAAATAATACTTGGATTTCTACTGCTTCTTTATCATGCTTAAATCATCTGGGTTTGTGTAACTTGTGTGTTTGTATCAAATTATTAATTTTATGCAAAGGGAAAAATACTTTCTATATAGATCCAGAACAAAATTCTGAAAGACTCGATATGTTGAATAGAATTTTTCATTTTACAGTGCAGGGCTCACTGAAAGAAGCTGTGCTGAGATGTCTGCCTGTTTGCCAGCCAGCCAACTTTTCTGAACATTTAGATCAAGGTCCAGCAGTCTAGGATGGCATTCCTCTGCTCAAAGGTAGGCACCAAGGAATCTCTTCTTCCTTTAGGGTTGATGTAGAGAAACAAATATGCAAAGGGAGAACCCCCTGAGGAGTGTTCCTCCGCTCACAGGTTGGCCAGTTGAGACACACCAGCAGAGCTGCCTTCCAGAGTGCTTACTTCTCTCTCCACTAACAATGTCAGATTTTGACACCATGTTTTTAGATCCTATCAGGTATGTGGATCACAGCTGTAGCATTGGAAAAGGAGGTGGTTCTCCTCTGGTAGGGTTGTCAAATTACTACTCACTCTGAATGGACTCAGAGATGTGGTGCTATTGTGCTCCTTGACACATACAAGTGTTTTCATTGCTCTTGCTGTTTCTCAGCCATTAACACATCAAGCTAGTTATGGGACATGCAAATGTGGAATGAGATTATCTTTGTGTGAAAAAGCATAAGGCAACATTGTTTAGAAAAGAGAGACTGGCAGACTGCAGCTAGACTTCTAGAGAAACAGCAGAATGATGAAGCAGAGGGAGGCAAGAGAACCAGTTCCAGCTTGGGAACATCTGTACAGTATGTAACTCCATCAGATGAAAACCAGGGGAGAAATAATCCAATCAAACAGCTGGAAAATCTGTAATCCAGCCAACAATCAGCTGCTTAAAAATTAGCTAAAAGCCTGGGACACTGCAGACGGTTTTGCAAGGGCCTCTGCCCCTTATCTGGGGCTGCTTCCCACTGTATCCACCAAGAGCTCTTTTGGAGGGGAAGAATGAGGAGTACCACTTGTGCCCACGTTTGTCAGCTACACACAGGGAACACGTGGGAGCTATTCTTAACTTTGGTCACTGGTTCAAAGCTATGTAAAAATCCACTTTGGAAACACAGATGAAGGAACAATGTTAATCCTACAGTCTCTGATATGTCCCTAGACCTAGCATTTACCAACTCAGTGACCATGATGGAATTGCAGAGAGGTTTTGTTTGGCTCATAGATGAACACACAAAAGGTTTGGATAAGAAATGTTTATTTCTTTCCCTGTAGCCGTGCCTCCTTTTTCCTCTCCCTTCACATGCTCTCTTTGCTCTTTGTAAAGGTGTTTTTTAAGGACACAGATACAGAGAGCCGGCTAAGATCTTTGGTGGTCCTCTCATCTCTACTGTGTGTCTCATCATCTCACCTGCACTAACTCCAGGGTCTGGACATCCATTGAACATGTTTGGACATCAGAGAACTTGCTTATCTCAAAGCAAATGCACCAGTATGGCAAGAATGCTGTGAGGAAGCTGATGAATCTTTAGGCTTTTTCCCCATATAATAATTACTGGCAGCGGGAAAGGCTGTGGCTGCTTCTATCCCAGCTAGGAGAAGTCAAAGCGTTGGAGAGTGGACTGAAATTGGCTTTGCGTTGGCAGTGCTTCTTCATATCTATATGTGCACACGCAATATGTGTGCAGTGCACAGTAACCCATCTTACTGAGCCTCGACCAAATGACACAGCTCTTCGCATCTGCCACTAGATGGAGAGCTTTAGGTACACTCTACATATATAGAACTAGATGTGAAGATTTGAAGGTTATTAAGGCTGCAAATTAGGTATATTATCTTTAAGTCTGAGCCCCAGCAAGCAAAAAGCAGAACATTTTACTTAAAAATTTCCATGTTATGGTCATCATTCCTTCCTTAGCCAAAACATAGCTTTTCAGAAGACAGGCATCCTTTACTTCAAGACTTCAAACAAGAATATACTGCATCCATGTTCAAATGGTTGTTAGGAATTCACGTTTGATTTCTGATCTGGTTCTTATCTGCTTAGAATTCTAGCCGTTATATTTATACTTTTACTTGTTTTACCCATTATGTCTACAGATTATAACTGAGCTTTTATCTGCACTGTTTAATTTCTGACCTGCTGTGTATAGGAGTTGTCTGGCATTACTGGAGAAGTTAAGTGATCTGTACTAGTTTCATCACTTTGAATTTTTGAATTGCATTTTAGTTTTAAAAGCACTTATTTCACACTTAACACACTTCAGAAGGGAGGAAAAAAGGGTTTGCTGATGTCTTTTGCCATTAATTTAACAAGTTCCAAGGAGAATTCAGGACTGTCTGGCTTAATTTAAGCAGGATTACCTTGAAATGCAGGTTTCATGACTCCAAATTTCTACTCCAAAACCAGGCTGAAAATCGGTCATCAAATTGTTCCATCAAAGTCCAAAGCAATGTTAATAATCCTGCTTCTGTCTTGGTCATTGCTAGTTCTACAAATTATTTGCATTAGGAAGCTGGATCCCCATAGCTATCTCAGCTCACCAAGACTTCTCATGCCACTGCTTTCACTAGAGGCAGAAAAAGATGAATAGTATAGTAGAGAGGGTTTATTACAACCAGTTTTCTTGGTATGTTTGTTTTAAGTTCAGTCCTATTTCCACATCCTGAATTCCCCAGAAGTCGTCTGGAGAGCTTAGGAGCATTCAAATGAAACGTATTTCTACTAATGGCATTGCTGATGGTGCTTTGTGTACTGAACAATGTACAGCGGCAGAGGACTCCCTTCCCCCATGCAGACCCCTGCATGCTTGCCCTTGCTCTCTGTTTTCCCTCACGCTCAGGTCTTGGTCAGACACAAGTGGGGAGAAGGATCCAAGGATCCTCACTGACCTGGCCTGGTGCTGCCTGTGGGGGACACTGAATGGATGGAAATCCTCTGTGGAGCAGGGAGGTTGGACACATTAGATCTCCAGACCTTCCTGACTCAGGTGCCTCCAGTCTAAGCAGGGACTGGGCACATGCTTGCCTCAAGCACATGGCATTACAGTCCTTCTCCCAGCTGCCCCACCACCTCTTGCCACCTCTTCATCTGTGCCCTCCCTACCCAAAACCTCCACAGTCACAGGACATTGTCATCTGTCACCTCCTCACCTGCATCAAGCTCTCTGACTGTGATGCCAGGAAAACTTGTTTCCTAGTGAGTATATAGCCAGGCCTGTGCAGCTAGCTTCCTTCATGTCCATTTTCATATCCAAGTGGGGCACTGTCAGACAGTGCCCACCAGCCAGATGCCTTCTGTGCACGACAAATGTTGACAGAGATGCTCTGCTTGGTGGCCTCCTGTTACATTCCCACTCGTGTCTGAGACCTTAACTGTCACACGCCTTTCCTCTCTGCTCTCCATCATTATTTCTCCTCATGTCTCTTTTTTCTGTTAGCTTCCTGCTCTCCCAAGAGGCTTCTGTTCTGACACCAAAAGAGAAAATGACAAGTCTGCCTGTGATTTTCTTTAGAGTGGCAGAGGCTTATGTAAAATGTCTTTCTGGATGGCTCTGCCACAGGGAAGGTATTGTCAGGTTGTGCCTGACTCCTGCTGCTTCACTCCCAATGGACATGAAATGTACTCAGTGCCCTACACTTTGTGGGGTTAAGTCTGCAGAAGGCTCCTAAGCTGTTGAAATGGATGAAGGCCTTCTATTGAGCTGAAGACCTGAGTTTACTGGAAAAAAAACAACCTTGAGTTACTTTGGTGCCATCAATATTCAAAAAAGGGACAAAGAGAAAAGTGTTGCTGTCACTGGTAGAGGCACCATCTAATGGGAGGAGGTTATATAAATGTGTAACTCACTGTCTAGATGCAAGGAAAGCAGGAGCGGGTGGGGAGCTCAGTAGCAGCCAGTGCATGAACACATTTCCTGTGAGAAGTAACTGCAGCAACGGCTCAATGAGAGCTGAAGCCACCTCTAGCTGCTCAAGAGGAGAAGGACTGAGAAGTCACAGAGATGTTTCAGGAAGCCAGAAATGAGAAAAACCTGAAGAAAAAGGCATGTTTTGCCATACAAAACCCCTGCAAGGGGCATTTTTACGCCCATACTTTTGCTACACCCCCACTCTCCCAACCAAGAAGAACCCCAGCATTGAAACATCTGCTGTTGTTCACACCAAACACATAAAGGAAAGTTAGACCTGAATCTGATCTTTCTGAAGTCTGTTTTTTCATAAATATTTCCATTTAGAAGTTTGTGAAATTCAATATGAGTTGGTAACTCTGCTTTGTTCACCTAGCCCTGCATCTCCAAGAGGGCAGAGAGAAAAATGAAAAGATTTTAACTAAATCTAATCATGGCAATTCAGTACAATGACATCAAGACAAAGATAAGATGAGAAATAAGGTAGCTCTCCCTGCTTTCCTTGTTCTCTCATTTAAGTGGTAATTTTCATACGTTACCTTTGAAAGATATAATTACAGTAATTGGAATGTGACTATTTCTGAGAGTTTTGCTATGCAGTCCTTTTCCCCCTTCACATTTGTGTCTTTTAAACTAATGCAAGATCTTTAGTCTACTAAATAAATACATGGGACTTGATTCTCCACTGCGTACATGCACTTAGTGCTTCTTGGGCAGCTAAAAGTTGCATTAGTAGCCAGCATAAGTAACCGCAGGAGTCCTTGCCTGGAAAAAAGGGAGGTTGGAATCTCTTTCAGATTTTCTGGGACGCAATGAGGTACAAGCACTATTGAGGAATATGCCTTACCTGGCTCTCACCATGTAAACATCAGCCTGGTTAGCTGTTCCTCAGAATAGAGTGGGAGAAGAAGCTGAGTCCACAGGTGTAGGTGCTCAAGAGAGAGGGAAAAAGGTTTTTGTTTCTTGCAGATGGGGGAAGGGGTGAAAGGTGAGATGAAAATGTGACCCTTGGAGAAATGAAATGGTGAGTCTGCCTGAGACGGTGTTCAAGCCTGCAGCATGGTTCTGAGGGGGAGGCCAGTCCCATGACATTTCCCTGGGAGGGTGGGATACTGTTGTCCTCCAAGCCCCTAAGGCCCTGCCAGGGGTGGGAGTTAGTTTCCCAAACCTGCACATCTAGTTCTAGTTTAGGTGTTTTGTTAGTTTCAGAAGAGAGGTCCAGCTTAGTCCCAGGTGCTCTGCCTCTGAGCTGAGGTAAATGGAAGCAGAAATACTCCGGGGACCAGACCACTGCCCAGCCAGCCCTACAGTTTGGGAAGGGCAAAGGTCCGTGTTACGTTCTTTACTGTGCTCAGCTGCCTTTTGGCCACTTCTGAAATCACAGCCAGGATACCCGCTGTCTTCCAGTAACACCGTCCTCGGCAAGAGCCAAGTTATACGACCAGTGGGCAGTACAAAGAGGCCAGTGCTGGGAGCATCGGTGAGCTATAAATAGACTCCCACAGTGTAATACACATGCTACTAAAACCTTTAACTATGAAGATCCTGCATCTTGTATTCAAGCATGCATATGAAGGCAGGGAGGTTTTGAGCAGATGCAGGAAGCTGTGGGATCTGGGCATATTTTAAAAGTTTCCACCCTAGAATAAGGCCTCTTAAACTTTGTTGGCTTGATACCATCAAAAGCAGCAGCAGGAGCAGCTACATCAGTGAATGCTGCTGCTGTTGAGGAGAGGCACACCAGCACCATTTGCCAAAGATCCCTTCCAGTGTAAATCTTCCCATGGTTTGGTGTCGACTATGGCCTGGGACGCTGCTCACAGCAGGGCTGTAGGGTTGTAGAAAAAGTAGAGAGAGCCTGAGGGGCTACATGGATGTCTGGGGAGCAGGGCATACGATGTACAACAAGAGGCTGAGGGAGTTTAGCATGTTCAGCCTGAGAAGAGATGTTTTTGTGGGGAGATGGGATGTAAGAAAGTGGGATGTAAAGAAAGTGGTGCTGGACCATTTTTCATAGATGCACAGAAAGAAGACAAGGAGCAACAAACCCAAGCTGCAGAAAGGGAAATAGGTCAGTATAAGTAAAAAGGATTTCACAAGGTCTTTTAAGAGATGGAAGAGGTAGTCCAGAGAAGCTGTGCAATCTCCATCCTTGGAGATATCCAAAACTCAGCTGTGGATAGCCTGACCTAACTTCATCCCTAGTCCTGCTTTCTTCGTGTTTGTTTGTTGCTATATGAGATCCAGAGGTCCTTTTCCACCAAAATCAGCCTTTTGCAACTTCCACCTGCATCAGTTGAACTCTACTTGGACATGGGGTGAATTGCTTGAATCATTGGCACCACACTCTGTTCAGCTAGAATGCATAGTTCTAGTAGTGCATGTGGTCTAACACATTTTAGAAACCTCCATCCTTACAGAAATAAGTTAGGATTTATTTTTGCTCTTTTCCCTGAATAATCTTCCTAGTTGACAATCACACAGTACCATTATATCCATTGATTAACGCTAAAAACCATCTACTTGAAAGTAAATAACATCCTGTACTCATGAGCTTGAGTATTTTCTTCAGTACTGCATCAAATTTATGGTCAAAGGAAGAAAGCAGGAGAGGGCATATGTTTCTGCATGTGTTCACACTCTCTGGTTAGTCTAATACTGGACAGGTTTGGCACCTTGGCATAGTCAAATGCTTTTGTTTGTAATATCTGGATAGATCAGAAAGGTCTTGCTATAGCAGATAGCCGTAGTTTGGCTGTTTCTTAGCCTACTAGAGGCATAGTTTGTGTTTGAGCTCCTCTTAAGCTAAAGCCAGTGCAAAAGGTCATGGTGCTTGGGATTCTTAATTCAGCTCTTAGCCTGCATTTCATTTTCTGTTATGGGTATAGCTTTTTGTGCATTACCTGGAGACGGAGTCAAGGCTTTGGGGAAATACTGCTGGGATCAGAAGAACAGAATGGGTTTGACACTTTTAATGTACTTTCTGTTCATGCCATTATACTGTGTGAATACTATTTTATTTAATCCTTTTCACTTCAGTTTTACTGAAGTCTTTCAAATGCCTGCCAAATTTCTGTGTACTTTTCAGTACAAAAATGTCAGATAAATGCATGATAATATAATTCAGCTTCATTGACTTTGCATCCAGTTGGAGAAAAGGAAAAAGGTATCTTCTGATGTCTTCTATTTTAGTGAATACATTTCAGTTACTTCTCATTCTGGTCTGTTTTGTTCCATCCATTTTGAAATGATGATGAAATAGAAAATAATCCAGTGAAAATGGAGAACAGTAAAATAACAGTGACTCCAAACGTTCCTTTAGAAAATGGCATCTAGACTGATGGCATTTTCTAGCTTCTTTTTAAAGGAGACCCTTTTCCAGTATCGTGAACCTGAACTATCTAGGGTGGTTATCTTTTTGGGAAGGTGCTTCATGCGCCAAGAAAGCTTCCAGATACATCACATGCATGGTGACTCAACAAATAGGTTAGTCAGAGTGGATGCTTTTTTTAGTGATTCCTACATTTTAAGCTAATTTGGACTAGTATGACTGAAGCACAAGAAGGTGGAGTGACTTCCTGACAGTTGCACTCTGAGTCAGTGAGTCTGTACCTCCAGGTTTCCCATATTTTTATTCCAACCACTGAGAAGACCACATGGCATCCTCCTGGCGTACATTGGGGTTTCACAGCTGAGAGGTGAAGGCTGTAAAGCTTTTGCTGCTGATGCGTGAGCTGGTGATTTTACAGCAGAAGTTCTTAATGTAGGACACAATCCAGTCAGCTGCAATCAGTTGCTTCTTGTTCATTCAACTCACCTCTTGTTTGTGGAGCTGTTCTGAGACATTTTCCTACAGCACTACCACTCACCACATAGTCTCTGCTTACCATGGGAGACAGGAAAATAGCAGTGGTTTCTGTTCCCAGGGCTCTATGTCAACCTTTCGTAGTTTTGGCTAGTGAGGTTCGTAGACTCTTATTTTTGCTCATTGCTTCAATTTTTGAATGAACTGTCCCTCTTTCCTCTCCTCCTCTCCAAAACCCCAAAAAAATCAGCTGAAATGGCCAATTTTTGCCGGCTTTCAGATGGAAACCATGCAAACCCACTGACTTTGTCTTGGTGTCTGCCAGAAACTATAAATAGGACTGTTCAACTGAAACTTAGCCCTGGTTTATTCAAGCCACAACCCAAAGTTGTGAGACAGCTCTGAACCTGAGTGGATGTTTTGGAGTGTGTTGACCAAATATGGTGGCTGTAAGAAAATCAGAATTCTGCTGAGTTACCTGCTTGGTTTTGGACTTCATTGCAGAAGTACAGCTGTATTTACCAACAAATGCTCTAAAGCTTTTTTTCTAGGTACCTCTTGGCCCTCCTTCAGGTTAGGTATGGAGCTTTGGCCTGGTGACTTCTTCTTTTAAGCATCTCTATTCATAGAATCATAGGATAGTTAGGGTTGGAAAGTACCTTAGGATCATCTAGTTCCAACCCCCCTGCCGTGGGCAGGGACACTTCACACTCAACCATGCCACCCAAGGCTTTGTCCAACCTGGCCTTGAACACTGCGAGGGATGGAGCATTCACAACCTCCCTGGGCAACCCATTCCAGTGCCTCACCACCCTACCAGGAAAGAATTTCCTCCTTATATCCAATCTAAACTTCCCCTGTTTAAGTTTTAACCCATTACCCTTTGTCCTTTCACTAAAGTCCCTAGCGAAGAGTCCCTCTCCAACATCCCTATAGGCCCCCTTCAGATACTGGAAGGCTGCTATGAGGTCTCCACGCAGCCTTCTCTTCTCCAGGCTGAACTGCCCCAGCTTTCTCAGCCTATCTTCATATGGGAGGTGCTCCAGTCCCCTGATCATCCTTGTGGCCCTTCTCTGGGCTTATTCCAACAGTTCCATGTCCTTTTTATGTTGAGGACACCAGAACTGCACACAGTACTCCAAGTGATGTCTCACAAGAGCAGAGTAGAGGGGCAGGATCACCTCCTTCGACCTGCTGGTCACGCTCCTTTTGATGCAGCCCAGGATACAGTTGGCTTTCTGGGCTGCGAGAACACATTGCAGCCAGCTTATGTTCATTTTCTCATCGACCAACACCCCCAAGTCCTTCTCCGCAGGGCTGCTCTGAATCTCTTCTCTGGCCAACCTGTACCTGTGCCTGGGATTGCTCCAACCCAGGTGTAGGACCTTGCACTTGGCATGGTTAAACTTCATGAGGTTGGCATCAGCCCACCTCACAAGCGTGTCAAGGTCCCTCTGGATGGCATTCCTTCCCTCCAGCGTATCAACTGAACCACACAGCTTGGTGTCATCAGCAAACTTGCTGAGGGCTCACTAAATCCCTGTCATTGACATTTGTCATGTCAGCGACAAAGATGTTGAATAAGACCGGTCTCAACACTGATCCCTGAGGGACACCACTTGTTACTGTTCTCCAGCTGGACATTGAGCCATTGACCACAACTCTTTGTGTGCGGCCATCCAGCCAGTGGTCTATCTATCAAATTGATGTCTCCAATTTAGAGACAAGGATGTCATGTGGAACAGTGTGAAATGCTTTGCATAAGTCCAGGTAGATGACATAATTGCTCTGCCCCTGTCCATCGGTTCTGTAGCCCCATTATAGAAGGCCACCAAATTGGTCAGGCAGGATTTCCCCTTAGTGAAGCCATGCTGGCTGTCACCAAGCACCTTGTTGTTTTTCATGTGCCTTAGCATGCCTTCCAGGAGAATCTGCTCCAAGATTTTGCCAGGCACAGAGGTGAGACTGACTGGTCTGTATTCTCTGGCTATTTGGTGAAGGGCTTCTAATCTTTCCTTAGTTTTTCAAGATACTTTGAAAAACATTTTGAGCATATTATGATTTACCCAAACCCCAATTTTCTTAGGACCTAACTCAGTATTTTCAATGAGATAAAGGGCTATAGAAGCAAAACATCCTTTTCTCTTCTGTTAAAATAACGCTAAAGGTAAAACCCTAAGTAAATATTCAGAGCCTAACTCTGCTCTAGTTTTATGTCTTAGCTTAACATATGGCACTGAACTTCTAATGTATTGCAGAAAAGAAGTTAGGCTATAACAGTGTTTGAATCAATACCTTTCCCTTACAGCAAATAAAATACTTTTTAACCGAGCAATGGAATTAACTTTATTTATTGAAATTCTTCCACCCTTACAGATTAAAGTGTCCCTTGCATCCTGTTCTTTGTTTCTATCTTTCGCTCACCCAAATTTTGCAGTTAATGTAATTAGGATTTCTGATGGATTATATCATGAGACAGGAAGCCTTTTTTCCCCAGATGATACATTAGGATTTCAGTTTATTCACCTGAGATAACAATGTATTCTTGTGTTAGCAGAGCTGTCACACTTGATTTGATAATTCAGAATTTGTTCTTTGGCTTAGTGGATGAGTTGGTTTTGCAAGGCAGTGTAATTTAATGAATTTATCTGCCTCGAAGTGTCACCCAGAATCTCAGAGAGATCTATCTTTATATATAAGTAGATCAGCCTTGCCTCTGGAAGCACCTCTAGGTCACAGTGCATTCAAACCACTTTAGCACTGGGCACGTAAATAGGGAGCAAGAAGCCAGCTCCCAATCCAGCTGTCATATAAGCGTGCAGGAGAAATTAATCACAGGGCCAACTGTGTTTATTGCCAACCAACCATGAAATACCATAACAAGAACCCCTTGTGAGACCATAAATACTGTGTCTTCAATCAGTAATGAGAGTGACACCACCCAAACCAGAATGTCTATCTTCAGCTCTCTGTGCATCAGCAGGGCTGCAGCTTCTTAGCAAACCCAGGCAGGGCACTGAAGTGCTGCTTCGCTGTGTTCTGAGAGCCTGGCTTGAGGCTTGGATCTGATTTACAGAAGAGCTGAACATTCGCAGCTGCAAGTAAACACCAGCCACAGCACTTTGAAGGTAGAAAGTGACAGATTTCAGGACATTACAAAGGAGAATCCCCCAGAATAATGCATATTTTTTCTCAGTCCCCTCTTTATCCTATTTCTTGGTCTTTAATAAAGATGGAAAATTATTTCCTCATCATCTGGGTTTGTGAAGGACTCCTGAACAGCAGCAAAGCTGCGTGAGCACTAAATGTTGCAAAAAGAGCTGCCTAGAGCACCACATGTCATTCTATGAGAATTCATGATTTGGCAAAAAAGGACATGTTAAGTTTCAGTTTATCTGTATCTCAAAAAAATAAAGTGAATATTTTTTGAGGAGAGGGAAGAAAAAGAAAAAGGAATGGGTCTGTTAAAATTTTCTTGTTTTTGCTTTCCAGAAGCTTTTTTTTCTGTTAGTATTCACTGTTCCCTTTCATTTTGTAATCTATTTTGAGATGAATTGATACAACTCTGTTATCCTTTTCCTCTATTTTGTTTTTCTTTTTGCAGGTTACTTTTCAGGCTCTCTCCCTCCAGGCTGGGCCCAGAGTCCTGCTGGCTTTCTCCTCTCAAGTACCTGGGCATCGCAGATATGAAAGCCACTGGAGAAAGCATCCATCTAATTTCAGTTCAGCTTCTGGCTGTGACTGAAATGGTAGGAAAAGTCTGGGATACATCTGAGTCAGGTAAAGCCTAGCAAGCCTCTACTAAGCCTGCACGTGCAATAGTTTATCAAACATTCATAACCTAGATACATATAGGAATAGTTTTGTGTTTTCTTAAGAGCACTGGGCAAGTCCTTGAGCAAAAGGAAGCTTCAATGTCAAATCTGAACATCTACAGTGTAGTGGCACAAAAGGCTTCTTGGGGAACCATGCAGAGAAATCAGCGTGTTTTGCTAGCCTCATTCACAGAAACGTGATTTTTTTTTGTGATGAAATTGTCTGTGTTTATATGTATCTATATCTATATCTTTTTCATATATCTTTATATATCTGTATCTTTTTCCATATATATTTTCCATGCAGAATGGGAAATTTTAGTCTAAATGAAAAAAAATTTGCAAAGGGCAGCTAAACCCTGTGGCAGATTATGCTGAACTGTGCTTCATCTGCTTTGTGCTTGTGCTGCTTATATTCAATTTATCTGTCTAGACTAGCCTCATCTTCTGTAGTGAACAAGTTTTTTTAAGAGAATACCGAACTCTGAATGTGTAGTACAAAAACGAAACATTAAAGAAGAGGACATTTTAGGCTGACTGCTTAAATGCGGTGTCCTTTTCTTGTCTAAATAAATACATAAAGAGGACTGCCCTTACCTCTATTGCAACTACATCTTTTCTCTGTTTGCTTGCTCAGTATAAAATACATTAAAAGGAAACATGATGCTGATGGGTCACATGATCCCAACCTGATCAATTAGCAGCTTTTAAAGATGACTCAATGTTTTGTCTGTAACACAAAACAAGATTACACAGTGAAAGCCCTAACACAGCCTTTTAGAAAAACTCCAGAGATCTGCTTTTCCATTTGTGGTTTCACTTTTCAGTCTTCCTCCAAAACTTGAAGGACAAATTGTGATGAGCTGATACAGTATGTGCACACAGCAGGCTTCTCTTGCTGCCGCTTCCATTCCTGCCTCGCCTCATCTGCAAGTACTATTTTAGGGTATACATCTGATTCCCATTCCTTGTCCTGAAACAGCTGGGTTCACCCAGCGAGGCTCAACTTTTGTACAAAGAGCCCTATTTGTGTCAGTAAGAGGACTTTTATAAACAGCAAACAATTGTATTTGCATGAGTCTGCAGAATCCCAACTGTTTGTTTCCATTATGTATTTTGGGATGTATTAATTTATATTTAATCTGTATCTGGCTTATGCTTTCAGATGCAAAGAATCTACAGAAAGGCTGCATTGAAATAAGCTCTCCCCATTTCATGTTATGTTGATAGCATCCCATTTTAATTCAGAAGACTTGAAAAGAGGCTTTCTTGGTTGTCGCTTTGTGTTAGTTTACCTTCAAGTCTTGGAACCTATCTTACATGATGTCTTCAGCCTTGAAAAACCAGTAATGTGTAAAAAACAAAACAAAACAGAAACCAGAACACACCAAAACAAACAAATTAAACAAGCAATCAAGAGCTCCTCTCTCAATAAAACCAGAAATGAACTGGAACAAAAAGGTATCCCCCTGCAAGATGGCACTAACAGGACCAGCTGCTTTCTATATAGCCAAACACAGGTCAAGATATGCCTTTCCCACATCTCCTCTCAGACTTGTATAATTCTTAATCACTAGCTTCCTTTATTGTATACATAGTAAAAACCATTGAATCCAAAGAGTGGAATAGAGAAAGACTTGTTAAGTAGTGGTAGGATGCAGATATGTTTTCCCATGTGAGGAATAAAAAAAATAATAGCTCTTGACAGGTGAAGAGCTTATTAAGCTTACTTTGGACAGAATAAAGGAGGCTTGCATGCTGAGTGCTCTGCTTGCTCAGAAGTCTCTGACTTGAAATCCATATGAGAGAAGACAAATACTGCCTGAGCCTCCCTTTGTCCCTTCTCTCCCCACACATTTTCTGGAGAGCAAATTGTGTTGGCCTGCTCAGTGTGTTGCCATTGTGGCCTCACTTACTTTGTATGTCTGCTTCAATCTAGTGAAGAAAGTTTCGCACTAAGCTGCACCATCAATCACCTTCTCTTGGAAATTAGATATACTTTCTATTCTGCATGAGAAGCAGAGAATTAATAATTCCTTGGTTCATCTATTAAAATATTCATTCTTGAAGTTCATTCTACCCTCTCTTAGATATGGCAGAGAGTGATGAAAAGATCTGTCCTGCATTAAGGGTTTTTGCAAATAATCCAGAAATCTGCATTATAATAAAATATTGTTTCCTGTGGTGAAGGCTCCTGAAACACATCATTCAGGTGCTATCAGTGTGCATACTGAGCTGACTAATTAGACACTAACAAGCACATTTTGCCTGAATATATTAGGACATAGTCTCAACCTAAGCGTTTCTGCTGGCAGTCTTGGTGCTGCCTTCCCTCAGCTGAGGTGTGAGCTGCTGATTACAGGGATATAGGTCTGAAATAATGAAAACGTCTTCTTTTCACTCAAAGGTTGATCTTGCTGATCACCTTCCTTTGCTCAATAGCTGCGCCCAGAGCACCACCAAAAAGGCAGAAGCCTTACACATGAGGCAGGAGACAATGTGCCCTTACAAATCACTGCCTTAGAAGACCCCAAACTGACTCCGGTAAAGCCACAAGGCTCTTCCTGGTGAACAAAGGCAGTTTTCTGGTCTCTCCTAAGTATCCTAATGAACCTGAGATTTCTGCAGGGACAAAATGTTTTGCATTTTCATTCCAAATATCACAGAGAATACCTATCATCCAACACCACATCTCAGCTTGAATCACAGCCCATGTACTTCCTTCAATAGCTATTTTCCTCCAAGCTTACCATTTGCACATTTAGGTAGTAATATATATCACCTTGAGTATACAGCCAGTTCTTTATCCATCTATCAAATTTATGTTTCTCTAATTTACAAATGAGGATGTCTTGATGGACAGTGTCAAATGATTTGCACAAGCCCAGGTATATGACGTCAGCTGCTCTGCCCCTATCCATCATTTCTATAGCTCCATTATAGAAGGCCACCAAATTGGTCAGGCAGGATTTCCCCTTAGTGAAGCCATGCTGGCTGTCACCAAGCACCTTGTTGATTTTCATGTGCCTTAGCATGCCTTCCAGGAGAATCTGCTCCAAGATGTTTGCCAGGCACAGAGGTGAGACTGACTGGTCTGTAATTCCCCGGGTCATCCATTTTCCCCTTCTTGAAAATGGGTTTTATATTTCCCTTTTTCCAGTCATTGAGAACTTCACCGGACTTCCACGATTTTTCAAATATGATGGCCAGTGGCTTAGCAACTTCATTTGCCAGCTCCTTCAGGACCCGCGGATGGATTTCATCATGCCCCATGGAATTGTTCACATTCAGGTTCCTAAGATGATCTAGAACCTGATCCTCTCCTACAGTGGGCCTAACTTCTTCATTCTCATAGTCACTGCATTCCTCTCCCAAGGCTTGAAGGCATGGCTAAAGCACTTAATTTGTGGCAGTAAATTGTTTTCCTTGTGGATAAAAGCACTTAAGAACAAAGGTGATGGTGTTATTTGCCTGCATGTAGCTATCTATCCATATATGAGCTGTCTGCCCACCACTCTTCATTGTCTTTCAGAGAAATCGAGCCTTCTAGGTGGTATTCACTTCACCTTAGCATAAGCAGCTGCCTGTGGTTAGGGACATTTCTCCCTAAACAGGCCAGTTACTTTCCAATGCCTAGGGCAGGAGAGTAGGTTGTCTTTCACTAGATGACTACACTGGCAGATGTCCAAGGTTAAATAAGTGAAACCCAGACATCCTTTCATTTGTACAGAATTTGGTACAGCAGAGTTGTGATTTGCCTGCTTGGGCTCCCAAGGGCTACCATCCTGTACCTCATCAACTCTGAAAATGATGCTAGGAGAAGCAGATACAGAGAAAAGGAGGTCTTCTATAAACCTGAATTCATGAGATATGCCTTTGCCTGAGTGACCAATTTTTCACTTTAAAAAAACCCTCAGTCTTGCCAACATTTGGGATGCTCTTAGAGCTGGCTTAGCTAGTGAGGTGGTGAGGGGATTGGCCTCTAATGCTTAATGCTGACAGTGATCTGCATGGACTAGCACTAATTGCCTGTGACCATAGACAGTTCTTCACTAGGAGGTGAAGATGGGCTCAATCTCTGGCTACTTAGGTTCCCAGCATGGTGGTTGCTTAGTAAAGAAGAGAAGCTTTAGCAAGAGTGGAAAATGCTTCCCTGATAACTTAGTGTAACAATGCCCTAGAGAGGTGGCTCAAAAAAGACTCACTTATCTTCACACTCTTGTACACTAGTGCAATTCATCTGCTTCCTTGCAGTAAAAGAACAGAGGTGTGAAGTTTCCGGATAGTTTAGTTCCCAGATGAATGAGGTCAGGTCTGTCTTGTGTGCAGTTATGAGCAGGAGTCTCCTTGTTCCTCTTTTTACTATCTGCTTTTCCACTGGGCCATCTTTCTGGAGGCATTTCTCTAATAACACAGGTCCTGTCCAGTGAGACTGAGCACCTTCTTTGTGCAAGTATTTTATTTCTGCGCTACTAAACATCTGAGGAAATTGTTGAAACGTATTTCCTTCTAGGTTTTCTTCTTCAATAACGTGTCCCCTTCATGAGCAGAACATTACCTTCCAGGAGGTACTGTTTCCCAGGAAGAGCTGCTGGCAGCACCTCCAACATCTTCAAGGAATGATGAATTCAGCTCAACATGTGTGCATGGCATAGGGTCTTTTACTGCTTTTATGTGAATTTGGAGCCTGAGTATTAATCATTACCTAGAAACAGGAAGAAAATAGTTAGAGTCTCTCGAGGTGAAGGCTGTGTGTAAAGCAGCAGAGGACTTTGTGGTATAGTGTAGTGGTTTGGAAGCTGAATTAACCTGCAATCTTTTTTTTTTTTTTTTTCCCCTTTAGCACAACCAACCATGGCTATAGAAATGGATTTCTTGCTGTAGAAAAAGAGAAGCGGGAGTTTATGTATTTCCTACCAGATCAAAGTGAAGAGAGCTGTAATTTTTCATCCTTTGGGCATGGTGATACAGGATTAGGTGCATTTGATCTGTGTAATTTGTGGACTCTTGTGAGCTTTTTATTCAAATTTTATGGCGTTTACCCTAACACTGATACGCACTTCATAGCGAAAAAGGCAGAGTTCTGACCTGGCAGAAAAAGATGATTTTTTTTTTTTCTATGATCCAAGGATGATCTTTAGTCTCACCCATGTACCTGCAAATAGATGTCTAGCTTGCATATGAGCAAGTGTGCAAAACCTGACACCTACATGTTCACATGAAGAGTTATGTTTTTGCCTCCTGATTAGGAAAGAGAAAACAAAAAAAATCCAAAGCCCAAGCAAATCAACCTAGGTATGTTTGTTAAGAACATGAAATATAACACAAACGTGGCAGGTCAGATCAAATTTTCTTCTGGTCCTGTACACTGATCACAGAATTATAGAACAGTTAGGGTTGGAAAGGACCTTAAGATCATCTAGTTCCAACCCATCTGCCATGGGCAGGGACACCTTGCACTAAACCATGTCACCCAAGGCTTTGTCCAACCTGGCCTTGAACACTGCCAGGGATGGAGCATTCACAACTTCCCTGGGCAACCCATTCCAGTGCCTCACCAGCCTCACAGTAAAGAACTTCCTCCTTATATCCAATCTAAACTTCCCCTGTTTAAGTTTTAACCTGTTATCCCTTGTCCTGTCCCTACAGTCCCTAATGAATAGTCTTATCCCCCCCAGCATCCTTACAGGCCCCCTACAGATACTGGAAGGCTGCTATGAGGTCTCCACACAGCCTTCTCTTCTCCAGGCTGAACAGCCCCAACTTTCTCAGCCTATCTTCATACGGGAGGTGCTCCAGTCCCCTCATCAGCCTCGTGGCCCTTCTCTGGACTTGCTCCAACAGTTCCATGTCCTTTTTGTGTTGAGAACACCAGAACTGTACAGAAATCGGGAGATTGATCCCAATGCTTAGGAGAAGAGAAGGCTTAGGGAAGAGTGTAAAAAAGGACAAGTAATTGTAATGCTTTCCCCTAATACTTTTTCAGCCTTCACTTTCTTTAAAGTTGGGAATTTTCTGAGCCTGACCAGGGCTCTTTGACCTTCAGCAGATTTCCCCAATCTTTTCAGCCTTCCTTGCAACCTATATATACTTTCTGGATCTACAACATCCTTCGTGATGGAATTCTGCTTGCAAAGAACTACTTCTCTTTGTTTATTTTGAATTTACTTCCTATCACTGTGATTTGATGTCCCTAGTCCTACTATTACGTCTTGGCATAATGTGAAGTTACAGATCCAGTCATGTTTAGTTTTGTGCGAAAGGATGGCTCAGAATGCAAATTCAGCAGCATTTTTATCAGTCGAATACTAAGAGTATTTGCAATTTTCTTTTCTTTCCAAAATATGCTTTGGTGTGCCATTCTGGACCATTCCATCACAAGAAAGAAACCGACCCTATGCCTAATTACTCACATCTACCACTTTTGCTTTCATGCTGCGGTAGCCACTTACACAAATCAGGACTAAACTTCTGCTTGCATAGCTCGGAGAGCTATGTTAACATGACACCAGTCTAATGTCATTGACCGCCTGAAAGAAGAGAGCCACAAGTTAGGCCAAACATGCTGGTTGATTGACTGATGGCAATAAAACCCTCATATGGGGCTACCACAAAGTTCAGATGGTTTGGCGAGGTCCTCTCAGCTGAATTGTCTAACATTTCTCTCCAATTGCCTGCAAGTAGACATTTTAACGAAAGCCTGGTCAAATGTGTCTTCTGCAGAGAGTGGTGCTCCCCTCTCCATGCCTTAATGTTGTGTTTTACCACACAAGAATAGCCCAGACATTTCAAAACGGGTTATCACTGTCATTGCAAGAGAGCATGGGAAACCAGAGGAGCAAATGAGGTCATAGCTTCTTAAGAGCCTTTCTCCTTCATCAGCCTAATGCTCTTTTTTATAAATTAAGTTATAAACTTGCAGAGCAAGAAAGTATGTCTTCCTGGCAACCTGTATAGCACCTAGGATAATGAAGCCTTCTTCCTGCTTATGGCCTCTAGGCATCACCATAATATAAATCATTAATATAGTAATTCTAGTTCATGGTAACAGTTTATAGACAGATTTATTCTTGCAAGTTAGGAGCACTTTAATTACTTTTTAAAAAGGAAATGACAAACAGTATTCCTAAACATATAAGGCTCAAGGAGGATGCTCCGTTTATTGTCTCATAAAGGAACTCCTTTGCTCATTAATCAGATGTGAGAAAGTTTTCAAAGCTAGCCTGCTTGGGTGTCTTGTGGGTCACATTTCCAAAAGCATTTGGATGCCTAAAGATGCTGGAAGGAAAAAGGGGAGGTTTTCCCTATCTTTTGGCACCTGAAGTATGGGACAACTGGTGCTGTTATACTCTGGAAAGAGGCAGCCTGCCTGAAAGGCTAGGCTGCAGAGCTGGAAGCTGAGAGTTGCAATTTCTCTCTCCAGCCACTGACACTGTCCTGCAGTGTTAAAATAAGCTATGAATTTATCTCACCCCCTCACATACCTAATTTCTACCCATTTGTAAACAAGGTGCAGTTTTGGTCACTTGCAGAAAGTGCTTTAGGATCAGTGAATTGTAAAATGGGACTGTTTTCATACTGGGGCAAGACTTAAGTGTGTTGTCCAAGGTCTTGCTATTTCTGCTGACCTTGCCCGCAGATATACTAAATCGTGAGTTACTGCTAACTGTGATAAGGCTTCTCTGGTGTGAACAAATATTCATTAGGAACTTAACTGAAGCAATTGCTTCAGTTTAAATAGCTTAACAGTGATCCAATGAATGCAGATGAGGCTATAGATCCTGTAGTAGGGTTCACATTGCTGCTGAAATAGTTGACACTGCAATACCCCCAATTTCCTCCTTCTACTCTCTTTTTTGTGGAAAGTCTTTCCATTTTGAAAAATACTGATTATAGTTCTTAGTATGTGTGCACTCCTGAGGATCATCTAGGACTTCATGCATAGAAATTCATACTGTTGCAGAAAACTAGTGTTGTAGCCATGCAAACTGAATGTGTGTTACATAGAATCATAGAATAGTTAGGGGTGGAAGGGACCTTAAGATCGTCAAGTCACAACCCCCCTGCCATGGGCAAGGACACCTCACACTAAACCATATCACACAAGGCCTCCTCCAACCTGGTCTTGAACACTGCCAGGGATGGAGCATTCACAACCTCCTTGAGCTAGCCATTTCAGTGCCTCATCATCCTTACAGTAAAGAACTTCTTCCTTATATCCAATCTAAACTTCCCCTGTTAAAGTTTTAACCCATTACCCCTTGTCCTATCATTACAGTCCCTAGCAAAGACTCCCTCTTCAGCACCCTTATATGCCCCCTACAGATACTGGAAGGCTGCTATGAGGTCTCCACGCAGCCTTCTCTTCTCCAGGCTGAACAGCCCCAACTTTCTCAGCCTATCTTCATACGGGAGGTGCTCCAGTCCCCTCATCATTCTCGTGGCCCTCCTCTGGACTTATTCCAACAGTTCCATGTCCTTTTTATGTTGAGGACACCAGAACTGCACACAATACTCCAAGTGAGGTCTCACGAGAGCAGAGTAGAGGGGCAGGATCACCGCCTTCGACCTGCTGGTCACACTCCTTTTGATGCAGCCCAGGATACGGTTGGCTTTCTGGGCTGCAAGTGCACACTGAAGCCGGCTCATGTTCAATTTCTCATCAACCAACACCCCAAGTCCTTCTCCACAGGGCTGCTCTGAATCTCTTCTCTGCCCAGCCTGTAGCTGTGCCTTGGATTGCTCCGACCCAGGTGTAGGACCTTGCACAAGGCATGGTTAAACTTCATGAGGTTGGCATCAGCCCACCTCACAAGCGTGTCAAGGTACCTCTGCATGGCATTCCTTCCCTCCAGAGTATCAACTGAACCACACAGCTTGGTGTCATCGTCAAACTTGCTGAGGGCGTACTCAATCCCACTGTGCATGTCAGCGATGAAGATGTTGAATAAGACCGGTCCCAACACCAATCCCTGAGGGACACCACTCGTTACTGGTCTCCAGCCGGACATTGAGCCATTGACCACAACTCTTTGTGTTCGGCCATCCAGCCAGTTCTTTATCCACCTAGTGGCCCATTCATCAAATTGATGTCTCTCCAATTTAGAGACAAGGATGTCGTGTGGGACAGTGTTGAACGCCTTACACAAATCCAGGTAGATGACATCAACTGCTCTACCCCTGTCCATCAGTTCTGTAGCCCCATCATAAAAAGCCACCAAATTGGTGAGGCAGGATTCCCCCTTGGTGAAGCCATGCTGGCTGTCACCAAGCACCTTGTTGTTTTTCATGTGCCTTAGCATGCCTTCCAGGAGAATCTGCTCCAAGATTTTGCCAGGCACACAGGTGAGACTGACTGGTCTGTAATTCCCCAGGTCATCCATTTTCCCCTTCTTGAAAATGGGGGTTATATTTGCCTTTTTCCAGTCATCGGGAACTAGCTGGAGATTCAGGGACTGCCATCATGGAACTGTTTAGAATGCTGACAGATCATGGAAATTTTGAACTTTGAACTATACTAAATCCATTCATTAAGAACACCCTTTGTGCTCATGGCTAATTCACACACATAGCTCAACATCATCACTGTTGATCTTTAACAGCCATATTGTAAGTCAGCTGTGGGATGGTGCCTAACAGCTGGCACTGATGCTTGCAGTCTTTGATGGTTTCTAGTTGCTGAGGTTAGATTATCAGGCTTGAGAGCTCATTGATAAGAGAAGCTAGAACTGAATTGGCCTTGTATTCTTTTTCCTCTGATTTTGCTTGCTTATGCCTGATTTTTTTCTGCTATCTTGTACTCTCAGAAACGAGGAACTCATCTACTCCTGGTATCACTTACCTTGGTTTTTTGCTTTGCCAGACATCCTTCTCATGTATTTAGCAGATTGTCCTGGCCCTTTTCAGTCCCTTGCAATTATCCTCTCCTCTGCCTGGCAATTTTTGCTAGTTGGATGCCACGTACTTTCAACTACACACCTTTGGTAGTCATGTTCCTCACTTACCTATGCAGAATGCTTATACATTGCATCTTGCTGTGCCTTAAGTGTTACAAAATACTTATATTTTGTTGTTAGTTACACCATCGTTGTACATTTTTGAGTTGAAGGCACATTAATATTAATTATATTATGATTAATAAGTTTATAATTTCTACGTGTCACAGACCTTTGCTTTGCAACACCTGCATATTTGCAATGTTATCCACCTTTCTGACCTGTCTTTTTGTGACACAGCTGGACTTACTCTCTTACCGTCTGAACACTGGTGGCCACGTTGTGTGATGACCTTGTAAAGCAGATGGACATTTTGTCACCCTTTTCATGGCTATTTCTGAAGATACTGAATCTGTAATAGCCTGCTGGGGAAAAACGGAACTGTATTCAATGATTATTAGGGCTTTTCATAGCTCTGCTTCAAGGACAGAGAATTCTTTGCTCTTTATAGGGAAAGCAATTCTGCCAAACCATAAGGTCAAGGAGTGGGTCACATATCTAGCAATAGGATGTAGTATTATTTGTATAAATGGTGCTTGGATTAACTGATCAGTTTGTTGCTTACCCTTTGAACTTATCCTCTCACTTTGATTTGGGAAATGGCATTCATTGGTGGATAGAAGGTTTAAAGAATGAGATCTTCCTCAACTTTGAGCCCAATTCTGCTACCATCTTTCCTTGTGACCCTGAGCAAACCACTGCAGACGTTATTAACTTGTTGGAATAACAGTCAGCCAAGAAAAAAATATGTTTTGTATAAAACATAATTATGTCTTGGTATGGCTGGTGTTCCTTGAGATAATTACGCGAAAAGTCATTGATTTTGAGGGAAGACAGCTGTCCCAGCACTCAGGAAGATGAGCTTGGAGTGGCTTTGGGTCTAGTGCCCTTTGCTCCTTGGCAGCCCTGCTGGGCAGGACTACCACTGAGCAAGCAAACACTTCAGATTACCTAGGGATATGAAAAGGGACGTGCTGCCATGCTAGATGTTTGTTCTCCTAACAGCAGAGAAGTCCTATCTCCAAGAAGACCTTGACCCACTCTTACTCTTAGCTTGCTCATACTCTTAGTTTACTCATGAAGGGACAAATCCAACACATGTTTTATAGCCAACACTTAGGTTAATGAAGTAGCTGCTGTTTACATCAGTGTAACCATTCTCTGACGTTGTACTGGGTAATGGGATGACTGAAACGCTAACTAAATTTTTTGCTAGTGTCCTCATCTTTCTTAACTGATGAGGTGTTTTGTCATCATGTGGACAAGTCAAGAAAACACCCCTGACCCAAGTTTTTCTGTTTAATTTTTTAGATAGTCATGGAAAGTACCTTGGAATAGGAGCTTGCAAGTAATGGATGGAGTCAAAAGCAATAAGGGTACTTAATACTAAGGAAAACAAAGTGAAAATGTTCGCCTTTGAGGAACACAGTCATGGATCATATTGAGAACTTAGACAAAACTAACCAAGATAGGAAGAGGTTTTTTAATTTAACAAAGTGTCATCCTGTGCAGTTCACAAAGTGGTGCAGTACCCTCTGGGCCCAATGATCCACTCATGAGTTCTCCCTGTGATTTGGGCGTTATCCTATGGCTCTATTGCAGTTTATTGAACTAGCCATTTAACTACTTAAATATTAAAAACATTCAATTAACTTCCCTTGGATGTATCTGGCACTAAGAAAGGAAAAATTCTAGGGTTTAAAAATGTATGACTTAGCATGATTAAATGGTGAAATGAATAATGTTTTAATGGGTGATTTGTAATTATTTAATAATTAAAGAGCTCTTATGAATATTCTTGAACACTGTGTGGAAAATCTAAATTGTATGCTGATTTCATCAAGCATTCAAATCTAATCAGAATTTATTTTTATAACATCATTTTAAACATAGTCTACAAGAACATTGCCACAGTAATGTGAACAGAACAGAAAAGTGTCAGGCTATAACAGTTCTGCTTTTTTAGTATGAGATTCTAATTTTTCCATGCAAAAGGTTTTTCTGCACTAATGGATAGCAGCTGAACTCTATTCCAAGTTCCATAGCAGCCAGTCAGATTTCATCAGTGATTCAGTGACAGTTCAGTGCATCAGTTTTGTTTTGTAAATGCAGATGGATGGTAGCCACTTGCTGCGGGGAGATGGTCCCCTTCACCCCTGCCTGGAAAAAAAGACAAAAGAGACACCACAAAGGAAAGAAGGAAAATGTGGAAGGGGAAATATTTCACTTCTGAAATGAACTCATTCAATATCAGCTCAGTCTCTGGAAAACCAGTTGTTTTTCCATTTGTGTTTCTGTAGTATGTACATTGCAGCTTTGGACAACATTTAATCAGATGATGTTTTCTCTAACTAATCCTGAAAACATGCATCCCACAGGGATAGCAGAGGTTCAAGAGCAAGGTAAACTATGCGAATCATAAATCATCCCAAGTTTTTCTTAACTCTACTATTCAGGGTCAGGCAAATTTTTATGGTAAACTGGCTCTTAACCAGTCCTCCAACAGCTCTGAAAATGGATAAGTGGCCTCTAGATGGAGGTTGTCAGAGATCCAGCACTTCATTTCAAAAAAGACCCCTTCAGGCAAGAAAACCCAACAGAAACCACAGGTTCTATTAAATTCTGAAAGCAGTTTGGTATACTTGTATTTCCTGTGATGGAAGAAGGACTGAAAGGAGGTTCTCTTCCATATGGATGTCAATACAGTTATTGCTTGTGGGGATGTCACTGTCCTGTAAAGCTGAGTGAATAATTCATTTTTAATTCCATATTAGTTTAATTTCATCTCATCCTCTCTTCATGACTTCTTCTCAAATAAATTGTAATTTTCTTGAATATATTTGTTATTCAGAATAGACTATATCATTCATGAGAAATTTACTGCAGGTATTGCAGACATTAAAAATTCAAGAAACTCAGGATGGATGCACAGGTCATCGTTGTGCCATGTTACATGGGCAAAACTTACAGAATCAAGCTTCTGCTTCCAACACGCATTTACAAATCTGAAATTCACTTGCTTTTACTATTCTATAATGCTAATTCTAAATTCACCATATCAGCAATAGCTCCAGTAGATTCATTGGCTGGAATACTTGGAAGCAGGAAGACATGCTGAATGAATTCATTATAAGAATCTGAAAGAAAATATTTATGCAAGCTTTTTATAATGCTAGGTCTACTCTAGTGACCTGACATTCTGCAAAACAGAGATTAAATAGGGAGTTTATTATCCACCATCCAGCTTCTCTTTTGAAATTTGTACTTTGACTTTCTTCCTTTAGATGATAGAAATGTAATACCATATTGGTCAGAGTTTATCACGTCAACCTTTTTTTCCTAGAACTTCCATGTTCCCTCATTCCCACCCCACAAAACCACTGAAAGGTAAAACCCATAGGTTTTTGAAAACACCTGTTTTGCTGAGACTGAAAAGAATTTCCATGACTACAAAGGGGAGCTATTCACTTGAAAGCAAAAGCTATAGTAGATTTTTTTTTTTTTTATCAATTGAGACTTAAAGTTCTTTCTATTGATGTTTGTTTTCATTTCTAGTCATGGAACGCTTGCCTTTTGATAAGTTTCCTCCATCCAGAACTGGGTTTTCTTCTGTCCCTGAGCAAGTTTACAAAGGAATTCAGTCTAAGATCCTTTCCAACCATTCTATGATTATATGGTTCTATGATCTGGCAATGCTAGTTAGGTAGCCTGCTCTCAAATAGTTTGGGTATGGAATAAACAGGGACAGTTCTCCACTCTTGAGTCTCTCCAAACAGAATGGCTCCTTTAAAGTTTGACTTTACATTTGGTAGGGAATCTCTTTCACCTGTGTCTTGAAGCCTTCTGATTTGACTAGACTGAATTCAGCGTTTCACAGGAACATTCAGTAAGGTAAAATTACAAAATGAAGGGTAAGTGCTCATAGATATTCAAGGTCTTGGTTTTTTCCCCTTGTCTTCCAAAACCCAGACAAACAAAAAGTTAAAATGTGTAAAGCATCAGCATATGAAGAACACTAATTTAGGAGTCAGATGCCATTTAGGTTATAAGTAGAATTAGTTTGCTGCTGTCATTACAGGGTTCAGTGGGTGCAGCTGTGCTTCAGCAATCCATTTCAATGTGTAGTGCAATGCATCACAGTTTGTACATTCCGCTTTGGATCTGCCTTCTGGAGGGACACCAGCAGGTTCGGCAGCTGAGCCCTAAAAGGTGTAAGGGCCTTTGTGCATTCCCAAGACTCGGCAGCAACTGGTTTGGCAGACCTGGAGTGCAGTTTATTAGTCCGTCCTTGGAGAAGGCCTGTCTCTGCAATAGTAATGGCAATTTCAGGCTGATGCATCATGTTGCTTTAGAGAAGGAGAACAAAACAGTTCTGTCAGACCTGAATTAAGATGGATTTTTGTTCAAAGTTCTTGGAATTGATTTCTTTCCAGTTGCCTTCTTGGTAAGAGTCAGCACAGTTGGGTTCAACTTACAAAATATCATTGATTTCTCTCCTCAAACCACAGATGATTCAACTTGTAATTTCCTCTACAATTATAGAGCAGGTCTCCTTAGAAACTGCTTGTATCCATTCAAAGTTTCATCTTGTGGAAACCACATTTCCCCTCTTTTTGGCCAGATGTGCTTGGCACCAGTCCAGACAAAAAAAAGGAGGAGGAAGGTATGATAAATATTCTCCTTCTCCCATTCCCTGTTTCCTGAAATTAGATTCACAGCATTACAAATTCCACTCTCTCTGAGTGCTTTGGGTTCTCAGACCATTCCAAGCGGTAGGATCAGCTATGGGGCCTCACATGGTTCTGCAACAGAAATGCCCAGCATGTCACATAGCCTTTCTTCTTTAAGATAGGACAGGGCACAATACAGAGGTCATGGTTTCTGTACCCTGGTACAGTGTCATGACACCAAATGCTAGTCAAGCTAAGCTGATTGCACAATTGGCTCTGCCTTGGCTGCCTGGCATGTGTTTCTCCTCATATACAAATTCAACAACACCCAGGGGAAGTCTCCACCTTCTGTTGGCATCCCCTGTGACCCTTAAAGGAACTCATGCTCATGCAGGGAGTCCTTGTCATTGAAATAGCTTGGCTTCTGGGTTTGAGAGATAGGCTGAGGTAAACCACAGGATCTAGCTTGGACAGATAAATCATAGGACCTAATGACAGATTGCAGAGCTCTGCAACAGGGAAGCTTGTGCTACCACAAGGTCACATGCTGAGTGTCTCTAGCCTCTGCTTTCGCCTCAGTACTTTCTGAAAAGGTCAAGATAACATTAAATTTATTTTACATTAAAAAAAAAAAAGAAAACAAACAAACCACCAGCAAATAACAGAACTCACATCTTCTGCCTTAGTAATTGCAAAGAGGGTCTGCTCTGGCAATGGAGGCAAAACCAGTCCCAGTTTGCCCATATTTTGATCTTCATTGTGCCACATGAAACCCCCAGAGTGAAATCATTGATGTAGCTGTGGATTGACACTAGAGTAAACGATGTTGAAATCATAGCTGTTGTGTGGAAAATTTACATCCGTACTAGTAAAGAGGTAGAGAAGGCATCAGGAGAGATACAAACAAAAGTGATACCTCTGTATTACAGAAAGTTGCAGGTATGTATAAATGTGTTTCTAGATATAACATGCACTTATGTGTGTATACACTCACATGCACCTCTGCATAATAGCTATGAAGGATTATTAAAAATAGGCAAAGTATACTAAAATCCACCACTTTATTAATAAACTGAGAGAAATACAAGAAAAGATATGGTAAAAAAGAAATAGGTACCGGTTTTATGGACATGTGCTCTTCTTCCCTCTCTTATTCTTTGTTCTGTAAAATGAAACCACTTCCAGTATTATATCTGAAAGCTTTTGTTGTACAAGTGCTTTGTCTCAAACAGAAGTGGGTGGGATCTGGTCTCCCCAGTACCTTTGTGTGCGCTGCTTTAAGTGTCTCTATGTATCAGGCTCTTAATCTGAACAATTCATTGAGAAAACCATACGGGTCTGGAGGGCAAATTCCTGTCTCAGAATGGGAAGCAGTATGGGATACAACCGTCACTTCAGTATTTCCCCCAGCACTGTAAAATTCTTTTCTAAGGCTGGAGGGTTGTGAATGTGGAGATGTCATATATGGAATCTTGTGTGTGTGCTGTGGTGTGGATAGGTGAGCGCTCACCCCTATGGTAGCTGGAGGGCAACACCTAACACTCTGCATAAACTGTCCCTTTGGGAGAGGATTTTCATATAATGCCAGTACTGAGTAACCAGGACTAGTTACTAGTTAAACAATGTACGAGTAAAACAATGTTACAGGACAGAGTTGAGAAGCTTTTCAAGCTCTACTAAATATACATAGGCTCCCACCTATTTTAAAAATAGTGTTCAAACATCCTTGTGTACAACAAATAACTTCATTTGTCCCTTAAAAAACCACTGACACATAGTGCACATTTGCAGAGATACACTTATTTAAAATCCAAATATTTAGTAAAGGGGCTGAAGTTACTTCTGTTCTTCCTCTATACAAACAGAGGCTACAAACACACCACTAGGCCCAGAGAAATATTTTCCTTAAAATCCCTCTTGACTATTAATTGGGGTGGGATGTGTTTCGTAGTGGACACACTTTTTACAGATGTCACAGACTGGAATCCAGGTTTTCCCTTAGGTGGGCAGTGTGGGTGGTTTTCAAAAGCTTGCTCAGTGATCATTGAGGTCTAAGTGTCCAGAAGCTTTTTGGATCACTCTCTTGGAAGTCTCCTCTGGGCACATCCCAGGCATGGCAGATGACTCTCATAGCCAGCACAGGAGGCTGATATCTAAAATCACACCAGGAAACTCCTTTTTGATGAGGTTCTTGATGTACTGCCTGCAAAACTGCACTTGACCAGAAAGCTGCTTTATCTTCTGATTAATGCAATAAAAGATGCATTCTGTCTTTTGCGATGAGCAGCAGTAGATGAGAATTATTGTGCTAATTCTGCAGAACAAGGGAAAATAAGTGACCAGATTTTGCTACCCACTCTTTAGTCTCACCACAAGATTTTTGTAAAAGACCTCATTTCCTAGTGCTTGCCACTTGCAAAACAGCAATTGCGCCACTGCATCAGGTGCTGATGCATTTCACCACTGCTTTCTGTTCTGTTCTTGAATCATCTCTGAGTTAATCGTGATCATCCTAAAGGCTTCCATGACTTGGCACTATTTACTGCACGCTGTTGACAAATAATCCTTGGCTTGTTGGCTCTTTGTGATCAGCTGTATTCCAAATATTCGTGCACATGCATAAGCCATGTTGTATGCATCTTTGTCCTGACTCGATGGAATTAATTCTCAGCAGTTGGGTACCAAATTGTGAATTAAAAATTTGATTTCTATGAATATTTTGCAACACTTATTGTAAAATTACAGTCTCACTCATTTGCTAATACGTTTGGGGTAAATTGGTATAGAAAGTTACATAGGTTTAGGGTTTTCAAGGTTTTCAGGTTTTTAAGATTTTCAACCAACTTCACAGCCCACAAGCCCCGATGAAAGTCAGTGGGACACTGTAACTCCATTTCATTAGGATTTAAATGAAATGTTCCACCTCTGCCTCATTATCACAGCTGAAGCTGGCTTGTTTGAATCACAAAACATTTTCAGCATGTTTTGCTGGGTCTGTTCTTTCTGCCTTCATGAAGACGTCTGTTTGCTGTCTGGTCCTCATATCATGGGCATGTCCTGTTTCCCAAAACCTCTGCATGGTGTTAGTATGCATGATGCTACTCATCTGTGCTCCAGCTTTCAGCAGCCCTATGCATCCATGTTTTCTGAAGGCTAGGCAGTGGATTCACAGGGAGATTCAGAGCAGTCAGATGAATTGTGAAATAACAAAGATGTGGTCATCTGAAAGAAACAGCAGTGGAATGGCTGAGATTGTGCAGAACATTTAGAGCAGTTCCCAGAGCTCTCTGTCACACTTTCTGTCTCTCCTTCTTCTACTGCTGAGTTGTTAGGGTATTTGTCAACAGAATGGAAATGATACTGTTCCCAGGGAGAAATAGAATTTAATATTAATACTACCTCCTGTGGAAAAGCGAGAGTGAGTCAGAGCTGAATAGAGTCTGTTTTATATATGAAGTCTTTCATTCTGCAAGGTAACTCAAAGCACAGTGCTGTGAATTTAATGCTACCAAGTGAGGTGGCTGTGTAGGCAAACACAGCAGGCTTTCTGCATTAAGCAGCAATGTGCACTGCTGTAGCCATTAGGAGCAGTTTCACTAACAAAGAAATAGGGGAGAAATGCTCATCAGAGTCTTTCTCAGTGGGCAGTATTTGATAAGTGCCACAAGAAACTTTGAATACACATTGAGCTGAAATCAGGTAGGATCACCTTGCTTTAAATGGATCCTGCTTTTCCTCTGTGCTTCCAGCCTTCTTCATCTTCCCCTTTATTTATATGCCTCCCCCAAATGAAGCTGTTCTGATCTCCTCAGCAGGGGCTACTATGATCATGCTGCCCTTATTTCCAAACAAAATAATATAATGCAATTTAAAATGTCAGCATTTGATGATACAAAGCTCAAGATGAGAAACTTTGTCCAGTTTGTTTGGTTTTTTTAAGCAAGAACTCCTTTCAGTGACCTTTCTGTCAAGTCTCATCATATTGGTCCTATTTCCTCTCATGCCCTGATAATACATCCCAGCAGATGCTATTATAGGTAGCTAATACTACTACACTTTCATTCCCTGTGGGGAAGGATGTTGCCTCTGAAGTAACCCTGCACAGCTCTGTGTGCTGGTGAATGGATATCACTGCCTGGTCAAATAACCCCAGCAAGCGAGAGGCCAGTTACTACTGTTCTGCTCTGAGATGATGTTTTTCCTGTTTGTGGCTAAGCATGGACAGATAGGAGAAGAAGGAGGAGAGAAAGGATAGCAGAGCAGGGGAAAAATACGGTGTTTTGTTGATGTTTGCAGGATCCAGGGCAGATGGTCAGTCACAGATGGATGCTTTGGGCTGGCAGGTCAGCCACAACAGCTATCACTTTGGTTGCTGGCTCCCTTCTGCAGTTAACTGTGTGGCCTGGTCAGCTCTGTCTTTTGTTTTACAGACCTTTCCCAGTCTGGGCAGCTCTGAATGGCTCGTAAGAGCCCATTGGATGCAGTACAGTCAGTCTCAAGATGACTGAAAAGCTGAGCAAGATGGAGAGAAATGCAAGTGATGGAAGAGGAGCTTTGAGGGAAGAGGAGGCAAGATGACTGCACATCTCTCTGTCCTTGCCCATACAGTGGATGTGACTGGGAAGGGCTTCAGTCACTGGAGATCTCATGGAGCTACTGTGATACTTCAGGTCCGGACGGGCTTTGTTACTGAAGTGTATCAGATGTTGGTT
Organism: Neopsephotus bourkii; assembly: GCF_033783945.1. Classification (NCBI taxonomy): domain Eukaryota; kingdom Metazoa; phylum Chordata; class Aves; order Psittaciformes; family Psittacidae; genus Neopsephotus; species Neopsephotus bourkii. Next base: position 587,176 of record NW_026902112.1, on the reverse strand, counting down.
GGCCCCTGCCTTTTCTACAAGTCCTCCTTCCCTTCCCTATCTAGTTTTTTTCTAAGGAGACAACTCAACCCTTCGCTACCTTATCTCATTACTTCTGGTGCATCTTTTAATGAGCTCATTTCTGACTGCAAACAATCTTTACACATTCCTTGGGCTTTTCCAGCTGGAGGGTTTTATTGGTGTAATTCAATATCCTTCTCCTCTTGCATCTTTCCCATTTATGCTTAGTGTTCAAGACTAACAGAATATCTATAAATCTGGTGTACACTTCCCAAGATTCTAGTCGCAGCTAGTGTCAGCCAGCAAACCCTCAGTCATTACTGTGCTTGCCCGTAGGAGTCAACAACTGAATTTAAGGCACCCTCAGCTTTACTAACATTAATGAAAATTGGAAAAAAAAAAATGTTTTACTGCGTCTTTCTTCCTGACCTCATCCTTGGGCTTTTAGTCCCCATCAGGTGAAGAGCTGCACTGGCATGACTATACATGTTGCAACTTTGAGCTCCCATTTTTCAGGCTGTTGTCATCTGCCTCCCAAAAGTACCAGTTCTTTCACAGGTGACAAAGGGGATCTTTAACAAGTGTTGCATCATGGAGGTATGTTCTTTATGGTTTTAAATGGTTGAAATGTTCCAATGTAACCCTCACCTTCTGGTCTTCTTTGTTTTTATTCCCTGCTTTGTTTAATAAAAAACCCCTGCAAGAGAACAGTGGAAGAACAAACCCTTTCAAAGCCATGTGAAATTACTTTTGAATCAGATCCTAATTCAGTCCTATTGTTCACAAGTTGCTACATGCAGCCTTGCTCTGACTGGATAGAACACAAATTCTATCTCTACAGCACCATGAAGTTTATGACAGCGAATCTATGAAGGAAGCACTGTACCACCAATACGAGCTTAAATTCCTCTGTCAGAGCTCACTGGATAAGTGCCTGCTGGCATTGTTATGCATGTCAGTAACCTAAAGCAATTAAAGCCTGGAGGATAAAGCTGGGGTTGGAGGTGGTTATGAGGAGAGGCTTACATGCTGTGGAGTCACCATGCACATACACATACACAGAAGTGAGAAGGACCTCAGGAAGCTTACGACTACTGAACTGTGCCCTTCTCAGCAGCTTTTGTGATCTCATCAACAGGCAGAATCACAGAATGGTTTGGGTTGGAAGGGACCTTAAAGCTCATCTGGTTCCAACTCCCTGCCATGGGCAGAGACACCTTCCATTAGACCAGGTTGCTCAAAGCCCCATCCAACCTGGCCTTGAGCACTTTCAGGGATGAAGTATACAGGTACAGACAATATGCTTCCTGGTTTTCATGTGGATTTTTTCACTGAGGAAACATCTGTCCCTTTCTGCAGGCAGACAGAGAGTAAGTGTACCAATGGGCATATTGGTCCCATCCAACAACTTCCTTCGTGGCCATGGCCTTTAGTGAGGTATTATGTCTTTTGCCTCTAAACTCTACAGCTCCTTGAAATCTGAAATCCTTGGCTTTGTAGTACCAATAAGGGACAGTGTCGGCCACTTCCTGAAAGAGCACAACCAGAACCTCCTAGAGATATGCAATGACATTCCCAAGCATAGCATGAGTTTAGTGAAAACCAAGGTTTTAGTATCAGCCAGGGCTGAAGATTATTTTAGAACAAAACTAGCATCAGTTGCACCATTTGGATTTCTAGCATGAGATTTTGATCTACAAAGCACTGAAAGAAAGCAAGAGATGCTGAATGCAGTCAATTTCCTTCTCCTGGCTGAGCCTGTAACCTTGATATATCAGGCAGGGCTGCTGCTGCTCTCACTGTTTTCATCAGGAGCAGTGCCTCATCACCAGGAGAAGCTGACTGATAACAGAAGGCTCAGCAGCTCCAGAGTTTAATTGTGAATGGTATCTTCAGACTCCATCATTCACACTTGGCAAAGGCCAACCAGTTTTACAACCTTCTGCTGCTTTGACCAGTGTCACTGTGTCTATGGTTAAGCTAGCTTTTATGTGCTGCAGGAGGCTTCTCCTGCACAAGCTCTTCAGTGTTTTTGGGGGGTATGTAGCCTCGCAACCCACTGAGGCAGCAACAACTGACTGCGCGTTTATTCAACTCACAATAGATTTGTTTCCATCTCCCTCACCATTCACCCAGGTCATATTACCCAAGAAGTCAGGTTTTTACCTCTCCTTCCTGGACCATACTTGTGAGAGATCCCCCAGGACAGTCTCAGCTAGAAAATGCATCTCAGCTGAAAAGGTTCAGCTGAATGTGAATCAAGTGGATTGTACAGATATAAAGGTCCCAGGAGAGGAAAACTGCTGGCTTATCTCTGACCATATCTTTATTGGAGTCTTACTCGGACTCTGGTGGATACAATACTAAACTGGTATTAATCTTATCCCTTTGTCTTATCCACATCCAGGAATTCATGTAGTTTATGTTCTACCAAGTGCACAAGTGCACATGTTGTATTCTTATCCTCTACACCCATGCTAAAGCATTAAAAAGAAAAAAAAAAAAAGAATCCAGGTTTCTTTTTCTGAACTGTGGGATGATGTGAGTGATAGGGGAAAAACTGGATCTGTGATAGGAACAGTCCAGAAATGGCTTACAAAAGACAGCATAAAACTGTTCCCATCTGTCCATGGCAGTGATTCAGGCTGGGATTTTTAAAGGCACCTGTTGTAGTGATGTGTCCAAGGCCAGAATGCTTTGCCAGATTCTCAGACTTTAATGTGGGATGAAGAGCATCACTGCATAGCCCACATGAAATACACCACCCTGAGAACTTCCTGGGGTTTTTGCTGATTGGCTTTACTTTTATTTTGAAGAAAAATGACTTGAATGGGACCACTGTTTTTGCTCTGCTCTCCCAATCAGCTGTAGCTGCAGAATTAGTATTTCAGTGTGCTTCCTCTCATTTCAGAGTCTTCAGTGTGTGTCAATATGTCTACTTAGGATTGACAGATAGATAGATGTGCTAACTGGCTGTTTGCTCCTCCCTTTCCTGGGGAAAATGTATTACTTCAACAACAACTTCAAAAATGAGTTTCTACCTGAACCAAGCAAGGAACAATTAAGACTCTTCATTCCATTTCTCCAGACTTAGACAGGGCACCAGTGACCTTACCCTGTGCTTGGACCCTTTAAACAACATCAAACTACCTAATGCTCTTGAAAAGTGGCAAGGATTGGGATGAAGTAAAAGAACCCTACCCTTTGGCGAGGTTTCAAACCTATTTTCAGGCTTAGTAGGTGCCCTCAATGGGCTATCTCCCAGAGGAGAAGATAAAACAGAGGATGGGATACAGGTGTTACTCGCAAAAGTGTGTTGGGCTCAAGCAGCACAAAGCTTGCACTGCTGATGCTTTTTGCTGCTGTTGAACTATGACAGTGACATACTTAAGGGTTGCACTAGCTGCACTTTTCCTGCAAACTGAACTGGCCCAACTACAGTTAGTCATAAAGTTTCCATCTAGGTTGTTTTTCAGAGGAAAAATGGGGTTTTAACTGAGAAAAAGCTCAATTTTCCCAAGGTAAACTTTTGACGTTGGAAGTATAATCTTAGTTTAGAAGGCAGAATAGGTTGTGGTCTGCTGTTATGATACAGTCCCCATTTTTCTCAAAAAATGCATAAAATTGAGTCAAAAAAAAGAGGCCCATCTATTTTAAATTGAAAAATACATTCCAAAAAATAAAGAAATTCATACCATTATTATTTTTTTAGTAGCTAAAAACATGTCCCTCCCCCAGACTAAGATAGCTATGAACATGTCTAAGAGCACATTCAGACAGTGTGCTGGCAATGTAATAAAAATATTTACTTGTGTTGTCTTCGATTAGATTAGAGATTTATTCTAATTATCCAGTAGAAATTAAATACCTTTCCCTATTAGATGCTAAATAAAGTGAATTCAGTTGTATTCTACCAACTTGATTAACTCACAGGGGGAAATTGTGTGAGGAGCTGAATATCCTGTTCTGCCTGGTGAGGGGTGCAGCCTGCTCAGCACCTTGCAGGATAAAGTATTCTGAATGCTCCCCTCTCCTCAGGCTTGCTCTGCAACTCCCCAATCCTTTGAAAGGATCACAGATACATGAAGGGATAATGAAGTCTGTCTACACAATTATAATGGATTACTTAAAGTATCAGAGCTGCTGTAAATAAATCATTATATCAGGCTCATTTAGCCTGATTCCTTCTCTCAGATGGCTTGTAATACAGTCCCAGCTCTGAAAGTCAGCCATTCCTTTGCAATTAGATTTATCACTAATCAAAAATGGAAGTTATCCTGCCAGCTCTGAATTGCATTTGGAAATACCATGTTGGGCTTAAGCTTCAAAGCTGTGTTTATTCATTTATTCAAATTTAAAAAATACACCCATCTCCAAATATTTAGATGCCTTAACTATTAATTAAAATTTAGAATGACCATCCAGTGAGGCGCAGCACCCACATTAACCCAGCCATCTAATAAATCACAGCAGCAGAAGAGCTCCTTTCACCCTCCTGTCTCCCAGCAACACACCTTCTAGTTTCCTCAAAAACTCCATCCTGTAAATGGTTTACTGTAATCACATCTCTGCAAGCTACGATTTTCCCTTTTCACAAAACCTGACAGGATGGCTGATCTTATAGGGACCATGCAGCCAGACCTGCCACTGACTGTCCTTGGGACAGAGGTGTCACCAGGCTGGGGTTGGCTTTGAGATCTGGCTTGATGCTGTCTGTCTGTCCTCCCACAATGGGAATTTGCACTCCAGAGCTGCACTCCACTTGCTGCTGGCCCAAAACTGTCTTAAAAGGCATCTTCCTTATTTCACTGTCCCTCCTGTGTGTAGCACCAGACCAGATTTATGGTCACATCTGATGCCCAGCTCCCTGCCAAACTGTGCTTGCCACCGACTCACTCTATTTCTTCCAACTTCGGGTCCCAAATCACCACATGGAGAGAAAAAGGATTTTGTATCTTGGAAGGTCTGAGGTTCCTTCTAATTCAGGACCAAATGCTTACGCAGAGGTGAGTATGATCTCTCTCCCCCACTGCCAAATACACCCACAAAATCACAGCTCAGAAAATTCATCTTCTGCAAATATGTATTGGGCCAGGACACCGAACAACACGCTGTGTGGGTGGATGTAAATAAAATCCATTTACCATTGCAATCTAGCCATCCCTTGGCAGCCATGGCAACTGAATAACAGTACTCAGATTCTGTCGTCAGTGATACAGCAAAGAAGTTTATATGATATATTGCAGGATAGGTTTACACCAAGTTTCACACAAGTAAGTCAAAAGGTAATATGTTGTTTGCCTAGAGCTACAGTAGGAACCAGGTGTGTGTGGGAGGAGACATCTGGATATGACCAGATTATATTTTGTATTTTAATCCCTTTACTATCTTGTAAATAGTTTGGGTGTAAACATCTCTCTTTGAAATTGCTTCTCAGTGAGATTCAGTTCATTGGGCAGGATTCTGTGAGTCTATACACAGTCTCCAAGGCTGCTTTGAAGACATGAAAATATTTTTCAACCACCATGTGACCTCATGAAATACTAATATCAGATATACTTCACATGCATTTCTTGGTCCCTGAGGGAATGATTACAGAGAGGAAGAAACATTTGTCTAGGGATGGGAAATTCTTAGGAATAAGCAGCATGTCGTGCAGAAGTCTGTTCTGAACAAGGCAGCAACCTAATCCCAACCTCCACCCAGATACCCTCTGAGGCCAGCTTTTAAAGAGAGTGCAGTCTTAGCTATTAGGTAAAGACTGGTAAGAAGATAATATTAAAAGAAAATAAAAATCTTTCTTTCTTTTTCCCTAGATTTTATTCTGTTGCCCAAAGTATAATGTGTTGCACAGAATAGACAAATTTCGACAAACATTCTCTCTTGCTGACTATAATAGGCATATATAAAAGTGAATATAAACCAGAAACATTAATAGAATCTCAAGTTGAAATTTTTTCAAGCATGGCATAACGCTTTTGCAATTTAGTTTTATTACTTCATTACAACGTGGTTTTTGGTAGAGTCCAGTTAACCATAACTGTAACTATTAGATATATAGAACTCATTAATGTAGCAGTTGAGTGGCATTGTGCTATAGATTTCAGTAAAGTGGCCACAGTATGCTAATGTGTATGCTTACCTGTAGTAGTGTGGCCCAAGAAAGCTTCTCTCAGCCAAACTGTGTAGGACTTGGTGCTGTAGGGTGGTGTTGTGTTTTAACCCCAGCGGACAGTTAAGTGTCATGCAGGCACTCGCTCACCCCTGCCTCCTGGCGGGATGGGAACAAGGATCAGTAAAAACTGTGGGTTGAGAGAAGAAGAGTTTAATAATTTAAATAAAACAATAATAATCATTAATTATCATAAACCCCAACTATTGTAACAAAAAGGCAGAAAACAAAAAGGGAAACAAACCCCAAGAATCACAGGTGGTGCACAATACAACTGTTCACCAATGCCCAGCCTGTCCCTGAGCAGTGATAGATGGCTTCTGGCCAACTCCCCCCCTTTTAGCTACTGAGTGTGATGTTGTATGATATGGAATACCCCTTTGGCTAGGTTGGGTCAGGTGTCTTGTCTCTGCTGCCTCCCAACTTCTTGTGCCCCTCCTCACTGGCAAAGCATGAGAGGCTGAAGTCCTTGATCAGAGTAAGCATTACTGAGCAACAACGAAAACATTGGTGTGTTATCAGCATTATTCTCAGTCGAAAGCCCCCAAAACACAGCACTGCACCAGCTGATAGGAAGAAAATTAACTCTATCCCAGCCAAAGCCAGGATAGGTAGAAACATGGCTTAGTCCCTTCTGATACATCAGCCATAAAATAGAAAACATCATGTATCTGATGAGATTAGATAGTACAGGGCTTCCCAGCTGTGTAAAAGAGAAGTTCCCTAGACACTCAGGAGCATCCCTTTAATTTTCTTCATAGTCCCTTGGTCTCAAGTTTAAAGTCTCGAGTGTAGCCCTCAGGTCATAAGGATGAGATGCAAAGTGATCATTAGGGAAGACGCTGTTTGAAGAAACTCAAATATAACACCTGAGCCCACATACAAAACTAGAACAAGCTTTCAGCTCTCCATAGCATGGCAGAGCACTTCACAAACACCTCTCACGAATCCATGCTGCTAGTTTCCAGAACAATTCAGTAAATATCTCATGGATAAAATGTCTTCTCAGAGCTGATGGCAAAGGTAAGCCTGTTGATTTGATTCATAAGACCTTACTCCCTCCTCTGTCACAGTAATTTACACCCCTCTGGCACCAGTATTATAGTAATAAACCAGATCCATTGTATTCATAAGAAAACCAATAATGTACATTGGAACTAAGCAATTAAATAGAACCAAATGTTTGAACAAAACAACTGTTTCCATCCAGCAGAAGCAGGAGGAAAAAATTTAATTTTATTTTAGAAATTTTTTTAAGAACATTTTAAAAACTCGTAACAGTTCGAGTAAATGTGAAGGGAGCTCTTTAGTCAGCACTCAGAAAATGAGAAAATGGATGATTTAAGATACATAACCTATAAACTTGGCCTCCTGTAAGTTATCAAAGCTAGAGGATCGGATTATAAAAGGGATAATTTAAAAGAATAAGAAAATACAGTAGAATAAAAAGAAGGGACAAAAGCTACATATATTCAATAAATTATTATTCTACTTGCTGCTGGGTAGCACATTAATATAGCAGAAAATTTATGTGTAGTTTCATGAATTTAGCAAAAATGAGAAGAGGCAATTTTGAAATCTTCAGAACAAATGGATACATCAGGGATTCGGATGTTTGATGTGGGCATCTCTTTAAAAGCAGAGGTAGTGCTGTGGTTTCCAGGATAACCTGTAGTTTCAACATCAGGTTTTACAAGCAAGTCTCAATGCAGACCTCATATCACATGCTCAGCCTGTTCTACAGAAGGTGTTAACATCAGTGATCTACCTCCTGTCTGGTAGATCACATGTCTGCACATCATCTTTGTTGATCACAGGTCTGAGACTGCACAGCATGAAGGCCTGGTACTGGCCATGCTGTAATGACAGACATGCAGGATATGGGTGTTAAAAGCCATTCAGGCCTTAAAGTTAAGAGTGACTGAGTCTTATTTAGTAACCAGTAACTGTTTATCTGTGTAGTCAATGGAGTAGAGCCCACATTCAGACTGCTTATGACAGATGCTGCCTTTGGGCATTATGTCTAGATTGCGACATCCTTACTCGCATCCACTGAGTTCTTACCTCTGCTGGTTGCAAAGGGTCTGGCAGCCTTGTCCACTACCCTATGAGTTGTTCATTGCTCTTCTGACAATGAAGGATATCTTAAGGGTATCTTAACAGGCATCATCTCAGTCTAGCTTAGGTACCATGGTATATGGTCTGAATAGGGTCTATGTCTATCTTGCTAAAACAGAAAGGGGGCACGGACACATATTCTGAACCTCAGGCTAGGTAGGATGAACAAAGTTCGCAGTGTACACAAGGTCCTCTAAAGCAGACTTGTCTTAGAGAGAGCTGGGCAAGATAAGCCAGCAAATAAGACATTCAAATGATCAAAGATACACTGCTTGATCTTGTTCCCTGATAACACAGAGCTATAGAGTCTAATCAGTTATGCAACAAAGCCCACAGGCTGATGTAACATTCCCAGTATAAAAATGGGGAAGAAAAACAGTCTCCATTCTAGAACAGTATTTTAGAATATAGCTTACAGTATTTATTAGCACTTCCGTAAATATTGAGATAGCAATCCTCATACTATGAAGATATTTTCAGTAGCACTTATATTGTGCCAGACATCTCTCAAGCACTACAGAAAATCATGTCCTTGCCTTGTAGACCTTTTTTCACTAAAAGACCAATGCCTTTTTTATCCCAGCTGCTTCCTTTTACAGGAGGATAAGCTTGCTGTACTGTGAAAGAGCTAATGAATGGATTCTTGAAACTAATTCTGTGCTAAAGGGGATGAACCACATGACTCACAGGTTTTAGTTGCTGCAATTTTGTTAAGCCCATCGGTGGCAACATCTGTTCCTTGAGTGAGTGAAGCTGCAAATGCTTTTTTCCTTTTTTTAGTTATCAGAGTTATTAAAAAAGGAGGGGTAAGGTAGAGAGATCCATGGTGTCACAGCTAAGCTATTACTGGCACTTGGATTACTTCACCTGAAGCTTGTTCAGGCTTTTACAACAGCTTCAGTGCAGATAAGCCTTTACCAGGTCACTGTGGGTATATCCGTATGTAGGGAAATGTGATAGATCCATCAGCACTTTTCACCTGATGAATGCTCATCCAACATGTGAGTGGTCTGTTTCCTAGCTTTGGAGAACAGGAAAATCCTCCTGTAGTTTCAGCTGTGAATCGACAAAAAAGGTACGTTGCCTTCTCAAACCATTTCCACTTCTACCTGATTTGGAGGACGGGAGAATTCATGTGAGGATGTAGGCCTTGATGCTGTCAGACTTGAAAGTAGCAATTGCACAGGCTGTCCTTTGGAGACAGCCAGATAGACCTTGTCCCAGTCCTGTCCTGGATGTCTAACACAGACAGATACACCAGTCCTCAAATGAGAAGCTGTGATGGGTTGACACTGGTTGGACGTCTGGTTTTATCATTCACCTTCCTCAACTGGCCAGGGGAGAGAAAAATATCACAAAAGGCTCATGGGTTCAGATAAAGGCAGTTTAATAAAGCAAAAGCAAAGATCATGTGTAGAAGAAAATATTTTATTCTCTACTTCCCATCAGCAGGTGATGTCCAGCCATTTTCCGGGAAGCAGAGCTTCAGTAAGTGTAGTGGTTGCTCCAGAAAACAAACATCATAAATAATAGATGTCCCCCCTTCCTCACCTTTTCGCTTAGCTTTTTGTTGCTGAGGGATATCATATGGTATGGAACATCCCTTTGGAAAGTTTGCCATCAGCTGTACTGGCTATGTGCCCTCTCAAGATCTTACCACTCCTGGCCTGCTGGTGAGGGGGAAGTGGTCGAGAGATAGCCTTGATACTGTGCGAGCCATGCTCAGCTGTAGCCAAAACACTGATTATCAACAACTTTCTAGCTGTCAATGGAAAGCACAGCACTACAAGGTCTGCTATGAGGAAAAACAACTCAGTCTCGACCATACCCAATACAGTGGCAGATGGTGAACTTCTTTCTTATAACAGAATAAAAATGTTGATACAAACAATTCCAGTGGGACTACTCAAAAGATAGTTCACCTGTGTGAGAAGGAAATTCCTAATTCAGCTGCATACTGAAACCAAACAGGTAATCAGACGACTTTCACCAAGACATTTCAGCCCTCTCTACCCATGAACATTTGGATTCATCCAGGCCTCCTTAGAGCAGGCAGGATGTTAGTCTACACATAATCCCACTGGAATCAATGGAGTATAAGGTGTTGTTCCTGGGAACCATAATTTAAGCCCATGTCCATTGAGTGATGCTGTATGGATATCAGTGATAACATTAAGCACCAAAGGAAGGTCCATCAGCCTGTTCTTATCTCTTTACAGTAACTGCAGGAACCATACTGAAAGAAAGGGGCACTAGAAGCAGGAAGGCTTTTCTGTCAGAGGTATGGGAGAAGAGGCACATAGAAATAATAGAAACAAAAAAATCATCCACTTTGCTGAAGTCTAATCACAGAGTCTGGTGGTGTGTCAACACCAGGGGGAGAATAGATGAGCTGGTATTGGAGGCAAGGCTATAAGAGGCAGGGCTCCAGCAGATATGCAAAATTATTCTGTGCTTAGTCAGGCAGCCCCAGGGTGGCTTTTGTCACTCATACAGTGTCTGGCTCCCAGATCAGGAGGCACATGTTGGGTTTCATTATGTCTGCCATCTCCTGCCACCTCCCCGTCTATCACCCATACTCCTGAGGCTCAATTTCTATTCTTTGTCCCTTTGAAATCCATCCAGGATCAATCCACACTCTCTCTTCAGTGCCATGAAGGTGTCAGAAACTGATCCAGGTGGAGGATATTCAGAGTAAAGCTGACAGAATGGACTCTAAACCTTGTTTACCCTTTCCACACCCATGTTGAAGCAGTACCACACAGTAAGGAGATTAGACACATTCCACCTGATACTGGCTGTAATGAGAAACAAGAAGTAATGAGATGATTTATTATCCCCTGTCCCTCCTGAATACCTCAATACATGCTGGCTCTGTCCTATACTCCTCAGCAATTGATTTCAGACGGACAGAACTCTATTCACTCTTTTGCTGCGGCAAAATATACTGCCTGTTCCCCAACACAAACAAATGAGGAGACCAGGCAAGTCGCCAGGTTCTCAGAACTTTCCCTCATAAAAGCAATATATGTGCTTATTGTTCTTCTAGATTACAAAAATTGGAAAGGAGAAGAGAGAACAGTAAATTGCACAATTTATTTTATGGAATGGAAAATACAGCAGCAGACCACTACTGCAGTGAAGTCCGTTTAGCCATGAACATGTCAGGGCTTGATGGAGAGCACCACAGGCACGCAGATGAGTCAAGATTCCCCAAGAGGAGTTCAGCACAGTTTACCAAATTTGATGGAGAATGAAGAACTATGGAACTGCTCCAGTGGCTGAATATCCCCCAGCTTCTAATAGGCCACCCCTTAACTGCTATCAGTCTTCTGCACTTCTGGGTGCCCCAAAGTCTCAGAGTCAGAGTCCTGCTGTGTCAAAAATTGTACAAATAGAAATGAATAAACAGTCCTTGTCCTGGAGACATTATAAGGCTATCTTTAGAGTTTTCCTATTCTTTAAACATGTGTCTGAGTGGACTCTGAGGAGGGGATGAGATATTTAATGTAGAATAGTGAGCTTCTAGTTCAGGATAGATTAGATTCTTAAGCTTTCATGCTAGAACACTTTTGTTCACTCTTGACCCTCTTGATTTCTTTGAGGTTCCTGGTGAAATAAAGGTGAAATGGAGCCAAGTCATGCTGCTGAAAGGTAGGCACCAATACACCCAGTGATATTACTAGTACCACTGAGCCAGGCAACAGCAGGGCATCCAGGCTGCTCTGGCTGAACAGGCATCTCTCCAACAGAGTGGTGTTGATACAGTCATGGTATAGTGAAAAATTTAATTAATGTTTATTCAGTCTCATGCTGTATGAGACAACAGAAGTAGGGTAAGCAGCTCAGATTAACTCCAGTCCACAGCTGCCAGGGTCCAGCTTCATAGAATAGTTTGGGTTGGAAGGGACTTCTTATATCACTGATGGAAAAAAAGTCACAATCACCCAGTTAGGCAACTCTGTCACTTAACAGCCTGGTCCAGGGGATGCTTGAAGTCACAATAAAATGCCTTCTGTTTTCACTGTCTTTGTAAACACTGCTGAGTCTGATAACACTGAAAGTGATCCACAGTACCTTGCTTAAATGAGGTAGCACTAGCATTATATCAGATTATAATGACTGCACTGACAGGCCCAGTGGCCTTCTTCATCAGAAATAAAAGCTTTATACTCTGAACCTGGGAATCCAGACAGTAACCAATAAAGTTACAGTGACACGAAGCAGAAGCAATATGCTTGAATTTCAAAATAACTCCAGGAAAAAAAAGTCCTTGTCTTAATACAGAGAATTATTCTTCTGGGTGACAAACACCTTAAAAATGGAGCTGGCATCCTGTTTGCAGCACTTACAGTGTTTGTCTCATGCTGTTTTGAATCATGCAAAAGCAGTATTTAAATAAAAGCTAGCTCAGGATACAACTGTTAATACTGCTGGCAATTCTTCTGTAGTCTCTCAGGGCTCTGTTCTTTCCTTGGAAACTGTCTCAGGACTGTCTGTGGCCAACAGCTCACAGTTGCTTTTTATTCTGCAGCAGGAAGATCAAATGGAAACTGCACCCCCCCATGTATTTTCTTCCAGAATCCTGCCACCCAGTTCATCTGTGTTTGTGGTCTACTTTGGCAGACTGGCTATAAGACACACCTGCAATGCACCACAAAGTATTGGGAGGACAGTTTGCAGCTGTCACTGAGCAGGCTTTGGTCTGACTATCCAGTCCAGCACAGCATCAGCATGCACCTCAGCTTGGTCCCAGAAGAGCTGTGGCTGCATTAGGCCGGTGCTGTGCCCAGAGTAATTAGGTCCCCCCTCAAGAAAACTAAGGAGCTTGGGCAGAATGTCAGGGCAATGCAATTATACTGCTTCTGGAGCTAATTCAGGGACTACAGCATTAAGCTGAATTGTGTAGCCTAGGTATTTCAAGTTACTCCATTTTGAATTATCTTTGATAAGAACTCACAAAGGAGAGATTTAACACTGCAACTCTAGGTACTCATACATCTCTCCTTCCTACTTCTGTTAGCAGTGCCTCCTGTGGTGTTTTCCCTTCCAGTCCCAAAACCCTGGAATATGTGGTGTAGCCATATGAGCATTAGCCCCGGTCCATGCTCCAGCCTCTATCAGGGTCACAGTCCAACATGGCTCTCTGTCAGAAAGGCATCTGGCACAGCTTTCCATTCAACCTTGGAAAATAACTTACTCCAGCAGTTTTCAGGTTTGCAGAATGGGGAAGCACAATACAAAGTAATGAAAACTAATGGTGCCAAGCACAAAAGAATCAGGTTAGGTTAATAATATTGGAAGGTCATTATTATTTTTTTTCTGGCTTTTCAGAGGTTTGTGGTTTATTTTGGGGGGGGGGGGTGGGGGTTAAAGCAGCCAGGGTATTTTACTATGATAAGCACAGCATAAATGCTCAGCCAGTCAGACACTGTACCTTCACCTTATGACATGTGACTGAAACTGCAAACACCTCAGATCAATCTCAGAGATATTAAATTAGAGCAGAATCTCTCTCTGTCTCCCATACAAAGTGAGTTGAGCCAAATCTGAGATAATGCCCATATCAAGAGACATTACAAACAATATTCTACTAGATGAAGATTTATTTTTAGTTTTTCCACAGGATATTTCTGGTTTTATGAACAATGGGAAAGAAGAGAAATTTTCAGCATTAGAAATGCATTGAATCTGTACATGCATTATGTAGCAGCTAGAGGTTCTGTCTTTAAGACAGGACCAAATAACGTTTCTTGCATAATGTAACAATATGATAACTAAAAAGAAGGTGTGGGATGAAATGGGTAGCAGAGAATATTACAGAATCACAATAACAAGGACATTTGAAAATGAGGCCAAGTAAGTAAGTAACCCAAGGAAATAAAAGTAGATATGATGAACAGAAAGGAAATATTCATTATGGTGGGTCACCAAAGAATAAATTACATTCCTAAACTAAATTGGGACATGCACACAGTTTTCTATCTCTGCATCTGTGAAGAAGCTTCTTTTCCCACTGCCTATACTGTTAATGCAGTTCTTAAGGGGATGAAATGTATCTTGCATCCTAAGCACTGGGCTGAGCATCACTGTGTCATCATCATCACCACTAAACTGATTTAAGCATCTCAGATGGTTTAGTGATCATTTTTTTTTTGGCTATGGCTCCAGTCATAATTAGAACAGAGACAAGTAATAGGCTAACACGCTGTCCTGAGATCACCCAAAGTGTTTATTGCTAAAAGCTCTCTGGCATATTTTTATCTTTTTGTTCTACTATTTTCCCAGAGAGTTTCTGGACATAAATGGGGAATAACCTGGGTGAGGGACAGTTTGAATGTGCACACTCTTTTCTGATGAGTGAGGGGAAGGCTTGGCGTGTGGAGATGAGATGAATTGTGATGTGCCACTTGGCTTCAGGGCCAGAGTGTGATCCTCAGTCTGTTTTATTTGGTAGTGCATAATGAAGCCTTTGAGAATCATGGAGGTCAAATAAGGTACCAGAAGACAGGAAAAATGGCTAGCATAGTTAATAGTCTTAAATACGGAAATGATCAGTTGACATCAGTTCCTAGAAAAAATCTAGAACAAATAATTGACTAAATTATATGTAAGTATCTGAAGGATAACAAGAAGATAAATAATAGCCCACTGGAATTTATCAAACCCAGACTGCATTAAACACGTCTAACTTCTGTCTATGACAAGATTTTAGAGATAGGGCAGTTAATTTCATATATTTTGATCTCAACACTGTCTCATATGACATTCTTATTAAAAATCCACATGTTTATAGCCTTGGTGGAACTTCTACAGTGTGGGACAAAACTGACCAGATAGTCCTATGCTAGGAACATATTCTTTAGTTCACTGTTAAGATAGAAGGAGTTACTGAGTGGTGAGCCTGAGGGATCTTACTTGGATGTCACTCTATTTGGTATTTTTATTAATGACTTGGATGATGGAAGAGAAAATATTAAATATTAAATTTACAGATGGCCTGAAGACAGCAAATATATTGGAGGACAGATCTAGAATGTAAGGAGAGCCTGAGAAATGAAATGTTGAGTAAAGTTCAAAGTAGACAAGTACAAGACATGACACTAAGGCAAAAATGAGCAATGATACATATGTGGTATACAGTACAACCAGTAAGGCATTCTTCTTCAAGATAGATTCTGAAGGTTGTGGGGTACTTCTCTGTGCTGCAAAGGTATGTAAGCAGGGCTGTGAAATGGAAGTGAAAGGGAAAGATCTGAAGACCCTGCTCTCTTGGATTCACTTTTAGAGGGTTTACTTCAGTCTAGCTCTAGTCTGGTCTTGTGGACTGACTGTTCATTAGCAGAAAATCATCAGTAAGTGCACTCTTGAGGAGCAGCTTTTGGTTTAGTTTCATCCCAAAGGAAAGCAGGTCATGCACGTCAAGACTGTTCTTTAATGCAAAATCAGATGTTACATGGGAATAGAGTAAACCACTTAAAAATACTCCTGTAACAACTGAAATGTTAATGTACAAGCATACCATCAGGTATCATAAGATGAAATCAGCATAAGTTTTCCATTGCAAAAAGGGCAGACATCAGGTCAGGTTTTACATGCAGAACAGGTTGCGAGACATACTGTTTTGTTCCACTTTTTGTAAGAACTTAGCTGCAGTGCTCTGTTTAGTTTCTAATACCATAAAGTCAAGCCAGAGTCAGTCTGTAAAAAATATGATCTATTGGGAAAGATTAAAGGACTTGGGATTGTTTAACTTAAAGACTGATTAGGGAGATGATGACAGACCACGAACACTTTTAGAGAGAAAAGAATAATCTGTTTCCTTTTCCCATAATGGATAGCACAAACAAGAACATAGGAAAAGTCTCCTGAATCTATGCATAGAGAAGCACTGGCATAGATTTCCTAGGAATATATAGCAGTCTTTATTCATGAGGATCAGTACCAGTTAGACAAACAGATGATATTAATGATTCTTCATTAAGCTAGATGGATGGACTAGACAGACAGATTCTGAAGGTCCCTTCTAATCCAGTTTCTTCATGACTCTGTGCTCACTCCTCCCAACTCAGTGGGACTATATAATTTTTTTTCAAAGGTCCTTGTTTCAAACAGTGGAGAGCAGAATGTTTTTTGTCACAGAACAGCCTAGGATGTTTTCCTAGGTCTGAAGCTGCTAAGGTAGGAAGGTCCTAGGAACCCACCTTGCATATCTGACTCCTATGGAGGTCCCACTCCTCTTGCCACTGAACTACTGAAGGGAAAAAGTGTCTTCCTCCTCTTCAGACCATGGTTTCATATAAATGTGGTTATGTATAGCTCGGAGAGATCATGGCGGTGTAGATCACGTGCAGAAATAGAGTTTTAGGTGACGTATAAAATGTATTGCCTTTTTATTTGAGGAAGCATTGAGAAGATTGTGGTGAAGACTGACCACAGCCGGTATATATTGCCCTTACTGTCAGGTGGCTTCAAAAGAAGAACATAAGGTCACCAGAGACTAAAAATAGGAGAGGTAACTGAAATTACAAGTTACAGTGGTATATCAGCAGAGCAAATAAAACAAGCACCTGACCTCTGTGATCTATAGGCAGAACAGGGTATTATGTAGACTCAGTTAGTAGTAAGTTGCTGTTAATCACATAATCGTATGTACAAACCTAGTGTATATGCAAACTTCAAGGGGGAAAAGTGGCTCACCATTAGTCTGCATGATTTTACCTTTCTCTCTTGTATGGTAGAAAAGGCACTGAAAGGATGCCTTTTCTGAAGGAGCACAAAGTCCACTGTAACAGGATGTGGGGCTGAGCAGATGCTCAGAAGCTCAGAGCACTTTGCTTCTTGCCAGGATGAAGGCCATCCTTCACACATCAGAGGCAGTTGCTCTTCAGGAACAACATGACATTTAGCACCAAGTCAAGGGAAACACAATGCCCTAGCACTGCTGAATTGCTGTGTTGATGACCAAATGTGCAGTGACATTTTAAAAATGAGCACTGGTTTCTTAGTGCTCTACAAACCACATACCTGATCCTTTAAAGCCTCCATGCATGGAATTCACACTGACTTGTGTATATGCAGGACTAGCCAGGTCGAGCCTTGAATATTAAATAATCACTTGTCATTCCTGATGTCACTGCTTAGAACTGGCATCCTATTTTGTTTAGGCGGAAAGTGTTCAAAACGTTTTCATACTCTTGGCTTAACTGAACTGAGAAGACTAATATTTATAGAGCAATTATCCTAGGAGGGAAACCTACACTCTTTTTCATCCCTCACAAAAAGCCACTGAATCTGAAATGAGTGTGACATATAGGCAATATCTACCAACAAAGCAATCACTGAAACAAACAGTCAATGTTAAAAAGAGTATGAGGCCATCCCAGAACAGCCTGCACCTTATTAGGCAGTCTAGACAGTCTGGCTGCAATAACATGAAGAATTTGGCTTTCCCAAGCTATAACATATTATTTTTAGCAGCTAAATGTTCCATAAGCAAGGAAAGCATGCAGCCAAGTTTTATTTTGTCAGTGATATTAATTTTTTATATACAGCAGAATAAATTGCAAATGTGTAATCATTAGAAGAAATGGCTTTAAGGTAAAAGATGGTAGATTTAGAGTAGATATTAGAAAAAATTTCCCTGTGAGCGTGATGAGGCATTGGCACAGGTTGCCCAGAAGAGCTGTGGCTTTTTCATCCCTGAAAGTGTTCAAGGCCAGGCTGGATGGGCCTTGGAGCAACCTGGTCTAGTGGAAGATACCCCTGACCATGGCAGGGGGTTGAACCTATACAATATTTAAGGTACCATCCAACTCAAACCTTTCTGTGATTCTGTGATTAGCCAGTGAGGCCTGAATACAATGAACTACACAAGTGGAGAGAATGTGTCTTCTGGTCTCCAGGACTTTGGAGGATGACTATGTCATCTATGCATTGAAACCTGACTGAGATCAGCTCCTGCTGAAGTCAAGATCAGACTTGTCACCACAGGAAGTTATCTCTAGAAACTGTTGTGGTCTGCAGTTCATTTACTCTCCAGGGAAAATATATAAAGGGCCTGTATCTGTAGCATGATTCTTCTACATACGATGTATGAGGAGCAGCGAATTCCTCCATTTTATGAGAACAGACCATGTCCCTTACGTATCTGTAAGGCAGCCATGGTGGTACTCCATTAGGCAAAGTTTTGTTTCTCTAAACCAGCATGAATAAAAGTGGAAATGCAGGGAGAAGAAGGAATGCTGATTTCTAGAAAACTGGGGAACTGCAAATGTAATTGACTGAAAGGTAATACATTTTTATGTAATGGGTGATACGCCTATTAAATTGACCATAATTTTTTAATTAAGGAAGCTTAACACATGTGTAAACAGAGTCCATAGGGTAAATTCTTCTTAATTGCAAACTTGATAGCTAAAAGATCAACAGTCCGTGAGTAGAAACACTGAAGGACTAGCCATCATTACATGAAGGGTAGATAGCCTGAGGAGCTTTGCAAACTTTCTTTATGAAAGCTGTTTTCCATTTGGATGAAAATGAAGAGGAAATGTAATGAAATAAGGTTGCTATTTCACCATCCATGGGTTGGATCCAGCTCTTGCTGAAGTCAGCGATGGGTTTTTTTTTCTGTCTATAGTGGCCACCTGCTGTAGATAGTTAGCTAGATTCCACTTTCAGGTATATTTTAAGGAAGATTCTGGAAGAATGTGACTCAAGGCTTGCATTAGAGCAAGGCATTCAGGCTCACTTCCCAGCCTCCCACAAAAACAAGTTAGTTATTATTTCTAGGGTTTTAGTTCCTTCAGGTTGATAATATATCCAGTACTATGTGCTTGTATAACACATTATTACCTTAGCTTGGCTGGTGTACCTGAGCAGTGAACTCTGATAGATGGCATTAGTAATGAGAAAGATCACTAATGGAATTTGTCCTCTGTTCTGTGGAGAGCCCAAAGGTCTGCAAAGGTCTGGAAGGTACTGGTTGTCTCTTTCCTCTAGGTCAGGACTAAGACCACTGAGGAGGACAAACCTGCAATACTGCTATGCTTGGAGCACAACCCCATTACAAGCACCACATTTATTTGTGAGGTAGTAGTAATAGCAGTAGTAGTTGTAGTTGAAGTAGGAGTAGTAGTAGTATTAGTAGTAGTAATAGTAACAGTAGTAATAGTAACAGTTATAATCATACATGTGGAGGCATTAGCTGACTGGCCTTTCTCAAGGGAGTTGTTATCATTTAGTATTAGAAGAAGGAAGTCTGTAGGGAGTGCAGGATCTACTATCCTCACAACACTAGTTCTCCCTATTACTGTGCTTATTAACCTGTTTGGTTATTTCATTAATCTCTTTGACTAAAGCTACGGTTAATGTGAAGGCAGTTTTCTTGTGGTGTGCTTCTCCTGGCTGGGATCCCTCCAATTTCTGGGACATTACGTCAGCTTTTGCAGCCAGCTTTGAGAATACCTCCACCACGATATGCATAATACATTAATTACTGAGAAATTCCTAAAGAAGGAACTGCCCTTTAAAATAATCTTTTCTAGACCTAGGCAAACAGATTAAGAAACATTTAAGTCAGAGCATTTTCATCTACATGAAAGGATTCTTCTATTTTACCAACTAACAGCTGTGCTTCATGGATAAGCCCCAACAGAGGAAAACCTGTCCATAGCTGTTACAGCTACTTTAAAGGACTGTTGCCAATATCTAGCTTTGCCACTTTCTTTCAAGTGTTTTGCAACTTTAAAGTAAAGTCATTTAGTTTCTAAATATCCTCTGCACTGCAAAACATACCCTTCAAAATTTCCTCTGTGATTTTCTGTATGCAGGCAAGGTGAACAAATATAGGGGTACTCTAAACAGAAGCTTTTTAGTTTGTATGAATGTGGGTCTGACAATCAATGTAGAGCGTGCTTTTATTCAAAACACAAAGATTTTGGTTGTCTGGGTTCTTTCAGTAAACACATTTTCTTCCCTGAAAGGCAGTAAGTAGTTTCACATAGGTTCTGCTCAGGGAAGAGAACGATTGCATTGTAGACACTTAAGTTTTGTCAATAGTTTGGAAGATAGTAGCCAGCATATTTATATATGCTAATTATCACTTAATTCCTGATGTCAGCTCCCAAGAAGAGTCTTAAAAGCTTACCAACAAGGACCAGTCACAGTTTCATTTTCAAAGTTAGGTGAATAAATTGCAAATACTGGCACCACAATCAGCATTGATTATACTGGCTGGTAGCACTGATGTGAGACAAGTCCAGATCGCATCTGATCAGGGACAAAATACCGTTCAGCCTGGTAATGGGAAAAGCCATTTCAAGTCCTCTTTTGCAGGGCTATTTACAGTTGGGTTGTCTTGCAGTTGTATATCATGCCATGGGAATGGTACTGCAAACTATCCAGTACATCAGTGAAGAGCATATGTGATCTATGCAACTCTCTTTGCTCCAAGCTCTGTGCTCTCCCATTCAAGCATGCCATCACTCAGGCCCTTCTCTCTTTCTTTAGAAGGATTTTACCTATCCTGTTTCATTTTGACACATACATAGCTGAATTTTTAACCAGTCTTCATGGTAAACCCCTTAAGTATAACTTGAAGTTCTCATAGTAACATTCTACAAGCAGGGCATGTCCAAAGGACATGAAAATATAAATGCTGATTGTGCTTTAGTTGCACAATATGCTGGAAACTGTGTTGATTGAATTATCAATGGTATATTGTGCTTATTTGTGTTTGACTGCCTCATCAGTTTTCATTTGGGAACTGAACTGGAATTTGGAGGTGGATATAGTGCTAATTAGGAAGGAAACTGGCTGCAATGTGGTTGGAGATAAAAATCCTTTCTGGTGGGAATCTGGACTTGTATCATGTCCAAACTGTTAAAGAAACATTTTACTGGAAAACACATTTTTATGCAATACTGTTACTTTTATGCAATACTTTTTAGAGAAAAAGCGAATTAAACACAAGGGTGATTGGATTAATGGGGAAAAAATACCCCAACAAACCCACAAAGTAAAAAATCTAGAAAAAGATACTTTCTGGCTACAATAGGCTCTCGAGAATAAACCTTTTATTGGTAATGCCCACTACACAGTTCCCATGTCTGTGTAAGTAGTTGGGCAGTTCTCATCATCATTGGCACTTTACATTATTCAGTTGGCCACTCTGTCAGGAACATAAGATCATTATAAAACATTCACAAAGCCATGCATAGCTACATCTTCTGCCCTATAGCTCATAAGTATTATTGAAACACATGCTACATACAGCACTATATAATGGCCTGCAGTTTTTAAAAGCTAGGTAAGAGTTTGGCAGGGAGTTCTAATTTCGGGCATTGATCAATCTCAGACACCAAAAGAGAGCTTCTTCAAGCTTTGAAGGAGTTCAATTTCCTTCCCAATTGCAGAGCAGAGCTTCCTGCAATTGAACTGTCCCTGTGTGGGGTTTCTCACTCTGTGAGTCCTAAGTGTAAATCAAGGCAACAGGATGACAGCAGCAAGGCAGAAAAGAGAAAAGAAAAAGTAAAATTTGAAGGGTATACTTTGGTTGGAGTCAGATGTAAAGCAATGAAAAGCACCACAGGAAAGGAAGCAGGAGAATCAGTGTGGAATGTTATTTGGGAGACGAAAAGGCAGGCTAAAGCGAAGAATGAAATTCGTTAGAGGGCTCATAAGACGCAGGGAGGAATGAATGTAAGGAAGAAAAGCAAAAAGCGACTGAAGGGAGTGTAAAGACTGAATGAAAACTGGAGAGAAGAACTCCTGCAATCAATAGAAGAGTTGAAAGCTGACAGCAATCCAAGAATTTAATTTCAAGGAGCGAAAGACTGGAGCCAGGCTCACTGTCAACATGAAAACTGAAGTCTGGTCTCCTAAGGAAGAGAGGACTTGAAATGGAGAAAAAAAAAAATCAGGAAAAAGGAAGGAAGCTGAACGTGATAGCAAATAGAAAAAAGTAGCTGGATTTCTAAAGAGAAGAAAGATAGAAGGAGAATAGGGATTGACCTGACAGGAGAAGGCAACAAGAATGTGAGTCTGACACCTCTGCAGGGCCTCTGGGAGTCAGATGACAGGTGCCTTGATCCAGGTCACAGCAAGACCTAGAAATGCAAGAAGCAAGCAAGGAAGAAGGTGTAAAAAAAACCTTCATGGGAAAGCTGACAAAAGGCAGAGAAGGGTTAGCGGCAGTCCTACCACCCATGTGGTACCAGAAAACTGCAAGAAAGAGACTGGTGTTCAGCAAAGGAGCCAATTTGGGATATGCCATTGTGGTTTGATGCCTAGAGTCCAATTGCTTTGTGGGGAGTGCTGTGGAAAGGACAGTTCTGTATTTCTTAAACCGAACTGTATACTCCTAAGACTACCGTGGGCCTAAAAAACTGTGGCTGCAGCTTGTGCCTGGTGGCTTGAGGAGAAAGGGCTGTCTTAAGTGAGAATTTTAACCTTTTATATTAAACTATAATCTATTTCTTTGCATGAAACAGCCAGTAAACTTGAGAGGACAAGCAATCAGAAGGAGCAACAATTTCGCTGTCGTAGTGGAAGACATTGGGCTTTCCTGAAAGTTCAGCGTTGCAACTCTCCTGTAAGACATTCATAAAGAGGAGCTGTCTCTTACCTGGATGTGCTTGGTTGGAGAGATTGCTCTTAGTCACAACATTAAAATTAGATGTCAGAAAACTCAAGGTCAAGCTTTAGTTTTTATCAGAGCTTTAAATTTTTAAAAACTTTAAGGATTTATTTAGAAATGGTCCATGGCTGGAAAGCTTGTGGGAACGTTTAGCAGATCTGCAAAGCAGCTCTACTTACTTAGACAGAAGACCTCTTCTGCACCAGAGCAATTTCAGCCCATGAAATGCTCAAAGATGCAGTGCCACCTTTTGGACAAACAGATGTCACGTTAGGTCAGGCATGAAGTTAAAAGAAGGAGAAAGAAATAGCAGGTGACATTCAGGCCCTGGCCAGAATTGGTTTTCCGAGAAATGATCAGTAGCAAATGGGGAAGATAATTGGGAGCAGTACTCATGATGGCTGTCTGCTTTTTCCTTAGCAAATTTATGGCTTTATTTCCTAATTTATTTGAAAAGCTTTTTAAGGTCAGTGAGGTCTACAACTGTAAAAAAAACAAACTGAAAGCAAAAAAGAAAGAAGAGAAAAAATGTGACATGATTATATAGAACTGAAGTATGGGTGTTAACGCACAGTGCTGGGCCTTGCCTGCTGGAATTTAGATAAGCGGTACTGATTTCTCCAGTGACTACAAATCTACAGTGCATGATCTTCATGATTTAGAGAGGAACATTCAAACAAATATGTATGCCATCATCTAGATCCAAGGGGACCACCTCTGTGGTCTTGAAGATTTAAAGGCTGACAGCACAGAAACTGTATGTAGTTCTTGTCTAGCAGAGGGATACTTTAAATGATATATCACTCATCTTCAGTTAACTGTAAAGTCTATGTATTACTTTGACTGGCCAAGGCATCAGCAAGCAAGAAGGAAGCTTACCAGAGAGATGAACTGATTAGTTTAGAAATCACATATCCGCTCAGTAGTATTCTCCTGCTGTGCTGTACACACTGTAGGTGATCTCCACAGATTAACTATTTCCTTGAAAACACTAAAAGAATATCATACAAATAAAGTGTCCAACACTGTAAGTATCGTGAAAAGACTAGGGTCTACATCTTTCTGCAGTGTAAAATCTCTGGTTTGTACCAAGGCCAAATCTGACAAACAGATCACAGACGATTTCCTCCATTTCTTCTCCCTGTATTGTAACAGCAGCAGCAGCAATGGCAAACCTTGCTCAGATAACCTGTTATTCTGCCAAGAAATAATATCTATCTGTAGATCTATCATTAGGGTACCCCAGCGCTTTCCTAGAAATGCTATAATAAGGACTTGCAGTCTGAAGCAGGACAATATTCTGCTATGGGCCTCTGCTACTGCTTAGAGCTGTTACCCCATCAAGGGGACAAAATTTCAGCAGCATCTCTTGAGACTTCTTTATTTTGTCACTGCTGCCACCTCTTGCAGCCTCCATCTTGTCTCCCAGGGACCAGAGCTATTGTTCAGGGATCTGGGGATCCTTCTTATTTCGTATGAAATTACTGGTATGTATCTTGGTGGTCCTGGGACACATGAGGTATTTCATCTCTCTGCCCTGTGTTCCAGCACAGGGATTTTTATTAGCACAGTGCCTGCTCTCTTTTCTTGTCACTAACTCGGCTGCTTGCAGCCATTGATCAGTTTCTTCAGAAGGGTGAACTAAAAAGCATGCACATATTGCTTCCTAGTAGGGAAGAGGTGCTTTCAACAGGGACACAAAGTTCTTGTTCCAAGCAGCATACATGTCCTAAAGCAGCTGTCCTCTCCCCAGTGTTTCACTTGTCTTTGACATAGGGTATTATAAAACCGTTTCTCCATCTCCTAGCACATTCCAGTAATGCTGTGGATTTAATGTTATTCAATCTATGGCCTTGCTGATAGCACTACCTCATTTGTTATTTTAGTTTGGCTGTTAAAACAAATGTATAATAAAGAAAATTGCATTTCAACAGAAATCCTTTCCATTCAATCCCAAATGAGATATTTTTATTTTTAGATTTGTGCATTTTTCTCATACTTTAAAAAATAAAATTTAGCTGGGTAGTCTTGAAATACCACTAGATTAATATTACCTGTGATAAATATAAATATATATATTCAAAAATTTGAAAATATTTTGATTGTTCCAGTATTAAAAAAGGAATTATTAGACTTGAATCCCTCCGCCCCCGAAAAAAGATCATTTTGATTTAATCTGTAAATATTTGTGCATTTTGCAGTGAATTAAAATATTGGCAGTCCAAAGCATTTTTTTTTAGTGAATAAATGATACATATGGAAAAATTTGTCTGACCCTCATCGCAACTCTCAATTCAGGAATGCATTAAATAAAAAAAAAAGTGTTTGCTTTCAATTAGCAATGGATCTGAGAACACAAAGAAACAAAGCAGACCTCTCACAGAAAATGCTATTAGAAGTTTATATTATACTTAAATTTAGTACAGATACCTCTACTTCACCTGTGTGCAGTGGGGGCACGTGCTAGCAATTGGCAGTTAACTGTTCATGTTTTCCATGTTCTCTACTTGCCTGTTATTGTGCCACTGCTGTACTCAGCTTTATTGCAGTTCTGTTGGCTGGTTTTTTTTAGATACATGCCATGTTGTGTGGATGCTATACAATATGACACGACATTTAAACCAGAAAAAATGCAATAGTGTGTAATTCTGCACACACAGAGCAGCTGCCGTGTCTGTGATTCTGCAAGGAGAAAAAGGATGAGTGGGGAATGTTGAGTGGAGGGCCTGACTCCAGCTATTTTCTTACACCAGCTTTACACAGGCACCATAAAATTCAGATGCAGTAGAAGGGAGAGTTAAGCCATTGTCTGTCTTGTCATAGGCAACTAAACCTGTTAACAGGCAAGGCTTCCTTTCACTTTCCCCAGATAATTGAGTTTGGTAGAATCTAAAATGCTGTAAAAGGAGGGCATGCACATTAAAAAGGTGGACCAGCAACCTACTGGGTTCAGGAAAAAAAATGCCCAAATCTCATTCACATAGCAGTTTCCAATAAATGAGATGAAGGAAATAAAGTGTTAGCCTTATTAAAAATACAGTGTAAAGTAGCTGCCATGCATAAGAATAAGGTGATGGTTTAAACCTGAGGTCAAGCTGCAATAATTTTTCCTGAGGTGCTAAGCATCTGTAAATCATCATCCAATATTCATGCCAATATGCTACAATTAAAGAGATGACTAAAGAGCAGTACACAGTATGTGAGGAAGGAAAAGCTACAGACAGCTAGAAAAGCTTTTCTGCACAACTGCAGCAATATAGTCTTCGAGTGTGTGCATCAATTTCACTTAGGACACTAATTTCAATTTTCAAGTCCACACACAGAAGTTGTCCCTTAACAGGACCGATATTGCTCAAGCCACACAAAGCTTCCCAGGATGAACACATCTGCAGTGAGCAGTTTTTGAGGTAATAGATTTTCCTCTGTACTAGAAGCTGAATCAGTATAATTGTATTTAAAATACCGCTCTGTAGTTACTCTGTAAATACAACCTCTACAGTTACACACGGAAATGTGCTTGGGTCTTCCTCAGATGTTGGTGTTACTGTACTCTTCTCTCATTGCTGCTGAGCCACAAATCAACATGCATCTTCCTGTAATCTCACATGGATGCCATAAAAAACAAATGATGCCCTCAGAGCTGGCATGAAATGAAATGACAGTGCGTGCAAAGTCCATAGACAGATGCCCCACCTCCTTTTTCCATGAAGATTTTCAGTATTTCAGTATGAACTCTATGTTCTATGTGAAAGCACTGAGTGGCCTTGCTGTAAGCAAGCGTTGATTGTTCTGAGAAATGCTTATTCTTGTTGTAGAAGGGTGGGATTTCATCCACCTTAAGGGATTTTCACCCATTTATATTATGGCTGAATCAAAGCTGTTTTGTGAATTCAAATCTAGTAGGAGATTTTCTTTGTTTACTGGTCTGGGTTTTTCAGTTGTGGGTTTTTTTGGGTGGGAGGAGTTTGTTGATTCAGCAACACAATAGATCTTGCAGATTGTGTTTGCTATGTTCTGGAGATAATAACACCCTGAAACATTATTGAAAGGTTGTTCTAAAACTCTAGGGACCAAGCTCCTCAAGCATTTTTGCCTTTCCCATAGCAGTTTATGTTGTTGCTAGGATCTGCCTGGATGAAGCAGGGGTCACACCAGTTGAGCAGAAACCACGGTTCAGTGGACACCAGAAAGTGGTGCCTAAGAACAGAGTGCCCATACTTTTAGTTGTACCATTCCTATGTTATAGTTGTCTGTTTGAAAATACTCTGCATGCAGAAGATTTGAGGCCTGTTTACACTTCGATCAGTCCTGATGCAGAAGACAGGAGAGAGCAACCATTGCAGCTGGACCAGTTTTAGCCACTGCAGAAAAAAGCAGCAGTTAGATGCTGTGCTGATGGGCTGCTTAATGCAACTGATGTGTGTCCTTCCCTCTTCCTAGAACATCTATATTAATGGTCTACTGCCAACTGTTCCTAAGAAAAGCCATGAGAGTTGCAACACATTCATGCCTGCTCAATACATCCAGCTGCGGCACTGGAGTAGCAAAAGTCAGCCCTCACTTCTGGCCTCATTTCTGGCCCAATTCTGTAGCCATTGTGTGCAGTGGACTGTGTCAGTAACTTTCTTATGCAAATGTACTTTCTAGAAGTACAGATTAGTTTATACCTTACTCATCAGCAGAAAGTTAAATACTGGATGGAGGCAGGATTTCCTCATGCAGATCTCTTTCTGACTTTGCAGTGTCTCTATAGCTTTCTTTTTTTTAGGTAAAAAATGATAAAAAATAAACATTCATGTGTTATCAGGCCGCATTTATGGTGCAAAAGAGAGTGTATTTTGGCAATACTGATGTTTTCTATTATTGGTAAGACCACAAAAGTATGCACTTGACTGAACTCCTGAGTAGCAAGTATTTTGCTTGCAGTAAACAACAGGATCATCAGAGAGGCATTCACAGGAGAGAGACCAAATCAGTGAGTGAGCAGCAGATGGGGCTTGAGATTCAGAAATGAAGAGCACGGGCGACTTCGTCTCTGAAATCTATTATTGATTAAGCCATGAACAGTCAAGACTCATTTCACTCACGTTTAGTGCAGCAGCTCTTGGCTGCCAAGCTTAGGGAGTGAGCAACCTAGCAGGAATTAGAAAAGAGTTGGATAACAGTCTATGTAGATGAAGAGCAATCGTACCACTGTTATTAATAATAATTCATGCACTGCTGAGGTCATTTCCACAGATACTAAAACCAGAGGTGAAAGAAATCTTTAGCAGTACTGGTGACAATACAACTGCACAAGTGTATGCCTGGCACAAATTCCTTGTTAGTGAGGAACTGATCCCCTGAGTATCAATCCTCCTTTCACCCCTTACCCTTGAGGCTCAATCTTTCCCATCCCTGTAGTAGCAGATGCACATCTACAGAAGTATGGGCAGCTCTGCCTTTTTCAGAGAGCGATGCTTTAATTTTCTCCTTTAGCACCTAGTTCAAAGCAACAACTCTTCTTTCCTACTGTGTTGGCCTCTTTTTCTTTTTGACACACTTGTGTGTTTGTTTGGGGCTTTTTTGGGGGGGAGGAGGGTGTCCAAGTTCTGTCTCCTTTTTATCTTCTTCTTGACCCCATCCTTCTCTTGGGTATGGCACCCAGCCTTTTATTTCTGTACAGGATTGTCTCTTTCTGCAAGCTTCTCTTTCAACAAAATCTGGAGACTTAGGGTCTTAATCCGGTGACCATGTAGCAATCACCTGTTTCTACAAGGCAAGCAATGTCTAGGCTGTTAATGGAGTTATTGCTCAGTCTTTCCTACTTCCTATTCGACTTTGTGAACAGGAAAATTTGTTTGGCCCAAGTAAGCCACTGAATACCCAAAGCCAGCACACAGAATTTGTATTCTTCTGTGTTCCTTCTTATTGAACCTGATTGGTAGGGTTCCTGCTGACTTTGAGAGATTTCCCTAAGGGCAGTTTGGTAGCATCAACAGGTTTTTGAATTACAAAATCCTATGTCATGCTAATCCTGAAAATTTGCTGTCCTCTTACTTGCAAATTGTAGCCTGAATCTGAGCTCTTCAGAGACAGCACTTCTGCTCTACTCTTTCACCTAACAATGTGTGTACAGCAGACCTTAGGATAGAGGCTGCAATATGACAACCTCTGTGCCCATTGCTCAAAAAAAAACCCCTGCTCCATCTTCTTTATTCCACCCATCCCATGTTTATCCACATGGATAATATCCTTGTCAGCCTTTTCTTCTCTGCAGTGTGAACAGTCCCATCTCTCTCAGCTTCTTATGTCAAAGATGCTGCGGTTGCTTAACCGTCTTTGTGGCCTTTCACTAGACTCTCTAGCACGTTCATGTCTCTCTTGTACTGAAGAGCCCAGGACTGGACACAGCACTCCAGGTGCTGATTACAGAGCAAAGATGACTTTCCTTGACCTGCTGGCAATGAATTTCCTCATGCAAGGACCTGTTGGCCTTCTTTGCTGTGACAGCACATTGCTGGCTTATAGTTAGTTTACTGTCCACAAAGACACTGAAGTCCTTCTCTGAAGAATACGTTTCCAGTCAGTTGGTCACCAGTGTGTACTGGTGCCTTGGGTTATTCCTCCCTTGGTGTTCCACCTTGTTGAGCTCAGTGAGATTCCTGCCAGCCTATTTCTCCAGCCTGTCAAGATCCTCTGGATGGAAGCATGAATCTCTGGTATATCAGCCACTTGACCCAGTTTTGTATAATCTGTGAGTTTGCTGAGGGTGCCTTCTCACCCATCATCCTGGTCATTAATGAAGATCTTGAACAGTACTGGCCCCTGTATTAACCCCTTGGACACACTACTACTGACTGGTCTCTGGCAGGATTTTGTGCTACCACAGCCCTCTGAGCCTTCCAACCCAGACAGTTTCCCAACCACCTCACTGTCCACTTTTGTCAGCAACATTTATTTTAAGCTCAAGTAGTAAAACCTGGAATTTCCATATGGAGGGTCCTGGCTTGAGCTGGAGATAGGGCAATTTAAGCCATTGGCTGTGCATATAGCACAGGAGAGTTGTTACAATCAACCACCTGAGTGCTTTTGATTCTGTGGTAAAGAAGACAGTAAAGACCCTTTTCACCTTCCAACAGCACTTAATCCAAACAGAGCATGACCTGATCTATCTGCAAACTGCTGTCATCATATTTTGCTCTCTATTTTGTCTCAAGGGGTGGTTACATCTTGCTTCCTGCTAGACACACCTGGCCACTTTTGATTCTGCTCCATTTCTTAAGAGGTCAGGTCTTTAGGCAAGCAGTAAGAATTGCCAGTGGTGCTCAGAGATTTACAGGTTTGTTCTATATTCTGTAGGCATCAATCCTTTGCACTTGTTCAGAAACCCCTGGGATGGCTAGCTGAGCTGTTTTGTTTTCTGTACTGGGCTCTTTTTATTTTCCCTTCTAAATTTATTGGCATCATTTTCAATTACTTTTAGAACCCTGATAGTAATTTATTTTTAATTATTTACACTATGTAGCTGTAAGTGCTAAATATTCAGGTCATTTAAGGTCTCTCTCTGAAAACGAGTGTTATGGTTATGGAAAGTCTCTCAATCTAGTTCTATTATTCTTATTAATTCTAATTAAAATAATACTTAGTACTTATCTAGCAGTTTTATGTCTGGAGCATTTTGTAAACATTTACCAATTAATTTTCACACAGTTATTGCAAGGTAGGCAGGAAATAACAGTGGAAAAATCTGCAGTTAGAGTGAAGAGATTCACTTATCTACAGTAAAGGGAGCTTGCGAGCATGTGTTGCC
This sequence comes from Neopsephotus bourkii, assembly GCF_033783945.1. Lineage (NCBI taxonomy): Eukaryota > Metazoa > Chordata > Aves > Psittaciformes > Psittacidae > Neopsephotus > Neopsephotus bourkii. The sequence continues at coordinate 556,456 of NW_026902112.1, read as the reverse complement.
CATAAGCTTATTCTCCTGGAAGTCTGTCTAGTTCCTTGCACATGTGTGTGGACCTACTCCACAGTAGCAGGAGCCATGCATCCTGACAGCGCATAAACTACTGCACACTCTGTTTCCTCTCAGCAGGGAATAGAGAGCAGAGAAGTCTACATCATCAGGCTCAGCTTAAAAAGAAGAAATTTAACCAACCTAAGGCTGGAATTTAAAGAGATAATAAGTCTTCCTGTCTAGGTTTACAACCACAAAAAGAATTGGATTCTTCAACATATGGTTAAGTACCAAGGGAAAAGGACTAAATAGACAAGATTGGATTGAAAGGAAGAGAATAGATTTAAATTTCAAATTAGGGAAGCAATGATAAATCCTTGGCCCTGTTACCAAATCTGACACTGACAGAGATTAGTCTTGGCACCATCGGTAATGAGAGAGTTGGGGTGCTTTTTAAGCTAAATTTGCTGCCAATATCCAAAAGGTTTGCCATCCATGGATGAGCACATCGTGTCAGAAGGCCAAGAGCTATTAATACAGTCACTACATAATGACTGGGGAAGACCAGAGGAGCAGCTTCTGTAAGATTAAAAGCAGTTCCAAGTAAACACCATTTCTGCAGTGTTACAGTTCTGTGGACCAGCTACAGATGAAGTCTGAGACTCCAGTGGCGAATATCAGTTATACAAAGCCATTGACTCAGACATTTGCCAAAAGAAGCCCAGGGGGCACAAGGAAATGATTAGCTCAGAAAAAAAACAAAACCAAAACCCCCAAAAAAGTAATTGTTGGCTCTGCTCCTTGAAATAGAATGATGCCAGTATGATACTTCCAGGCATAAGATGGATGCGCCAGTGATCAGGAGCACTGATGAAGAGCCATTGCCAGGTGTTCCTGAGAACAGAGTCTTTAACATGTCATGGGCTGAAGACTTCCCTGGACTTTTCCCATAAATGGGACGAGTATCTCAAAGTGCATGTTCCTGGCAAATGTCACCTTTTTGTATTCAGAGGGTGGGACCCACACAGTCAAATGGAACATGAAGCAGGGTAAAGGCAGAGAAACCACCTTTATTCAGGACTGGCTAGTTTTCAAAGATGCAATGGCAGAAGAAACTATTCTTATGTAAAAGATAGGCTGGGTATGTGCAAGCAAGGATGTTTTTTAGTACACCCAAGCAGTTATTCCTGCTGCCATGAGATAGACAGGTATTGAGACAATACAGAAGAATATGGCAAGAATTACTGGTTGCAAGAGTGCAGTAGATAGCACAATGGTTATACAGAGAACAGACAGGAAAGTCAGAAGTCAATTGCAGTGAGTATATTGCCTTCACCTACACGAAAAATTAGAAAGCCTTGTTTACTTTTACAGGACACGGCAGACAGCTGTTTTCTGTTCTTTTGAGCATACTCAGATAAGACCTATGATTAGAAAGGAGCATTTTCAAAAGTAAAACTAAAAAAAACCCACTGATAGCTAAAGCCCTGAAGAGCCCAATTCATTGCATTCTACTCTGGTGGGCAGCTGCAACGAGACCCTGCCTTGAACACAGTGTAAGTTCCTACCCCAAGGCAACAGAAAATATCATCTCAGCATGTTCTTTTTCCCTTTTCCTTTGTTCCTTGAAGAGCTGTGAATACCTGCTTCACTGCATGAGTAGTTCAGGAGTCTGACATTTACAGGCAAGAAATGCAGTTCATTTCACCAACAGAATATGTTCCATACTCACTGGGACCTCTAATAGGAAGCTTTGGTAGCCATGGCAAGGCTTAGCCTACATAAGCTTCTGGGTTAGCACCCACAGAAGCAAGTAGCTGCTGGAGCATACTATTCAAAGCACTGATTCAGTCTTTACTTCAGACATCCCCATGGTGTGCAGTGTGGATTAGAAAGTCCTCTCTGTCCAGTCCCCAGTGCTCTGCTCTGCCTTTTTTCCTTCAGTTTTGTAGTCATGCCAAGGGGGCAGCAATGCCCTGCAATAGACCCTGGTGAGGTGTACTGGCCTCCATCTTCATGGATGGTGGCTATGCCACAACCCACAGGCAATGTTTCCTACATTTGCTCTACATGGCTGTTATTAACACCCTTCCTACTCCTCATGGGTGCTGGGCCAGCACTGGTGATACTGACTCCTTCTCTCCTTCACTTCAGCACACCCACTGCCAACCTGTAAAAGGAAATTACCTGATTTGTTTAATGTAAGTATTGTATATATTTATATATGTATATATGCTTTCCTGGAAAAAAAAAAAAAGAGAAGCTATTTTTTCAGATTAATAGTGCTTTAGATTTTTTTTTTGAAATTCGGGGGGGAAAAAAAAGTACTCCCCTGTTCCTATCAGCAGGTTTTGCTCTTCAGCAGTCATCAGGAATTCTGCTGATCCCATCAGGCAGGAGCTATCAGAACAGGTCGTGGCCAGTGCTGCCCAGTAACTGCTGATGAGCAGAGATGGAGTCCTGGCGACTGCAGGAGTCTTTGGGCTGGACCCATGCAGGAGACTAGCAATGTACCAGCAGTGCAATCAACCCATTAAGGGAGGAAAATTAATACTTAGGAAAAAATTACTGAAGTGTCTGCTAACAATACATATGAGGTCGTTTTGCCTGACTATGTAGCGCAATGCCATTTTTTCTTAATAGTATTTCTGTTCACCTTTCAAGACCCAGTGTAATGTAATTCCTTAATCATGGCAGTTTGGCGTCACATCCAACTTTATGGCTAAATGTAGCTTTCAGTGAAGTCAACCCCCTGCTGGCACTCCAGTGGCCATTTAAAGAAAATATTCCCTTTCACTACAGAAAAAGGCAAAGGTATCTGAAAAAGAGTGAAGGAGCTACTTATCAAACTTCATTTTAAATCTGTACTTTTTAATGTTATTGGGCTTCCTAAGTGACTTATTTTCTTTCTACTCTTTCTTGAAAATTGGTTGCTCTTATATAAAAAAATAAGAAAGAAGAAGAAAAAGGAAAAGGAAAATTAAGTAAAAGAAAGCAGAAGTGCTGATCAGAGAACAGTTTTGATTTCTCACAGCACAGTCATGCTGTGGTTAGGCACCTGCTCAAAGACATGCAAGGACTATGCAGGAGCATAGGGGGATCTTCCAAACCAGTTTCTGTAGGGCAAGTAGTGACAGGACAAGGGGCAATGGCTTTAAACTGAAAGAGGGTAGATTTAGATTAGATATAAGCAAGAAGTTCTTTACTGTGAAGGTAGTGATGCACTGACACAGGTTGCTCAGAGGTTGTGGCTGCCCCATCCCTGGCAGTGCTCAAGGCCAGGCTGGACAGGGCTTGGAGCAACCTGGTCTAGTGGAAGGTGTCCCTGCCCATGGCAGGGAGTTGGAACTGGATGAGCTTTAAGGTCCCTTCCAGCCCAAACCATTCTATGCTCTAAGCAGTAAGACACACTGCTGCTCATTTGGTACTGGGTGAAATGCTACCGTAGCTGGGCAGACTTAAAAAGGTTAGAGAGATAAAATCATCTGTGTACTAAAAAATAGAGTCACACAGAAGCTGTTCAGAGGAACATCGTTTGAGGTTTTGCGTTTCCTTTTAATATTGTGTTTTACTGAAATGCTAGAGTGAAATAAGCTGTGGAGGGCTAGGGCAGCTCTATGTGACGTTTCATTTCATTTCTGGATACCAAGAGAGATGAATGTGTAGGAACACCCAGCCCACACATTTCTATTGCCATTCCTCCAGAAATGAAACATCATATATAGCAACTTATTCTTTATGTCTTAATTTCCATCTGCCCAGCAGCCAATCAGAAACATAAACGGACAAAAGCAATTCTGCAATAAAACTGTATGCATATTGTATCACAGACATTTTATTCTGATTTTTTGCTCTGTCTTTGCCTAAGGATCGATGGGTAACTGGAACACAACAGGAAATATTTTGTTTACTTCTTAAAGAAAAACAGAGCAACCCAATTGATAATAAGAATTGGTATGCTCTTTTCTGTGAATGCACTCTAGCGTGGCAATTAAGTATTGAGTAAATAATAAACATCTCACGGCAAACCTCTTACAGCCCAAATAAGACAAGTGAGCTACAAAATGTTCACTTATATAATGGGGGAAAAGTGCTTCATCATCACTGAAAGCAACATGAAACAACTGATGTTACAATTCAATTCCTGGTGCTTTCTCAGCAGTCCTGTGGAATACTGGCTATCAGTTGGAAGGAATGAATTCCTTCCTTCAATTCATTCCTTCATGTGAAGAGCAACATTTTCAGGACTTCTTGAAATCTGATGCTATATGAACACAGGAAAACAGGAAATGTTCTCTGCATCCATTAAAGGGTTAATTTGTTCTTTTTTTAATCTAATGGCCTTGAGAGCTATTCTACTTTATAAAGGTAGCCAGAAAACGATTTGTTTCTGTAATAGTACAAAAGACATTGATTGTCCAGCTGGCAGAGTAGCAGTCCTTTAATTAGTCCTATCTGCAAGTTGGATGGTCCTCCATGACATTGTCTGCTGTTGTGTGAAGTATTACTGCTGCTGAAGTCACTGCTACTGATGACATCCTCTGAACCAGGTTTCACCTCTATGGACAGCTTGGTTTGGTCGATTTGTTTTGGGTTTTGTTGTTTTTTTGTGTTTTTTTTTTTCCTTCAGAAAAGCACTGGCACCAACCTCTCCGGTTGCCTTGGAAAAAGGTCTTGCTTTAGCTCTGACCAGCGTGAACCCTGAGCCTCACAACCAAGAGATTCCAGCTTCTGGGAACATAACCTTTCAGGTTTCTGGGGCTCATGCTTCCCTGTGAATGGTTTTCTTGGGCAGATCCCTGCAGCACTTAGGTTTGCAGTTTGACTGTGGTTTCTTATATGTGGACAGGGTCACAGACATGACATGCTGTCTCCTGGGAACTCTGCTTTCTAGTTTTGCTTGGGAACCTTGCTTGGGTAGTCAGTTTTCACAGCATATTTTCCTGCATGATAACTGAATGTTTCATGTGACCAGGAATGGCTTCCCTGGGTTGTTCGCTGTATCTCTAACCAGTAAGACAGACACAGAGACATAATGTGGAAATGAATTGATTTCTGTGAAGAGAGAGAATGTGACTAATTAATACTAAGCCGCCTGCTGCTACAGCCAGATTGAAACATCTCCTCTGCTCACTGCTATGTTTAGCAGAAAAATTGCTAGGTGTGAAGGTTTTCTGTCAGCAATGCAAATGCCTGGCACACAGGGGTGCCTTCTTCATAACATAATCATAGAACCACAGAACAGTTTGGGTTGGAAGGTACCTTAAAGATCATTTAGTTCCAACCCGCCTGCCATGGGTAGGGACACCTTCCACTAGACCAGGTTGCTCTAAGCCCCACCCAACCCAATCTTCAACACTTCCAGGGGTGGGGCATCCAGAACATCTATGGCAACCTGCTGCAATGTCTCACCACCCTCATAGTGATGAATTTCTTCCTAATATCTAAGTCTACCTTTTTTCAGTTTAAAGCCATTCCCCCTTTTTCTGTCACTACTTGCCCCTGTAAAACATCCCCCCAGATTCCTTGTAAGCTGTTTTAGGTACTAGAAAGCTACTAAAGGTCTCCCTGGAGCCTTCTCTTATCCAGGCTGAGCAACCTCCCTCTCAGTCTTTCTTCATAGCAGAGGTGCTCCAGCCCTCTGATCATCTTTGTGGCCCTTCTCTGGGCTTGCTCCAATAGTTCCATTTCCTTCTTATGTTGGGGGCCCCGGAGCTGAATACAGTACTCCATGCAGATGGGGTCTAATGAGAGTGGAGTAGAGAGGGAAAATCACTTCCTTAACCTGCTGGTCACACTTCTTTTGATGCAGACCAGCATATGGTTGTCTTTCTGGGCTGCAACCTTGCTCATGTTGAGTTTCTTATTAACCAACAGCCCCAAGTCTTTCTCCTCAGGGCTGTTCTTGATCCCTTCATCCTCCATCATGTATTTGTACTTGGGATTGCACCAACCCAGTTGCAGGACCTTACACTTGGCCTTGCTGAATTTCATGAGGTTCTCACTGGCCCACCTCTCAAGGTGTCAGGTCCCTCTGGATGGCAACCCTTCCCTTCAGCATGTTGACCACACCACACAGTGTCACTGTCAAACCTGCTGAGGGTGCAGTCCATTCCACTGTCCATGTTACAAAGATGTTAAAAAGCAGCAGTCCCAAAACTGACCCCTGAGGAATGCTACTCCTCACTTGTCCCAATTGGACATTGAGCTGCAACTCTTTGAATGCGACCATCCAGTTTGGCCAACTGAACAAGTGGTCCATCTATAAAATTTGTATCTCTCCAGTTTAGAAACAACGGTGTTGTTTGGGACAGTGCTAAATGCTTTGCACAAGTCCAGGTAGATGGTGTCCGTCACTCTTTCCCTGTCCACCAGTGCTGTAAGCCTGTTGTAGAAGATTACCAAATTTGTTCGGGCACAATTGGCCCTTCATGAAGACATGTTGGCTGTTGCCAGTCACCTCCTTAATGTCCATGTGTCTCAGCATAGTTTCCAGGAAGATCCGTTACATAATCTTGCCAGGCACAGAGGTGAGACTGACCAATCTGTAGTTCCATGTGTTTTCCTTTTTTTTCCTTTTTAAAAATGAGGGTTATATTTCCCCTTTTCCAGTCAGTGGGCATAATCCCATGACTTCAGATTTTGTAGACAAACTGCCCTCAAGCTAGCAGCTGAGGTGCTGCTAGCAAAGTAGGAGGTGCACATCTCACCCCATTTGCCTGGATTGTAGGAAGGAGTTTTGAAGGCAGTTTGCTTTGTTGCAAGTAACTCTTTATGAAATAGTGTTTTACCTTGATAGGTCTTGAGATGCTTGACAAAGACTGCCACAATTAACCCCGTTACCAGATGGGAAGACTGAGGCATGGAGACAGTAGCAATTACTTTTGATCATCAAGAGATCAATGGCCGAGGCTGAAAATTAATCCGGGTCATTTGCAAAATCCCTCCTAGGTGCACTATTTTCTACTATCTGCTCATGCTTGCTTCTTCAGTTCCCCTGGGAAGTCATTTGCTCTAAGAGAAAAGAAATGATGGATCTCACCTAACTAATTTTCAAAGCTAGTTATGTTGTTTACATCAGTCCTAGACCTATGAAGCTGATCTGGATGCTCATTGTGGCTACACCAGGTATATTGCATTACAGCTTTGGTTGGTTTATACTAGGATGTGCGTGATGCTTGTGCCTGTACCAGATGTATTCATAATGCCTTGATACTATTCGCATTTTCTAGTCATCATGGTCTTCAGACAAAATTGTCCCTTCTTTCTCTGCTCACTGAGAAATCAAGCTTTTAGCTCTTCTCCCAGAATCAACAAATGTCTGGGAGAATGCATTGAACAAATCACACTGATTTCTCTAGTGTTTTTGAGCACCTACCTTTTTAATGTGATTGCTATTCTGATGCATGGAAAAATTTGCTAGCTCAAGATTAGTCTCACAGTTATTGTTTGAGGTTTTTTTTTAATGCAGACTGTTTACCTATCAATCTAAAGAGTATGCTGCTTGCCTGCCACTGTAAATTACTTACTTTGTCAACCTCATTCTCCTCCTCCAGCTATTTCTGAATGGGAACGCAGAAAGACAGAAGGACCTTCACTTGCTTAAGTGGGAATATCTAGGACTGTATGGGAAGAGAGTTTGATGTCTTACGTTTCAAATAACTTGCATCTTGGATTTCCCTGCTTAAAGTCCCTTTGAAGTTCTTTTTTAATTGGATTGGACTCGGAAATTAATTATCATGATTCTCAGCAGTTAAGAGAGTGCTCTACCTCCTCTGAGCCTTCCTCAGATGTTAATGAATTAAGGACAGTTTGCATCCAATTTGGACTAGGTGACTAAACAACTCAGGAAAAAGACCATGTTCCTATATACAGTGTCTCATTTTGTCACTGTTGGAGAAAGTACCTGCTGGGGAATGGCTGACAATTAAGGGCTTGTGCAGTGAGGATGTTTCTTTTTGCAGCACGGAGTCACTAGGGTTTGCTCTGAGCAGGTTTTCTTGGCATGATGCTAGAAACATTTAAGCTCTGTCTGCTCCCTCAACGCACAGGCAGCTGCACCAAGCCACTTAGAGAAACAGCCAAAAAGCACGGACAGCATGTACCAGGGTAGATGGGCATATTAACGTGCTAAATACATTCAGCCATAATCAATGGTCCATTGCTGGTGGGTTAAACAACCTTATCCCTTGCTGAAGGATTTTATTTGACAGCAAGGTTATAGTGAAACACAGAAATCCAATCTCCCTTCTATAAAATACAGATGGAGAAAAAAATTATGTGGACTAAAATTATGACTTAATATCACATTTAGTTTGTCCTTTGCTGGGATTGGTAGGCTGTGTTTCAAAGCTTTATAATTGATATTGCTCATAACACCAGGGAAAAAGAGAAAGAGGGCATGCTATAAACTAAAAGATTGGAGCTGTAAGACAGGCATATTGTAAAGTGACAATAGGGACCAAGGTGGTTAAGGGATCACTAGATGGCAGTCAGCTCTCCACCATGAATAATCGAGGAAGGGAAAAGGTTGTGGAGACCCAAAACCAGTACGGCGTAAGGCAGCTGTAATGTCATAAAATTATTGAAATTACATCAAATTTGCTTTGCTTTGTGCCAGGACTCCCAGAGCTGGCAATGTTCTATCAAAAGTGGTCTCCTTGTGTCAATAGGTTTACTGTCAGAAGGAAAGCAGTTGGGAGGGGTCTGCACACACAACACAAGTAAGAGAAAGGAATTAATGAAAAAAAGATAAATAAGATTGTCTTACCAAATCTTTCAGCCTTGTACTGGGATGTGAAAAAGTGGTAGTTCGGACTCAAAGCCTAATGATTTTTCAGATACAGATTGCACACATTGTTATTCCTTTACTTTTACAGCACCAGTGCAGAAGTGCATGTAGTTTACAAAGGCTCAAAACACCAGAATATCTAATTGTAGAGTTTATTAATGTTGTTTATTATTTCTATTGCTGTTTATGGTTCATCGGCCTCTGCTAACCTCAGCAGAGAAGGAGGTGTATTCCTAGTTCATAAACCAATACCAGGAAATACATTAAAATACCTGAATTTGGGATCACCTCACCATTTCCCTTCTATGGTTATGTTAGAGGAAGGCACTGATTTGGAGAGCGAGGAGCATAGCTCTTTCACAATTCATATGACTGTCTTTTCCACATTAACACTGAATCAGAAACATGGCAAATATGGCTCAGATCTCCATGCATTTTCCTGGAATAATTCCTAATTTTAAGGGACACCAGAATATGTGTGTTATGTATCAGCAGAGACCATACAATTACATTGAAATAGTGCTCTCCCATCAATACTGCACACTTGTAGTTGAACTAGGACTACATTTTCCAACCTGTAGGGTCATAAATTCAAGTAGATTATAACAATGAGAACTGGGATTTTATTAGCCATAGCCTAAATTCTCCCAGCTGGCACTGCCACGTATAAGTGCTCTAATGCTGGAATTTGTTAATGTTAATCCTGACACTCTTGTTGTAACTGTTAAGATCAAATCGGCTTCCCTCAGGGAATAAGAAACACATATTTTTAGAAAGTCATCTGGCTTTGCTTAATAACTTGTTATGATGGAGAAGTTTCTGTTTTGTCTGGTCACTTGCTTCTTCAGCATTACTCCAATAGGCATCACTCTGACACGGCGATTTAAAGGCAAAAAGCCTAAAGCCTGCTAGCAGCTTGGAGCAAAAGTACACTAAGAAATGACTTTGCTGAGAACACATTGACCCTTGAAGGTATAATTTTGGAAATGGGGTAAAAATTCTTGACTTGCAATCTTTGGTGTCTCTTTCTCATTATTTTTTTTTTTTCACTTGGATATCCCTTTCTTGGCCCTGACAGTCTTCCATGTTATTTTATCCAGTTTTCTTAACATTCCATCCTTGATTCTTTTCTACACTTTACTAGAGCACTCTTCTATACTTTCTCTTTACAATACAGCTTGTTGCATTTGAACAAGTCATCACCTAAGCTTCTCAGCAGACAATGAATATGGCTCAGCCTGTCATGCTGAAATGCAGTTTTCAGACTTTGTGTCTATTGTGTTTTCTCTCTGAACTCTAACTTTTTTTTAAATGTCATTTTCTCAAAAGCACTGAGAACGGAATCAGACATAAATGACATTTTTTCCATTGCTAGAGAACGGGTAAGAACCACCTTCCTACACTTATATGTAAGAAATGTATTAGCATCCCTACAAGCAGCCATACCCCCAGGAGTTAAGAGTAAACTGCTAGGAGGTAATGGTTAGTTACTTATACAATAAGGATATTTAACAAGATATTCAAGGTCTTCTCAAAGTTATTGGTTTGTAAGACAATCACCTGGACTGTTTGGTCTCTGTTCTTTATTTCTAGAGGGATGGCTTTATATTTCATTGCATTTAAATAAATAATTAAAGAATTTTCACTGCATGTAAAAAAAAATGCTGATTCAATAAACTCAAAAGGACATGGTGAGGGACGCATATATTGCATGTGACAAAATTTGTAGCTGAGACTTGTCTAATGTTTTGAACATATTTTCAGGCAAGCTGCCTTAGGAGTTCCCAAACCAAGGAGTCCTCTGTGCACTGTAGGTAGAGAAGCCTTGCTTTTCTGCTCCCATAGGTCCAGGGAGCTCATTCATCATTATAAGAAAAAAAATTTGTTCCCAGAGTTTCTGAAATAAAATACTGTAGAAAGGGGAAATGAAAGGAAATGTTTTGGCTCTTCATTCTGACCTCTGCATGAACATCTTCTTCAAGGTCTTGAGATTTCCAAGGGAACTGAAATTTTGGGTGAGTCTATATCAGTATTTTAATTGAGGTCACCAGTGTATAATTGAAGCAAATTTTGGTTTAGCAGTCACTACACTTAGGCTCACATTTCAGAATAGTCTTGGATCATGTTCTTTCCCGATGAAGTTAGAGTATAAGAAGGACTCCTATGGTGCCTCCAGTATGCTCCAGTCAGTAATGGGCCTTCAATCTCTAGTTAGTCCACAGTGAAACCACTGAGTCTAAGGATAACGTGGGCCTGGGTTCCTCAGTAACAACAGTTTTGAAGGATTCCTGGTTTCACAAAGGCAGGTTCCCTGCAGTCTGATCTCAGCTTTGAAGATCTCAATTTAAAGATCTTTGAAACATTATGAACAAAGCAGAGGACTTGACAGGACAAGGAACATCTGGACTTCTGGATGCTACCTACTGATTTATGATAAAATTTCATCATGCTCCATTGACCCACAAACCATGATTGACACAGCCCCCTCAATTTTCAAGGATCCAAAACAGCCTGTTTTCACCATCCAGCACTGGACAACTAAAGCTGAGCTAATTCCAGGAGGCTCCTTCTGCAGCCAACGAAGAGAGATGGGCTTCCAAACATTATTTAAAGTTAAAAAAAGCGTATCTAGGGGTGTTGCTCAGTATCATTACCTTAAGATGAGCTTCACATTATTGGAGTCATGTCAAATCAGTAAATTCCTTTCATTTACCTTTTTCTCTTTCATGGTAAAGATAAGGCATTTATTACTTGTTTTCCTACCAGTATATTATCTATTTCATGCTTTACAGTTCTCACTCTTGTTTTTGCTACTGCTTTACTTGCCGGTATCAAAGCAACTCCATCCCCTTTGTATGTATGTATGTCTGTTATGGAGTGAAGAAATGAAGAGAATTCATGTCATCAAACTAGGATTTCTGGATGTCATCACAATTCACTAGAACTAGTAAGTCCTGTAGCTTGTTCTTTATTGTTCTACAATACAGTTGGTATGTGGAGTGACACACTAGTAAAAGCAGACGAGGATGTTAAAGCTTTTTCTTCTTAGAGAAAAATCCCTCTGTTTCATTGTCCCATCTTAGCGATATACTTTCCATACTGTACTTTGGTATCAGTCTGTTGTGGTTTAAACCCAGCCAGACAGCTCGTTCACTCACTCCCCCCACTTCTTGCCCTCCCCCTACTCCCGGAGGGACGGAGGGGAGAATTGAAAAGAATACAACTCCCATGGGTTGAGATAAGAACAGTTTAGTAACTAAGGTATAACACAAATCACTACTGCTACCACCAATGATAATAATGAAAAGGGAAATAACAAGTGAAAAGAAAACAACACCTCACCACCCACCGACCAATGACTCGCCCCCCTAGCCTGACCAAGCACTGATACCTCCTCCAAACCTGCAGTCCCTAGCCTTTCCGGGTAACTCAGTTACCTCCTGGGCATGACGTGCTGTGGTATGGAATACCTTTTTGGTCAGGTGTCGTGGTTTAACCCACAGCCAGACAGCTTGTTACCCACTCCCCCCCCTTTCTTGCCCTCCCCCTACTCCTGGAGGGACGGAGAGGAGAATCAGAAAGAATGCAACTCCCACGGGTTGAGATAAGAACAGTTTAGTAACTAAGGTATAACACAAATCACTACTGCTACCACCAATAATAGTAATGATAAAGGAAATAACAAGGGAAGAGAATACAACACATCATCACCAGCCGACCGATAACTCGCCCCCCCCAGCCTGACCCAGCACCGACCGATTCCTCCTCCAACCCTGCAGTCCACCCAGTCCTTCCGGCTAACTCCCAGTTACCTCCTGGGCATGACGTGCTGTGGTATGGAATACCTCTTTGGTCAGTTTGGGTCAGGTGTCCTGTCTCTGCTTCCTCCCGGCTCCCCTCCTCCCTGGCAGAGCATGAGGCCCACAAAGTCCTTGGCCAAACCAAAACATCATTGTTTTTCAGCTCTGTTCCCTGCTGAAAGTCAAAACACAGCACTGCACCAGCTACCAAGAAAGAGAAAAATGACTGCCACAGCTAAACCCAGGACATTATCCACCCCTTATTCCATACCATTCACGTCATGCTCAGATCCCACATTTTCAATATACCATTGCTCTTATCTAAGTGCACTCTCATCGTAGTCCATGGACCAGTCCCTATAAAGCTGCTGAGTCCATCCGGTCCATAATGTCAGGCGCCATCTCTTGTAACAGTCTTTCAGATCAGGAGAGGCTGTGTGCAGTGTTCAGACTTGTGAATAACCTGGGCAATAGTGTCATTGCTAAGTCCACCCCTCGATCATGAGTCCATCTCGATGTTGCATCTCTGCTCTCTTGGCCTTAAGGGTCATGGGCCCACCAGGCCAAAATAATTCACTGTCCTTCCATCTCCAATGCTTCCAAAGCACTGGAGGGGCCCAGTGGACTAGATACTTGCCCATACTGTCCCACATGCCCTGACACTCATGACTGTCCAGCCTTGGGGGAAACCTCTTGGTCCTCCCATATCGTTGTCTAACCCCAGACAAAACCCAGACCTGACTCTGTTTAACTTTTGAGATCAGACTAAATGGTGGTGGGTAAAACACACTCTGTGTGTGTGCCAACATGCTGATCCCCATTACAATCAGCAGGCAGGTCCCAAGGATACCCAAAGGCCATCCAAAACCAGAACTCTCAAGCGATGCTGCTGTACTTGTCACTGGGGCTGGTGTAGCTGCTGTGCTTGCCGGCTCTCCCACCACCAGCTTCCCTTTTCCTGAGTCCAGCTCTTCCTCCTCTGCCTTGCTGGGAAATGCTGCGGGGTCTCCTGCATCCTCCTGGGGCTCGGCGGGCAGCTGCCGGGGAATGCTCTCGGCCGTCGCTGGGCTGAGCTCGACCGCGGGGCTCGGCTCCTCCGCCGCCTTCTCCCGCTGCTCGGCAGCCGCCTCCTTCCACTCCTCGACCACCCCGACCTCCTCCACCGGCAGCTGCTCCCTGCAGGCCTCCGGTCCCACTCCCGCTAGGTCCCCGTGGCCGCTCCCCTTCAGCTTTGCAGAGCCTCAGACAGACGGAGGCGAGGGCGAGGGCCAGGACGGTGAGGAGCAGCCAGACGGCCAGGTACCAGTCCACGGCCACGTCCGTCCCGCCCTGCTACTGGAGCCCACCCGTATTACAAGTGATTGCCATAAAGTACAGTGAGACAGAAACCTTAGCCCAAGCCCCACACTTGATAAACACTAACACAGCAAATACCGGCTCTAAGTAAGTTACAACATTCTGACGGTGTGAGATCAAGAGGAACAACTCTGAGAGCCAATAAATCAGCATTGTGACGGTCAGATCTGTCATTATCTCAACCCCTCGTGCCCCACGTTGGGCACCAAAAAGAACTGTCGTGGTTTAACCCAACCAACCAGCTTGTTAACTCACTCCCCCCCCTTCTTGCCTTCCCTCTACTCTCGGAGGGACGGAGAGGAGAATAAAAAAAAGAAATGCAACTCCCACAGGTTGAGATAAGAACAGTTTAGTAACTAAGGTATAACACAAATCACTACTGCTACCACCAATAATAGTAATGATAAAGGAAATAACAGGGGAAGAGAATACAACACCCCATCACCAGGTGACCGATAACTCGCCCCCCCAGCCTGACCAAGAACCAACCAATACCTCCTCCAACCCTGCAGTCCACTGCCCTCCTGGGTCCCTCCCCAGTTACCTCCTGGGCATGACGTGCTGTGGTATGGAATATCTCTTTGGTCAGTTAGGGTCAGGTTTCCTGTCTCTGCTTCCTCCCGGCCTCCCCTCCTCTCTGGCAGAGCATGAGGCCCACAAAGTCCTTGGCCAAACCAAAACATCATTTTTATCAGCTCTGTTCCCAGCCCGAAAGTCAAAACAGAGCACTGCACCAGCTACCAAGAAGGAGAAAAATGACTGCTACTGCTAAACCCAGGACAGTCTTTGGGTCAGGTATCCTGTCTCTGCTTCCTCCCAGCTTCCCCTCCTCCCTGGCAGAGCATGAGATTCACAAAGTCCTTGGCCAAACCAAAACATCATTGTTATTATCTCTGTTCCCAGGCCAAAAGTCAAAACACAGCACTGCACTAGCTACCAAGAAGGAGAAAAATGACTGCTACCTCTGAACCCAGGACACCCAGTCCTTTTCTACCAATATAAGTGCTGGCTCTATCTCTTCCAGGTATTTCCTTCTTCCTTTATTTTTTGGGCTTTTGTCCTCCTGTAAGTCATATAGAAATCAGTAGATTTTGTAAAGCTTTCTGCAGCATTTTAAAGCTGTATCACAGCACTTGGTAAATGACTACACTTTTGCTAGTTGATGCTCTGGGTCAGTAAAACAAGATGGATAAATGCCTTCTGAAAGTGTATAGGCTTTTTGACCAACTTCTTTTTAGCACAATCATTTTTACAAGACTTCTTCCAAAGATGCGCCTTGGAATGAAGTTTTATCTTCCAGGGACATGGAAGAAAGACTTGCAATAGCTCTGAGCTGTATATCACACCTCAGTCCTGCTCATAGATCGTGCTATTAAGGGCTTGACTAGCACTTAATTTCCATCTCTGTCTAGCTGTACATGTTGTCTCCTTTCTCTTTCTTATGACTTTCCATTCTTTGCTTACTTTCAGGATTTCCTTCATAAACAGAGTAAACTTCTTCGTGATCTCCTTCTCATGCTATTATTAGGTTGAAAGTGCATTTGTTTCTTCTAAGAATTTTATTTAGACCATACAGGACATGAATCTTCTTATTTCATTATTTCAGGAGGTTTTACACCCTAATTATTGTAACTAATCAAATGAATCAAATGTTTGGGGGTTTGGGTTTTTTTTTTCTGTTTGTTTGGGGCTTTTTTGGTGGTTTTTTTTTGTTTGTTTTGGGGTTGTTTTTTTTGTAGGTTTTGGGGGTTTGTTTTCTCTTTGGGGGTTTGTTTTGTTTCGGTTTTGTGTTTTGGTTTGGTTGGTTGGGTATTCTTTAATTATTCATTATGTGTCTTCTGGTTTTCCTGGCTGGCTGTTTTACCCCAAGACAAAGACGTTTTCAGGCAGGTTTCCTTGGTCATACATCCAGTGCCTCTCTTTCACAGTTTTAAGACAGAATTCTATATTCTGCTGTGCTTTTGCATTTTTGCACAACCCTGCAAAAAAGACAGCTAAGCCTTTTTTTGTGCTGGTGATCAAATTAGGAATTAATACTTGAAGCTAATCCCTGCCCAAAGACTGGATCAGCACTTTTTGCTGTTGTTGCTGGTTTTATTCTTGGGTTTTGTTTGGGTTTTTGTTTGGGTTTTTTGTTTGTTTTGGTTTTTTTTTTTGTTTGTATGTTGTTTTTTTAAGAGCTAGCAGGAACATACGGTGCTCCCTGACTTGCTCAGTTCCCAGACATATGGATGCCTTCCAGCCACCCTGATGGCAGAAAGGGCTGGCAACAGATTTCACACCAGTGCCATAGGCACACTTGAATGCACAGCCTCTCCTGCACTATGGGGGAAGCCCTGTAGGGCATCCAGGCCTGTGCTTCTACCGAAAAGCTGTCTTGAGGTGCTCCTTCAAAGATCACAGAGCTGCATCCAAACACCTTTTGGATTAAGTGTGTGGCATATTTGTCATTGTCATCTTTTGAAGATTGTTGCCTCTTAGCTGAAAGGTTTTGGCAAGCTGTGTGCTTGGTGTTAAACTCTGACTCTGAGTAGCCAATAATGAACTGTCAGCAGAGATTAATTTATGAGTGTAATAATAGTTATACGCTTACTATTAAATATTTCCAAATGAAACTTGTGCACATATGGAACAAAGTCAGTTTTGTGACATCTCTTAACTCTGGCCCAGTTTCATTAACTTTTATTTTCCTCACCTGTTTCCACTATCATTATTGTCAGCCTGGGGCAGGCATTTTTGAAACATTCATTTTAATTACAGCACAATAAGTATACAGCCTCTTGTGATATTTATCAGCAAAATACTCAAGAAATTTTTAATATATTGAAAATAAATCCTGTTTATAGCATACTGCTTTCCCAACTGTAGAAGATTTTAACAGTTCATATATCGTGCATTTACCACCTTTTTAACATTTAAACAGAGCCTGGAATTTATACTCTTTCATGACTCACCAGTCCCTGCTGCTCAGATGTAATCATCACGTAAGAGTAGAAATACTGAGAGAACAGAACTAATGCTGCAGTGCTGACCAGGCTGGCAGAGCTGAGCAAAGTGGATTAATAAATTCCATCATGATCTATTCCTGGCAACAGACAGAAGTACCCCAGAACAGGCTGGGTCTGGTCCATACACATGCAAGGACAGGTAACAAAGAAAGTGAGACTGCTGGATACTCAGTACAGAAGCTGGTTATGAAACTTGTGGTAGACTTCTACTGTCCCCTTAACATTTGAGGAATGCAACATTTGGTGAATGAATGATTAACTGTTTGCTGGGATCTTAGAGAAATAGTTGGACAAAATATTTGTGGAACCTCTTTGAATAGGCTTTGGTACAGAGGACCATCTTTGACAGGTTCACTGTACCTTATTGAAGTAGGAAAACACTTCATAGATCCATTAGCAAAGAAAAGACTAACTTGTCACTACTGGGAGCTATCAGCACACAACACTACTGGCCTTTTTCCCTGACATGTGGAAGGGTTGAACATAACAGCCAAGTCTTCGGCTTCACAGCTCTGCGGTTAATGTGCTTTTGCAATTAAACACAGGCTGGTTCTGCCTTCATCTGTGGGCTTTAGCTGTAATGAAGATCGGGCAATGGCTTGGCACATCTCTCACCCCACTGGTTATCTCTGCTATCTGTCTCCTTTAGTGATGTGCATGGCTGCACTGCTTTGGCACCCATGGCAGATGCACAGCTGGTGTTCTTAGGAGTTGGGTGCAAGGAGGTATGGTAGCAATAGGCTGCAGCTTGCTGAAAGGATTATAAGTGCAATCTGCCATAGGGGGTGTCTGCAATTCCATCCCAGCCCACCCAGAGCCAGCTATGCAGCTCCTTCACAATGCATGAGACTCAGCTGCCCAGGGTTGCTTGTACTGAGATACGTAATTCATGTGCAATTTAAAGGACCCAGTTTCATGGAGGCTATGCTGATTTATCCCTCTTTCTGATATGACCATAAGTATTTCTTTAAAATGCTGTCAGATTCAAGCTACCTTAGATGTCTGTGTGGCCCATATTGCCTTCAGAATGAGATAGTGTATCAAGTGACAAAACGCTCAGTACTGCTATTTATGCATGGTGTTGTCCTCTTCAAACAGATGCCTGACA
This sequence comes from Neopsephotus bourkii, assembly GCF_033783945.1. Classification (NCBI taxonomy): domain Eukaryota; kingdom Metazoa; phylum Chordata; class Aves; order Psittaciformes; family Psittacidae; genus Neopsephotus; species Neopsephotus bourkii. Next base: position 538,405 of record NW_026902112.1, on the reverse strand, counting down.
AACTGCAGCAGAGTGAAGCAAGGTGGCTCAGGGATGAAGAGTGGTTTTTAGAATCATAGAATAGTTAGGGTTGGAAAGCACCTTAAGATCATCAAGTTCCAACCCCCCTGCCATGGGCAGAGACACCTCACACTAAACCATGTCACCCAAGGCTTTGTCCAACCTGGCCTTGAACACTGCCAGGGATGGAGCATTCACAACTTCCTTGGGCAGCCCGTTCCAGTGTCTCACCACCCTTACAGTAGAGAACTTCTTCCTTATATCCAATCTAAACAATAGGAACCATAAAGTCATAATGCAACATCTTCTCAAGTCCTGACCCTGCCTAGATACTTTCTAGTTGGGATGTGAATGAAAGCCAGTCAGCAGCAAAGGCATCTCTGCAGGCCATAGAAAGGGAAAAAAGAGAAAGATGACAGTTAGCCATAGTCAGAGCTCCCTCCTAGTAATCACAGTCCAGAGTTGCCAAGTAGTGCCTCTCCAACTCTAACACAATCAGGATTCACTAAGCCATTTCTCTCAACGTATTTTGTGCTCAGAGTAATTTCTTTCTGTCCCTTAAGCAATGTGGACTCGATGGAAAGCAGTTCTAGGGAGATGCCACCTTCCTGGACCACAAAACCAGCCAAAAAGCTGGTTGGTCACATACTGTCTCCAAAGTCCTTTCACTTCAGGTACAGGCTCCTCTGCTCTCTTCTGTCCCACAATAATCATGTTTCTTATACCCCAGGTGTCTCTTCACCTTCCTTTATTTCCTTTGTTTAGTTAATCCTCTCTAACAAACTCCCAAGGAATTAAATAATTAAAAAATGTCTGAGAATTTATTTGTTGTTTGCCAGCCGTTGCTCTGTTCACGTATTATATTCCTCTTTCCCCTTCCCTCTGCCTTGTCTGTTTACACAAAGGCTTTTTGTGTCAGGTACTCTCAGTGAGCAGCAGCACACAGCACTGTGTGCTCACACAATGGGCTTCTACTCTCAGTTGACCCTTCAACAACCCTTAAGCTTAGACTGTCACAAAAATCAGCATATAATTTCAGCTAATATATATCAATGAGTACCAAGGCTTCCACTTTAATCTGTGATCCCTATATTTGCTTAAAGGGCTGATTTCTGATAACTGACAGATTGAAGAGTGGAATACTGTAACCTCGTAGAAAATCTTTGTGTTTATTTGTGAAAGCAATTTTCTAAGAAGCTCCTAGGACTACATATAGAGTTGAAGCTATGGGAGTATGCTGCAAGTAAATCACTTTTCTAGGTGGTTAGGCTGTTATAGCTGGGATTCACATCACCCCAAAATTAGGAACATAGTCTGTGGTGATCATTTGTGTTCTTCTCATAGACAGCAAAAAGAGAGATCCTCAGAGATTGATTCATCTTCGGTGTCAAAGATTCCCTGCCAGATGGCTCCATAGATATGCTCTCCAGATAGTTCAGAAAGCTGAATTCTTCCCTCAGTAAACACACTCCTTAAAACAGAAAATAACCTGCTCCTGCAGGACCAAATTGTGCTCATTTCTCCTCTTCGCATGAAAACTACAAACCTAATGTGAGGTCCATTTGTACTACTGCGATATTTGGATTTCACCTACCTTTTCAGTTTATCCTGTCTCACATTAAAAGGCTGCTATGAATATTACCATTGCCTATATTAAATAAAAATAGACACAGTAAGAAAGATATCATCTATGAATCATAGACTTTGCAAAATGCGAATATGGTAGGAGTTGTTTTCAGTACTTGTTCATGAGCCCATATACCCGAGTCCATACAAGCTGCCCATTTTGTATATCCATTTTGTGATACCAGAGAGTTAAGCTGCAAGAAACCCAAGCGCTGGCTTATCCCACTTGAATCAAAAGGAGCTGTATCTTCTAAGGCAATAATTACATTGAATCTGTTTATTAAATTATTTTATCTTTATGGTTGGGTTTCTTATCAGTTTAACATATTTCAGTTCCAGTATCTTCAATTTCTTTGTGCTGGAGACAATTGGCAGGGTACAAAGAGCAAGCAATGCATTTTCACAGATTAAACAGAGAAAGCACAATGAATCACTGCTTTATTCAGTCTTTTTTGGTTGTTTTTTTTTTTGAAGGAGAGACAAGAAAGACGTTGATTTAAAGAGTAAAGCAATTGGATCTTCAAGTTTTGATCTCACATATGGAAACATAAAAGCTCAAGAGAACAGAAAATTCACCAGAATTGATCCAGTGTGACAACGAACTGCAAAACTTTTGAGAAGTCTTGCAAAATAAAAACTAAGCCCCCCAAAATTCCAGCCTATCAAATTTAATAATGTCTCCTTTTTGGGGGGGCAAATGAAGGAGAAAGTGAAAAAGACAAAAAAGGGGTTCAATTTTTTTTTGTTTGTTTTTGTGACTTTTTTGTTTGTTTGCTATTTTATTCAGGTTAAAAAGAAATTCGGCAAAAAAGATTAAATTTACATAAGAAACTTCCTCAGTTATTACAGCTCTGTAGTTGCAGTTCACTTACCTTAACCTCCAGTAAACGGTCCTTATTTGTTTAAATCTTTTTGATTTTTTAAATGGGGTTGGATCAGATACGTGAATAAGGAGAATCAGTCCAGTTTCTATGATAGAATGCCTTAGTCTCTGCTTTGCTGTGCTGGCAATTGATGACCTTCAAGATGTCCTACAACAGCACAACATCTGTTTCCCGCACTCTTCATGAAGAAGAAGGAACTAATTCAGTTGTGTAGAACAACAAAACAATTACAAATTAAGACATGAGCTTTCCAACAAGCTTTTTGTATCCTTTAGAAAAATAAATTAACAAAAAAAAAAAAGAGAGAAAATCAATAATAACAAAGTCTCCACAAAAAGAAAGCAAAACTAAAATAGCATAGGGTACTCTGCATTAAGGAGGAAATTGTAAATTCTCAAGGTGAGAAATACTTTTTTTTCTGGTTTTGTATTGAACAAATGCAATTGAACAAACCAGAACACTTTTGGCTGCAACTGAGGATGGTACTGAAGAGTAGACCTGGCTGTTTTCCTCTTGGCTGCTGGGCCAAACACTTCAAATACTTCAAAGTATTGAAGTGACAGATGATAGCTTTGCTGTCAGGAATACACCAAGATTATATTTGTTATTTTCCTGGGTTTATAACTTTGTTTTCACTTTTGAAATCCAAGACTTTACCTCTCTTTGGTGCAGTAAATATGGAGGGTGGTTACTAAAGTCTGATACGCTGTGAAGACCAGATTTTACAAAAATGAGATACTTTGCTAGTCCTGCGGTCACTATTCATGGCTTGTGAAAACAGAGCCTCTGTGAACAGTTGTAACCTAAGATTAGTTGGGTAATCACTGGCTGTCAGCAGAGGGAAGACATGAAGCTATTGAGGGGCTCCAGGGGAGGACCACAAAAATGGTCAGAGGAATGGAATGCCTTCCTATGAGAAAAGACTGAGAGACCTGGGGTTGTTCACCCAGGAGAAGAGAAGGATCTGGAGAGACATTATTGCTGCTTTTCACTTCTTTAAAGGGGTCTATGAGAAAGAGAGGGAGAGACTCTTTAGCAGGGCCTATTGTGATAGGACGAAGAGTGATGTTTTAAACTAAAAGAGGGGAGATTGAGGCTGGGTGTGAGAAAAAAAATCTTCACAATGAGGGGGGTAAAATACTAGCACAGGTTGCTCAGAGGGGTGGTGGATGTGTCATCCCTGGAGACATTCAAGGCCAGGCTGGATTTGGTTCTGGGCAACCAGATCTTGTTGAAGATGCATATGATGTGACATGGACAGTGGGATTGAGTGCGCCCTCAGCAAGTTTGCCGATGACACCAAGCTGTGTGGTTCAGTTGATACGCTGGAGGGAAGGAATGCCACCCAGAGGGACCTTGACACGCTTGTGAGGTGGGCTGATGCCAACCTCATGAAGTTTAACCATGCCAAGTGCAAGGTCCTACACCTGGGTCGGAGCAATCCCAGGCACAGCTACAGGCTGGGCAGAGAAGAGATTCAGAGCAGCCCTGCAGAGAAGGACTTGGGGGTGCTGGTCGATGAGAAAATGAACATGAGCCGGCAGTGTGAGCTCGCAGACCAGCAAGCCAACCGTATCCTGGGCTGCATCAAAAGGAGTGTGACCAGAAGGTTGAAGGAGGTGATCCTGCCCCTTTATTCTGCTCTCGTGAGACCTCACTTGGAGTATTGTGTGCAGTTGTGGTGTCCTCAACACAAAAAGGACATGGAACTGTTGGAACAAGTCCAGAGCAGGGCCACAAGGCTGATCAGGGGACTGGAGCACCTCCTGTATGAAGACAGGCTGAGAAAGTTGGGTCTGTTCAGCCCGGAGAAGAGAAGGCTGCATGGAGACCTCATAGCAGCCTTCCAGTATCTGAAGGGGGCATAAAAGGATGCTGAAGAGGGAGTCTTTGCTAGGGACAAACAATGAAAGGACAAGGGGTAATGGGTACAAATTGGAGCACAAGAGGTTCCACTTAAACCTGAGAAGAAACTTCTTCTCAGTGGGTGACACGGAACAGGCTCCCCAGGGAGGTTGTGGAATCTCCTTCTTGGAGACATTCAAACCCGCCTGGACACGTTCCTGTGTAACCTTATAGGTGTTCCTGCTCCGGCAGGGGGATTGGACTAGATGATCTTTTGAGGTCCCTTCCAATCTCTAACCTACTGTGATACTGTGTGACTGTAATGATAGGACAAGGGGTAATGGGTTCAAACTTAAACAGGGGAAGTTTAGATTGGATATAAGGAAGAAGTTCTTTACTGTAAGGATGGTGAGGCACTGAAATGGGTAGCTCAAGGAGGTTTTGAATGCTCCAACCCTGGCAGTGTTCAAGGCCAGGTTGGACGAAGCCTTGAGTGACATGGTTTAGTGTGAAGTGTCCTTGCCCATGGCAGGGGGGGGTGGAGCTAGATGATCTTAAGGTCCTTTCCAAGCCTAACTATTCTATAATTCTATGCTCCTGCCCTTTGCAGGGGGGTTGGACAGAATGACCTTTGAAGGTCCCTTCCAACCCAAACTTTTCTGTGATTCTATGATTTTGGGGACTACTGCTGCTACGTGTGTGCCTCCAGGGAAACACCCCACTCCAGGCAGATACTAAAGTATCCAAGACAAGGAGCACCAGCAAAAAACCTGCCACCCCCAGAGATAAGGTCAATAACAAGCACTGTGCCAAAGAGGAAGCAAAAGTGCAAAATGGTTCTGGCAATGAAATTGATTCTTATTCATCTGAGAAACAGAGTGGTTACTCTTACCATATTAGAATAGGAAAACATACATTTTTTTATTCTTTAAGTAATGCAGTGGGGTACTAAACGTTGACAAAGCAGAAAACTTGGACCATTGGCTCTAGACTATTGACGAATGAGGTTGTTAAACTGATGTTTTCAATGTAGGATTCTGGGTAAGTCCTTTGAGATATGGTGAATGTCCAAAAGATTGAACAGAGAAGACAGTAAACAAATTTTTCAATATTTACGAGGGATAATGTGCTGAAAATGTAACTATAGCTCTGTCAATTTAATGCTTACCCAGGGCAAAATCTCAGGAAGCCAAAATAGGATGTGCTCAATAAAGAATTAAGGATGAACAGCCTAATTAATACCAGACCTCTTGGTCTACTGAAAGACAAAACTTTAAAGACAAATCAGTTGCATTTTGGTGGGATTACTAGCCTGACAAAATGTGCTTTTGTTAAAATAGCAAAGTTAAATGAGGCCATATATCTTTCTCGTAAAAAAAAAACCACCAAAAAAAAAAACCCTATTCAAACTTCAAATTCAAGATAAGCAAATAAAAAAATTAGTAGAGGTATTAAAAAAAATAAATGGAAATGATCTTTCAAAAATAATATTTTGGGTAGGCTTTTCTCATCCAAATGTAGTTCAGGGGAGTTCATGGATGGGGAGGGAAGGCAAGCTTGTGGTTGGCATTGACTGAATGAGAGATAAAGATAGCTTCTAGAGAGAGGCTCAAGCAGCAGGAAAATCTGGGCTTTCCTTCTTTTAATTAAAGAACTAGGTGCAAAGATCAAACAGCTAGGAACAGGGAATGTAGCCTGTAAGTGAAATAAAAACTGATTTAATGTTGGTAAGAAAAAAAAACCACCCTTTTTTAATGAGAGCAGACTGGAAAGAGTTCAGATGGGATCCCTAGAATAGTTTGAAATTTAGAAAGACTTTAATGAGAGATTGGAGAAGGCCAAGTGAATTTTCTCTCATCTTCAAGTTTGCATTTCTACCCAGTTACAACAAATGCTCCCCCTCTACTAACAGTATCAGTATCTGCTGAGTGCCTGCCCATGGTCACAGGGACTGAGATGACTCCTTTAAGGCCAGGACAAGAGAAGGCATTTATTCCAGGTAACATGAGACACTTACAGGTTCCTCCTCCACAACTGAGGGAGTAAAATGAGCAGTTCAGACTTCAGATGCACTTAAGATAGCATTAAGGGTCCTGCAGAGCTATCTATAGTTGCATAGGGGAGCAAGCAGAGAGGAGGGCAATCATCAGCAGAGCTCAAGAGGGCCAAGACTGGCTGTTGCTAACAAGAAAGAAGAGTGAAGACAAAGGATCAACTCTAAAATTTAGTCAAAAAGAAATAATCTGAGGTATAAATAATTTCTTAAAAAAATATTGAAAAGTGTAGAAATATTGTAAACAAGCTGCAAAATTAAGAAAAAAAAAGAGGATGGAAAGCAATTAAAGTTAATTGGAGCACAAAAATTTTGGTTTATGTCTGCAGGATGAAGCAACAACTCTTTGGCTGTGAGCTGAGAGTGGAAAATGCAGGCTGGAGATAGAAGAAAATGAAAATAACTATGGACATTGGGAGACCATGGCAGGACAGGTGAGGTTCACAAGCATCTCTGGAGGTCATATAGTTCAATCTCCCTGCTCAGAGCAGGGTCACCTATAGCAGGTTGCTCACTACTGTCCAGTTTAGTTTTGAATATCTTCAAGGATGGGACTCAGCCAGCCTCTCTGTGCAGCCTGTGCCAGTGCCTCATAACCCTCACAGTACAAAAAAAAAAAGGGGTTGTGTGTTTAGGCAGAATTTTCTGCATTGTAACTTCTGTCCATTGCTTCTTGTCCTCTCAGTGGGCACCAAGAAGAGACTGGCTCCGTCTCCTTTACTCCCCCTCTTCCAGTATTTACCCACATGGATAAGATTCTTCTGAGTCATATTCTCCAGGCTCAACAGGCACAGCTCTCTCAGTCTGTCCTCCTACCAAAGATGATCTAGTCCCTTCATCTTCTTGCCCTGTTTCTGAACTCTCTCCAACATGTTCGCATCTCGTACTGGGGAACCCAGCACTGGATCCAGCAATTCAGATATGTTTCACCAGTGCTAAGTAGAGGGGAAGGATCACCTCTCTCCTCACCATTGGCAATGCTCTTCCCAGTGCCACCCATACCAAGATAGGAAAGGATGGGACAAGCAGGGGAGTAGGGGACATAAAAATGAGTCAGGAAAACACATCTACCTCTCAGGAGAGAGAAATGACTGCAAAAGAAGAAAGTTAAGGTGAAGCAACAAATAGCAATAGTATTTTTTCTATTCTTTCTGCGATAAGATAAGCAGTTTGTTGATGAAGGAGGAAAGAGTGCCAAGGAAAAATCCATGGATTACAGTCACCCAATTCAATTCAGCTGGTGAAGTAGAGCAATTTAACAGGACAGGGAGCATGACTGAGGGGAAAGGAGGAGGAATGCTTAACAGAGGGAACCAAAGTTATTTCTGCCAGGAGCAGGACTAGAGAAAACAAATACATGGAAGTGTAAGGGAGTGAGTGCAGTATATGAGGAAGGTGTTAGGAAAGACTACAAAGGGAATAAGAGTCATGGCATGGGCCACAATAGAAACATTCAGCTCTTGGGCTAGATAAAACCACATGCCTTCTCACTTCACATGAGTTTCTATTCTTTTGCATAAAACAGAAGGCCTTAACAGCCTAGATGATGAGAGCTAACCTAAAGAGCCCAGTAGCTAAGATATTCTCTAACACAGGAGACTGGGATTTGGATTTCTTGAACCAGAGGTGTGCAGTGAACTTAGGTGAGTACCTTAAAATATAAGTTATGTATTTGGGTCCCTTTCTAGACTTTCTAGCTAGTAATATTCTGCCTCAGTGTCTGAGTAGTGCAGCACATACCAAAAAGAAGATACACTTACACAGAATATTACCGTATCTAAGGCTTTCTGTAAATCTGATGTATTTTTAAGAATAAAAGCTGACACCAATGCAAATTGAATAAAGTTGTCCAAATATACAAATATTGAAACAAAATAAAGAGATCCAAGTACATAAAACTTTTTAATTTACCAGGTAAGTGGTTAAGAAAATTCAGTAAAAGCTACCTGAAAATTGTCAAGTTTGAACTAGGAGTCAGGCAGACATTTTTAAAAGCAGGGATAGTTAAGCCATTGGAACTTTTAGATACATAATAGAGTATACAATCTTGTAAGTAAGTCCCTACATTAATATTGCGTTTCTTCATTGGAAGGTAGTTTCTGATTTAGGCAGACTATACAATCTAAACGTAGGAATCTTGATGTCAAGTTATATTGGAATTCGGAATAGCTGATTATAATGCTTTAGTCAGTTTGTTAAAACAATTTTATCTCAGCAATGAAAAAGCAAAGGGGTTTTCTTTCATAACTTCCAGCCCCATACCACTCTCTGTTGGAAGATTTGTTTTTGAAATGGCAAGGAGATCATCAGTGCAGATTATATTGAGAAAACAACAATTTTCAAAACAATAAAAACCCCCTCCATTTACTGTTATATAGTAAGAACATCTGCTTTTATGCCACTGCATACTAGGTAATTATTTTGGTTGGTGTAAATTATAACTAGAGGAACCCATTTTATTTGAAAATCTTTCTCAGAGTTTTACTCTAACAGGTAGATAGCAAACATACTGAAATATTGTTTCCTAAGTCTTGATAGCCATGAAACCATTTTCCCAGTCTATCACCAATTCATTTCATTATAGCCCCTTTAAAGAGATGTCAAGCCTTCAAGCTTAAATTTTTGCAGGATGTGTGTGTGGGGAAGTGGTAATTCTGAGATACTGGAAGCTTTTCAACAGGGTAAGGACAGCATTTCCCAGACATCCTGCTAACATCAATTTGTAGATGCTATAACTTCTTATCATCTCTGTTGCAGGCCTTGGCTCTCAAACACACTTCCTGGGCCACTGTTCATATAGATTTGTTTGTTCTGTTCAGAAAGATAGGAAAGGAAAAATTCAGATGCTTTGCCATTAAAAAGGGCTGGAATAGTTAATGTCTAAAATAGTTTGGAGAGAGCATTTCAAATAACAGATTGAAATGCTGGATAAGTGGAAGCACTTTGAAGATTATGATCAAGCTTCATCTTTGAAGACAACTAGATGAAAGTAGACAAGCTTAATGGAAGAAGTTATTCAGGGTGACTTGCCATTACTGTTCCTGAATGTGGAAGCAGCAGATTAACAAGTTGCTGTTTTCTGGTTATTACGTGGGGTGTTGTGGTTTTTTTTATTGTTTGTTTGTTTGTTTTATTTTGTTTTTTATATAGAAACAGCAACATGATCACACTCAATTTTAACTTGTCGGTGACCATTGTGACTTCCCCCCCCGCTCAGCCTTTGTCAGCAGGGTCTAGGGTTATCGTACATCAAGTGCGGACAAGCTGCAGGTTCTCTACTTCAAAAAGGCCACCTGCAAGTCTTAGTCTCATTAGAATACAACACAAGGATCTGATTAAAGCAAAGAAATTTCCTTTAAAATATATGTGCGTGCATGTACATATATCCCACTCTGCAGATGTTTAGCCCAGCCCTGATAACTGCTGAAGGAGGCTGGGTGAGGGAGTCCTTGGAGGGAGATGTGAATTTCATTTTCAAAGCAGCAATCTGCTAGCACAGCCAAGTACCACCTGCAATACAGTGCCATTGCGTAGGTACGTAAATGTCTTCCCATAGATTTTTCCTAGTGTCAGATACTCTAAAAATGGGTAAACCACAGAGCATTACAAAGATATCCAGTATTTCCTATTAACATCAGTTAGCTAGTAGAATAAATTATTTGAGCAGTTCTTTGAGGGAAAAAGAGCTCAGGGCAACTGCAGAAAGTCCCAGAGGCAAAAGGAAACATAGCAACAATCATGGTTCAAAAGAAATTTTCCTGTGATCAATCATAAAGTTTCCATATTGCAAATGTTATGGAAAAATATTGTGTCATGCCTTCACACTGAAAAAATCTGCTCAGGAAACCTTTAACTTTGCCTAAGATATACTTGTAAATGCTGCAACTAATCTCATCTGCGTGGTTGTAACATGTTGTGTGGATCCTTCATTTCCATTAGAAATATCTTGGTCATGCATCTGACTTTTGGAAATCATTAAAATGTTGTCTCCTGCAGAAACGGAGATATAAATTAAATTCCATTAGATTAGAGGGACAAAGAAAAGTAAGAAACTAAAGCTAACCTTGGAGTAGCTTTCTCCCCTCATCTAACAGAAGTTACAAAGGTAAAACAGGCAAAGTGAAAAACTGGTATATCGTATCACAGCAGATGTGAGAGAAATCAAATAAATTTCAGTGTTATTTCAAGTTTTATTTCTTTCATGAGTTGTGTTTAAGAGCACATTTAAAAGATCCTGTCTACAATACACACATTTACTCTTGAGTATCTGCTGTTGAATACAATGGTAAAACAATATCACAAAATCTCCAAAAACACAAAACAAAAAACCCACTTCTTCTCCTATCCCAAAAGAAAACCTTCTACCTGCTTCTTTAGTTTGAGTCTCTGAGACAGTTTTGGCTGGATATAGAGCAGTAAGTAAACACAGATATTACTGCAGCTTCTGCAGCCACTAATGTTTGCTTTTTCTGAGATCCCAAAGGCTGGGATAATTACATTCTGAAAGAGGCAAAACAATTTATATAAATCCCCACACACACATTCTCTTATTAAAAATTAAACAGGACTCCCGTAATCAGCCGCGTCAAATATGCGCGAAGAATGACAGCTAGAAAGCAGTCTATGCAGATTGCTCATGAAGTGGGTGTGAAGATGAAGTCAGGGTAAGAAAAAAAATCACAGTGATAAAAGAGCACTTTCTTGGAGCTTTTACAAGGTCATTTGGTCCAGGCCAGAGAAAAGTGTGCATTTCCCAATACCCTGTAACAAGAGGGAGAAAATAGAATTAAAAATTATCTTTTGCAGCAAAACCAAAAATTAAAGTCAGCTTCTCTAGGATGAAGTCCACTGGAAAATAAAGTCTCCTTTTTCATCCAACAGGTTTTAGCTTTTAATTATGTAAAGCCTTCATGAAGGGATTTCTACTTTTTTGTAAATTTAATTCACAAAATGTCTTAATTGTCTGCAGACATACTAATAACTTTGAAAAACATATTTGTAGCAAGCTGAAATGTATTTTTGAAACAACAGTTATACAACACTTAAAAAAGTACACACATCCATAATTCTCGTACAGTTCATATGCAAATACATTATTGGTATCGTATATATTGTGAAAAAAACCCTAAGAATGCCTGATTTGAATTCCTCCAGCTGCCCACAGTTCACAAAACCTAATAGTATTGTGGGCTGAAAAAGACGGCCATTTCTTCCCCCATGGAGAACTGCCTCTATCTGTTCGTTGTCATATCTTTAATAAATTTTCATTAATTTTTAAGAACAATTTTACTCCTGATAAAACTGAAAAGACAACTCATGAGAAGCCAATAATATTATTTAGATACCATCTTCAGAATACAAACCTGCTGCAAAAATACTAAAATAACTGTTGAAGCAGAAAATCAGGAAGAAAGTCACAGAATACCTTAATCTGTGGGAGAAGGGTTGAAAACAAAGGCCTTTCTTAGGTTTGATTTTTTTTAAATTCCTCTTTATAAAATCCTAGCTCTCAAAAAAAAAAAAAAAAAGTTATGTCAAAGCCATCTCCTAAGGCAAGAATAATATGTGTCAGTGCCTGAACTTGCTTTCAAAGTCTCCAAGCCTAGAAGCAAGGGCTCTGCAAAAATCTTTATACCAGAACTGAGAATCAGGGTAAGGAATCCCTTTCAGAAAATAACAAAGGTGCAGCAAAACTTAAGAAAAGGTAATTTGAAAACAGAGGTCCTGATTTCTCTGGTTGAATAGTGATTTTCTACCATCAGCATTCACTGATACGAATAGCCTTTTTGCCAATAGGAAATAGCATGAAGAATGCGGCACACAAGAGAGTCAAACTTTCACTTAAGAAAGTCCACTGAAAGCTTGCAGAATTGCCTCCTGCTTTTCCAGCCACATTCCTCAGCTGCCCAGGTTTATCCACTCACAGTCCACAATACAGAGAACATGGCTGTATTGCAGTTTTAGCCTAAATATCAAAGCATCCCTAACATGCTTTCCATGCCACGAGCACTTCCTCTGACTTGAAATACATGTTCTGCAGTTCTGTATGAAAGAAGGTCTTTCAAAATAGGTATGTGCCATTGCATGGCCCCAAACACAGAGGTGGAAAGCATTTATTTTAAGATCCCTTCTCTTGTTACTTGAAAATTAAACTGGGTAAGCTGTCATAATAAAATGCCAAATATGAAGCTAAATTAGCACCAGCATCAGTACTAAAACCTATGAACACTAAGACAATGAACACTCTTACTTTTCTCCTCCTTTATTCCAAGTAGTTTGGGCTCCTGGATAAAGAAAAACAAATGCATTAATACAGTACAATGTACAGTACAATCAGGTATTTATGCAAGGAACTATGGTTATCCAGTGGTGTGGCGCTTTCTTGGTAGGACAAGGGGTAATGGGTTAAAACTTAAACAGGGGAAGTTTAGATTAGATATAAGGAGGAAATTCTTTCCTGTTAGGGTGGTGAGGCACTGGAATAGGTTTCCCAGGGAGGCTGTGAATGCTCCATCCCTGGCAGTATTCAAGGCCAGGTTGGACAAGGCCTTGGGTAATATGGTTTAGAGCGAGGTGTCCCTGCCGTGGCAGGGGGGTTGGTCCTTTCCAACCCTAACTATTCTATGATTCTATGATTATTTGGCACCCTTTCCTGTCTTTTGAAACTCCACTTAAAATAACAAGTAAGCCCTTCTGCAAGATTCTGGTTCTAGTAATAAATATTTCTTTGATTTGAGCTCAATATGAATAGCATGATGTATCGATTCAGGAGATAAACTTATCTTGGTTTTGCTGGTAAAAAAATCAATCTAGAAATGTTCTAAATATCTTCAGATGCCTCAATCCTTTCTTGTTCTCACAAAATTTGAAAGAGTGAAAAGTTTCCACCATTCTTCTCTGGATTCTACCAATCTCTTTTAGGATAGGATTTTCAAAAGAAAGAGTGATTGAACTCAAAGTCAAGCCAGGCAGTACATATCTGCATATGCTGTTTGAGTGCTTTGTCAGAGGGAACTCATTAAACTTAGCTATGGCATGCTTGCACCTACTCCTCTGAGGTCCCTATATTGATGCTGATACTTCTGTGAGTAGTGTATTTACTGCTATCCTTCTGCCAGGAAAGACAAGCACATTACTCTCAGTTGAAAACCCCAAACCAACAAGTTCTAGGAAAAAAAATAATAACCTTTTCAACTCAGATTGTACACAGACTAACCAGGTTAAAGCTAAGTTAGCAAACCACATTCTTTATTAAAACAAACATGACCGTTGCAGATTACACTTTGAAACTTTTTCATATAAATATTCTATTCCCAATATGCCCATGTAAAGTAAAAGATTTGTGTTGGGAAACCAGCATTTTCAGTGCCACTTTATCCATCTAAAACTTCATTAATGTCTGCATTAAAGATTGGTTGTGTATGGAAAATTGTTGTGCGCATCCTGTCCTTGTAATTTCAGGGATCTTTGAGCTATGGCTCTTTGCTGTGCAGTAGCTGACTTCATGACATGCTCCCTCTCAAAACGGTAGCAAACAGCATAAATCAAGTGCTGGCTGAGGCTCCAAGGAAACATTCTCATGGATCATGCTACAAGAACTAAACCAAGTGTAACCCACAAACCATGTTTATTTTAAATAGTTTTATCCATAAATCATGTTTCCTCAAAACAGATTTACCCAGCATCCATTGAGTTCCTATTCTGCACATGAGAAAGGAAAAGAACAGGGTTTTCTCTCACACTGCACCTGTGTATTCAGGGCACAGTTGCTTCACTCAACAGGTATCTAGAATTATGCATCCACTGAAAGAATCAGCATTCAAAAGAACATTTCTCATTCTTATGCATCACACCAGGTGTAATGGAGACATGAAAGGAGAACATGTAATATGTCATCTTGCCTACTAGATTCTGGGTTTACAATAACTCAGAGTTTCAACAAGACAACTAGTATTTCATTAGAGTAGGAAAATAAATTTGATATGTTCACCATGTGACCTCTTCTCATTAATATAATAAGCAAAAGGTTCCCTGACAGTGCTCCATTTTCACACAAAAAATAAGCAAGGGCTCTGTTATAGGCTTGCCATGCATCAGCACTGGGTCTTTACAAGTCCCTGCATTCCTGAACATGGGCAAATCTCTTGAGGGAATTAATATAAAAATGTGCAACTGTTTTAAAGTTATTATTTTGTAAAAATTGAAGTGTTTTAACATTTAAATGAAACTGATAATTTGTGCTACTAAGGTGAACAGATACTATTCCAGTCACAGGTCCCAGTTGAGCAAGGGTTAAATCTTACTGATTAAACTTTGGTGTCAAAATGACAACTGTTACTTTATTACCCTCATATCCCCTCATATCCTAAAAGGTTTATCCTTATGTTAGAGACCACGGCACTGCAAAAGACATCAAAACTTTCTTGATAGCATACAAGACTTAATGTTCCCTCAAGGGTGCAATATCTTACAGACAGAAGTGGAGATTTATTAATTTGTCTTCCCATTAAAAAAGGAAACCACACAAACCACCCAGACGGTGCCCTGGCATTTATAATCAAAAAGGGAGAAAAGATTATTTTCACAAAGATCCTTCTGGAAATGACAGCTTACAAATATTCCTAATAAAACACAAGATGTCTGGAGGGCAGATGAATTACTGAATTTCCTATCGATCAGGGGAAAATTAGGCAATGCAATTCCTCTCCTCCACCCCACCCAGACACACACAATATATTTTCCTTCCCCCCTCCTCTCCATGTCCCATTCTGTGTCCCCTAGCCCCCAGGAAAACAGAACAGAGCTGCAGCTGCTTTGGAGCTGTGCCCATGCCAATCGACCAGAGGGCTGCAGCTGAACAATGCACAGAGCGCCCAGGTCCTTCCATCACCCCTCAGAGTAGGGCACTGATTTGGAGCTTCTCCGCTGCCAGCACTGAAACATAATCACTTTTGAGACTTATACTCCCTTTCAAATTTGGCTAAGGTTGGCCAGCAGGTTGAAAACCTTATTACATGCAGACAGACAGCATGATCATACAAGCTTAATTTACTGAGGAAATCAGTCTAATACATATAATAGTGAAAAATACAGCAGGTATATTGACGACATGGTGCCATGTTTCTGTTCTGTGTGAAGCTGTTGTGACTGCAAAGAGTTCAAACAGGAAAAAAAAAGAGAAGCGGGAAAGAAAACAAATATTTCTTTTTCAGTGCCACTGCACAGACAGAGCAGGCTCAAAAATTACCTGCAGGTCTTAACTTTGGAAATATTTTTAATTTCTTTTAATCTTTGTTTATAGCCTGACCTGCTACAGTTAGCTTTCTTGTAATGTAAATGCCACTCTGCAGACTACAGGACTTGCAAGCCCGACCTGGAGTTCAGGTATTTTTGCTTAAAATCCCAAGGGAAGGGAGAAGAATCTTCGTATAATCAAAGACAGTGAGGTTGCAGCCTCTAGCCTATCTTTTGAGAGTTACTTTTCTTTCTTGCTTTTGTTACAAATACCCCTTTTTAATTCCTTTCCATGATGACATATTCTTTCATGGCTTATTCTTTCCCTGCTTTGCTTAGTCTTCAAATCTCACATCACAGCATAAAGGAAAAATGGATAATCAAGCATTACCCAACAGAAGGTAGGCTCCTTGGGAGCCATTAAGTAAACATCAGAGTAGAACATTTATCATTTCTACACACTGGGTTTTATTGCATTTATGTTGATGCAGTCCTTGACAATGTATATTTAAAAAACAAAACAAAACAAAACAAAATGCATAAATCGGCTGCATATGCCACAGAGTTGTCTTGTTAAAACTGCGCTGGGCTGACTGCACATGTTTGGTGGTACTAACACCCACTCTGTGGAAGATGACATATGGCACCTGGCTAAAGGTAAACCTCCTCCCTTTCTGCAGACAATGGCAATGGTTTTTAGTTGTGAGAGCAGGCATTCTGATGGAGATGCTAGAGTTTACATATTGGGAATCCCAGCTGTGACACACGTTTTCTTTTGAGTTTATCAGGAAACAGTTTACAAATTGGGACAAAGGACACAACATGAAATAAAAACACTAATTTCTGCCCTTGCTGCCTTTGTTAACCCTTCATCAGACTTTACCTTTTGCTGCTTACAAGGCATCACTTAGCTCCTTCCTACCCTGAAGTCTAATTCTGCTATCCACACATGTGCTATCCTTCAGAAGATGATTCAGGCCTGCTATACAGAGTGATCTCTTACATTCTTTTACTAGCCTGGATATTTGTAGTCTGGCTTCCAACAGCTCCTGGATTGCCTGGCATGTGATACAGGCTTTACCAGTAAAGCCTCTGACCCAACTGGTTCTCCAAGCAGATGCCAGCAGACCTTATAGGAGGTTGAGCTGGCAGATTCTGCCTCCTCTTAGCAAGGACAAGAGAACCTGTCCAAGATGCCTGAGCACTCTGGAATGGCCCAGGACTTCCCCAAAGCTTGTAGTGATGAAGACACTCCTTTTCCACTTCTACTATATGGAAAACTCCAGCAGCAAGAATATTTGCTTCTTAATCATGCCTTGACTTCATATGTTCTTGAACCCAAGTATTCCTGGCATTCATCTACCAATATACAGTCCTACTAATCCAATTCAAACTTTTCTGGTTTATCAGCTAAACATCTTCACACTGGAAATAGATTTTCTTAGATTCTCATCCTTTTGCTGCTCAGTCTTTGTAAATCTTTCATTTCTGCACTAGGATCCTCCCCGCAATTGAATTTCAATCTAATGGAAATTTCCATAATGCAAATACTACATAGTTTTGTTTTTAACACTGAAAAGTGCAATTCTAAATAACAGTCACAATAATGCCTCATTAGGACAGCTGAAAAAATAGCGGATTGTTTAATAGGCTACAGTCAAGATAACTTTTCTTCAAAGAATCTTTACAAATACTATGTACTTTAAATTGATGCAGTTGGGTCTTCTATGTCACAGTTTTATACAGATAAAAAATGAACAGCTTTACCTTTCATGTGACATTTTCCCCTTCAATTTCAATATCACAGTAAAATATTTACAGCATTTCCAAATATGTTTCATTTTAAAACTTTTCAAAAATCCCTTACCATTTCAGCACCCTTGTTCTGAACTTAAGGAAGTACCTTAGATGCAGTTCCTTGCAGTAAGTACCTTGCATGCAAAACATGTTAAAGTGAGCTCTGCTGCAAGAGAACCTCCCTCCTTCTATTTGAACAGCTTGTATTTAAGAAAGAATTTCTTCTTAAAAGCTATTGTAGACTGACAGCCATGATGGTGAGTTCTGTCAGACAGGATAAAATCACACAGACACGTAATAGTATCTGAGGAAAAAATCAACTTTTAAACAATTTCATTGCTTTCATGTTCTGCACCCAAAATCTTACCCATCCACTGTTACTGCATTAGTCCAGGCTCCCAGAATGTTCAGGCTGGTGGATGTTAGTAGGTTGTGTTTTGTTCTGGAGTCGATCCAGGAAAGCATTATTTACCCTTAAAATACAACAAAAAATGAATAATGATTGAAAGCATCTGAGGAGTTCAGAAACTTGGAATTCAGTGGTTTTGCTTATTCTCAGTTCAATATCTACCTTCCTATGTTTTTCAAGCCTGTGCTGCAAAACCATGGACAGGCATGAGATAGGGTGGATTTCATTTTCAGTTCACTGGATGCTTCCTTATCCTGTGATCAGTCCTTTGTCATTAAAAGGCATGACTTGGCTGCTGTGAGAAATGCACCAAAATTCTCCATAGAAAGACAACTTGCATACCACCACCCACCTCATGAGGAAGATTAGCTCTTTCGACAATTCACCCTAGGTAGACTTTCAGTGTTCAGTACAGAAGAGTTTCTAGAAATACTGCTTTCCTAATGCAAATGAAAAAACCCACTTCAGCTTGTTCTAACAAACACAATTCGTGTAGCTGACAACTTTTCCTACCATCCAGGTCTGAAATCCACTCTAGCATTTTCTTGTACCGCTCTATCAACCCAGAAAGCATGCACCAATGCAAATACACTTTTCCTCAATCTGTTTTGAATATTTTCAAACCTTCTGAAAACTATGCCTTTTTTCCTCCTCTATTAATGCTTAGGATTGACACACATGCTTAGACATGACTGTTGTTTCAATGTTTTACAATGCTGTTGTAAGGATGATGGAAAATGCAAGATACTGGATTATTTCTATCTAGGGACATGAGATGGACTGAATCGAAAATCCTTCATTAACTTCTACGGTAATTATCTCGATATCCTTGCCAGAGAAAAAAGAAAAAAAAGAAATTAAAATGGCATGAAGAGTGGTTGCCTACAAAAGTAATATTTTTTTTTTAGGTTTCCCTAATGATATAAAAAAGGAAACAAATGGTGATTTTATTTTTGAGCCTGGGCATTGTTTCTTTCTGCCAGCCAAAAACAAAGCTGAGAATACATCTGTGCTTCAAGATAATGGAAAGTCAGGTAAGTGACAGACGTGCAAGATTAGAACCACTGAGCACAGAGAGGGCATGGCAGTGGGGCATAGCCGGGGGCACAAAGCAGTACAGTTGCAGAAGGCCTTGAGGCACTGCAGCTTCCATCTGTATCAACATCAAATCCCACACTTAGCTCTGCCTGTTACTCTTGGTGGCAGTCAGCCACAAAATGTGGCATGGAGAAAGCGGCCCATTTTAAACCAAGGTAAAAATAAATAAACAAACACATAGATAAATAAATACTTCCCCAGCTGAAGCCACTGTACTAGTAGTTACCCATGAAACTATTGACAGTTTCTACTCTATGCAATATTAGACACTGATAGGATAAATAAAGTCAAAATGGCACTAAGGCTCATACTGCATTACAGTGAGCAGTTTTAATGATAGATATTATTGGCTCATTTGAAGGCAAAGTTAAGCCAGAGCTGAGGTCTGGGATCCTTATTGTAATTGTCTTCTAACACACGAATGCTTGCAATCTTGAGACACTTTCCAGATAGGAATTCAATTAAAGTGTGCTCTGCATTTTTGCATCATACCTCCTTTGTTCATCTTGACGTGCTCTCATCCTGTCTTCCTCTTCCTGCTTTTGTTTAAATTCCATTAATTCAGCCTGGGAATGATAAAAGTGAAACAAACAAACAACAAACTTACTCTTAATTAACATACCTATGTTGCAAACCCAATTAATTCGACATGGTGCTAACTTCAGCTAGAGCCACTTGTCATTCCCAGAACTTTTCTCAACAGCATTTTATTTAAGTGACAGCACTATGTTAAAAACCTAGCTAACTTTTCTGTTCTGCATTGCACAGCATGAGTTTTGTTTGTGTGTTAAAAACTGGGAATTAACAGGATTCAGACATTTACAGTACTACATTTAAAGGGGTAAGATAGACACAAGCCTGCTTCCCTTGCCCCAGCCCACATATTTGCATTTCCCTGTGGGTCCAAGGGGGAAGACAGCCAACATCATCTAGCAGGAGCAGACACAGCTGTCATGCCTGTAGGGTATGAAGGAGACATACCCTTCACCTCCTGCCTCCATGGAACACAAGGAGAAGATGGGAATAGGAGTGCGTCAACTCCAGCTCTCTGGGGATCTCCAAAGAGTGAGGAAATGGCAAATAGTACCTGAGCTGTGACAATGGTATGAGGCTCAACAAGGCTCAGTGCCGTGTCCTGCTCTTGGGCCACAACACCCCCATGCAACACTACAGGTTTGGGGAAGAATGGCTGGAAAGCTGCCCAGTGGAAAAGGACGTGGGGATGCTGACCATGAGCCATGCTGAACATGAGCCAGTTTGTGCCCAGGCAGCTAAAAAGGGCAACAGCATCCTGACTTGTATCAGCAACAGTGTGGCCAGCTGGGCCAGGGCAGTGATCATCCCCCTGTACTGGCACTGGTGAGGCTGCACCTCTAATCCTGTGCTCAGCTCTGGGCCCCTCACCACAAGAGAGGCATTGAGGTGCTGGAGCTGGTCCAGAAAAGGGCAATGGAGCTGGTGAAGGGTCTGGAGAACAAGTGTGATGAGGAATGGTTGAGGGAACTGGGGTTGTTTAGTCTGGAGAAAAGGAGGTTCAGGGGGACCTTATTGCTCTCTGCAACTACCTGAAAGTAGGATGGAGTGAGGGGGGGTTGGTCTCCCGAGTAACAGGTGATAGGACAAGAGTTAACAGCCTCAAGCTGCGCCATGGGAGGTTCAGATTGAAATTAGTAAAAATTTCTTCACTGAGAGGGCGCTCAGACATTGGAACAGTCTGCCAGGGAAGTGGTGGAGTCACTGTCCCTGGAAGTGTTCAAAACCTGTGTAGACATGGTTTAGTGGTGGACTTGGCAGTTCTGGCGCAATGGTTGGACTTGATGGTCTTTAAGCTCATTTCCAAACTAGCTGATTCTATGATTCTACGATTCTGTTGGGTTGGTGAAACAGCGTGCAAACTCCCAGCATTGCAGCAGCCTGGCATTCTTACATTACCTAATATTAAGGTATACAAAAAACGTCAAAGATAATTCTTTTCAGAGGAGTTTCCTTATGCAATTTTAGTCAGAACTGCAAAGTAAGGTCGTACAGCTTATATGATTCTGCTTTGCATGTGTGCTTGTTTGTCTGGCTCTTCCTCTCTGCAGTGCACCCAAGAACTGAAAGTGCAGATTTTTCTGTGAAGAAAATTTGGCTTGCAGGGTGAGAGGGAAGGGATAGCAACAGATCCATCTTTCATATTTTCCATAGCAACTGAGCAGCAGTAGGAATAGAAACTAAAATAAAATTATGCGGTTAGAGAAAAGCTTCAATAACTGAATGGAACCACAAAAGTTAAAAAAAAAAAATAAAAATCAATTCAAGTTCCATTAAATAAAAACTATGCAATAGATGTATGAAGAAAATCAATATCTGTGAATGTGTTGTGTATCAGTGTTTGTCTAGCCCCCTAAAAGGAGAAACAGGATTAAGAAATAAAAAAGCCAACCTTAATTTTCACTGTTTTAAATAACTATTCAACCTGAAAATTAAAACCCAGTATCTGACTTTCCAATATGCTGAGTCCTCTCTTGAAGTAATGTTCTGAAATATATGGTGTGTATATGATGCAGTGTTCAAAGCGTACTGAAAATTTCTAAATCAAGCAATACATACTAAAATCTGCTCTGAGAAAAAAAGGCAGGGAGAGAACTTACAATACCTACACGTTTTATAGCTATACTGTGCTAGGAGGTACACACAAGACAGAATTCACAATTACTTTAATAAATATTAGTTTGAAGCAGAAATGAGCCAACATATACCTGAGGGACAATTATTGGAGCTGTTAAAATACATATTATTTACAGTAGGTTTGTAAGTAGTGCATTACTCAGTGCAATAGGCAGCAGCAACTATGAAGGCAAGGAGCACTTGGGACCGTGTGCCAAGCAAGAGCAGTCTTAGAAACAGCCAACACCTTCTTAGCAATATGTCAAATTGGTAAAGACTCTAAAGCTCTGTAAGTCCTTTAAACCAAACCTTCATAAAGAAGGGGCATGCTAATTCACATCTGTAGTTTTTTTCTCTATGGAAGAATCAATGTAAAGAATACAACAGCTACCAGCCTTACACCCATCAAGACTAGCTTTCAAAAATATTTCCTCTGTACAGGTCCTGATGGTAAGGATACATCTGATGGAAAAGCCTCATTTTCCCCCCACCTTTTGTTTCCACAGTCCTGGTTCCTAGAATATTATGAAATGACACTTGTCCCAAACATTTAAAGAAAGATACACCCATGAGAGGCATTTGTTCAGCTCTAGAAGAAGCTCACTGTGTGGAATTTGCTGTGTTTGTTTGCTGCTACTGGGGAAGCAGTTTAACATTAATTTGGATGGTAGTAACAGCAGAGGCACAGCAAGAGGCTCGGTATTTGCTAATATATTTTCAAATTATTTGCTGATATGATTTTCAAATGCTTCCTTCCCTGTACTTGCACAGTCACACCTAGAGCAAGGCAGGTAGCAGCACAGTGCCACCGCTTTCTCTAGTGAGCTTTATGTGGATATGGTACTCAAATCTATGCCAGAGGGACTACAGTGGTGCAGACTCATTTCAGGCAATATGTGCTACATATGCAGAAGGTGGAGTTCAGACTTGCAGTTACAGCATGCCTGCTTTTTTGGCAACTCAAAACTCTTCACTTAGGTGGTTAGCAAGGGAGCAGAGAAGAACATAGACTTAAAAGCAAAACTGAGAGCTTCCACATCCCCTTTTGGGAAGGCAGAGCACGTGGGCCTCAATTCTCTAGAAAAAAAAAAAATTATTCAGAGTCTGAGATCATCATGAATATCATGAATGATATTCAAAATCTCACAAGATTACTTCTGCCTGAAAGAGAGGAAATTGGTTTCTTTAGCCTATGAAATCAGGTGCCATGGTCAAAAAACTTCTCTTCACAATTGTTCAGATGGAAAGGTGAACAAAGCCAGTCATCCAGATGTAGATAGCCTTGAACCCAGAAGGTAACTGTCCTGTCCCCATCCAAATTTTACAGCTTGCCTCATCTCTCTCACAATATTTGAAAACAGTGACTGAATCACTTTTGCTAAAGAGAAGCTCTGTGCGTAGGCTACAAGTAATCAATGTATTTAATTGGTTTCACAGCATGGAAAAATGATACAATATGCAAACTGTTAATGTATAATTACCTTCTTCCGTTGTTCTTGCTTCATTTCATCTAATTTTCTGATTTCATCCTCTCTAAGAGCTTGCTTATACATATGGCTTCTCACCTATTGTTCAGCAAAGAATATAAACATATTAGTGTGGGGAGAAGGGGGACAAATTTCCAAATCTTATTCCCAAATTGTTATACAGGTATTTAAGAAAAAAGAACCGGTTGAATGATTACAGTTACGTAAAAAATAGATTAGTCTCAAGACTAGAATTTAAATAAGAAGTGGTCTAATGTCTCTTGGTCATTTGGTTTGGCTCAATGTCCACTTCCACATCACAACCAGGTAGCCAGAGCACATACTACTTGGTGTCCCAGTGGCAGCCATAAACATGCCCTGAGCAGTCAAAAAGCACAATCAGGAAATTTAATAGTGAGATGGGATATTCTGGGAAGAAAGAAAATATTACCAAGCTAACAAAGCAGAATGGAGGCCTGGTAACAGAAAGGAATTATTTGTGGTTTGTTATTTGTGGATTATTTGTGGAAAGGCATTTGTGGACGTAGGGCAACAGAAACTGAGAAATCAAAACTGCTGTGCTATTTGTGGGAGAGTCAAGAGAGCTGAAAATCTGAACCACACATCGCGAATAATGCATTCAACTGTGTAGTAGGTTTTCAGTATAATAACCCTGGTCTTTCACAAGTTGTAGTTAGCAAAGAGCCAGCCTACCATTAAGATCTTATAGGATCCTTAGGACCTTTTGCATAGGATCTTATCTTAGTCTTTGATCAGGGATCAGTGTTAGGACCAGTCTTGTTTAACATCTTTGTCAGTGACATGGACAGTGGGATTGAGTGCGCCCTCAGCAAGTTTGCCGATGACACCAAGCTGTGTGGTTCAGTTGGTATGCGGGAGGGAAGGAATGCCATCCAGAGGTACCTTGACACGCTTGTGAGGTGGGCTGATGCCAACCTCATGAAGTTTAACCATACCAAGTGCAAGGTCCTACACCTGGGTCAGAGCAATCCCAGGCACAGCTACAGGCTGGGCAGAGAAGAGATTCAGAGCAGCCCTGCAGAGAAGGACTTGGGGGGTGCTGGTCAATGAAAAAATGAACATGAGCCGGCAGTGTGTGCTTGCAGCCCAGAAAGCCAACCGTATCCTGGGCTGCATCAAAAGGAGTGTGACCAGCAGGTTGAAGGAGGTGATCCTACCCCTCTACTCTGTTCTCATGAGACCTCACTTGGAGTATTGTGTGCAGTTCTGGTGACCTCAACATAAAAAGGACATGGAACTGTTGGAACAAGTCCAGAGGAGGGCCACGAGGGTGATCAGGGGACTGGAGCACCTCCCATATGAAGATAGGCTGAGAAAGTTGGGACTGTTCAGCCTGGAGAAGAGAAGGCTGTGTGGAGACCTCATAGCAGCCTTCCAGTATCTGAAAGGGGCCTATAGGGATGCTGGGGAGGGACTGTTCATTAGGCACTGTAGTGACAGGACAAGAGGTAATGGGTTCAAACTTAAACAGGGGAAGTTTAGATTGGATATAAGGAGGAAATTCTTTCCTGTGAGGGTGGTGAAGCACTGGAATGTGTTGCCCAGGGAGGTTTTGAACGCTCCATCCCTGGCAGTGTTCAAGGCCAGGCTGGACGAAGCCTTGGGTAATAAGGTTTAGAGGGAGGTGTCCCTGCCCATGGCAGGGTGGTTGGAACTTGATGATCTTAAGGTCCTTTCCAACCCTAACTATTCTATGATTCTATGACTCTATGACATGGTGTAGCACACTAAATAATGAGCCAGTATAATTTAATACAAGAAGTGTGCAGGTTTGACTTTGGTGAGGAATGTGTTGCAGGTCCACACAGTGTTTTCGAAATTTGATATATGCATGCAGACTGCCACCATTAAAACAACAGGCACATAATTTGCTATAAAGGCTGAAAAGAGAAAGCAATTATTAATAGCTCAATTTTGAGCTGGGAGATGTTGTTACATGTGTCCAGAGAGACTCATTCTAGCTCCAATATTATTCATTACTCTCTGTAATGGCTTGGAGAATTGTGTGAAGTGTGTATTAATCAAGTTGGAAGACAGTAAAAATCTACACAGGATTCGTAACACTTTGAAAGACAGGATTAAAATTAATTATGGGCCTGATTAAATAAGCAGGCCAGAGAAGTCACCAATGACAGAGTCACTCCAAAGAAGTTAAATTTGTTCATGTACATCAAGTAATATTTAACACTAGTATTTGAATTAAGTGTGCTAAATGAGTACAGCTACCAAAGAAATTATGTGAGTAAAAAAAAAATCAATCAACTTTACGTTGCCCCAAACTTTTTTCTAACATAAATTTTAAATTTAAAAAATCGTATTTTTATCCAAAACCACCCTTTTAGTATGCATGTCAGGCACTTCCTAAGCTTACCACATTTCACTATTTCAAATACGTTGCTCCTGAATCTTTTAATTACTCTAGACAAAGGACAGGTCCATGATAACATTAAAATCAGAGTTCAGGTTTTCCACCAGTTTAGCATTTTGGTAGTACACCAAGTCTATTTAGATAACAACTCATTGGTTATGTGCTTCAGGTTCCTCACGCAGAGCACAGAGGCTGCCTGTAAGCCTACAGACTGTACCTCATCCAAGCTGGTTGGGAAGACGTTTTGCTAACTGTGTTGCTGCATTACAAGCAAGTGACGTATTGATCCACAGAGCTATAGAAATGCTGCCATTAAAAAGACATGTATAATATCAGATAGTATTAAAGAACATTACAGATAAAAGATGCATATTATTTGCTTTGATACTAGTAAATCCAAAGATGAATTATGGTATGTAATTTGGCATAATTTATTAAGAAACCTTTCAAAAACTGATAATGAGAAAGGCACATATAAGTAAGTGAAGTAGAAGGCAAAGACTGCAAGTAGGACCTGTACACCTGAAAGAATTCAATGTTCTCTCAGGCATTCACCCCCTTCTGTATAGATATGAAGACACCAGAATACTGAAATCCAAGTCAGTCCTGTGGACATGAGCTTGATTGTCTTTGCAGTTCAATGTTCACACCATATGAAAGGCTGCAGATCTGGGTCTTCCCTACCAAAGAACAAGCTCCCCACTGTTCAATACTGGATGCTTCAAGAGGTAAGTAGAAGTGGTTTCAAGACATATTTTCTCTCTTCCCGTAATCCTTCATCTTACTTGTACACCCAGGAGTACAAGGCAGTCTGAAAGCCAGTCTCTTTGCAATTGACATTCTGCCAAACAATGCTAGTCAGAGATTGGCTCCTTCAAACTGTATATCTGCCCACACATGATAAAACTTCTTTAGGGTTCTTAGAGGCACAAAATGACCTGAGAAATCAAAGTGCAAAAGAATAATTTTTCTACCACCTTCCCTTTTCATGCAATGAAAAGCAGGAAGCAATACTAGAGGCAAGACAGAGCTGTCATATATACTGCCTGCAGCCATCTCTGTACCCAGAGGATCTTGCGCATTTCCAAAGCTTCTCACAAAATGTGGAGGTAAAGCTTTCTTTCTCTTTACTCTGCTGTTGGTTCTGTTCAAACCTGTTGAAGGTTGTATGCAACCGAGGGCTACTCAGATTGGATAATTTCAAGTTTCTGCTAAGGACTATGGCTTGTAACAACAATTTCTGTTCACTTGGCTGCCTGCTCTTTGTCTTTCCCCCAGTTATGAACCTCCCTAAAGGAGAAATGCTTCTGTCTCAGGCTTAATATCCATCACTGGAAGTTTTTACATTAGGAAAGTGGTTTAGACATGAAGAGACTAATCATATGTGGAAAAGCCTCTCTGAGACAATTAGAATAATGAAAATTAAGCAGTACTTTATCTATTTCCTAGCTACATTGATACTTAACAGATTCATTCAAACTGGGACAAAGTCCCCAAGCAGCCTATGGAATCACCTTTAGGATGCAGTGAGGAATAAGATTCTCTTCTGACTAGAAGTTAAGCATCTGCTGACATGAACTAGTTGAGATTTCATAAAAGCTTGCCACCAATGGATGGGTACAGAGCACATCTAAGATTCTGATCTGACCTTAGAATATAAGTCTGGTTCTCATTTACCAAAGAGAGGTCTGTGAATAATAAAGGCAGTCACCTACTATGTAGGATACTGTCAATGTGTAAGAAACAATGTAGACAAACTCATTCACCCAGAAAGAGTCCTTGGCACTTGTTGAGTTCTGTCTAGGCAATTAAGCTCAATTAGAATCTTCTAATATTACACTATTGACAGCACCTGGAAAGCTGATAGAAAATATAGCACATGCCATGATTTTTCTTACCCATGCTGTAGATTTTGCGCCATGATTAGCAGTCTGACAGGAATCACTCTTTGGCAAACCCACGTCCAATCTGTTCAATAATTCATTGGTTTTGCTATGAAGAAATCCAATCCAAATAGAACCGTTAGTGTTTCCATAAAAATACAGTTTTTTATTCCACCCTTGGAATCTAGCCTAGACATTTTATCATGTGCCAGCTTAAAAACACCACAGGTAGAACCGAAGGTTACGGAGACAGACAGAATGAAATGGGACAGAGGATCAGAGTCTATATTATGGATAAGACATTTGTTGGGAGGACGTTTTAAGCAAATAAGTCTTGTTATTTGCATATTTATGGTTTACAGTGGCTATGCTTTCTTTCGTCATTGTAATGCATCTAAAACACAGACTCACATACTGTTGGACTTCACCAGGATGCAACTGCTTCACTGAATTGTTGCAAATCCTTATACCAGATCTGTAAATCTCAGATAAGTTATTTAAAAGATTATTTTAAGGATGTTTCCTTGATGCTTAATACAATGCAGACTTACAGTGGATTTCTTAATTAAGCAGAAAGACTTTTTGTAACACTGAAAAAAAAAAGCTTGCCTTTAGTTGAAGCAGAATTTGCACAACTAAACAGGATTTTCAAAGTGGCATTGCTTTGTTCAGAGTTTTAATCAAGTACAGTTAAATAAAGTCACTAGCAGAAACGAAACCAAATGTCAAGAACAGGAGTTTCAGTGCCATGATCAGGAACCAGTTTGCAAAACTGCAGTCCCAGGCATATCTATTCAAGTCTTCGCTCACTCAAAGCAATAGAATTAGAGGAAAGAGGAAATTTTATTTCTATATACAGCTTTGGAAAGCATGAAGGTACTGAAGTGAGAGCAGAAAGAGTGCTTCAAAAAGCATTAAACACAAAGATTTATCCTTCTAGCAGCACAATCAGCTAGCTCTGGCAGGGGGAGAAGATGTTTCTACCAAAGAGCTACTTAACCTTGGAGAAAAGACTTGGCCTATAAGTGATGCTGACTAACTGTTGAAACAGACTACCAAGTGTGTTTTTTTTCTTGCACTCTCTGATCTCAAATGGTGAGTAGATACATTTTTGGAAAATGTCCTGCTTGTCAGTGGGTGACTTTTCACTTGAGAAGTTGGGAAAAACAACAGGAACCCACAAGTTCTCCGCTACTCTACACAACACAAAACCATGTTACCACTTCAGGTACAGTACTTGATCAGGCTGTAGCAACTCATGCTTCTAAAGTTTCAGTATTCCCAGTTCACTCCCTTTTTCCCATTACCTGGACCTCAGCCAACTCACAATACAGAAAGAATCAAGTGAAGCATAAGATTCCCTTATACACAAAGCATATCAAAGCTAAATAAATTAATAGTCTTCTTAACCAAGCATAAAGTTCATATGTTTTTTACATGAAAGATGAGTGGTTAAGTACTGAGATTGCACAGAACAATTCTGGGAACTTGAGGTTTTACATTGCAGATTTTGTGTTGCTCTACCTATGCTAAAATAATTTATTTCTATACCAGAAAGAGTCAGAACTCCTACAGAAAGTCTGGAATATATTTGAGAAGGTTGAAGCTCTGCAAAGAAATATCTGGCAACTTTGAGGTATACCTGGATGTTATAATTCCTTATGGATGGCAAAAAGAATGACATGGGGTATGTGGGAGTTCTCATTATTTGTGTAAAAAGAGGTGGAAGCTTAAGACACTGCATTTTCCAGATCAGCACATGGATAGATGAAAAACTAACTCAGTTTCAGTATTAGAAGAGATGATTACAAGAGTGGGAGCAAATAAAATTTCTCTGCATGTCTGTGCACTGCCTTTGAATACAGAAAACACCCTACTACGCCAGTTAAGTAATATATTAGTAAAGTGTCCCTGTCACAAGAAAAGGACTCAGGTTTCTAAACCTGACTAAAGGCAAACTCATTCAAGTCAGTCATACATGTTAATTCCTTGTGTAGCATCTCTATAGAAACCTAGCAATGCATCTGGAGTTGTCAGACTATCAAAATATTGTCTGAATGGTGTTTTTCATAATATTAAACCCATAATCATAACAATGCAGAGCATAGCATAAGCCATGCTGCGGGAAAAGGGGGAAGTCAGAGATGACAGTCCAATTAATATTGCAGAGAGGAAAGCATTATCTCCAGAAGGAAATCAGCATATCAAAGTGTTCATAGGTGTTCTGCATTTTCAGAGAGTTGGAGCAACATCTTGCTCTCTTGCTAAAACTTCAAGGGCTGATCAAAGATGCTAATTAAATATGTTCTTCTAAACTAATTAATATTAAGGAAAGAAGAGCATGAGCTGGGGAAATTAATGTGAAAACAGCACAATCCTGATACCCTTCAAAACTAGCTAGGCAAAAGGAGCCCCAGAATTTAGACAAAGGACGGCAGCATCCTAACAGGCTGCTGACCTGAGCTCTGATTACACTTAAGTACCAGGCTGAAAGGAAGAGAGCCATTCAGAAACATTGGTTAAGCTGGAGCAATCTTATGGTCTTTTGTCTTCTTGGTAGCCCCGTTTCCCCTCACACCATTGGGAACAAACCTTTTGCTCTGCTAATTAAAATAGGCTACTCCCATACTAATACATTTAATAGCACCCAGCAATGCTTTTAGCATGGGAACTCAGCCATCTATATTGTGGTAACAGTTCCTGGAATAGTTTTGAGCTATTTCAAACAGCACTTTCCCAAATAACTCCTGGCTGCTGTTCAGGAATGAGGATCAACCACAATTAATTCCCAACAGGCACTTTGGATGCAACTGCCCCAATTTAGGGGTGGATTCATCCTTAGGGACATGAATAAGGACATGGGCTCAGGCTCCAGCATCTTCTTCCACCAAAGAGTTGCACAACACTGCCTGCTAAGCAGTGCATACAGTTTGAGATTTTATTCCTCTCAGTACAAAGATGTAAAGAATATAATTTTTTTTTGCCTACACATAAAGTTCTTGGGTTTAAGGCTGTTTTACATGCTAACATTAAAAATGCATCAATTAAAATGGCTTTTTGTAATCTTCATTATTCCTTCCCAATGACACCAGTGGCAGTTAATTCTTTTGCTTAAATTGATGGATATTGAAATGCCAGGGTAGAGAAAAATATACTGGCTTTTATGCCAGTGCTTCTGAAAATAAAAGCAGCACACTACTGTTGTATATATCATAAATCTATTTATTTCTCTTGACAATTTTTTAAAGATAATGGCCACACTTATTACTACTGAACACAAGACAGCTCCTTGTTTTCTCAAGCTGCAGGATCTCCAGCAGTTTTACTCTAATGAATGTCCGCAAGCATGGTAAGAGCTATTCAGAAACAATAATAAAAAGTAGAAATAAAGAATCCCAAGCCAGGTAAATCATTATAGCCGTTTCAGAGAGAAGACAACATGAGTAGCTGCTAAAACAATAGAAGTAGTATCTAGTGCTGAATAACACAAACACATCAGCTTCCAAATTCATTGTCAGTAAGCAATACTAAAGTGATATTTCATAATTTTCTTCCAATTCAGCTGAAAAACTAAGAACCACACATAATGCATACATAATGTTAGTTTCACATATCTGCCCAGAAGTTTCATGATGGCTTTGAAACAATAGCAGACCTCTCAACCCTCCCCCCAAAATAAAAACAAAAGAAAAAAACCCCAAACTGAATTTCATTCAAGACGCATCTTTTTGCAGCACCAGTAAACACATCTACACTTCTCCACACTTCAACATATTTAATTGGCCAAACATAACAACTTCCTCAAGTTTTGCAGGAATTTAGTTCAGCTGCTTAACACTACTAAAGCATACACAAAAGAAAAGCTACCCTTCATTTCAGTAAGGTCCATGATGACTGTGTTCTTACTGATGCCCTTGTTTCTTCCTCAGCAAGGGTTCTGCCTCATGAATTGCCATACACATCCTGATCAGTCATTTGCTATGTACTACAGCCAGCCTGGCTAGTACTAGAGCCATCGGTGCTCCTCTGCCTAACAAAATCAAATGTTAAAATACAAGAAATTCCTGAAGTCAATGTAAAGATTAACGAGGTTGTGATCCATTTATGCAGTTTTCCCATAGATTCTGATTTGGGAGATGGAGAAAGATATTTCAGAGGGAGGTATACTTGGGATTTTCACTAATGGAAATCATTTGTTAAAGTGGGAAATGAAGCTGGGAGTCCATAATACTATTTGTAAAAATAATCCCACAAAAGGTACGTATTTCAAAATTAAGCCATTAAGCAAGTTGCAAGTAGCCTGAGTGGGGACACCAATGCTTTTTGATGGCATACAGTTATACATTCCTCCTATCATATCCCATCTTTGCTGAGATTTATCACAGCAAGAAGTTGGCAAGTTTTATGTAAGTTAGAAGGCTACAAGCAACTGCCATGTTTCCCATAGCTGGGCCATGACAAGGGGCAAGGTTGTAAAGACATCTCCATCTTTCAGCAAGAAACAGGTCTTCAACTCTACATGGATTCTGGTTTACTTGTACCTTAACTTGAATCCATGCCTGCAGGACAGAGTCCAGTTTTCGATAAGAATTAAAAAAGAGACATCAGCCATGTGCAAAGTTGCCAGTGTGAACTAATGTCCATTCTTTGCGTGCATGTGAGTGGGGGATTCACCTTTTGCTGGAAGCTATAAGGTGCAAAATTACAATATGACATAATTAATCCATTAAATTCCTGTATGATGTTGATGGCTTTTCTACAATGCCCTTGACTGGGAAGAAAGGCCATCCTCTGGCTATTTAGTTCACTTGCTTTCCAATACAAACCCTTCCAATAGCCACATACCAAGTTGAATGCAGCATTCATGGACTTCAGTGGGAGTAAAGCACAGGCATAGTCAGGAGGACTTGGACATATCTAATTATAGAAAACAAAACTGTGCTGTCTTTATCTGGTAGGCTTTCTTGTCTGCGAGTTCTTGAGCATGTGTTCCTGTCCTTGGGGATAAGAACAAAAAAATATGGCACTAGTTCCTTTTAGGAATAAAGCTTCAAGAAAGTATAAAAATAGGTTAAAAAAAAAATTCTCAGCAGAATTATTTTTGTCACTTCTTACCCACACCCAAAACTAACCTTTCCTGTCAACTCACTTGCTTTTTTCTTTTTCTTCCTCTGGCTGAATGAAATAATACAGCCAGGCTGTTCTTTCCTCCCACCAACTGATCCAGTATTCTTCAATGTTATTTTAGACGTAAGTTTAATTTATTACCTGAAGTAATAAGCATAAATTCAGTTTTACGGAAAATGCAGTTTTGTGCAAGTCTGTTGCATAGATCTTCCATTCTGTGTGCTCCATCTGCATGTGCAATCTGCTTCTATATTTTCAGCCAGCTTGCATGGGCAGAATAATGCATACAATTAGAAAGCAACCTCACAGGCATTCAATAAACTGCCTTCATTATTACACTCAAGAGAGTCCCTTTGGATGTCTATAAAAGCCTAGTTTTCTGCCTGTTAGCTAAATAATTGACAATGCTTAAAATAATAAGGAGCAAATGAACAAAATGAAGACCATTGTGGTGAAAAGAAGGAAACAAAAGATTCTCAAGGCTGCAAACCCTTTTTGTGCAAGCCGTCTTTCATTCTCTCTAGCAATCTATATTAAAATCTGGTCAGGTTTCCACTTGCACTTCTGTGGGGAAAATTTGTTACCAGCCTGTTGTTTGAGCCACACATCACAGGGGACTGAAAACTGGCAAGGACACTAGTATTTATCCTCTGAAAATAGATTTAAAAAAAAATAAAATTCTGGTCTGATTCAGGTTCTATTTTCTTGCGTTTTATGACTTTTGAGAAAACTGCTTTGGCAGGCAATTGTATATCAGCTTGGTTTGGTGAATCTTCTGCATTGTGCTCAGAATACGCACTTAGAGGCACTCTGGCAAGTTCTGTTTCCAGCTCCAGATTCTGAGCAGAACATATTGAGTGCACACATGTACCTGAGTGCAGCAGTGCCAGGAATTTTTACAGGCGTACAACCTTCACAAAAACAGAGGCATGAACATGTAACAAAGGGAAGGATGAAGCGATATAACAGCCATGGTGTACTATTAAAAAGTAACCCTGTGTTCTAGACTGGTTTTCTCATTATGTAAATAGGTAGATGGCTATTAGGAAAGCAGCGAACCCCTTCCAACACTACAGTTACTGGGAAGTCAAATCCAAATTAAATAAAAGCACCTTACTAAAGAGCTGGGCTCAAACCACATGGTGAGACATGCTGCAATTCAGGCACAGATTCACACAGCCTGCACAGCAAGCCACAGAGAAAAGTAAGGCGTGAATTAGCTGTCTCTCATTACTGTTTAAATGACAATTTTTGTGTCCCATCTAAAGAGGGATGTCCTGAAACGCCCTGGGGCAGCCGTATAACCTTTTTTCCCACTTGGAAAGATGGACCTTTCCCACTTGGAAAGAGTCCTTTCCTAAGCAGGATTAGCAATTGCAAAGTAAAGATTACACAGTGATTTATCACCTTTTAATGCATTCTGACAGAAATGCAGTCTCTGTCACAGGCCATCAATGTAAAATACATGTAAGACACCATTACTCAGAAGCAAGGGCTCCATTTCATGTGTAAGCAGTTTCCAGTAGACAAGGGACAAATACTCGTTTTCTAGATCTGGCATCTGCAAAGGCAGAACTACAGCAATAATAACACGAATCTCTCAAGTGCTTCTCCTCTGTTAGTAGAAAGCAGTCATGCAGCAATTCCCCCAGCCCAAAGTCTGTTCCTGTGTGCTCTTCAGGCTGTTTACAAACAGCTGCTTTAAGATGTACATTGTAAGTTTTGTCCATTTTTGTCACCTAAGAGAGTCTGATTCCACCTGGGTCAGAGGAGCTAGAGGAGCTGCTGATCCCAAAAGAGAGGGGCTTGCAGACTTTTCCACAGCATTCTGTATGCATGCCTAGACCTCATTCTCTCCTGAGACATAAACACATACCCAAGCAACCGTGACAACAGATACAGTTGACTTCCAAGGGCTAGTTGTACACAAAGAAGCTAACAGAGCTCCCAAAAGGTAGGAAGTGACTGTATTCTGAAGACAGTGGACAACATTGGAGACAATTTTTCATTTTTGCATTTACTTACTTCATGTTACACCCTTTGAAAGGTGATTTCAGTGAGATGTTCTTGGTTTTAATAGTGACAGGAATTTAATCAGAACAACAAACTCCTGGGCAGCATCATACTTTATTGCCAGAGTATGTTAATGACATGAGAATCTTAATTGCCTTTCCTTATCAAATAGAAGTGGCATTTCATAAAGGAGAGGTACTGATTGGGCTGTACCCTGTGGAGACTGATACAGCTAGAGGAGGTGATCAATTTTAGAAGGTTTCCCAGCTAATGAGACTGCTGGTAGGCATTGATCTCCTCAGGAAAATTGTGATATTGCAGCTGCAGAGCCTTACTGAGGACAAGCTAACAAGGCAGCTTATCTTTTGAAAGGGCTCCACAGGATATGACTTTGCAGAGGTCACTGATTTATATGCAGTGCCTGAACTTCCTTTACCTATCTCCCAGCAAGCATGGGAGGAGATCAAAATACTCTAGCAGAGACAGCAAGGAAAGGGGCATAATCTCATATTTGTTCTCTTTGCCTCTAGACATAGGCTTCTAAATGATGGAAGTAATGAGTTACTCATTTTTGCATAGTAGGCAAAATCACATCTTTAAATAGAATCATAGAATAGTTAGGGTCGGAAAGTACCTTAGGATCATCTAGTTCCAGCGCCCCTGCCATGGGCAAGGACACCTCACACTAAACCATATCACCCAAGGCTTCATCCAACCTGGCCTTGAACACTGCCAGGGATGGAGCATTCACAACCTTCCTGGGCAGCCCATTCCAGTGCCTCACCACCCTCACAAGAAAGAATTTCCTCCTTATATCCAATCTAAACTTCCCCTGTTTAAGTTTGAACCCATTACCCCTTCTCCTATCACTACAGTCCCTAATGAAGAGTCCCTCCCCAGGATCCTCATAGGCCCCCTTCAGATACTGGAAGGCTGCTATGAGGTCTCCACACAGCCTTCTCTTCTCCAGGCTGAACAGCCCCAACTTTCTCAGCCTGTCTTCATACGGGAGGTGCTCCAGTCCCCTGATCATCCTCGTGGCCCTCCTCTGGACTTGTTCCAACAGTTCCATGGCCTTTTTATTTTGAGGACACCAGAACTGCACACAATACTCCAGGTGAGGTCCCACAAGAGCAGAGCAGAGGGGCAGGATCACCTCCTTCAACCTGCTGGTCGCGCTCCTTTTGATGCAGCCCAGGATACTGTTGGCTTTCTGGGCTGCAAGAGCACACTGTGGCCGGCTCTTGTTTATTTTCTCATTGACCAGCACCTCTAAGTCCTTCTCTGCAGGTCTGCCCAACCTGTAGCTGTGCCTGGGATTGCTCCAACCCAGATGTAGGACCTTGTACTTGGCATGGTTAAACTTCATGAGGTTGGCGTCAGCCCACCTCACAAGCGTGTCAAGGTCCCCCTTGATGGCATTCCTTCCCTCCAGTGTATCAACTGAACCACACAGCTTGGTGTCATCGGCAAACTTGCTGAGGGCGCACTCAATCCCACTGTCCATGTCAGCGAAAAAAGGTGTTAAACAAGACCAATCTCAACACAGATCCCTGAGGGACACCACTCCTTACTGGTCTCCAGCTGGATATTGAGCCATTGACCACAAGTCTTTGCGTGCAGCCACTCAGCCAATTCTTTATCCACCAAGTAGTCCACCTGTCAAATTGATGTCTCTCCAATTTAGAGACAAGGATGTTGTGTGGGACAGTGTCAAATGCTTTGAACAAGTCCAGGTAGATGACATAATTGCTCTGCCTCTGTCCATCAGTTCTGTAGCCCCATTATAGAAGGCCACCAAATAAGTCAGGCAGGATTTCCCCTTAGTGAAGCCATGCTGGCTGTCACCAAGCACCTTGTTGTTTTTCATGTGCCTTAGCATGCCTTCCAGGAGAACCTGCTCCAAGATTTGTCCAGGCACAGAGGCGAGACTGACTGGTCTGTAATTCCCTGGGTCATCCATTTTCCCCTTCTTGAAAATGGGGGTTATATTTCCCTTTTCCCAGTCATTGGGAACTTCACCTGACTGCCATGATTTTTCAAGTATGATAGACAGTGGCTTAGCAACTTCATTTGCCAGCTCCTTCAGGACCCGCACATGGATTTCATCAGGTCCCATGGACTTGTGCACGTTCAGGTTTTTAAGATGGTCTCTAACAAGTTCCTCTCCTACAGTGGGCCCAAGGTCTTCATTCTCATAGACCTGGCATCTAGCTTCCAAGACTTAGGTGGTGTGGTCAGAGCCTTTTCCAGTGAAGACTGAGGCAAAGAAGTCATTAACAACCTCAGTCTCCTCCAAATCCTGTGTAGCCAGCTCTCCTGATAGCTTCTGGAGGGGGCCTATGTTGTCCCTAGTCTGTCTTTTATTCTCTACGTACCTCTAGAATCCCTTCCTGCTGTCCTTAACATCCCTAGCCAAGTTCAAATAGCAAGCACTTCTATGTGAACATGGTGAATATCTGTCAGCACTTCAATAATCTTCTGATAGTTGAACATAATCTTGAGCGAAGGAGCTCAACAATACATCTTTACCTTCATTTGCATCAGTCAGTTTGATTTCCTAAGATGACACTAAGTGAATGCTCACTAATTCGTAAATCAGGGGACAGAACGGCTGTCAAGCAGCCTCCTCAGTGTCCAGGTAGCTTCTGCACCACCTGGGGACCAACTGACTGCCCACAAGAAGTTGTTTCAAATGGTTTGGGCCTGCTTTTGCCAGAACCAAGCTTACTTTTAATTGAAAAAGTGCTGATCAGCAGAATTCATTTCACCCTAAGCAATAAAATGTACCAAGTGAAGGTGAGGGACAGCAAGAGATATGTCTCTGTGTATTACTGAATAAGTTTTAAAACAAAAATCAGTTTAAATGGGAAACTGACAATCCCTTCAGGAAAAAGCAAGTGCCATAACTGAGGATCCTGCGATGAAAAGATCTGATGAGCTTGCTATTGAGGTAAGCTCAAAGAGCATGAACGTATCTGGTGTAACAGGCAGAGATCTAAAGCTGTGCAGGGTCTTAAAAAATCCTGAGGAATCCAGGTGTGGGGGAAATCCACACTGGGACAAACATAGGACAAACAACAGGCAAAATACCAGTATCTACAGGCAAACTTTGGCAATGTATTTAAAGAAAGAGCTGTACCTAAAGCCAAATGGGAAGAAATAAAAGGAAAAAGTCAAGAAAGGCAGAGATCAGTGAGAAAGCACTAAAATGTCTATACATCAGAGGACAGTCTGGGCAAATGAGGAAAGAACTGGAGCTACTAGCATGGGACAAAATTGACTCCTTTAAAGGTCACAGAGGAGGAAAGAGCAATCAATCATGCTAAGAACACAATTGAGCAATTTCAGGAGCCAAAGATAAAAAAAGGTAAAGGTGACTAAACAGCGTTGTGTGTTAATTATGCGATAGAATTGGTCTGGATCAGTTAAAACTAAATAAATAGGGTAGAGTGAACTGGCAGGGAAGGAATTTCACTGCCAATTGAATTAATTATGCCAGAAGTTAAACTGTATCTAAATCTGACATTAAGGAGGTATTCTTAGGAAGTAGGTCTTCACAGCAGATCTTTATATTTAAGCTGTAGGACCATGCTAAATATAGGAAGTCTTCATTATTTTCATGTGGGTTGGATTTCTTTACTAGTCACTAAAATAAATGGGTAATTTAGACCCCATTTCAATAATTAGTCTTGAATCGAATGATCATATATTGATTCAGTTAGAGAAAGAAAGCACAAAGTCATTCTATAATTCACAGTTTTCATTTCAAAGTGTATGCTTTGAGAAGCTAAGAGAAATCTACTGAACCAAATTTCTCAGAGTAAGTTACGGACAAGGCTTGGAATATTTCACAGAATCAATGATTGAGGTTGGAAGGGACCTCTGGAAGTCATCTTATCTAACCTCCTGCTCAAGCAGGGCCACCTAGAACCAGTTGTCCAGAACTTTTGAATATTCTTAGGGACAGAGAGTCTACAACCTCCCTGGTCAACCTTTTCCCATGCTTAGTCATCCTCATGATAAAAAAGTGTTTCCTGATGCTCAGGAGGAACCTCCTGTGGTTCTGCTTGTGCCGATTGCATCTTTCCCTAAAGTCAAAAGTTTCAAGTCAAAAGGTGAAAAAACAGCAACAGAAGCCAAACCCTCCCTGAACCCCAAACTGGACAAAAACAAACAAATAATAAATAAAATAAAATACAAACCCCACCCAAACCAGAAGGACAAGCAGATGAAGAATTTTAGGTAATAAATTTCATATTTTACTTACTAATATTGATCTTCAGAGAACATCTCTCTTCTTTGCATTTCTTGCTGCCTTTTCTTAATTTCAAGTCTCTCTGCCTATAGCATTAAAACAAGGAAAACATAACTGAGATTTTAGTAAGTCAGAAACAAACACTGATTATTTCAATTTAAGAATTTCAATATTATGTTTTTGGTTGGTTGTTTGTTTTTTTTTCAAACAGCTATAGCAGCAGTTGGGTACAGAAGTGACCCAATCTCAAATTTAAAAGTATTCAGGTATGACCAAACAGCTCTTAGTCAAGAGACTAGTCTGAAATACAAAAGCACAAGGTCCAGCGGGAACAGCACTCAAAAGGCACCTCAGTGTATTAAAAGCACAAATCAGAAGTGCCAAACTGGGATTTCAGCCCTGCTGTATTTTGAGCAGAACCTCCCCCACTGCAGTTGGTGGGGGTGATGCTCCAACAGGATCTCCTACCCAAGGCTCACAAGTAGCACATTGAGCAAACTGCAACCTTGGACTGTTACTGCTCATCACCCACCCTGACAATGAAAACCAGTAATTGTTGGGTAACCCAGCAACCAGTCATTGCTCTAAAGAAAGTGCCCTGGAAATTTCAGACAATGACTTGCAGAGAAGGGAGGTGTAAGTGGGAATGACCTGTTTGCTCGGAGCCCCATATCAGGGACAGGACACTGTACCTGGGTGGAGGTTTTGTGCAGGGCCATGTAAAATGGGGTGTGTGCTTGTGAAAAGGGGAAAGTGGTGTTAGAAACTGGGCTATAACCCCCACCCCCATCATTTTCCTCTTGTTCTGCAATCAATAACATTTCAGTAAAATTACAGTTCTACTGGCAGTTACTCAATTACTTTGCCTTCAGTAATTTCAGGGTGAGCATTTTTTAATTGGATAAAGAATGACTGTCTGGAAGAGATTTGCAAAACAAGTGCAAATTCCTCCTTGGCATGTATTGAATTAAGACAAAAAAATCCTGTCAGATGTCTGCTGATGGGAAAAGAGCCACTGTGCTGTGCAACAATATAAACTGTTGGAAGGCAAAGGACTTGTTATTTAAAAAAAAGCAATGGGAAACTAAACAAAAGGAGGAAGATGAATTTCAATAAGATGTCCCATTGCTCAGTCATTTGTCATGCTGAGACAGTGGTAGTACTGATGCAATTAAAAAAAAAAAATCAAACTAAAGTAAGGTATTTCACCCCACAATATAGGTAAATTTTGACAGTGTTCAATGAACATCTTGTTTGCTCCTACTCAAAGACAGATGATTTTGTAGGCAAAAGGCTCCTACCCATCTGTGCAACTTAACAATTTACAAGGAAAAAAAGGACAGAGCAAGAAAGGAAATCTGACAGCATCTATTATTGTCAAAATTGATGTTGCTACCCTCAGACATCAGTAACAGCTCCCAGGCTTTTCCCCAACATGGCTCAACATAGCAAGCTGATACCTTCACCTCTGAAAACAACACTTGATGTGGGATCCACCATCATATTGTAAGCCTTCTGAAAGTTCAAACCCAAAGCTCACCAGAGATGCTGTGGTCTAGCTCCTAGCTAGAGCACCACAGTGATGTTAACTTTGAACAGTTCTTCAATATCACCTCCATCTCACAGTAGATAAAAACAAAGGAAATACCCTACAGCTATTTAGAATGGTGCCTGAAGAATACTCCAGCATATTGAAATTGTTTACTTGTGGCTGGTGTGATTGTTTTCTCCTCTGGAGGTTTACTCTGGGACCCATGCTTAGGACAGACAATGGGATTGGGACATTCTCTAACTGATGATAATCTATCAATAGACGTTGCCAAAGTACTCCACATTTGGCACAGGCTTCACAAACAAAGCCAAGAGCAGAACAGCTGTGATATTGAAGGTAACCATGTTGAAAAGCATTAGCAGAAGGTCTGTAAAGTGCCTGGTTTTAACAAATTCCCGAAAAAGGCCTTTTATGCTGATTAACACAGTCAAATTAAAGAGCACATGATCTGATAAAGAATAAAATGAAATTACAGCTTATTCTAAATAGGACAGTTTCCATCTAAAGATGGCAGGGCTGTTACTATGTAATGTAAGGGCAAAAGAAATTTGCACACAGTAGAATTACACTAAGCCTTTTAACATCTTTTGAATCTTTAAATATTTCATCAAGATTTAGACTATACAAGAAAAGTAGGGTAATAGGAACAGAGACTGAATGGCAGGAAACAAATATCCAGTGCACTAAGTTATGCTATTTTCTGTAAAGCACAAATTCAGAAAGCTTAAAAACCAAAAAGCCAAATATCACCCACTTGTTTATTTTTCTGGGAACTTTGACAATCCTTCCACCCAAAATCATAGAATCACAGAATCAACTATGTTGGAAAAGAGCTTTAAGACCATCAAGTCCAACTACTACCCCCGGACTGCCAAGTCCACCACTAAACCATGTCACTGGGGGACTCATCTACATGGTTTTTGAACACTTCCAGGGACGATGACTCCATCACTTCCCTGGGCAGCCTGTTCCAATGCTTGAGCACCCTTTTGGTGAAGAAATTTTTCCTAACTTCCAGTCTAAAGACACAAAGAAAGTGTGATTGAGTCTGATCAAAATCTGTGATATGAAGGGCTACACAAAAGGTATCTAAGGTACTAATGGGTAACTAATAACAGTGCTACTTTCCATGTACT
The DNA here is from genome assembly GCF_033783945.1 of Neopsephotus bourkii. NCBI lineage: Eukaryota > Metazoa > Chordata > Aves > Psittaciformes > Psittacidae > Neopsephotus > Neopsephotus bourkii. The sequence continues at coordinate 496,965 of NW_026902112.1, read as the reverse complement.
CCCACACTTTCTGCAGAACAGACACACATCTCAGCATTAGGGACAAATACAGAAGTACAGACTTCCCTGCTAGTGCTACAAAGTCTTTCCAAAATTACTTCAGTGAGCACTGAAAGATCACTACCTTAGAATAATATACAAACTCATGCAGCCCAGAGTTATCCCATGAACAAATCAAAGCAGTCCCAGGACAAGTTCCCTGATGGGGAGTGCAGGGGATCCCAAATCCCATTTACTGCTCCACACAGACATTTGAGTGCCAATTCATACAAACTGGGCCTGTGGGGGGACCTCACAGAATGAGGGAGAAGGATTCACCCTACTCTATGGGAGCTGGAGAAGGACAAGGCAGATGCCAAGACCATTGGCAGTCCAGCACCAAACCTCATGGTTAATGAAAATATGACATAGACAAGCAGGTGGACTCGCACAGATGGTAAGGCAGACCTTCCACATTTGGGTACTGCTTTGGCAGGCACCCAGTTTTCTCTTGGTCACAAAGGTAATGGGAGAGTGGATACAGCTTTTCTCTGCAAAACCATCATTAAAGCAGTAACATAAACAGATCCTGTGTTTATAAGCAGCACTGGCTTACAGTACATCATCTTTACAATCAAGGAAGAACTGAGCTGGGTACCAGCACCCATTCCAGTCATTGCACATTAGTCCACAGGGCTTCACCATTCATATTTGTTGTGAAAGTTTCAGAGGCCCTGCTGATAAAGCGGACTAGCCATTATCTCCTATCAGACTGTCTGACAATTTGGGTTTTATTGAATCATAGAATCATAGGATCATAGAATGGTTAGGGCTGGAAAGGACCTCAAGATCGTTGTCCTGGTTTTAGCAGTAGCAGTCATTTTTCTCTTTCTCGGTAGCTGGTGCAGTGCTGTGTTTTGACTTTCGGGCTGGGACAGAGCTGATAAAAATGATGTTTTGGTTTGGCCAAGGACTTTGTGAGCCTCATGCTCTGCCAGGGAGGAGGGAAGCCGGGAGGAAGCAGAGACAGGACACCTGACCCAAACTGACCAAAGAGGTATTCCATACCACAGCACGTCATGCCCAGGAGGTAACTGGGAGTTACCCGGAAGGGCTAAGTGGACTGCAGGGTTGGAGGAGGTATGGGTCGGTGCTTGGTCGGGCTGGGGGGGCGAATTATTGGTCGCCTGGTGCTGAGGTGTTGTATTCTCTTTCCTTGTTATTTCCTTTATCATTACTATTATTGGTGGTAGCAGTAGTGATTTGTGTTATACCTTAGTTACTAAACTGTTCTTATCTCAACCCGTGGGAGTTGCATTCTTTTTGATTCTCCTTTCCGTCCCTCCAAGAATAGGGGAGGGCAAGAAGGGAGTGAGTGGACAAGCTGTCTGGCTGGGTTCAAACCATGACAGTCATCTAGTTCCAAACCCCTAGCACAGGCAGGGAAGCCTCACACTAGACCATGGATAATAACCTTCAGCAAAAGGACTTGCCAGCAAGAAAAGAAAGCTTGTGCATTTGTAGAAAGGCATGCTCTCCACTGAGTTCCTGCAGGTGCAATTGTCTACAGATCTATCACTTCAGAAAGTTCTCCTGCACTAACCAGGGCCTAATGTTGCTTGTACAGTACCAGTTCTTTAGGATCCCTTTCCTGTCATACTCTGCTCTTGGGAGCCTTTCATCTGCAGGCAGGGTGAGGCAGCCAAATTGACTCTAAAAAGAAGCTTTTCAGGATGCTTTCCTTACACACAGAGCTAAATTTTTTATATAAAAATATCTTCCAAACAGAAATCATCATCAGCTCAATCACTGTTGTGGAAGACAGACCAAATAAAGGAGTTCAAATTAAGAGTTCCCTTTCATGCTGCTCTGTTTTGTTTGTTTGCTTTGTCTGTATATGTTTGCTTATTCAAATTAAACCGTCTGTTTGGCAAAGATGTTTTGCCATGATGTAGCATTCTGCTTTATAAGAAACTGATAGTTACAGTTTTACTATCTACAACACCTATAAAGATTTTATATTCTGTGGGAGTGAAGGGAAAGAAATTAAAGAGCATGAAAAGAAAACTGATACCTCAATATATTTGTTAGGTGTAACTTCAAATTATAGCAGTCTTGCAACATCTTTCGTGTCAAAACCCCATGGGGAAACAATATTTTTAATACATAAATAAAGTATAATTAATCCTCTTTCTACAACTGCTATCATCACTGCTTCTGGAGCTATACATGAGCTGGTAACTGTTAATGACATTTTCACATGACAGCATTTATTGCCCCTGTGAGCTATTGGGTATGGGCAAATATTTATTGCCCAAAGAGCAATGCTAACTGCTGAAAGACTGGGAACAGACTAACCCTTACCTAGAGGCAATTAAGGCTATTTTTGTTTGTGGGTGCCATCGTAAGCTGTCCAGCAGTTATGATTTTTTAAATTAACTCTCAGCATTCAGCTTCTGCACAGATCATTTTTGCTGTTGTGAATACAAATCCTGCAAACCTGAAATCTCCCTTTCTGTTATCATTACTGTGTACATCAGTATCATGCTCCTCCTCTTTTATTTTTTTAAGTTCCGCATTACAATCTCAAGAGATTGTTACTTGGTTGCCACCAAGGAGACATGAGTTAACTTTTGCAAAGGTTTATGCAATACACAGTATAAGATCCTTTGTGAGAATAACTAGGAAAAAAACCCAAAGAAACATAAAATCAAACATAGTACTTGAAAGCTAGCTACCATTGGTGTCAATGTATGGTGAATATTAGAAGGAAAAGTGACCTTACATATAAGCAATACACCTGGGTGTGCAAGCCCCAGAGGGGCTGGAGTGGCATTTGAATTTCAGGGTGAGCTCAGCACAATGCAGATAGACTACACTGACCTGTTCATGATTTGGATTCCTTTTCCACCAATACAGGCTGTATTTTCTTGTATTCTTCCCATGTATACAGCAGGCAACTACGAATTTCTGCAAGGTCTTTGTTCAATCTGCCACAATCTGATTTTACAGAGAAAGCTCATGCCAAAGTGAACTATATAATCTGTATACACAACAGTGTGTGACCTGTGTTCCTCTGACCCTAGTGTAATCCCTTTCTGCTAACTCTTTAGGATGGGTGCAATTGAGATACTGGAGTTTCTGAAGAGCCAGAGTAATGCTCAAGCCCCAAAGATCACCAAGTAAGGCATCCTTTAGTCAAAGGAGAACTGGATTTCCTAACTCCTTGATGCAATCCAGGGCTACCATTTAATTTGTCTGTTCCATGTAGTTCAGTTAAATCAGGTATCAAGACATGTCCTTTGTTTTATAGCTCCAACTCTGCAGCAATTATACTTACCTTTTCTCTCTGCAGTGCTTTCTTTTTCAGGATTTCAGTTTCTTCGGCTTCCTTTTTTGCTTTTATATATTCTTTTCTCTTGTGCTGTATTGACATAAACATAGAAAATAATTTTACATACATATGAATACAAAGAACACATAAGGTGACTTGACTTCACTCCTGCAATGCATGTCTTTCAAATCTAAATTGTATTTGAGGAAAGTTTACAGATTTTTTTCTTATGGTGAGACACTGAATAAAGGAGGCCGTGCATCAGCTACTCCGATATCAGCTTTAAGATGGCTGAGAAATCTAGGAGTGATAAATGGGTATTTATGCAAGGAATCACACAGTTGATAGATAACTTAATAGCATTTAAACCTTTTATAATAGGAACAACATCTCTATATAAGCACTGGATGGGGTGGTATATTGATCAATTAGTTGAAGTGTAGGCAGCGTGCCAGATGATACAGGGAGGCATATAAGTAGCTTTACAACCGTATGGGTTATCACTTTGCATATGATCTGTGATACTGCTTGCTACATATTTATAGCCAGATTTCTCATTTTCTTTGGTGTAGAAGATTTGTTTCTAGTTTTCTACTGTTTCTTTCAGGTTTCATGTCTTTCTTTTGTAAAGCAGCTGTGAGTTCATTTTATAGCCATATGAAACACTTCATGAAAAGCAAGGGGTTTTGAGTTCTTATAATAAACAAATTTATTCTTCCTGACCTTTTGCTGGTATTTGGATTGCATGAGCGTCATTTGCTGGTTTTGCCTTACTTGAGCTTCTGATTGCTTTCCACCTGAAAGGGAAAAAAAAAAAAAAAAGAAAAAGGATAAATTGCATTTTGCATGAGCATTTTAAGTTCAAATACCAGCCATTGCAGAACAGAGCAATATAACAGATTGGATGTATGCATATACAAGAAATTTTTCATAATTACAATAGCTGCCTGACATTAAAGAGAACAGATAGGAGACCTTTTTGATCATTTTATCCATCCATCAAAAGCACTAGCTTGTTATTTACAGATCATCCACTGTATCAGCCATTCTACCAGCAAATAAGTTCTACGTTAAGATGATCAGTTTACTGAGGAACTATTCCATTCTCAGAAAATCAGTTACACTTTGCAGGTGAGCCTTCATTTTCAGATCTATCTCTCTCCACCTTTGCTCAGTTTGTCACACATACACATATAGATACAGAAATTTTATTATCAAAAAGTTTCTTTTTTATCAAGTTTAGGAGCTTGGAGTCCGCCAGCTGGTAGGATGCTATCATTTGAATATCTTCTAAGTAATATCTTGGAGATTTAGGAAGAATCACCTTTCTGAAATGGAAATCAAAACCTTTTCCCACAGACCTCTTATTCATATTCAGGTAGCAGAAGGTGTCCTTTCCAAAGGCATAAGCTCTCTTTTGAAAACATCTAAACCTTTGTCCATAATGTTCACCTTCATTTAAATAACAACAACAACAAAAATCCCACCACGAACAAACCCAAATGAAAAACCAACCACACAGAGAAAGTGATAATAAGTCTAAAGGGATGGAGAGAGTGGGTTTGATTCTATTATTTTGTCTACTTTTTTCCAAAGTATTTTCTTGCTTTAGGAAAATCAAAAAATGGTGCCTTGTGGGGTGCCTGGCATCCTGGGCTGCATCAAATGGAGTGTGAGTAGGTAGAAGGAGGTGATTCTCCCCCTCTACTCTGCTCTAGTGAGACTCCACCTGCAGTGCTGTATTCTGCTCTGGGGCACCCAACATAAGAACATGGATCTGTTGGAGCAAGTCCAGAGGAGGCCGTGAAGATTCTCAGAGTGCTGGAGCACCTCTCCTGTGAAGACAGCCTGAGGGGGTTGGACTTGTTCAGCCTGGAGAAGATAAAGCCCTGGGAGACCCTGGAGCAGTTTCCAGTGCCTAAAGAGGGCCTGCAAAAAATCTGGAAAGGGATTTTTTACAAGGTCATGTCGTGACAGGACAAGGAAGAATGGCTTAAGCTGAAAGAGGGTAGATTTAGATTAGATTTTGGTAAGAAATTCTTTACTGTGAGTGTGGTGAGACACTGGAAGGGGTTGTCCAGCGAAGTTGTGGGTGCCTCATCACTGGCAGTGTTCAAGGACAGGTTGGAGGGGGCTTTGAGCAACTTGGTCTAGTGGAAGGTGTCCCGTGGCAGAGGGGTTGGAGCTAGATGATCTTTAAGCCCCTTTCCAACTAAAACCACTCTATGGTTCTATGAAATGTAAGACAACTATACTAGATCTTTCAGGAGAGATCAATCTTCATTAAAGTAGCTTTTTCCAATTAGTAATGAAAGGTTACTAATTTTTAGGTATTTTTGTGAGGTTCAGTGGATAAGAGATCAATTCCCTAAGTGTGGCAACTTTTCTATGCACACAAATAACTGTTAAGATTAAACTCTCAAGATAAGACTGGCCATACAGTATACAAGCAACAAGCTTACAGTAGCAATAAGCACACAACTTGCATTGTAGAGTGTCTCTCCCCCAAGTCTAGAAAATAGGATCGCTACTGACCAAGTTTTAAATCTTTTTGGATGTGTGGTCTTTCTTTATAGTCTTTTATTGGCAACATTTAGAACTCTTGTGTTCACTGCATTTTTCTGCATGTTTTGCTGGACCTAAGCTCTCAACAGTTTTTCCACCATTATTAGCCACTGCCTATAGCCTTTCAGCCAGGTTTAATTCATTCATTTTGGCTTGCATGTGATGTGTCCAATGTTCCACTGAAGTCAGAGTATGTTGTGACTGATTTTATATAGTATGATCAAAAAAAGAGACTATGGCATTTATCAAGCATGATTTTTTTGCTCCACTTATTGGTCATGGAGAACAGTGGAACATGCATCTTTATTGCTCTCAACCCTCCATGGTACCTGAAAATTTGCCAGTCAAATATTAGAGAGTTGAAATCCAGAATATCTATTTCCCTATGGAACGCATGAGCGTTAGAAACTTCAAGAATTCTCTGGTGACTTGGACTAGATGTGTAGTCTCTTAAAATCACTCTGAGGAAATAATATACGATATTCTTTTAGCTTAATGAGTACCTACATTTGTGAAATTAGAGATACCACTTGTATTTTTTTCTCCTTCCTTGAGCTCTCTTCTGTTCCAAATTTGTTCCTGTGGGAATGATAAGATCTAATAATCTTTGCACCTTACCTCTTTTCAGAGGCACTGAACATAGTGCATGTGTCTCTAGGGGTCTTTTGAAGTGGCAGCTAGACACTGACTGAAGAGCTTGTATAAACTCCTTGAGTTCTTTCAGCTTTCTTTCCCCCTCTTAATATGCTTCTTTCTAAAAAACGCAGTGGGACCAGAAGAAGACTTCCCACACCCAGTCACTGCAGGTTTGCCACCACACCCCCAGTCACACAGCCAGCCTGTACACATTCTGCATAGACAACACACACAAAACTTCTGGGTTTAGATTTCTCTTTGCGTTCCTCTTGGAACAGAAGCATGTCTACTAGGAACTGCTCACAGGCAAGAAGGAGCAGTTTGAATTCACAAAGAGTATGTCTGGCTACATGACTGCAGATGAATGGTTGGGAATACAGGGCTTTACACCAAATTTCAAGGTTAGTCTCACCACTGCAAACAACTGGGACTCAGGCTGCTGGGCAAAAGAAATGTGTGGGACCAGTGTCATCTTTTCTCCGAATCACCACAAACACAAATCTTCATTGGAGTCAGTTTGAATTCCTCCATCTCCCACCTGGTACAAATTTTTATACACAGTGTACCACACCAAACTTACATTGTGCAGCATGGCAAAGAAAGAACTTAGTTCCCAGGTCAAAGCAGTTGATAACCTGCACCGTTTACCACAAATTCTCCTATGACAGCAAAGCAAAGGAAGAGCAGTTCCAGATCTACAAAATTAATAGAGGAATCATTTTAATCCTCCACTTTGTCAGAATTAATTTTGCCCATTTCTATTAGTGCAGTTCCTGAAGGTCATCCCATTTTTGCTGTGCAGTATCCTCATCATGTTCTATATGGATGATGCTTTAAAGTTTTGTCTGGCTAGCAAGTTTCATCAGCTCTTTCCTACCTTTTATGCCAAAGACATTAAAGGAAGATAGTAAAACAAGATAGGTCTGAAGACTGGTACTTCAAAAGCACTTCTAATAGCTTTCCTCTTGCTTCATCACAATCTGCAGTCTTAATTTCCCCACAAGATTGGAGGTAGGCTCATTAGTTTTTTAACTTTTCATCTTTTTTATTTTTTTTTTTAGCTAACACCCAAATAGCACTAAATTAAATTATTTATAGTGCTTACAATTGAAGAGATCTCCTATCTAGAAAAAAAATTGGCTACCTAATCAAACACATCAGTTCAGAGTGACTTAAGTTCCTGCAGCTTTTTATCCTGTTTTCCATTTACCTGTGTCTGTTGTTATTTTTGTAAAATTGGTAATACAGAGCCTCACACTAGCCTATAAATGGCTGAAGCTGAAGGGATCACTTTTGCGTTTTAAAGAGCCAGCAGTCAGGAAAGCACACGTACTGACCCCTAACACAGAGGAGTTTTCTTGTAGGTAGCTGGAGGGTCTCTGACACATGCTGTCCATCTGCACACTAATGCCAAGTGTGCACCCCAACAGAGACACCAACCACAGACAATGTCACCAGCAGGAGGGATAATCCACCTGCTTTTCCCAAATATTAGTATAGATTTTCTACACTGATCTTGACAGATTTCTTGGGTGACAGTCTATGCTGTTTTGTTTCAGAAACATCTTTGTTGTCATGACCATCAAAAAAGTACACGCAGTAGGCTCATGTCAACCCTGATGGACATTGAATCTCTTTAATAAGTAGCATGTGAGAAAATGTGAAAAATGCCTCATGACCTGGAAAATATATTTTTGTAACTCATAATAGATGATTTGCATGTCTTACCCAGTCTCTGTGGAGCCAAGTTAATAGGCCTTTGCCTGTGCTCTTCCTTCCACCGCTGCAGGTCATACAGCTCTTTCTTAGCAACTGAGCAGGTACAAAATGAAACAAATATATGAAAGTTAGAGGCAACACTAAAAAGGAGGCATTGTTGCTAATTTTATGTAACCCTGAAGACCATCCAAGAACAGACAAACTTGTTTTCAAGGGGTGCAGACACCCCCCAGGAGGTTGCATAGTCACAGCAATGATCAGCTAACAAAACAAACATTTTGCCTAACTTCAGACTGTATGGTGAAAAAACCCTAGGGCTTAACCTGAGACAAGGGGTGGGGGCACAAAATTACAAAATGGAATATATAAACCTTTAGAATCAGTTCTAAGTAATGTTAAGTTTCATGGCTTTTTAACAATAGCAATGGAAAATTACTGAGGTGCATGATACATAGAAAAAAGTGGAGTATAGATGGAGAGCATACTGAGAATTCTTGTACAAGATAAATTGTTATAGTTGACATAGTTTTAAGAAAAACAGTCTACAAGAACAGGACACAGGGACAAGGAGTATCTGGAAATGGCAGGTGTCCAGGATAGGCTACAGTTAAACTAACTGATAAATAGGAGGATAGGAGGATTATTATGTCTCTGGTGCTAACGAACCAATTAAACTGGTATGAGCATCTACTGCCCGTGCTTCAAAGGCTGCCAGAAGTGATGAAGATTGTTGGAAGAAGTAAACGACCCTCAGAGACCGCCACCACAATTCCTTACGCATGCGGGCAACTCTCTGGAAAATGATGTAATCCATACGTAACCTTACGAATATGTATGTATGCCCAGGGGCTATGTAAGGACGGCTAATGCAGCAATACGGAGACACACGTTAGGAGGAGCTATTCCCTGTGTCTCCCGGGGCCACAATAGAGAATACCTGCTTGTCAGCTTGAAAACTTCGTTGGCGAGTTTGTTCCTGGAGTTTTCTACGAATCAAACCCCAAAACCAAAACAAAACAAAGAGCAAAGGGATAGATAATAAACTGCTTTTTAACCTCTAGGAACCTGCAGGTAAATGCCACTATGTTTACTCTTCTAGATAAAGTAGAAGTTGTTACATTTAAGATGTTATTGCTGCATGAAGGGAAATGCTTGTAGTGTAACTCTCCCCAGCAGGGAAATTAAAAAAGTGATCTTCCCTCCCAACTACATGCTCCCTACATAACAACAGCAGGAATGCATAATTCAGTTTCAGAGTAAGACAATTCAACATCTCATCCATGTGTGGTGGGTGGCAAGTTCCCCGTGTGGCCAGGTGAAGTCTAGTCAATATAGCCAGAGGCACCAGCCTCATGCTCAAGGATGGCTGGTTGGTTAAACTGTGCTTTCAAATTGACAGACAAAGGGAAAATTAGCAAGGCTGACAAAGCCTGTGGAAAGAGGAGCTGCATTTTACAGAAGTGCATAATTCCTGTAGGCACTAATTTCACTCTTACTGAAACTAATATGAATCATATTTTCTAGTGGCAGTCTATGGCTATCAGATGATAACATCAGCTCTCCTCTAAGACAAAGCTAGTTCCTGGGCAAGTCCCTAAAGAGGCTGAAGATAGAAACCAGCTTGTTATTTCACCTTTAAAACAAGCACTTATGTGGAAACTCGACTTGTTGAGGGCATATTTCTGACAGCATCCAAGGCAGAAACACCTAGCATGTTTCAAACTTGAACACAGGTGGCACAGAGTGAAAACAGATCTTTATTAAAGCAGAAGCAACTTTGTTGTTGACATCAGAGCCAGCTCTAAGATCATGTTTTTATTTCTCCTTCCAGAAGATTATAGTTTGATTCAGGAAAAATCCATTTTGTTTCTTGCAGCCAAAGGAAACCCAACCCTATACCAATCTGATGGTGAAGCATTTGAGCTGAACTCATTATGTTTGAGAAAAAATGATTTAATTACACTGCTTTCTTGAGAGCTCAAAATGTGAGTGACATTCCTTCAGACTTTCATAACTTGCACAAATAAACAGTCAGGAATGTAGGGTTGCAGTGCTTGGTCACCTCTCCATACAGAATTTCTTTTACAACCAGCTCTTGTTGTAACTTCACCAAATCTTTCTGGTAGAAGTTATCCTGCTTGGCTACTTTCAAAGGCAAGACTTAAAGCCAAGCAAAAGTGAACTTATATCCACAGATATTTTCCATCTAAAATGATCTTTACAAGCTTCATTAAAAGAGCCACCTGCAATCCTTACATGGAGATTCAAGAACCAACAGTGGTTCTAGTTGCTTTAGTCTCAACATTTCTTATTTTTCCTTCTTCCCCCCCTAACCCAGAGAGTGTTCAAAGTTGTGTTCTGCCATCTGACCTCAATCCTGTAAAAGTGGGACAGAGCTAATTCCAGATGCGTCTTGTAGAATCCAATTTAAACAGCTCCAGCACTGGAATTACCAAAAACCTTTTCCTGAACAAGGCTTATTCCTCATGAAGTTTAGCCAGATGAGAAGTTAATCCTACAAAAAGCCTACATTATGATGAAGAATGCTCATAGCACTGACTTCACTTTTACCACTGCACACAGAAAAACATTGTGAAAATGAGGATGAAAGTTGCAAAAGCAAGAAAGTGCACAAAGCCATACATTTATTCAAACAGAAACAAGGTATTACCATACTAGACAACCCAACTTACTTTGCTGCAGCTGGTTTCTTCTGGTTTTGTTTGGAGTTATCAAGACATAAGGGCCGACACTAAAAAGAAAGAAAACAGTTTCTTGTCTGCAGAAAACAAGGACTAGATGGGGGCTGCTTCATCAGCTTTCTGCTGTTGTAACAACTAACTTTGTATCAAACCTGCTATTTAATTTGATTCAGCTCTTCAAGAATTTTTTGTAAATACTCTAGGTATACTTGTTATTGTTGGAGTTGGCTGCAAATACTAAGGATAACATTTTAGCATAGCCTTCACTTTTCTTATTCAAGCCTCATGCCAGATTGCTGACCTCAAAAATCACGCATTTCAAATCAAATTACTTCCTTGAATCAGAATGTTCCATGCAGTAGACAACTACTTCCACAGCTCGCTCAGGCACAAAGAAGTCTACCAGGAAGAGCCCTGGTGCTCCAGTCCCACCCCATACATCAAGGGCACCTCACGGGCACCACCTTGTGGGTTTAGGCAGTCTGCCCCAAAATAGTCCAAGGAACATGAAAATCACACTGTGATGGACCCAGATGACTTGCTCTCTTCCCAAACCTTAGCTTCTTTGTCAGCCTTGTGTTTGTCAGGCAGGAGGAATTCCTTGGGTGTATTTATCTTGCTGTCATACCTAAGGTACGACTCACTGAATCAGGACAAAGGCCCTGTTTGCTAGACTCAATTCAAAATGCAGTTGCTGTCTCGGGGAGCTATCAATCTAATGTGACAGCAAAGAGGCAGGACAGGGTTCAGAGTGTATTAGAGACTCCAGGTGATCAAAAGAGTGATGAAAACATGTCAGTTCCACTTGGAGAAAACAAAGGGGTTTATCAGACAGTGTATTGTGCAGGTAGGAATTTATACTGCTCCCACTCTTCAGAGGCTGAGCCACAGGGGTGCAGGTTTACCAGAAAAGCACTAAGAGCAGTTGGCTCCATGTATCAGAGTAAGCTCAGTCTCTCAGCAGCATTCAGCAAGGTTTTACCTGAATGCATGGTCACACGTATTTCATCTGACTTCATTATGAAGAAGGCCCAAGGAGAAGAGCAGACAACAAAGAATAATGAGGGGTGAAGGCTGAGCCTCTTAAAAGAAGAAAGGGCCACAGAGGTTGGCTAGAGGACAAAATAGAAAGTGGAGAGACCACTGTTGGCTGTGGAAAAGTAATGAGAGAATGAGTCCTGAGACTAAAGCTGAAAAGGGAATAAAAATCATGCAAAGAGATCAAAGTGCAAAAAGCTGCCTGCTGCTGTATCGCTGTAATTCAGGGTTTGGGAAGGAAAGTATTTATATCCAATTACCTCTTTCTCTTTGAAGACTTATTCCAGGAGGCTGTGGATTAATTTATGAGATTAAACTAGTAAAGATAGAGCTGTGAACTTTAATGGTGCCATTTATTATGATCCTTTCCCTTCCTGCCAGCATAGCCTGGTGCCCATGAGACTGCTCTTCTCCTCACCTCTCCACCAAATCCCAGGCCCTCAAAGGCAGGAGCTAAGACAGCAGCAACACCCCTCTGGCATTCGCTTCACAAGTACAACAGTGACTTAAAAGAAGTTTTGACAACCATCTTGCTTATGGCATAACATTCCCCATCAGTGATGTTTCTTCAGAGTTTTCTTTATTTGGCCGAGTAGTAGCATTTGCCTTATCCCAGATTGCCTTGACAAGCTGCTGTGCAGTTATCAGTGCCACAAATTTTTTAGTAGTTTTTTTTTTTTTTTGGCTGTTTCAGATATTAAGACCATATTTCTCTCAAGTTCATGCATAAAAAATAAGGATCTCACAGCCCCCTCTCTTTGTCAATGAAAAAAAATGGCTGGGTTGCAAGGCTACATATTTCTACCCCCCAAAAAAGCCATCAGTGCACCTCAGACATCGCACTGCTTCACAGCACTAGAGGACAAAAGAGTTTTTACATCATCAGATGCACTTTGATGACTTCCAACAGTGTTTGATTGGTTGCTGTTTTAAACATTAGGAATCGTTTTCAAAAGAAAATGTCTGCCTGCACATGCATGAGCAATCACGGTATCAGTTCTAGTCCTTATGCCATGAATCATTTCCTTTATCTGCTTCTGCTTTTTTGCTGGAAGGCTAGGAGTCTGGGAGGCCAAGTGGGGGCCACTCTTCTGATATGTGATCATGCTCATTATCTCTGAGCTCAGAAGGACAGCACATGCAACACAGCAAAGGTCAATTAGTTTATAAAAGGCTTAGAGGTGACAATACGCTTATTGCCAGGGAAAGCTATGCTCTGTCTACCAAAGAGAGGTGTAAAGTCATTGTGATTAAAAGAGTGTTTAATTAAAGGCCAGTTTGGTTTCCATGTTATTGAAATAAAGGCAAAAAAATAAAATTAGGATGTCATGTCACCAGTTGGAGAGGGTAAGGAAGAAGAGGATACCATCTTTTGGTTGTCTATTACCTGGTGCTTATACTACATGTTTTATTTTACTCCAAGTTAAGAGTACATAAAATAGAAGAAAAAGCATTAGTAAGTTTATCTAATTTTATACTGTTCACCTTTGTCTCCAGAGAGATAGATATGTACGGTATGGGTACTGGGATCAGGGGAAAGAAAGAGCATGCACATGGTAAACTTCTTGTGGAGTGGGTGGAAGCCTACAAGCCTATAGCAGGAGGGGAGACAGATGGGCTGTTGCTTTAGAGACTTCACCTGCCCTACCAGTTTTAAATTAAAATCTATACCTAGTGTCCCTTGTTTTCTTGAGATTATTTTGAAGGAAAGCAGGTTAATGCAAAAAACCCCACCACCAGCTTTCACCTGGGTTTTTTTTTGCCAATTTGCAGGATATTGCATGTTATTTCTTTGTTCAGACAAAACCTTTGTTCCAGTAAAGCCCATAAAACCCGCTACAGTCTGTCAATTTAATATTCCAGTCAGTTTCTGAGTTGTCACAGTAGCCGTAAGTCTGGAGCATATGATCCTACTTACCTGGGTAGCAATTAAGGAAATGTGAAAATCTGAAGCTATCGGTGGAGTACAGACTTTTTATACTTTATGCCAATATATGAAGTGCTTCAAAATTCACAACCAAATAAGATGATAAAGAATTTAACTTTACAGGTTCCTTACCAATGATTCTTACTGTTACATGACTTGAGACTATCTTTGAAGTAGGGTTGTTTTATAAATAAAAATATAGAAGTCACTGGAGGAGGTGGGGAGAACATCTTACCCACTTTATAACTCTTCAAAAAAGGAGAAGCAAATTGTCTTCTACCTTTATAGATCATATAAAGCTTGATAAGACTTTTTTTTGTTTACTTTGTCCACAGAACATGGGAATGTATTGACTAATTAGAGAGACTGAACAGATATTAATAAGAAAGTTATAACCCAATAAGAGAATGTATCTGTATTGAAATGAAACCAAAATGCAACCTCATATGATTTTTCAGATAGATGTCAAATACCACAGTAGTGGGAAGATAAGTACCTAGACAACAATATATATATAAATAGAAATATAGAGAGAAACTTTTCGGTCTGGATAAACATGCAACAGAGTCACAGAAAATTGCCAAAGACAGTTTCTAGTTTGAGTGACCAGCAACACAGAGAACACCGTGTTTGCCACCTTAAATTCTGCATCTTGTGTATAAGTCTATTCATCTAACTAGCACTACTCAAGAGCACCTTTTCAATGTTTTAAGGGTATACCACAGAAAGCTTTGTTCTACTTTCAGATTTGTATAAAATAGCTTATTTCTAACATTGAAAAAACATGAGAACTGCCATTTACCAATAATGTTTTCTGTAGAGCTGTGTCCTTGAGCTTTTTCTCAAGCCTACTCCAGTCACCCACCACTGGAGAGCTTTCTAAATGACGTGTGAAGTAATTTAAAGAGTTACGAAAGTAATGGCTATTGTGAAATATTTCCAGTTCTACTGTGTTTTATGCTGAGGTGCACCTGTACATGAATGCCGCAAAGCTACAAGCTAAATATTTTGCTCTGCTGGGCAATGGGCTCTATGTAAGAGACCGAATCTGAGTGTAGTTGGAGAGCAACACAGATGATTAAAGTCTGGGAAGAAGATCTGAGCAGGTTCAGTTTGGAGAAAGGACAGAAGTGAAGATATAGGTGAAATACTGCATTAAACACTATTAAGACTGAATTTAAAAGGGACCAAAGTGCCAAACACAACTGTTAAATCTCATTCAAAGATGCATCAAGCTAAACATTGTAGTCAATTATCAGGAATTGTTTTAAAAACATCCATGACACCACAAAGTATTGTGTTCACCAATGCTCCCATGCCTGATGAAACAGCCATATGCTGCTAAGCACCATGGAAGCTGTCAAGTCAGAGAGCTACAAGAAGCCAAATCCCAGTGAGTAGGCAACTGTCCTGTAGGTATTTCTATGTTGCAACGCCCACCAGACCAGATGCAATTAATAACTGACAGCCACAGCTCAATACGCTCTATGCCATGGCACTGCCATAAGCAGAGCTCCAGGAGGGTATACAAACCTTGCAAGCAGGCTTGAGTCTCTCCCTTTCTATCTTTATCAGAAGCAGCATCTTACCAGTTTGCAGCTCAGAGACAAAAGTGAATTACTGGGCCTAAACACTATACACTGTCTGATTCATCCTAGCTGCATGTGTACTCTTTACATGAGAGGCAAAAAATAAAGTGCATTAGCAGAAAATGTTTATCATCAAAAGTCTACATTCATGGATTTTGTCCTCTTTTTGCCACAGGCTAAGTGTGAACTTAATTACTACAGTTCATCTGATGCCTCGAAGCTTATTAAGCCAGGGCAACTCACTTCTCTATCTGGTCCCTCTGGTTAGCTAAAGCTTTCATTAAAACAGACAATGTTTTTGCCATAGTGAGTTAAATCCTGTAGAAGTGAACTTACGTGGGGGAAAAAGCAGGAGGAAAGCAGCAGCAGAGAGAGGCCCTGGAGAAGGTAGGAGTCAGAAACAAGCAGGAAAGCAACAGAACTGTGGTTCTGCTGTTGGCAATCAAATCTCAGTCCTGTTACCCACAAGCTTGTAGAGAAATTCCTGAAGTTACAATTTGGTCCAAAGAGTAAATCTCAGAACTGAATTTCCAGAGTTAAGATGGGGCTCAGATTCAGCAGCTTGGTCAGGGCTCAGCATGTGACAGCACAGTAGAAAGAAGAGCAGGTGCTTCAGCCAGCATCCCATTTTGGACAATCTCAACCACCTTCTAAAGCTCTAAGGAAATTGTCACAGTGATGGACTAAACCAGTGAGCCAAGGGGTACCCCTCAGCTCAAACATGGCTCACAGAAAAGCTTTCTCTCTTCTCTGGAAATGCTAACATGTCATTAAGTCAGCATATACTCTCGAGCACCAGAGTGAGTTCGCTGTGCCAGTGTGACAGGCTAATATCAGAACCAACAAAGTCTGATGAAATCAAATACAGCTGTGTTTATGCTGTCCCCATGTCCCAAAGCAGCTCAGCTACCTCAGCACAGCACAGTGCCAGGGATGCGGTGGATGTGCCAGAGCCAGCTGGAGCACATGGTAGTCACTAGCTGTGAGAAGCACAAAGTATCCATACACAGGCTGGCTGGGCAATGGGCTTGGCAATACCAGTGCTGAGCAGAGCTACCTCCTGCAGAGGTATCCATGTGTTGTGAGTCAGGCTTGCCAGCATGCCTGGAGAGCTGAGCATGTCAGATGCAGTATCCCATTAAGACATACACTAGTGGCGTGTTCACCTCTGCTTCCCCTACTTTCTTTTCAACAATATATTTCATCCACATCTGCCTCGCAGTATCTGTTGTCTGTTCATTTCCCCTGCCCAAACACAGTATCCTCCCATATGTTCCTTCTCCACCATCTTACCACAGCTCCTCATCAGGCTATGCACCAAGGGAACATGCCAGGTCTTGTGCACATCCAGCTCTTCTGAGAAAATCTTCTAATACAGGAATTAGGAGGGCTTACTCCCCACCTCTATAAAGAACACAGCAGCCACCAGAATCCAGACTAACAGAAATCTTACTGCAGTTATCCTTTTATGCCGACCTGCCACCAGCCACTTGGCTGCAGACAAGGCTGGCTACTGACAACTGTGAAGGCAAGCATCTCTGGGCTGTAAAGATTAGTACATCAGCCTGAAAGATAAAGAGTTGGGAGATTTCTCCTGTGCAGCAGAACTCAGCTGTAAACAGATTGTCCATAATTCAAATTACCCTTCTAGCACTCCCACCACTGACAGGGCAGGGGTTAAAAGAAGCATTTTGCTAAGCATCTGCCTGCCATTTCATAGAATAATTTGGTGCTTTTAAAAACAAATTTCAGACTGTGAAACAAAATAAAATTTTCAGAAGAACTTCTAAATATACTCTGTCAGAAAAAGATTGAGAATTCTGACAATACTATGACTATTTTTCTTTTTAATTTAGGATGAAGAATGGAAAAGGAAGAAAAGAAAAACCCTGACGGATTTAGCTCCAGCAGTCAAAGAATACAATTTTATGAGTCAAGCATTCTCTGCTCTCATTTCACACAAAATGATGAGGGATTGTTACCAGCTGTGTGACAACGTATCTTCAGATTTTATTATCTGAATTTGATTTTTTTTAATGGATTTTACCAGAACCAATATTATTCTTGCCAGCTTTAAAGGTGCCAAGGGCAGAATGCTGAATGAGAGCAGCATTTTCTTTTTTCAGGCAGTAGCTATAGTTCAGCCTCTAATTTCCCCAATTTCCTCCACTTTTTCTTCATATAGGCTTTTGTTTCTGAATAGACATGAACAGGGGCAATTTGTGAATTCACTTTCTACAAGTTAATTTCATGGTACTTAGCAGACAAAGTGAAGTAACTTACATTCAAGCTTATTATTATCTGCAGTTTCAAGCACTTGTCATCCTGGTGATTTTTTCTCCATGGCCTGAAATCATATACTATATATAACTATAAGGGGATGTGCAAAGTTTGATTGGAATTTTACATTTGAAAAAGTATTTTTCTTAACTTAATTAGGACCATTTTACTATAACTTCTCAGCCTTGACATATATAAGGGCTTTTCCAAAGCAAGAGAAAAATTACCCTCTAATATCAGTTGCTCACCTTGTACTTTTTAACAGTCAAGTTTGAATATTGACTAGTGTATAAGACCACAACATGTCACATCCCCTATGTATTTCATGTGTCCAGTCTACATGAAATGTCACCAGATACCACTGACATTCTGCAAAGGTGTTTCCCCACTCCCAATTGCTCTGAAGCACAGCTTCAGACTGAGGGTTTGCATGGAAACAATTCACACAGAGACTTCAAAAGAGACTCCAACTTCTGTTTTGCTGGCAGCAAAACCACATCCTGCTTGTTTTCAAAAAACAGGAAGCAGCAGACAAGCTGGAATAGAGGCACCCACTGGCACAGAGGTGTCCAGCTTGGGCCCCTCATGCTCTCCCTGCTATGCATATTCCAAAAAATCTTCTAGGTTAATGTTAGTCTGTGCATCTTTTCTTCTACTGATACCTTATGACTTCAGCTGTCCAACTGCTCTGTTCAACCCCTGGTTATACAGGGTCTGAAAACCTGGACTACATTGAGGGTGTCTTAGCATTTTAGTTTTAAAGATCATGTTCAAAAGGTGTGTTGGCTAAATGCTGAGTCAGCTTTATCACTGTTAAAATTACATTTTAATCTGAGATCTTGCTTGAAATATAACTTGAGAGAGCTAAAGATAACAATGAATGAAATAGCAATTTTATAAAGAGCAGCCCTTGCCTCCTTCAGCATTTCAGACCCTATCTACCATTTCAACCTGAGTTAGTTAAAGGAAATCATAGTTTCAGCAGTTTCATCCCATCCAGACTGACTGCTAGCATCCCCCTCCTCAAGAGAAGGAAGTAAACACCAGTCTTGTTTGTTTTTTTGAGTATGTTTCCCACTCATGCTACACAGTTTCTGTTTGAATCTGCCTTTCCCTCACCTCTCCTCACTGGCTACATAGTAACGCCGACTTTAATTTGTAGGCTCCATGTTTAAGAATTAATTCTTTGTTGCAACTTTATGAAAACACAGAATCTCTCTATCACATAGCAGAAAAACTGTCAGCAGTCCCTGCAGTGGATGCACAACTGCTTTCTGTAAGCATCATACAAAGATGAAAAATGGAACAAGGTTTTAAATTATTCTTCCCCCAAGGCTTATTTAGCTTTAAGGAGGATTCCATCATAGGGGTTGGAACTAGATGCTCTTAAGGTCCTTTCCAACCCTAGCCATTCTATGATTCTGTGATCATCTGGTCAGAATCTGGGTGAACACATTTGCTCTAGCCTTCAATTCTATTGGGGATCTCAGGCTAACCAATTGGTTAAGCATTCATGTAACCTGTACCAGGAGGTTTGTATCCCAGACCAAATCTGGACAAAGACAGTTATACCAATGGGAAAACTCTCACTATCCACTCCCTGGCCTCTGTGCCCCTCCAAAACACAACAAAAAATTATACATAGCACAAATACACAAGCAAACTTAGGGCTGCCTGTACTCTACTGTGAATATATGCCAATGTTAGGGCAGACAAGAATGAGCGTCTTTCATGTTTTGAAGTGGCAGGAAATAAACAAAGATTGTAACTCAGGAATGGCTGTTTGCTCTCCTGAAAGTCAGCCATTAAAGCGCTGAGAGATTTCAAAGCTACCCAGTCCCTGTATTGCTGCCCAGTAGGCAAGCATTTGTGGGTTATAATGGAAAGCTGCTGATCGCCGCTTGCAGTCTGCAGCCTGCCACCTCTTTCACAGTGTGGTTTCACATTCTTCGTCCAAAAGAAATGAAAGAGAACCGAAACAGTCTTCAGTTTCCATCAGCTGCACTTTGAAAGTGGGGGGAGGAGAGAAAACTAAGCAAAGTCAGCACATATAATAGCATGCAGTGTAACATGCTCTAATAGCTCAGAAAAAGCACATTTGGGGAAAAAGACTGTAAAGAATTAGATTGGGTCAGCTAAGCATATTTGTAGTAAGCACACACACATAAAATACACACACACACACACGCTACTTTCAGTTTCTATTCTGTATTATATGTGCAAGCTAGAGCTTATACAAGCCATCCAAGAACTGTCACTAGACAATCAGAGATGGGCTGAGCATAGATGCCAATAAAGCCTAAAATGAAATTGAGGGCTGAAGCTTTGGTTTTACTCTTGTCAGTATAAGTTGTATGAAGCTGTTCCGTGTCCTGGATTGCATTCAGATCAGTGCTGGAACATAGCCTTTATCATTTATCTGTTAAGCCAAAGGATGTATTTTTAGGCTTTGCAGGATGACATATTAGGAGACAGAAAACAGGGAGCTAGAATCACATTTGAAATTTCACTTTGAAAAAGGATGCCAAGAAACAGACACCACATACACCACTATTCAGATCTACAGAACTGGTCACTACTATCACACGAGGTGTAAGCCATGCTATCAGGAAGCCTGCCAGAACAACTCAGGTCCCATGTAGGAAGCAGGTGGCTGCAGAAGGATGAAGACTTTCTGCTCCTGTGCCCAGTCCTATTTACAGGATCTCTATAAAGTATTTTCACCTTTGAAGGTGCACACTTCAAGTGAAGTGGAGAACAGGCACCAGATACACGAAACACCATCTTAGGCTCCTTATTACTTACTACTGCTCTTGCTGTTGTTGGTAGCCTGATGCTTGGCCACCTTGCTCCTCTTTAGATGTTGTTGGCTTCTGGGGGTTTTCAGCCTCCTCTCTTTTGTTGTTGCTATCCCAGAGGTAATCCTGAGAGGATCCTGGGGTACCAGAGGTAGCAGCCATCCTGTACCTGCTGCCATCCCTCCATCCTTGAATTCCAGACATTGCTTCAGGAGTACCTTGGCTTGTCAGAAAGCAGTATCACTGCTAAGGCTAGAGAAAGACTCAAAACTTCTGACTTCTCAGAAGTTAGTTTCAACTCCTTTTAAGACCCGCCCCTGCCTGGACTCTCATCTGTAACACATGCAAACACATGCACTAGATTCTGAGTCACTCCCTAGCTGAAGCTCAGATTCATCATCTTTACAACAGCACCCAGGCAGACTGGAGTCGTGGGGTGACAGCAAAGCTAATAGAAGAGTCAACAGCAGTTTGTGCTGTCTTGGAATAGATTGCTTCATCCGAAGATGTGCTTAGTAGTGGACTTGGCAGTCCTAGATTAATGTTTGGACTTGATCTTAAAGGTCTCTTCCAACCTAAATGATTCTATGATTCTATGATAAGCACAGTGAGGTCTGGCTGAAAGCCATATTTCTGACAATTATTTACCCTAGCATTTCAAATTTCCCTGTGACAAAGGGGAATAACTCTAAAGGATTTGCTGGTTTCTATTTTGCAGGACTGTACAAAAAAAAGAAAATGAAAGTGAAACTCAAAATTAGCCTTCAGATAAATCCTAAGATAATGGTCCTGCACAGCTCTGATTCTGCATTTCAATTCTGCTCAACCAGAAATCCTTTTACTTTGACTTTCCTAATTCTACTTCATGAATACAGGACAAACACATGATCCTCTTAAGCAAAAACACAGATGACTTCAGTGAACGCATTTAACCACTGTTACTGTTACCTACGGGGTCTGCAGGGCTGGGGAAAACCAGCAACCTGCTCAATATATATAGTAAAATAAAGATGTTTGGCAGTTCCTAACCAAAGATAAAAAGAGCTAGTAATGCTACGCAAGCTTTATGCAGCAGAGCTAGGGAAATCCAGCTCTACACATGCAGATCTTGTCGCTTTTGGTCCTCAGCCGCTCAAGCTGCACAAACCCCACATTGCTAAAGGGATTGTTTTGTGGCCAGGTGTCCTGACTGTCCAGACTGTGTAGGTCTTACAGCACACATTACACATGCTGGAAAAGAAGCAAAATAAAATGCCACATGGAGAGCCACAGGCTGCTTGGTGTTCATGCTGCTCCTTGGGGTGCCATACGAGACTCCATCACCAGCAGCACACCTCCAAGAGGTGCCACATCCAGCAGGACATATGTCCTAGGGCTGCCCAATGATGACAGCATCAGTAGTCTTTCCCTCCCACCATTCCTCCTAACACACTCTGCAGCAGGGATGATCCTCATTTGTACACAAATCACTGCAGAGACTCTGCATGCAATGGCAGTGTGTTGCAAAGGGATTAACTGGTGCCTAGTGTTTCACACCTCTTCCGGAACTGTCTCACTTTTGGGCCGTGACTGATCTAGCCTGGTCTATGAACACACAGAAACACTGTGGGAGAGTCCAGTATACTCACTTCCTGGAGACAGATAGCAGAAATCACCCGAAGGCCCTCTGCCTGTTTTCTACCAAGCCCTGATCTCTCTAATCCCAGTGCAGCACCAGATTGCCTGCTCACACAGCCTCTGTTTTGGTTTGGAAACTGCCCGTGAGACCAGAGCAAAAAATAAACATGGACTGTAACAACCTTCTTTGTCTTGTATCATTTAAAGCTGTATGCTGTGGGCAAAGGAGTATGTCTTATCTGTAAGACATTGGGTCATAGCTCCAAGGCAATTCTAGATAATGCCAACAGCCAACATAGGCAGGTTTCTTGTTTAAGGGTGTTTCAGGTTGGTCTGGGTAAGTGTCTCCTCTGCCAGATGTCTTCAGGAACTGCTAAAAGAAAAAAGGCATTACAGTCTTGGACTAGATGTGTGGAGTTATTCTTTACCTCTTTGTGGCAAACACAGGCATTTTGTCCTGCATAGTGACAGGGCTATTAACAGAAATCAAATGCATGGCACTTTGCATGGCACTTCACAATCTGAGCCAAAGTTGCCTGAGGTGTTCAGGTAGGTCAGAAGGCTCAAGGCTTGCTGTCTTTCTTCATGAGCTGCCTGGCAAAGATAAAGGCAGGCCCTGGGGATGATCTCTTCACACAGGTTCCCCCTCCTTTTCATATACATATACATATACATTATGTGCAAGGTGCTGGCAAATGAAAGTAAGCACAAAGGTTAGTCCCTTATGCAGGAGTGTGGGGTAAATACTTGACTGTAGAGAGACTAGAAGCAGTACAAAATTATAGCAAAGTCATGTCTGAAGACTGCAAAGATTTGGGATAACAGCTGTGTCTACAGCTACACCCTATTTGGTAAAAAATCCATCTTTGACATCTGGTTTCTTTTTAAGTGATGCAGATTGATATCTTAATAACCAAAATTTAATGACACAAATTGTTTATAATTAATGTGGCCACTGCTGCTGAATCTTCAATCCCACATTGTTATGTAAAATTCAGATCTAACATCTGTTTCTTGTTGAGATGTAGAAAGTTTTGGCTGCAAACAGTAACTGTAGAATCTAAAGAGTTTACATCTATGTTGATCAGAAAAGAAGGATGTAGAATGAACCCAAGCACTAGAAGCTCAATCACATAACTTCAATGCTTTTATTTCTCAGCTTTGTTGTGGACAAGCCAAACTAATTCTCTCTGGGACAATGTCCAGTCCTGGCTCTAAGGATGGTTCATGGCAGACATGACCCCCAGAAAAATCAATATGAATATGACTACATCAGATTTATCTTCCTCCCCCCAAAAATACCTCTCCAACAATGTCCCAGCAACCTCTGCATCTCAAATTCATCTAATGTACCTCTGTGTGGTGTTCCACCATGTCATTCAGCAGCCCAGTTTCACACTAAACCACAATGTTCAATGAGCTGCAACCTGTCCCTCATATTGCTTCAGACACATTGAGCTGAAATATGCCCCAAAATAATAATGAAGTTTTAGGGTCACAGCAGTACCACCTAGGCCTCTCAAGACACTTGAAGCTTACTTAAGTGCTGTGCAGTTAGGACATGCACATTGCCTCCACTAGGCTCCTCCTAGCCTCTTAGGCTCCTCCTAGCCTAGTGGAGTATAGCCTTAGGCAGCATGTATATGAACAAGCCTGTGCTAGCTGGTTTTAGGACAAAGGATTACTCTCCGTCCCTAATTTATTTAGGTGCTAAATAGATGCTAAAGCGTCTGTGCTTCCTAAGTATCAGAATGCCAATGTATTCAGACTCCTGAAACATGCAAGCCCCCCAAATCTCAACCCTTCTCAAATCCTCTGTAAGAATTATACTGGTACTTACTTTTTTCTAGATCCACCAAATATTTGCTGCGTATTCTATCTGATGGTTTACGTTTATAGTATTCTTACATCCCTAACTGGGTCTGGTGCTGTGGTACATTGGCCCTTGCTAACAGGCAAGCACCCACACAGCTGGCGGCTTGCTCCTTCCATCCCTTCCTGCCAGTGGGACAGGAGAGAAAACAGGCAGAGGAGTGAGAAAATAATCTGCCAAAATAAAGCTTCTTTGTCTGTAAAGCTCTGTTGCCTCCAGCTATTACAATTTTTTTCACACATATATACATATATTATGTGAGATCAAAAGATAGAAAATGGTCTTTCTTTTGCTTTGAGAAAATCCCTCAGTGGACATATGAAATATTAAGAATCACCACATTCCCTCCCTCACATGTGTTTTTCATGAGATTACAATATGAAAACAAAATAACTTCTGTAGAGGAATATTCTGTATTGGATCTTTATTTCCAACTCAGCAGCACCATGAACTATACAGAAAATGAGAGATGTCAGAAATCCTTTCTCACTAGAAAGGATACTGAGAATCCCAGCCAGACACCTTAACCTTTCTTTGGAAATGTCAGATAGCATAAAACTCTCTTCTAGGAAAGAAATAGTACTAAAAAAAAGAAAGAAAGAAAAAAATAAGTATTTAAAACAGTGCAATGCCCCCTACCTTTCCTTCCCTGAAAATACCTATTAATTCTTCATTATTTCCCTGTTGGTTTACAGATTTTAAGGTTTTGCATTTTTAAGGTTTTTTTCCACAACCACTGACATGATTCATTAAAAGCTAAGATGTTCATTTAATCCAAGGAGACCAGAAGACCACAGCCTGAAGAAAAGTGTAGAACTGCAGGAGACTTTTGAGAAAGAGAGCCAAGACAGGCTAGCTTTCCTACAGCCACTCCCTTTTTCCCAGGAGCCAGTAAATGGTATCAGAAGGCTTTGACTGCTAGAAAATTGCTTTTTCCTTTGCTGTCAGCTAAAATACGTAGTCTTGCAGCTGAGTATGATGCTCAAGGTAGTTTTTTCCCTGGATATTTTGGCTAAGTATGCAAGATACCCAGCTAAATACACTACAGAGCACACATGTGCAATTTATCATTGGGAACATCTCCCTGTATTTTAGGGCAATGACAAGGGATAGCACATATACCTAGAAGCATATCTGTAACTAGCACTGCATATAGTGTTTTTATATCATGATGGCAAAATAAAAATTCAGTTTTTAAAGATGCCTTTAATTTTACCAAAGTTTTACTGGCTTAAAACCATAGCTTGCTGCACAATTAGTTGTGAACAGAAAACCTTAACTGGACAACAAGTATTGCTCAGCTCGACTTTGAAAAGACATACTTATGGTAAGCAAAATATCCGAGCTCACTGTAGACAAAAACCACAAAACATGAGTATGAATGAAAGCTATAGTATCACTTTTGGTTTTGTGCACTTCACAGAAAATGTTGTGTTAGGAGCAAGTCCTCTTTTTGTGAGGACAGTGTACTCTGGAGGGCCTACAGCACTAATTGTTCCAACTCAGGATGCTGGAGAAATTTCTCTGCTCCCTGGAGTGGTAGTCCCAGAAGGAGGGTGAAGTGTCAGCGTTCAGCCAAGATTTATTCTTGTTTAGATTTAGGACTGGAATTTGTCAGGCTCAGCAGAAAGAATTCCATTAGCTCTGACAAGTGCATGTGTGTGTCTGTGTTGGGTAATCTATTTAGGAGATGTAAAATGCTGCACACACTTCCCATTTTGTTGCAAAAAGCTGAAATTGATGGTCCCTGTCAAAAACTATCATCTCCCAGTCTCTAAAAGAAAATTGACCCTTGGTTTCTCTGCAGTACCCTTCAGCATTAGAGGAGGTCCACCCCTCCTTTACCTAATACTACTTCAGTAAAAGGAAGTGTAATTGAAAATATAATTGACCTGATGTCCAGAACTTGCTATATTGAGGTCCTGAAGTAGTGTCTGAAAATTATTGCTATATTTTAGGAGTATTCTTATGCCTTGAGAGCGCTATGCATATCTACATTCCTACATAAATAATAATAAGTAATAGAGCAGGGCTATTTTAAAGGTCTGATGTTATAAAACCAATCAGGGCTACAAATGAATATTTCATGCCATTAAAAATGCCTGCCACAAACCTATTGGAAAAGGCAAAATTAACTGGTAAACTACACAAATACTGTCAGAACCAAAAAACTCTTACAGCTATAGCTGCAGCATTCTGATCAGAAGGAAAAAGTCCTTGAGAAGTCTGACAATATTAAAATAGGATTTGTAAAATTCCTGAATACATCTTTCTTAACAGTTTTTAAAGCAGAGATCACTGGTGCATAAATTATTTTAACACTCTTATTCACAAATGATACCTGAGCCTTTTGCTGTATATACCAGCTTCTTCAAGAAATAATTGTACTCTTGTAATTCCTGAAGGCCATGATTAGTTCCATTTTAAGATTTTGCATAATATACTACCCTGTGGTACCTAGTCAGCCAAAGGTGTCATACAGACAATTATTACAGTATCTATAAAGAACATTATATTTTTTATTGTTAAATGTTTCAGGATATGTTACTTAAAGAAATTAGTAGACGTCCACAGCTCATGCTTCTTTTTGCTTTTATAGTATCATGCAGTAATGAAAGAACTGTACAAATGCTTTTAGGTGCAATGAACTCTTCCAACCTCTAATCATGGTGCAGTGTCTGGGAAGATTTATTCTTTATTCATTTGTATGCACACGACAATTCAGCAAGGCTCAAGTACTGACTTTACCAGTTTTATATGATACGCCTTATGATTTCTTGATAACTCTCAATTATGCTCTCTTCTCTGCCTGACCTCAGAAACTTTAATCTTCAGCATGAAACTTTAGTCCCTACCATTTTAATGTCACGGCATGTGCCACACTTACAGGTACTTTGGAAATTCTCAGTGGTAAAGAGTAAACCCCAAAGGCCTCCCCTCTTTCTTATCAATTTAACAAGCTTTAATCTGGTTTCTGTTTCTAGATTCTCCTTCATTCCTGAGAGATTCTTGCCGGCATTGATTCCAACTGCATCATGGAATACTGTAGCACCAGACTGTTTAGGAAAGTAATTTACAGGAAAAGTATGCAGACAATTAACTTAAATGGCATAACAAATCTGGACAACATTGCTACACATTAATAGTGACAATATGCTGGAACATACCAGTGTTTAGGATTAAATTGAAATGGTATGGACAGATTGTCTCTACCAGCACCATCCTGTGCATAGTGTAGCACACAGCTGTGCCATGCTGAGAATTTTGGGAGGGAACCATAACCAAAGACCCAGCTGCTTTCATCCCCCGTCTCCTTGTTTCCAGGGGAAACAACCTACAATCTCCTAGCAAAAGATGTATTTTCCTTGTGTTGATTATCTGGTTTGCTCTGCTTAATCTGTATGCTTCCTGAGTCTTACTTTCCAGAAATACAGTTGTAGTAGCATAGCTGGTGATAAAAGGAAGGCACTCTTTTCTATTTTACAGCTTGCCTAGGTGTATTTGGATCAACTATAGTTTGACCCAGTGTTTTTAAAGCCCAAATTTTGCTATCCTTACGATGACATAAGGTGTTTGTCAAGCGCATTGATGATAACTTCCTTGCAAAGGTTCTCAAGGAGCTGACAAGGGGAAGTGCTCTTCTGGATACGATATTTACAGATGGGGAAGAACTTGGCTACAGTGACCATGAAACAGTAGAATAAGGGCAAAATAACAAAATCACAGCCCCAGACTTAATGAGAGCAGACTTTGACCTTTCCAAGGGTCTTGGGAATCAGCTTGGAAGGATCCCACAAGATACGGTACTGAAGAGAAGTCCAGGAGGGTTGTTTTTATTTTCAAGGTTCCCTACCTTTAAGCTTAAGAACAGTCCATCCTGACAATAGGAAATCAAACAAGAGTGGTGGGAAGCTTGTGTGGATGAACAAGCTGCTCTTCACTAAGCTCTCCAGAATAGTACAAGAGGTGTGAGCTGGGGCAAGTACCCAGTGCCTGAGTGTACAAGGAGAATGAAGGCGGTGAAGCGAATAATTCCTGGTGGGCAAGCTGACAGTAAGACAGCAAAATATTTGGGATTCCTCACGCTCCTGTATTTCACATAGATTTTATTTGGTACCACTTAGGCAGATTTTGTAAATTATGGTTGTACACGTGGATATTAGAGAAACTCTTCTGGACTACTTTGGGTTTTGGTTGCCCAGAATTGCAAAGCATTGTTAAAATTCATTGCTGTTGATGTTCTGCTGAGTTTTGTCCACTGTCTTTTAAGTTTTTCAAAGCAATGCAGCTCTTCTTGTTTAGAACCACCCACGTGTATTTCCTAATTGCCTGGCCAAACACTGGTGGCTAAAAAGAATAACTCTCATTCACTTTGCTGTCCCATCGGTCTCAAAGGTGCTACTTCTATGTATAGGTACTTTTCTTATAGCTGATTATCTTTTAACATGGAGCACTATATCATCAGGAGAGGCCTGGATTTTTTCAAACAACTTGCAATAAAATGCAGAATAGGAAAATTAAGGGAAAAAATAAATTCTAATACTTGCAATTTATTATTTTTCAAACTGAGTTTGCTAATCTAAAAAGTGGTAAGTTGACATACATTACTTCTATGCAAATCAATGAACAAAAATGATTACTCAGGGACATTTTTATTGATTTTAAAATAGGTTTCAAGATTACAAGAAATTCAATTTTTCTGAAGGTTTAAAAAATTAATCATATGTGATGTATATGTTGAATGAGAGAGTAAAAAGGAATGCATTTCTTCCCAAGTGAATAATTATACAACTTCCAATGACTTCTGTGCTATAGAAAGTTAAATTTATGCATATGTTTAAGATGGATGAAACGCTCTATATGGTCAACTCACCTTTATGGTTAATAGCAGCTGTACTTTAAAAAGATACTTATAAGCTAAAGCAGTTGCCTTTTGGTGTTGTAGGACTGATGAGTATCAATCAGATATATGATACGATGATATGTGCTCGGAAAGATGCCTCAGCAGAGCAATTAATGTTTGAAATAGGAGATGAGGAGAGTAATTCTCTTTGTTGAGTCCCACCACTTAGCAATCTGCAGATAATTCAGTTCATTGCCAGCACTACCAGATAGGACAGAAGGAAAATCAGCATAAGGGCAAGAGATGAGCTGCTACACTGCTATACAGAAATGAGGTTCAGCATTTTACATTTTGTGATACAGGACTAATGGTGATTGACAGCATCTGCTTATGAGTTATTGCTTGAAGATCTTCCAAAGGGTGAATTATGATCCTAAGCGTCAGCATTTGCAGGAAATCATATAGAATTGTTTGGGTTGGAAGGGACCTTCAAAGGTCATCTAGTTCCAACCCCTCTTAAGGAGCAGGGAAATCTTCAGGTTGCCCAGAACCACGTCCAGCCTGGCCTTGAATGTCTCCAGGGATGGTGCATACCACCTCTCTGGTAAACCTGAGCCAGTGTTTTACCATCCTCGTTGTAAAGAATATTCTTACTTACATCCAGCCTGAATCTCTTTCAGTTTAAAACCATTTCCTCTCGTCCTATTACAACAGGCCCCGCTAAAAACTCGGTCCCCATCTTTCAAACCGCTCAGGAGGGCAAATGAAGGAGACACCGGTCCCTCACGCTGCGTTAAGCCGCTGGTGAGAAAAACCTCCCTGAAGAGCCAAGCTCTATCCCACCGCTCCAACCCGGACACCCGCGCACACCACCCCCGTACCCGGGCGGCGGGGCGGGGCCTGTCTGACGGGACAGCGCTGGCCCCGCCCCTCGCACGGAAGATTGGCGAAGAGGAGCGGGAGCTTCGCAGCCCGTCCTTCTAACTGGTTTGTCCCTCCAGCCGACCTGTAGTGCGTTCTCGTGTTTCCTCTCCATCATGGAGGGAACTGCGGCCTCCTCTGAGGGTCTGCGTTATGCTGAATACACCAGAGTCCCTACGGGCTCCGGTAAGGGACAAGCCGAGCTGGACCGAGGGCTGGTGAGTGCGGTGGGGGGTTGAGAGAGGGGCAAACCATCCCGCGAGTAGCGGCTGAGGAGAGGGGAATGCAAGAGTTCTGCCATGCCTCTTCCTTCTCGTCATGCCCCACCCCCGCTGCCGGCAGAGCCGGGGCGGAGGTCGCTCCTCCCTTCGACTCCCCTCAGACCCAGGAGGCGGTTGGACACTTTCACTTTCCCCAGCAGTGCTTCTTAGCCCAGGGCTTTCACACCCAAAGTGTGTGAGCACCGGGGCTGTGGCGGGCAACCGTTCCGAGCCCCCCGGGGTGGGCAGCAAGGTCGGGGGGAGGTGACCCCTTGCCTCGGGCGTGAGCACACAAGGCCTAAAGTTGTGTTCCCTTGCCGCAAAGGAATGATACCTGTGGTGTTTTCACATACTGTGCAAGTTTTATTATGGCTGGTTCAAGTGTTAATGGGTTTGTAGAGCTCTGCTTCAGAAAAATAATCCCTATCTGATGTTTTGTAGCATGGGAGAGGGTGGCTGGGTCTGGAGTGAAAGGGAAAAATGCTTTCAAGGTTTCCCATGCGGTAGTGTGCTGTAGAGGGAAGGGCGCTGGAGCTTTATCCCACTGCTTCAGTCTGGTCTTCTTTCAAGTAGTCCATGCAACAGTGAATTCTCTTTGGAAGAGAATTGGGTATTTGTAAAATACGCTTAACATACTGGATGGTGAAGTCTTCACATTTTTAAAATGGCTTTAAAAAATAATTTGCCTTCATTGTGTGCCTGTTGTTGTCTCTGGAATAATTTTTAACACAATTTTTAAAATCATAGTTGTCTCTAAGTTGTTAATCCATTGTTACTACAGTCTAGGACTTCTTTTCCTCCAGGTCAGTCTTTCCATGTATTTAACAGCAACCTATGTAATCTGAAGAAGCTGACTCCCAAACTCATTATTGTCACATCCATGTACTCCCTCTCTGTGGAATGCTAGAGGGGAAGTTCCTGGTGAATTTTGTGGAGTCTTTGGGCCTTCTTACCTGTCTGGGATAAAAATTGCATCTGGGATTTAATGTGGCTTTGTTGGTGTGAATTTTTTGTCAGGTTCTTACTAAGGTCCAGGGTCTCAGGTTGGTCTTTAGAGACTACTAGAATCTGGATTGCTGCAGTTTTCTATTGAAATATATTGTTTGGCCAGACGTTTCAGTGGAGAATGCAGCATATTTCAGGCGTATATACATTGTAAACTGTTAGCATACAGCTGGTAGTAGAAGCTCTTTGCATAGCATTAGATAAATAGTGGAAGAAAGGACAGTATTTGTACTTAGTGCTTTCTCATCTAAGAAATCCAGAAGAAGATCAAGTTGTGTATAATAAAATTCTAAAATTTAGCCAGAGAGAAATAGTAAGATCAACTGTAGTGCTATGCATCTGTTCCTCTGGTGTTCTGCAGGGTTAAGAAGGCTGCCTTGCCACAGTAGAAGGGAAGAGTAGTAGGAGATAACAGCAGCATTCATCTCTTGGAAGTAAAAGAGCTCTGTTCAATACCATGCCCTGAATCATGGTTGTGGGTTGTCCAGGATGTTAGCTGAAGACACTTAATCACTTCTACCTTTGTAGTTGTTTTACAAAAGCATTTCGAGTGATGGAAAAGAACAGTAGGAACACAAAGACAGGTAATTGTTAATACATACTCAAAAAGTCTGGTTTGAATGCTGTATGGTAATGGTTTCATTAGTGAACCTGTTGCTTTGGTACCATTTCCTATGAAAACCTGTCAGAAACTGTAGGCATAGCTTTATATACAAACCAAAAAAGTTGCTGTTAAAATAAATGGCACAAATTGACATGAGAATCGGATGAATATGGAGAACATCATCTAACTGAAATTACTTTTAGTTCACTGTTGCAAAACAAATTAAGTTTCAGAGGAAGGTAAGACTAGAAGGAAAACATGAAATTATGCAATCAAATCTGTTGCAGATAGTTTATAATATAGACCCACTTCAGAACATATCTGACTCCACATAGAGTTAACTAGGTGATTTGCTCTGAAGTAGTCTTCCAATAAGCTGTAGCTACTCTTACGAGGAATAGGAACCTTATTCTAGCTTCTGTACCGAACAATCATGGATTTCAAATCAAGAATTTTTACATAGGGAAAATGTAGTTTCAGAAATATGTTTTACACTTGGTTGCTAAAATTGTGTATCCTGGTGCTTAGTGGAATATAGCACTTGGGGGGGGGGGGGGGGGGTAGGGAATCAATAAGCCCAGGCAAACCTTCTTAAAATGAAGGTTTTGGTTAAGCAATTTACACTTGTGTACTTATTTGAATGTAAGTACATACTTCCTAGTTTGTTGATCCATGACTAAGCATGGACTAATTACAAAATGCCATCCAGTCCATCAGAAGAAGTTGTTATTTTCACTGTGCTTTTTATTCTATTGCACTGTAGGTTCAGAGGCAAAAGACTGTAGAGCTCTTGCTGTGTGTCTAAAAGCTAGGTGTGAGAAGAGCAAATTATTTATCATTTGGCCAAGAAGGGTGTTTTCACTGGTTGTGGTAGAAGAGCTGGTGTGTAAAATCCAAATCCTGTGCAAGCAGGTATGTTTTAAAATTTCTAAAGGTTGTTCTTTTCCTTAGTCAGATGTAAAAGTGTTGTGCTGAAATTTTAAAATTATGCATTTGCAATTCTCCTTTTGTTTATAAGTTTAACTTCCTTTCTGCTTTGTAGAAGGAGAAGCTGCAGTGCTAAGAATTACAGAAGTCTTATTTTTGAGTATGGTTAAGTTAACAGAGTGGTGTGGTTTAAGAATGCGCAAAAAGAATATCTTACTTTTGCCTTTTTCTTCTAAAAAAATTAAGGCTACTGGAAAATCAGATATTAAAGGATTAGACCACAGATGTCTGTATGCTAACAGGATATGAAATATGTGTTAATCGATATGCTTTATCCTCTTTTGTTTACCAAATGCTTTGGTAAGTCAGCTCTTGCAACTGCCTTTCTAATGTTTGTGTTTTCTTACACGTTTCTGAAAAGGATTTTTTTAAAAATCAGGTTTTGCAGATTTGGCAAAAGCTGATTTGTTTTCTGTAACTAAGAGGGTTTGTTACTGAAAAATGAGCTGTGTTGTAAAATTAAAATACTGAGATCAGCAGAATAACATAGGGTTGATGACTAACCTTTGGGAACTGATTCATTGAATAAAGAAAGGTACAGATGTTACTTTTTAATCTTTTCTTTCTTTATTTTTCCCTCTTGGGTCTTAACAGAATACTTGCATTTAAAACTTGTATCTGAGAAATTTTGTAATGGCATTTTTTACAGTGGGGGGAAGTCAACTCTGTCATAATTGAAAGCCAGTAAGTATATTTATTTATTATTTATGTATATATATATATATTTAGTTTTTATGAGTCTGAAATAAGAGGCATTTTTAAACAATGGGACCCAAAAATAGTTCTTGTAGTAGTTGTATTATGCCATAAATGAACTGATCCCTTCCACAGTGATAGTTACTTTTATTTAATATTGATGTGAACAGAGTGCATATAATTAAAGTTTTGCACTTTATAGTCTACGTTTCAAAGCACCGTTTTTCTTGACTTACTCTTCTAAATAACTGAGTTAAGTGAGCATGGGAAATGAGTCAAACTGGACTTAAAGGACTTCCTGGTTAGTAAAGTTGCCACTAATTTTAAGAGAGTGGCTGGGTCAATAAGAGACAAACTGCAATCTTTCTTACCTTGATTGAAATTCAGTTTTTATGTCATGTATATAGTTTGAATATGTTCACACTATAACATTGAGGGTGCTTTGGTATGACAAGTTATCACTTCTTTGCTACTTTGTGGCAGGTAACTCTTCTCTAACCTGCTCATAATGCAAGCGAGGTGAGTTACTGTCAACCAGTATTTCTTAACTTTCTTGGTGGTTGTGCCTCTTCAAAATATGGACAGTCATTCATGCCTCTCTGGTTTTAACTTTCCGTCACTTTTACCTAGTTTTCTGGCTTGTTGTCATATGCCTGTGATCCTACATCCTGGTCCTATTCTAGAGCTGTTGCTATGCTTTTTTTGCCTACTGTTTTTCAGGCAGCCCTAGCTTTCCACTAACTGCTAGTACTTTCCACTGAGATTGAAATAATGCGTTCCAGTAGATATGGCTGACTCTGTAGAGACCCCTGAGGGCTTTTGATATAGTGTTCCCAGACTACTGTGCAAAAATGCTTAAGCCGTTTCTGCACTGAACTGACAGAGTCCAGGGATTATTTATTAGCCTGGTCTCAGTGCTTGGCCTTACCTGTGATAAAGTGTCTGCTGCTAATGCCCAGTTGCAACCAGCATACCTTGTTGTATACTGCTAACTTAACCCACCTGTTTGGTGGCAAAGCGAGTATAACTTAAGTTAGACAAGTGCAAGCTAGTATGAATTAATTTTTTTTTTGCCAGTGTGATCTATTTAACACATTGAGCTCTTAATTGACTATAACAACATAGATTCTCACTGTCACTCTGAACAAGTCAAGGAGTCTCTTGAATATAAATCCACAGTCACAAGCCACAGAGCAGAATAATATAGAATTTCTGTAGGGTTATGGTATTTTCAGGAATGTTGTGGCTGATACTGATTGGTTTCTAAACAGGAATTAGAGACTTTTAGAAGGTTTGAATATTGAGAGCCTGGGAAAAACCGATTTGTGAGAAGAAATGACAAGAGTTTTAGTTTAGTGTTGAGATGAATGGCATGCTTCGATATTTTTTATCTTCTGCCATTAAAGGTAACATATTTTTTCATGGTCTAAGGACAAGGGGAAATTTTGTGGAACTCGAACAACAGACATAAAACTACTGTGTTATTTTTGCATTCAGAAAAGAGTGCTAGTATTGAGACTGATGACTACACTGAAATGGAGGAGATAGATTACTGAAATGAGTAGATTTTTAAGGCCAAAACTACCCCAGTCTTAACTTTGGAGCTTCACTTTCAGTATGTTTAGTAAGTCTCTTCTATGAGAAACCTCTAGGCAATTGCAGCATTGTTATGTGAATAGCTAGAATAGCCCCAACTGGGTAAGCAGGAGGTAAGTACTTAGTTAAAACACATAGGCTCCAGAAGCTAGATATAGAGGAATACATCCTCTTCAAGATGAGCTCAGAGCTGACTATCACTTTCTCTGTTCTGAGCTCAATACTACAAGCAGCAATAACAACCACTTGCCTTCACAGCCAAAGCTGTAGGAGCTACTCAGCATGATGGCAGTGCTTACATCTTGTATAGCTGCCCTTTTGCTGGGAAACTTGTTGACCTGTGTTCTAGACCATAGTTAAGACAGCTCTAGGAGGCTTTAAAAATGATATTTCCAAACTCTTTCCCCTACTCCCTCTCTACCCTAGGTATCCTGTAGAAGGATCTTAGGCTCTAAATACAATCATGTATTTGAGTGGTGCAGTGGTAAAAGCAGCTCAAGCCGGTTACCTCCAGAGAGAGCCCTCAAACAAAGAAATCCCCAAGCAGTTGTACCCTTACAATTTAAGTTTCCCACCCCTCATGCAACAGTTTGGTATGATAATAATATTCGGGTCTGGGATGGTCTTGTTTTCAGTTAGGTCCCTTCGTTGCCTCTAGGCAGGCTGTTTCTCCTAAGTTTGCAGGTTTTGCTGATGGGTAGTGTCTGTCCTTGCCTCCTTATCATACACTGGCTCTGGGGCTTCCTTTTACTTAAGTAGGTAAAAAGCTTAGCATATCTGTGAGAAAATTCACAGCTTGTGGCCTGAGGCATCAGCACATCTAGCTACTAATGCTGAGTAAGTTACACTAAGTGACTAATTTCCTTTATTTCTTTACAGTCTAGAATTGAGATTGGGTACTATCAAAGGCAGAATGTTAGCCCCAGGAGGCTTAGTAGCAAAGGCAACTTGGCTCCAAATCCAGTTATTAGGGGACTTGTGTTGAAATTTGGGCTTTTAAGTCCTGCTGTCAGGCTTTTTAGTAGAAAAAGTGTAAACCAGTTATTGGATAAATACAGAAGTAAGTCACATTTAGAAGAGACAGTCTGGTGATAAAAGCATTTTCATTGTTATATTTTGAATTCAAGCTAAACAGGCAGAATTTGATTCCTTATGTTTCCTGGGGGAAAGTTCAAGGCATTATTGAGCTATTATGTGATAGGACAGGTAGTGCTACAGATGACTATTTAATCTGTTTTGGAGATTACATCTTGCCTTTTTGGAAATGGAGAGATGCCCCCAACACTTGCAGTGCTCATCATCCTTCTTGATTTCTGCGGGTGTGTGAAAAGTTGCAGTACATTCTTCAAGGTTTACTACATAGCTTTCAGCAGCTTCTTGTTTGACATGGAGATGATAGTTATTGTCCTTGAGGTGCCTGACTTTCTTCAAGCACTGTGTAGGTGACTGTTGTTTGCATCAGATGTTCCAAGTCCTTATTTTATTTTATTTTCCCCTCTCCTTTCCTTTTTTTTTGTTCTCTCTATTTTTTTTATTTTTTTTTTTTTTTTTGTGGGTTTGGTTCCAAAACCCCAGTTAGACTAAAAGTGATTCTATAAGGTAGAGTCCAGTGATTGATGTGAAGTAATGAAAAGAGGTTCCTGGGCTTCATTTCATTACTGGGGCTTCCACAAGTCAAAGCATGAACAATGGAAGGTCCTAATATATGTTTGTGGACATAGAAGTTAATATTCCAGTATCATTTTCAAGCAATATCATGATGAGATTCCCAGTGAAGGACTTTGCAAAACAATATATATTTTTAAGCTCTTCATATTTGTGTAACAAACTGATACTTTCTTGTGTTGAATCATTTGCCATGACAAATTTCAGGTGATCCTGAATAGTTGTTTGCCTTTTGTTTTTATCAATACATACTGTGAGCTGATTTCTCAGTGTTTTACACATTTGCTAATGGGTAGTTCCTGGTTAAACG
Organism: Neopsephotus bourkii; assembly: GCF_033783945.1. Lineage (NCBI taxonomy): Eukaryota > Metazoa > Chordata > Aves > Psittaciformes > Psittacidae > Neopsephotus > Neopsephotus bourkii. The sequence goes on along the minus strand of NW_026902112.1, from coordinate 460,021 downwards.
TGATGTGCTGGCAGGGTTTAATAAGGCTGAACTCTAAAAATCTAATGTAGTCTGTGGAATACAGAACTTACTTGTATCTTTCTTGTAAATGTCAGACATCAGAAATACTTGCTGATAAAATAAAAGGTGCATGTATTTCAAATTAGAATTTGCGTGTTTTCTGATTCCTGTTTCTCTGCTTTAGGCCAGAGCAATGATAGCTGTTGGACTTGGTGTTGCAACTGTTGCATTTGCAGGTAAGCTAAATTACCAGCTGAGCGTGGAACTGTCACTTGTGAGCTGCTATTTCCAAAAGGTTAATGAAGCTTTTATAAATATAAACATTGGAAAAATAGAAAGATTGTTTGAGAGTGCTATGGAGAGCTGTGTCAAGGTGTAGTTCCCATCCCTTCAAAATCCTGGACATGCTTTCCAAAATTCTTTTTGGAAAGTCACACTTTGAAACTAGTTTTATGGACAACAGCTAAAAGGTTCAATCTGCTTTTTGCCTGCAAGATGTAATGTGAAAAGTTTACTCTGTTTATTTAGTAACATATTGCAAGGTGGATGCTCTGTAGTAGTAGAGTGCAGCAGAATCTTGTGATGTAAAGGTAACACCTAACAAATTCAAAAGAGAAAAATAGAAGGTTTAGGTGGCTGCAGTGATTTATCACATTAAACTGTTCCCATAGTACATTGTTTGTTACCTGAACTCTTTGCATCTGGACTGTATGTTCTTCTGAAAAATAGGTTCTAGTCTGTACACAGGGGATGAGCTTAACATGAATAGTACTTTGGGTTACTTAGACTGGATGACTGTGCTGTATTTTGGTTTTCAAATACACAAATTGATTTCCATAATTTTCAGTATATAAAAGTAGCCAAGGTCAGCTGTATGCAAACGCATACACCAAGAACTTACTCAAAAGATGAACAAGTTGCACCAAAGTTCAGTGGCTATTTGCTGGGCACAATGATTAGGGGAATGAAAGCCAAGATCTTTGGTAATGTATGCTTTTAAGCAGTTGGTTTATATATGTGTTTGTGTAGAAGCAAAAGAGAAATGCTTTTTAGAATTTCTGCTACTTGAGCTGAAAAATTAATGGCAGCTAGCAGAAAAAGTGGTAGCAGAAAGCATGAAGAAGGTGAGATCACAAGTAGATCACAAATAGATCGCAACATTTCAGCAGTGATGCTCTAATAGTGGCTTTAGCTTCTGTGTTAACATAAGCATGGGTTTAGATAGCTAAAATAACCTATGGTTATTTTAAGAATTTATTCTTAAAAATTTATGGTATTTTAAGAAAGCAAGGTGCTATCTGAATGAAACAGCCACATTTTAGAAACAGTTTTTCCACTGTGTATAACAGTAAGTTACATTGTTAATGAACAGTTAATCAAAACAATAACTGGGAAGAGGGAGTGTAGAGAGAAAATTCTCAAGTAGCATGGCACAAATCTTGATTCTGAAATTGGTAGACCTGGTTTGTACTTCTGAGAAAACAGTCTAATACAGTTTACTCTAGCCTTTCCTAGCTGTAGATACTCACTACCAGTGGGGAGTTGAATGGCTCTGAATCCCAGAAGATCCTCTCTTTGTAGCAAAATAAAAAATGCAGTACTTACAAAATGTGTGATTAAGCATGCAACATCACAGCAAGAAACATGTAGTACATAGATTTCTTTTCTTGAAGACATAATCTTTGAACAGTATTTAATAAATAATGTACATCCAAAGAGAATGTTTCATACTACCCTTTTTCTTGAAGTTCACAAGGCATATCTCTTCATTTATTGTATTGAAATGCATTTAAATCTATCTGTTTTGTGAGCAAACACAATGGATCTTTGCAATCCCTGACTAGTTTTTTTTAGATGAAGTATACTGAGCTTCTTGCCTTCCCTCCCCAAAGAGTACAAAGATTGAAAAATGTAAACCATAGCAAGTTTTCTGTGGGATGACTTCTGGGCAGGATCCAGAAATGGCTGTTGAGGGAACATCTTGAAAAGCAGTAAAGTGCAGTGGTACTGTACAACAAATAAATGAGACAAAAAGATTAAAAAGGAAGGGGGTTGATTATTTTTTTAAATTTATTTATTTTTTTTTTTAGAAACCAAAATTCTTTCTGCTTTATGCTGATGAACATAAGTTGGAGACTTTTTTCTCCTTTTAGTGAATGTTGGTTATAATTTCATTTAACTTCAACCTTTTTCAGGTCGTTATGCTTTCCAGCTTTGGAAGCCGTTGGAGCAGGCAATTACAGAGACAGCAAAGAGGATTTCAACTTCTGTAAGTTTAGAGGTTACTTTATGCTGAATTAATGATTTTGTTTCAAGTATTTAGAGAGGAGACATTTTATGTTACATACAGCAAGTGCCACTTTGATTATCCTGTTTTCCAGGAAACGGGTGCTCCTTACTGTGCATGTTCTGGCATATTATCTGGTATATTTTTAAATTCATGTGGATGAAGCTACATGAAAAGATGTTTGTGAGCTTGATAAACAGAATTTCCTGGTGGTGCTTCATGTTTCAGAACTGTTTGCTAATAAGTGTGTGATAAATGGTTAAAGGCTGCTGTGAGAAAATAGCTAATTCCTAGAGATTACAAAGTGATGACATGCAGTTTCATTTCAAGAAGCTAAAAATGTAAGAAGTTAGTCTTTTTTTCCTTCCCCCCCCCCCCCCATACAGTGTTAAAATCAAAAAGGCAAATTGATAAACTTCTAAGAAAGGTTGCCATAGAGATGGGCATAGAGGTACTGTTTTCTTGTTCACATATAAGTTGTCTTTTTTAATTCCCCGTCTGATTTGAACTTTTAATCAATTTTTTGCTCTTTGTTTTGCCCTATATATTTAAAAATGTAATAATGAGGTAAAAAAAATTAGGAGATGGGGTGTTGTGAGAGGAGCATATGCAGGGAATATTCAAGAGCATTTACTTTTTGCTTCAGTGGCTATACTATACTGTCCTCTGGTAAATAAATAAATGCGTTCCAATTTCTGTTTGATTAAAGTAATTCCTAGTGAGGTAGATATTTGATTGTAGAAGTGTATTTCTTCAGAGTTCATACTCTGTGAGCACTTTTCCACAGTGGAAGGAATACAATTCCTCTCTCCGAGGGTGCTGAGGGAGTAGATTTGTATTACTAGTTATAGATTATTATTTCCTGAAAAATTAAAGGTAGATAGGTAGGTAGTTAGTTTGTTTGTTTTTAAAGTAATCATTTGCATTGTACCTATTAATGCGAGGCCAGTTGCAACATAGTCTGTCTACATTATATAGACAGATGCTAGAGTCCAAATACATTTGCCATCTGTGTTCATGTGCTGAAGGTCCAGGCTTGATCAATGCAAGCTTCCTGGGGAGGGAAAAGAATAAACATGGGCTGTCCTCTGGGGGCTGATCCCCTCTTGTTCTTAATTGCAGTGTGTATCAGCCAGAAATGGTGCTCCTCCGTCAGTTTTTGCTCTCTGTCCCTCTGTTGCATTGCTGTTGTGAGGCCAACTGTTGTTATTTTTTTTTCCTTTTCAAAGTAGTTTTTTGAGAGATTCCCAAGTTGCCTGCCAAAACAGCAGAGGGGATTTGAGATACTGTGAATTAAATTGCTTTCACATGATATGGATACAGTCTGACTTGCAGGCTTGCTAGAGGTAGCTCACAGTAAGGACATGTGGTTTCAAAGTAGGGAGTGCTTCAATCTTCACCCTCCCACCCCAACATTTTTACTCCAGCATTTCTTCTATACATTTGTAGATACAGGCTAAAGAATCTAAATTCAGACATCTTCCTATAAGAAAGCTGGCAGTGACTCTTTAACACATTGAAATATGACATGCTACTGAACAGAGAGTTGTCTGTTCCTAGGAAACTGTACCCCTCAGTACTGGTATACTGGCTGAGTGAAGCTCATTACAGGCCTATCTCATTTTTACCGCAGTGACTTTCAGAGTCTTGCAGAATTCATGAACAACCATAAAGAGCAAGCCAGGTGCTTTTGCATTCATAGTATTCCTAGTCCCTGGAGCTGCATCCTCTGTCTGCCTTCACATCCTGCCTTACAGCCCAGAATTGTGCGTCGATTTCCAGCAGAGTATCTCTTGTCTGCTATTCTTTTCTGAACTTGACAATACAAGTTTTCAGTGCAAGATGAGATCGGCTGAATAAAGTAAAAGCTCTCTCTTCCTGTTTGCCATTAACTGTATGTATTTGTCGGTTTTACATTTGTGAGGGTAATAGTATTTTCTTCTACAGTCATAGTGCAGAGTTAAGATCCTTGTATAATTCTTAGCCAAGGTTATTTGTTCTTTACTACTCTACAGCTACTACTTTTTTGGATTTTTTTCCTACCTTTTTTCCTCCCCTTAACAATCAGTTATTTCCTATTTATAACTTTTTCTCTAAAACAGTAAAAACATTAGGTAGAAAGATCCTGTGTAAGTGGTTACTGTGAAAACTTCTTATGTTAACTGCCTTACTTGTTTTTGTTTGGGGAATTTGAATCTGCTGAATATAATCTGTGGATTAGCACTTTCATCACGTTTCTTTACAGCATATTGCCCTCTAAGCTCTACTGACAAAGGAAATCAAGCATCTACCTATGCTTACTGGATAAAGCGTCTCATGTGACATTTAGTGTCTAGGCTTAGTGTTACTTTGCTGGTTTTCTATGGTGTTTGGAAGTGCCTAACTTAGTCATAATTTTCAGTTGCTACTCTAGCTTTCTAGAATCAAACACTGTCCTTCATTACCACTTTCTTTCGAGAGGCTGTGAAGCAGCTGCCTATTTAAAAGCTAGGTTGTTCTCTCAGTAAGCCACCACTCCTCCTCGCCCCATTCTCATCTTCCATTTGCAATAGAAATCACAGTTCATGTTGGTTGCAGTCACCATGCAAGGTAATCCAAATGCTGTTTGTCCTTTCTTCTTGCTCAGTAAGAAATTACTTGGGTAAGGTCAAGTTGAGCAATTATGAAGCCATCATTTAAAATGCCTGCTTATTGTATTTTGAGTATTTTACACTTTGTATTTACTTACCTAAATAAATAATGTGTACATTCAGCAACTACACTGATCTTTTATTCAGAAATAGTAAGTAAAAGCAACTAAAAGTGTTATGTTTTGTTCTGAATTTCTACCTCTAATTTATGGCAGTTAAGTATATATTCTAAATATGAAATCTAAATGCTACTGTCATTTAGTCTCTAATTTTTCTACTTCTTTTCAGTGGAGGAAGATATAAGAGGAAACATTTTGTCAGTTCCCCTCTATGACAAATCATAATGCTTGTTTCCAGAGAAATACTTTTTTTTTTTTCTTTCTAGTTTTAGCCTAGTTTTGTTACTGGTGTCACAAATACCAGTGACATTGTTCTGTTTCTGTGTGTAGTGACAAGAGTCTGTTGCTAATAGAAGGTGTGTAGCAATAAGCAGTCATTTAGCTTTTCTTCCTCAGACATTAACACTGTTAATTAGAATGTTAGTATTTCCTTAAAATATGAAATTAAAAAAGTATTTCAGAAGCATTCATTACATTTCTTTGTTGAATCAGTGATGTTGTAGTTGAGAGATAGAAGATACTGAAGGTAGAAACAGCAGTTCTAGGCAAAAATACACAAACCCCACAGTCCTGAATATTCTGTTCCAGAAGAAAAGGGTATCTTCTATAGTACGTTAGAGATTTTTTTGCACTGTTTCCCTTGTTGGATCCAATTCTGCTCAAACTCGTAGAATTCTGAATTGAGCGGTAAAGGTAACAGCCATCTCCCTTGTCCTTCACTGAAAATAAAGTTCTGACAGAATAATGCAATTGCAGTTTGTTTCATATATTTTATTTTCTAACTGAAGTTAAGGACGTTAAAGTTGATCTTGGGAAATTGTAGATTATATTTTAATGCAGCTTATAGTTTTTGTGTTATTGTAGTTTGATGGGTTTTGGTTGTTTTTTTTTTTTGTTGTTGTTGTTTTTTGTTGTTGTTGTTGTTTTTCCCCAATGTTTGTTACTTTTCCAGTAGAGGACTGTATTGGTAGTGTAACAAAACAGAGGGTTTAGAAAAATTTACCACTTCATGGACTGTGATGGATGATCTGAATTATGGAATTTTGCATCTCTTGCTTGGCATGGAAACAGTGATTATGCTTTCCCTGCGCTATGCCAGGAAAAGTGTCTTGAAGATGTCAAAGTCCAAATGGATTCTTAGCTGACTGCTTTTGTGAAAATTTACAAGAGTGAATAGTTATTTGCAGAACAAGTCCAGCTGTTTTGTGTCATGTTTTGCCATGTCCATGTCCCCCCTACCAACAGCATTTGCTTACAAAGCAGAACTTGCTTTATATAAGTATCTGAACAGTAACAACATGCAAAGAAGTGAAATAAATTAAATTATAGCTCCGACCTCAAATAGTATGAAGAAATAGAGCTTATTTCAATGATTTTTCCAGTACAGAATTTGTTTGCAATAGCTGGGGTTAATAAATAATAAAGTGTCTAGAGCTGCCTGCTCATTGAGGAGTTCTCGTAACAGAAAAATATCTTGAGTATTGTTTCATTTCATTGCAGCCATTACTCAGAATTTACAATCGGAAGATCAGGGGAGAAGAGCTTTAATTTCAGTTTCATGCAAAAGTTGTTTCATTGGGGAACTAGAAATTCGCTGAGATGTTTCCTAAAATGAAGACTAGATCTCTTCCCTTTATTCTAAGCAATGGAAAAAATGGCTTTTGTATCTAATTTCCTTTTGCTTCAAATTCTGTTTAGGAGCAAGATCTTAATTAAAGAATTGATTATTCTTGTTACATGCTTTACTTCTGAAAAGAAAATGCTTTTTCATGATGACCAATTCAATGAACTGGTTTTGCTGATGTGCCAAAGGACACAGACAGCAGAATTTCCTTTTTCCCTTTTTTTTTTTTTTTCTTTTCATTCCTCTTGGATGTGAGCCACATCAAGGCTCCCCATGGTTAGAACAGTGTCAAGGAGGTAGGGTTTAAAAGCATGAAGTATTTCTGAAGGTAAGCCTATAGCCACCTCTCCCTATTTTCTTATTTTGAATAGTGTTTTAGATGAAATCTACCAAGAGCAGAGATGAGCTTTGTTAGAGATAATTCAAGTACTGGCTTTACATGGATACTGAACCAGTATCATCGTGTATAAGAGTTGTATGCCAGAGGTGACGGGCAAAGAAGAATTAACCTTTCCAGAAATCCATCTGCACCTAAGCTGCTCTGGGAGAAGTCCTGGAAAATCTTTAAGAGGCCATTAAAGTGTGTTTTTCTCTCCTGGCTGTAGTAACTGTTCAGCATCACTGCAAATTTCTGTGCAGTTCAGCCCCCTCAAGGGTGTTATCTGGTGACCATTAAATTATTAGCATCATTTCCTCTTGGAGGACTGGAGAAGCCCTGTGTATTCCTTTAGTGTTACATACTCTAACCTGTAAAGTCAATGTGCACTAACTATTGCAGACCTCCTTTGTGTTACACTGTAGCTATAGAAGTGGTTTCTCAACAGATTTTTGTTGTAGGCGTGACACATCCACTGTTGATTCAGCTTTGATACCTGTAGTGTTATGGTAGTGCTTATTTCATGTAAGGTTTGGGGTGGGAAGAAGATAAAATTTTTTTCAAATCATACCAGCACAACAGAAAATCTGTTTTTGTGACTGCTCTGGATGACTTCATGGTGGCAACAGGTGAAGTATTTCTGGACCATGCTTCTGGTGAATGTTGCTTCAAGCTTAATGAAAGGCTTTGCTTGCATATTGTAGACAAAGCCCTTTAAATGTTTTAATGCTTTTGAAATTATGTAAAAAAGTTTTAGTAAACGTAAGGCAAAATTCTCACTGAACATGAATGACTATATTGGGTGAGAAAGGTGTTTATTAAGGACCAGACATATTTTGTGGGTAAAAGGAACACTTAAAAATAATCTCAGCTCTTGGGCCAGACTTCCATTTAATAGCAACAAAAGAAGCTTATTTTTCCCCAGCTGATAGGTTTTGCACTGAGGAAAAACCTCCAGTCTGTTGAGTGATTTCTGTGTGCCAGTTCCGAAAGGCAGGCTGGCTTGGAGCTACATCTGCTGCCTCTGGGATTTGTGCAGTGTAGACTATTGTTTGTGTAGCAATGGGCTAGTTCTTAATTCTACTTACAGAAACCTTTACATTGAAGACATCACATCTAACTATCAGTGTGGTTCAGTAACTTACATTTTAAATAAAAAAAATAAAAATATTCCCTCTAACATTTACATACTGTAATTTACTCTTATCTCCGTCTCCTCCTTCTTAATATTCCTTTCCCACTTCTGTCTTTTCTGTCCCCTTCTTAAAACAGTGGCTAAAGTATCACATGCCAATGAGTTTAGAAAAAAAACCCTCTCTCCAGATCCTATATCTAACTGTCATCAGTCAGCGGTGTCCAGGAAAGGATGTAAAGGCAAAACTTGGTTAGGATTTCTCCATGTATTCTGATACTTCCCAATGTTCTCCAGCTTTCCTAAAATAGATGTTGTAACTTTATGGTAAGCTTTTTTTCTTTTTCATTTTTTTTTTCTTTTTCTTTTTGTTTTTTATATATTTTTCAGGGTTCCTTCAAAGAACTCAACGGTAGATATTTTTTTGAGGTAACATTCTTTCCCATGAAAAGTTATCTGTTCTTATCCTTTTATTGATTTTTACCTACTTTGTAGAAATATCTGGACTTCAGAGTGATTTTTTCCATAATTCCTTGGATGCCAGAGTATTTTGACTTTTTTAATTTTCCACTGCAGTGGTATCAAAGCTGTTCCAAATAAGTTTCCCCCTTTCCCTTTCTTGCCCTCACCAAGACATACACTGTACCACTCTGCGCCAGTTTGTACTTTGATTCTGGACTCTTGCTGAGAGGCAGGATTTTTAATGGTTGTATCTATTAATATCTCTTATTAGCAGTAGGAGATTGTAAAAATACAGATAGTTATTTTTAAGTCAGTTTTTCGTATGTGTTAACAGTCTGGAGAAGTCCTTTCATATTACCTGGTTTGTAGTAATTCCATGCCTTCAAAATAAATTATAGATTAATGCAGTTTTCTGAATGAGGTTATATAAATATGATTTAGGTCCTGGCACCTTGTATATGAAGCTAATTATTGCTTGTTTTCCCTTTCTTCTTTTTAGAGTCTTTCATCATACTATAAAGGGGGATTTGAACAGAAAATGAGTAGGCGAGAAGCTAGTCTTATTTTAGGTGTAAGGTAGGTGTGTTGCATTAAGATGTTTTTGTCTGGTATGTGCTGAATGAAAAAAATGCATGTTGTGAGAATGTGCAATGCTCTTGCCAAAATCTCAGCTTTTTAAAAAAGACATCTAGTGGCTTATAAAGCATTCTAATATTCTGCTTAAGCTAGAAAGCAAACAATAAAATGCTAATAAAACATGCAACTTTTGTTTGGCTTGAAGGCATGGTAACGTATTGCAGTGGAGAATTGGTGCTCTAGAAATAATCAGAATAGCACATACTGTGCTAATTAGTGTGATCATGTGGCCTGGTCTCCAAAAAAACCTGTGAGACAAGGAATATTGAAGATTATATTAATAAATGAGAATAAATCAATTTTGCTTGCTTTTTTCATAAGTCAGTACCATTATTTTTTTCTTTCTCCACTCTGATTTGTTTGGGTTTAAAAGGTTGAGGCATATTCCAAACAAAAAAAAACAACAACAAATAAACAACCCAACAAAAACCAAAAACCTGAAATTGGAGAGACTTGTCGTTTAAAGTAGGTACGGTAAATAATTTCCATTTTATGTGGAAATAATTTCTGAGTATTCAGTGAATTTTTCAGTGGATTTTTAAAAGCATTTGGGTGGCAAATGATAGCACATGTCTTGGTGTTTTCTGTAAAGCAGGCAGTGTGGTGGGTTTGAGGACTTTCCAGATGAGGGAGCAGATCTAACTTTAGGTAGTAGATTTCTCATTTGTGGTCTAGATCAGTGAGTTCTGAATTTAAAAAAAAAAAAAATAAAAAAAAATGGATGGTTTTAATTATCCCCAGAAGAAATTATTTCAGATGGAGAAAACTGGGACTTAAAATCCTGTTCAGTGTGTTATTTGTGTTTACTTCTAGCATAATGGAAATTATACACATTTAGCATTCACTTTAGAAAATAAATTGCATCTATTTGAAATATTTCATGCTTGTACACTGAAGATTTATGGGAATGCTCTTCAGAAATATTTCATTTGGCCTTTAAGTTCGATAACGTATTAACACTTCCACTTTGTAAGGGCACATTCAATGATACTCCACAGTAGCACATGGCAGCTTATTAAAGTGTGTTTACACTGGCAATGCATAGCCTGAACACTGCTCATGGATATGTCTGAAGTTTCATCACAACTGAAATCAGTCCCCTTTTAATTTTTAATTTTAATAGCTTGAGTCTTCACCAGGAGCACTGACACTGCTTGTTGTGTTTAGACTGAGTCTTGCGTGTGTTAAGACTTAATCAGATTTGAGGAAAGTTCTTATTTAAAGGTTTAAGCCGTGAAATGTGTAGAAGCACAGCTAACATTTTAATAGGAAATGTTGACATTGTTTAAACACAGAAAAAGGCAAGTGAGTTTTAAAAGTGTTATGGAAAATGCCAGGGTGTGCACAAACTGGATCTGTTCAGGCCCTGATCTTTAACACTTGTCCTCTGTGTCACCACTTCCAAATCATACTAAATTTTGAGGTAAAGACTTTCTTCAATATTTCAAGTGCTGAGTATGCATGGGTAGTATAAATACTAAATACAAGCCATGATAAAGGTAAGTATTTGATGGTAGCTTTCAGATTTTCAGCATACTGGCCCATTACGCATTCCTTCCTGTAGATGCTGAGGAGGCTGTTGTAAGGTCCCCCAGCAACCCTCTCTTGTCCAGGCTGAACAAAGCCTGCTCCCTCGACCTCTCCTTGAAGGGTGAGTGCTCCTCCCCCAGCCATTGTGGTGGCTTTTGCTTGGACCTGCTGTGGTTGGCCAATGGTTTCCCTGCACAGAGGTCCCCAGACCTGGAGGCAGCAGCTAGATGTGTCTGGCTGAATAGAGAACAGCTGCTGCTGCTGTTGACCCAGTGACCATGTGCCCGTTCACACAGCTGAGGAGGCCATTGTCCTTCTTTGCAGCCAGGGTAAGCTGCTGAGGCTTTTTGTTTTGCTGTGTTTGGGCCCTTTCCAGCAGAGCTACTCCCCAGCCTGTAGCACTGCAAAGGGCTCTTCCTTCCCAGACACTGGGCTCTGCATCTGTCCTTGTTGAAGGGTTCCTGTCACCCCATTCTGGCAGCCTGTCCAGGTCTTCCTGAATGTCAGCTATGCTCCCCAGTGTGTTGATTATTCCCACCAAGGTGATGGACTTCTCAGCCAGTTAGTGATGTTAGGAGGTGCCATGATTTGGCTGGTTGGTGAGACTCAGGTTGTCAGGCTGTACTAGTTCAACAAAAATGTGATTTTCACGTTAAAGGGGTTTTTGATAGTGATGAAGAATCTTTAGAAACCAGTCTGACTGGGATAAACAATATCCCAAAAACTAAACAAATTCGATGTAAACTACCTAATTTTGTAGTTGAAGCAGAGCTGTATGTTTTTCCATGGTATGCAACTGCAACATTTCCACAGTTACTCTTTGGCCATCTGAGTTTCTAAATGTGGTATATTGACTTTTTATTACTAAACAACAGCTTTACAAATCAAAATATAGATGATTGTTATTTTTAGCTGTCCAATAACAAAACGTTTCATTCTTGTATTTATATAGTTCAAGGTCTTCCACCCTCTGTTTAAATCTTACTTTTTGGGTTAGTTCCTGTTCCATTGAAGCACTCTTTTCTTATGCAGTTCTGTGAACTATTTTTGCAACATACCCTAATTTCCCTGTGATGGAATAATAATTAAAGGTTGCTTACCTCAGGAATTTAGTTAGACTGATACCTCACATTCAGACTGTACCTACAAAAAGATTAATTGATTCATCACTGATTAAGAAGTTACCTCAAGTGGAAAACACAGCTTTATTTCTTCATGCTAACAAATTATGAAAAACTAAACCATTCAAACTGTCTTTTTACATATGATAGCCATACTGTGTTGGTCTACTGCATCCATAAGTGATTATTTGTCTGGTAAGGTACATATTTCATTTAAGCCAAGTGCGTATTTTATGTATCTCTTACTGAAGAAAACAACATCCTGTAGCACTTGTAAATCAGCATGTCTCTGAACATAACACACTGAACAGCTTCGCAAAAATAACATACAGCTTTGGTTTTGGTTTGGTTTTGTTTGTTTGTTTGTTTGTTTTTTCCAGGCTCCTGCAGAAAGAAGAATTATTTCTAGTGGCTATAAAATATTTACAGTAGAACAAAATGTGCTAATACTAAATATTTGTTGGTTTGTCTCTGGTCGTAAAAATACTTCTTTTCTACAAGGAAAAGAAATGTGTTTTCTGTGTTTAATGATGAGAATAATAAGCTAGATACACCCTAGAGCTGCTGGATTTTTCCCTTTTTTAGAATCATTTATTTTAAATGACTTTCTTAAAAAACCTGAAAGATACTTCTGTGTCAAGTACACAGGCTTTTGAAAAATGTCCTTCTTGGTGTGTCTTACATGCCTTTGTTTACTTCTTTAGAGGTGCAGTTTTACGTTTTGTCCACAAGATGGTGAAAATCTCAAGTTTTAATTATTTTTCAGCTGGTATAAACTGTTAATTTATAGCCTGAGCTCAGTGACATTTATGGTAAGCGCTTCAATTTATTTTTGCAGTCCTTCTGCTGACAAGGCCAAAATCAGAACAGCCCATAGAAGAATCATGATTTTGAATCATCCTGATAAAGGTAAATAATGATTACTTTTCTTAACCAGGGTTTGAAATGAAGAAGCTTAAACGAGATCCTTTAAGTTTATTGAGTGTGTAAATAACCACAGAGTGCAAATGTATCTTGTTTATTTATAGACTTGAGCTTCTGTGTGTCTACTTGCAGATAAACTAGGCTTTATGAACCACAGTTTTGCCCATTTTTCTTTAATGTTGTTTTCTGTACTTCAGTTAAAACTATGAGCTCATGGACCAGTCTTCCACACTTAAAAAAAAATAATTAAAAATATGAAAAAAATAGTTATAACATTTTTGTATTAAACTGACATTCCTATTTTGAACTGAGAGGGACCAGTCACACATAAGAAAGTAACTTTCTGGGAGCAAATGTTCTGCAGTAACTAAGTACATCACTGATGAATTTCAGACTTCCTGGAATTCACTTGGAAGAAATGTAAGGCTGGGCAATGTTGCCTTAGTGGCCAGTTTTTTAATGTAAATTTATCTTACAGAAAGACTATTATTATAACTTTAACTACACTACAGCTGGTTGAGAAAGAAAGCCCATATGTTCATTGCTGTTCCTACTTTAAAATAACAGATGGTGAAGAATTGCACTGTATTTCAGAAGTCAAAAGGGGAAATTGGAGGGTTTTTATATCTTCTTGACAGAATTACAGGGCTCCTTGCCAGCACCCTGTTTTAAGAAAATGAAAAAAATAACTGGCCATGGAAAGGTTTTAGGTGTTGCTTTTCTTTTATGCCTTCACCCCTCACTTTAATTCTAAAGTAGTCTTGCTTATTCAATTCAGTGCTTTCATTTTTTTACACTTTTTATGATGCATAAACTGCACAGACATAAAAAGAAACCCCACAAAAAACAAACCCAACCACAACCAAACAAAATAATGAACTTCTAAGCTTATTGTAGCAGTGCTAAGAGATGTGAGCCAGCACTGAGAATCTCTGTGTGGAATGTTGAGCAGACCTAAAGAAGCAGTTCCTGTTACTGAGATCATACATTTTAATGACCTGGTCTTACAGCTGTAATGCACCTGCAGTTGGGCACTGTGTAGGTTTGGATGGATGCAGTGAGCCCTCCTGTGTGCTATTAAGTTGGAGCGTTTTCTCAGTAGGAACACCAGTTGAAGGGATTTGTGCCTCTTTACTGGCCCTGCAGCTCTTCTGGCATGGTCATAGAAAAAAAAGCTTGTGTAATGTCTTCAGCTGCAGAGAGAGGGCCTGAAGTCATCTTGAACATTTGGCATCACATCTTTGCTTATGTGTATCTTGATTTCTTCTGGCTGTGGGTAACACAGATGTGCTTTTAAAAGTAATATTTGACATTAGAAAGTTATTTTAAATTACTGTTTTGCCAGCTGGAGTTGACAGCAGAAAGGGCAATAATTACCGATTTTAGAAGTTACATATGTTATGAGATCAAAAATGTTGGAGAGTTACTAGAAATAAATAAGAAATGTATAGAAGTTTGCATTAAAACTTTCCCCAGTGAGCACTACTAAAATGGTTACTTATTAACCTTTACAGTTCAGTTTTAAAGAGTTTTAATTGATAAATTGTATGTTAATTTGTCAGTTAGTAATTTTGTGAAAGAGTATTTGCTCACAGAAAAAGAGTGAGAGAGAAGCCTTTTGGACTTGCCCTAATTATAAACAAACACTTAGGCAATCATGAGATTGAATTTTCTCTCATTGGAGGGCTACAAAATTAATATGGCACTTAAGGATGTAAATGTAGTGAAAACACTTCCAGCAGATTTGAATTTACTTTAAGATCCTGCACTCTAGACATGTAGAAAATCAGCGCACATTTAGAAATTACTTGGGATACATTGTTTATTGCAGTTTTTAGTCTTTACTGTTTGATCATCCTGGCTACTCTTTGGATAAAGCAATACCTGATGTAGTAAATCCTATTCCTGTATAAAAGTTCAGTTGTTTTTTTTTTTTTTTTTAAATAATAAGAAATAAATTTTCCAGTAACCAGTTTTCTATCCTTCCCCTGCCCTGCCTTGCTGTCTTCCATTAGCAGTACATTCAAACAAAACCAAAACATGAACAAGAGAACTCTATTACCTTTTCCAGTTGTTTTATTACACCATGAAATGACTCTAATGATTTGGATTCCTGCAGGAATGTCCTAAAGAAGTCTTTAAGCCCGCCTTACATTTTGGTTTGTTTTTTTTTTTTGTGTGTCTACAACTAGTTCTGTGTATTTCTTATATCATTATCTTTTCTGATTAATAGAATGAATGAAATGGTGAATGAAAAAATATGATTGAATAGATGCCTTGGAAAATGCTATTCAGTGCACAATTTTGTTAGAATCGCATTTTCATGTAAATATACATGTGTCTTATAATAAATGGTAAGTTATTGAGACAGACCTTGTCAGTTTGGCTTTGGTGACTGTAGGCAGATGGTTGGCACTCAATGGGAGAGTGAAAAAAATCCCAAACACAAAAAGACCACTGAACTGTAATCAGATTGTTAGATGGAGCATAAAGCAATGACAGTGTTCGGGACTTGAAGTTAGAAGGCATACCATGTTTAAATAGCTTTAATGTGATGGTTTCTGGCTGGTTATTTTGGGCATCTAGCAGACAAGAGGCTTGGGAGATGTACGCAAGTGCACACATGTAATGATTCTTTGTCAAAATTACTTATAAAATTTTACCTCTTAGCTTTTTGGGGTGAGTGGAAACAATAGCTGTTAGCTCTAGCTAAATGTTCAAGACAGCTGACCTTGCATACATTTGCAGCAGCATTGCACTGCGAGTCTAAATCACAGTGATGTAAAGTGACTTCAGATCTCAGTCTTCTCTCTGAAATAAGCTGTTCAGTGTTACTCTTTAGTGGCTTCAGTTTTGGTTAAATTTCTCATATTTATCGATTAGTTTGCTTCATATCAATGTCATTTTTTAAGCAGTTGTATGAAAAGGGTCAATTTAGGAAGGAAGAGCTAATAAAAGTGAGTAATAAAGAGGTGTTGCAAGTGAAGAGTTTGGTACTTAATACTGATGTGTAAATGGTATTCCTGTCCCCTTTTTCTTCTCAGGTGGATCACCTTACTTAGCAACAAAAATAAATGAAGCGAAAGACTTGTTGGAATCCAGTGCCAAAAACTGAAATCCAGAGCCTTGGGTCGTAGGAGATTCAGCAGATGCATTGTGCAACAGCTTCATTTCTGCTTGCTCGGCACAGTTTCTTAATGCTGCATTGATTTTTCCTATTTATTTTCATAATTAAAATTTAAGATTATTTAAAAGAAAACTGACATATTTTGCAGTTGTGTAAAGTTATATACAGTTACGCTCCTGCGAGGAGCAGGCAGTTGGATTTGATGATCCTTATGAGTCCCTTCCAACCCAAGATATTCTGTGATTCTATGTCTCAATTTTACTGCATTTTTACTGAATAATGATCCAGTACAAGCTCTGAAAATATTCTCTTGCTGTCAGTGTTTTTCTTCAGAAGTAGTAGCTTCTTTCATTAAACTTTTGGAATTCTTTAAAAATCTAAGAAATAGTCTTAAATACAGGGATTTTCTTCATTGAGGAACACTTGACTATTGCCAGAAATTCTGTGACTTTTGAGTCACAGTAAGGATGGCAGACTTGATGGCAAGTTTTCAGCGTCACCTTACACTTGAATCTCGTTCACTGATCAAATAGCAGGGTTTATTTATGAGTGCAGTTTGAGAGGTACAACTTTGAACAAAATTACTAGCAATACTACAGATGTCATTTTCCATTGGCTGTATGTATGGGGTTTGAAGATACGAAGGAAGAATCTTGGTTTTGGTTAGCGTTTTGCATACTGTAAGATCTCTGAAATTGACAAAGACTTATTTGGACATGCTTTTACTTTGGGTCACAGAACACATTTACTCTGTAGCAGCTGGGGTGGTGCAGGGGGTTTCATGATGGTGGAACTGAAGAAGGTAGGTCCATGTAGCATGGAGTTCAGATGGAGCCAACTGCTTGCAGGTGGTTCTCCCCCTGTACTCTCTCTCATGAGGTCCCATCTGCAGGTGGCCTCTGTGTTCATTTCTGGGGGCCCCAACAGAGGGGGAGCTGTACCTGCTCAAGTGAGTCCAGAGGAGGCCATGAAGATGCTCAGAGGACTGGAGCACCTCTCCTATGGAGACAGGCTGAGAGAGTTGAACTTATTCAGCCTAGAGAAGAGAAGGCTCTGGAGAAACCTTAGGACAATCTTTCAGTACCTAATGGGGACCTGCAGGAAATCTGGAGAGGGACTTTTCACAAATGCATGTAGTGACAGGACAAGGGGAAATGGCTTTAGACAGATAGACAGTAGAGTTAGATTAGACATTAGGAAGAAATTCTTCACTATGAAGGTGGTGAGAGACTGGAACAGGTTGCCCAAAGAAGCTGTGGCTGCCCCATCCTGGGCAGTGTTCGGGTCCAGGCTGGACAGGGTTTTGAGCAACCTGGTGTAGTGGAAGGTGGCCCTGCCTATGGCAGCGGGGCTGGAAGTAGGTGGTCTTTAAAGTCCCTTCCAACCCAAACTACTCTATGATTGTATGGTTTTATAGGCTGTGGTTGTCTCAGTCCACCCATATCAGCCTGATGTAGGACTGGTATAGCAGGGAACAAGCACGACAGCAGTGTTGCTTTGCCTGTGCCTCTAACTGGGTTAGTTCTCCATTAATTCTTACATCTCGGTATTATACTTCATTATCTGAAGTATCGTACATACCTCCTTATGTAGCATTCTAGCAACCTAGGGCAGGCTTCAGGGAATATTGCAGTAATGGGTCTCTGCCTTTAAAGAGAAAGTTTAATTGACAGCTGAGACTAGGTGCTATTTGGGGCACTTGGCTGCTGCAAATTCCTACCAGTAAGGTGGCTGCAAAGGAGTTAACTCACTTGAGAGTATGATGATGAGTTGAGACAGTATAGTTGGATCGGTCAAGACTGAAAAGTTTGCTAGTATCCATTCAAACTCTCATCATTTGAGGTACAACAAACTCGCTAAAGTGCTACAAATATAAAATTTAGATATCCCATTTCCTAGGTTATTTAGCCAGAGGAAAGTGGCTAAGAGCAGTTAAATAATTCAAGCATTCAACCTCACATTACACATCAGAACATGCCTTTATCTGTTCATCCATGGTGGACTCTTCATTAGGGACTGTAGTGGTAGGACAAGGGGTAATGGGTTAAAACTTAAACAGGGGAAGTTTAGATTGGATATAAGGAGGAAATTCTTTCCTGTTAGGGTGGTGAGGCACTGGAATAGGTTGTCCAGGGAGGTTGTGAATGCTCCATCCCTGGCAGTGTTCAAGGCCAGGTTGGACGAGGCCTTGGGTAATATGGTTTAGAGTGAGCTGTCCCTGCCCATGGCCAGGGGGGGTTGGAACTTGATGATCTTAAGGTCCTTTCCAGCCCTAACTATTCTATGATTCTGTGATTCTATGTCCATATCATACAGTTTTTTCCTTGAAGAAAAGATCGGATTTTTTTTTTCGTTTTTTATCAGGTTCCTCCCATGTTGTCAACAGCTTTCTTATTTTCATTAAAGAAGAATGAAAATAGTGTAAGTTGACCCTGGAAGAAAATACTAGCTTTAGGTAATTTATAGATTTCTCCACAACCAGAGTGACAAGACCTATGACACAATGTGACTGGATAAAGCAAAAAAGGCTACAAGCAAAAACCTGCCTCGAAATAGGCAAACACTGTATGAGTATCATACTTGCGCCATTAAACTAATGCTCTAATACAAAAAACCTTTCATTTAAAGATAGTGGGCTTTATTCCCATGCAGTAGCCTTAATTGTTTTTTGTTAAAGGAATAGCCAGTAATTAATGCACATTCAAGATGAGTTATTCCTTTCACTGGTGTATCAGTAAGTATTAGCATGAAGAAAAAAATCATGAAGGTTTTTATTTTGGGAGGAGAGAAGTAAAGTGGTGGGGTTGTTCCTAATTTTCAGTGGAGTCTGTAAGTGATCAGAGTCAGTGTTCAAAAGCAAAATTGATGTGTATGGTAGGTAGCAAAACCGTTCTCTAATGATTTTGAAATGACTAGTTGTTGTTTACATATGGTAAGCAACTTTTATTATTTTTTTCCCTGAGGAAAATGAAGTGTAAAAGAGCTACTCTAAAATACCAACTAAAACAACTGCATTAAAAATGGCTACACTTGTCCTGTTCCTGAAACTTAACTTCCCATGTCTTTGTTTTATGTTTGTGAGATCATGTTGCTGATTAGTTTCTTCCTGATCTAATTATTTTTATCTGATTGTTTTGGTGAAAACACACTTTTTTCTGGTCTTCAGTTATAAGAAAGCTTGTCCTCAATAAAATGCACTAAAGCCAAGTTCTAGTTCTGCTTTCTCCCTTTTCAGAGCAGACAACTGATGAATTAGCAAATTTGTCAAATTAGCAAATAGCAAAATTCAGCAAATTAACTGGCCAGTTGTGTCTTTGGAAAATGCTGTAGGATGAGTGAAGCTAATGAACAGCAGTTGCGAAAGCATCATTATTGTGTGTCCAGTGCCACAACATCACATATACAATAGCGTAAGTATGTATCCGTGGAAACAACTAATTGTCCCTGTTTGTTTGCTGGCAAAGCTTGCTTTTACCTACTAAATGATGTTTGGAAGGATGAAGATAGGACAGTGCAAGGAACAGAGGTAGTCAAGCAAATCATGTAAATGCTGTTCAATTTGTTGTCGCTGATAGCACTGCAGGCTAAGGAATGTCTTTGGAGGCTGCCTGGCAGAACAGCACCTTGTTTGGTTCTCAACTGGACTAGAAAGAATAGGATACTACTTTAAAAAAAAATAAAAAATCATAGCCTGCTAATTTAACCTTATAAATATTTACCCTTTTGAGTCTTTTCTTTGCTTGTCAGATACAGAAGTCTTCTGTGTATGAAAACCGCATAGAAATTGATCTATTCTGGTGTGATTTCTGGCAATCCATAACACCAGGAGCAAGCAAACTCATTTTTTTGTGTGTGCTTTAATGTTCAGAAAGTGTTCATCTGTAACTTGTTAGCTTTGGACTTCCCAGGTAGTTTTCTGCTTGCATGATAGCCAGGCCCAGGTACCCACTGTTACTTCAGAAGCTGGGCATGACTGCATGCATTCATTTGGCATTGCTGTGGGTGATTCCCATTTTATTTAATGAAGCACAGCTTGCTCATCTGCCTGGTTTTGGCATTTAGTCTGTGGAAGTTTTTGCTCAAATTTAATTCTTTACCATGCCACAGCAGACTTAAGCATAGGTCCACAAAGAGACTCAGTGTTAATCTGGTTATCTGTCTGCACCGAGAGTGATACAAGTGCCATTTGCAAAACCTTTGCTGGCCTAGAATGGGACTTGGGTAGAATTGAGACATAATTACAAGGCTACAATTCACAAAACCTTTGTCTGATCTTTTAGGTAATTTTAGAGGCAAAAACTCCCTTCTGTGTGCTTAGATTTCTGCTTCTGCATAGGTGTAAAACTACTTCCTTCTTGCCAGGAATTTGCTCAGTTTAACACTTTTTTTTTTTTCTTTTTTTTTTTTTTAGTTCCTAAAATCAGTAGATTAGGTGTCTAGCGTCTGCAAAGCCTGATCCTGTAGCTGTGGCTATAGGGTGCCTCATCCGCCTTGGTGTGAAAATCCCAGCACCTGACCCCGAACTTGGATGAGGCTGGTGGTTAAGCTGAGCTAAGGAGTTGATGGCTCTTGTCTGCTTCTTGGTGAAGTTGTGCCTTGCTGCAGAATGGAAAGTTCATAAAGCCTGCAAGATCCCATGACCAGAGTACTAAGCTCCAGTCAGCTTAAAACTTTTGAATGGTGTCAAAACAGCCTAAAGAAGTTCAGCAGCAGAGTTACTGCTAACCTCCTTAGCAGCCTCACTTTCCACATGTCAGGATCTTTAATTCATACTTTTCTATGAGCTTCTGTCAGTCTGTCCTTGAAAAGCAGTAGACAGGCACTGAATTGCCAGCTACAGCTTCCAGAACGTTTTCGTGGAATGCTGATAAAATGAATGTTTTCCTTGGGTCATAAACAATAGTTTTTGACATGTAAGTTGTGAAGACATATTTTTGAATTGGCATCATCGGTGATACCAGCACAATCTTGGGACTTTTGAGCTTTGTCGTTTCAGTGATTGCTCTCAAGCAACAGAGTATGTGTGTGTGCATAAGTATGTATAATCACGTGTGTGTTCGTATACACATGCATTCTGCTTTTCAGGATCCAATTTTGCGGCTGTACTGGGGCCCACAGTTAAAATAACATTTTTCTTGAATTTTTTTTTTTTACTTAAGTTTTCCAAATCAGATAATTACAGTTTGAGAGTGAGAAAAGCTTCCCTCTTCCTGTGTATATGCAATTTTTGACACACCTCTCATTCTCTAAAAGACAGAAATAATAATTCCAAAGTAAATTATAGGTCTTAATTTAATGATGGTTGCATAAATAGGAAGCCAGTAAAACCAAAGCCAAACCAAGCACACACCACCCAAACATCTCTGATTTAGGCCCTTTATTGGGTTTCTTTATATCCATTTTTGCTCTGGAATGGATACATACAGCATAGTTATCTGTCTTTTAAAGAAATAGTGGCACTGCACTTCTGCCACCATCATACTGTGTTTGAACAAGTTAATTATTCTTTTTTTACAGATCAGTATTCCCAGCTTTTTTTAGATGACACTATAAAACTTTCTGTGAAACAGCAACAACAAAAAATGTTAGAACGCAGAGCGGTGGATGTGGTCTACCTTGACTTCAGCAAAGCATTTGACACAGTCCCCCACAGCATCCTCACAGCTAAATTGAGGAAGTGTCTGGATGATCAGGTAGTGAGGTGGACTGTGAAATGGCTGAAGGAGAGAAGCCAGAGAGTTGTAGTCTATGGGGCAGTCTAGCTGGAGGCCTGTATCTAGTGGAGTGCCTCAAGGGTCGGTTCTGGGACCAGTATTATTTAATATAGTCATCAATGATTTAGATGAGGGAATTGAGTGTACTATCAGCAAGTTTGCTGATGGCACTAAACTGGGAGGAGCGGCTGACACGCCAGAAGGCTGTGCTGCCATCCAGCGAGACCTGGACAGGCTGGAGAGCTGGGTGGGGAATAGCTTGATGAAAACCTTGATGAAAACAAGGGAAAGTGTAGAGTCCTGCATCTGGGCAAGAACAACCCCAGGTTCCAGTATAGGCTGGGGAACAACCTGTTAGAGAGCAGTGTAGGGGAGAGGGACCTGGGGGTCCTAGTGGACGACAGGATGACCATGTGCCGACACTGTGCCCTTGTGGCCAAGAATGCCAATGGCATCCTGGGGTGTATTAGAAGGGGGGTGGTTAGTAGGTCGAGAGAATCACAGAATCACAGAAACAACTAGGTTGGAAAAGACCTTTAAGATCATCAAGTCCAACCATTACCCCAGGACTGCCAAGTCTACCAGTAAACAATGTCACTAAGGGCCTGACCTACATTTTTTGAGACTTCCAGGGACAGTGACTCCACTTCTCTGTGCAGCCTGTTCCAATGCCTGAGCACCTTTTTGGTGAAGAAATTTTTCCTAATATCCAATCTAAACCTCCCCTGGTGCAGCTTGAGGCTGTTACCTCTTGTTCTATCACTTGTTACTTGGGAGAACAGACCGACACCTACCTCATTACAACCTTCGTGCTGCTCTAATGCGAGCCAGAAGATGAATGCTGCCACACAATGGGACATGGGGAATGAAAATCCCACTTTTCTACCAGATATTCTCTGCTGCACTGTGCTTGATGGCTGAAGCTGAGGATCACATCCAACATGCTGAAGACATCTCCCAGAAATTAACAACTCTGCCCTCGTGAGACCGCATCTGGAATATTGTGTCCAGTTCTGGGCCCCTCAGTTTAAGAAGGACAGGGACCTGCTGGAGAGAGTCCAGCGCAGAGCAACTAAGATGATTAAGGGAGTGGAGCATCTCCCTTATGAGGAAAGACTGAGGGAGCTGGGTCTCTATAGTTTGGAGAAGAGGAGACTGAGGGGTGACCTTATTAGTGTATATAAATATATAAAGGGGGAGTGTCATGAGGATGGAGCCAGGCTCTACTCAGTGGCAAACAATGATAGGACAAGGGGTAATGGGTACAAACTGGAACACAAGAGGTTCCACTTAAACTTGAGAAGAAACTTCTTCTCAGTGAGGGTGACAGAACACTGGAACAGGCTGCCCAGGGAGGTTGTGGAGTCTCCTTCTCTGGAGACATTCAAAACCCGCCTGGACACATTCCTCTGTAACCTTATCTAGGTGTTCCTGCTCCAGCAGGGGGATTGGACTAGATGATCTTTTGAGGTCCCTTCCAATCTCTAACATACTGTGATACTGTGAACCTTTGGGGATATTGCCCAATTTTTTCATGTGCAAATGATTAAAATTTCAGCTACATTTAAAATATGCTTTTATACTTTACTTTCTCTTGTTTTGTAAGTTTCTGCACTTGCTGAGGGGGTTGAGTAGGAAGGAGGGGATTTTAAGTCATTATTTGATGTCTGACTGACTTGGTGATCCACGAAGCATGGGGTGAGAAACTCCCCATGTGAGTAAGTTGAATTGTCAGCCTAGATAACAATACACCTACTTCCTGTAACATTAGGAAATAATACAACTATATTTGGAATGAGAAATACCATTTTGACAACTGTAGCATCATGCTATTAATATTCTGAATATTTTCCAAGAGTTAGTCATGGTACACAGAATAATTACTGTACAGCTTTATGTGACATTAAAACACCCCTACTGTGCTATTACAGTTTCCTTATTTAAACACTAACTTATACAAGGATAGGTTAATCAGTTTATGTTTTTTTTTAATATAGCAGATAATGCATCTAATAAACTAGTTTTAAATAGTGGCAAAGTTCTCCAAGTTGTTTTCTTTTCAAAATAGTTGTATGGTTTAAACATTGTGTGTGGCCCTGATAAGTGCTACAAGATCCAGTGGGGAGGACAGATGGCAGAGGTATAATAGCAGAATAGTCATATGAGGGAAGTATCCTGTAATAGTTTCTTTAAGTGTTTTTTATTTGCTTGCCTCTTACAACATCTAAAGTACAGCTGAATTTAGAAGTATAGTTATATAGTCTTGAATGTTTGGAGAGCTGCACAACACGAAACAGTGGTATTCTAATACTGCTCCATGGTGGTGTCCTGGAGGAATCTAAGTTGAGCCCTGGTGTCACTGATCAAGTCAGTCCTTTGTTCTTAATACCAGGTGGTGGGAAGCTGCCTAGTCTCCACTGGGCTGAGAGCAAGGACGTTTTGCCTTGTAAAACTGCCAGTGGCCTAAGCAGGCAGAAATACCTCCTCAAATCATGAGCACCTAGTTAGCGGGTTCAGCAGCTAGCCAGCCTGTAATTGTTCAGTGCTTCCCTCGCTGGCGTCAGTGGGAATTACTGCGGTAGGAATTGCTGTAGGGGACAAATTGATCAGCTGAGAGAGGCTTAAAGATCTGAGTGTGGAGGTTACTGACAGCAATTCAGGTTTCCTGAATTAAGTAGAGGGCTACAAGATTCCCAGTTAGATTTTCTTGTAGCTTGGGAAGAAGCAGTGGGATTCCCCTTTGAGGAAAAAGTCCTTAGCAAGCTCTTGGTACATTTCTTCTGATATTCCTGATACCATTTCAACAGGGCCCTTTAAATACCTGGGAGAGTGAGCTAGAAGCCAGGTGCTGTGCCACATAGCAACATCTGCAGCTTGCTTACGTGCTTGGTTAGCGTCTTCATATGCTGATATTACACAACTGAATATTTCAATATTTGGTGAGTCTGCTTCAGTCTTTCCCACCACCATCATTAAGAATACAATCGTGCAGATGTTTCCAGGGCTCCTGCCTTCCCTTCAAGCCATCTTCTCAGTAATGGTGAAAATGCTTTTTTTCTCAGTGTAGTCACTCTACCTCCAGTGTTCAATAATTCATAAGCTTGCAGGAGGTGCCCCAACATGATTTTAGCAACCTGCAACGTTTTTGGACAGAAGGATAATAAAAGTGATTTCACAGTAACTAACGAAAGTCAGTTCATTGGTGAAAGCACTTAAACATAACGTATTAGCTATTCAGGAGGAAGGTTTCACTAGAGGTACAATGCATTTATGTATTAAAGTACAGCTCAGCTCCTGAAAAATGACTATGTAAATAAGCACTTGTCACATCTTATTTTTGTTGATTTTACCTTTTTCTTCTCACGCTAAATTTGGGGGGGTTTGCTGTTAACTGTGTTGCTGTCATGATTTTAACCATGAAGTAGCCAGATCCTAGTCCTGGTGGAGTTAATTGCCAGTGAGTTACAGTCGTGTTGCTACTGATGAGGCAGTGTTACAGGCATTCATTCAAGGCAGAAGACACAAGTCAGTGTCACCCATGGCACAGTGTGACCTCAGAAACCTTTTTGAGTGTGATGTTGAGATGAAAAGATCAGGCTTTGGCCCAGTTTTGTAAGTCTGGGAAAAAGATGTTAATTGAGAATACTGAGATAAGTCCACAAAATGTCTTAAACTCTTATTTTTTGGTTGATTTGACAGCATAGGTGCCAGCATCTCTAGCGGTGGGTCCAGAATCACTTCAGCTTGATCAGCATCCATAGCTCATCTAATTTCCTACTTTCTTGACGCCTGCTGGGCATAGAGGCAGTTAGCACTAGTAGTTAGACTAATGTTACCAATGTCCAGAGCCAAAATATAATTTTGGGGAAATAGAGGTTAATTCAAGCAAAAACATAGCTGTAGCACTTTCCAAAATGGAGATGAAGAAGCAGCTGTGGAAGAGTTTGTAGAGCATGAATTTGACTGTAGAGATCAGAATTCAAGTTACTCAAATGTTTGGGTCCTTTTATCTATTTTGGATCTGCTTGTTGGCACCTTGGTACTTGTATACAAAGAATGCTTGATAGCACAATCACAAAAGCAATAAACAGCCTTATAAAGGCATAGATCTAAGGTGACTCCTTCAAATGGAATCTTACTTTAGGCATGCTTTCAATGTCATGTATCATAATTGCATCTAATATTAGAGACCGACTTAATGCAACACAATGTCAATGACAATATAAAGGTAATCATGAGCAGGGAAGATAAAAACGTCGGGGGGGATGGAAGGAAGTATTACACTATAATGAAGACTTCTATAGACTTTACAACACTTTTTTTCTCCTAAGTTTCTGGACACTTTTATCCCTGTCTCCATTTTGATACTGAAATCTCTAAATATGATTTATTTTAGGTTGTTGAGGAGGTTTGTTTGCCCTTCCATGCACTTAATCTATGTACTCTATGTACTGCTGAGTGTTGACGCTGCATATGTAAAGCTGGCTAGAAAATTGATTAGATTACCAGCTGCTGAGAATTAAATAGGAAAGGGTTTTCTTCTTCCCCTCAGCACTCTCCCTTCCCCCAAAGAGGTATGGCTTAGAAGGTGTGATGGTAGACTTTTTAGGCTCTGTCAATCTAAAGGCAGAATGAAAACGTTAGACCTCTTCCTAAATGACTGTGAGTCTCTGTCAGATTTTCTGTGGGCACTGGCTGCAGCAGCATGACCTATTTATACCACCTTAATAGCATGTAGCTGCTGAAAGCCCCCTTGGCTTGCACATGGTTCCCCGTTGGATTAGCGCTTATGATGGGGTTGTATTTCAGTGCACAGTGTAACCATACGGTCTGGCTTGTGCTGATGTGAATGCATAGGGGCATATGCAGGTGCTGGAGAGGAGCAGCCTTTGGCAGTGGCACATCCTTGATCTGCTTATGCCAATCACAAACCAGCATACTCCGTATGCTTCAGGTTTGGATAGTGCATAATCTTTCAGCAGTGGATGCTTCCCTATTTATGCTCAGCTGACATTTTGAAGTGACAAAACTATAGGTAGTACCCTACAAAAGCCATAAAACCAAAGCAAATGAAGTACCTGCAGAGGTTAATGTGGCAGTAGAAGTGAGAACAGCATGAGGGGTTAGGCTCTGAAACACAGAAGCTTGCCTGGACTTCTTATAGTAATTTCCCAGCCCTGCAAAAATACCCCAACCAACCAACCCAGAGATCCAGACAGCATCTGTTGTACTCTGGTTTATAGTGAAAGCCAGGTTGCTGCAGCTGAAGCTGAGCAAAGCTTTAAAGGTGACCCTACTGGAGTCTAACAAGGCCTGAGTTTTCAGGAACTCTAACAATAGATATAAATCCCCTTTTTGTTTCAGTGGGCTGCAATTCTAATAATGCTTTGAATGTCAGCAGTGATAACTATTCCTAATTAGTCCTTCCACTTCTGGGAGGAAGGAAGGAAGGAATCCATAATATGAAACAAATTCTAATGAGGGACAAAACTCTCCTCGTAAGAAAAAGTGTTCCAAGAGCTGCAGTGACTTGCCCCATTAGGACCTGGCTGACACTTTAGCTTAACACTCAAGAGTTTAAGTGACCCTACAGAATATAAGTTAGTTTATGCTACTTCAACATCAGCTGCTGAGCAGCCAGTGCTCAGGAAAGGTGACCTGTTTCCTCAAGTCAATGTGAAGCTTAGCTGAAAAGCCACCCAAGTTTTGTTGGATTAAGAGAGGAGGTGGGGAGGGCACATAATTTCATTCTGCATTGTTCAAGTCTTATTTCAAAAGCCTGTCCATGGGTGACAAGGAAACAGAAAAAGCAGAGTGCTGAGGTGTTCTTGCTGCCTGCTGAGCTCATGGCTTGGGTGAGGGTTCTGAACTCTTAAGCAAATGGCTTTACAGCCCTGAAAATGAGTCTAATGATACAAGCTGATGTTGCCAATAGCCCTTAATAAATATACAAGCATAATCTTTTAAAGCCCAGTTTAAAAGTTGAAAACACAACAACTTGAAAGCCATTAATGATGCCAATGGCTAGCCTGCGGGACTGTGCACCTAAGAAGAAAGGAGCCTTAATAAGCTAGCACTTGCGAAAGGACAGCAGGGTGGGAAGGCAAAACCATCAGTTTGCAATATTTCCCAAAATTCAGCAACAAGTGTAAACATAAATGCTTTTATTTTTATTTTTTAATGACTCAGTGTTTTATAAAGTTTATAAAACATAGAGGGGAAAATGATTTCACAAAAGACAAAGGTACCTTTTTAATTAAATAAATCATCCATGCCTGAAAAAGCCACCCTTTGATTCACATTTTCCTCTACTGTACCAAGTCAGCAGAGGCTGGTAATGTTCTGATTGTGAGTATCTAATGTTAGTTTAGTCAGTAAAAGTAAACTGAAGACTAGAGGTTTTTTTTCCACCAACCTTTGTGCCTGCTTTTATATCCCCTGCTTGCACTTGTGAAGAAAGCACCGAACAGGGCTAGGTGCCCTTCGTCTCTGATACCTGGTAGCCTGTAGCTATAGCGATGCAGCCCAGTAGAAAGCAGGCTGCCTTTCATTGCTTTATGAAATGCTCCTCTTTTATTTTTAGGTTTTCTGCAACCAGCAAATTGCTGATGCTTCTGACTGGCAGGCAGGATTGCCTCACTGCTGCAGTTCTGCCAAGGGCTGAAGAGAATTTTTAACAGCATGAAATGTGGCTGGGTAGATTTGGGATTTGTTTTTTTCCTTTCTTGGATACGTTGGTTGGTTTTCTTTCATGTCCTGTATTATTTTTCGGCTTGCGAGGGAGGCAAAATAAGTGTTTGTTGTTCTTTTGATTAATTTTTTTTTAATATAAAAAGGGAAATTCTCTTCTCCCCTCAAAATGGATTGACATGGTGGACAGTGTTCCCAGGGGAGATGTCTCTTCAGTTTTCTTTTCTTTGTCTGCCTGCTAGGCACTTTTGTGGAGGTTCAGAAAACTTCTGTTTCCAGTTAAGCAGTGTGGCAGCAGCTGCATGTATCTGGCAATTCTAATAACTCACTCCAAGTTATAAAAGGTGGAACCCACAAAAATTAAAGCCATGGTGTCTCCCATATTTCACATCATTTGAATGTGAATAATGAAATCCAGCAACCATCGCTCTTGACTCTATGAAAAGTGTGCGTGAGCAGGTAAGCACTTTAAACAAGAAATAACAGTGCCAAAGTAATCACTGCTATAATGTCCTCGAATTCACTGGAGTTATAGTAGGGATTAATTTGCTTCATAGTGTTTGAAGACTGGAGGAAAAAATGAGTTAAAGCTTTCTGCCAGAAATTCCAATCAGCATTGAAGAGGTGAATGAATGCTACTAAACATAAATTTAAAAAAGAAAACTCCTCCTGCCCGCTCAAAGGTTTAAATGGATGTTTTTAATCCATCTTTCCTCTGTGTGCAGTGGCTTTGCTTCGTGAAAGTTTTACTAGCACGGTTTAGAAAAATGAACTTTACAGCCAGGCACAAGTATTAAGAGGAAACAATTTTTTTATTCATAAATGAACATTTGCATGAACTGTGTAAACGTATATATCCACGGAGACAGTGGCAATAGAAGAGCTATTGTGATTAAACTCAGCTCACATATTCTGCATAACTACTTGTGCAACTATGGAGTAGAAAGAGATATTAATGAAATAAGTAGAAAAAAAGGAAATAGCAGCATGTCTGCAAATACACTTTCGACAGCAAATATAGAAACTAATTTGTACATTCAAATTATTCACTGTGAATTACTCACTTAGATTTGGCCCACCATAGCGGATAAAGAGGAACTGATATTCTAAAATGTGTGCTTTCTTTGAAACATATTCCAGTCAAAATGGAAGTATTTTGAATTCTTCTAAACATGTCAATTATGAAATCTGTGGCCTGTTGCCTGATGCTGGGAAAAGGGAAACCTTGATGATTAAGCTATTTGTGTGTACAGTACAATAAATTATTCAGCAAAACAGGTGTAACATCTATAAAGGCAGCAAGCCTTGGTGTCTGACCTGATGCTGTGATAAAGAAAATGCAGTCTTCTATATTGTCCATCTCTTGCAAATTCCTTTTTCATGGCCATAATTGAAAAAATGACTGGGAATTGCTTCTGTATTGTCTTTTCAGGATTGGGTTTTACCAGTCTGCTGAATAATTTACACTGAAGTGCGTGGTTTCTCTAAATACTTTTGACCTTTAAGGTGAAATGACCCCATGCATAATCTTGAATGCAGATTAGATTTTTATAGCTGCTAAACAGTTTTCCAATGCAGCTGGCCATTTTTGTGTCTTGAAAAACTAGTAATGATGCAAACAGTTGATTATGGTTTACAATGGCAATAAACCTCTCAGTATTGGTTGTTACCAAAATAAACTGCCATTCTGTTAAATGTTAAATAACAAGTCATAAACTGCTGAAAACAACCAATTTCTTGTGGATTATTGCCTGAATAAATTTTAGCAGGAAGTGCAAATCATGAAGTTGTGAGCAGCAGATCAGGCAGAATGAAATTTTGTATATTTTAAAAGCTGAAGGACCTCCAAAATATGATGCAAATGACAACATGCATTAAACAACACAAAAATTAAATTGGCTGATATCCCTTTTTTGTTTGTTTGTTTTTTGTAAGACTACTGCTGTCTTCAGACACAAGCTCTTGCTGTTTTCCATTGTTTCTTCAGGCGCTGAAAAAATCCTATTGATACCAGTAGGTTGACCCCACCAAGAAGGCAGAAAGGAGCTTGTTTAGCTACAAAGCATCTATTTGAGAATCTGCACAGAAACAGGCGGACTGGTATCTGCATTGGGATAATTGCTATTGCTAATCTCAAAAGCAAAAAACTACCATCAAGCATTCATAGCACAGGCGCCATCTTCCCAATAGTGAGTGACAGAAGACGTCTTCACCATAGCAACGAGTGTTATTTCCTAAGAATAACATTAACCTCCCTTCTTACTAGTTTTAAGTCCTTGAATATAAACAGCAGTTGCAAGGCATGTGTGCCTCGATTGTGCATTTTCATTACTGAGTATGTACAGAGCGTGTATTAGCTATAGCAAGGCTGAAAAAGACATAATCAGAAAAGGAAGCAACTAAAGCGTTGCAAATGCAACTGTTAATAATCCAGGCCTGAAAACTTGATGAGGAAGAGGTCTCCTGTTCATGCTTATGAAAATCAGACTTCCACAGAGAAGCCTGTTGGAGAGTGTTCTTCAACAGCAGCATCCTCCCCCTCAATCCTTGGGTTGATTTTGAATGTTGAAAAGTTGTGGGAAAAGAGAGCAAAAGGAGAAAGGCAGAGGGGATTATTTCTAGTTCTCTCCTTTCCCTTTTGCATCTCCCTCCCCACACACTCTTTCCTCAGGCAAGGAAACTCGAACCAAATATTTTAGCTGTTTTAAATTGCTGCATTATGCATTTTTTCAGAATGTCACCAAGCTTTTTCGAGTAAAGCAGATGAAATCCCCTTCATAATAGCCCTGTAGGATATGGTAATATCCTGGGACTGCCATAAAAAGGCCATTAAGAGACATTTCATTTTGGCTTCCGGAGGCTCTACACTTACCTGCTTTGACTTAAACTCCTTCTTCCATCTCTGCAAGAGAGGAGCATGACACAGGAGTTGCACAAAATGAACTCAGATCAGGGAAGACAGGTTGTAAATCGAGACTTGCTAGAGCTAAATCATGTTCACTCTCTTGATCTCTTACCTGATAACTTTTATCCAAAAGGGTATTAAGGAAGTTAATTGCAACTGCTAAGATGAATCTTTCGGAAATATCATTCTCCAGAGACTTCTCTCCCCCCCTCCCCAAACCCTATGCTGCAGTTTTTTTAAGGCTTCAGGTATGAAATGGTTATTTTGTGAATTTTAACCTTCTATCCTTTCCTACAGAGCTGTTCAGATGAAGAAGAAAACTGTAGCTTTTCATTTGTGAGATTTAGGAATCCAGAGAAGCAGAGCATGAGAAGGAAGGGAAGTGGCTTTCTGAATTCACTCACTGTACTTGGCAAGATAAAGACAGGTGAATAAGGATGTTTTATGTTCAGAGACTTAAGTGCTATAGACAGTGTCTGATTAGAAACAAGCTGAAAATCTGATTGTAAACTTCTAATTACCTCGTGTGGCTTCTAGATACACTATCTTGCAAAGATAGTGGGCTTGTGCGTACGTGTTAAGACAGCCTTAAGCACATAAAGAATAGATATTGATAAGGACTGTGGGAGACCTAGTTACTCTCTGGAAATAGATATCACAAAACTCTTGGTTGCAAAATACAGCAACTTACCTTTTGCCAGTAAGTATTTCAGTATTCTCAGGTCACCAAACTAGCAAAAAAGCCTGTCATTACTTAATTGAAAGAGCACACGCATCAGCTGACACGTGAACATTTGAAGGAAGACACAAATGTAATCAATAGCTGTTGGGAAAGATCAGGTTATATCACACTCAGAAGGAGAACTGTTCCCTAGCAGATAAGACAGATGAATAGGAAGGACTTTATTGTCCACGTAACACATTGAAAATCCAATGAAGCTACTACTGGTTTAAATGTGAGCAATGACTGTATCTACAATATAGACACATTGAACAACATTAAGACAATCCAGGCTTGGATCCTAGAATCCTCCACTACTGCTCTGCAACAAGCAGGAGGTGTGCGTGCTGTGAGTTTCTAGCACCAAAGGTCTCCAGTGCTGGGGACACTGTGTTGAGGCACAACTAGAATCACCTGCACACTGGCAGAGCTGCTCGGGCCAGCAGCAGCCGGTCAGTGGAAAAAGCAGTAGATAACTTCTAACCTTTCCATCTTGAATGACTTTGCATCTTCCCCTTCTGTCATGCTGCCCTTCTGCAAGTGATCTGAGCCTCCTCTCTGCTCTGTACCCTGTGGGGGAAAGGCAGACCTGCACATCACTGGCGTCTCTCTCCTTTGCGTGGACGTACTGGGAAGTATTGTTTGACCCATCATATGTGATGGAGGTTCTCCATGTATGCTGCAGTTCTGCTACATGTAGTGTGCATCTGCAAAGTGCTTCATTGTAGCATTGCACAAAGAACATTGTGAAATGAGTTTTGGTTAAGCAGCAATAGCAAACCCTACCAATAAGCACTGGAGTGGTTGATGTGCATGCAGTGAGGCAGACTAAATACAGTTCATAGGAAGCAAGAGGTTCCATCTGCTTTGACACCAATGCAAGCACAAACAACTTCTAATATTTTGCACACTTTAAAGCAAGTAAATTACCATCTTGCTGACAGCTTCAGCAGCAGCATCAAAGCTTGTGTTATCTGCTTCAAGATCCAAGTGATTTTATATTTTAATGCATCAGAGAAATGGGTAAAAATCTGGAAACTGAGCCAGCAGGAGCCTAATGATCTTGATTGCTCCAGAATATCTTAGAGTTATGGGCATACAGGGAGGTAAAGATATTCCCAAAACATTTCCCCTATGTGGCACAGTGAGGGACAGAAAAAATATTCAAAACACATCATATCCATGGAAAGACATGTACATTGTCTACATAGGGAAGCACACCCATTGCATCCACTCATCCCAAGCAGAGCTCTGTAAAAGTCACATTTTTTTTCCTGGGTACCACTGTAGTTTGTATATTCACCTCCAGAATCCATTTAATCTTTGAACTCTATTTATACCTGGCATTAAACTGGTGGGGCATTGAACAGTGTATTTTACTGGCGAGGCATTAAGCAGTGTAATTTATTCACAGCACTGCTGGTATCCACAGCATTTTTGGACAAGAGCATGTAACTTTTTATAAGACAAGACGGCTAGTCCACAAAACCAACAGCAGGCAGAGAGGGTGTGTGGGAAGCAGAGGAGGGGGTGTAAAAAGTAACCAGTGTGACGCAAGAGAGAGAAAAACCCTTTTCTGAAGACACTTTTTCTCAAGAGGTGGAAGATTATCTAACCTTTGTTACAAGAACTTTCTTTTTGGTGTTTTTATATATGCTGAGCACGGTATGGTAAGATTCATCATGAAATTTAAGAGAAGCAGCAAGCTTTGATGAGAGATACATATAATATTTTGTTTGCTTAGTGTCTCAAGAGCTGTTCTGAGACACAAGTTAGATGTCATTAAACAAATGCAGGTTCCTTTTGTTTTGAAAACTCTCAATAGCACATATATATGTTGTATTTTACACTGACAGTTTCTTCTATTCTGTATTTTCCACTGACACTTTCTCATACAAAGTAATCAGTACTTTGGTGTGTGTTTCTTTACGTGCAAGTGCAATAAAGACAAAAAACCAAAATCACAACAAATGTTTTTACAGAGGTATATTGTGCTGCAATGCTGGCAGTAGCAAGTGGGAGGAAAGCACCAGCTGGTATTAAAATGTTTCCATTTTCTGACCACTATTTTCTTCATGCACTCTGAAGCAGATAGATGTTGTTAAAAGGTGGTGTCGCTGAGCCAGTTGTTTTCCTCTGTATCTGCAAGTAGGCAATAAACAGCATAGGCTGTTAGGGTTATATTTGTTTCCCACCACATGTTAGCAGTTTTACTGGCCAGTCTGTGTTTCTTCTTTAGGGCACACCACCCTGTATTAATATACAAAGATGCTCCATGGTATTGTACTGCCAGCTCTAACTTTATCTTTTACACCCTGTCTGGGGTAGGTGGGACACCTTGGAAACTTGCACATCCACTTAGGGACTCCTGAATGTGCAAACACAGAGAGCTGAGAGGGCCGGTGTTCTACCAAGCTGAGCTAGGGGTCCTGCCTACCCAGTGTCCACTAACAGTACACATGTGTCCCATGACTACATGCCAGGCAAGGAGGCATCAAGCACTGGAGCTTTCAATGGCATCCCAATAAGCAAAGGGATGCTTTGGAAGCCAGACTTTATATGCCTTTCCTTTTTCTTTTTTTTCTTTTTTTTTTTTTTTTTTATTATATCCATTTGCTCTGTTTACAGCTATTCTCATTATCTTTATGAATTCCCTCTTCCAGTGCTCTGCTGGATTTCAGAGCATGGCTATGGAAGAGGTCTGACATGTCCTGTGGCACACAGGACAGGAGCAGAAATGTATCCTCAGGACCATTCCCAAATTATCCTCTTTTTATGAAGCTGTCAGAAACTGCAGTAATGGCCTTGCTGCGGAAAGGGAGTTTTGAATGGCAGTTTGTTTTATGACTCTTAATTTATTTCTCCTTCAGTTGTTGGTCTCATGACTGACTCCCCCTTCCCTCTCCCACTCATGCTGTGCAGTGTTGTTCTGCAGCAGCTTTCCCTGCATTTCACTGAATGCAGCCTCATAATTTTTACCACTGTGAAATGCTTTGGCATATAGGCAGTGATGAAAAATCTGTGTAGCAAACCTGATACCTTATAAATATTTCGTATGTTCCTCTGCAGAGCATAGGAAGTGTAAAAACACAGGGGAAAGTATTCAGCAAATGTATTGCTGTATGTCACATGAACGCTGTTCGAGAGTTACAGATTCCTGCATGAAGCATAATAAAACACAATAAACAACTCTCCTGCTAGCAACCTACATGAAAAGCCACAGCTCAGCTGCCATGACAGTTGAGACTTCGAAGGTAAGGAACCAGGAGGAGTGGGGGAGAGACAGAGGAGCCCTCAGACCTTTCCAAGCAGATGGCATTCTGCCTTTCTCATTCCCATGCTCAGACAGTGTGTGACACAGGTGTCCCTGCAAACCCTGGAATCCATGCTTAAATGAAGCCGCAAGCTGTGATGGAGGTGCTCCTGCTTGGCCTTTCCCCAGGCTTTGTCTGGAAAAAGCAGACACAGCTGTTGCTGAGCCAAAGTGGAATGATACTTTTGCGTTCCATCCACTCACTGCATGGTCTCCCTGATGGAGCTGCTGCCGTTGCCACCCCTGGGGTGGGGAAGGAGGCCCACTCCCTACATTGCCTCCTGCTGTGACAAAGTGTCCATCTTTCACTGTACCATACCTACCCAAATAGCAATTTCCTCAGGAAAAAAGGTGGTGTTGGCAATGGCAGTAGCCTTTGGCTGCTTTCGCAGTGCCCGGAAGCTGGTGTGCACGTGTCTCACTCTGCCATCAAATGATAGAAAGGGAGGT
Source organism: Neopsephotus bourkii (assembly GCF_033783945.1). Lineage (NCBI taxonomy): Eukaryota > Metazoa > Chordata > Aves > Psittaciformes > Psittacidae > Neopsephotus > Neopsephotus bourkii. The sequence goes on along the minus strand of NW_026902112.1, from coordinate 424,260 downwards.
CAAGAGAGCTCAGTAGGAAACAACTGCCAAGGACAGCAACTCCTTATCAAATTAACATGCCTTGTGGGAAGGAGGAAGGCAGTGCAATTTTGATGAGAGAGGCTGCTTTCATTTTGGTCTTAAGCATGCAAGGTGCTGAGTGCCTTCGGTCCTCATTCATGTTGATGGGAACTGACCTCAGGCTAACTGGCAGGCATGGTTGCTAGGTCATTTCTCATTTCCCTCTCCCCTGCACTCTGTCACTTCATGTCCTAAAGAATGTCTTGATGTCTTCTGTAGCACAGGGAGTTAATGAGGTTTTCCTTCAGCGTCTTCCTATTTATCCCCAGAAAATCAGAGGTACTGATATTTCCCTCTGCTAGAAAATAAACCTGTAGGAACATGAAGGAAAAGAACTGGTTGGATGCTTGTACCATCCATTTCCCAGAGGGGAGAGGGGTTTGGACCTGCTTTAGGTCTCTCTAAGCTGTGCTGAAAATAGGGGCAGCTGTTTTGTGTCTGACTGCCATGATGGGCTGCAGTTCTTCTTCCCTATTTCAAACCATTGCTAAGCCTCAGGGAGCACCTCTGAGCGTCAGCCATGCCTGTTCCTCAAGAAATGAATGCAAGGCATGCTTAATGTAAACAGCATCTTAATCACATGGTCTTTGAAAAGCAAAAAGGCCAAGACAAGTACTTCTGTTAGCATGAGAATAATAGTATTTGATAAATAGGGACTGCATGCATCTAGTAAAGATGCTCATATGCTGAGCTGTGCAATTCATAAATGTAAATGGAGTGCTTATCAGATGGATTATTTTCCAAAAGCACAGGCAAAATTACAGTAATTACTTTCCCTCCTGCTACATTATCTGTATTCCCAAGAAACTTTATAACTTCATACAGAAAATAAATAAATATTTACTTAAAAGATCAGAACAGCTGAGTAAAGGTTCCCTTCACTTCCCACAAAATCAACATTTCTCAAGAACAAAAAGCTGTTCATGGCAGCACAAGATTTTCATGGGGATAGGGATGAACAGGTAATGTCAGTGGAAACTTTTTCCAAGGAGATTACTAGATATTAATCTAAATTTCCAAGAAGCTGTAGTTTCCCTAAATTCCTACTGCCTTGACATGCCCTTGGGTGAGAAATGTTTTTCCCTACTATTCTTCCTTCAGCAACTGAGTGCTGAGGCTCAGCTACTTAGATATAACCGCCAAGGTTATTGCCTGGGAATAATCAATATGAAGGACTCACCATTTTAACGTGAAATAAAGATTCATGTACTTTGTCTAGCCACAGCACTTTTTCTCCATTAAGCCTGCTCATATACATGCATTTGTTTATATTTTGTGATTCACAAATAATAAATCTAAAGGGCTGGCCTTAAAGTAAAAAAAAAAAAAAACAAGAAAAAGAAAAGAACATCTCCTAGGGCTTGTTCAGCTCATCAAACTGTGTAGATAATGGTGTAATTCTATCACCAACTGGTTCTACAGCATCTCAGAGCTCTGCGACTCGTATCCTTTGTTACTCTAGTGTGATAGTGCCCACAGTCTTTCATGTGTTTATCCTCAAAATTTCCCCATGTGGTAGAAAGTGCTGTTTTGTTATAACTGAGAAACCGAAGTGCAGGAAAGTTAGAAGACTTTTCTCATGGCCACCTGCAAAAGTCATAAAAGGTCGAGAGCTCAAGCCATTAGTTCAGCTAGGACCTTCTCACTTCTATTCAAGCCTATATGTGGGGAAAATGGATCACAGCCACTCTCACATCTCTGACCAGGGAATCATGCAGTGTCCTCATGGGTTATGTCTGGATCTGACTATACACTGAAACAGCCTCAGAGTGTTCACCCCATTCATCACACTCTTTTCCATGAGCTGTGAGAATGGGAGTAAGCAGTTGGATGGTGCTACATGCTTTAGCAAAAACTCAGAAGGACATCTATTGCCTCAGTACCAAGATCTGAGTGTACCTCTGATTCCTAGGACACTGCTTCAGCCTCTGAACTAACCTTCTTCCCATAAAATGCAAGCATGCACCACACATCAGTTAACAGAGAGCTGATAATGGGAGCTACGTCATCCCCAAAACATGTTTGAGCCTGAGTAAGTAATCAACAAGAAAGCTCAACCTCATCCAGTTCAGTCCATGCCCTAAGTCCATGGAGGTGTCGTGAGAAACACAGCTGCCCTGTAACATGGGTGCAAGTAGTTGCAAAAAAGCTCAAAAAATATCAAGTAGCTAATTGAACATCATGACTGCACCAGTGCATAAACTCCTTGAAAGAGCAGAAAAGGGTGAAAATTGCTGATGGCAATTTCCACAGTAGGGTAATGTAGCTCAAAGGCAAAGAGGGTGGTGAAGGAGAGAGAATATATATGTCAGCGTGGGAGGGGGTGAATTCGTACAAGAGGGAGTGCATTAGAGCATGTGTCAGTGTGGAGGAGGGTTAAAAGCTACTTTCACAGAATTAGGGCAGATTCTGCATTTATAGTAGACCTTGCAGAGAAGTTGCATGTATGCCTATGTGTACATAGGACACATTTGGGCTTGTCATCTCAGGGTCCATGGTGGTTTTTAAGGCACTTCTCTGGAATATATTTCCAGTTCTTGTAAGTGTAAGGAAAAAAACTCCTTGAAGATGTGATTGAAGGCCAGCTGAAGATGCAAAACCCAGAAGCTGTGGCAGAGATTTAGAAAATATAGATATATAAAAGTAGCAGGATTCTTTTTTCAGAAAGTGGAAAGATGAAGAGGGGGAGATGGCAAGGCGGGGGGGGGGGGGGCTGTTGCTATAATTGTTTGATGGAAAGAGGCTGGTTCACAGGCAGTATTTTTCAAAAGAGGAAATATAGGACAGTTCGGCATCCTACCTCCATCACTGGCCAGAGGAAGACATGTAGAGGGGCCTGTGTCACTCTAAATAAGGAGTAGGAGTTAAACTGGCACTTATTCCTCCTTCTTCCCTCTTTCACCGCACCAGTGTGTTCAGGTAGGCAAAAAGATGATGTTTGCTGTAACTCAGGGTCATTGGATGTACACAGGAGCACACTACTTCTAAGAAATCAAAAGTTGAACCACTGAGAAATTATATTCTATGGCAGTTTAGTAGAAAATATCTCTTTATTGAGATGTGTGATGAAGTAAATCCGAGGTCCTTATGTACTGTGCATCTTTCCAAAATATATGCCAGGCAAAGAGAGTCAGATGTTTAGGGTCTGGTTCCTACTCATTGCTGGTTTCCCTGGTAATCCACTGTAGCAGTATTCCAGCTTTGAGACTCCTAACCACAAATTTTTTGGGCTCATTTCCAGTCACTTATCTTTCCAGTGGGAACAGTCTATTTCTTACTTCTCCCAGTTAGGCACAGCAGTTTATGCTTCTGATTCATGCTGTAGAGAACTGAGGGGAAGATTTTATAGTGGTAATGCCAATTATCCCCTATCCCACAATAACTTTAAAGTGCTTAGCAGAACCTCAGGAGGTGTTGGAATGTATGACAGGAAAATAACATGTTCATGTAAGTATCAAAATTGCCCTTTTTATTTCCCTTAACCCCCAAAAATCATGTTTAGAAAGCCAAAGTTTCTTCTAACAAAACACCTCAGAAAGCAAGGATTTCATCTTTAAAGATGTTTCCTTTATCCTCCATTTCTGAAAGAATCAAAGATTCTCAGTGGTATTGATCAGGAAAAGTCATTGATCTCTTGGTCAGTAGCTAAAAGACTACTCTGACTGCATTAACCTATGGGTGAATCTGACTGTACATTATGTTGTCTATATTCCCTTTTCCCTTACAGTGATTTAGTGCAACACTGAATAAGGATGAACAACATTTATTAGGGCAGCTTTTGTGGAATAACTATATTGCCCAAATTTTCCAGTTAGAAACTCCTAGCACCAGTGGCCCCTACAGCCAGTGTTTGGATCACATAAAAGATTAAGATGATCATTCCCTGGTGTTTTTTTTCTTTTGTGTCACTTATATAAGGGAAATGGAACACAATCCTGAGATTTGGGCTGGCTGCATGCTGACCTTAGAGGGACAGACAAATTTCTGGAGATGAATGTTTCTCTCAAGATGCCGTTTTTTTATTATGGTCTTCTTTAGGAGTGGAAGCCATCTGGGATTGACTGTTCAAATGGAACTTGATTTCTAGAAGCTTTCCAGCTTTACTACGTGCATGTGACGGTAATTACTTGCAAAATAAAGGCTGTGTGGATTGTGTTTTACCAAATGATTTAGATATTTGCAATGAATTTCCACCCGATTGCCAACCCACTCTATGCAGAAAATATGTAATAAAAGATCAACATTGTATAACTGAGGTAAACACCTCTTGATTTCCCAAAAGCTGCTTAATTGGTTCCCATTGTTGAAATGTCCTCTTGACTGTGGATTACCACAAACTCTACATATGAATTTTTAAATTGGTTCAAAGCATTAGGCCACAAGCTTCCAGCATCTCTTTAGAATAATTTAATGGTAATGAAGTTAAAGATAGCACTCAAAATAACTCCTTTAAGATGCCAAATCATTAACACACACTCGCATAAATTCCACTTCTAAATGAAAGCTGTTACAAGATTCTGAAAAGTTTTGCATGTTAGAGCCCAAGTACATTCATGCACAACTCAGAGTGATGGTGTATGCAATAAAGGAGTGATTGGAAAGTCATCAAGACTCCTAGGCAAAAAACTGAAAGCACTTTTTGGCTATGGATTATATTAATGTTTTTACAGACTGGAGAATAAAGTACGAATTCTGGTTCTTACTTTCCGCCTTGGCTTTGGCAAGTAGAAACTGTCCGCATTAGCCTAAGCTAAATCTTATGCATATGAACCGGTAGGCATCTGCAATGAGGATGACTAAGCTGCTGTCATACTCCTGGTGAGGGGAGTCTGGGGAGCTACTCAGCTGGCTGGATACAGGAGTGTGTACCTCTCCCTAAAGTAGGCATCTACATCTGGGTAGCTTAATAGCCCTGCAGATTCTTTCAGCCTAGGTTAGTGGCTGTAGTGAGAAAATAGGCACTCTGCTCACACACCAACCTGTACTTCTGGGAGTGTAAGCTGTGGCCTCAGCCTTTGCAAAACCTGCATGTCTTTGAGCTAGGTTAGCAAATGCTTCTCTTGTGTCTCTCTGACTTGCTCCTTGTACACATAGATGGGTTTGAAGATTACCTGAAAGACACTGCTGAGTGAGAGAAACTGGTTGCTGTTCCATGGCCTGACCATGCACAAAGGAGCACTGGGCAGTAAGGTTCAGATCCCAAAATCCTTTTCCAAGGAGAAGGGAAGAAGCAGACCTGCAAACTTCTAAGCTTTGTCTCAAGGCTGCTGAGCCACTCTATGTTTATTTTCCAGTTTGGTTTAGGTAAAATAAGCTGTTCTGTGCACATTAGTGATCTGGACTACAGTACAGTCCATAGACCAGTTTCAGCTCAGTCTTTCAGAAGAGAGCTGAGGACTTCAAAAAGTACTGTGTCATAAAGATATTCCTCAGTTGCTCTGTGGCCCTGGCAAGACCTTTGTGAGTTTCTTCCACAATTCTCTGAGCCTAATCTTTCAGTTTTCCTCTCTGAACTGAGATACTTGCTTCTCTATTGAGGGAAGTGGAGAAGGATACCAACTTCTCTGGAGATTAAGGTCTGACCTCTGTACGCAGATATACTGACTCCTTACAGAACTGTTTTACAGTTTATTGTATATTGTTATTTTGCGGAAGGAAACAGTCTATCCTGCATGTTGGGACTAGTTCAAACAAGCGTATTGGTAATGGTTAGGTTGTGATCAGTTTATTTAGGAGGCAGTAACTTGACACCAGTGCTGTAACATGGTTTTTATATTGATCTACCATGTCTAGTTGCATGCAGAATCACATTCATTGATTAGACTATAGTTACATGGGATGACATCGCTGATGTTGGGTGGAAGACCTTCTTACCTTCACAAGATTGAGTCATTTCAAAAAAAAAGTATAACAACCTTTTGCCATGATGACTGACTGAAGCAGAAGTTGCTGAAAATGACTGAAGCCTGTCTGCAGCTGATACAGAAGTGCTAAGGTTCACCTCCAGACCTATTAATCTATTCTATGAATCCTCAGACTGCCTAATGAAGGTTTGATCACCACCTGCTCCTTCCAGCAGCACATCATCACCAAGTCTTCCTTCAATGGGTGCAAAAATATGACTGCTCTAAGAGATCTTCCCCTGATGAGGACAAGGTGGCTCTTAGGACCTCTGCTTTTGCCAAGAAGAGCTGTACTCTATCAAGTTGTAAGGCTGACTTGAAGCATGAATTTTGACAGCAGTTCAGTGACCAGTCATTATAGCAGATTTGGGTAGATCAACTAATTTTGAAGTCTTTTCCTCGTACAGTAAAATTAGAAAATATCAAATTAATCTGCCTGGTTTTAAACCAGACTTCTTCAAAGTGAACAGACTAGTTGTGTAACTCCTTGCTGTATAACACATCAGATGCCAAAATTTTCCATTAGTTCCCAAAAGAACTAAACATAAACAAGCTCAAACACAAAAATAAAGCCTACAAAGGGTAAAAGCAAGGGCAGGTAGCCTGGGAGGAATATAGAGAAATTGCCCAAGCAGCCAGGGGTTAGCTTAGGAAAGCTAAGGAAGAAAACTGTTCACTATAAGGGTGGTGAAACACTGGCACAGGGTGCACATAGAAGCTGTGGCTGCCCCATCCCTGGCAATGTTCAAGGTCAGGTTGGACAGGGCTTTGAGCAGCCTGCTCTAGGGGAAGGTGTCCCTGCTTGTGGCAGGGGGGTTGGAACTGGATGAGCTTTAAGGTCCCTTCCAATCCAAACAATTTTATCATTCTATGATTTTATGAAATAAAATAAATTAATGGAATAAAAATTCATAAAGGGATAATAAATACATGGCATCTGCTCTGGAAGCCACTACTTGGTATGGGTGCTGGGATGGTTAAGACTTAGTCTAATCCACTGTGTCTGTGTTTATAATTCACCCTGTTTCTCACTGTGAAAGCAATATTGTCCATAAACACAGCTTTTTTGCCTTTTAAGGTTTAAAGATACACTTTTCCCAGTTTCCAATGGAGAGAAAACAGACACAAGGGAACAGTGAAAAGCAGGGTGTTCCTGGCTCCAGCAACACAAACCCATCTCTGCAGGGCACAGGCAAAGCAGATGCCAGAGTTAGAATTACTCCATGCCTGCTGATGTATCACAGTTGCAGCCTGAGATTTAGATTTGTGGATGTGTGTGTATCCTAGTGCTATACTCTTTTCTGGGGTAACACAGGAGCAGAAAATTGCAACAAGGGATTTAAATAAATGCCTCACTAAATCTAAGTTTGTGTCCAAATTCTTGTTTAGCTAACTACATTGTTCTCTCAGGGTTTCTTTCTATTTCCTGACCTGCTCCTGGAAACAAAACACAGCTGCTGACTGGCATTGTATTTTCATGTTTAAGTTTATTTATCTTTTGTATGTCCAGGATTATCTTTGTGTATCTATCTGTGACATTTTGTTGTGGGACATGAAAGCTACCTATGCCCCTTCCATAACAGCGCAGGTCTCATCATGGCTGTGATTGGTCACTTGACAGCTTTCTCTGCTTACCTTACAGCAATCCTCTTTTTCTGTCAATACTTGGGACAGGTCAATCACTTTGATAATGAATTAGATTAAATCTAAGGATTGAGATGGAGTTTACATGATTTGAGCTGGCACAGCACAGTATAGGATCATTACACAACTATTTTTAGAAACTTTTATTTTTAAGATGCATTTACAATGTATATCTATGTAGTTGTTTGCCTCTTAGCGTCTGAGATTAGAATCAGCATGGAAAGTCACTTTCATGTTTAAAATACTACCACATTCCCCTGGCATATATACCCATATATCCTCTGCAATAAATATGGAGTTTGACATGGGGAAATGCTCCTCTATTAATCTGATCAACTTTTTTCTTTGTTTAGTCTTTTAATTCATCCCTTTAGAAACATTCTTGTAACTCCTTGGACATATGTTTTTTTTCTTTTCCTCCTCAGAGATCCTGAGGTGATATTGAGTTACTTAGGAAATTAGATTTGTCAATTTTATTTCTGGTTGCTGTCTACATCAATTTTATAATTAAAACCCAAAGATGTGTGTCTAATATGTATGAATCCACAAAAAGCAGAAAGAGGAAGTATGCTTTAGCCCATACAAAAGTAGTTGGACACGTGTCTGTGTTATGTTTCAGTGCAAGAAAGAAAATGTCATTTTGGCACAGTGCTTGGAGAACATGCAGGTAAACCAAGCAAAAACTCATGAATCTGAAAATTAGCCTATGAAGTGTTTGTAGCCATAGTTTTTGCTAAAACATTCAAATACAAATTACTGGATTGGGGAGTTGGTATGCACTACAGGTTTTACTCATTTATACATCTACTACATATGTTGCATTTTGTACATAAGGCTCAGATAGGGAAGGAGAAAAAAGATTAAGCAAGGAAGTCCTCTCCTAACCACATCATCTCAGCTTCATTTTCCACTGATTCTGATCATTAAATAAATTATAAGCAAGGGGAAATTTATGTTTTCCCCTTCGCTATTCTAGGATGTCTGGCATTATTATTCCCCACATACATTATAGCAAACTATTTACTTTGTCTGCAGCACCACGACCTTTGCGTGACTTGCCCCTTTGGAAGTGTTGTGAATAAATCACTGTGTCAGGAGTGGCCGTGTTCTCTGCTGACTGCTTCCTTAATGGAGCGACGTTGCTTTCAGGGGTCAGCAGAAGCAAGGTGGTGCTCTGCAGATTTAGGGGCAATCGCGGTCCCTACCACTGAAACCCCTGCTTCAAGTGGCAACATTTGCGAGCTGCTCCCTTGTTTCAGTAAAATCAGAAGGCTCTATGGAGGCTGACAAGCTGTGGTCTAGCTTTTCCATTGAGCAAAGCTGAAGATGAATCCACCAAACTCAGCACCTCTTTAATGAGGTACTTAATGCAGAACCCTGGACTGCACTGAATCTGTCTGCTTGAGAGCTTAAACTGGGATGAGATAAAGTAACTGCTGCTGGCAAGCTCTGGCTCTGTCAGACTCTTGAGTGAGTCATCATTGCCTGGATATCGCAACCCTTGATTTTCTAGCAGATACCTGTGGTGAAGACCAAATACACTTTCCCTGTGCTTGTTCCTCCTCAGCTAACTACAGTATCATGCACCCTGTCATGGTTCCTGAACAGAATGTTCTGAGTGAAAGGTGAAAGCTAATTCTCCTTCTTCAGCATGACCATACTGTGAAGGTAAGGTCTACCCCTGCTTACATAGGACCTATTGAGCAAAGGCTGGATTCTGCCCCTACATGCCGTATGCTATGTTCTGTCACTGCTTCCCCTCTCATATGGCAGAAACCTTGAGTCACACTTGCTCTCTTGAATTTCAGTGCTGTAGTAGTGTCAGTGCCTGAAACTAGGTACTAGTAATCCATAGTCTCAGACAGACACTATAGTTCATGTTTCTTGTTTCCTGTATTTGAACAAAAATTTAAGTAACTGGTAGCTTTTGGTCCATAAGGACATTATGACTCTGAGCAGGTAACCTTTCATATCTCATTCATATTATTTCATACTATGCATACTATTTCATGCATATTTTATTCATTAATTCATACTAAGCATTTATATAAATCTTTATATGCTCTCAATTGCAACTGCATGTTCCTCATTTCTTTGTAAATTAGACAGGTTGCCATTTACATGTAGATTCTTTTTGTAATGCCCCTTTACCCATATGACTTCCAATAAAATAAATGGATATTATGAAATGAACAAATTAAAAGGTGTGATGTACTGAGGAGGTAAAAAAGTCTTAGTCCACTTGAATAGTCTTGAGACTTCACACAGACATACACAAATCCACACCCATCTGCAGATAGGATGAGAGGAGATAAAGGATGGATTGAGAAGACCAGAAGAGAGGCCTCCTTAGAAGACCAGGAAGGATGTCCTACCCATCCATGTACTATACTTCAAGGACTTGTGTTTCCCTATGTTGTGCAGAATGCAAGTGGGTGACTCTCAGACTTTGAATTCAGAGGACCATGGTTATCAATCATAGCAGCACAAATGTATGCCACAAAAATATTTGAAGACTCTCTGAAAACCCAGTAGTAGCCTTAAGGACTGAGCAATTGGGTGTGTACCTACAGCCGCAAATAGGGGGTCAGTATCTCAGATACCCTCAGAACATGCTGGATGGATAAAACCTTGCACAAAGTGATGGAAACTGGGGCAGTGCGGCATCTTGCTTATCCAGCAGTTGAGCAGGTGAGGTGTTTACCTGGACAACTCAAAATTAGGCTCTGCTTTCTGCTCTACAGCATGAAGTGGTAAATGACTGCAATCACAAAATGTTCTGGGAAGTTTGTCAAGTGGCTAACATCTCTCACATATTTAGCTCTATGTCCACATTCTAGTGAAAATCCTGGTATTGATGTCATTTAAAAGCAAATTCTTGGTAAGAAACATGTACTGTCTGGCTGGGTTTTGGAGCATTGCTAAGTAGCTTTAATACAAGTTTTGGTCACAGATTCCCTTGCTTGTGTATTTATCTTGTGATGGCTCTCAGACTAATCTCCATAGTTCAGAAAGCCAAGGGTCTGTGGCTTAGTGCAAGTCTTTGTATTATCATGTAATACATGTTATTAAGAAGGACATTTTAGTAGTGAGTTATACTTCTATAACATGGCACAAAGTGGCAGGTTCACAACACCTCTGCTGGGAGAAGAGTCTTTATCCCTTGTATAGCTTTGAACTTGTCCATCTCCTGCATAGCTGCAAAACTGAGACTTTGTGTATCTAGAGTTATTTTCTTTGTTACTCAGCTCTTGATGTATGTTGTTTAGCTGGGCTCTTGCGGGACTTTTTGTTGCCTTCTTTTTTTTTCTCAGCCTAAACATTCTCATTCAGTTTGTTTCACAATGCATCAAATAGAGTTAATGAAAACCTCACTTTAGGTTAGTTACAGAGAAGAACAGTAGCACTGATCCTGCGATTGCCAGCAAGAGACCTTTTTTTAACTCTCCCAAAGCTTTAAATTACTTACGTGACTTAAACTCTGACCAGCTTTTGCTGTCCTCCAAATATTTTTGCATGCTCGGGGTGGAGAACCTGGGACAGGTACAAGCCAAATGGGTCTGGGAGCAGAAACCTTTTTCTGGTTGTTTCTGGAAATGATTTTGCTGCTCCATCTCCTTTGGAAATTGTCAAATAAAGTAATTTCAAGGCTTGTCGGAAATTCAGAAAGAAGGTGTCCAGGTTCTTTTTTCAATTAGGACCCACCTACTTTTGCTGCAGATAATTCATATTTTCCTGTTGACAACGGAGCTTGTTAGCTGCCTGAAACAAGGCTTGAACTATCCAAAATAAACTTTTCAGAAGAAGAAACCACGTAGAAATAAATTCTGAAAAAGACAGCCCAGATGGTACCAAATCACTTAACCTGACAGCAGTAACTAGTGTGTATTGAGTTGGATGGAGACTGTACAAACACAGCTATGATGTCTCTTGTGGCCAAACTAGCCTATTCACACTTAGTGTCAATATCCCTGCACAGTACTGTGCAACAGTCACATCACTAGTTAGCCTTTGATTATCACTCTTTGCCCAGATCCATCCAGTTTACCCTCCATTATCTTTGACAAGGCTGTGTTATAACAGAAATCTCATTGTTCTTGAAAGACAAACAAAAATTTGAAGTCCGAAGTCTGAACATGTACAGATTTCTTGCTGGTTGCATGACCAATATACGTCATTGAACTTTTGACCATCTGCCCATATTTTATTGCTGTAAATAAAAAGCTCTGCACTGCAGAGCTGTTGCATGAATGACTGCCCAGTTCCATTTCACCTGGGCATGCACCTCCTTGTTTTTCTTCAGACGTTTGAACTGCATGGACCACAAAAATCAAAGAGAGGTTGTAAATCCAATGTTAGTCCTGCTCTTGACTGTAAACCTTTGAAACAGTAGGGATTTCAGCCTCCACACTGAAGTATCTTCGAAGAGGAAAAGTAGAGAAGTGCTCATAAAACATAACACTTTTTTTTTCATTGCTGCTCCATTTCCCCATAGTAACCTCTGTTTTAGAGCATCTCACAGCTATAAACTACAGAGGGTTTTCTTTAGAGTTAAAAATCATCTCAAAACATTCTGTGTGAACATAATATGAGCTCCCTTTCTCTGTTTCTAATAGGATGAACCTCTTTGCCAGCTATGTACTTCCAAATCTTCTCTCTCATCATGAAGGTTGAGGGGGAAGAATGGGGTCACCAGTGTGTGCCTTCCATCCTCAGTCACTGAATAATTTTCTACTAGGACAGTGGGAATTCATTTTATAAATGAAAGATTAAAATCCAGCCCTGAAATGAATCTTTAAAGTAGCAGAAGTTCTGTGCCCTCTGGAGATGTCTCCTTCCTCTGCAGTTTGCACAGATGAGTCAAGGACTTCATAGGGATGGAAAAGGTATGGCAGGTGATTTCTGTAAACCTCTGCCAGATCAATTTTAAATGCCTTCCCTGTCCTGCCCTGTGCACAAATAAAGCTCCTGTTTCCAGAGCTGTCAATCAAGAAGCACTCAGGGTAGGAAATGTGTTAGAAAACTTGTGCTGTTGAACCACCCTCTGGCTTCCTTCTTTATTGATATGTTTTATTGTACACAATGACCTTCCGGTATCATCCTGAAAAACAGTTCCTGACTTGCAATTCTTTATTAGATAAATCTGCCTTGGACTGGTGGCATGGTGTTTATCTATGGCTGTTCATCTTCTGAAGACAAAGTGTAGATTCCACTCTGATGAGTCTTCAGTTTTTTTTTCTCCATCTAACCAAGTGAGAAGTTCTAACGAGGTGACAGCCAGTCAGAGCAGAGGGGTGGAAATGACATACTGAAATGACTTTTGACTACCCGGCAAATACTTGCTTTCTATGAATGATGTATGTCCTCGCTAGCCTTCAAGGAGAAGAAAAATCATTTTGCTAACATTTGCTAACCATTCTTTATCAACCAGTGAACTGTAGAGGTAGAGATGCAGATTTTTCTTACAGGGAGGCTCCTCTGCCTTTGGAAGTTTGTATTATTTGAGTAGTTTGTATTATTTGAGTATCATTTCTGGGATAGAGCCAACTGCAGATTGATTTTGGAAGGTTCCCCTTTACAGAGACTCAGACACAACACCTGCTCGAGATGACTCCATGCATAGAACCAGCTAAGAAAACTCACAAACTTTCATGCACTCAATACCACCATACTTTATAATTACTTTTACTCTGAAATCTTATCTCTTTTCTTCCCTTTTCCCCCTCTTAGTTTATAACAGGCTTCTGGGATGTCTTGGGATTTGAGTGACTTTTTGATGGAATGCCAGGTTCTAACAAAATCCCTCCAGTCTCTTTTTAATCCTATTTCATGGTTTTCTGTTGCTCCACTCCCATTCCTCTCACAAGAGTACCATGTCTCCCCTCTGTGAAATGCAAGTCAATTTTTAATGTCAGCAACCAGATCTGTGGAGTACACAAGTTTTCCAGCCTCCTCCCAAGACATGAGCAGGCTAATCAGCTGTACTCAGCAAGGAGCAGTGATGGAGAGAGAAATGCACCAGAGGGTTAATTCTTAAATATAATACATCTCATACGGTGAGAGAGGAAAGTAAAAACCAAAGCAAAGAACCCCAAAAGAAGAATGTAAAAGAGAGAAAACTTACCTAGTTAACTGTGTGAAACTATTATGTAGAGCTACTTCAGAGCAACTACTTGAGAATTAATCTATTCTGGTTTTAGAGACTTTTCAGACAAGCCCTTGGCTAACTTACTCTAAAACTCTAAAATAGACAAACCAGTGTCAGCGTCAATGCCCAAGGGCCTAACTCAGCCAGATTTTCCCATTAAAAGCATTATGCTTTGTCTGCATCAGACTTTTAAAATGTATCAGCTAATATGTGCTAATGACACGTATTTAAACCCTAGTCTAGACAAAGCCTGTGCGATTGCCCTCTGAATGCTTGATGCGATCAGCTAACATCCTGACAGCAGATATGATTACCCCATTTTAATCATGCAAGGCTATAAACATTGGAGAATTATCCAGACTTTCCTGGTAGTAAAGAACAAACTCTGAAGGCTGTGCATGGGATCCAAGCTCCTGAATTCCCTTATGGGGTGAGACCTTTGCCCTTGCACAAACAAGACTATCAGCGGGGTTGCAAAAGCCAGGCTTTAGCATACAGAAACAATTCTATGCAGAAGAATCTGTTACACCAGAAGGGTGAAGATAATGACCTAACAGTGATTAACTTGGGCTACTGCTTTGACATGTGTGGTTAGCTAATAGTCTGTAAGGAATCAAGGGCAGAGATGAGACTTCATATCTGTATACAGCATTGATCAGACTAATTCATGTAACAGCTTTTCTCTGCACATTTTGAAACAGGTGTTGAAATATTGGAAAGGATATTAAAAAACAGGATGCAATGATTTGAGAAAGAGAAGAGAAATGCTTTATAGCAAAACACTTAAAAGCTCAATCTGTTTAGTTTATGAGGAAGAATACTGAGAAGTAAATAGACTACAAAATATAAATATCTTCATGGGGAGAAAATATGCAGTTCTAAAGGATTATTTAATCTTGCAGAGAAAAGCAAAACTGGTTAGAAGCAGCCAAAAAAAAAAACAGAAAAAGAAAAGAAGTTAGGAAGTAAGGACAGAATTTTGACAGTAATAAGCTCTTCTAACAAACTACTGAGGAAAAAAAAATCCAAAGTGAAAAAATCATTTCCATCACTTGATAACCTTGATTACGGCTGGATGCTTTTATGGGAGATGTATTTTAAACCACCATATGCTATTGGGATCACTACAGAACTAACTGTGACATGGCTAAGATATGAGCAGTCCAAGTGGATGGGTTTTTTTAGGCTTCAATGTATGTATATAAAAGTACGAAATTTGTCAAGAAGTATTTACCAGCCAGAAATCTGAGCAAATAGTTATAATATGGCTGTGGTAGGATTGCAGGAATACTCTCTGATGGGTTTGAAGGAGTACATATTTTTTTCCTCTTGCTGCCCCCCAAATGTCCCCATTGAGAGGGAGTATGACATTGGAGTCAGACCATTAAGTCTGAATAGACAAAATGTTTATTACTCAGTGTGAGGCAAAACACTTAATCAGAGGTACTCCTGAGCGTATCCATTTGATTTTGTTTATGAATTAGGATTTCCAAGTATTCAATGTAATGAGTTTATGTAGACTGGAGTTCTGCATCTTGTAAGCATAATTTCCTGATTTGGCTGCTTTTTCTATTGACTTGGTTTTGAAACAGTTTTAAATAAGTTAGCAAATATTCACCCTTTGCAGTCCAAGTAGTGTCAATGACTGTGCTCTCAGATTCTGAAGAAAGAGTGGATGTCTTCAGTGTTGCATCCTGCTTTATGGGCACTTAATGCTGATAAATGTAGGAAGATTTCTATTTTCCTGAGCAGCTCAGCAGTTGCTTCCAAAGGATATTGACTACAGAACAGATCCAGAAGGAATCTGCTGCTGTTTCTACTTTCTTTTTACAGAAAAGTTAGGGTAAAACAGCTGCAGACTTGTCCAGTGTTAACCAGAGTGACAAGTCAAGGCACAACTTGTACCCTTTCACAGGAGATGCTGAACTCTGAGATGCTTTTGTTGAGTGGACAAAGTGGACATCAGTCCTGTATTAGGTACCAGCCTGGTACTACAGGCACAAAAAGAACATACTCTCCACTTCTTTTCCTTCTTCATCTCCCCAAGCCTTGTTCCCCAAATCAGCTCACATCAGTGCAGAACGTTTTTATCATACTAACACTGACAGTCAAAGCCATTCTGATTTTAAGTAATAGTGCTTGCAAGACCAAAATTTTAACTTAAACAAGCCACCCATAATGCTTTCACAGCAAATTTCTTAGCTTCAGATTCCATAGCATTTACTGTATATGATGTGTAGCTAAATGTAGCATAGCTTGATACAGGGTTTCCTCTAAATCTCAGTATAGCGATTCCTTAAATGAATGTGATGCTCTGGCAGTTGTGAACGTGCAAGTTTTGCCAGAAATATGCACACTTCAATAAACAATTAAGACTCCACTGTGTGCAATAGGATGGGGAAATATTAGAAATTTCCTTTTTAGTAACGGGGATAATGCAGTCTTCATCAAACATTGCTGTCTCTTGTGGGCATAAAATGCAATTTAACAGAAAGGTTACACTCATCTCTCTCAAATGTGCAGGGTGTAATTCGCATTTGTCCAAGAGGTTTTGCACATTGTATCTCTTAGGCCTTCAAGTGGTAATCAAATACAGTGCAGTAAGAGGCTTGCCCTCTAAACTGATAAAAGTCAACCCTACCACGGCTCCAAGACAATTCAATGCTGACGATGAGTTCAAAAGCTCTCCTGAGAGAACAGGAGTTCAGGCCAACTGAGCTTACAACTCCCTGCAAATTACCCTGAGCATGTTTGGGCAGTTAGAAACCAAATCTTCTCCTGTTCCAGTAGTCCCTGTTTGAGAAGAGGTGTCACAGATATGACTTTCTGCCACAACTTGCAGTTGCATACCAGGCTATGCACAGTCTCAGTTCTTGAGGTCATGGTTAGCCTGATGATGTAGTGCCCCTTTGACCTTTCCTTCCCTTGTTTTCTTTCCCACTACCATTGTGGGGATCCTGCCAACTGTAAACTAGTTTTGAGCTTCTGCCAAATGAGTATACTCCTTCAACCTGACTCAGCTGAAGAAATTTGCTTCAGGTTTTGCACTGCTCATTTCACTAAGTACACTTAGTCACCTCAATATCTTCCTTTTTCTGGGGGACAGCATACTGACTTCTGATGCAAATGACCAAGCCTCTGTTCCAGTCATCAGGATAAAGTGATGTAGAAAAGGACTAGTCTTCTTTTCCATTATAGTGACTTCTTTTATCACAGTTAAGTGGCATCACCTCATGGCATTTTCACAAGTTGCTTTGCTGCAATGCCCAACAGCCCTCACCCGTAGCCATGGCTCCACGGTTCTACAGCCATCCTGCAGTGGCACACTTCATACGGAGTACATCTTTCTGGGCTATGAGGGCATCAGATTGGCTGACAGCACTGCTGTCGTGGTTTAAAACCAGTCAGGCAGCTTGTTCACTCCCCCCCACTTCCTCCCTCTTCTCTTTCTTTCCTTCCCCCCCTTCTTGCCTCCACCCCACCCCCCCCCCCCCGGCTCCTGGAGGGATGGGGAGGAGAATCAAAAGAATGTAACTGCCACTGGCTGACATAAGAACAGTCCAGTAACTAAGGTATAACACAAATCACTGCTGCTGCCACCAGTAATAATAATGATAAAAGAAAATAATAAGGGAAGAGAATATGATACCACCTGCCGAAACAAGTCCAACCCCAACCCCCCAAAAGAGACCCCGTGCCCTTCTGGGTAACTCGCAGTTACCTCCCCGGGCATGATATGCTGTGGTATGGAATACCTCTTTGGCTAGCCTGGGTCAGGTGTCCTGTCTCTGCTTCCTCCTGGCCTCCCCTCCTCCCTGGCAGAGCATGAAACTCACAGAGTCCTTTGTCAGAGTAAACATGACTTAGCAACAACTAAAAACATTGGTGTTATCAGCTCTATTCCCAGGCTGAAAGTCAAAACACAGTGCTGCACCAGCTACTAAGGAGAAAAAATTGACTGCTACTGCTAAACCCAGGACAACTGCTCAGAGGAGCTGGCTAAAGGATGCTTTGCCAGAATTTAGCGTTGGCTTTCAGAACGTCACTGTCTTCTCCATATATCAGTAACATATCTGGAGGAGATAGAATTGGCTACAAACTATGTTAGTTAGAAGCTACCTACAATGATCATTTAGTCCAAATGCCTAACCACTTAAGGGTTGACAAAATTAGAGCATCCTATTAAGGGCATTGTCCAAATGGGGTACTGTCCAAATGCCTTTTAAACACAGACAGGCTTGGGGTATCGATCACCTCTCTAGGAAGCCTGTTCCAGTGTCTGACCACCTTCTCAATAAAGAAATGCTTCCTCACGTCCAATCTAGATGTCTTTCAAAGGTGGCTTCCTTGATATTCATCCCATTTTATCACTTCAGGATCCCCAAGGGATCAAGTACACTTCAGCAGCTAGGTGATAGAACCGAGCATTTTAATTCAGTTTCCCCCAAAGCAATTGAGAACATAATGCTAAACCCAGTTCTGGGGCCCAATCTGAAACTAATAAGGATCCCCCAGGGTTTCAAGGTTTCGTGAAACATTACAATATTGCAGGATGCCTGCATGCTGTTTAGATCTTCCCTGGTGGTCTCTAACGGCCAGTGAAGGAGATTCCCTTTTAGCTTGCACTACACAAGGACTAAAATGTCACTTTCCTAAAGCACTTGTGATCTAGATAGACATGAAGAACTCAAGAAGTAAAAGAGGAAAAGAAAACACATGCACAGAAATATATGGTGATAAGGTGACAAGGTCCTGTCAGTTTTAAGATGTTTCGTGGCCATCTGTGATTGGAGTTGTTCTGTGGAAGAGGACATGAGCTAAAGAAAAGATAAAGGAGGACATGAGAAAAGGGAGGACAGAATATCATGAATAAGTATGGCATGAAGAAAGCTGAGGTGAAAGTTTTCTCACATCTCTTTTCCCCAGCTTAAGTGCCATCCATACACATTTATGTTGCACTACTTAAATAAGAGCTGTCAGGCCTAACACATTTTTGCCTGAATTATTCATAAATCTGTATGATCACAAGAGAAGAAGGAGTTATTTGGATTAAACTAATTTTAATTAACATAACTGGCATATAATTACTAGTTTCATCCAAGTAACTTACCTTAGCACAGGTTCTGCAGCAACCATAATAAACATATATGTTCTTTAAAAAAAGTTCTGTGTGTCCTGACTTAAAGCTTAATTTTCTCCTAAAATAGACCTACCAAGACTCTTTCTGTTTGCCTTTTGCACACAATTTATTCATTTAATATTTCTATATTCCAGGTAGATGCCAGAAGAGAAATTGTTCCTAAAGCAGTAATCACTAGCAGTCATGTAAGAGAGTTCCTTCATGACTAATTGCATTTGACACTAATTGCTGTTTATTGAAGAACCTGAGTGAAACATCACTCTGACAAGTATCTGGATACTGCCTGCATCTGTTGCAATTTGCCGTATTTCCTGCTATTGGTGCCCCACTTGATAGGGCCAGCTCTCTTGTGGATGGCTCCGCTGCTTACATAGAGGTGTGACTCAGAGGAGGCTGCTGTTTCTTATCCAGCACCATGCTAAATGCTGTACTGATTCAGTCCTTTAAAGCAGGGCTCTGGGAGGAGTGATTGCTTCCATACTCTCCCAGCTTGGTTGATACACAAACTTCTTCAGCTTTTGCTGGCTTTTACAGTAATGCTGGAGTACTGTGTGACAGTAAATCCTAAATGATAATTTACACTGATGTCATTAAGGGACACCATCAAAAGTGAGTTATTCCTTTCCTTGGCTGGCCAAAGGCCAGAATAATTAGCTGGGAGTTAGAAGGAGCAACTAATTGGATTCATTGCAACTACCCAGCACAACAGTGAAAATGAGAAATCTGAAGGTGTTCATTTTTAACTTGGCTGCTTGTCTGAAAAAAACAAATGAAATCTGTTCAGGTAAACAAAGATCCATACTGGTACTTCCTCTGCCAATATTTTTAATTATTTTAATCTCATCTAATATGGCAACCTCTTTTTTGACTCCTAATTAATTTAACCAAATTATCTGCAATTAATAGCTTAGGTAGGAGAAAAGTAAGTGCCAGAAGACTCTTGCTGGATTGACAGAAACTCAAAAACATCAGAAGAAAAACTTGTACAAACAATATGGTAGAAGTCATATTTATTGATAAAAATTAATATATCTGCTATAAAATTTGTAACAGTAATGCAACTGAATATTTATGTTGATGCATAAACCTGAATGTTACATACCAAATACAATACAGTAACACTGGTTTCCTCCTTATTTACATGTTTATGAAAATTGATATGCAATCCATGTTAAAAGAACTTGTAATGGAGAATAGTTACATTAGAAAAATAATATTCTTGATAAAGCATTCTTGAGGACTCCAATCACATTTTCAGGCCTCTTTCAATAAGGCAAAAATCCCTGGTACAGCATATAACTTAATTTACAAAATACAATAACTTCAAACACATCTTCAAGTTTTCTTTTGGTATGCTTTTCCTCACTGCAAAATTACTCCATTCTCTTACTAAACAGAAAGAACTTTCAATAACAAAGCTTAATGAGTTCTACTACATATTACATATACATCGCTGTAGCTTAGCGACCATAACCGGGCAGTCTTTCTCCTTAACTGTTTGCTCAATGAGCTTTTCTTAGATGTAGGACATGTAGTATTTTGAAATCATTATGACTGTGGTATCTTTCTTCAGTTTTCATAGGAAACAGATCTGTCACATTTTGAAACTTTGTTTTTTTTTTTAATTTTATTTTATTTTAGGAACTGGTGCACAACTACATTTCCACTCACAAGAGAACGTCACAAATGTAACTAAAATCAGGCTTGGATAACTTTGAAAACATACTACTATGTGCCCAAACCCAAATTTCTTACTTTAATACTTTATAACCCTGCCATGCTCTAGGAATTTCTCTTCTGCATAGCTTCATTACTAGTCACAGTCAGACAGTTTTAATTCCTTCAAAGGCACAAAACTTCCACCTCTTTTCCAGTGTTGCTCCTACACCAGTGAATTCTTGTTTAAACATGCGTGGCAGTCTCATCAAAAGCATTTCTATCTCATTTGCAGAGATCTAAGAAAGAAGTGAAAGTAAAATTAGAGTGAGAAAACTGTCCTATAGATTGGAAAGGGGAAATAGGGAGAACAGAAATAAAGGGGCAAAGGGGGGGAATACAGGCCAGATGAAAACAACCAACCATTTATATTTTTTTTTAACCTTAGCCTGACAGGAATTTCCAGACTCCAAAGCAAGTGCAGATTCCTTGCAGGAATGCTTCCGCTTTTGTAAGTGGCTTCCCACTGTAAAAGAATGACAACTGCTATGTTGGGGCTGCAGCCCCACCATGTGATATGAAGTCCATCTAAGAACTACAGTTGTGGATATACTTGTGAGAAGGAGGAAGCAAATGGGACCTTATTCTTTCTCATCCCAGGAGCTCTTGAATCCTCCTCCTGCTCCATCAGTTCTTCTCTTGCAAAAAAGATGTCACACAGACTTTATTTTTTAGTCAGCTCACTTTTGTTACTTAGGGCTGACTATCCATGGAGCCATATTATAGAATCATATGTTGTCCCAGTTTGAAAAATCCAGCAGCTCTAGATAACTAAGCCATAAAGTACTTGACTTGGCATTACTCAGGATGTTTTTATGGTATCAAAACCTTAATCACTGGTCACCTTCCTAATGGGAAGGATGTTCTCATTGCAGAAAACACTTTCACAAAGGCAACTTTTCTGGTATAATCAGTAGTAAGTAAAGAAATGAACAGTCACGTAAAATCATGATGATAGGGCTGGAGTACCTCTCCTATGGAGAAAGGCTGAGATGAGGATTGTTCAGCCTGGAGAAGGCTCTGGGGAGACCTTTCAGCAGCCTTCCAGTGCCTAAAGGGGGGCTACAAGGAATCTGGAGAGGGACTTTGGCCCTGGACATGTAAGGGTAAGACAAGGTGGAATAACTTTCAACAGAAAGAGGGTTGATTTAGATTAGATATAAAGAAGAACTTCTTTACTGTGAGGGTGGTGAGGTACTGGAAGACGTTGTCCAGAGAAGCTGTGGCTGCCCCATCTCTGGCAGTGTTCAAGGCCAGGTTGGGCATGGCTTTGTGCAACCTTCTCTAGTGGAAGGTGACCATGCCCATTTAAGGTCTTCAAGGTCCTTTCTAACCCAAACCATTCTATGATTCTATGAAAATGAAAGATTTTATCTTACTGCTACTTCTTCTAAAGTAATGGCATGAAAAAATCAGTAAAGAAATTTATGGGTGCTGCCTGTTACCCATAGGTATCTTCATGCCTTGATAGGCTTCTCTGTCAATGATAATTCTGCTTATTCATATTAGTAGGTGCTGAAAATTAGTCTTGGAGAAATTCTAAAGCCCCAGAGTAATCAGATCCATCTTGTACATATTCTCATGACAGTAACGAGTTTGTCGCTGACATGGACAGTGGGATTGAATGCACCCTCAGCAAGTTTGCTGATGACACCAAGCTGTGTGGTTCGGTTGATACGCTGGAGGAAAGGAATGCCATCCAGAGGGACCTTGACACGCTTGTGAGGTGGGCTGATGTCAGCCTCATGAAGTTTAACCATGCCAAGTGCAAGGTCCTACACCTGGGTTGCAGCAATCCCAGGCACAGCTACGGGTTGGACAGAGAAGAGATTCAGAGCAGCCCTCCAGAGAAGGACCTGGGGGTGGTGGTCGGTGAGAAAATGAATATGAGCTGGCTTCAGTGTGCGCTTGCAGCCCAGAAAGCCAACTGTATCCTGGGCTGCATCAAAAGGAGCGTGACCAGCAGGTTGAAGGATCTGATCCTGCCCCTCTACTCTGCTCTCGTGAGACCTCACTTGGAGTATTGTGTGCAGTTCTGGTGTCCTCAACATAAAAAGGACATGGAACTGTTGGAACAAGTCCAGAGGAGGGCCACGAGGATAATCAGGGGACTGGAGCACCTTCTGTATGAAGACAGGCTGAGAAAGTTGGGGCTGTTCAGCCTGGAGAAGAGAAGGCTGCATGGAGACCCCTTAGCAGCCTTCCAGTATCTGAAGGGGGCCTACAAGGATGCTGGAGAGGGAGTCTTCACTAGGGACTGTAGTGATAGGACAAGGGGTAATGGGTTCAAACTTAAACAGGGGAAGTTTAGATTGGATATAAGGAGGAAATTCTTTCCTGTGAGGGTGGTGAGGCACTGGAATAGGTTGTCCAGGGAACTTGTGAATGCTCCATCCCTGGCAGTGCTCAACGCCAGGTTGGACGAAGCCTTGGGTGAGATGGTTTAGTGTGACATGTCCCTGCCTATGGCAGGAGGGTTGGAACTTGGTGATCTTAAGGTCCTTTCCAACCCTAACTATTCTATGATTCTAATGGAGAGCAAGTTACCTTTGGGTAATGTATCTGAGCTCTATACTGAGCCCTCAGCCCACAAGGGTTTGCTGACCTTATCATTCCTTCTCAGGTGACGAGTGACAGGCTAACCATGGAAAGAAATTGAAATTCATCTCTGCTATTGCATCTATGGATTGAACTGTTGAAAAGCAATTTGTTGTTATAAGCAGTTACTTCCAAAATAACCCAGTGAGGTCAAATTTTGCGGCTTGTGTATATTATGCAAAAGCTAGGTCCAGTGGTAGCTACAGGGACTGGTATGCTGGCACCATGGTGAGATGGAGACAACGCGCCTTCCAGGAAAGCTGTGTTTGTAAGTTAAGGGTTTCATTCTGGAAGCCACAGAAGACACAAAAGGCACAGAAGACAGCACATTACTCACATGAGCAGAAATTCAAGGACAAAGCCCACAGACATACACAAGGAGGGCAATGAAGGTGTTGAAGGGTTTAGAACACAAGTCGTGTGAGGAGTGGCTGAAGGAACTGGGGTTGTTTAGCCTGAAGAAAAGAAGTTCAGGGGAGACCTTATCACTTTCCACAGCTACTTCGAAGGAGGTTGTAGCAAGGTGGATGTTGGTCTCTTCTCTCAGATAACAAGCAATAAAACAACAGGAAATTGCCTCAAGATGTGCCAGGGGAGGTTTAGATTGGATATAAGAAAAATTTATTCCCCAGAAGAGTTGTCAAGTATTTGAACAGGCTGTCCAGGGAAATGGTGGAACCACCATCCCTAGAGGAATTTATAAGACATGTAGATGTGGGGACATGATTTACTGATGGACTTGGCAGTGATAGGTTTACAGTTGTACTAGTGGTCTAATGACCACTACACAAGGAGTGCAACTCACATTCTGAGACCATAGATACATTCTGACTCTTTGTTGCAAGAAGATCTGGGCAAACACTGTCATCTCCAGGTCCATAGGAAGTATTGGTCGATACGGATCAGTGCTGTGGTTAACTGCAGCTAATCTGCTAAGTATCTCATGCAATCTATCATCCCATAGAGCTGTTTAGCAATTAGAATAACATTCACCTAATCAAAGGTGGCTATTTCACAGCTGAGCTTCTCACACTTGAAATGCTTAAATTCAGTGGAGAGGAAGAGGCCCTTTTGGTGTTAATTTAGTCTCATTCTACAGTAGATATTTAAAAGTAAGCCAATGAATTTTATCCTACAGCTATGTTTTGATTATGGACTGCATGAGCTGATGCAGTGGCTATACCTTTTCTGAGTCTAGCAATAGGGTCAGTCAGTTCCTTTATAAGGCTCTCTCCACTTCCATGTGGAGACAAAGGGTATGCTTCATTGACCATTCACATGTCCACGAAAGTTCATCTTCAGTATGACCCATGCCTAACAACTTTTCAGAGAATAAGGAATTGTCTCCCAAAACTGCACAGTTTGACAGCTGTGGCTATACCTGCCTCTTGTTCTGTTTTCTTTCTCCTCAGCTGTATTTCAGGATCATGTATCATAAAATCAGCTGCTAGTCTTTGCCATTTAAAGCTCTCCTCTTCTTTGCCATAAAGAATAGCTCAGCAACGTGAAGCAAAGACCTCAGCACAAACACGTGCACTGTAATTTGCGAATGAATAAAGACCGCAAACCCCCAAGCCCCATATCCCATTATCTTTCTAATGGAAGTGTACTAAGAGTTTAACCTGCAGTAAAGAATAATGCAATATTTCTATAGAGAAAGCAGATTTTGATTAAATTTTTTTACCCTAGAGTCCAACTGCTGCATATAAGACCAAAGATATTCTATATTGGCTCCAAAAGGGTGGACGTGGAGAAATGTGGATATGATACCTGTATGAAAAACAAATGCACACAAGTTACTGAAACTGCCTCAGAAAAGATACCATTAAAATAAGCAAAATAATTCTGAATAGCCTGTTCTTGCAGGTTTTTCAGCATGAGTTATGATTCTTATTCTTCTTATACACCCCAATAATCATGACAAAATGGCACATTTTTAATGCAGTCATAATAACACAGTAAACACAATAGCTCATCTTCAGGAATGACAACAGTTAGCAAGTAAGTGACCAAGATAATATACTGATGAATAAAGGAATTTCTAAACAAAGACTTGCTGGAAACATTTCAACTACCAATTTTATGCTTGATTTACCAATATAAAATTGTGGATATTGTAACGGTAAAATTATTGCTTTTTTCCCCTTCACTGGATGTTCTGTTGTGAAAACGTTTCATATAATTGTGTCAGAAACCTCACTCCCTCAATTTTTTCTAATAATTACGCTGATGCTGGTTATGAAAAGTGTTTAATCCGTTATTACCCTAACTGCTGCTGAAGAAAACACAAATCCTTTATGACATATTTACGTATTTATTTTCTCTTAAAAGACAGCCAGTTATGTCTATCTTCACTGTTATTTACAGTGTTGTTGTAAAAGGCACAGGAACAAAAGTGGCTTAAAAGAAGTGAGGATCTAAGTCCAGGGATTTTTTCTGCAGTGAAAATAAAGTGACAGTATATGAATGATGACCAGAGAAAACAAGATTTGGGGCATCATAATTGCTATTAAAAGCACTATCAATTTTTTTTTTCTTCTAAACAAAGAATGAAAATACAAAATGGCATGTGTGTTACTTACTGTTTGGGGAGAGTTAAACTGTAAGATCAGAGCAAATATTTTCAACTCTGTTTGGATGGGTTTCTTAGCTAAACCACCCTAGGGGAAGTTCCTTATATTTAAAGCATAAACACCAGGATTAAAAATGCTTACAAATGACAAAAATGGGTCACTGTATCTTGTGTACTGCAGGCCATACTGCTTTCTTGATGCTGAATGAATTAGGATAATCTTGGATTTCATTTTCCCTCAAATACTGTCCATAGGTGAAAATGATTAGGAAAATTTAACTCATTTTAGACTGTCTTTGCAAAGAGCACCTTTTTTCTCCTTCATTTTTCTAATAGCATGTACAAACTTCTGATCCTGCAAAGGGAGTGGCATGTTTTTAATTTTATACTATGGCAAGTCCTAGCAGCAGTTGCTTTGTGCTGTGATATAAGCATGCACACAAGAGCTCTTGAAGCAAAAGCCAAGACCATCACACTTGGATGAGTTGACTGGAAATCCAATTTGTATTCAAATCACATTTTACCAGTGGCATTGTGTTATGTGTATTCCCAAGGCTTTTCAATTCAGGATGTTCAAAGCTAGCTCTTTCATATAATGCAAATAAAAAGTAATTTGAAAATATTTTGTATTTTTTGACTGGAATTCCATGATAACTTTTTATTAACAACTGTTTTCCTTTTGAGATCTTTTCCTCTAACGCAATATCAGATTTTGTCAAACATAGACAAACTTAGCAAATGGATGGAGGCAAAGCTCATTTTTTTCCTTGCCACACCTGAACATGCCTCAGAGGAAAAGATAACATGAAATCCATCTTGAGAAATCTTTTGCCTTTCAACTATAACAGTAAGTCAGTTGTGGGGGTATTATGACCAGTAATACCTCGACTGAGATTAGACTGTTTATCAGAGTGTGCCACTGAACAGCTGGTGGATGGAACCCACTTTGGGACACTGCCACCACTTGTCACAGTGAAATAATGAGTGATCTAGAAAAAAAGTTTGTTATTCTATTCTTAAAATCCCACCCTTCCTACCCTTCTCACAGAAGTTATCTTTGAAAATATCGAACACTGCAGTTCAAAGTTCCACATTTTATTATAACAAGCAAAATAAAATCAATTCATACATTTCTGTATGTCCCATTGTTCCACATCTCACCAGTCACAGAAGTTTGTGTACTTTCAAACCTTTAAATACATTCTTCACTTTGAAATGACCTTTTTGGTCTGAACTGTCTGAATCCCTGACCCAGTAATAAGCCAGCTACTTTCCTGGTGCTTAGCAGATGCAAATGAGTTGCATCTAAACAAATTGAGGTAGTTCTGAAACTATCACCTACCAGGATACTGCTGATTTTGTGAAAAGACCAAACCAAAGAAATGAAACCTGGTCTTTCAGGTCAGCATTCCTGTGAACTGCAACCATGCCACAGGGAGCACTTTGGACCGTGGGACTTTAAGGCTCTATGAAAGCCAAACTGAAACCAAGTCCACTAAAAACCACTGAAACCAGACACAAGATATGCATGGATATCAACGGGGCATGTTCCCTCCAAGGATAGCATGGGTACAGCCAGCATTCCTGTGTGGCTAAATGCCAGGTAGCAGTGGGCTGGTCCACTGCCTATAAGCTTCAGCTTTTATGCACTCCTCATGTCAAAAGCATAAATCTGGCTTGCTTAATACATTCGGTATACATATTTTTTGCTTGGTAGTTTATTAATATTATTTCTATTCCCTTCTTCTTCACCATTTTGTCTAATAATCAGATAATATGTTATACAAGTCTAGCCTACTAGTCTTGATGTAAATAAAGTCTTCATACATTCATGCTGCAAACCTAAATGCAGATCCTGTATTTTTCTTCCTACCTGAAATCCTTTATTTAAACTACGGAATTTTTCAGAACTGAACAGTTCACTTGTATTTTAGGATTTCTCATACTAAAAGCCATTATGAATACAGATGAAAATTAAAAAATATCTTTTTTTTTTTTTTTTACTTTTATTAGCATAAAGGTGCGTGTAAACACACATGCAAATGAGAAGCTTATTAAAAGGCATTTTGTTCTCAAAATTCTTTTTTGAGGTTATCTTACCTATTAATAGTGCCTCTTTCTCTGATTTTAAACCCGGGCTTCGTTTCTCTGAATTCTTTTCTCTGTCTTGGTTGACCAATGCTACTGTCAATACATTGATTTCCTATAAAGTTAAAAAAAACCCAAACAAAACAGGTGGTCATGTAGATTTCATTTACTTCAATTAAACCTTTCTGCTTCCTTTCAACACTGTAAAAAAGACCACTACTTTAATTCACATCTAAAGACAAGACAATTATAAATAATTGATTTGTTTGCAGAATATTAAGGCAGTTTTTGAAATACCTTTATGACAAGAGCTGCCAAGAAGAGAATTTTGCTTGTGGACTAAGTAATAACTTTGTTGTTAGTGCTTCTTCATTATAACAGCTTCAAAGATGTGCCATAAAGTGTGAGGATGGTCAGAAAACACATTTTCTTTCTATTAAAGCTGTAAACAAAGACTGCCTCTAGGGAACATGGATAGAAACATTCAGCTACAGCTGTAAGAGTAAATTCACCAGTCACTAGTAATGCTTCTAGCTACTAGAGCGCAACCATCTACCCTGTTATACTCTTCAACCAGTACCTGGCATGCTGTTGGCCCTTGTCCCAGACAATTCGCAGGAACATTTTGGGGGTCAGCACATTTCAGGGACCATTCCCAACAGGTAGTTTGCATAAGGCTATCTTGTTTTGAGGACTGAGAGAAAGCCTTAAGGGCAAAGAAGTGAAGGATCCTGCTTTGAGCTCCTTTTTTATGCAATCAGGTGGAATGAGGCACCCAAGTCTCAGCCAAGCTAGCATGCTAGGTGCTCTACCAGAAGTACCCAGGCAGTTGTGTGACACAGACTGCTCTTCTCCTGGGTGTATGTGAAGTAAACAAATTATCTCAATTTCAGAGTCATGTAAGTGGCCTCAAAGTGCAGCGCACAAAATTCAAGCATATATATGGGCTGTTTCCATGGAGCAACTGATATGCAGTAACTCGTTCCTTGTTTTGGCAGTGACTCATTCTGCTGCATCTGCTCTGTGAAATGCTCAGCAATTCCAAAGAACCTTGGAGGCAAAGCGCATGGGGCTGGAGATCTGGTGGTATGAGATGGGGCTGTGCAGGAATGGTGCTCTTTATGTTCTGGTTGGGGAAGGTAAGGTAATCAGCTGGAGGCTGCATGGGACTGGGCAGCCTTAAATGGGAGTAAACTTGCACTCTTCAGTGTAATGATGTGCCCCATCTAGAACATGCACTTGGGGTGGTGCCTTGCTCCAAAATTCTTGGCAAGCATTTTTTACAAGGAAAGAGAAACAGTGGGCTTGGGTTGCCCTAGGGCATTTCTGAAGGTGTGAATAATCCATGCTAAGAAAAGGCCAAACCTCAAAATATGTCAAATGTACCTCTTTATAGGTGACTAATGGCTTCATAGCCTGTGCGACTGGTAAAAAGAGTAGGCCCTTCCTCATTTCCAATTAAAAAACTATGCAAAACACCCACAACAAGACAAACAAACCAAAACCACATCCCCCCCCCCCCCCCCCTACTTTGTGCTCTTTATAGGCTGGCTTCAAGGAACAGCTGCCCGATACAGCCCCAATGCCTCAGATTGCATGATGGGTTCAAATGTTCCCTTGCATTATGAAAACGAGCAAGCTGCCATGTATCAGCTAAGAAACTGCATGTGCATTTGAGTCACACACACGCATATGTGTATCCTTAGGCCCCATTAACAAGGGGCTCTGGCAGACCTTAGCGCACAATGAAGGAGGAGTGACATCCATTGAGTCACCTGTGTGTAGTGGCTGCAGTGGCAGTAGCCAACCAAGGCATGTCTCCTGGTCAGATATCTGTGTGTAGATGTGTACATGCAAGCTAGTCAGCCTTTGCTGCCTTTTTAGTCAGTAGAAATAACATAATTTTTTAATCATATATTTTATTTACTTGTTTTATTTACTGGTTGAAATAAATTGGACCTTTGGGGTGCCTATTTTGTATTCCTTATTGGCTACAAAGGGAAACTTACAGCACAGATTTAGACACCTGCAAGTAGGAAGAAGCCTGCAGTTCAAGAGTTGCTGCGATTCCCTCTTAAAATAATGGTGTGCCTCAGTGCTTTGGCAGATACATCACCTTGACACTAACACTCCTGTAGCGTTGTAATGCACAGGGCACATTATAGCAGCAGGAGTATGCTCTGAGTTGTCCAGTAATGCTGATTCCCCTCCTGATAAGCCAAAGGTTAATGCAAATACTGATCTACTACTGGCCATGACATCCAAGAACACTGGAAGAAAACCCAGATAAGAAACAGAAATAAGAGAAGTGTTTGCATTAATTTCTCCATAAGGGCAGCAATGACAAGGGGGTTACAGATCAGGAGAACAGAGTTGGGTGACAGATTTCATGATACTGCACCAGAGGAGCAAAGCAGCATATGCCACTAGAGCTTGTACAGGTTCAGATGTAACTTATGACTCCATCAGAGACAGAGAAGCAGTTTAAAAATAACAATTCATGAGAGGGGAAGGAGAGAGCAGAGAGACGCGTATTTGATAAAACAGGCACCAAACACAACACACTAGCAGTTTCAGATGGGATTAGAAGTTTTGTCAAGCAGTGATGCAGAGAAAGAAACTATATTCCCATTGGGAGCAATGAACAGATGGATTCTCATTTAATGCCTAGATCTGAGCCTGTGCAGAACATTTTGTATGATTTATAGGACAGTGTAAATGGATGCTAAAGGAAGTCACATCAAGTGTTTCTTAACTGTGTGCTGGTACAGGGGATAAAAGAGTAAAATATTGGTTATGGGGAGCATGAGGCAACCAAGAGTGGCAAAAGACTAGCTTAAGAAGGATTTTGGAGGTCTGAAGAGGAGAGAGTTCTGCCATTCAAAACCACCCATCTCACAGAACATGATAGACAACTCTGAAGTATTCAGCTGCCAAAATAAGCTTGCAAAGGCCATGAGAAAATACAGGGTGTGCATGGTCACATAAAGGATTCAGGAATTAATAGTGATTTAAGAGAAATGGGCATAATTGTCTCTAAAAAACAAGTGTGAAATTCACCCAGAAACCCGGCTAATTATAATGCAAGTGAAAACCTTAAGTATCTGACTACACACTGCAGATAAAATCCAGTACCTATGAAGGCTCTACAACAAATCCTCACACAGTTAATTCGCACATTTGTAGAGGCACTACTTATGCCAACCCACAGAAACAAGACTTTCAAGAGCACAAAGGTGAATGAGGTAATAACTAATTGGAAAGAAACAGTTAGGTCATGTCTCTGACATGAGAAAAGAGCTACTGATCACCAGATGCCTGAGAAAAATTATTTAATACATACTACATTACAGTATTCCCTTTCTTTCCCGAGACCATCCTTTATTTGGCAAATTATATTTTTTGAGGTCCGAAGCAGTATTCTTTAGTCTTCTTGCATTATAAAAGGAATATTTTGTTACCATCTGTCAGCTACTACACTAAAGGACAAGAACACAGCTGAGCACATGCAAACCAGGAGCAAAATGACCTTGCAATAACCAAATACAACATATGAAAGCCTTAATCCAGGTTAAATCACACCTGGAGATCATTAGAAACCTATTCAGTATTCACAAATTATGTCAGGCATCTGAGAACATGGAGGCCTGATTTGATGACAGCTCCAGAGCTGCTCAGCATGAATGCAACCGTTCTTTGTGATGCTCTCACCATTGCCAGCTTGGAGCTTTTCCCTGCAAATGACGCTTTCATCCATCAGCAGATGATGAAAAGACATGAATTTCCCTTGATGAACTCTATGATTCTGCAGACACCCCTTGGAACCAGCATTTTAATTCAGGGCTTCCTGTTTTTGAGCCAGGAAGGGAAAGACAGAGAGAGGGTCTTTCTGGAAAACTTTCAGGAGAACTGAGGCTCAAAGGACAGGTCATAACAGTTTTCTCACACAGACTATTCACTTCCATGGGCAAACCTCTGATACTACAACTGATGCAGAGCTGATGGCTCTGGAGAGTCATTTATGTCAGTTTTAGCACATGGATGTATATCTTAGCCATGTTCTGGCTGCAAGGTGGGACAGAAGTTAGTTTTGTGTAAGCCTTTCATGTACCATGGCTTCTTTTGGAAGCAAGTGCAGGGGCATGGGCAAGCAGATTGCTCCAAAAGGTGTTTGGTCTCACTGTCCACTGTGGCCCACCACAGAGCATGTGGGTCCAACACTGTAGACAGCAAATAAGAGCATGACTCCTGCCAGCTGCACTTGCCAAAGACACACAGAGAAGTCCTGAAGGGTAGAAGAGATGCAGTGACTTTCTACAGAGGACAGTCACGGGTACTTTAAGAACAAAAGGCTAGCTTTGCACTCTAGGGGACTAGCAGACCAGAAAGCCCCAGATATTTAGGCTGGATGACTTAGGTCTTTCAGTCCTTCATTGGTTTCTTTCTTCCTCCTATGGGAAAATATTAAATAAAAAGTTCTCAATCCAGACATCACTAATCCTCTACAGGTCAGTCTTGCACCAGTACAAAAAAGGCAGACAGAATATAAAATGGTTGCTCTCAGGCTTCTATCTTTAGCAAAAATGGTTCTCTTTAATCTAAAAAGTGCTGTGATCACCTAAAAATGGGAGGAGTGAGGACTTGTTCTCCATAAATGCTAACCAAGAGCTGAGCAGGGATTCAACAGTAGCTGCCCTACCTGGAAACTATTCCTGCCACAGTGCAGCTCAGGAATCTGGAGACAGGATTTAATGAATGTGACACTGAAGACAACTGGCATGTGAGCAGGATGTAAATGACAAATATCCAAAGAGCTGAAACACTCCCTCTGCTATCTGGGTAATTCAAATATTTGATAATTACCGTTAAATCTAGGGGGAATGACGACTGCTTGCATTTTGTCTTCAAAGACCTCATTCCCTTTGTTGTAGTATATTGGATTCTGAAGAATTGTGTGGTGAGGTGGTAAAAATAATATTGTGCCTGCTGAAAGACCAGTGAAAAAATGAATCCTACCAGACTCTGGAAGAGTTTGCAGTATATGTTGGTGTTTCCCTTATATGTACAAAGCCAACTGTCTGAGGCATTAAAACAGTAGCAGAAGAAGAAAAGACTAGATGTTGGACACAGCAGGCACATGACAGAGCAGCTACTGAATGTTGTCAGATGTAAGTGATATACTTTCTTATCAGCCAGGGGATTTATGAGAGAAAACAAGCAGTAGGAGAAAAACTATATATCTGAATCTTAAGCAAAAATCTAGCAGGCTATTAACATCAGGCCAGAGAGATGCTGTAAGCTTGAAAAGAAAAGGTAATCTTATGATTTTGATAGAAGAAAAACACATTTGCATGTGATACCAAACCTGCAGTCCTTAAGATCTTGAAAAGCACATGTATACCTGCTCTGAGCCCACAGAACTGGTCTCTGACTTCAGACATGCTTGCCCAAATCGTTTATTGACAGCCAGGCAGGTTTGCTGATTCTACTGCAAACATGAGTAGAAACTGCCATGTGACACAAAGACTGCACATTTTTAATTTATTTTTGTTTACCTGGGGACCTCTTAAAGTCTGATGTAGTTGTGTTTCCTTTGCTGTTTTTAATTTAAATGTACTTCAGACCCACATCTGAAAATTTAATCTTGCTGTTTTAGCCTGAATGGAACCTAATTCAATTTCCAATCAAGTGACTGGAAGCCTTGCAATAGTTTCAATGCTCATCAAGTCAGGCATCTCAAATTTCTGGGGACATACAAGGTTGAGGTATAGGACAACTTCTGATACCTTAACATGGTTGTCAGTTGAGAACAGGCTACTGTCCTTGTCTATGTTCTTATCCATGGTAAATGCAAAATTATCCAATCCAGGTTGAGCTAAATTACAATGAAAGAGCTTATTTAAATTTAACTTAAAACAAATTTCCTTGCAAATGTGGCGATGTATGAGTACACTCACAGATGGTGATGGTGATTCAAATGATCACAGAATCACAAAATCAGGCAGGTCACCTTGGGAGGTCTCTAGATCAACTTCCTGCTCCAAGCAGGATCAGCTGCTGGGGCAGAGCACATGAATGTGCAACAAGGGGCAATAGTCCAATGTCTGGATAAACCTCAGCAGTTTCTCTGCAACATTCCAGGTTTGCGCCCTCAGCAAACCACATGTGGGGTGCGTCATCAATAGACGGGTGCCTCTATCCCCTGCAGAAGGGATTTCCCAGCCAGTATCAAGTGCTGTTTCCTCCTGATACTTGTGATTAAAGTTCTATCTCCATGAGTGCAAAGAAGGACAGAGGCACTATCACAGATTGGGAAAGCCCAGGAACCTAAACAGTCATCCTGTGACCCAGCTTTTCCCAGGGCTGTTACAGGAAAGCATCAAGCCTCAGGGGTCAAGTATGACACCTATCAAGAGCAGGCAATGGAAATGTTCTCTGCACCATCTTACAGACTGAGGAGGTTCTGCCTATATGGATATGGGAGTTGCTATGGGATGTAGGGGAAGGACATCTTAAGATTGTACAAGACTTAGTTGAGGGTCCTTAATAGGGAAGATAATAAGCTTGTGAGCCATGTATTGAAGTAGTCATAGATCTGGGATGGAACTAGAAGAGATGGGAGAGACTATGCAGAGACCTCATGTGACTTAGTGGAGCGACCAGGGAGTGCAAGCCAGCAACTGGGGACACTGTGGGATCTGGGGAATCACTAAAAGATCCAGTTTCTGTGTGTGTACATGTGAGGCAGGGGACAGTTACAGAATAGAATAAGAGTCAAAGGACAGTTACTGGAGGGATCCACATTGTATATATGTTTAAGTCTGCATGTGCTATTTCCCACTAATAGAACTTTCTCCTGATCAGCCAGAAAGAGTAGCACGGTGAGGCCAACAGTATTGTTTCTGTTTATGAATGCTGAGTCTGTGTTGATCTGTGTGGAAGGCCATGTACATATGTATGCATGTCATGCATCTGTTGTATACATGAGTTTATGCACATGCCTGTGGGGAATACATGCTCAGCATTGCTGCAGGTTGGTTGCATGCAGCTACAACTACCTTGCCTCTGCTGGGTTGCAAGATTCAGTAACTCCTGACAGCAGCAATGCTTGGTTTGGGCCAAATGGCTCTAATTCTTCCTTTAACTGAGTTTGTTCTCCTTCATGGGATGCTACAGCACTGTGCTGTAATGTGGCATGGAAATTTGGTTGAGTGTTTGAACACTCAAACTAACTCAAAATTCTCCAGGAACACTCTGTATTATTCAGCTGTCCTTCCGGCATGTCCTCTTGCAGTGACTGTTTCTGATTATCTGCTGACTAGTCCTCTAAAAATACTCTAATGACTAGAAAACTGCTCATAATCTTTAATTAATATAATTCTATTGTTGCTGTAAATGAATTGATCTTCTGCTGGCAAATTAACTACTTCCTAGAAACATTATATTTTACACAGTCCTGGTTCTTCACAGCCTAAGAGTTGATTTCTGTAAAGTGGTTGACATTAAGTTAGGTGGTCTTGCTGACACTGCCTCTGTGTAGAGAGGTTTTCTGGCCTCTTCTATGTGTGCTGGAGTAACTAGGCTTACAGTAAAAATTACAGTGTTGCATTACATATAGAAAAGAATAAGGCAAGGAGTAAGGCATCCAACCATCTAGTCAAAGCCAGAGTTCTCACAAGCAGCCTGTGCTACTTTTAGAGGTAGCACCAGGTCAACATTCAGTAAAAAGAAACCCTTACTTTCTGGTATTTTTATTTCAGGGTCTCAGAGGATCCTTCTCCCTCTGTTACTTACCCAGTGATGCAGAAGAACATATTTACCATATGCTACACTGCTGGTGAATGTGACTGGTCTATCATTAGAAATGATACACCTTTCCATTCACATCAAGCCTAAACTTGAGAACTTTGTGCTATGCAAGAAACCACTACTGGTTTTGTCAGCCACAGCACAATGTAATTGCTTTCAAAGTAC
Source organism: Neopsephotus bourkii (assembly GCF_033783945.1). NCBI lineage: Eukaryota > Metazoa > Chordata > Aves > Psittaciformes > Psittacidae > Neopsephotus > Neopsephotus bourkii. The sequence continues at coordinate 388,417 of NW_026902112.1, read as the reverse complement.
ATTAATATAAAAATTTACTTTTGAAGTACACTAATATAGAATTTACCAATTCAAGAGTAAAGTTAAGAGTGTGCTGATATAAACAAATAAAGGGTTGAAAACTGGTTTGAAAAACTATCTGGCATTAAAATTCTAGAAACAACAATGAAGAAAAATTAGAAGAGCAAACATAAGACCTTGCAAAGAAAGAACTTCAAACACACCTCTATGGGTCTAATATTTGTTTTTCTGATTTATCCTACATGATAGAATTGTTTTCAGGAGTGAAGATTAATTGTATTATGGTGCTCTTGACATCCTACTTTTCCGATCCATTTGCCAGAGAGATGCTTTTAACTTTTTCATTACAAAGCTTTCACTATTATAACTTTCACCTGCTGAGTTTAGGCAACTAGCAATAATCTGAAAATGCCTTTCTCATTGAAACTACCTCTTTATATTGCTCTCATTGTATTTGTGCACATCTATTTTACGGTAATGTACATATACAAAATACAGATGACTAATATGAAAGTTACTTCATGCTTATTTTTAAAAGTATGAGCAGGTTGCTTCATTTTCTAAAGCTGGATTTATGTGTAGGTTCGTGATGAGTTAACACAGATGTTTTATGTGATGCGAAGGTGGTTGTTTTGCAAGGGAAAAGGTAATTGTCATTTTGCACACCTTATGCTAGGAAATCGCAGCAAGCCCATGGTTAGCTGAATGAAAGCATCACCTGCCTACCAGCTCTGCTGAAGTTGTAGTAGGAGGGGACAGTTTATGTTTACTTGAGACTGAGAACTTATGAAAGCCCTTTCAAACAGTCTTTAACACAAATATTGCTCCAGCAATCTCCTCAAGAACGATGCACTTCTAAGAAAAAGTTAAGGAGAGGAAAAAAAGGTAATATGTTTCCCTCCTGGGATGTGTAGAATCGTTTTGAAAATGTCTTTGTTGAAATAAAAGGAACTACTTTGGAGGAAAAAAAAAATCAACTTTAAATATTTTATGAGACTAAACAGTTTTCAGAAAAGATTTGTATTTGAAAATTATTAATTTAAGGCATATCAAACAACAGGGTGACCCTTTTATTCACAAGAATCTCCACATCTGAATATATAGAAAATACTTGAAACAAACATTTTGGAGCTTTCATTCCTTTAGATTGGATCATGATTAGGACCATGAATTCTTCCTAAGGAGAAGGACGTGGGAGTGCTGGTTGACAAAAAGCTCAACATGACTCAGCAGCGTGCGCTCACAGTCCAGAAAGCCAACCATATCCTGGGCTGAAGCAAAATGAGTCAGGTCAAGGTAGGTCAAGGTAGCAGATTGTCCCCCTTTTCTCTGCTCTTGTGAGATCCCACCTAGAGTATTGAGTTCAGGACTGGGGCCCCAACCTAAGGACATGGACCTCTTGGAGTGAGTCCAGAGGAGGCCACGGGGATGCTCAGAGGGCTGGAGCACCTTTCCTATGAAGACAAGCTGAGAGAACTGGGCTTGTTCAGCCTGGTGAAAAGAACCTTGGTAGAGAGACCTTAGAGCAGCCCTCCAGTACATAAAGGGGGCCTGCAAGAAATCTGGAGATGGACTTTTCACAAGGGCATGTGGGAACAGGACAAGGGGAAATGGTTCTAAACTGAAAGAGGGTTGATTTAGATTAGATATTGGGAAGAAATTCTTTACTATGAGGGTGATGAGGCACTAGAAGAGGTTGTCTAGAGAAGTGTGGGTGTCCCATCCTGGAAGAGTTCAAGGCCAGGTTGGATGAAGCTTTGAGCAACCTGGTCTAGTGGAAGGTGCTTCTGCCCGTGGCAGGGGGATTGGAACTAGATTATCTTTAAGGTCCCTTCCAACCCAAACCACTCTATGATTCTAAGAAGAGTGTCTCCTTGCAATACTGAAGTTCCTTTCTTGCTTCCGTCACTTTTTGCTGTCCTATTCCTTGAAGGACTTTAGCAAATTGAAGGGAACATGAATTTGGTGTACAATGCCCAGGAATGCAGCACTAGGCTTGTGGCTAAAGCAGAGGTAGCCCATCATCCTTCAGGTGGCTGCGGGGGAGCCTGAGTGCTCTGGCAGCCAATCTGCCTTGTACACTGTGTGGGTTAAGCACACAGCTACATATGCATAAAGCTGAATGTTATTTCTTACTAGAAATGATGAGTTGACTCCTGTATACTTGTGCAGTATAAATACTCTGTGAAAATGCTTTGGGATGAAAGGCTGCTCATAGTGATCAGATATTATTAAAATGTCAAGTAGCTCTGGGCATTGAAGAACTGTCTTCCCTGGAGCTTATATGAGATTTAAAGTCAAAAACTTTTGTGATTTGCTGAGTGGGTGGCTGATTGGGTTTTATCGTTTTGTCTCAGAGTTCTCTCTTCTCCTCCCTCAGATGACAGGAATTCACTCCAATCAAAAGCCAAGTTATGATGCTACTCTAACACTTTTAATTAGGGACATGGGAAGTGGTGCGATTTCTTTCTGCACATTAACAAAGGGTTTATTGGTACAGCCCAGATCTGCTTCAGATAGCACAGTTTGTGTCAGAATATACCTAGATCTGCTGTAGCCATTTGCCTTCCAGCTGAACCCATGACACTCCCATAGGCCTAGACTGTAGCTGAAACCACAGAGATTGTGATTCAGCAGGCAGAGTTTACACTGTGCTAAGGAATCTATACTGCTGCCCTCTAACGTGCTGAACTGGGGCTGGGACAGCCAAGGGAGGACTCAGGGAAACTTGATCTATCAGTATTCAAGAACTTCTGAAGGCTGAACAAGTTCTTTGATAACATAGTCCTAAACAGCCAGTTAAACTCCTGTTATTTTTCAGGCCTCACAGTATTGAATTCATGAGTTGGCCATTCCTTGTGCCTGCTGTGGCAAGTAGGAAAGCTCTGATCTGCCAATGGTCATAGCTGCTTGAATTTTTCACACTCCACATGCCTTGAACTTAAGGAAAGTAGAAGAAATGAGTGATGGAAGGGCTATAAATAAATGCCTGACATGAAAAAGGCAGGGATTAGAAAGAGGCGCAGACACACCTCACCCCTTGTGCTGGCCCCACCAGGACATGAATAACCTGAATACATAGAGTGAATGGGTCTCTGTAATCTCTGGGGGCTTTACACCCCACTCAAATCAGGGTAGAGGGTCCTTGCACTTTCTTCTAATAACAAAACCAGCCATGACAAGAAACCAAACCCCACATCTCTCTCTCCTCAAGGAGCTATCCTCATCCCTGTGCTGCACCATTACTCCTGTTTGTCCTTTTTAGAAAATTAACTGCACTTGTTACATGAATTGATTAGTTGACTGAACACAGTCTTGCAAAGGGGAGCAGTTAGAACAGAGGGGCTGAAGAGAGCACATAGCCCATGGTCTTTTCTGAAAATGCCATTTGGAACCTTCTCGGGTGGAGGAAAGATGCCAAATTCTCTGTAGGAGGGTACATTACCCCTCAGCTCTTGGATACAGAAAGGCTGCCAGCACTATCTCCCTACCCTCAAACGTACCCAGTTGTCAGCACCTCACTTTTTGCAGTGCCCACTCACTCCTGTGTGCTCTAGAACAGCCTGCTGCAAGGACCCCAAGTGATGTCAAGGAAGTTACTCAGTGACTCATGCCAGCAGACTCAGGTTGAGGTTCACAGCATACAAACCTGGGAAACTGGGATAGAAAAGAAACACACATTTCCTGATGTGTGCAAGCCTTATACTGACTTTTCTAGCCTGCAACTTTAGGCCCAAATTGCTCTTATAATAGCATGTTAAGCATATTTTTTATCATGAGACTATGTTGTTGTGGGAGGAGAAAGCCTTTTGAAGAGTGGGCTAGTCAGGAAATGGCTGTTGTACTCATAATGAAGTGAAGCAAAAGCATCTGCAGTCACTGGGGTCTTCAAAGTGAAGCAAAAGCATCTGCAGTCACTGGGGTCTTCATCATTAAAGGTGACCAGCTTTTCTCTCATAGTCCCAAACCACTGGGATGATCTGAGCAGGCACTGCACTCTTCCAGCTCCTCTCCTCTTCCTTTGTTCAAGGACCCTTTTCCTGTTACGTGGCTCATGTATGTGAGGCAGTCATACCACATGGAGGTACCCCATCCTATGGCAGATGTGTACTAACACATACACTGACACAGGACATTCAGAGCACGCACACTTGTTTTCTTCCCTTAAAGTACAAGAACTGAAATTGTACTTTCCTGTAAAAGGACAGTAAAGTACAAGAGCTGAACTCTGATGAGTCTGATGGAATTACAGGCTTCTCCAAAAATTGAAGTGGGTTAGGTTTTTAAACCTTTGCCTGTCTTGTTGGAAAAATGAGCCTCATATGAGTCGTCTTCTCTTTAGTAGAGATCATCAGTGATTATCCTACTACATGAAAACAGAAGACTAGGGTGTAGTTAGGAATAATATCACTTTCAATGTAGCATAAAGTGAGCAGTTTAGTAAAACTGTTGAAATATGTCACTTAAATTAGTATTTCAATTAAGGGAAGAATACACATCAAATCTAAGCTACTTGGTTGAACTGGAGGAATGCTCTGATAACAACTTCAAGGATTTAAATGGAAAAATGCATCCCTACTTAGTATTATTGATTTCGTGCCCACAGAATATTGTGTCCAAGGTGCTGGAAGCAGACAGACGAATGAGGTCAAAGTCATCACTTTGTTCAAACAATGAAACTCAAACAGAACAAAAAGCTGGTAAAAAACCCTTGTGTTGAAATCAGTTTTACTCTCTGAAATATATCAGACTTTTATACGCTGATGAGAATTTAATTATTGACTTCAACAGAGTCAGGACTTCACCAAGCAACCACAGTCTGAGCATTCAAAATATTTCTGTGATCATGACCCACCTCTTGCTTCAGTCTGAACTTGGAGGACTGATACTCTTGACTACCATTTTATGGCATATCTACATAGGAGTTATTCACCAGAGCTATCTAATGAAGGCAGGTAACTGACAATGGACAGTGCCAAATTCCTGGAAAAAGATCACTGAGTACTTCTGAAATAAGGCCTGGTAAAAAAGAAATCTCCTTTCTCCACTAACAATAGAGGGATACCATGAATATCAACCTTTCCACCCCTAAAACAGGGATATATTCATCAAGGCTATATAACTTACTTGCATGCAGTGCCCCATGTATATTGAATTCAGCAGTCAGCAAGAGGAGAACTTTGATCAAAACACAGAATTAACGTGTATACAAAAGGCTCCACAGAAAGCCACTGACCTTGCAGAAAAAGTGAAGGAATAAATAGTCTTTATGGAGTTAGCCACAAAGCATATGATTAGCATTTTCAGTTTGCAAAATGTTCTTTACTTGTGTATTCCCAAGCAAGGTGTTTTTTCATGTTGGGACTAATCAGCTTCCAAGACTCTGGGAACATCCTGGAAGAGGATTATATCTGAAATTATAATTGTCTGTTGGCCATTATTTTCTCTTCAGCTAAGACAGAGATGTGAATTAAGTATCATTATATGCAGCAATGAAGAGGAAATTAAAAGGGGGGCAGATTAGGAGCAAGAAGCAATCTTTTCCTAACCATGCGGCTGAAGGAAATGAACACTCAGTGACAGCATGACAGCTTTGGATGTTGAAGCCTCTGTTAACACCAGGCTAGGATCTCGGGCTCCATGTACCACTTCAGCCTGACATTTGGCCTTTCCTGACACAGAGTATAGCCGGGAAATGTCAACAGCCATAACAAATATTAGTGCATGTACCTGGCAAGTCATTCATGAAACATCCTTATAACTGTTTACAAAGGCTTGTAAGATGGTTTTCTTTCTGGAAAAAGTAGATATACTGGCAATACACTAAAATTTCGTTTCCCCCCCACTCAGATTTGTATGTGAACTGCCAGGGCAGGGAGGGTGACATTGCAATTGCTTCAGCCTCTTGGTTAACAGTGCTCGATTCTCCCACCAAAACTAGAGAAAAAAAAAAAAAAGTCTGGTCTACTTATAGTTTGGGCACATTTCAGGGGTGATGTTCTTCTTTTTTTCAAAGGTGTCCAGATTCTTATTTCCCTTTCAGGATGCTCTCACATAATGGAAATGTAGAAAACATACCAGGATACGTCTAAGTATATATTTTCATCTGTATCTGCTTTTACAACAAAAAATATTTCCAGGTTTTATTTTAAGAATTAATATTTTCTAATGTAACCCTAACCTTATATGATGCAGACCAGTGCCATTAGCAGAAAATCTGAGGACTGCAGAAAACAATCTTTTCAAGACTACAATATGGGCTTTCTTGATGTGTATGCACTGTGTCTGAAGCTTCCACTGTACTTTCTAGGAGTCTGATTTTCTGCAGAGTAAGTAATCTAAATATGCCACAGTGTGAAGATTAGATATAGACATACGTTGCCATTTTTCCTTACCAACACCTCCTACTATTGCTCAGCATGCAGAGGTATTTCATTTTCTGAATTCAACCTGTCAACTGTAACAAATATGTCCTAATCCCATTATATGTACCACAGTTCACTAACAACCATGTAGGAGCCACGAAGCCTTTTTCTCTTTGATCACCCCAGATTTTCACACTGGCCAAGGGCAAGAACCATGAAGTCTGCTGAGAACAGATGTGGAGAGACAACCTGCAAGGCACAATACCTGAGCACTACATATTTGATATACATGACAATTGTTTGAAGAGTACCTCAACTTCCATTTTACAAAGTTCATTGCTTTAGCAAATGCTTTAACATCAGTTCTTTCCCTCTATTTCTCTACTTCCATTGTGCTGCTGTGCTTTCTCTGATTTTGTGGTGGCATAATTGTTGAATACACGGCTGCAACTGTGACTCAATAATTGCAGCTGTCTGATCTCCCTCTTCATCATAAATTTAGGTATTCACTTCTTTTCTTAGTAGTCTAATATTGCTATGAGATAATCACAGGAAAAGCTCATGGAAGAGAGGTAGAAAATAGTTTCTATCCTATGGAAAATTCAGGCATTTGAACAATTACTACTAGTACAAACTGGAACAAAATACTATATTTTGGAAATTTACCATTAAACGAAGATTCTGAAATATTTTGGTTTAGACTGGGAATGATGTACTGAAACACTAACTTTACACAATTGAAATGTTTCATTTTAATGCTATTTTAACCTTCATATTATATAAAAATAAAACTTGCAGGCTTTTCTCTTTTATCCAGTTACATATGAGCCAGAATGATACAAGTTGAAGCATTTGGGTAATTTTCCTTTAAAATATTTCAATCCTGCAAAACATTGTTTCATCCACATTTTTGGAGAGGAAGCAAGTTCCTTTAGAAAGTTTCTAAGTCTTACATCTGTAAATTCCTTTAGGAAACCTGCAGCTAACTGATGTACAATGACAAATTTTTAGGAGCAAATGTGAGCATTTGAAGATCATCAGTGGATTAATGTCTTTATTTTGGTTTGCAAACAGAATCTTTCAAAGGGACAATGAGACGCCAAGCAGACAGACTGCAATTGCGGATTTGTTGGAGCTATCAGACAATATTGAATGTCTCCTGTCCAAATGCTGAGAGCTATGAGGCTCTATTGACTTCACTGCGGAAACAGACCACAATGAATGAGATTCAGGAAAGGATTAAAAAAGAGGAGACAACATTTCCTTATCACAAAGCAGTCCACAAAATTTGAGCCTTCCCTTCAGGTTTAAAATAAAACTGCTTTCCTGGCTCTGCCATTAGACAACACATTGACTAAAACAGATATTAAATATATTGGTTTTCAGACTGTTGCTAGCTCTCTTGGTTAGGAGGAAGATATATAATCAGTTTTAATTTTCATATGTTTATGACAAAGCACAAAGCTGCATGGTTTGGATGACAAACATAGCAGGCAAGCTTTCCTTTTTTTCTCTCTACCCTTATCCAAATTGCTGTTTTGACTGCAATCACAAATGGAATAACAGAAGCAATTTTGGGTTTTTTTGGTGGCAGGTTTGAAAAAGCATGACCTTAACAAGTATTTTAACAATTTTGGACAAAATAATGACTCACTGAATTAATTCAGTCTTCTTGTGCAAATTAACTGTTTCCAAATTCTACATGTGTATGAATCACTTCACTCAGAACTGAAATATGGCCAGACTTGCTCAGCTGCAAGGTGGCAGCCAAAAAGACAAACAATATAACTTTGTAGCTTCAGTAGTCCTGGACAGGACACTAAAGTAAAGCATTTCTCTTGCAGTCGTTTCCATGGTATCTTTAACACCCACATACAGCTAGTAGGACATCGGTTGTTAAAGTCTCAGCCAAATAAATCCTACAAAGTAAATTGCATGGAACCCAATTTATCTACCTTAAAATGAAGTTTGCTGGGATGTGAACCTGTGGCTTCAAGAAAAAAAAACAACAGGCACTTCTAACCTGATGTGCAAATAATTCAGCCTTCTATCAGCTTTAAGACATAAACAGTAAATTTGAGACTATATGCATGCATGTATATATATAGGTGTGTATATCATAATCTATACATTGATAACTGTACCTACATTTGCTTGAGATTCATCATGCCCATTGATTTCTGCTAATTCCTTGGCGCTTTTTAACTGCAAAGAGTGAACAAAAGACAGAAAAACACAAGCACATTACTTTATTATTTCACACAGTTGTCTTTGATTTATTTGAAGGAGCATTTTATAAAGCTTCCAATGAGAAAAACAGATGGAGCATATGATTCGAATGAGTTTTTGCTCAAGCCATTTTGAAACCAACATACTTAAGGCTTGATAGGTTGGAAAAAAAAAAAGGGAAATAATAAGACTGGGTCATTATTTTTTAAATAATAAGATTAGAAAGCAGTTTCAAGATATAAAAAGTGCACAGAATTGGGTCTCAAGAATACTAAACAATTTCATTTCCCATTCTTGTTGCTATTAATTTAAACTTTACAGTATTTGCAAGTTGCCACTAGCTAAATAGTATTTTGCTAATGACTACTTTTGCACTGTTTAAGATGCCAAAGTGTGACTATGTTTCCTTCCTGAGGAAGCATCCAAATAAATGACATGACTCCTAGGTATGATGGAAAAAGAAGTGAAGAACAGTTCTTTTATACAACCAGTGGCAGGAAGAACTGAGGACACACTGACAATTCCATATATTTGATCTGAACCAAAACTTTATTTTTCCTCCTGAGTTGGCTTTCTGGGGAAAATCCAGGATTACAATGGGCATTGTAAAAACCACTCCTAGGATATTTAAGGGATGCTCTAGCTTGTACCTCAAAGCCACAGTGAAAGATGCAGTTGTCTACCCTATGACTAAGCAAACACAGAAAGGATACACTGCAGCTCTCCTGAGCCACTAAGCCATGGAGGTTTGTACACTTAAATGAAGGACTTGGAACCTTTTGCTCTTTTGGTAAATCTCCGAAGAGTCATGCTTTTAGTCTAACTTAATTCAGAGTAGGTATCTGTGACAGTGGGAGATAGGGAGCAATAAAAGAAACTTTCCTCTGCAGTCCTTGTGTTTTGCCAAAGAAACTGGGGTTGATGTAACCATTGATGATACAGCTGTGATCCTGAATGACAACAGTCCTAAACCCCAGATGAAATGGAACACCAGTTTGTTTTATTAGGTGTGTGAATCTGTAGCACTGGTGGACTATCACCCTAGTGTGCCTACATTACCTCCATCATCTTTCTGTTGTGTGACATCAACAACTAAACTGCATATGATTCATTTCCCAGCTTCTCAGAGTTTCCAATCTGACAATTAAGGTAAGAAGGCCATAGTCTCTGTGTACCTCATTATAGACTCAGAGAATCACCTAGGTTGAAAAAGATCTTTAAGATCAAGTCCAATTGTTACCCCAGGACTGCCAAGTCCACCACCAAACCATGTGCCTGAGGGCCTCAGCTACATGGTTTTTAAACACTTCCAGGGATGGTGATTCCACCACTGCCCTGGGCAGCCTGTTCCAATGCCTGATCAGCCTTTTGCTGAAGAAATTTTTCCTAACATGAAGTCTAAACTTTCCCTGGCACAGCTTGAGGCCATTACCTCTTGTCCTATCACTGGTTATTGGGGAGAAGAGACCAGCTACCTCCTCACTCCATCCTCTTTTCAGGTAATTGTAGAGAGATTTATTTTGTAGGGCTGTTAACTGCACCAGTTCAGGAACTGCTACTCATAGAATCATAGAATAGTTAGGGTTGGAAAGGACCTTAAGATCATCAAGTTCCAACCCCTCTGCCATGGGCAGGGACACCTCACACTAAACCATGTCACCCAAGGCCTCGTCCAACCTGGCCTTGAACACATGCCACTAAACCCATCCTGACAGAGAGGGAAGGGGGTAACAATTCCTGATAAAGTAGTACAGAGGATAGTTGGGGACTGTAAACTCATCAAGTCTCCTGGTTCAATTCACTGATGCTTACCTTTCAATACCCTCAAAAAGTCTGCAATTTATACTGACAGCAGGCTGATGCATTTTCAATGAATGCTACATGTTTTCCCTACACTGAAAAAAATAAAGATCCTGTGAAACCACCTCACTTTGAGGATGTCTGGTAGGAATGAGCTGAGATAGCTACTTCCAGCCAAACACCAGAATTAGGTATTTCTGCATCATGGTGTGACTGAAAGGCCATTTCCTGATTCTGCCAACTCTTCATTATAGAAATTCACCTCATGTGAACAGTCCTGTTGAGTTAAGCTGAATTACTCATCTGAATATGACTCCAGGAGAGCGTGCTCAGGCGTGTAAAACTGTTATGCATGCTAATGCCATGTCCTGCGTGTTTGATGAGTGCTGTACTTACCTTTTACCTTTCCTTTTCCAATTTGATAAAGTGCCATCAGCCCTTGGTGAATACTGGCTCATTGGGCAACACTTTGTATGCATTCTGCTGGTGACATACCACCCCCAGTCAGTTACATGTGCATTTGATGGGAAAGTGAGCTCAGCCTCTAGTTTACATTGATCTGGCAGTCTTTCACCTCACCATGGTTTCCCACCATCATTGCCCTGTCACTGCTCCACTGGTTAATCTAATGCAGACAGGATGCTTGAGACTTTCCATCTCTTTTATTGCATGCCATACTCTGAAAGGATGCCAGAGCTCAGGCAAGAAGGTGCTAGCATCCACATATACATTGGGAGCACTGCAGTAGGAGGTGAGGTGAGCCAATGAAGGCAATGGTGGAAAATGTATGAGTAGAAAATGTTCAGCTGCATTCCTACAGGCTAATGGGGTAAAGTCCCTTTTTTTTCCAATATTGTTTTGTTTTTCTAAATTAAAGTATTTTCTTCTCTCACATCCTAAATAATGAAATGTTGGAATAAGAACCTCAGAAAAACATACAATATTGGAAAAAACAGGACTTGCCTTACCCCCTAGGACAGTTCCATTGCAGGTCAGTGGGGAGTGTGATGTTATCAGCAGAGAGCAGCTGAGGCAACACACTGAACTAGTGCCCGTAACAACCAAGGCACCACTTGGAAGGAAAGGAGAAGGACTGAGGAGTCAGTCATTAGATATAAGTCTGACTCAAACCAGTGGGCATGAATCCATCTGACAAACCAGAGCTGGTGGCCACGGGACAGATCTGATTCAGACGCCTTTTGGATAAAGAAATGCAATATAGCGCACAAGCCAATGGGAACTCTCCCAGCAGGACATCCCAGCCTGGACACAGATGGGTTGGTGCAACTGGATCAGTGTGAGATGTGCTGAGCCAGCAGACATGTTCAGACACAGCTGCATCCCTCTGCACATGCCCATGGTGAGGCAAGGCAGGATCCCCCTGCCAGCTTGAGATGAAAAGGAAGATTTTAGCAAATGTATCACAAAACTAAGCCGTGCAATCGAGGCAGGAGCCTGGTGCTATTTATATTTGAATTAAATGTTCATATTTACTTGAGTCCACTGGGTGGTTTTCAATACTCATTGTGGATAAAACACACAGATGAGCTCTGGTGCTTGTAAAGGAAAGCTGTGAGCCTTGGCAAGTGGGGTCATTACTCCTAGGGCTTCTCCTGTTTGGGGAAGTTTTGGAACTGGTTCAGGGTTGTTGGAGAAGCACACTGGCTGTGTAGTACTCCTTAGGAATTCTGGCTACTTACAGTCTTGGCTTTGGGTATGTTTCAGAACTAATTCGCAAGAGAAATGTAGATCCACCCTGCCTTTCTTCCAGCTACTGTTCCGTCTGTCTGCCTAGCATGAGCGCACATTTGATTCACAATTAGTAGGAGTTTGAAGAGATTCAGAAGGCTGCCTTGGTGGTCCCTGCTGGGACCCAGCACTACAAGATCTTCCTATATGGTTTGGCAGCATTTAATTGCTACCAAGTTGCAAAGTAAATTAATAAAATTTCATTGTTATTTAAGTATTTCATAACACTAACCTTGCATGCCATGTAAAAATGGAAATGAGATGCAATTAACTCAAGAGATCTCATGGATTTTTGTGTTTATAAAGATTCTGTCATTACCAAATCCATTTTTCCTCATGGCATTTGTGACTTACAGTCTTGTATCAGCTCCCATTTGGAAGGTTATCTCTGTAACCAGAACATCTAAGTACATGTATCAGAACATAAAAGCTTACTTTTTCCCCCCAAATCTAAATTATTAGTTTCTATAATGTATTTGTCACTAGATATGTTCAAAGAAAAACATTAAATGCCGAACAATATGCAGCTTGCATAGTATTAAAAAATCTGAAATAAAAATAGTTAGTTTTCCCAATATATACATTAAATGTATAAATATCTCTGCAGCCATATTCAGACATACATGCTGAGAAACCTCAAACATAAGAATCATCAGCATTTTGAATCTCTGCCATCTAATCAATTCAGATCCCAGAGCCTTTAAATTGCAAACATTTAACTAAGTCACCAAATATTTTAGCTCAAAGTTTATATAGAAAGGATTAAAATAAGGTCACAAAACTGTGCCTGTGCAGCAAAGGTGGGGATTTGTGATCCCAGTGTGTCCCAGCCACATGGTCTATAAGCAATACATATTTGAGCACACTGTGCTTTCACACAGTGCAATGTTCCACCTACAGTTTTACAGATTGAACACCAGATTTTCTTTTTGCTTCTACAACTATCAGATATACTCAGTGTCATAAGACACTTTAGTATCAAAGAAGGCATGATAATCAGATTTACACAGGTTTGTTTCTCACTGCTTAAATAAGTGCATTGATAACTGCTTTTTTAATACCATTATGATAAAGAGTTTTGTATATTCATGCCTGCATGAACAACACACAACATGCCAACCTCTTTTGGTTTTGTTTTTTTTTTTTTTTTCAATATTGGTCTTAAAAGAACAGCTTTTTTGTTTCAGGTATATTTAACTCCCTGTGTTAATTCAGAGAGAGAAAACACATACCACTGATATCTATGTGGAAGGATAAGAGGAAATGTTACTAAAGACATGATTGTAAATACTGGATAGTATAAAATAAGGATCCCTTTTCACTGTTTTCTTAAACTCTGTATTAGCCTCAGCTGTGTTCACAAATGCTAATCAGAGCAGACACACAAGCCACATAAGGTTCTGTCTTGCTCATAGGATATTCTGTGGTCAGACTTCTACAGATTTTGGAGGTGAAGCCATGAGTCCCCCATCCCCTTAGCCAGCATTTTAATCCCACCACAAATACTCACCTGTTCCTGCAGGACTTTAAGCATCGCTTGTGTATGTGTTTGCTCTTCCTTGGCTTGCTCCAGTTCGGATTTTTTATTATTTAATTCTTCCTGTATGCTTAGCAATTGCTGCACAAACAAAAGAAATTTCTGGTTAGCATTGTCTGGACCCAAAGCGGTTTTAAATCCTCATTTTGATAAATCCTCACTTCAAACAATGCTTTGCAGTCTGCTCCTACATTTACTGTTGTTGCATAATCTGCTGTGTCTAAGTGGACCAGAGGTAAATGATTTTCATCTGCATCTCCTTCTGCAGCAGTGCTCCACGAATAATACATCTGTTAATGTGTGTTGAGCTATTTGTTACATTAAAGTAGAAACTCCTGGTACAGTATATCACCCACAGAGCGACTGTCACATTCATCTGAACCAAAATCTTATTTGTAGAAGTATATGTGCTGGTTTTAATAATACTAGGGTAAACACTATGGCACATAAATAATTTAAAAGCACAGCCCTTTAATATAATTAGTCATTGGCCCACAGCCATTTTCATTCTATGCAAAGCAATATTCTGGAAAGCTTTCACACTGAGTTGCCAAGAAGACAAAAGCTTTCCTTTTTATCCCTTGTGCAGTGATATTTTATTAGATCAGGAAGACTGACGCCCTACAATCAATATATCAGCCAGGAAGACTGCTGATCTGAACTGTCAAAACAAAAAGCTGTGACCAAAACCTATTTTTATGAAGATAATTCTGGAATGTAGGGACATCTATAAAAGCTCAGGTCCCCTGGTCTTGTCTAGCTCTAGGTTCAGCACAGATTTATTGTGACTGTCAAGAGCAGATCAGTAGATTCAATTAATTCCAAAATAATTATGTATTTTTGTATTGATGAGATGAATGTTAGACACTGCTGAAGAGCAAGAAGGAGACAAAGATGAGATTAAAAAGGAGTTTATGGTGCTTTTGCTTAGTGATCAAGAAAGGAAACTGTGATTTGCTGGGCTCACATATTGGTTGTAAGCACACTCCTTTCTAAGGACAACTTGAACGAGGAATTTCAAGGTCCAGTTGGACTGGGCAACCTGGTCTAGTGGAAGGTGTCCCTGCCCATGGCAGGGGTTTGGAACTAGATGATCTTAAGGTCCTTTCCAACCCCAACCATTCTGTGAACCTATGATTCTATGTAACTATGTATCTAAGCATCTAAAGCTCAGTTTATGCTTGTGCTTAGGACTGGTAATTCTGACTCAAACCAATGTTTCAGATCTTCAGCATCTTGGTAAGTTACAGACAGCAAAACCAGAAATAGTCCCTGCCCTTGTTCCACTGCACCGGAAATCCCAGGAATCAAATGATTTGTCACCAGTATTGTTTTCAGAGCTGCTTGGGAACAGACGACATTTCAGGGACTGATGGAGTTATTGATAGTGTATGTTTGTTGTATTGAACACCACTAGGATGGATTAATTCAGTCACTGAAGTAGAAATGAACGTGGTTATATGTCTGATTATATCTCACACACTCTATAGTCCATCTACGTGAGCTTTTTGATGGGTCTTGCTGCCCGGAATGCTCCCTGGAAGCATTTAAGAGACATTCAGGTATGTGTAGTGACTCTACTGCAGTACCAGAGAATTTCAGAACTCAAGATTTTCCATGAAATAACAAGGTCTGTTCCACTGATGCTCTCACCCAACCATTTTTGTGGGGAAGCTGTACCTTGGCATTCCATGACCAGGGATGGATCGCCACCTCAGGCTTGTGTTCATCTTGCCTGTTGGGTACTACTCCCAGTGTTTTCAGAAGAATCATGGAATTTGTTTATACTGTCATATGTCACACACTGGTACCCATGCAGTTCCTTAGCATAGTTATAGCTTTCCAGACGTTTCATAACTTTTTAGCCTAGAAGGGACCATTTGGTCACCTCATGTAACCTCTTGTCATTACAGACCATTAAGCTTTATCCATGATAGCTCTAGCTGATCTCTGCAATTTAGAAAGAAGGGATTTCAATCCTCAGAAGAGAAGCAGAGCATACAAGACACCAGAAAGAGAGCTTACGCCCTTTCAGGAGCCACTAGACACCTGAGGTTTGGCAAGCAGATATGTCACCTAATATGGGCTGGTGAAATATCCTATCTTTCCGAGTTGCAATTTGTTGGACCTTACACACCTGACCATGGCTAAGATTGTTAAGAGAAAGGCATCTTTTCCCCCCATCTCACAGTCTTCTCTGAGCAGTTATGTCTCCACCTGTGTGGCCAGCCTCTGAGGATTCAAATATAGCAGTGAAAATGGACAAAATGATCCTCACACAAAGCCAGCAATGCATCTAGCCAATTATCTACTGGGGGAGGGAAACGCTTCTGTTTGCCTCTAGTCAATGTGATTTGATCATCATCATTGTCCCACTGAGGTGCTACAAGTACTAGGGAGTCTGAGGAAATCATCACTAGAGATTTTGCTTGCTCCACAGCCTCCGAAGGAAGCAAAGAGCTATGCATATCCAAGAAGAAAACCACAACCAGCCAAACTTCATCCTGTTTCAGAGATTTTACTCCAGTTTCTGGGAGAAACTAGAGTCCACCGCTCTGAACAATACAAATTCCCATCTGGAAGATCCCAAGTGAGTTTTCAGTCCATCTCTGTCCCTGGAAAAACTTCTCACTACTGAATGACTGTTACAAATGGGAAACCAAGTTTCACTTGTGGGTTGAACCTGTTCCACCAGAACTGAAATCTCCTTCCCTATCCTACCCATCCCCTCCCCATGTTTTTATCATGGCCAAACTTTACATACTGCAGATCAGCTCGCCATCTTCCACTGTTTTATTTTCACATCTCCCACTGCGCTCTCCCACTGTGATTTAGTCTAATTTTACTTCCCTTCCTTTGATCCTGACTTTTTCTGTTTTGTCTTTGAGGTAATTTTTCCAAGAGTGCCCGAGCATTGGAGAAAGTGGTGTAGAAGATAATTCTCTGTTCTGAAAGCATGAGAGAGAGATATGTTCCCTGCTCTTTGTACTTGGCTCTGTACCAGCCAGCAGCAGGAATCTCTACCTAACATGTTTTGTTTCCCCAGGGTAAGAGTGTGCATTTTGGTTGCAGTGTGAGCTGCAAAGCACCTGATACAAAACCTTCTAGCAGCCTTAATGGTTAAACTGTCAACTACTGCAGGTTTATTGTGTGCGTATAGGGTCCTATTTTCAAAAGCAACAAATGGGTCCTATTTTCATGGGAGAGGAAAACAGAGCACCTGTGACTAAAGTACTATATTCCCAGTAATGTATAAGTTTTTATAGTCACAGAACTGGGATCCTCCCACCTAACTCCTAAAGACATCAGAATTGTATAAATGTTGTATCCATCCCCTGGGGGTTTAAACTTTTTTTTTTTTTTCTACCTTGTATATACCTCTAAAAGCTGCAGACACCTGCTAATTTTGCATGGGTTGGCTGCTGACATTTCTTTTTCTTGATGCCGCCACCAAGAAGTTGTAATGAGGAATTACACTTGCCAAACAGCTTATTTTTCTCTTCTAGTTCTCAGTTTGGAAAACGAAGAAATAGATTTGATGAAAAAAAATATCAGCCTAAGACAGACAAACAGCCTGAAAAATTTCAGCACAAACACGTGATGTTTGGCAAAGTTAGAAGCAAATGGGAAGAGGATGTTATACTGGTAGGAACGAAGCAAGTTTTGTAAACAGGGATTGCTGTCATGCCCACTTATAAACAGACAGCCTCTTCATAAAGATTGTGAGAAATGATGCCAAGATGATTATATTTAATTATTCAGAATTATTTTGTTTTGCACATAAACGTGCTTATTAAAAATTCATCCTTTAGATACTTCTTCTGCCCTTCAGGTTGCTTGCAAGTATACACCATGATCAATTAAAACAAAATTGTTGTTGTTCCTGGTTTTAATGTTTGTTCTGTCTGATACTGTTCCACCTACTTTGCCATCTCATCCAGTCCTTCTACCAGAGCTTACCTCCTTGCCCAACTACTCATGAAGCATATGCTACCCCACTTCCCACCTCTTATGTCCTTCTGGCTTGTCTCACAGCTAGTGCCAACACAGCTATCAAAGTGTCCCTTACTTCAATTTTGTCTCATTTTTCTGGTCATTTCCTTTAAGCCCTGATGTCCCTAGCTTCGTGGCACAGCCATGGCATTCAGACAGCAGTTCCCCACTTCCCCCAAAGGAACTTCTCAGTTACACAGCCAGGAAGTGCCTGGCTCATTCTTCTGTCTCTTCCAGGGGTCCTCAGTGTGCAGTTCTTTGGGTCTCCAAGGATCTCCTGTAAATTATACAATGGCCTTTTCCCTGAATGAAAATCCCAGTTTCAGGAAGCAGAAAAGCATCTTATGGTGCTCACTGCAGCTCTGAGAATCCTTGACAGAGTACACCTGCACAGTCTAGATCTTCACCAGCACCAGTCTGGAAGTTCAGCTGATCTTCATGCGGCCAAAAATGTTTGTCACCATGGTTTACCCTAAGAGGTGAAGCCAGGAAGTAAGTCCAGGTCAGACGTCACTGATATCCTTTTACAGTAATTTCCAGAGTGGAGAGAGAAAAGGACATAAAACCCCCTACATGTTGTCTCTCCAGAGAGCAATCAATGTATTTAAGACAAAAAAAAAAAAGCAAGACAGATTGTCTTTCCCATGGCAGCTCTGGAGCAGCTCTGAATAGAAATAGTAAATATCGCTCTCCAGTGTTAAGCTTCCTCCATTCATGAGGATGAAATCCTCCCTGTACATAAATGGGTACCTAATTTCTTTATATGGGGGAAGTGTGTGTGTGTGTTTTATTTTGTTGGGTTTTTTACACATTCCCACCTCCAATGCTGAATCTCTGTCAGAGACAGTTCAGTACCGCCCATATTGCGTAGATCTCAGAAGTGCAGACAGAAAATTACCATGTTAAACCAATCTTCGCAGCTTCTGAAACATTAAATATAGATGGCATTATTGAAGCCAGCTGAATTACTCAGACTGTACAATGCGGTGCCAGTGTGGCCAAGAATGCTAACAACCGAACAACACGCAGTGCTCAAAATATATGAGAAGCCCTAAAGGGAAAGTAATAGCTTGCTGTTGTATACCACTGTGCAGCCATGAAATATTCCTTCTCCTTCCTCTCCTCCTCCCTGCTCACAGTTCTTCATCGCTCCCCAAAAGGCAGTGTTACATGTATACATTTAAACATAAATTATGGACATATCTAGAAATGTGGTCTCCCACTGAGCCTAGCAGGACAGAGAAGGGTCTCAGAAGGAAAGTGTGGTTTCCAGCATGAAACCATCAACTTATCATGCTAGGAAAAGGGAGGCAGATCAGAAGAGACCATGGGGCCTGGGGCTGTACTTAAGATACTGTAAAGCTGACAGAATAATGAAAAAGGAAAACCAGCATTTGCCACAAGTTTAGCCATTATACTGCAGGCTGGTTCTGCCCTTGCTATTTTGGCTATGGTTTTCTCTACAGCTGCTTAAAATGAAGTATGAAAAGGTTACAAAGACCTAAGGAAAGGGAAGTAAAGAAGAGAGACAAAAGAACACCTCTGAGATGGGAGTATTGATATTTGTCACAGGTTGTGCAGGCAGTTTCAGCAAACCCAGCCTGTTCAGCCCTGAGAAGCAGGCACAGACTCCCTCTCCCATTTCTGGAGTATCTGCAGAGTATCCAGAAAAGATCTGGGGCAAACCTTTCTGAACTGTGTGTTTCAGTCACAGAGGGATGGTCTTGCACAGCCTAACTGAGCCAACTCAGTTAATGGCCGTCTTAGACACCTAGTGAACTCAGGCAAACTGAATCTTACTATGCGTATAATGTTTTGGGGCAGCATATTACTACTTACTACCTATAGGAAATATATCCCTATACAGGAAAAATCGGAAGATGTGATTCACTAGGTGCCTAAAATGAAGGCAGAATGTGCCTCAAATAAGCAGGCTGTATTCCAAATAAGGCCACCATTTTCAGTCCAAATTAAACTAAGGCTTGCACACCAAACAGTAATCCTGGGAAGCATTTCTCACTTGCGCAAAAGTGTAGCCCTGTCCCTTAAACTACACTAGAATCAGAGATCTAAAAAGTATGAAATCACAAGTGTTTAAAGGACTACAGAGTTCACTGGAAAATTCAAACACTCACTTATGCTAGCAGTTTCTGAGGTTTTAGTCTCTTCTTTTCCTTGAAGCAAAACTTTGCTGTGTGTCTTTCACTTTACTTTATATAAAGAAAAAGAAGGTAGAATTTGCCCAACGGAAAAGGACAAAAATCATCAAGGAAAAGAAGTATTTCAAAATTCTTAGGAGCTGTTCATAAATACAGAGGAGAAGGATGGTAAACATTTCTTTTTGGAATCTTCCTTAGGTAGGAGGAAAAGAAACAACGAATCAAAATAAAATCTCAGGTACACAACTAATTGCAAAATAAGAATAAAAATCCCTCTCCCAGTACTTCCACAGACTGTCTGGAAGAGTGTCTTTTTCTTTTTGCAACACACACAAGTTTTCATATCACAAATGGCCAGCACATGGCGAGCTTGAGAAATAATGAGAAAGTGACTTCCCAGCTGAGCAAATATGCATTAGTAACAAGACGCTGATGAGGCCAGACAAATCACCAAGGAAACAGGAGAATGTGAAAGGCAAGTCAAAGAAGCTTTAGAAATGAGCCCTAAAGGAAGTTAGCCATGTTGCAGCATCAGCGCAACATTCACCCATCCTAATGTATGACAAGAAATTATTAAAATAAAGAGTATGATTATGGATTTTTTTCAAAAAACTGAAAAGAAACTGTAACATCCCAATGCTTCTCACTGCTCCCACCTTAGGGTCTGCCTGTCTCACTGGAACTACACAGATGGTATTACTTGGACGGATTGTGGAGTTTCAATGACTAAAGACTCCTGGCTCTGACCCCCTTGCCCCAGTCAGTGGACGTGTGCCGCACATGGGTCAAGAGCCCAGCTCCTGCCTGTTGGACATCCACCTACAAAGTGAGTTTCCCTGGCTCTCTGGCTGGAGGCAAAGACCATGCTGAACATATTAGCTCCACAGATTAACCACCCCAGAGGGAGCCAAGGGGCTGGAAACACACCTGATGGCTGAGTGCATTTGGGGGCACTACTGAAGAACACTGTGCAGCTGTGTCGTGGTTTAAGCCCAGCCTGTCAGAACTAGGCATCAATCCTCCCCTTCCTCCCCCCCGCTCCTGGAGGGATGGGGAGGAGAACTGAAAGAATGTAACAGCCATGGGCTGAGATAAGAACAGCCCAGTAACTAAGGTATAATACAAACCACTGCTGCTACCACCAGTAATAATGATAAGGGAAATAACATGGGAAGAGAATACAACCGCTCACCACCCACCAACCGATACCCAGCCCGACCCAAGCAGTAATCTAGCCCTTTTAGGTAACTGCCCCTAGTTTTATATACTGGGCATGATGTGCTGCGGTATAGAATACCTGTTTGGTTAGTTTGGGTCAGGTGTCCTGTCTCTGCTTTCTCCTGACTTCCCCTTCTCCCTGGCAAAGCATGAGACTGAGAAAACCCTTGGTTGGAGTAACTATTACTTATCAACAACTGAAAAGATCAGTGTTATCAGTGCTGTTCCCAGGCTGAAAATCAAAACCACAGCACTGTACCAGCTACTAAGGAGGAGAAAAATGACTGCTACTGCTCAACCCAGGACAAGCTGCTTCCTAAGGGAGATGTTTACTGTGCTCCCCACCTCCTGCTAGTAGACTGACTGCAAAGATCCCACAGCTTTACAGCAATCAGAGTAGGAGCAGGCAAGACTGAACTCAAGAAATATGCCAAAAGAAAAAACAAATAGATGGACACTGAAACTACCTAAAGGGAGGTTACAGAGAAGATGAACTCAGACTTTTCTTAGGTAAGAGCTGTGGGAGAATAGGTACTTATTCAACAAGGAATAGTTCTATTAGATAAAAGGAAAACATTCCACAGTGAGGGTGGCCAACACTTTAACAAGGGGTCAGAGAATCTGTGGAGTTTCTATCCTCAGAGGTACTGAGAACATAGCTGGCCAAGGTCCTGAGAAAAAGTGAGACTCCAGAACAGCCCCTGTTTTGAGGAGAGGGATGGTGTATGTGACCTCCAGACATACCTTCTGATCTGTGTTCTGTGATTCTAAAGAATATCTAACTGATATCAGAAAACTAGCTCCCAAGTTATTTTTTATTTTGTTTCTATAAGGAACAGTAATCCAGCCACAGCAGCTACAAGAGGCAGCATTAGGAGCAGGACAGTAATTGAAAGGAGAACATGGATGAAGCAATGACTTTAGAGCCAGTCTACAGCTTTCCTTTGCCAAATAATTTTAACTACATCTCTTCCTCCTGGACGTTCTCTTTGTCCAGCTTTGGGCTTCTGCAGCAAATGAGGAAAAGACACAAGTCCCTAAGAACCTTAGAGAATCCATCTGTCCTCTCAGAAATGAAGTTCTTGCAGTTTACTAATAGATAGTTAATGCTAGCATCAGGGATCCCTCTCTGGTATCTGACTTTTACAGCACATTACAGAGTCTTTGATTTTCATGATGACCTATGAAGGGGAGAAGTCTAACCAAAGCCCATTGCTCCTCATTAAAAAAACTCCCTCCTACCTTTGTTAAATTAGGTGATTGGCATATTACATAGTCCTTGACTTTACTGGCAATTGGTGACTGGACAGGTGGGCTTACAGTTTACTCCGATCCTGACCAAAGGAAGAAGGCTGATCTCAGATGAGTGTTATATTCCCTCTGCCCTCATATCTGTACTACGAGGCTGGATGCAAAGTCAAAATAAGACCTGATCATCCATTCATAACAACTTCATGTCTTCCTTCCTTTCCTCTTCCTGCACCTGTCCATTGTGGATACTTCCTTACCATGCAATTGCATTTGAACTGTATGATCCCATCTCTTCTCTCATGGACTGCAAATGAGCATGATACAGCAACTGAGCAAATTACATTTTTCATATTTTGATTTAATATTAAAGAAGAAATATTTTATTTATTTTGAAGGAGAATTAAAAGACCTGACACATTCAAATTAGAAGAATGATATTAGGGAAGAGAATCAATTTGCCCAGTGTAATTCCACTTAAACGCAATTCCTAGTTGTGGAAGCAGAGTTCCTAGTAATGGTAGCATCAGACACATTTGGAAACTATGTAATCAGCAAGCCACTGCTATTTAGGATCTTTTAAAACTCATATAAGATAACTAAGCTGTAAAACTTAGCAGATTTGTCCTTTACTACCACTAGGCTACACAAGCATGTTAATGAAGATAGTAGCTGATTTACTTTGTATTTTAAATAATGTGTTTACCTGATTATTTCTTTCCAAAGTGTTTGTTCTTGCTGCCAATCTCAGTTTAGCTTTACCAGTGATATTAGGCAAAAAGACACTACCCTCCACCATTTTACCACTAGAACACCTATCAGTCAAGATTATGGTGCTTAAAGCATCTGTGGACCCTTACTTACATTTCCCCTAATATTGCTGAAGTGATGATGGCAGAAGTGGGAAACTAGACAATACTTTCAATAAGGAAAGGTTGTTAAACACAGAGGGAACCCATCTGGCTTGTCTGGGACCTGGTAAATAACTAGCATTTAACAGCCAGATGCTCTTTATATTTTTTTTTAATATAATCAGAAGGAGTGAGCATTTTCTGGAAGTTTAAATGTGGAAAGTACTGTACAAAGCCCTGGAAAGCACGAAGGAACAAATATAACACTTATGGGAACATTTTTCTCTGTCCTTGGAGCAAACCTATTTCTTAACCAGTGTCCAAATATCAACCATGAGGTGAGAGAAGAGACAAGCCTAGAAGTGAACATCTGGACTTTGGGTCCAGTCCCTCACACTTGTCTCCGTTCCCTAGAAATTTGTGACTGCTGATAAATATTGAACTTATTACTCCAGTGTCATTTTTATAGGAAAACAGAAAGATCTAACTGGAATACATACAGCAGGAGTAGTAATAAAAAACATTTCCATCTTAATTATTCTGTTCTGTTTATTCAGCAGGTGAAACACAAATACAAGGGATAATGTTTTTTATCTCTTTTATTTACTCTTGACTTTAATACTATATTTTGGGACAAATCAGTTCATAGTTGTGCATAACCACACTGAGTGGATTATGTGCTGAATAGATGTTCGGTAAGCAAAAGATAGGGGGATAAAATAGACTAGAAATCTCCTCTGCATTTAGGCTATATTAATAAATATAGCCATAACATGCTCCATCTATTCGACAATGATGCAAATTTTAGTGCTAAATTGCTACTAGAACCTGTATATTCAAATGTAAGTCATTGTTATAATGGTCACAACATTCACATTGGGCCAGGTTTGGCAATTTTCAGCCAAAGGCATGTTTCTGTGACTTCTGACATTACAGGACATTTGTATGTGAGAGAAAGGAATGGCTGCGACATTTACCAACATCTGTAAAGGATCTGAGAGCTGCAGAGCAAAATGCTAGCTGAGGCTTACTGGAATTGGTGGATGATTGGTTAGAAGAATGATGTGGAAAAAAGTCACACAATGGCCCTACTAGCTGTTGAAGCCTCCTGGACAGAAACCTGCTTTACTTCCCTGCTTCCACTGAAAGAGAGTGGATCATGGGAATAGTCAGTTCTTCCACTACTTGTATGAAAGAAACCTACTTCTCACACAGGACAGGAGTGGGAAGGCCTGAGCAATGACACCTTGTAGAAAAAAAATTCTGCTAACTCAGTGAGGACTTCTCAATATGGCCTAGCTCTGCTTCAGCGGCTGGAAATGGTAGAAATACACTTCATTTCAAAGGCAGCACAGTGAGGCCAACACTAGCTACCTCTGGCTTTTCTACTCAGAATGGTTACTGTACATTAGAGGTATATGATCTTGCTTTAAAAGCTGAGAGATGACTCTTGTGCAATCTCACTTAGACCAAAGGGTCCACTGAAAGCCTGAAATGATTGCTAGACATCTGGCATTTATCAGAGCCCTTTTACAAAACATGTATGTGTCTCAGATGCACAGGCTATTTATTTTACATGCTAAATGATTAGTAAACCATAAAAGCTAGTCCTCAGTAAGCAGGAAATGTCAGGAGCAGTGTGGCCTTTGCATTAAGACCTTGAATTGCATATTGAACATCAAAGACAGGAGGGTATTGAGCAGGTGACGATTAACTGTGTACTCTCTGCCTGCAGCACTGAATGGGGAAGGGTCTCTGAGGTATTCAAAGCAAAATACTCAGGCAGTAGTTCAGGCAGTTTCTGGCTTCTGAGTGCTCAGGTTCACAATCTGCATTTCTATTAGAGTGAAATAGATATCATTTGGGGAAAAAAGGAAGACAAAAGACAAAAGAGAACTTTCATCATGCTGCACCAGAGTGACACCCGTGTGGGTCATCAACAGGGCCAGAATATGTTCAGTTGCCTGCTGAGACATCCCAAGCTAACAGTCAGTAGCACCCACAACAGTGTATCAACCTTTATGTCAGCCCTACACCTATCACCCATAACTGTTACTATTGTTCTGGCTTTCCAACCTGAGCACTAATTTTAGGAGAGGCACCCCTGCACATCCCCTGCTCATGCAATAACCCTATGGATAGTCTTTAATGCATCACCACCAATGAACAGGAGCTTCTGCTGTCCCTGTGTGTTAAGCATATGAACCTGAGCTCAGCTAATGAATCAGGCCCCTTAGGGGATGGAGATAATGAGGTGTCTCTTGAAAGCCCCAGATATACCCCAGCATGTGGAACAGCAGAATGGTAGGCACTTTTGTACATTTTCTGGAGAAAACATACATGGAAACATAATTTAAATGGAGATTTCTGAATGACACCCTTGCCTGCAGGAGCTTAAATTTAGCTCACCCTGTTCAGGAAGCTGCAAGGGGAAATATCATCATACATTTACATGATGTAGTGAAGCACCATGAAGAATTACCAGTCTATTTGCAAGTGAACCAGTTTGGGAATCAGTACAGCTATGCCAGCATGGCCCCATACTTTGGTCAATCAAGCCTGATGAAAAGGTAGAACTAACTTGTTCAGTTAGAGAGCCATGGTAAAGGAGGTGTGTGCTGTAGACTTAGGATGAACCTGAGGTTTAAGACATAGCATGAATGGCTGTGCTGTGGACAAACCCAGATGACCAGTAAAAAGCTAAAACTTGGACATATGCTAATGGTGCTATCTCCTATGTGGCAAACTAGCATTTTTCAAAGGCTTGTTAACATTATAGATTTCAGACAGATTTTATATGGAAACCATATCATTAATCCAATAGAGACTCACTGTCAAACTCTGTTGTTTTGTTTCAAAGCATGAAGGTGGCAAGTGCATTTCCTCAGGAATTTTCCTTGGTAAACAGCAAAGAAGAAAAGCATAGTTTTCATGCTTTGTTCTTGGAATGCCTGAAACATTTTGATGAGACTTTTTTCAAAAGAGTTCCGCTTGCTATTCCATGTGGAATACGCTAACCCAAATGGTTAAAATTTGGAGAAATTACATACACACTGAAAACTGAGTCTTAGAATGGCAAGTGTTAAGCACTATGAGGTGGTATTTTCTGCATTACCTATAGTCATGTACCTGGTAAAACATTCCAGAAAGAAAGGCAAGATTTAAAGATTCCTTATAGCTGTGCTGTGAAGTATTGTAAAAATAGTTACAACTAAAACATCCTTCCTTGTGACTGCAGACATTGTTAGGGGATACTGAACACTGCTGGAAAGACATAGCCATTCAAAAAGTGATCTGCTTGGTATGTGTGTTCTCATACAGAAATAAATTGGAGGCAATACCACCTATGCAGCAGTGACAAGTTAATTCAATTTCCATCTCAAAATCAGGTAAAGTGTATCTCATTTGTTACCATGGTTACAAGACATTATTTCCATTTGTTTGAGATCTCACAGTGGGTATGAAATTAAACTGTGACACAGCTTTATAGAGGAAGTTGACTAAAACCCCCATAAGTTCAATGTCATTAGTCCAAAGAATTTTCTTTTTTAGACACAATAAATAAGCAGGTTGCTATTACTGCCCATAGAGCATACTCCATAAGAAAAATCTGTGTGATTTTGCTGATGCTACTTTGGATTGGTAGGAGTGATGGAAAAGAAAACAAACATTCATTTAATCAGTCCTGCAAATGTGTGAAAGAATATCCAGATGGTAGAAGTACATTAAAACCACACTGATGTTGTGTTATTTGCTACTGTGTGGCACCAAATACATTTACAAAAAAATTTATTGTTTTTGAAAATGCATCTACTTTTTCTCTAGATTTCAAAGTCAGAACAAGAAGAGGTGTATAAAAAAGTGGGGGAGAATGAAGAGGAAAGAAGGAGGAAGAATACATATTTTAAACCTGACATATATGCAGGGTTCAGGGATTCAATGACATTCAGTTTACTTTCTTTGAAATTAATTTTAATATATACAAAAGGATAAAAGAGAATATAGGTCTTCTTGTTAAATTATTACTACTCAAGTCCTGATATATGTTTAATATTTCATAGAAAGACTGAATTCTGTAGATGCTGAGCACCTGCTATAGTGATGGATTTCAGCTAAGGTTGTCATCTCAATACTTACAAAATGAAGCTGGAATAAAAGAGTCTACCTAAATCAAAGAGGTTTTTCTAAATATTCATGCATCAACTGCATGAAAAGCACAAAGGTTATGGGATGTCATGATTATGGCTAATAATTGAAATCCAAAGCCATCATCCAGCTGCTTAACTGACTGATAATTTCCCACCAAATATTCTGAACTCCACCTCCTGTGCTTCTGTGTTGCTGCCCTCCTCAGCATATTGTCAGACTGGATTATCTGCAATGTCTTCTCCAGCTCCCCGGGCCATCTCTAATTATATCCCATTGGGAGTTAGTAGGTCTGACCCTGAGACGGCAAACTTGAAAAATTCAGAACCTCACAGCAGAATTGTCACGAACATAGTAACTCTCAGAGGAATAGGGACCAGAGTGTCCACTGCTAGCTCTGTTATTGACTTGCATTATTAACCTTTGCTTGAAGTTCAATAGAAATCTGTTTGTATTCCACAGACTTGATTATCCTTCATCCAGCCCCCAGGTAGGAAATTATAATAACACAAAATGAGGGTTAGAGCTCTAGTGTTTTGATTTAGTAGTATTCTGTGCCCACTTTTCACTGATTTTAATGGAGAATTAGCACCAGGCTGAAATTTAGCACAATATTTATATATGCAGTTAAATTTAATGAAGCCAGTGATATTTAAGTATCCATTTACATAAGGATAAGATCGTGCATAGACCTCAAGAATATCTAAGGTATACTGAAACCTGAAGTATTTCTGATTAATTACTTCATTGCTAAGTTCAGGAATGATTTCATTCCTGAATTATCAATGACTTATTTTCTATTTTTCAAATATTTTGTTCAGAATTATTACACTATGCCATAAATCATCCAAATTTTATAAACCTCTGCATGCTTAAAGGTGCTTATCTTCATATGAACACGTGAGTAGTTTTGTCTTGTGCTCTGTTATTTGGTGTTAGGCAGAATTTACAGACTTGTCGGATCTGATGGGTACTGTGGTAGCCATGCAATTCCTAACCCAATGAGGCAGCTCATACGTAAGTGAATGTCTCCTGGTTTTTATCATAATAGAGCAGCTTAGTGCAATCTGGAAGTGGGTATAACTTGTCCCGTTCTGAAATCTAATAACCAGGAGTGATAAAGTAGCACATGCTTCAGAACCCAGAGGAAGGAATCTCTGCAGTGACATCTTGAGAAGTTCTATTCTAGCTTGGAACCCAATCCAGTGTCGTGTTGAGCCACTGCCCTGGCATTCTGTCATGTATCAGCTGACTACAAAAGGCTGGGAAGGAAAGGCATTACATACATGCATGCTGAATGAGGGGTGCTTATGTGTTAGTGGATGTGTCAGACAAAGCACTGGAAACAGTTTGGATGTGCTTGCCAAGATATGCCCAGCACAATGTCAGCAGCAAATAACAAACAAGGGAGAATGCTTACGATAAATGCCTCCCCCTGGAGGGACACACTGCAGTTTCTCACTGACTGGTATCAGAGAAAACGCTTTGTTGCTGCACAAACCCACTTTAAAAAATGGGTGAATGAAAAGGTTACAGCCATTGGACAGCATAAATGGTAAAAGCTCAGGAGATAAGACTGGTGTTGCTATCCACTTGTAAGTTAGCAGAAGGCTAGTCTGGACAAGCTGGAGATGCCTCGGTCACCCTCAAACAAGAGCAGAGAAAAAGGCAAAACTGAGAAGCAGAGATGCATTTAAAGATGCAGATGAATGCAAACGAAGATACCACAGAATATTGTCTATGCTATAACGGACAAACTTTCTCGAAACTTTCTGCAGAATCAGGGCCAATTGAATTAAGTGAGGAGAGCAATAGAAGATGTACTGAAGTAATTTGCTCCTAACTAGAACATGCATAAGAGTTGTCTTGAAAGAACAGTTTACAGTTTATAACTATCTCTAAATATGTTCCCAATTCCTCCTCCCCTCTCCTCCAGCTAAAATCCATCAGATTTTGACTTTGAAAAGAAACCAGAACCTTCCTGACTAATAGTCTTAAGTATAGCGCAGCCCCATGGTACTACTTTCCTAAAGAAGACCAGTTCTTTTATTCCTTAGTAATACCTGCTGCATGCCTTGCATTGTCTGCTGTAGGAACTGCAGCTGCTGGTCCTTTGTAAGGCTTTCTTCTGTCCGAAACAGCTGTCCTTTCTCCTGTTTCAGGAGTTCCACTTCATTCCTATAAGCATCCAGCTGCCATCGAAGACTATCATTCTCTTCCTTCAGCGCATATGCTTGGGCAGCTAGAGCTAAGAGAAAATGAAAATGTGAAGGAATCAGTAAAATGGATTGTTTCCTTACAAATAAGGCAGAGGACATTGTCAGGGGAGATGACAATATAGCTGAAAGCCAGTGAGACATTTCAGAGCTGAGACAAGACCCAGCAGAGCTGAAAATTATTGGGTTCTGGCAAAGACTGTTGCTGGGAAGTTATTCCGTGGGATGAAAGGACCCATAAAGCGACCCTGGATAATTCGAACGCTACTTGCAATCTGGCTGCTAAATTGAGGCATATATTTTAGGAAGAAACTGGCATGCAGTCCAAGGGCAAAGCTTCCACCAACTTTACAGCATTTTCCCAGTGATGTTACAGGAACTGATACAGCCGTTTAGTATTTATATTAGTGTAGCAGCCAGATGTTCCAATCAGATCTGTGCTAAGGAATTTTGACTACATAAAGTTGCTGGATTTAGTCCCATGAGAGAGGAAACACAGAAATTCCTCTCCAATCTTACTATGAACTACTTCGTAGCAATGGTTATGAGGAGCCATTTAGACAGAAAAATTATGTAATAGAGTAAAATTATATAAAATGCAAATGCTCAAAAAAAGTGTTGGCACTACAAGAACATTACTACATTAAAGGCATTGAAAGATACTTAAGTCATTTCCTTAGGAAGCTCCATTTGGCCCCTTTTCAATTTAGAATGGCATTTTTATTATCATAACTGATAGCAGGTGTTTGTGAAGAAATCGATTAGTATGCAGGGATGGAAATTACATTTGCCAAATGACTTGCACAGTCTGCAATATAGGCTGAAATTTGTGTAGCAAAAGGCAGAAGGCTATAAAGCATGCACTAGGAACATTATTTAAATAAATTATCCAAACATAAATACATATAGGGAAGCATGGCATTCATTACTTTAGGGGTGTGGTTATCATCCTATAGAAGAACCCATTTCTGGTAATATTTACACTTGGCAGAAGTAGTGGTCATTTGGCACAGCAAAGTGACATACTATACTATTTTCCTTCTTGGAACCTGGTAACACAACAGCATTATAGAGCAGCTGTAATTAAAAAGCAACAATCTACCATAGCCAATTCTACCAACATTTGGTAACTGAAACACATAACTGATTTACATTCCTGATTAAACGATTTCAGGCTTTGTACCACAGAATTCTTTCTTGCCCACCTACAATAGCAATATGGTTAAACTCTAAATTATAGGAAATTGTATGTTAACTCCATTTAATGTTAGGCCTCTCCTGACTAGACTTCCATAGATAAGAGAGTCCTCTGTTCCCTACGATAACATCATTCAAAACGTTTGTGAAATTATATCATCACTTAGATAGAATGTCACAATATTTCGTTACCAACAAAAACGTTTCATCTTTGGTAGGACAAATCTACCTTTTTGTAAGGTAATTTTTTTTTCATTTTAAAATAGTACAAATGCATTATCTAAACCAAAGTATAGTTATCTCCTATTAAAATACAGACATGGATTGTTTTTTTGCTCTTAATTTGGATAAATATTTTACATAATCTCTCTGGAAGATTTAGCAACAGCTATGGTATTGTTGCATCAAATTAAGTTGTTCCGAAAAGCATGTAATCATCCTTCCATGACAAAAGTTACCCTCAAGAAACCAAAATGATTAGTCCAACAGTCAAATAAGAGGATGAAATCCTTTTTACCATTTTTTTTTTCTTGGTAAAAGTCTACAAGCTATAATAAAAGAAAGCAGATTAAAAAAAAAAAAAAGAGAAAAAAAGAGGTCAAAGAAATAAACACAAAAACTCAAGTCAAATAAAATAATTTGGGTTGGAAGGCACCTTTAAATATCATCTAGTCCAAGCCTCTTGACATGGACAGGGACCTCTTTCACTAGATCAGGATCAGTAATTCATCTGCTGTCCTTACCTAATCCAGCTCTTAATAAACTCCTGAGTGTAAGGCTTGTGTATGTGTTAATCACCGTCCTCACTAAAATGTGGGTTAGAACCGATATTCACTTGAAATTCAGGCTGCCCTACCTACACAGCCACTGTTGTGTATTTCCTGGGTCACATTACAATTCAGTTAGAGAACTCCTTTTGTCCTCCTAGGTGAGTTCACGCTATTGTGCAGGGCTAGGAACAGCATGAGAAGTTTGCTACAAGGACAGCAAATTAGGAAGGATGGAAAGGGCTACAACATAATGCACAAGTAAGTAACCAGTATGTGATAAACCTGTTTGTGTTTCAAAAAATAACACATTCAAATAGAACAGGTCACAGCATGTATGACTAATGAAGGTAACTGCACATTTTTTTCTGCAGAAACACAATACAGATTTTTACTGCTAAAAAAGAAAATCAGAGTTGCACCTCTGAATGCCATTATTTTAAATATTAAATATTTTCATTATTTTAGAACTATATTTAGTATGCCATCTTAAAACCTATATGACAGTAATTTACATTACATTACAACCAAGAAGTCCCATCTAATGACAGGTGCCCTCTTACTCTACTCCAGAAGACAAATGCTGTGTTTGGAAGAGGTTACACTCTTAGGACAAAATGGAAATATCTCAAACAACCTAAAGCGAGAGAGTAAGAACACAGCACAGACAAGTTTGTGATACTAGTCAGGATTGCCAGAGGTGTACAATTTCTTATCAACATTCTTATACACTCTTGTGATCTTCCTGGGCACTCATAGTAATCAATTAAAGCTAGAGTCCAAGGTAGAAATATGTCCTTAAATAAGGAGGATGCAATACACCATGCGTAGCAGCAGTGCAACAGCATATTAGATTGTCACAGGCTTTTAAGTGAATTAATTACAGATAAGAGTCCAAAATGATACAACATTAAATGTACGTAGTTCCTTTGCTGTTTAATTTAAAGCCCCAAATAGTTGGTTCTTAACATGCAGAGTGGTTAGCAGAAAAGGAAAATAAGTCAGAGACAGATATTGAGTGGACCCCAAGGGCTACAGCTCATTCAACACTGGGTAACTGTTTCAAACAAAATCAGAAATGTTCTTTGTGTTGACCTAACATAATTATAAATTTAAGATATTTACATTTTAGTGCATTAAAATTAAAATAATTCCGAATTCAGACCAATGTCCCCTTTGATTCCAAACAAAAAATATATTATATCTAAAACTAATTATATTTTGAAATTATTTTCATTATAATAATTATATGTATTAATATGTAATTAATTTTGTATAAAGAAAGATGCTCAATTGAACAGTAAATTAAAATTAGAGGAGAATTTGTGGGGGAAAGGAATCTGCATTTTTAAAAGGTAAATATTTTTCAAATTTTTACAGAAATTTTTGCTCTGATTGAAAAAAGCTGATGAATGTAGTTTTAGTTGGAAAAAACCACCAAAACACTTACTCAGCTTATCTCCATGCTACTTCTCAAGCTATTTTAAGTTTGGTAGTTCAGTTACTCATCTACAAAATTCCTCTCTGAGACATGATACGAAGTATCTTAGTATAAAAAGACAATAAATGCTGAAAGCATTTACAGAAGAACTATATACAAGAAAGCTATATCAAAAGAAAACTCTGTCAAGAATCCTGAATAGCTGCCTGTGGTGCAAGCAGAAGAAAATATTCCTACCTAAACAAACACAGCTGGAAACCAACTCAATATACACTTTACAGCACTTTTTATTGAGGGATGCAAAATGATACCTGCCAGTCTCAGAGCAGTTGGAGGAAGATTATACATATATAAGTGGAAGAAGCCTTCACATTGATATTTTGAGGACATCTAAAAGGTTAGTGTGATTTCTTTGTGCTGAGGCAGAAGTGCTATATTCAGTTTGGCAACAGCCTCAGTGTCAAGATAGATTCAACGCAGTGGACTCAGGCTAGACCCAAATTGAAAGGACACTCTTTTTACAAGAAGTGACTGTCTGAAGTCTAAAGACAAACTCATTGACTGATGACTCAGAGAAAAACAAACAACTTTATTTTTCTAGGGCATCTGTGTCGGATAGTTAGGAGCATGCTTTCTTTATGAGTAGTACTGATCTGTACCTTTTATTTTAGCTGTTGCTCTGTTGACTACATTTAACTTAATGTATAATAATGCCCATTGGAGACAATGTAGAGTAACACAGGTGATACAGGGTAACTGAAGTATTTTATGACTCACATCATGTCATAGTGTCCAGGAAATGATGTGAACATTGAGGTTATCAGGGGGAATTAAAAATTTTCTACCAGTTCTATTAAAGCACACCTGTGCTATATATTTCTCATTAGATGATCACTAGATGATGCCTTAAGAACATTAGAATTACCATTAATGGCAGACTACTAATTCACAAAATAGGGACATTCTGAGATAAAATGCATAAACAGGTTATCTCAAGAGTCTGAAGTAATCTGGAAATAGTATCTGAAAAACAAATGAGCAAACACTAAAAACAGTAACAGAAAATTTGCTTGTAAATTCTAGAGCACAAACTTCCCTTAGGTCCTCCTAGCAGAACTTTTCCATAGATTCTTTCTTTTATAGATTTTTCTATACTTTCATAGAAATGGACCATAAAGTTGCAAACTTCTGTGCTTATTTGTCTTTTTGCAGATTTTTGGTCTAAAGACTTTAGCAGAATTTCTTAGAACTTTGGAAATTTAGCCAATCATCTATAGTGAGGCTGATGAAACAAGATGAAGAACATATTCCCAAACCTTCCTGCCATCTGAGTTCTACTAATGCCATTATCCTAATTTGCTGACTTGAAAATAAGATTTTAAATTATATAATGCTCTTTTTGATAACAGCAACGAGAAAAGCATCAAAAACTGCTAAAATAACAGCTGTTACAATGGTAATTTTTGGCATCATTTCCATTGCAAAGCATTTACAATGTCAAAAAAAAAAAAATAAAAAGAAAAAAGCTATCTTGCAAGACACAGCTACTTCTTCAAAGAATTTTCAGCTTGAGGGACTGAACAAATGTGAGAGGACACAAAGTCCACAACTATAAATACAAACATTGAAAGTTATCCCTGGCTTCTAGCTACCTTGCTTGTTTTTCAAATAGGTGAACTGTGAGTCAGTCCAACCAAGGGAAAATCAGCTAGGAAAAATGTTTCTGGAAGGTCTGGAATGGCGTGAGTTATTTCTTGATGCTGTAGAAAACAGGGTAAGTTATACAATAATGGCACTTTTCACCCATAAGGAAGATTGTCTTAGCGGAAGTATAGCATGGACAGTGTTAGAAGATACATTGTGTGTTATCTTGAGAAAGGGCTCAAAGAGAGAGACAAAGAAAAGGAACTCCTAGAAGTCAAACAGGAGGTCACAAGGTTTGGATATGAATTTTGAAGGGGGCAGAGCTAGGTGGAACAACAGAAAATTTTGGACCTGTGTTCAATACATAAAGGGAGAAAAAAGGAAGCACGGAAAGACTCCTGATGGTGGCACATGAAAGGCAGTGGCATTTTTAACAGTTACTGGGTTAGGAGGAAGAGTTCAAAAGTGAGTCACGGGCCCAGTGTCATACTGAATGAGAAACTGTGAGAGGATACACTGGTGTGTAAGTGCTGGCATGTGTGAGGAAA
This sequence comes from Neopsephotus bourkii, assembly GCF_033783945.1. NCBI lineage: Eukaryota > Metazoa > Chordata > Aves > Psittaciformes > Psittacidae > Neopsephotus > Neopsephotus bourkii. The sequence continues at coordinate 353,309 of NW_026902112.1, read as the reverse complement.
GGGTGATGCTGAGGCTGTGGTTGCCTTGAAGGAAAAAAGTTTCATACACTAGGTGGGACCACCACACCCTCATTCATTTTACCCTATAAAGCTCTATTTAGTGCTTGAACCCGCAGGAAATTAGATTTTGTGCTACAGTCTGAGGATCCCATGATGGTCATTCATGGCAGGGGTGTGTGAGGTGATGCCAGTGAGGGACCCACACCTTGAGGTGAGTGGGAAGGTAAGGTTTGCAAGGTGATGGAAAGGAAAGTATGACCCTCATTGCAGACAGAAATTGCTGGATGGCTCCTGAGGTTGCAGGACACAATGAACAACTGAAAAATTGTTAACCTATGTTGTATGTGTAACTGCTCAGGTATAGATCCATTTGTCTCACACCTGACTTTTGTAAACCCTACCACAAAAACTGAGCTCTGAGAACAAGTTTTAGCTATAGATGCTCTGTGCACAGTTCAAAGGCATTTGGGAAAACAACTCTTTAACAATATCCCCAGGAAGCTTACTGAAAGAGTAAGGCTAAGGTAAACCTTGAACACCTTGAGGCATCTTCTCAAACCACTTTATAACAGCGTCATGTTCATGAGTCCCCCAAAATCTAAAGTGGTTTTGATCCATTGCCTCAAGTTCCTAGAGGAACTTTCTTTTCTTTATGGACAATTGCTAAATACCTGATCACCACTATAAATGCTGCTCGGATGTCAATGTGGATGCACAGAAATATGTCTGATATTAGCAGATAAAAGCAACATTATTCCTATAATGCATTCTTTAATAAATGCTTTTTTCATTGTTTTCCCATGTTTCTGCAAAAATAGACTATGTCACATGGATCTTTATAAAAAAGAAATCCTTTGGTTGAAGCTTAAAAGCAGCTATCTGACTAGCCTGATTAAACTCTGGAAACAGAATTAGAATGATACAAAAATAAATAATTTGGAGCAATTAGAAGCTAACCAAGCCATGAACAGTTTCTTCTTTCCCCTTCAGACATAATGTAACCAAACAATGAAGCAATTTCAACATTTTCTTTTATGTTAGGTACACTTCATTTCAATGTCTCAGTACCTGCAAATTTAAACTCTAAGGGCACTAATTATCCTATACGTAGAGGGGTTATTGTCATTGATGTTAGTGGGAGTTGGGCCCACACGCTGGGAGACAGACACACTCTTTTACAAAATCTGCTTTATTCAGGTGCAGTCACTTCAAAGTCCTTTCCTCACCATGCAGCCTATGTTTGATGCAGAGAAACTCATTATACCAGTTACGTTCATGATGATACCAGATGTTCAAATTGAATACTCATGAGAATTATTTTCAGGCTTCCTATTCACATAAAACTTGCTGGCAAACAATTAGTAAGTGGCAGTATGCTAAAAAAATAAAAATAAAAAAAGAAGAGGAAGAAAAAAACAAAAAGAAAAAGAAGTTGCACAATCATTTAACTGTAATTTTATCAATTCCATCCAGTACAGATGGATGTAACATTTGAGAAACCAAAGCATCTCTCTGAACAGGGATTTTCTTAGTTTTCAAACCTTCCTCCTGCCTAGCAGACCAACAATAGCACTGTTCTTTCCTAGGTTTACTACACACGCGGCTTAGCAGTAATTTATGAAGGCTTATTATTTGTTGTGTAATGAAGCATATCTCTTTGCAAATAGCAAAGAAGGTGGAGGGAAAGGGAGGGCAGATGACAGCCCAGCTGGGCCTGGTAACAAAAGTAGCATGCAAACGCTGGCTCTGCAGTGGACTAAGAATGCCCCAGAGAGCAGCACTTCCAACTCCTGTGGTGTTATGATGAGTCTCATGATATCTGACATTTTATTTAAAGGCCTAGAGCAATAATTAACTAAAAACTTCCTTTAAGTTTCTGGACAAGTAGCTTCCAAACTTTCTAGACAGTGGATCAGTACCAGCTTTCCATGTTTTGTCATGGTCTCACAAACTCCAACGTTTAATTAAAAACACTAACAAGGCAATTTAACCTCAGCGTTTCAGCCAGTCCTAGGAATAAGATGCAGATTACTTACTACAGTCTTATAAATGATCATTGACTCAGAAGCTCAGTTTGGGATCACTGAGCTAGACCTCATGGCTGCATAAAACCACTCAAACAGCAAAAACACTTTCTCTAAAGGGCTCAAAACCAAGAAGGCTAATTTTCCATGTAAAGCCAATCTTTCTAGCCTTCTTTTCATATTTTCCTGTCTTTTACCTTTGTACTGTTTATGTTCAGTTTACTTCCTCCTTGAGCTCCAAACACGTAAGTCCATCTCTTTGTTCATTTGTAATTCTCACTTGCCTGACATTTCCAGATGTTTCTCACTTTTGTCACTCATACTTATTTTGCAGCATGTTCTCCAGTCCCCTCTTACCCAGTTCTGTCCCAGATAAATTTCAGCATTAAGTGTTTTGGCCTTTTTCTACAAAGATGTCACATCAAATTACTGAAATGCATATTTAGAATTTGGAAGAGATCACTTAGTTACAATAATATCAAAGCCTGTCACATTTTAGTTCTATTTTACTTGACAGCATCTCTTTGGAGAACAGGAATCTACATAGTTTGTAAATGGTATTTTGACAGTTGCTAGTTAATCTGTCCCATTGAGAACAGTTTCTCCAGGTCACCTCTTTAAAGCAAAGGGCCCTTTTCCTCTCTCCTTTTTGGGCTGCATTTCTTTTACCACCACCCATGACACCACCACCCAACTTGGCATGTGCATAGGGTGAGACAGGAGAGGGAAAAGTTGGCTCTGCACAGACAACAGTTACGTTGGTTGTGGCACTTGCCTTTACTGCTTGGCTCTCCTCTTGAACTAGGGACATAGGAATCAAACTATCATAAGAAAATATAGGGGTATAACTGACCCAAAATAGCAGTTCTCAGGTATTTTCAAAATTCAGTAAAAATCACACCTGTTCACTTTTCAAAACTATTTGGTTTGTGATGAAGAGAATTTTTTGGATACTTTATGTTTACCAATAACTGCTGCCTCAGTTAAATATAATTAATCAAGTACTGAATCTCTTTAAAAGCTTCTGCTTTCTTACCTAATTGATAAATAGAACTGTTACTTACAGAGACTGCACTTTAGAGATGCCAGCAAAGAAGTTACCTTTTCCTTTAGTCAATGACATTAAAAAAAATGACTTTATTCCTTTAACACTAAAAGGGAACAGAGGAGATTTTAGTCTTGAGGGAGAAGGAATATGTTTACTCAAGTAAGAAAAGTGCTGGTTACTGGTGAGATGCCAAGTGGCATTGATGACCCTCTGCCACATCAGTAGTGGAATAATGCTACTTGTATTAATGGTACTTTGCAATTGAGGGTACAGACATTTGAACTCTGCATAGCACAAGAGATGATGATGAATGTTCAGTGTTTCATATATGTTACATTATTCTTATGTATATTGCATAAACGGATTGTATGTATGTGTGTATACATGATACCTAAATTACTAAGGATATTCAAACTTTACTGTATAGACATCTGTGTAGGTAGGTTACTGATGGTTATTTCTTAGGAGTCAAAGTAATTGCTATATTTTTATTCAGACAAAGAATAAACACTGGCATTTACAAAATGCATGGCTGCATTGCTGCTGTTGGCATTCAAACTGCATTCACGCCCAGCATCACTGCATCAACTTGAAAAAGAAGAATCTGTAGGGCTTATAAATATGAAGAAACTGTCATTGCTACTTGGAAACAAACCTGACAGTCTGCACATGAATCCTTCAATTCGTCACTTTCATTAGGGAAGAAAGGGCTAATCTGAGTGTTTTAAGTGACTATGGTGGCTTGAATTATTTTGATTATAATAGGCAAATATTGTTTGTAGACAAACTGCTTTCTATAAATGTGAGGATAAATCACTTTTGTACACAATTCTATTGCACCTTAAATTGCAGGAGAGCATTATTCCACCTATCTCTTTGACTTTGTACTGAATTGGATGGATGAGCTAATTTTTCTTTTAAAATTGTGCATAATACTGAAATACTTGCTCAGTTACTTTGGCCTTATATAAGAATAGTTCTTAAATAGGGGAACATGCTTTTACTCCTTTCAAAGGCATAAGCACCACTCTCACTACTGCGAGGGTGGTGATGCACTGGAACTGGCTGCCCAAGGAAGCTGTGAATGCTCCATCCCTGGCAGTGTTTAAGGCCAGGCTGAATGAGGCTTTGAGCAACCTGGTCTATTAGAAGTTGTCCATGCCTATGGCAGGGAGGTTGGAACCAGATGATCTTAAGGTCCTTTCTCACACAAACCATTCTGTGATTCTGTGAATCTATGATCACATGAAGCTCCTATTTCTTGACTCTCAAATTCAGAGACAGCATATCTTGATCCATTTATCCGTTATGTGAATGGAAAGGTGTCCAGAAGAGCTGTATGTGCAAGCAAAAACATTCTTTTCTCCCCTGCATCCTGTCTCCAGCATATTCAGCATCTGCACAGATAGATCACTGTGCTTCTCCACAATTTAACATGTTCTGTAGGTACTTTTTCAGCTAGCAAAAAAGATAGTGTGTTGCAAACTTGCAGATGACAGGGTTCTACAGACCTTAGTGGTGCTTCCAGACTCTTCAGAGACAGACAATTTATTGCAATTTGCAAAACGTGTGTAACTTTGAAGAGATAACTGTAAAAAATGCCTTGTAACAGACTTTCTAGTTAAGCCACTGCTTTTAGGACTTTGTATCTGTGGGTGTTGAGCAGAAGGTGAGTGCAAACACTCCAAGCAGCAGGCAGTAGCTTGTGGGATCAAGGTCTAACAGCACAGTCATCTCAAAACCTATCAACAAAACATGATGAGACAGATGACTACCTGATAATAGACATAGGGAGAGCTATTGCTTTTTATCATGTCTTTCCTCAACTATTAAAAGTGCTTCGTTGCCTCCAGAGCTTGGATATTCAAGAGGGAAAACAGTTTATACCTAACGCATGAGAAAGATGCAATGAAGAAACTGGTGTTGTGTTTTAGCAACCACTCAAATCTCTTCAGAAAGATCTCTGGTTGACATGTGAGGTGGTCAGTTGGCAGTTGTAGAAGCAGCTGAGCAATCGCTGGATACAAGTGCTGTAAAGGCATGCTTGGCATGGTTGCAATGAAACTTGCAATGAAAAATATGTGGAGGGCTGAATAAACAAAAATGTTGCAACTATTTTGCCCATTGAAAGGCAAAAATCCCAAGCCGACCAAACAAAACAATTAGAACTTGCAATTAAAACAAAAACAACCCCCTTTTAACACAGAAAAAAACCAAATTTTCCTTCTTTAGAGTTCTGTATGCTGGTGTTGAAGGAGACACATGGTAGAGTTAGTAGAGAAATTGAATAAAAAGTTATGATTTTGGTATGGTACCTAGTTCTTGAGTCTGTCAGTTCATATCCTAGAGTATTGCTCTTTGTTTTCTCTCTGCCATGAATCTAAACCCAAATAAGACTAAAAGGAGATTACGCACCTCCAAGCAACTTTGAATTCATTTGGTTTTCAACTTTATGGACTGAATCCTTTAATATGTTGGTCACAAAAATGCTATCTATGGATATGTGTCATTAGTAGGAAGCTTATTTTCTTGAGATAGCTTTTAAGCCAAAACCAAAGAGCAGGACATCATGAAATGCCTCTGAATATAAGATTAATTCTCCAAAGTAAACCAGCATCACTAACTCATAGTTTTGGGAACTTCTATGGCCATGCAGCTTCGAGAATGAGCCATGCTGGGTGTGTTTTTAAATCCTGGCATGCCATCACATGACAGAGTGGCAGTCAGGTGGACACACAATGAGAAGCTGCATACTTTGAAAAGATAGCTTGTAATGCTTTGAAAACTTCAGCCAGCCTTGCACTGCTCATGACATAAGGATGCTTCCCAAACCAGCAATAATAAGTTTAGAAGCTTGTACTGATGTTGGAAAAGGATCTGCTTTCTGATCATTATCTCCTCTGACACTTTAGCAATGGCTGATGTTTCTTGGATTTAACAGTGGATAAGAAGGTACCTATATCTCCACCTTAAACAATATCTCTAAGTTCCTCTAATGTGCTGGTGTGAAAAGGGTTTCTAAAAACAACAGGGCATGAAGGGCAGCATAATTAAAAAAAACCTAAACTCAAAAGCTTAGTTTAAATGATAATAGAAATGGTCTTTCATTGGAGGTCAGAAATAGGGTTTAGGCTGAAACCACTCTTGAAGGAATATGTTCTTTATCCTCTGTTGAGAATCAACTGTCTTCACTGTTATAAATAGGGTTCATCCTCTTGAAGTCTAAATATGAGAGTAAGAGCTCAAAAGCTTTATGTTGGAGAGGGCACTATAAGGAAGGTCACTTTATAGAAAGTATGAAGTGTAATTTGGAGAAGAATGCTAGTACCAGCTATATCAGATTGTGAGGAAGCCGAAAACAGCATATGTTCTAATATTGTCTTTTATTGATTTTGCTGCCAACATCCCACTTCAACAATGTTACAGCCGCACTTCAGGATCCTTAATGGAGGGGGATGGAGAAAATCAATATACAGAGCTTGCTTCTGCTCCTGTTGAAGTCAATGCAAGTTTCATTATTAACTGCAATGAGCACAGGACAGAGTTCAGCCTATTTTGTCACTTTGTGTTTATCTTTTCTTTCCATTTTTATTTAACCTCCTAAGGGGCAATGCGTACTGTTATCCTCTGTTTTAGAAAAGCCCCATTTAAATAGAGCAATTGCCTACCAAACTGCAAGTCTACACATTCAGAAATGATGCCTTGCTTTATGAATCCTAATGAAAAATTATAGCCTGTATTCTGAACTGGGAAAGTTACAATAAAATACATAGGATTTGACATAAATTCTAATAATAAAATCATTTCTTGCTTAAAAATATTTTCATTCAGATATGAAGTAAATAAAAACAGTTTACCTTTCACTGAATTGCAAAATACTGCTTTCAATGTGCATTGTTTGCTCTGTTACAAATAGAGGGGATGCACCCAAACTTCTCTTCACTACTATTTTAATGTTATTTACACAAAATGAAATATGCAAAAATTATCTCAAAAAATTATAAGGAATATTCCAACAACATGCTGTTAATTTTGTTCTAGCATGAATGCAAAACATATTTTAACATGCTGTCAAAATGAGATACTGAGAATGTCAATAAAATGACACTAAAATAAATGTAAATTTAGATTGCTGTCACAAGTGGCTTCTTGGTTTTGTGAAGATGTTAGGTTGCTATAGCATTTTCCATAGCGACTTTGCATCTTATTACATAAATAATCCCTCAGTGTCCTTAAAGCTTACTAAAACCAGGATTAAATCTATTCTCATATGTAATGATCCTGCATAAAACCTTATCAGTATGAAATACCCAGAAAATGTGATAAAATGTAATCTAGGTAATAGTATTTCCGGCAGTTGAAAAGCATCAAAGCGCAACAGACTTGTTTTGCAGTAAACAGGACATCCTCCTAAAACCCATACTAGAAAAATGCCTTTGAAGTGTCTGCTTCCTCTAAAAATTAAAAGTTAGGTTAACCTCTTCACTGCTGTGTCTACAGCACCAGCACAGACCTCCACCCCAAAGCCGATGTGTTGTGCGTGACCCAGAGGAACTGGCCTAGTACCTGAGAGAGAACAAGGCTGCTTTTATTCCCCAGGGAAGACAGGCTTGGCATCTACCTTCAGCCCTGATTCATCAAGGCATTTCTGCTAAATCCAGCTGCACAAGAAGCATTATTAGAGCCAAACAGACTTAAAACCGGGGCCATAAAATTAGGTCCCTGCCTATATGCATCCTGAATTTCAGCCTATTTTTGTAAAAGCTGTGGGAAAAATGGAATGCATTTTAAGGCACAAAATTGGAGTCTGCCTGATGATAGCAGCTGGGAACTGGCATGCTGTGAAAGACACTAGAGCGGAGTTTTCCTGGTGGAGAGAGAATAATCATCTTGTGCTGCTTTCTAGTGATCACCCCTGATGGTCCTAGGGAGAAAAGCTGATTGTCTTCTGTGTCCGGAGCATTTCCATTCGAAGAGAAGTTACTTCACTCAAATAGCTCAAAGGGATTGTTCAGCTGTCTTCTCAGGCCAGACAGGGAACTGTGTCAGTACAGTGGCAATTCAGAGCTCCAGATTTTAAAAATGTTCTTTTCTTCGAGATTGCTTATAAAACCTGGCTAATAGCTTCTGTTAACAGGGTTTATTTTCCTCTACATATGCCTTTATATGTTTATTACTGCAGGGTTGATTACGATACCAGCTGCTGATGGCTTTGAAATGGAATTGATTTATTTAGGAAAAGATCATGTTAGCCCATTAATTTCTAAAGTAAACAATTTTTTTTAATTATGGACTTATTAAATATCAGCATCATTTTCACAAAATCTGATGCTGAAAAGCTATGAGATGGAAAGGTAATGACAGAAAAATAAATCAGACTTGTGTTTAAAACAGAATCTTCCAAAATGCCAAAAGATTAGACTTACAAGAAAGGAAGGGAGAAATATCTGATCCCTGGGTTCAGGAGGAAGAAGAAGATCTGACATGAGATCTGTCCATTGGAAGAAAAGGAAGAGCAGAGCTCAGCTCCCCACAGCTGGGACTCAGCAATTTCTATTCAAAGTTGTAACAAGCTATATAAAGCTTTCCTACCAGTACAATCCAGCTACAAAACACAATTTCCATTCCATGTGTGCATCTCTGCATTCACACAAGCCTTGGAGAAAGAAAAAAGATGACTGAATTTCAGAGAAAAGATGAATAAGCATCACACAGATGACTTTGGTGTTGTTTCAGGCTTTTCTTGAAGACTTGCTGGCTTGCAACTTTCAAGATAGACTTGTGAACAATATCACAAAGGCTGTTTTATGCTGTGTGCACCAGGATGCATTTTTACAAGGACTTAAAGTCTTCAGTGAGAGGGACTGCCTGCTATTCAGCCTATCTCCTACGGCAAGCTGATGCTGCAGGCAGGACAGATCAGTTCAGAAGAGCATTGAAGATCCAGGGTACTGTTCAAGACAGAAAAAGCTTCATTATTCAAATTTGGCACCTACTTTAGTTATGTTTGAAAATCCTGCCATAGAGGGTATCTTTCCTGACTTGGAAAGTATACCTATCTTACATGTTCAAACTGGGCTTTCACTACATAACTTGCGGTGTATTATTTGAATGCAGTTCCTAAGATGTTATGTTGCTTCATCACAGGTAATACTGTGGTGGTAAAATCCTCCAGAGGCCCAGTGAGTAGGGTACTGCAATCTGTTGAGCTGGAGAGAGCTCTATACAAAGGTGCTTATGTTCCACATGGACAGAAGAGGCAGTGGCTGAATGAAAGGAAGCATCCTTGTCTCCATTTGATAGTAGGGAACTGAGATAACACAAATTAACAGATTAGTCCAGGCAGGGGATACACAGAAGAGATCGGATTTGGCCCAGAGCTCTGGGATCCCAGTCAAAAGCCTTAAACATACGACTATCCTTCTTCCTGTGTTCTTCTGCAAGCACTGTGCATTTCCTTCTTTTCCACGGTGCCAGCCTCAGTCTCCCATTGAAGCTGGAGCTGCTAGAGTTAATAGCACAGCGCTGAGAACTGCAAAAGGAAGAGATTAACCCATCTCTCTTTAAAATAAAATTACAGGTGCCTTCTAGGCATAAACCAAACTTCAGCTCTTTTCTACAATGCACAGCTTCACTTCACTAATTCTTAAAATTGCTTTGGAGGCTTTTACTTGTGGATCCTTACTCCCAGTGCCAGCAGGTGGGAAACAAAGCATCCATAAATCCTGATCATTCTGAAGATTTTTGTATATCCTTTAGACTCCAGCACTGAATCTCTTTTTTTCCCCATTGAGCTAATGCTTCAATAGCTGCACCTTGACTTTTAAATGTATTAACTGAGTTGCCAATCATCATTATTATTTTCTCGGCAATCTCCCAGCTTTCAGTGATCCTCTTGTCCCTTTCAAACTCCAAAGCCCATATTGCAGAAAAATCACTGTTTAAAGGCTGAATATTTTTGGAGAAAAAAAAAAAAATAAGAATCTAAAAGAATAGCTGATCCCACAGGTTTGATTCACTCAGTCTCAGGTCAGCCTTTTGCCAGGTTCTCCAATAATTCAAATCACCTTTAGTCTGTGAAACCAGGAGGATTTCCTATAAAGCAGGCATGTATGATAGTTCAGCCAACTTACTGGATTCCCTGGGGGGATCCTTGGAGGGTCCTTTCAGTGGTTGGAGATGTTTTCCATAAGAACAAGCAGGTAATGATGACTTCCTTCTCCTTGCAGATTCAGCTTGCACATGATAGAGTAAGGTACTAACTGTGCCTGGGGAGAATGACCTGTAAAACACCTGGAGGAGCAGAAGGTCTTCATGCAGGAGGCAATACCCCAGCCATGTAACACAGACTAGGGTGTGGAAGACAGGTTCAGAAAACTGGAAGTCCCAATTCTTATTCCTGCTGTGCCACCGAGTTGCTGATATTAGCAAATCAAGCTCATAAACAACCAGGAGAAGAGCGATTGTCAGAAGAAATATGATTTGAGTCTAGAATGGAGTGATGCACTTTGCAACAAGTCCCTCTGGAGCTGTTCTGTATTGTTATAAGCAGCAAGCCCGAATCTTGCCAAAAAAATGGCTACTAGTAGATTTCTAATACTTCAACTTGATCTCTTGCATGACTTAGTATCTTGCACAAGTTGAAGAAAAAATGCAAACTATTCTTAGCAACAGCTTTTTCATCACCCACCTAAATCCCCAGAACTTTCTGCCTACGAGGACCTCAGGTAACTGTAATGTTCCTCTGAAATCTGCAAACCAGCACTTCTAGACCGGCGTTCAGGCACTGAAGTCCTTTTCCACAGCAACCTGTTGTACCATGTTTTCAAATGCTGGAGCTAGATTCCACCTTCTCTTTTTTTCAGGATGATGAACAGGTTTCTATTCAGATATCCTAGGGGAGAGTTTTCATTCTAGCTAGTCTAGCTGTGAGGAAATGTGACACAGCACCATGCTATCCAGATGCTCATTTTCTTGTATTAGCAATAATGTAACTAAGTGAACTAGTGAAAAATGACCTGACACACCTATTGAAGCCTGCTGTTCCCTACTGTAGCTTTGGGGATGGTAACTTCCCAGGAGTCTTGTTCCCTCTGTTGAGCAGGACAGGCTGAAAAATAATATCCTCAAGAAAGCCACTAGGATGGCAGGACAGGCAGTCCAGAATTCTGGAACGATCCAAATTGATTCATCATGTCTCATTGCTTCAGCTACATTCAGATTTAGACTTTCAAGCCTTCATGTGTGCGCACTGTCCTTGAATTGAAGTGGCACAATATCTTCTTTGTGTTATACAAGCCTTGCCCTTGCCATGGTTGAGCAAATGCTTTAAGAAAAGGGGTTAAAAATAGAGAAAGTGCCAATGTTTTCCTACTGTGCAGAATAGTTTCTTAGTGAGAATAGATCCTTTAAAAGACATTCTTTGTGGAACAGAGGTTACTGTGAATACAAATAGGTACTCCAGTGAGATAAAATGGTGGTTCTGGGATGACATACTCAAAAAACAAAAAAAAAAAAAAAAAAGAAAAAAGAATAAAAGAAGGCAGCTGACACAAATAGTTTGGGGTTTGTTTCTTGTGTTTTGTTTTGGTTGCTTTTTTTTTTTTAATGATAAGAGAAGGAAGGAAAAATTACTTCTCGACACATAAAAATGAAAAAAAAAACACCCTTCTCTTACTTCCTTCTCATTTACCAAGGGTTTATACTCAATAACTTTTCTAGTTTAACTTCGAGTTTCCTCTGTTGTCAATGGAAGAAGAAACAAATGCACTTGCTTTAGTTCAGAATGTAATGTTGGAAAAAGAAAGCTATAAAATTAATTTTAGAACTGGATGACTCTATGTATGCAGCAGGCCGAATGAACTACACTAAGATCAAAATGACAATGAATGGTACAACGGACCATATGGATTCTTATTGCTACATTTTGATTCAGTATGGAATACAGTACTTGGTCTGGGACTCATTATAACACTACAAATAAACTGAAATTGTTCAGGAAGGAATGCTGTAGAAATTTCAGGTATCAAAATTTTTGATAGAAATGTCCCTTTTTGTGAAAGAAAACCAAACATGCTTTCCTATTTGTGATGTTAGAAAAAGACTGGCATAGCTGTGCCCTAAGCATGTGTATGTTAAACCTAGCTGAGCTGATAAATATGACAGTTCAAAACATCATTGTTCATCTTCTGATGTGGAGGATCTGGGTGTTTTGGGCTCTACCTTCCTGTTGTTAATTCTAATGACTTCCCTCCATAACAGTGGACACAGTCAAGGCAAAATGATTACATATTCATAAAAATCTCTGACTGCTAGCAGTGCTTTGTTTGCAGCAACCCACTGTCTTAGCTCCAAACATTCTGCTAATGGTGTCTAATTTTCCCATTCAAATCTACACAATTAGCCAAACAAAATTAAGGCTGCCTTCTACAGGTTTTATTGTGGCATTTTTCTTCCAGTGAAAGTATTAAATCTCCCCTCAAGAAAGATGTCATAGTAAAAATTTCTTTACTAGAATGACACTCCTTCCTTTGGTCTTTACTGCTGAAACCATTTGATCTCACACAGCATTTTGTCTCAGGAGGAGCCAAAGAGCTCTTCTGTAGGTAAGCTTGAATCCACACATTTGTGCCAACATACAAGGACTTTAAACTATCAAATGCATGAAATTCTTTCCTTTCTTAATATGGTGCCTGTATGCAAAGGAGTAAATAATTATCCTTCTCACCAGGCTCAGTTTCTTTCCACATTAATTCCCTTCTTCTTTACCTCTATAAAGCTCACTGCTGGCCAGCAGTCTCCAGTCATGCTTTGGCTACAGCTTTTGCAAATTTTGTTTCCAAAGATGAGTGACTAAACATGTAAACTCTTGCTAGCTGCTCACAACTTTATTAGACAATGACGAGAATTCAAGCAAAGCATTTGTCCAGATCATGTTATCAGTCAGTAATTTAGGCAGCTTCTGAGTCACCTCTTTCTGTCCACTCTGGATAGAAGACTATTTGTAGATGGCTGAAAAAATTGCTTTTCTTTACTCATATTGCATGCCCCCTTGTCCTTTTTTTCATGATAGCCACCTAACAAGTGTTAAATTATTACAGCATGCAGTACCATATTGTGAACCATGCACCCTTAAAAGATAATTCCACTAAACACACAGTTAATATGGTATGGTGTATTTGGGAGAGAGTTAATACAGTATTATTTATTTGTTTGTTGAAAAGAAAGGTAAGGCTTAGAGAATACTACCAAAACATAACTTCACTTGGCCTCATAATAACACATTGTTACAAGCATAGAAGGAAATACTGCCATGGAAGATTGCAGAGTGCACTAAAGAAACACAATGCTTCTAGCCAAGGGCAGAATCGGAGGATTTTCATCATTACAGATCATAGCAGGTGACAGACACCTCCTAGTGACAGCCTGCATCATTCAAATAACTAATTTATGAGGGTTTAAAATAAGATACTGTGTTATATAATCAGCTATTAATGTGTCATTTCTCATATGTAAGAGGTTTTTTCCTTTAAAAAAACAATAGTCACATATAATTGACATTATAATGGGACTTGACTTTACCTGAATCATCTACTCTCAGCTTTTTACTAGGATTGTCACCACTGTCATCATCGGACATTTCCATCTCCTCTTCCCGGCGGATTCCCATGAGCTGTTCACTGTGAGCATTTCGGAGCTCCTAAAACCCAAAATGACCTTCTGTTAGTATTAACTTCCTTAAAGTCATTATGCATTATTTAGTATCTGGTTTTAACGCTGCTCTGATTTTAATTATACATCATTTATCATTGTAATCATATTTATTTGTATATGAATATTTATAACAACAGTAGAACAGGGAATTCTTCCTGTGAAAGAACAGAGTTTATCAAAGGCAATGCTCAGGGAAAACAAAAGAGAAAGTGAGTCTCCATGTTGAGTGATCTTTAGTTCAGCTAAACATTGGAGAATGCTTTAATAGCAGGGATGGTGCTTAAAACTGTATATAAAACAGACTGATAAAAGAGATTGTCAGCTTGCTTAAGGCATGGATAATTCTTGCTTCTCTCTGCCACTTGGGGTAGGACTCACCTAGTCAAGTATAGGTGTCTCCATTAAACAAAGTCGTATTAACTACACCCTAAAAGTGCCTGGTTCTCTCTGCTGATGGTAAAAGTAGCTGAAAGCATCCAGTGCAGAGCACTCTGTATTGCAAGTGCTTAATGCTAGCCAAATGTATCACACCCTATGTTCCTATGCCCAGATCTCCTTGGATTTAAAAGACAAAGCCCCATAATGCTGTGCTGAAAATCTCTGCATCTTGATCCAAAATGTGTGCCAGTGCTGACAGCCTGGTCTCCAGGTGACAGCGTCAAGGGCAGGCAGGCAGGCTGGGACACCCTGCACATGTCACTAGGTAAATGATCAGCAGGCACGTCAGCTTTGTTGGAGTCTAGACGGTCTTTGTTCTGGGTAAAAAAGCCGGCACGGGTGTAGTGGCTGGCTTTTTAATGGCAGCGCTGAGAAGATTGAGAGGACTCTATTTTGTCCTAATAATCCTGTCAGGTGTAACATGGGGATGCTGCACTGTGATTAGTGTAGGCCTTGTCCGTCTGCAGACAGCTAATTTTTCTGCCAACAAAGAGCTTAATTCCCAAAGAGGTGGTTTGAAATCTCTGAAACAAGGCAGATTTGTGTGGAAGGAGGAGACAGCATTGAGGAGTCCAACCGCTGTTCCCTGCAATTAACAATAAGCTGTCAGAGAGGGACTGCATAAAAAAAGCAAAGGCGTTTCCCTTCCGCTGTACCCTTGCTTCATCGGCAGATCTCAAATATTCTGATAAATGTATATGTGTCCATTAATCCCAGCAAAGGCAAGGCAGCTAATTAGTGGGTGTTTTACATGAGAATAATTTCAAATTAAAAAAGAAGTGATTAAAAAGGTAAATCATCAACCAGTGTCTCATGCAATCAGAGGCACCTCTGGAAGAAATTAGTACAGCACTTCTTAATTCTTCATTGGAAAAGGCCACCTGCACTTTTTCCTGGGAAGTATACTGCATACATGAGCAGACATCCGCTTACATTTACTCCCTCTTTAGGGGATAAATGTCCTTGATGCATCAATGTCTACATTAACAGCAAAGTCAATAATCTTCCACAGAGAATGGCTGTATGTGTGAATGTTGATTTGGGTTTGAGTTTCTTCAATTCAGAAAAAAAAAGGAGATGGTGATCAGTTAATTAAACAAATTAGCAGACAATGTCACAGTTAGAAAACAGGATTTAAATCAAAGATGCTGTTTGGTACATTTCTATCTTACTTCAATCTGAAAACCAGGCATTTCTAAATATATTCTAAAATGTATTGGTTTAGTGAGAGTCTCCACATGTTTTTGAATTGTTTTAGTTGCCCTCTTCTTAGAAAAACCAAAGGCAATAACATTTGAAAAAAAATGAATAGTGAATTAATATTTCTGGAAAACTCAACTCTTGCACATTTCAGTTTACTAAAGATTTAAAAGCCAGAAAATGAATGACACACCACATCCCTTTACAAAAAGTTAGTTTAAGAAGGGATGGTCTTAACAGAATTGAAATAATCTACTAGCAGATAATATTTTCATGCTTCTCTAGAAGATAAGACAAACATCAATCCCCATCTTCCCAACTTTCAATTGAACAAAGGCTTTATCCACTACTTACATGAAATATTTGTGAGCAAAATGCAAAATACAGTTTGTACCAATAAATTATGCTAACATTTTATTTTAAGTGTCCCATTATTGTGAACTCATTTGGTATTCACCATAATAACACTGATAATAAAGAATTCATTTGGTATTCATGTGGGTGTTACAGTTAGTACCATTGGTATTCAACTGTAATTTAGCATTAGTTAATGGGCACTTAAAATGTTACCCAAATGATTTATATCGCAGCACTTTAGTGTTTCTCAAACTAAGCGTACAACACTTCTTTTACAAGTGTACTACAAAATAATTAAATAAGTGCACCTTACCTTCTAAAGTTTTTACTCTGAGACAGAGAAAATCATTTAGAGGACTGTGATACTAATAATTAACATACTGTATTACATGAAAATAAACCAAGTGTATGTAAGTTGCTCATATTAAAAAGAAACAAAATAAAGGAAGAAGAAAGAAAGAAAGCAAAGACAGCGGTACTTACTTTGTAAAATACAGGCTCATAGCGTATATACTGAATTAAAAACGAAAGCTGGATGACCAAAACACAGGATGAGTCTAGCGCTTCCTTTGCTGCCACTCACAGCAAGGGGAGTTAGAATCCCATTTCCTCTGCTCATGCTTATGACAGTCACACATGCATGGTCCCACACTGCTAACTCTGTGTGTCATTACATTGATATTGTTTCTTTGCAAGCATAATAATACTTATAATCAATACAAGTGATGTATCTACTTTTTAGAAGTTCAGCATAAAACAAATTGAAAGGAGTATGTCATTCTTCTGGACTTAATATGCTTAAGTCATTACTTAGGAAAGAAATTATCTATTTTATTTTCAGGCAAAGTCATCTTATAATGACCATATAATGGCACAATGTGAAAAAAAAATCAGTACTACAGAATATTTCTTTTAAAAACAGATCATGATGACTCCTAAAATGATACTTTTCAGAAATAATTCTTAATTCTATCCTTGGTTGAAAATATTGTTCCTAATTTCAGTACAGCAGTTCATTATTTGAGGTAGTAAACATAATCCTCCAATGATTTACCGAATTTTGCATGAAAAATAAAAGCACATTGCTCTCTGTCTTAGTGCTATTTAATGACTATTACCATAATGAGAGCAATGGGAGAAATTCATACTGTAGATGATATTGTCTAACGGCCAGTTGATTAACAGCTAAAACGGTAGCCATAAATATTGCTGAATAAACTATATCCAGCTACAATCACACTCGTTCTGTGTCAATCCAGCTGTGAGATGATGGGTAGAAAGTAATAATAAAATCACCAACCTCAGAATGCTTTCGCCAAATGTCTATGTTCTTTCGCTGGGCTTTCGAGAAATGGTCCCAAGCTTTTTGTCTGGTAGAAGCGTTGAAAACGGCGACAATCTGCTCAACTTTGGTGAACAAGGAAGTCAAACAAGACAAGCAATTTATGTTGTGATCACTATAGAGAAGCAAAGCAAAGACACTAGGAGTCTATGGATGATGTCATTACTGAAACAACATCATCAATATCCATCCAATGATGTGTCTTTTGTACTTACATTTTATCAATGTTGGAGATGTCTCCCTTCAAGTCTGTCTCCATAACTTTAGTCTATACAACTTCTAACTATGTACCACAAATCGCACATGCAGCTGCTCCCCCGTGATGTCGGCTACAGCTCTCTGTGCAGCCACATGCTTTTGCGTGTGTGCCTATAGGTGTGTGACTACAGATATGACACTCGAGGCATAAACCTGACACATGTTCCCCTGAGGCAGCTGTGTACAGATGTGCAGGCTATACAAACCAAAGCGTGAAAGACAAGCAGGATCTGCTTTGATGGATGACTAGCTGATAGTGGGAATTTGTCAGCAGATGGGAAGGGCTAAACCACACATTAATGCTGCATCCTATAACTGCATCTGCTGCTTCTCTTTTATGTAATATAAATGGGCTCACCTGTGGTAGATCATTCTGTCCTGTGTCCATGGCCTATGTATTTTTATGTACATGAACAGTCTCAATTTTTGCATATAAGATGAAGAAGAGATGTGAAATGAGCTTCCTTCATTCAGCTCTAATGAATTTGTTCTGAAGCCAGAAATCAATATTTAGGTCAATTATCTAGGACAATTCAGATCCTTAAGTTTTTAGCTACTCATTCATTGTAGTTCAGAAGCCTTTATCTCAACACTCTTTTCTTTCTCTTTGCATCAGCTACAAGAAATGTTGAGCTTCTACAGGAGTGGCCTGCCTCAAAATGATTTGACCAAGATGCAAGTTGCCTTGGTCCCAGCACAATTAACTGAAGGATCACCAAGAAAACCAGATTTTCTACAAATGACTTGGGCTGTCCTCCTGAGTAAAAAAACCGTGCTGTCAAACCGAAAAATGCTTCAACCCTTTGACAAGATTCTTGGACATTTATCTCTTTAGATTGTTGGGCTGAAACGATGTCCACTGTTTTGTAAAGCTGCAGCTTGCAGCACCTCCCTCCTCCCATTGAGAAATGGCATCAGGAGTGCCGTAACGCTCCCTGATCTAGTCTCTCATCATCAAGTTGATCGACAGCTGTTTCCCCTCAACTCATAGATGTAGAGGATCTTACATACATAACAAACTATCTAGCTTTCAAAAAATGGTGAGCTCACTTAGAAAGTCAGTTACGTATCTTTTATCTCTAGTCCTGAAAGTTTACCTCACTTACTTGAATAGGAGCACAATCCTGTTCTGCTTTTTACCCCTTTTCAGGTTGCTTTCAAATTCAGGAAGATTACAACATTTTGAGACATGTATGGAAGCTTTTCAGTGCAATCATCAGGGCTGGTCAATTAACTTCTAAAGCCATAGAAAATAAATGTAATCCTTTAAAATTAATACTTCTATATAGTTTATATTAAAGGTTCCTCAAAACTGCTGAGGTCATCAGATCCATTTGTCTGTTCATATTTTAATAGCAGATACGATAATTTAAGTCATATCAGAAATATATCAGAACTTGCTTGGAGTGAAGGGTAGTTGTATCAAGGAAGTTATGTTGTGTATATTTATTCAATTAATTAAAAAATAATCAAAATGTTAAAGCACTCTATTATTATATGTATAGAAACTGAGGCTAGAATTTAATTACTATCATCGTGTTGGTGACCCAGGTACTCAGAAAATCTTGCTTAATTAATAATCAGTTTTTTGTTTGCAAGTGGAAGTTCAAATAGAAAAGATTCATAAGGATATGAGGAAGGGCTGGTTTGCCATTTTTCACTAATAGGTATTAATAAGATCGTCTGAATTTTTAAAAACATTTGAACTTTCAAGTGTTTAATTTACATTCTGTGAGCAGGTGCTAAGATTTACCAAAAGTCATTATCTGATCATTTCAGAAACTCTTCTCAATGGAAACACAAGCTATGAAGATGCCAAAGAGTTTTATTGCATAATTGCAGTAGACAAAGTGAGTAGCAAAAAGATCTCCTTCACTTACTTAACTTTCAGAAATGAAAAAAACCTAAAGGAGGTAGGATACTGTGAGTACTAGATGATAAAAGTCAAGACATTTAAATAAACCTTATGAAAGCAGCTAGGAATAAAAGGAAAAGGGAAATGCAGATGAGATTAATTCAGTTCATAGCAAAGACCTTAATTCAGTTCATAGCAAAGACCAACATCCCACTACTCTTTTCAGAGAAACTGTCAATGTACATACAGAAATTTCACAGCAATCTAGGTTATGAAGTGTTGCAAATATCCAGAGGTAACACCCAACATAAAAGGTCTCCAAGCTTTACAGTAGAGCAAAAAAGCAACCAATTCCAGGGCTTGACAGTACAGGAAAGTGAGTCCCTCCCCAGCATCCTTGAAAGGCCCCCTCCAGATACTGGAAGGCTGCTATGAGGTCTTCTCCAGGCTGAACAGCCCCAATTTTCTCACTCTATCTTCATACGGGAGGTGCTCCAGCCCCCTGATCATTCTCGTGGCCCTCCTCTGGACTTGTTCCAACAGATCCATGTCCTTTTTATGTTGAGCACACCAGAACTGCACACAATACTGCAGATGAGGTCTCATGAGAGCAGAGTAGAGGGGCAGGATCACCTCCTTTGACCTGCTGGTCACGCTCCTCTTGATGCAGCCCAGGAAACAATTGGCTTTCTGGGCTGCAAGCGCACACTGCCAGATCATGTTCAGTTTCTCATCGACCAGCACCCCCAAGTCCTACTCCACAGGGCTGCTCTGAATCTCTTCTCTGCCCAGCCTGTAGCTGTGCCTGGGATTGCTCCGACCCACGTGTAGGACCTTGCACTTGGCATGGTTAAACTTCATGAGGTTGGCATCAGCCCACCTCACAAGCGTGTCAAGGTCCCTCTGGATGGCATTCCTTCCCTCCACTGTATCAAACGAACCACACAGCTTGGTATGAGCAGCAAACTTGCTGAGGGCGCACTCAATCCCACTGTCCATGTCAGTGACAAAGATGTTGAACAAGACCGGTCCCAACACCGATCCCTGAGGGACACCACTCGTTACTGGTCTCCAGCTGGACATTGAGCCATTGACCACAGCTCTTTGTGTATGGCCATTCAGCCAGTTCTTTATCCACTGAGTGGTCCACCTATCAAATTGATGTCTCTCCAATATAAACCTGTTCTGCCAGTTCACATTTGTTCACAGGCTAAGTCATGTTTCATTGAGTCATTTTTCTCCCACAGACACCTTGGAAGCCTAAAGCTGTGCTCTGTGTAATTGGGAGAAATGACATAAGTACCCACCTCTGATCAGGATCAAATTTGTGTGGGTATGTGATCCAGCAGCACACAGCCCATAAGAATGGCAGACTTATCCCTAAGGGGAAGCTTTATATATAGGAGTTTATATTAGCTCAGAAACTCTCCAGTTAACTAATTTTTAACTCCATATCTAATTAAGATTTGTCCAAAGAGAGGCTCCAGATTTTGGGCTGATATCTGCAGAATCTGAGTGAAACGGTTGTTCCTGGTCTCACTGCTGACTGTGACTTTCAGGCTATTTCCTGACCTCCAGAAAGACATTTCTAAAATGACATATAACAGATTATACCTATCTCACTATGGCACCTTGAACCCTAGAATGCACTGCACTATCAACTGTGACTGGTAAGTAGAATTATTAAGGAATATGAAATATTCATTGTCAAACATCTGTTGGCAAGTTCTATGCTATATCAAATTTTCATTGACCACATGCAAAGCTGCTTCCTTACTAAATTAGAGCTCAAAAACCTTCAGTGTTCTGGAAGAGTCTGTACCATGTCATTGCTTTTCCTATCAATATAACTTACAGGATGTAAATAACTACAACTCTCCTAATGACTTATTCTGCAGCTGGTAATTTATGTGTCATGTTTCAGAGAAAGGATTACTATCTAATTTTTTTTTACTGAGTTATAAATAAATAAAAAGACCCAAACAACTAAGCCAAGGGTGACTTGCAAAACATTTAACAAATGCGGTATAACTACAATACACTTTTTTAGGGGTGCCACTCATAGTAAAGCATATTAAAGGAAAGTTTAAACCTCCGTTTCTGCTGCTATAAAACATGTTACCAGA
Source organism: Neopsephotus bourkii (assembly GCF_033783945.1). Taxonomy (NCBI): domain Eukaryota; kingdom Metazoa; phylum Chordata; class Aves; order Psittaciformes; family Psittacidae; genus Neopsephotus; species Neopsephotus bourkii. Next base: position 331,948 of record NW_026902112.1, on the reverse strand, counting down.
GTAGGGTATTGTTATTAAGTATAAATGTAAAACCAACCAGAAAAACTAGGAAGAACAACAACAACAACAACAAAAATCCCTTAAATGATGCTTGCAGAAGTTGCATACAAGATTGGATTAAAGGGGAAACTAGAATATCTCCAGGGCAAGAGAATATTTGATACAGGATATTTGAAAATGATAATACCAGGGAAGAACAGAAATAAATGAAAACCAAATTATAGCCTCATCTGTAGATAAATAGGTAGAGAGAACACTTTTACCCTCCATTACATTTATCAAGTAGGCTATTTTAAATACATGATTGAGTGAAGGCTGAAATTTCTCCTTGGGTTCAGGAGACAAGATATACTCAATTTTTCCTTTGCTTATTACATTATCAGCTGCTATCCATACATGATTATTTTTAATTTCTTGTAATGATAACACCAGCAACCAAATATTTTATAATGCCTCACAATACAAAAGACACTAAATAGAAACTGAAACACAATGTATTAAAATAAAAACAAAAGTCTTCATTGGAAGGTAAAATAACAAGATTTCATGTAGAATTTCACTCCAAATTTCATCAATTAGGCATATGGAATGAAAAGGGTTTTGCACTATATTACTGTAAGTGCAAGAGTAGAATATATGGCAATTTAGCTCAGAAAAATTCTGTGAGAGTGCGACAGTTGACATGCAGGGTAAAAGAAAAATTCCACCCATAAAATTACAGTGTAAAGGAAACTGTTACAGTAAATGTATAGCATGTTTTTCAAATATAGATTCACAGCACAGATAGGATATAGAGTTGGCGTGGTTTGGGTCAGAAGCCTTGCTGCTGAATTCTGACTAAGCTGGAGTCTGCCAATTGATTTGGCTCCAAGCCCAGCAAACCAAGGAATTACAGTAGTCAAGGCTAGATGCTGTAAGTGAATGAATTAGAGTCTCCAGGTCAGTTTTGGGTAGGAAAAAGAATATTTCTGGCAACAGTCCTGGAAGGCATTTGGTGACATACTGAACAGAACCTAGCATTAAGTCCAAGGCTAAAATTGCACATACGCAAATGACATGTGACATCAATAAGAAAAACAGTCGACAGATTGCACAGTAATGAAAGAAAAATATGGGGTTTTTTTTATTAACCTGGGACAAACCCTCAGTGTTTCGGTTATGATACTGTTTATTTTCAGAAAAGAATTTGCCTTTCACACATTAACAGCTGAAAACCTGCAGCCCCTTCCTGTTACCCAACTCACATGACACAGAGGGAGAAACAGACGTGATTGCCATTGACTGGCAAGAGTAGGAAAACAAAAAAGTTGGAAATGTCACCCTGGACAAGGCTGCAGATATTGCAAGGGATGGGTCCTAAAGTAAAGCATACTTCTTTGGTCATCAGCTGTGTACGTAAGCAAACACCGTTATAGATTTGTTCAGTGAAGACAGATTTTGACAGCTACACAGAATGGCTCATCTGCCACAAATAAATGGCATCCTTGATTGGTTTGGTTTTGTAGGAGTTCTGTGTTTGGATTTTTTGTTCCTTTGTTTGTTTTAATCAAAACAAAAAAGCAACACAGAATTAAATCCATGGGTATTAAAAAGAAGGTGAATTGTGACTGCAACTTCATCAGAGAAAAGGAGGCTGTTTGGTCTACTTGCTGTCTAGGTGGCTGTAGGTTCCTTAAGACGAAATCTTAAGACATAGCATGGCAAAGGAGAAAACTACAAGACTTTTCAATTATATCCCCAAATTCTACCTTTTTGGACAGACCAAGAGAACAGTACCTCCAGTGATTTATCTCCCAGATTGTTTTGCTGTGTAGGAAGTCAGCTTTCAAGACTACCATTCTTCAACTTGCCCTAAAGCCAACAGTGACATCTGTACTAGCAATCAAAACTAGGCAGGGATTATTCTCATTCCCAGAAACCAACTGGCACAATATGCTGAGTGTCCATGCATCAGCAACCCTTCTCTCTCCCCAAAAAGATCGTTCTCAGGGGAACTACTTGGCCTGCACCAAACTCTAAATTGTACCCACACTTTGCAGAGAAATCCTAGTTGGCTCAGAGCACCATCTTTCTTACAGTTGAATAGTATGGACAAGCCTGCTCTAGCTCAGCTTAATTTATTCCTCTAGAGAAAGTCATCTACTAGCAGTGTCACCTCTTCTGCTCTCATCCTGATGCAGAGGTCTCGATGTTGCAGAGGCATTACAAGGTTTACCAAACGAAGAAAGATGTTTTTTGTCTGCCATGTCTCACCTACCTGAATACTAGAAAGAATGAGGAAACAAGTCTAAGTGTCCTCCCCTAAATTACACTGTATTATTTCTACATTTCCCTTGGACTACGCCTACAGTGTTTGAGACCAGCAGGAGGTGTTGATCTGGTGACCTCCTCTTCCGTCTGACTTAGACCGGTCCTAGTCAACATGTTTGTGTGAGTTATTAAGAAGCTGAGTGAATGTCAGTGGTCTACACCTGAGTGATGCAGATAGAAGTATTTTGTCATAATACAATAAGCAGATTGTCCTTCATCTATGTGGAAAACATAGATGAAGGACAACACAAAAAATACTGCAGCACGTATCGTAATCCCTTGTCTTCTAAAGCCATCAAACTTCAGTGTCAGCAGCTGTTGTTTTCCTTTCCTCTTCTTTGAGCTAAGAAACCCAGTGAAGAAGAGTAAAAGAAGCACCATTATGGGGATACTGAAAACGCTGCATTTTCAGGATTTATACTGAAAACTGCACAGTAACTTGTCTGAGGTATTTAGATCAAGAATTATTAGCTCTAGAAATGGAAGAATAATCCTTGTTAAATTTTGAAATAAAAAAAATACACTCTGATTAAAGATAGCCCAGTTTGCCCTGCAAGGGCAGAACCTGCTAGAAAATGTGTCTACAAAATAAGCTTTGAAAATCTTTTAGGTTATGAAACATGGTTTAATTTACAACAAAGAAACTGACAGCTTGGTGTAACAGCAAATACTGGCGCCGTGCCATGTGGCAAATCAGTTGGACTCAACAAGACCACTTCACCTCCATGTCGTTTCTCAACAAACAGTAACCTGACATTAGGCTAGCACAACACAGTAGGGCAGGTACAAACGTACAGTACCTTATATTACAGAACAGACTTCTCAAACCTTATTTACAACCATAAAAAAAAAAAAACAAACCACAAAAAAAAAAAAACAAGTGTCACAGAACCCACAGCCCCCAGTCCAAAGGAAAATTAAATGAATGCTATTTGCTTCATCATCTTGACAAGACTGTAAGCCATCCTGAACTCACTGTATTTAATTAGCTGTTCTCATTGTACTTATGGTTAGGAGGGCCTTTTCTTCAGTTCTGAGATCTAAAAATAGCAGATGTAGGAACAATTATTTTTGGTAAGTCTGTCTAAAAAATGGTCCCCAAAGGAACTCTGAGATGAAGGAGCATCACAAATGTGACTGAATTCTGCCAGGTCTCATTAGTGAGTGGATTGTCTCTAATAATAGTCCAGGGATCTTGCAGATTAGAATGCTTCTAGGACATCAGGGAGGCTGTTTGTTTCAGTTATAATATGGTTGCTTTTGCTAAAGAAAAAGAAGAGGGAGGTGGATGAGGAGGCTTCAACAGCCATAGGCTCTTCTGGCAATCAAAACAAAAAAATTGTCTCGCACATCTTTTGCAGGAACGTTTACTTCTTCATTTGCTGTCATACCTTATGTTTCCTTGCCTGCCATGACTTGTTTTCATCTCTTTGTTTACTGCCTCCAGTCTTATCTTCCTCCTGTATGTTTGTTCCCTCATTCTGTGTGTGTCCATCTTTCCCTCCCACATAGCCTACCCCTTTCAAAAACTCTTTTTGGGCCCTCATAACATCTCTTAGTTATCATCACGAACTACATCACTTGGCACAAATCCAGTGACTTGACATGCAGCAAGACTAGTGCCTACTGAAGGAAGTATTTCAATCAGTAATAGTTGCATAGGGCTATTCATATTCATACTCATAAGTTTTTTTCATTCACTTATAACCAGCATAAAGAGTTTCAGATATGCAGGCTGCATGATACGCACAACCAATTCAGAAAACCTTTTGGGTGAACCCTCCAACTTTCCCTCCTTGCTCTAATGTCTTACTCCCACCCCTTACTGTTCATTTCCATACAAAATTTACAATTCAGTTCTGTGAAGCATCGGGCCCTTACCTCCATCTCTACTCAACAAAGCTGCTCAAAATCAAGCAGAGATTTCCATGTGATTCAAGCACATGCTTACTTGCTTTCAACTTTGCTTCATCATCTAGGAAATCTTCAGGATCCATGCAAGTGGTGTGACCTGCCAAAATGGGGCCTTAGACTGAAACCTCATTGGAGTCAGTGCTTTGGTTTTGCTAAAAACCAGCATGCATATTTAATGGCCTAAGTAAAAAATAAAAATAATAATAATAAAAAGTCTTAAAAATAACAGGAGAAGAGCTTTTGTTGAAATTCTGGCCATGTCTAAATCGATGCCAAGATTCCTATTGACTTTAGGTGGAGTGAAGGCTACAGACAATGAAAGGAACAAAGAAATTCAAAGAAAATGAAACACAAAGGAGTAAGCTATCTGAAAAACTACAGGTTGCAACCACAAAGACTTATGCTACCAGAAAGTGGAAAGGAATTGTAAGAATGCAAGGTGAAATAGAAATGGAGTCTTTCATCTCTATTCTCTGCTACTGCCGGAGCATCCTGGGTAGAAATGCTTTTGAGGACATGTGTACATGAGACAGAAAATGGGAGGACAAGTAAAAAAGGGACAGAGATACCCAGCTGAGCTTTACTGGACAAATTATTGGTACAGAAGCAAGCAAAGAGCACCCTGACTAAATGATCTAATCAAAAGGGACTGGATGGATTGTGGAGGCTATTTTGTATTTAATTTTTTTTTAGAAATACATCAAGGTAGAAAGTAACAGTGGCAACTAATGACATGAATGATTAATGTTTTTATTTGTATTATAATGGCATTCTATGACACCAACTGAGATCTGGGCTGCACTGTAAAAACACATTATATGACTCAATCTCTTTCACAAAGAGCTTAATGATGACCTAAAAATTGCACACTAAGTAAGCTCATATTTTTGAATTAGTCACTGGCAAACGAAAGAAAGAGTGTAAGCCTGGACAATTAAAGAGCAGGAAAATCCTTTTAAAAGTTTATATTAATGCAGAGCAATTGAAAGAATTCTCGGAAAGCATAAATGCATATAACAAGCCTGACTTCTAAGAGAATTTTAACCAGCATGCTTTCAGTATCTGTAATGAAACTGGCTCCATTTTTAGTACTAAGAGAATATACTAAAAAGTGGAAGGATTACTGGGAGAAAGGACTTCAGTAAGGATTGTAAAGCAAATCAGATAAGATGGTGATTTTAGTAATCACCATCATAGCAATGTAAATTCTACTTTTTCTAAAGTTAGAGAGCAACTTTTGAAGTGAGCCTGTAATATGAAAAACAGAACGGATCTCAATCCTTTATTGAGAGAAACCCAAAAAGGATTTTATATTTTTTTCCTACCATTTTATATAAAAAAATCAGATCCTATCTGTGAAGGCACTGATAATGGTAAGACACATCTAGTCATATATAGAGATCAGAGAATGAAAATGAACAAACCTGAAGAGACAATTGTATTCAGTTGGTTGAGAATGCATTTCCCTTCACATTTATTTAACTCTCTTTTTCTTTTTCTTTTTTTTTTTTTTGGGGGGGGGCATTTATAGCAAAAACCTATTAGCTATTTGATAAAAAGTCAGTGTACTTTAATACATGACTGAAGTCCTTCAGTAGGAAGGGTGGGAAAACTGAAGGGGAAAATCCTGACCTTCCCAAGGAGGGAGACATGACACACATTGTGTGTCATAGCACACAACGGTCTGCTCCCAAACCTTTGATTCTTCTTAATGAACAGGCTTACTGAATCAGCTCAAAGGTGCATCTAGTCTCATATCCTGTGTCATGAATAAAAGGGCTAAGGATGCTTAGCAGCAAGCTAATCAGGTAAACTGCATAATCTCATAATTCCATGTCTCTCTGGCTTCAGGACTTGAAAGATTTCTTTGTTTCTACTTCCATCTACACATTTACATGCAATACAAGAGCACAAGGAAAAAAAATAGCTTATTGGCAGCAGAAAAAAAGTGTCAGGCACCCTTTATACTGAGCTGCGGAGTAAAAATTATTTTTTATCGATAGATGGCAAGAGGAGAAGAATACCTACACAATGACTGGAACTGGACTATGCCGTTCAGATCTTGAGAGCTTTTTCAAAAAATCAAAGCAGGCAATGGCAGGTAGAGTTGTCATAAAATTCTTGCTGGTGGTGCTGTGCACTTGCTTTAGACAGTGCCTTATACTCCAGTTGCCGTGGAGTTACTCCCCACTTTCTCCCTCACCCATATCAGCATAGTACCATAGTGTGCCTATGTGGGAGCTGTTAGATTTAGAGGAAAGCATATCACCCCGATTACAGATCCTGGCAAAGCTGGGACACCACTCACATACAGATGGCTTTTCCTCTCCCGCCACTATGGCTTTTGTGGCAAATGTCCATCAGTGACACTATGAAAATTGCAGTGCTTTTTCTGACCATCTCAGAAATCAGCCTATTGTCCTAAAAAACTACAAAGTTTGGGTCCCTGACCACAATTAGAACTGCACCAAGAAAAAGATCCCAACACTTTCTTTTTAGTTAGTGAAAAAGTCTATTTTACAAATTACAAATACTCCAGCAGTACTAATGAAGATTGCATCCTGTCATTAATTGTGTTAAACTTCATAAAAGTTCTGTTTTTGTTGTTTATTATGATGGCATGACATTTAGTAGCTGAAATGAAGAGAAGTTGACCGTATATAGCTTGTCCACAAGGTCCTCTGGGAATATCAGGATGGGGTACTGGTATATACTGGCTCTGAATACTGAGTGCTGGGGATTGCTACACTGGATTGCCACTGCCTTACTAGCTGCTAGGCACATTCCCTACATGGGGATATGCCATAGATACAGCTGTTCTCTCTGTCCAGTGTGGTGTTACAGGAGACAGGGAGACAAAAAAAAAAAACCCTAATCTCCTGGAGAGACATCTCCCTCTCGCTGGCATTCATTCTGAATCAGGTGACTAAAAGCTGTCAAACACCCAAAGAAAGTTCAATACCACATTTCATAACAGTGGACCTCACCATTTAGAGCACTCTTGAAAGAAAGGAGGCTTAAATTTAGCTCCTTCACTGGTATTCAGGATATTTAAACATATTTTATATGTTTATAAACATATAAACACACAAAGAGTTGTAGTCAATGGCTCAGTGTCCAGCTGGAGACCAGTAACGAGTGGTGTCCTTCACGGATTGGTGCTGTGACCGGTCTTGTTCAACATCTTTGTCACTGACATGGACAGTGGGATTGAGTGCACCCTCAGCAAGTTTGCTGATGACACCAAGCTGTGTGGTTCGGTTGATACACTGGAGGGAAGGAATGCCATCCAGAGGGACCTTGACACGCTTGTGAGGTGGGCTGATGCCAACCTCATGAAGTTTAACCATGCCAAGTGCAAGGTCCTACACCTGGGTCAGAGCAATCTCAGACACAGCTACAGGCTGGGCAGAGAAGAGATTCAGAGCAGCCCTGTGCAGAGGAGGACTTGGGGGTGTTAGCTGATGAGAAAATGAACATGAGCTGGCTTCAGTGTGTGCTTGCAGCTCAGAAAGCCAGCCATATCCTGGGCTGCATCAAGAGGAGCGTGACCAGCAGGTCAAAGGAGGTCATCCTGCCCTTCTACTCTGCTCTTGTGAGACCTCACCTGGAGTACTGTGTGCAGTTCTGGGTCCTCAACATAAAAAGGACATGGAACTGTTGGAACAAGTCCAGAGGAGGGCTACAAGGATGATCAGGGGACTGAAGCAACTCCCGTACGAAGATAGAGTGAGAAAGTTGGGGCTGTTCAGCCTGGAGAAGGCTGCATGGAGACCTCATAGCAACCTTCCAGTATCTGAAGGGGGCCTACAAGGATGCTGGAGAGGGAGTCTTCCCTAGGAACTGTAGTGATAGGACAAGGGGGTAATGGGTCAAAACTTAAACAGGGGAAGTTTAGATAGGATATAAGGAGGAAATTCTTTCTTGTTAGGGTGGTGAGGCACTGGAATGGGTTGCCCAAGGAAGTTGTGAATGCTCCATCCCTGGTGGTGTTCAAGGCCAGGCTGGACAGAGCATTGGGTGACATGGTTTAGTGTGAGGTCCCCCTGCTTACAGCAGGGGGGCTGGAACTTGATGACCTTAAGGTCCTTTCCAACCCTAAGTATTCTATGATTCTATGATTTTTCCAAAAGATCATCCTCATTACTATGCACTGAACTTCCCAGAAGTTCAAAGAGAGAATGAATCAAAGGCCACCATGCAACAAGAACATAATCCAACTGGGGGGCTCCATGATAAAAACACACCCTCCTATTTTCCACCACAAGCATGAGAGGCTGGTTCATAGACCCTGATGTGGACCTTGTGCCTAAAGTCCCTTAAAGAGGCAATTTAAAATGGAAAAAAATGACCGAATAAGTGGGTGTCATAAGCTGTTTAGTACCCAGCCATGGGGCACTTCTGTTCATTATACTGTGTATCTATCTACTTGCACACTGGGACACTTCCACCCCCTTGTAGATCTGACTCTCAAGATAACAAATTAACTTTCGAATATGTGATTTGGCATCTCCACTCACTTATAGGTACTTTCAAAACTGTTGTCGTGGAGACTACACTAAATAGTCTGAAACCTCAACAAAAGGTAGATGAAGTTTACAGTGCATGGAGGAGAAAGTCAGATGACAGAACTGCAACTTTGGTGTAGCCTAAAAAAGCAGCCCAATGCAGATTTCTCTGGGGCTTCCATTTTTCTTAAACATGAGGATCAACATCTATAAGTCTTAGGCTGAAAAGGTGGTTTGAGAGGAAATGAAACAGAGATGCATGGAAAGTCAGGGAGCACTGTCACAAGTAACTGTGACATGGAAGCAAACTGGAAGAACTTGGAAATCAAACCACAAAGACAGAAACATCAGAACTCCCAGAAAACAATCATATTTTAAGCACTGATTCAAATCTTGAAAAACTAAGTGATTTAATAAAAAATAAGGAAGTGACATTTTTCTCTCTTTATCCCTTAAATAACTGAAGAAGCACCGTAACAACTCTAAGACTCCCTGCAGAACTTACATCAGGGGCTGTAAATTGGTGGTCTGACAGCAGTAATACACTTTATTTCATAGATTATCCTGGCACAAGTATCCTGGTCAGGTAATTAATTCACATGCTGAACACTTGACCCAAATTTTTAGGGGTAATCCTCTCTGTAATCTTCTAAATACCTCCAAGAAGAAATGTGTAGCAGGGATTTCAATACCTGTACTTCTTTAGTAGCTGGGCCATAAGATGAAATGTTCTGGCCACACTAATCCTCATTAATAAGAAACCATTTTATACTAAGACCTACACTGACGTGCGTGTGTTCCAGGTGAGTGCACTTGAAGTCTGTTTTCTTAATGTATTTCTTCTTTACTCCCCTTAACATTCACTGCTACAATGCTGGCCTTTTTATCTAACCCCAGGTTTTTCTCTTACACTACGTCCTTCTATATCAAGACTACATACAGTAAGTGCGTTTAATCTGCCCTGCATAAGACATGCAAAAAGTTGGACATCCAGTTCTGAGCTAGGTCCCCTGAGAATCCTCTATGGGCAGCAGAGAAATAATGGCATCTCCAAGGGATGATTCATCTCACTGGAAGAGCACCATGAGGTTGGTCGGATGACTCATCCCCTGGAGATGCTTATTTTTCTCTGCTGACTGCAAAGAAAGCTCAGGATGGTCAGCTCAGAGTTGGACACCTGACCTAGTTCATGAAAGACAAATGCCACATGGTATTTTAGAAGTACTGTAATATTTATGTCAAATGGCCACATAGCTGCAGCATTACACTAGACTTTTGGATCCTTATTGCAGAACAGCAGAAGTGTTATTTTTGTCACTCTGCAGAATTTAATAGATCACACACACCTATTTTGGACATCTAGTATTTTCAAACTCTTCTTCATAAAGCAAGTGACATATAATAGATTAGACAAGGCTGTGGGTAAACAATGGAAAAGGATGCATGAAAACCTCAGATGAATTCAAGTACAGGAAAATTCTTGAGAAAGGGAAGCTCATTTCACAGTCTCATGTTTAGCAATCTTAGGCATATACACAAAGCAAAAACATTATCCATCTGTTTGTAGCAAGTTTGCAGAGCATTTCAATAAGACACACTAATGCTAATAATGGCCAATGTTTATGATGTTTATAAAATAACCAACGTGGAACACCTGGAAAGCTTGTAAAATTTGTTCTTATAAAATCCACAGAGTGCAACACCCTTCCCTGAGCCTGTTTTTTTGCTGACCTTGTCCTCCTAGGACAAGGTCAAATATTCTCCTCTTCCAGGCATAGCTGTGACTGTGGCACTGCAAAACTCATGTACTGAAGCTAGACCCATTTCTGTTTTCATAAGTTTGTCATTCAGCACATTATTGGAGCAAACCAGAGAACCAAAACTGCAAGTTTCCACCTGAAACTACAGGGATCTCTATTTACAAGTGACAGATGTTCTACAACAGTTGGTGACAAATGGGCTAATTTAGACTGATTTAACTAAAGTTCTGCCTGCTGACAATGGGGGATTTTTTTTTTTTAATGCAGCTGAAGAAGGCATTTCTGAGCACTAGGGCTGGCTGCTGCACACAAAACCACAGAGGCCCTGGTGTGAACTGAACAGCATGGCCATGCGTGGTGCCTGAGTCTCTGTTCCTCACACTGCCTTTTAGATGCTGACATGGAAGCCGGCATCGCCTAGCAAATCACAAAGGGAATTAGCTGGTCTTTACAATTTACTCACTGAACATATGTCCTCAGAAATCAAATGCCTTTGGCCCAGAATCTTTCTTCATAAATTCATGTATCTAAGCTCTCAAATAGAAGGACATTTAATTAGTGCCCTGGGGTGAACTGGTGTTCTGGGATGCTGAACTCTCCATCAGATATGCAGGAAGCTTTCAGGGGCTGCTCTCTTAACCAAGGCAAGCCCATTCAAATTTATGCTTTCAGCTCTAACTTCTGAAGGATGACCACTGAGGGACCAGAAAAATATTGCATTAAAGCATTTAGGGCTTCTTTTTTAATGTAAAGATTAGGAGTATGATTCAGAAATGACAGTGTAACAAACAAGTGCGTTGCCCTCCATCTGGAAAATTGTCTTGGTTTTTGTTTTTAACTTGCATGTGAGAGCTCGCTTCCGGCTCCACCCTTCTGAGTATCATAAAGTCTCTTGCTTGACCAGCCATGAGTAGACATATTAAAATCCAGCAACAATAAAATTAGTTTTCTTTCTCCTTTGTGTCTTTTGTTTTTTCTCCCGTCTTCTCATATTTTCTTTTTTCTCCTCTCTCCTTTTTCCTCTCTTCTCTTCTCCTCTCTTCTCCCCTTCTCTCCTCTCTTCTCTTTCTTTCCATTTGAAGAACACTAAGTATCCCGATTATTGTTTTATGAGAGAACCTCATTAAGGTAACTTCATTGATTATATTTCTATACTAAGAAAATAGCTGCCAGCACTAAATATTTAAGGCAGTTTATCTGCCAAATTAATACTGGTATTATATCAGCCAAGCAGACCCAAAGCCAGCAGCAGTACAGCATTTTCTTCTACTTTGGGGGTGGCCTGTACACTTTGAATATGTGCCTAAAAGTTGCTGAATCCTCCTTCCTTTCACCTAAACCCAGACTAAAAATATAACCTAATTGCCCTCTATTCTGTAAGTGGCCTAGTTAACTAGCTGCAACACACAGGCTACATATCGCTTCTCTCCACATAAGCATGATCTTTGCTCAGAGCAGGAAGGCTTGAGTCTGGTCTGTTCCTGAAGCGTTATGTCTACGCAACAGTAGACATTATGCATAGAGCAAGTCTTCATCTATTAATAAAAAAACTACTGAAACTTTGCTCACCTTGAGAAATAAGCTCTTAGGAATGGTCCTTGTTGCTCCAAATTGCCAGAGTATGGAATAGGATATGAAGTAGAATATGACTGCATTGCAACTACTTACCCCCAAACAATTAAAAAACTACTACCACCACCACCACTATCACTACAACAACAATGGACAAAAAGGAGTTACTTACATTGAGTGAGGATCCCTGTTAAGGCATTTTTGAAACTCTCCTTGGCTTGCTCCATTTCTTGCTCATGAGCAGCCTTTTCATTCATGAGCCGGCGGACGTGGCTGTTGGCTGACTGCACCATCGAATAAAACTGGTTTGCAGAGCGGCGATTCACCTCACCTCGCTCAATCCAGGTAAGCAGCACTGTGATGGCCTCTGAAAACTTGCCATCATCTAGAACAATCAAAGCACAGGTTTTAAATTGCAGGCATAAATATCCTGCCGAGAACACATTTTCTGCTCTGTGTCACATTAAAATCACCATAAATCCTGCTTGCAGTATATCATTTTGGGCAACTTTTGGGTCCTTTGTTCTATCAGATGTAAGAAGCCAATATTGCACATGAAGCTACATAAATCTTCCTTCAAGACTTGTATCCTGCTTATTTTAATAGCTTTTGCACAACAAAAAGAACCCCCTCCCCCCTTTCCTGTGGCCTGACTTTTTACTTTCACAATGTCTCCCTTAAGCCATTCAGTGATATGGAACGACCTTACAGTGGGAGTGAGGAGACCCCTATGTTACTGGACCCCATTGAAGAAATTAAATGTGTCTGCATTAATCTGCTCATCCAAAAGCTCAGCCTTGGAGCTTGAGCTCAGCTGTACTTTTGTCAATGGATTTCACTAACATCACATTCTTAATTAATGAACAATGACAAGGCTGAACAATTCCTCCTCAAAGCACTGATTAATTACAAGGAGCTGCTTTGAACAGATGATGTGTCTGTATTTGTTTTGTATGATCTGTCTGTATTTTGGCTTACATATTTTTTTAAAAAGGATTCTAGCCGAACCCAGGCAAACACCTGGCTTACAGCTTTATGGTTACAAGTAACTGAAGTTATATTTCTCTGCGGAAAGATTGCCAAAACTGGTGGCTAGATTTTGTGCACTCCTTCCACAGGTAATCTTCTTTCCTCTGACAGCGCTCTCAGCTTCCTCGGAAGACTCTTAGTGCAGCATCCATTACACTTCTGCCTTCATAAGGATTAAAAGGACACATTTCTTTTTAAGCCTCATTCAGACTGAACTGCAAGAAAATATTATTACAACAGAGTGTCTTTCTGTGGAACCATTTTTGTGTAATTTAGTCTTATTTTTACCCCAGAATCTTATTCTATAAAACATCAATTTCCCAACAAATCATTTATAGCATCTCATCTAGTCCTTCCTGATTCGATTTCTTTATATATATATTTTAGGTAGTAGGTATGCCTTTCTATAGGAGAAGCTAACAGTTATGGTGGGGCAAAGTAGTATAGTTATAACCAGAAGACACTTAAAATGAAAACTGGGAAACACTAAACCCAACCAACGGTGTTACAGGATGAAGAAACGTGGGACATAATTTATAAGACTCTGCTTTCCACGTACAAAGAACAATGAAATACTAATTCTTAAGCAATGATTTGGGCTTCTGTTCTGAATCAGTAATCACTTCCCTAAAAGGCAAGCAGCCTAAGATACAGAGAGAACTAGTGACACGCTCTGTGCCCACAGCCTGTGAAGCATACATTTTACATTGCCTGATCTTTAGCATCTTATTAAGTGAAACATGCTTTCAGCTACAGCAATAGGCTTTGCTCTACACAGCTGGAGAGGCATGCTTGTCCAAGATCCCTGAAAAGAATTGCAAAATAAGAATATCGTATCATCCTTCCTTGTATGACGATGTAGCTGTTGTAACATTGCATTAACATATGATTCATCATCATAATTCATTAAATAATTGTCTCTGGGGAGAAAGAGTCAGACAGACATCTTTTCTTTGCATATTGCTCCCTTGGATTAGACTCCACTTCCAAGCTTTGCTGTATACGTATGCAGCAGGTATGTATTAAGTAGCTCTGACGAGTGAGGTTGGCAGAATATGGGCCTCAGAAGAGCCAAATGTAAACAAGACTCATGCAAAACCTCTTCATTGTAAGAAAACACTAGGATAAAAATCTTCAAAAGGCTTGGGCAAAACGTTCAGTTTGCTAAAAGCAAGCATGGGAGCTGAATGCCACAGATCCAGTACAGCCAAGAACTCATCCCTGGAACATGATGTTTATTATAATTACAGTAGTCAATAAGAATAACCTGCAATGGCTTCTGGCCATGTTATCATGCAATTTCCAGCATACTGTACAGTCAGGTCACTCTGTGGATGGCATCAGTAATGTGCCTGATTGTGAGTAGTGAGTAACTACAGATGAATGTTCCTCTTTTTTCCTTGTAGACATCATTGTGGATCATCACATATAATTTATTACCCAGCACAGAAGTACCATTTAGACTCAATTATTCCATTCAATCTATGTCAAGACATGAAGAGCAAAGTTGGGAGAAACGCGCATTTAGAAGCACCTCTGAAGAGGTACACTGTGACCTGTGCAGAAACTATGCAGCACTGAGCAGAAATGTTTCATGGAGGTACCTGAGGAAAATCAGTTGCACAGAAACATTCTCTCTTTTTTTTTTCTTTAATCTCTCTCCAGTATACATCTTTATGTTGTTTTGCTGCATTAAAATGCCCCTCCTTCAGTTTTCATTGAGCAAAGTTGGTGTATGTAAAGCAGATTCATAAATATGCTATCCTTCTGCCACATTGATTCAACCCATGCCCATGTTTTCAATATACTATACTTCCAGGGAGCTGCAAAGGTCTGTGGACCTCTTACAGTTAATTCATGGCTCTGTAATAGCAAAAAAAATCCCTTCATTGGTAAACATCAGCATCTTCATTGATTACATAATTAGAAGATGCATTAAAAAATGCTAGAGGGTAATACATGCACAACAGGAGCACATTAGTTAATAAAATCTTTTCTCTACAGTTTTAAAATTTCCTTATTTCACCTTCATTTTTAAGTTTTACGTTCGAGTTGCCTACTCAGTGACTGGCATAAGGTAACTCACTGTGAATTAATTTTCTTCATCCAGAATGCAGCGACTCTTTCTGAGCAATCAGAGGTTCATTTAGAAAATCAGATTCTTATACCAGATTGTTCATTTATTTTTTATTTAGTAGATAAATAGTAGAAGAAATGCAGCAATAGAATCTAATTTAAGCAGAGCATGAACTGCCTCATGATTGCAGCCATTCCTTAAAAACATAAAACAAAACTCCTAATTCTGTTCAAAATTATTTCCTTGCAGTAGGATTCACATAAACACACAGTGTTTAAAAACATACCCTTAAAATAAATTTGCTTATATAAAACATGCTCCCATATGTAATTGTTCTTTTAAAATGAGCACACTACAAATTATTTCTCACACCTAAAGCTTTTTTCTCCTTCAGGTTACAGCATGTTTTAAGCAAATAAGGCAGGATTCATCTCCTTTATGTAAACATCTGATTTAGTAACCCCAGGATCCTGGTACACTCAATTGCGAGAGATGGACACTTGTTGGACAGGCTTCACCAGTCCTGTTTTAGCTGTGTATTTGAGGGTGAGGTGAACTGTGCCCCAGAAGTGCCTGCTTCAACCAGCTGTAATGTGAGCCTGGGGTGACCTGTTCATATATAGACATTTCTGCCACAGACATCTACATTTAGTCAGAGTAATCCCAATTGTTACACAAGTACACCAGATACAGCCACCTACTTGGCATTCGTGTACCTGTGTTAGGTTTTCAGTTTTACTGCAAGCTGTGATGCATACTATGTTGTTTTAATATTTACCCATCTATTGAGGATGGCTCACTGGGTGTCTGTGGATAGATTTCCAGGTGATGCTAGACTCAGTCACAGCTGTCTAGAGATAAGATATTTCAAATTTCTCTGATATCAACTGAAGCTATTTGGTGCTTAAATCCTAGCTCCCAACTTTGATGAAATGAAACATAAAGGAAAGAAAATGCATCCCTAAGCTGCCTGGGAAATTGTCAACAGGAATATTTCTATATTAAGAAAAAAAAAAAAGGAATAATTTTTGATAAATGTTTTGCAGTTTTCTGCTTCTAATTTAAGCAAATCCAAGTGGAATGAACTTTTTAGAAGAAGAAGCTATGACAAGAAATGCTACAAAACGGTGTACTGGGAGAAAGTGTTGAAAACAGAGATTTTACTTTTAGTTTATTGAGTTTCCTTGCTGTAACACAGGGCAGAATTCAGCTCAGAGTAATCTGAAATGTTGTGATTATATATCTCTCAGTGTTAAGCATCTCCATAAGGTGCTTTCACAGCTTGCGTAATGGTGTCTAAGGCCTTAGCCATTAGACAAGAGATAGACTAATCCATCATTGTGAAGCCAGGCACTGAAACACTCATTACTATAATTTTTACATTTATAGATATACTGAAAAATAACTAACTTTGTATTTCTGTATTTTGAGAGCGACATTGTATACTGGACCTCTAGAGAGGACAAGATCAAACACTGGGCTACAGTTGCTTTTAGCCTTGTTAGTATCTTCCCAACCCTGGGCTTTCTCAAATGTTTGAAAAGTATCTGAGATGATTCATACTTGAGACTTCAAGTGCTGTTTGAATCAACAAATCACAGCAATCCTTCTACGTTGTCCTATGGGCCATGGTGTTGTCCAGACTCAGCACATACTATCTCTTGCCCCTAATCTTGCTCCCCCAACGCAATCTCCTAGGCTTCCAAGGGGATGCTGAAAAGAGGGCTATTGTTCTTTATTCTAATGGCTACACCTAGAAAGCTACTATGCTGGCTGCATATGTTTTGGGTTGCACTAATGATCTCATTTTTCTCTGTCCCTTCTAGAAGATGGGAAGGCTCTGGTGTGTCTTCATGCTAAGCTCTGATCTGATCAATAGAAATCCAGTCAACAAACACCCCTCAAAGATATTCTTGTGAGGACTGAGAATGTCTGTGCTGCAGGGTGTGCAACAGGGGATAAGTCATGGGATATGTCTCATCTATTTGCCTCTGATTGACAGCTTGTCTTCTGTCAGCTGAAGCTGTCCCATAGGAAGATGCTGTGTCCCCTGCCTCATCTCCAGCTACTCAGCACTACCCCTTTGCTCGTGTCTACACTGGCCTCAGGGCTGCCTCGAGCTGCTCAGCTGATCACACTCCAGTTCCAGTTTGTCAAACTAAGTCCAGTTCAGCTATTGCAGGAAAGTGGTAGAGGCCAGTTCGAGATGCAAACACCACAGAACTGCAACCAAATATATGGCCAAGGTTACTGTTAAGCTGACCTCTGATTTGATAATTTACCAGTTTATAACTAAGATTTCTGAACTGCAAAGGCTGAATTTAACACAAAAAAAATAACAACCCACAGCACATGACTGCTGAGGGTGAATCAGGTCAGGGAAAAAGTTTACTAACCTCTCTCATCAGCAGGCTCAGTGCAGCTCCCCTGTGCATCAGGAACAATTTGCTTCCCAGCACACACCACTTTCACTGCCACAACGACAACCTATTTTTTCTCTTGGCTTAAGAGCTTCTTCTGTACAGAGTGCTCGCCACTGACCTAGAAACACAACTCTTCAGCCTACTACCCTCACCTTCTTTTTTCCCTGCTCAAATACTTATATAATTGTGCTATGCTACACACATATTAGTCTGGTACTTTTGGGATTAATAACATTTTTAACCCAACGACACTGCAGAATAAGTGAGAATCAAGGAATATAAATTCTTACTGCCACAGGGTTCTTTTAAAGAGTGATTAATATCCACCTTACTATTTCTTAAATAGCCTTAACTGTACACTATAACCAAGAAACTTTTCCAGTTATGTAATAAATTACTAGCTGAAACTAGATTTGAGAAAAATATGTATATGCCTTTACTAAAAGATATCTTGAAAGGTGCTTTCTTCCCCTTGTATCATCAAACTCTTTCTTCCAAATTAAATCACGTGAACCACCCACCTTACAGAGGTGGGTGTTTCATGTGAGACATAGAAATCCATTATCTTATCCTGCTGATGCCATTATTTCCAATAAAAAGTAATTATGAGCGTATTGAGTTTCCTCCCTATTTCTCAAAATCGCACCACAAACTTTCAGATCAGTGAGCTGCAATTTCCCAGTTCATACTAATTAACTGGAGTCATTTTGCAGGATGGTACATTTAATCAGGTGGGTTTATATTAAAATCCTAAAATTTGCATTGATACAATTCAGAGTAGGTGAGGGAGGACACTTAGTAATACATTTACCAGTGAATGCACTTCTTGAAGGCTTTGGGAGAGTGATGCCCAGGGAATTGGGTTACCAGTCTGCTGATAGCTGAACCCACCTTACACTCTCCTGCAGTGCCCTTGCACTGTGCCTGCTCCCAGCCCCTGTGCAAGGCTTTTGGAGCCAGATGTATTGTGTCACAGCAGATGTCAGCAGCATATGGAAGAAGGAAGGAGAAAATGATCTAAAAACAGGAAGGGTGAGTGAACAGATTTGACACTAAAGTGTCGCAAAATGCCTGTTGTAAGGCTCTGTCCTCATATACTACTAATAAAAAAAGACTGTGCTAAAAAAAGGGTCTGGAGTCTTTCAGCAGCAATTAAACCTGGCATTCATTGGATTTGTTCACAGAATCTCATCTTTGCATCCCCTTCTGACGTAGCCCTGCTCTGAATTCTATCCTTGCTGTGTAAGACTTGCCTCTCTGGATAAGTGCAAAGCTTCTGCAGCACTCCACAAGACTGGGTCACAAGTTTTGAGTGATAATGAAAGCAGCGTGGCTTTCCTCTCATTGAAATATCCCATTTCCCAAGCAATTAAATGTTGTTTATATATCAAATGATGTGCAAGGGTTGAGATTGTCAGGCTTGATGCTACCTGACTCTTGCACAAGATGCATCCCTGGTTAGTTCATTCCACTGTAACTGCCATCTATTTATTTAAATTTCCAATCTGTTCTCTCTTCAGGGGATAATACAGTGCCTGGCAAAGAAGCAGCCTCTCAATTTTTCAAATTACATTTTTTTAAATGGAAAGCCACATGAATAACTTCCCTGTGCTCATACAGAAACACTGTATTTCAAAAGGAGGTAAATTCCAGAATATTGTACATAACTTGCAGATATTTGTCTCCTTTGCTCAAAATATTTAAAAAACAGATATTCAAATATAATGAGATGTCTTTGTTAGATGGTGAAACTATTTAGCTACCTGCAGCAAATAAGACAGATGTAGCATTTTAAATGAGCATATTTGGAATAAATGATTTCTGAAGATGATACCATTAGGTACAGATATGCTTGAATTAAGAAAATCATAATGTTCAAAATTCTGCTTTGAAACACAAATGTCATAAACAAGCAGATTAAAATGTTTTGTTTCAATGCGCCTGATAGAGCAGTGTTCCACTTAATGATAAAAGGTTTAGACTATCTCCAGTTGTGTGATGTTCTGGGAACCACATTACTCAACCATTTATAAAGCACCCAGGAAAACAGATGTCAGAGTATGCAAATTTGATCCTAAATACCTACTGACACATCTCACTGTGCAGTAATAACACATCTGATTTAATACTGCAGAATTAAAATCTCAAAGACACACACCAAGCAAAATGCTGCAATGAACCAGAAGACAAGAAGGTCACGTCTTTGTAATGTAATAACAGAAGACACAATATTCTGGTGGTTTTGTCAGAACAAGAATTTAGGGTCTATTCTCAAAGGTTATTTAAGGAAGCAGTTCACATTTACACTTCACTGTAAAAGACCTTGGTTTCCCAAAATTCACATCTATGAATTTATTGAGATATTTCCTCCAAGAAATACAGATTTTTTACCTAAGGTAGGAATTGTCAGAAAGGAGGCCATAAGTTTCACTAGCTTGAGTTACACTTAGCTGTTATCTTACTCCATGGCAATCAGACAATGGTTTGATGAAACTATTTGCAATGGAATAACACATTATGGAATATTTGGATCAAAATGTAGATTTAAAGAGTACCTTTTGAAAATATGAAATTTTACCACTTTAAATAAATGGGGCCCATTTTTTATTTTGCTTTTTCATTTCAAATCTGCTTTTGTGCTTTGGAAAGTAAAAAAAAAAAATCCAAACAAAAATAACTTGTGCAAAATTAAATAATAGTTTTGCTTTCCCAACAAGCCTGCAAAATAAAATGTGTGGTACAGACTGAAAACTGACCTGTATAGCCCTGGTATGAGAAGGAGCTCATGTTGTACCACATGGTACCTATCTAGTTTGAATGCTGGAGTTCATTTAAATCTAACAACCCAGGCTCAGCTCCCTTCTGCCTTCTTTGTGCTTGACTCATGAAGAATAGAACTATGTCATGGCAGTGCATGAAACACATTTAAATAAAGTATTTTGTGACAAGTCCTCTTTTCATTGCAGGAAATTTCCTTTTACAAACTATCACCTTCTCGGCTTCTCCTCTTGGCTCTGTCTGGAACCAGCAGGGAACATCACTGGTAAATTATCAATGCTGAGCAGCTCAAAACATGTTTAATCAATGCGAGCTAATAGCGTAGGCCTGTATTTTTAGAGCTATGGGCTCAAATCCATGAAAGTGGCAATATGCCACTGCCACACAGTGAAAGGTGGCAGTAACAAAACACAATGGGTGGTTAAGGAGAGAAAAAACAGCACAGGCACTTAGAGAAAAGTGAATACACTCTTGGCTAACAACATGAAAGGTGCAGGAAAAAATATCCACACTGCCAACAAGGAAAAGTTATGAAGGATTTCATTTGATGGACCTTAGCTGAGAAAACCAGGCAAAGGCAAAGGAGGCAAAGGGAAAGCGAACAGTAAAGGAAAATGAAAATACCCACAAACCAGCACTGCCTAAAATGGAAAGTGATGAAAAATTGCACTTCTATGCAGTTTGATGGGTTTCCCTTATTCCTTCATAAATCAGGTATTCAAACCAAATTCTCTGTAGATATGAAGAGATTTGGGATAGTCCACGGAGAGCAGAGAACCAAGAGCAAATCATAAACCTTCATGCTTTTTTAGGTATGCAAGGCCTCATATTCAGCGAATTCCCAGCCCCAGTCACTGGACAGTGCCTTCTGAGAAACCAGTTCTCTTTTAATATGGAACACCACACCGGTAGAGACTACCTGGCTGAAATTTTATAATGATATTTTGTTTCCAACTGGCATAAAAGATCCTCTATACTCTCCCACTCCCTCTCCTCTATGGCCGTTACTGCTGCAGCAGGTGAATTCAGCACATGACAGGAATAGGAATATGCTGACAACACAGGGGTGAGAGTTTCCAGCCAAGTCTGGTACATAGACTCAATTTCTTTTAGTCTTATGCTGCAGTTTGCAGAAGGTGAAAAAAAGATATTGTCACCTCTGCTACAGGCTCAATAAATACCTAGACCACAACAGGGGACTGGCTGATGAGCCTAGTTCATCTCTGCTCACCACCAGATTTCCTTGCTGTCAGGAATTTCCAAGGTTATTTTGACAACAAAAGTTGCTTGAATTCAGACCAAGTTGTCTACATCTGTGATTGCAAAGCAGTATCTTGGGATGACAGATGTTTGGCTATTTTGTCTTGTTTTTCAGCTAGTGTTCCTCAGTGAACTTCTGGAGGCTCTGCAGGAGCTGAAACCTGCACACTGGCACCTGCAGCTCTGTCTCATGAGTTGGCACCAGAGCTCAGGAGCCTTTTGAAGTGGGTACCATGGAGAGGTTATAACTTTCCTTAAGAAAACAACTGCAAAGCTCAAAAGCTAGTCTTTCAAGGTAAATCCTGCCAAAAGCAGATATATTTTGACCCCTCTCATCTTTAGGATCAGTCTACCAGGCTTTTGCAGCAATGCAAATCTGGTGATATCCAGAGACCTGAGATTTTGACCACAAATTTTATACATATGTGTGTCTGTATGTGTACAAATACATATCTTCTGTGAGCTTCACTGAAGTCCACGTTTGAATTGAGAGTATATGATGACATGAACTGTGCTTTGCCAGAGTTAAAGTTTTTTTACTTCTGTTTTTAGGATGTCACAAAGGGCTTATGTGGTGAATTCATGTTGCCCAAGGGAGGCCATAATGTTCTGCCTCACTGCCTTATAAATACTGGCCATAATGCCATAGGAGAAGTAAAGCAGACCAGTATAATGACTGAACCCCTCCTCTGCTCTCTACCTTACTTAGTACAGGAGACAATTCATGACTGGTGAGAAGAGAGGGGGCTTCTGTGCATTCTCCATGCCCAACAGCCTGTACAGATCCAGAGGTGGTGCCATTAATCTTGATACAAGGCAATTGCTAATTAGTGAAGTTTTTAAGATTGCAGTATCATTTTTTGCTGGACTTTAATTATTTTTTTACCAATTAAAATAAACTTACCATTTTATTTTCTTAATTTCTTATATTTAATTCTGTATGCTTCTGAAAGTTTATCTTTATTTCCAGAGAAACAGTCATGTACATGGTGTTGGTCTATACCATGCAAAAAAATATTTCTATATTAAACTTGTGCCTACACACCAAGCTCTTGTCAAATATTCCTCAAGAGAACCAAAGATCTAAATGCTTGGAATAAGTTTTAATTAAGTATAGAAACTTCCCAGAATGAAAAGAATAAACTTTCTAAATACAGACATCTTAAATATCTTGCAAACCCCCACATTCAGTTGCCAGGCAATGGCTAGCCATATGGAAGAAACTGTCCATACATCTTGCACTTTCTGGCTTAGTTCAGGAAACCTCTAGGCCTTACTACATAAGGGGAAACTTCTCTATAGAAGATTAACTCCTAAAATATTCAACTTAAAACAGATTGATCTGGTGTCATAGGCAGGGGTTTGGGTGTCTTGAACATGGGGTCCAAGTTTGCAGGCCAGGTCTAGTGGGGGCTGGTGGAGCTGGTCTGAGCAGTTTTGGTAGGAGGCTTGACAGACTGGTCAAGGATGCTTTAAACTAGATGTGTTGTGGGAGGGGGGCATCATTCCATCCCAACACACCCAGTCAGTTGCCAGCACCTATAATAAATGCTTGGAGTAATGCAGAGATATTCTGGCTGCTCCAGCCAATGAGCCGGCTTCATTTGGAGCTCAGCTCAGATGCCTGTATACAAATGCCCCTAGCATGGGGAACAAACAAGAGGAATTAGAGATGTGTGTTCGTCTACGGGAGTATGATATAATAGGCATCGCAGAATCATGGTGGAACGGCTCCTATGACAGGATTGTTGGAATGGAAGGTTACAGATTCTTTAGAAAAGACAGGCCTGGCAGGCGCAGAGGGGGAGTTGCTGTTTATGTTAGGGATAGGCTGGAGAGTATGGAACTCTGTCTGGGGACAGGTGAGCAGTCAACAGAGAGTTTGTGGGTCAGGGTTAAAGGGAAAACAGCGATGGGAGACATTAGTGTGGGGATCTGTTACAGACCGTCTGATCAAGAGGAATCTGTGGATGAAGTGCAGATGAAGACAGATAGGAAAAGCCTCACGCTCACAGGCCCTCATTCTCATGGGGGACTTCAACCGCCCGGACATCTGTTGGAGGGACGATACTGCCCGGCACAAGCAATCCAGGAGGTTCCTCGATTGTGTGGAAGACAACTTCCTCTGCAAGTAATAGAGGAACCGACAAGGAGAGGTGCCATGCTTGACCTTGTGCTCACCAACAGGGAAGGGCTTGTTGGAAATGTGATGCTCCAGGGCAGCCTTGGAGGCAGTGACCACGAGATGGTTGAATTTGAGATCCTCAGGACAGTGAGAAGAGCGCGCAGCAAGCTCACTGCCCTGGACTTCAAGAGAGCAGACTTTGACCTATTCAGGAACCTGCTTAGCAAGGTTCCATGGGATATAGCACTAGAGGGCAGGGGGGCCCAAGACTGTTGGTTGATATTCAAGGATCACCTGCTACAAGCTCAGGAGTGCTGCATCCCAACTAGAAGGAAGTGCAGCAGTAGGGCCAGGAGACCTCCTTGGATGGATAAGGAGCTGCTGAGGAAAATTCAAATGAAAAAAGAGTCTTATAGAAAGTGGAAGCAAGGACAGGTGGCCTGAGAAGAGTACAGGGATGTTGTCCGGGAAGCTAGGGACCAGGTTAGGAAAGCTAAAGGCCAATTAGAATTAAACTTGGCTGGAGATATTAAGGGTAACAAGAAGGGATTCTACAGGTACATAGCAAATAAAAAACAGATTAGGGAGAACGTAGGCCCCCTCAGGAAGCTCTCGGGTGAACTAGCTACACAGGATTTGGAGAAGGCTGAGGTTCTGAATGACTTCTTTATCTTTGGTCTTCACTGGCAAAGGCTCTGACCACACCACCCAAGTCTTGGAAGGCAGACGCAGGGACTGAGAATGAAGACCTTCGGCCCACTGGAGGAGAGGAACTAGTTCCAGACCACCTTAAAAATCTGAACGTGCACAAGTCCATGGGTCCTGATGAAATCCATGCGTGGGTCCTGAAGGAGCTGGCAAATGAAGTTGCTAAGCCGCCAGCCACCATATTTGAAAAATCATGGCAGTCAGGTGAAGTTCCCAATGACTGGAAAAAGGGAAATATAACCCCCATTTTCAAGAAGGAGAAAATGGATGACCTGGGGAATTGCACACCAGTCAGTCTCACCTCTGTGCCTGGGCAAATCTTGGAGCAGATTCTCCTGGAAGGCATTCTAACGCACATGAAAATCAACAAGGTGCTTGGTGACAGCCAGCATGGCTTCACTAAGGGGAAATCCTGCCTGACCAATTTGGTAGCCTTCTATGATGGGGCTACCGAACTGATGGACAGGGGTAGAGCAGTTGATGTCATCTACATGAAATTTGTGTAAAGCGTTCGACACTGTCCCACATGACATCCTTGTCTCTAAATTGGAGAAACATGAATTTGATCGATGGACCACTCAGTGGATAAAGAAGTGGCTGGATGGATGCACACAAAGAGTTGTGGTCAGTGGCTCAATATCCAGCTGGAGACCAGTAATGTGTGGTGTCCCTCAGGGATTGGTGTTGGGACCGGTCATGTTTAATATCTTCATCACGGACAGGGACAGTGGGATTGAGTGCGCCCTCAGCAAGTTTGCCAATGACACCAAGCTGTGTGGTTCGGTTGATATGCTAGAGGGAAGGAATGCCACCCAGAGGGACCTTGACACGCTTGTGAGGTGGGCTGATGCCAACCT
The DNA here is from genome assembly GCF_033783945.1 of Neopsephotus bourkii. Taxonomy (NCBI): domain Eukaryota; kingdom Metazoa; phylum Chordata; class Aves; order Psittaciformes; family Psittacidae; genus Neopsephotus; species Neopsephotus bourkii. Next base: position 306,627 of record NW_026902112.1, on the reverse strand, counting down.
CATGAAGTTTAACCATGCCAAGTGCAAGGTTCTACACCTGGGTGGGAGCAATCCCAGACACAGCTACAGGTTGGGCAAAGAAGAGATTCAGAGCAGCCCTGCGGAGAAGGACTTGGGGGTGTTGGTCAATGAGAAAATGAACATGAGTCTGCTTCAGTGTGTGCTTGCAGCCCAGAAAGCCAACCGTATCCTGGGCTGCATCAAAAGGAGTGTGACCAGCAGGTCAAAGGAGGTGATCCTGCCCCTTTATTCTGCTCTTATGAGACCTCATGTGGAGTTCTGGTGTGCTCAACATAAAAAGGACATGGATCTGTTGGAACAAGTCCAGAGGAGGGCCACAAGGCCGATCAGGGGACTGGAGCACCTCCCCTATGAAGACAGGCTGAGAAAGTTGGGGCTGTTCAGCCTGGAGAAGAGAAGGCTGCATGGAGACCTCATAGCAGCCTCCCAGTATCTGAAGGGGGCCTGTGAGGATGCTGGAGAGGGAGTCTTCGCTAGGAACTGTAGTGATAGGAGAAGGGGTAATGGGTTAAAACTTAAACAGGGGAAGTTTAGACTGGATATAAGGAGGAAATTCTTTCCTGTTAGGGTGGTAAGGCACTGGAATAGGTTGCCCAGGGAGGCTGTGAATGCTCCATCCCTGGCGGTGTTCAAGGACAGGTTTAGTGTGAGGTGTCCTTGCCCATGGCAGGGGGGTTGGAGCTAGATGATCTTAAGGCACTTTCCAACCCTAACTATTCTATGATTCTATGATTCTATAATACTCTCGTATTGTATAATGTCTAGAGGAGCTGGACTGGAAGCTGGGTGAGAATTAAAAATTCTTATATTGAAGCCTCTTCCCTCTTTTTCTTCTGCTCTATCAATCTATCTCAGTTATTTTACCAATATCCCAGTTATTTCATGAATTATTTAACAGTGTATGTGGTGACAATATCTGTTATACAAGCTAATAATAGTCTGAGGTAACAGTGGCAATTAACACCGACCAGCGCAGTACTCATAGACAGTAGGGTGCATCTTTGTTCCATGCTCCAAGGAAACAACATTTCACGCTGCCCATCTTCAGCTTCCCAAACATGTTTCATAGTTAGAATAGAGGCCAGTGTGTTGACAGCTAGATAGCATAACTCTAATCTGGATAATTCTGAAACAGTGGCAAGAATCACAGTTTCTTGTGACCTGGCACACAGTAAAGTAACGTGCTTGGCCAGCACATAGATAAAAAATGCCAAACACAGTTGTTAAACACTTAATGAAAACAAAACTCTACAGGATATAAGGAGTTGTTTCCTTGCTCTTTAATTTCTTTACCGTGAATAATGTTATTTTTTTCTTCTTACTTTCTGTGTTAACTATTAATGTCAGGAATCCTCAAGCTGCACCCATAAAAATATTAACTTGCTAAGTGTACCTAGAAAAAAAACAAACAAGCAACAAACACATACCAAAACGAGACACTATCTTGCACAAGAAATTCCAGCCCTAAAGAGGGAATGAAAGAATGGATGGTGTGTGTCAGAGATAAGTTGCAACTGCTGCCTCTAAGGGGCACATCAAAATGCAGCTCATGAGGGCAATTTAAATGCCAGAAATTGGCACGGTCATGTGCATGTGATGTAGCAACATATCAGTCAAGGAACGAAGACATTTTAAGAATGAGGTCTTTAATATGAAGGATGTTTGTAACAGGTTGTCTTATTATGAGAGTGTGCCCAAGGTATATGATGAAAGCAAATGAACAGAAAAAAACAACCCTCTTGTAGTATTCTGAACATTGTGTTATAGTTGTTAAAGCACAGGTAGATAGACAAACATTATACATTTCTAGCAGGTGGGTGAGTATCATTGCTGTTGGCATAAAAATGGCAGAAGAATGGGGGAAAGCTAACAGGGCAAGTAATGAAATACATCAGGGAGAAATCATCTCTCCTGCTCTGACTTCTGTGTGGCTTCTGCTCTTAAGGAATAATACACTGAAAAGTATCAAATGCTGCTTACCTTTCAATTTTTCAGCCAGCAAAGCAGCTTCGTGTTCAGAATAATGCATTATTGCCGGAGGTGAAGGAGGGCGCAGTCTGTCTTCTTCCATTTTGCGTCTGTGTCGCTCTTCTCTGGCCAGCATTCTTTGTTTGCATTCCCATTCATAAAAGTCATCTCTTGCCTGAGCAAAATCAACATGAAGGCGACCTGAATCCTTTTTGTCTGTGCTAGATCCTAATCTCATGCGGTAACCTGAAATCAACAAGCAGAACTGACTGTTGCAGGACTTCTTTGCTTTTTCTTGTCCCCCTCAAGTGCAGCTAAGTAAAAATATACATTAACAGAGTCTCACATATCTACACAGGATCTATTGATAACTGTTTTCACAGAAAGATGAACATTCATCCACTGCTTTTCCCTCGCAATTCTCTGCATTGCCTATCAACACAGAGGATAAGCTGAAAAGTCAACCCAAAGTTACAGAATCTATACTTTAGAAGTATATTTTTCTACTTGATACTCCCAACCTTTACAAGTGCAAAGGCCTGGTAAACAAAAACCAACTACTAAACAAGGATTTAGTTTCGTCTGAATGTAGAGTCCTTCTTCCCCTGATCTTATTGAGATCAGATACAGTTTAGGACTTTCCTCCAGCCTACCAAAGGGATTGGAATTAAGAGGAAAGGCTGACTTTTATAAAAATCATGACTACAGATGAATGAGGAAATTGTGCTACATAAATTCCTGTACCACAAAGAGGGAAATAATCTGGTAGCAAATATAAATTATCTACAAATGAACTGAGTTTAGCATTCTTTAAAGTTATTTTTAAAGTACTGATGAATTTAGGAGATATTTGCAAGGCTCCTTTCAGAATGAATAATGAAACCTGCTGTGCCTTATCTTTAGCCATGTTCTACATATCAATAATTTGGTCAATGTATAATATACCAAAGCTAGCAGACTGTGAAGGCTTTAAGGGGCTACACAGCAGTACAACAGGGCCCTGCTCTGAACTAAAACTTCTGACTTTTCACAGAGGACAAACAAATCATGCCAAAGCTATAGAAGGAGCTTTTTGTGACCATACTGTAGAAGAACATAGGCTGGACAGCTATCTTTTCTCAAGTTTTATTCCTAAGGGTGAAATATACTCTCATTTTCTCTAACTTTAAAAATGCCAATTCAGAGAAAGCCTGAGAAAACACTACATAGAAAACTCCAAAGAGACCCTTCAGATATGTGTAAAATTAATCGCTGCACAGGGCTAGCTCTAATTTCTCAAAGCCAGCCCACTGCAGTAGGCTCAGAAGCAGAGCAGCACAGCAGAGACTTCTCAAGGCATGGGATGCTGCAGAGATGAATTCTGTGATGAGCTGGCATGTAAGAGGCTCTTCAGAAACACACACTACTACAATCACTGCGTACTAACTCCAGGGACAGGAAACTCCTGCTCAAAATGGCAGGAAAAATAGTGTTACCTTCTTTTGAACAGCAATCCGAGAGAACAAATCTTTCAGTCTTTTGGCTTCCCTGTGGTTTGAAGAGCTTCAGCACCTAACTACCACAGTTAAAACTCAGTTCTGAACTCTCTCCAGGGACAGCAAAACTAAGGCTTGTGTAGTAGATTAGGAGTATCTTTGTAAAACATGCATATCTAGGCATACTCTGTTTATTTTACTGCTGGAAAACATCGACTGTGTGAATGCAAGGGACTGTCTGTACTTCAGCGCATATGAGAAAATAACTCCAGACATTGAATATTTATGTATGTAGTGATCCTCCAAAAAAAACATAATGTGAGTGCCTTCTGATTTGACATTTTCCTTTCAAACGTCTTGTGGATTTCATCTATGTAGCCTGTTAGTGAGGAAGAGGTATGACTTTCATTTTACAGCAATGAGCCCAAACCCATATGAAAAACTCGACCTAAGGATTTAAGAGATCCTTCAAAGCCTGAAGGCATAAAAAACTTCCATGGAACCTACGAAATCTGGTCTCCAAGGTTCATGAGCTTGGGATGAAGTAGACTGAATATTGCAATAGGGGCAAATATAGTCTGCTATTTTAAAGCCCCCTTATTTACTCTGCTTTCTTTTGCTTGGAGGAGTAAACACTACTCTTCCCCCCTCAGAATGCTGTTTGTGGTCATATACTTAGCTCTAGTCACAAGGTGTTGAAAGGAAGAGCTACAGATACACTATAGTGAGACAGAAGAGTGTGGGTGACCTTTCAAAGCTGGGCCTTAAACTAATGAGGAGTAATTATGTTTTATCCACTGAGGTGTAAGCATGAAGGGGTCATCCAAAAGGGGTCAGTAGTACAGCTACCCTGATAACAGATGTTAAAGGGTGACAAATGTTACTCCCCTCCCTGCCAGTCTGACTCGCCAGCTGCATTCCTCAAATAGTGATTGCTCTGTGCCAAAACAGCATTATCAGCAAAGTAAAAGGACACTGCCAAGGTGCCAGGTCTCATGAACCTAAAATTAGATCTCCCAGCTGGGCTGTACTTTCCAGGAAGACACAATCTCTCTTCCTCTCCCCAGCACTTTTGCCTCTGTGGGCAGGAGCATGCTGGCATGGACACAGCAAGGAACATTGGAGGATGCAAGACTCTTGTGGACCACAAAGATACACTTCATCTGAATAAAGAACTAATGAAATGGACCGTGCATCTACAGGCTGTGTGTGCACCAGCAAAGCTCAGTTTTATCAAAGTGGCCCTCATCTTTGAAGTAAATGGCAATAATGGGAAGAAGCTGCAAACTGCAGTTCAAAACCCAATACCCTGTGTAGCACTTGACAAATGGTTCCCTTTAGCTAACCAGTTTAAGTGACTCCAAATTAACAGATTCTTGAAACTGCTCATGAAAGATACTGAAAAAATCTTACTGCTTGCTTAACTTTTAAAGCTGAAGGTCATCAGCCAACCAGGTAGTTTCCACCCGCAAATAAACTTAGAATAACTTAGGTCAGAAGGGACCTTGGTCATCACGTAGTTCAGTCTCCCCCCTCAGAGCAGGGTCAATTCCAAAGTAATGTCAGGTTGCTCAGGGCTTGGCATCTTTCCCTTAACAAAAGCATAGGGACAATGGCCTGGCTAGTGAAGAGCAGACTCCTCAACAGGTTGTTATACAGGAGTATGCCAGGTAGCAAGGAGTGCACAACTGGCAGGTCACATTTGCTATATGGGATCCTCAGGCATTCATCTGGGTTGGCAACTTTGAGCTGTGGGGCAGCTGGGAGGTTTGCTCTTTTCCAATACCATGTCTCCTTATTTATGTTTGAGGGTATGGAAATGTATGAGAGAGCCACCTGCCATTGCCTCCCCTTCATGCATAGGCAATGAACTGCCCTCACGTTTTCCACATCTCTTTGCTCAGGATTGCAGCTAGCATGAACTGTGTGCCTGGCTTGTCATTTTTAATTTCAGTTTTGCACACAATGGCAGAGGAAAAGACCCTGGGAACTTGCCAAGATCCTCACTTTAAAGCAGCTGCAACAGGAAAAAAATCAAATACAGTATTTCCATACCACAGGTCTAGTCAAAACTCTGTGGCTTGACTTACCTTTGAGTGTTGCTAGACTGGGGATCGGTCAATAGTTGCTCTCTAACTGGGGATCTAGATCAGAGTGTTGATGATGATCAGCGAGAACAAAATAAAACAAGTACATGGTACTAAATGGAAACGCATAGGGGAAGATACCAGCACAGGAAAAACGCGTACACAGGCTTTTGGGATATAAATGAGTCTGTCTCAAGCCACCTCTTTGTCCCCTATTTTCAGGTCCAGGGCCATCAATATTACCAGGAGATACTGAATTTTCAGCCACAAGAGTAAAGTACATATAGTTTGGACAAAGAACTTTCTCAGAGGCTGGTACGTCAATTTTAGAAAGCCTTTTTTTCAGGAGATCAAAATTTAACTTTCAGGGCTAAATGAAATCTGCCCTTCCTTAAGTAAATTCTTTTATCATAGTCTTCTACCTATGTGCCAGTATGCTTTTCACACAAATTGACTTGGGCATTGAAAAAATCAGTGATTAAACCACTTGGTGAATTTTGTAATCACTGGCACTATTCTGATGATAAGCACAGGATAAATGCAAGGTTTGATGAGATTAGATGGGGTAGACAGATAAAACTGATTAGGTAGACAAAATTATCATTATATTACAGATATCAAAGGCAGGACTTTGCCCTAATATAACATGCATACTGTATTAACCACATTCTGTTTGTACATCTCTTGTCTTTTACATAGAAAAGAGAAAGCTTTAACAATATGCTTTATCCCCATCACTTCAGAATACATTACGGCTGAGAATGGAACAAAGATTGATTAAAGACACGCAGTATTTCAGTACAAATAAAACATGCCCCTGCCTAGTGTCAGATCTCCCTGCTCTGCAGGGGTGCAGGACAGTCAGTTTCATCTGCAGAGTTCAGTGCTGGTGGCAAAAAGATGTGAAACTTGGCTGCAGCCATGTCCCTGCTTTTCTTTGTCCCATCATTTCCGCTGGTCAGAGATACTAAGTACAACACTCCAGAAGAAAGTGTGGAGGAAAAGGCAGACGGGGAGGGAAGCTGCAGAGCAGATGGTAAGAGGAAGCGTAGAGAGAAGTGCAACTGTGATGAAAGGAAACGGAAGAGGGAAGGATGGATCAAGAACTTGAAAATTAACTGCAGAAAATTCAGGATGAGGAAGGATGAGAAAGGGAATCTGCCACCTCCATTTCTGCTCATTTCCCTTATTCTGAAAGCACACTCTAGTGTGCTATGAATGAGGACAGATGGCAGCACAGGGAATTTCCTATCTCTAATCATCAAATCTGGTCCTCCAGGATTTAAGGCATATAAAAGTAAGATGAAACTTGACTTGGAGTGAAGCAAAGTCAGCTGCCAAGAAGCAGGAATCTGATCTAGAAGGACACTGGCTCTGGCTCCTGGTAGCAGCCTGTAGGTTTCCGAGCTTTTCCTTGCTCTCTTTTTTGACACTGTTTTATCATTACAGTAATACCAGCTCCTACTTAGTCTGCTGTGTCCCTCTTCATCTCATCTGGAGATGGGGCCCCTTAAACAGAAGTTGGAAGCTGGGAAACATGCTGCTGCTTCTTACTACTGCAATTCCTGTAATCTGTCCCAGTGAACTATAGTGTTATGGATGTAATGTGAATAAACAAATGACCAGGAAGGATGGGAACTGGGAAGAGAGAAGGAGGATTGAAGAAGAAATGAAGTGAAAATTGAAAAAAAAAAAAGGAAGAAACAGGGTAGAATGAAGATCTAGGAGAAACCTGAAAATACAGCAATATTTTAAAGAACTTTTTATATAGATCTCATAAACCTCACAATTTTCTGTAGCTCTTCAAAGAGACATTTAAAGCAAGCAGCCAAGTTAGGGAAAAAAAGTCCCACAAACCCAAACCCCAAAACCTTTGTGAAACAAAGGAATTAGGTTTCTCCTGACCACATATTTCAAAAGTTCAGATGTTTCCTTTTCTTCCTTCCCTTCATTTTAGAATGTAATTGATGGTGATTTGAGAGGCCACTTGTTCCTAGCTGCTTAAGCTTCCTATGTACACCTAGAGGACACTGAGGTTATGCCCTTACAGCTAGACAGAAGATGGTCAGGGTGGAAGCTCAAACAAGGGTTTTCTAAGCATCAGTTGCCTCCCAAGCTCCATTTTGGATGGTTCCAATGAGTCCCTTCAAGGTCACTCTACACAGGGTGGGTGCCTGTAAGCCAGTCTTTGTCTTGGCCAAGGAGCAGTTCCTGGCCCTTGTTTATGTAAGAATACCTTTCACTTGTGGGGCAAAGCAACATTTGTGGGTCTTCTCAGGATCCAGAAAGATGAACTAGCCTGTGAAGACAAACATGTCTTCAGAAAGGTGAAGAAGGGCTCAGTTAGGAAGCCAGTCCTCACAGGAGGGAACCTGTAACCTGTAAGAGGACACTGACAGTCTCACAAGCCTGATAAGTGAAAGCAGAATTACTTTTTCGTTTTTCTTCTTCTTTCTTTTTTTCCTTGTGAGTTAGAGGTTGGGGGTTTTTTTGTGGTGTTTTGTTTGTTTGTTTGTTTTGTTTTGGGTTTTTTTTCATTTTTGTCTGTTCCTTTGTTGGAAAATAGATTCTGAAATTTTACTACTGAATTTCTATGGCATCATTGTCCTAGGAGGAAACAGACATAGCCTAAACATGGGGCTCAGAATCTAACCCATGCAGCAGTGGAATACATGCATGCAGATTGCACTGCAAATCTATAAAAATACGCCAATGAAATTGCCAGTCTATCACAGAAATTGGCACTGGAAAACAGCAGTGTTCCTGGCCTACTGCCCTCCTCTTTCCACAACCTGTGAGCAAAACTATATAAGCCTGTGTAAATCGAAAAGAAGATTGTTCTATAGTGAATGTCAGGATCTGCTGCAATGTTGTGGGACGGCAGGATATTGCTCCCGGGTAAGCAACATACAAAATCACACACAAGTCTTGGCAGACATATCAAAATACAGAATTGCCCCTTGCCACTCCAAGCTACAGCCACTGAGCTGAAGAAAGACTTGCTGAGATAAAAGCTAGGAAAATAAGCAAACATTAGCACCACAAAATACAAATGAGAAGCAAGGAAAATCCATTAAAGAATGTGAAGTACCAGAAAGGTAAATGGCTTTATCAACCATGAACTCCTCTGCAAAACGAATGTGACAAAAATTCTTCTTGCTTTTCCGAATTGCTGTTATGTCTCCACACTGCTCAAAGACTTCCTGAATAATTTCCTCCGTCGCGTTTTCTGGTAATCCTCCAACAAACACTGTTTTACACCCAGGAGGTCTCTCTCTTGTTGAAGGTGGTGGAAGATCTAAGTCAAAACAGAAATCATATCGGAATACAAAATTTCTCTTTTGATCCATTGGTTCTATTAATTCCCCTAATCAGTTCTGGGCCGCAACATTTATTTGACATAGCATGTAGGTGGGAGAGGGGAAGAAGCAAAATTATTGACTATTGCAGAGATTGTCCAGAATTGATTACTTGAATCTAAACCTTTTCAAATTTTAGGTGGCATTTTGCAGATCAATTCCTGCCACTGTGGGCTGTTCTCCACAGCAAGGTCTAAAAGGATCCTTCCTTTCCCTGCACTGCCACACAAAACATATAAAATATTCAGTTTCAAAGCAGGGGAGCTTCTGATTTGACTCTGAGCACAGATCTCAAGCACTGATGTAGTACATTCAAAGCCTGAACTTAACTTAGAGAAGTTGTGGACGCTCCATCCCTGGCAGTGTTCAAGGCCAGGTTGGACGGGGCTTTGAGTAACCTGGTCTAGGGAAAGGTGTCTCTGTCCATGATAGGCGGGTTTGAACTGGGTGATCTTTATGGTCCCTTGCAATCCAAACCATTCTATGATTCTATGATTCTGTCCTTGGCTTCCACCCATCACTTGTGTGGACCCTCTGCAAGCAAGCTCATGATGGGCAAATTCCAGGCACTTGGGCTGGACACCTTTCTCTTTTCTTAGCATAATTTCATTTCTGTCTCAGAGTGCAGGAGCACAGCAAACAGAAAAACAAAGTGGGAAACACGATGAAGTGACAGCATGATGAAAATGCTCTGCTGGTTATCTGTTTTGTCTTGTTGCCAGATAATAGAGTGGATGCCAGCACACAGGAAGGATAACCTCACTGTTTACAAGTACTCATGAGGTGGAGTGGCAAGAAATGTTATTTTTATGTGTGTATGTAGAGAAAATAAATACAAACTTAAATCAGAAAACTATTAAATTTTGAAGGCTGTATAAAATATATATTCTGTCATAACACTTGTTTATATGTAGATGACTTGAGTATTCCTCTAAAAGTAACTTTCTAAGAAGGAATATGATTGATATGACGTTGTTTTTGGCCCTTTAACACAGTAAATGGAGTTTAAAACTTTAAAACATACATATATGTATATATACATAATCTCACACACAGTTTAATTAAAGCATGATCTGGGTACACTGCAAATCCAGAGTAGCAGACTATTTGCTTAATTTTCTCTTTTGTCTTCGTGGTGATAGTGAAAGCGCTGGTCTGATGTCCCTGAAACTAAACTCCTGGGACTAACATGCACAAAATTAGGCTTTGTGCTTTAGCAGGTGGCTCAGTGGGAAGAGTCCCAGAAGGTGCAAAAGGAAGTCTGGTCTCTGCTTTTAGAGAGGAGAAGAAACTTACCTGCTAAGGTGCTCCCAAAAATGGCAAAAAAGTAGCCATAGACCCTCTTTCTCTCCACCTCTCCCAGGGAGTGACCACAGCTAGCCAGCATTTGGGTGCAAGGTACTATGTACAGGAACACGAGCCCAGACTGGTTCCATCTCACTGCGGGCATGTGAAGGGGAGCTCACAGTGAGATAGGAGATGATAAGTGTTATATAACTGTTATATTTTTGTGATATTCTGATCTACAGGAAAGACTGATTTTTACTATGAGAAGCTAGATCTTCAGGCTCTGTTAGCTTTGCTTATGTACTTATTTTTCTTTGTTGTACAAAGTGCGTAGGTTTTTTTAACATGACCTCACAGAGATGAGTAAATATGGTAATACCATACCACGCTTTGCACACAGAGTAGACCTTAAAAGGAAACACCATACTTGCCTGCATTCTATTAAATATGTGTATTTTTTCTTATTTATAAAATATTTCATGCAATGCATTTAAGAAAATGTCATTCTTTCATCATACCTACTTACTTGGGTTTGGAGGGAAGAGAGTGCAGCTTTTGCAGTGAATTATTTCTTTGACTACAGGCACATCTGTTGGTGGTGGCGGCGGCACTAACCCCATGCCTGGTATCATTGGGTTAATCGGAGTGATTCCAGTCATCATGCTAAGGCTTGGATCAAAGCCTGGTACGCAGATCGAATCTGTAAATATATAACATAAAATCCTGGCTTATAAATCTTAAAACTACTTGTTAACATTTTCTTGAACTGTTTTGCTTTAGGCTTTTTTTTACCCAGCATCAAAAAAAAAGAAAAAAAAAGGAAAAGGAAAAATTGAAAAAAGAAAAGTCAGAGAAACAGGGAGGAGAAAAGGAGAGGCAGGTGCATTTTTAGTGAAAAATACCCAACTACATGCAAAGAAGAGAATGCTACAAAATTGAAATACTAATATGACTAAGTAAAACACAGCACATTAAAGTGCAAAACCATGCACCATGAATATCTGTTATTATCTGGAATGTAATTTTCTGTTTCATAATGCTACCATGGTGTTTACATCATCACCTTCTGATCAGAGTGTATAAAGAATATAATTTAACATTGATATGCCCTCCTCATCTAATTGTCAGGCAAATTTATCACAACATAGCCTTCTCACATAAGTGACCTTGATTTATGAACAGTGCAGAGAAAGATCTGTTTCTGGCTGTTTTATAGCAGTGTAGTTAGCCAAGACTTCTAACCATTTTACCCTGCAATATAAAATTTCAGCTGAATAGAATGGGGACTTTTTGAACCTTGGAATTAATTCCTCCTTGTCCTCTTATTTAATCGGATTAGTAGATTCTCTTCCACACATGTATTATTAAAATATAGTGCTACAGCCCTATAAAGTAAAATGCACATTTGGCAAATGCTACTCTCTCCTTCCTCATCTCTCTGCCAAGACTTCCATAGGTATTATTTAAAGCTGAAAAATTTACTAGGGAGCACCAGTGCTCTAACACCAAGAATTGTAATAAGCAGATGTTCCAGATTAACTGAGAGCCAACTTCTGAAAATCGCTTTCGTTAAAAACAAGACTTTGGGTTTCTTGAGGCATAATAAATAAAATATTTTGAGAGACCGATTTCTTTGTTGGCATAACACTGCTGCTATTTGGCATCATCAATTATTTAAAAGAAGAGTTACTTTGGTGTTCTACAGGTTTTCTGCTGAGTTTTCTGGCTAGCAACTGGAAAGCATTTAATGATACATGTAAACGTGGGGTTTGGTAGCTTGGGAGCATGTTTATTTTGAAGAAGCAAAGAGGAAAAGACTTCTTTTCTAGGAATAAATATATATATATATTATTAAATTTGAGCTACATTTGCTGCATGGCAGCATGATCAATGTGACCAGAGAGGCCTGTTCCTTTGTTCTAAATCCGCTGCATAAAACCTATGTGACCCTGGGTCCACTGACCTTTCCTCCCTTCTGCATTCGCAAAACAGGTGCAATAATAGTCAGTTACTGGCAAGGACCAGCTCACATTTTTATAGGATTTTGCAGGTGCAAAGCACTCTGTGAGGGCTGAAAATTAGCATTATTATTCCTGTAAAACATCCATAATCATCTTTTTCAGGAAAGACAACTGAGGATTGAGAACCTCTACTCAAATAGAGCTTGTATCTATCTCTGCCGCACGCTCCCTGCTCTCCACACACCGACTGAGCCTTCATCACTTTCAGGCAGTTCTGTACAACAAGCGTAGCAAGCGCACAGCAAGCAAGGATTTGCTTTAGGCTTATTGAAGACTAGTATTAATGAAAACTCATGATATTACATTACTTTTTTTAATAAGTGGGCTTATGAAAAAGGATTTGCTCTGGGTGTGATGATTTTTTTCCAGTATTGATGTATATGCATTGCTTTTCAGATTAATCTTTGAAACTCAGAGCCTGTCATTTATTCCACAAGATGCAGTGGTGGCCATATTAAATATTCATGGTTAGCAAAGGCTGAAAGATAAAGTCAGAGGTGAAAGGGCAACATACAATTCTAAAAAGTCTTTAGGCTATGCTTATTTGCTTGATCTCATTTTTAAAAGTCAGACTTCTGACAGACACAGTGGGCCATTCTGTGCAGCACTCTCCTGCTGTGGGTGGAAGTCCATTATTACTACTAGCTGCTAACACAGCCTGCAGAGCCCTGCATCACCACAATAGAACTCAACTCACTGTGTCATCCCAGTCCTCCCCAGGGATCAGGGAAAACTGGCACTAGAGAGATGCCAAGGGAGGCATCTCACTCCTCCCTTTGGACAAATGTAGGATCAGCTACAGTCCTAGCCAGATATGAAATTTCCTATTAAATCCAATATCCATAATAGGCAGAAAACGTCCTGGGGCAAGGATGGAACAAGTGGAAATCTACAAAAAAATGGACAGAAGGCCAAATCTCTTTCAGGCCCATGTGACAGTCAAGGATGAACATAGTCATCTGGTGACTGCTGCAAGTTGTATTTAACCATTGCTGTTCTTTTTAAAACAACTACTAGATAATTTTAATATCTCTACAGGAGCAGTGAACTGAAACATTAAACTCTGCCTAAATCACAGACACAGGCTCTCACCCAAAACAAAGATAGAAGGTTCAAATAAGCTATAGTTTCCTGAATATTCATTTGGCAGTGGTGTAGATGGAGAGAACAACAAAACTAAGGGTGACAACAATGAAATCATGTCCACAAACACCAAGAACATGGCCTTGAAAGAAGCTAGGAGGTGGAACCAATACAAGGTTGTATGCCAATCAAAGCAGGTTTGTGGTTTAAGGGGAAGAAAATTATTTGCCACTTATTGCTGGCACATCCAAAGAAACGTGACTTTATAAGTGACTGCTTGTGTTAAGAACATGACCTTGCCATTATTTTGTTTTACAACTGGAATCAATCCACAAGAGCACGAGTAGAGTGCTGAGGGTCAACACTCATGCAATGTCCTTCTAGGTGTGCCAGGACTCCATGCCTCCAAAAGATGACTCTGTTTAGGTATCTTGAAGAGGATTCAGTCAATAATTCCTGGATTAATTCCATATCTTGCAGGCACTAATCCAAACCCTGCTAATTGACCTGCTATTGTCAGTAATAAGACTACTGAAGGTATAAACAACTTTTAAACAGGACAGGTTTACTTTCTCCATTCTCTTGATTAAGTTGCTTCAGTTTCCCAGTGTGTTAATCTGAGAATGAAATGCTTTCTTGCATCACGTGAGCACTGAGAGAATTCACAGGTACCATTTGTAGAGCATCGTGGAAATGAAAATTATTCTCTGAGTACTAGAAACCATTACTATGCATTGCAATGATAAAAAATTCAGCTGGATTTCTGAACAGTGAAGATCTTGTTCAGATCCCTGAAGAGATTGGTGGTGCTTGCATCTACAGAGAAGCTGATGCATGCCACCTGCATGTTGCTGACAAACCAAGAAGAGAGCCTACAGATACAGTGTCCAAAGGAAATACTGTTCTGGACTCTGAGGTGCAGAGAAAAGGGAGCTGATAAAGTCACTGTAATGCAAAGTCAATAAATTTGCCACATCTGTGATAGGATCCAGAAAAGTCCCAAGTTTAACTATATTAAAGCTACCCAGTGGTGCAATAATAGAAGTTAGATATATAACTGTTGTCTGGGGACAGGGGACAATCATCCATCAGTACCACCACTGCAGTCTGCTCCACGTCCTGGCATAATGCCTATTTGGAGCAGGACCAGGACACCAGAGTTAGAGCTGGAGACAACTTCTGTTGAACTTACTGGTAAATTTGTTTGTCTTCAGAATCAAAGACACTGACTGAGTTATGCAGGATTACAAAAAATTGGAATCAACCCATCCCGCACATTCTTTTTAACAGATCCATTTGTATATAGATTATTAATATATAGTAAACATGAAAACGCTATACTAAACACATAGATATATTAAATTCATATAGTACATATCTGCTGAGTTAAACAGTAATATTTTATACTTTCAGTGATCACAGCATTATTTTTGAAGGGATCTAGTCATACATTTATGCAGCTAGGTAAGGGTTTATGATCTCTTGGAATTATAAAAACCAACTTGGCAGAAGAGAGAAAGTTTACATTTGAAAAATTTTAATAAATAATTACTAAATGAAATCATTAAAATAGAAAGTAATCAGAGATGATAAAGAACTTTAAGAACTGAAAAGCACATGTCGTTCAAGTTAAAGTCCCTGTGGATACACATAAGCCTTAAAAATTCATACATTTATACAAGAAAGCAAAAGCACTGAACATCAACATTTCAAGTCCATGTTCTGCATAAATTTGGCAAAACTAGTTAATTCTTCTTTCATATAAGTAGAAATTGGCACGGTGGAGAACAATGAAAACCACTGAAGAACAAATATCTGGAATTGGCAGTCAGAGAGGCAAGAAGAAAAATCTTCTTAAATGCTTGGAGTAGTTTTTAAAGCTCCTTTTTCTTTCAAGTAGAATATAAGAAGAACAATACATTTCACGTTAAATCTTTGAGTGTGGAAAAATAGAACAATAAAATCCTTTTAAGGATAACTATATTCGAACACAATATGTAGTATAAAAGAGTTGTTTTTATTAGTTTCTGTTTTGGGGGTGCAGGAACAACTTTGTCATCCATAAAAAGAGCCACACAATTTTTGAGAAGCATCCTTCTTTCCTTCTTTGGGAACAGCTGCTGTTTGAATCACCTTTCGGTTTTGTCATGTTATTGCTCTGCCCAAATAAAGTGGATGCATACTTCTGCCAACACTGCTTTGGGGGATTGCACTCCACCACCAATATTAAGTTAACGCCGCATTTCCACCAGCCCTTACCACAGCTCATATATCTGCTCAATATTATTTTTTAAGGGTATAATCCCTTCTATAAGTCTCAGACTTTGGATATGTAATTTGTTTTGCCGGTAACTGCCAATTGGTCCTGTGGTGTTTTATGACAGCTGCCAAATTGTGTTTCTGTTGAATGCATAAGAACACCCATGTGTGCAAACACAGATTTGTTTGTGTGCCCCTACTCACACACATGGATGATTTCCACCATGAACATTGTTAGCCATGTGGCTCAGACCTGCTGGCTGAACACAAAGAGAGATTGTGAGTGCTCAAAACAATGGTCTGAGAGCAAAACAGCTAACAAAACAACAACAACAACAACAAACCCCCAAAACCCCCCAGACAAACAAACAAAAAAATCAAACCCCCAAAACAAAACAAAACAAAAAAATCAAAAAAAAAAAAAAGAAAAAAGAAAAAAGGAAAGGTTTGCCACAGAATCACGGACTAGTTTGGGTTGGAAGCGACCTTCAAAGGTCACCTAGTCCAATCTCTCTGCTGAGTCAGAATTTGCTGAGTCATAATTTTACACCTAAAAAAAAAAAAAAATGTCTACTTTTTGCTAAAGTTATAAGATAAAACAAGATCTGGTTCCAGGAACAGAGTTGCCTACCAACATGAACTGCAAGGATTAGGACAGAGACAGTAGCAATTGTAGTAAGATGTTCCTTAAACTTTGTTTTCTGTGGAGGAAAAAAGAAAAACTTCTTGAGACTAGAGATTTGATCACGTACTTCTGAGATACTGTCGCTGAGTATTTTGAGACTTAAGATAGAGTTGATTTCTAAAGGTTGAGCCTCAAGCTTTCCTGAAAAAAGGCGAATCTAATGCACTGACTCCCTTAAAACAAATACATATATATACAGAAATACATACATATATTTATAAGTATTACTTGGCAGTAGCAGAGAAAGGGTAGTTAGTGTTGTGTGTTTTTTTTTCTCAGAAATTAAGGAAGTTCCTTATTAGAATATGAAAAAGGGCTTTATTGTAAAAGCACATTGCATTTTTATCTGAAATTCTCTCTCAAAACTGTATTGTCTGCCAGCGTGTTTATGCGCATGTTGGTCTCCTTTTTTCCGTATCAGCAGTGAAGAACAAATATTCAGCTGGAAGCTACAGATCAAAGCGGGATCACTGGTTTCCCTGGTCATTCAAATCTTACCAACTTTTGGGCTTCAGGAAGCTTTTGGTGAAAATGACTCATTTGGTCAGTATTAAAGGGCTTCTCTCAATGTAACAAGCCTTCCTCACTGGAAAAAAAATAAAAGACAGAAGTGGGAGCGGCAGTAGGGCACCAAATCACTGATGTTCCAAGGAGATGCGCCAATTTAATTTGGTGTTGATCCAGAGCAGGGGCCCTGTTGTGGAGCACTGTTAACAACCTCAAAGAGCCAGACCTTGGAACAGAGTAGTGTGTCAGCCACCAGCATCTTCCAGTACATCTCCTTGTCCAGTTTGAGATGGACATTCAGAAGTCATTAAACTTCTAGACTTCTCTGTTTCCAAAATAGATGCTGGATTATATGGTAAATCTCCAGACACATTCCAATTAAAAAAAAAAAGACAGGGAGGAAGTCTGACAGCTCTTCCATTTGATCAGCATAACCACTATCATCCTGCCCCGGAGCAAGGACCATGTGATAGTGGCCAGTGATTCCCAGGGCATCAGATTAAAAAATAGGCAGGTAAAGACCAAACTATTTTTAGCTTGTATACATTGCGTGATTACATATTGCCTGTGGCAGAGATCACAGATGAACGATCCTTTCTAGGAGTCACCTATTCCACATGACTTGATTCATACTTTTTCACTAAAACCTACTCTGCACCTATTTATATTTTGAACCTGTTGGAACCTGTTTATATCTCTGGCTTTCACAGTGTGCTGGTATCTGGGTAGTAACAGAGTGGGAAAACATGCTTCCTTTGCTTTGGCAAAACAAGGTATTTGGCAGTTCCAAGCATATCTTCTAGTTCCTTCATCCTGAGAAATCGTGAAAGCTGTTCCTTATTCACCTTATCCACACAACTACAGATTTTATTTCTGCTTTTTTATTTCACCATCTGTTTGTCATGTGATCTTTGTCTCTGCAGAGCTGCTACAAAGGAATATGGTTATAGAACCTCTGACTGAGGCCCCTTTTAAAATCCTGAGAAGGTAACTGCAAGGGCAGAGATGTCTTTGTAAGGTGCTTATCCAGCCCTGAATTTTTTAAGAACTAAATGTTAAAGACATGGGCAGATGCCTTTAAATAAGCACTGTGCGAACCCAACTGATGAAGTTCCGTGTGGGCACAGGACTGCTGCACAACAGGAGTAAGGCACGTAGCATCAACATGCATGTGTGTGTGTGTGTGTGTGTGTCTGTGTTCCTGCATATGTTTTTATATTTGGAGGAGTGGAAGGGAGTGAATGAAGGAGGGGCAGGAAATCATCTCCTTCATCACCAGCTTTCTCAGTTGGCCAGGGATCCCTCTTAATACCATTCAGCGAGAGCTATATTCTGTGAAATAGAGCCTGGACTGTAGCAAAAACAAGTCTCTAAGGAAATTTTGACAAAAACAGGAGGTGAGGGGGAATCTCAATGAATGTTTAAATTAATAATAAACTGAGTAATAATTTATATGAACACTACAGTGTCTGCCAGACCCACTTCATAAACAAGGTTCTTGTAGCATAATCAAAACACTTGCCACTTGAAAATTACCTCTTTGAGACCTGTATCACTAACAAAGCTTTAGGGCTGTATTACTGTACTTTTGCCTTTTTAAAGAAAGATCTGTGTGTGCACATAGTTCACAGCACACAATCCCAAAACCTTAGATGCTGTTCCTCAGAGCTGGCTATGCTGTAGCTGAAAGAGCTAAAAGCAGATCTGTCCTCCTCTTGATCCTTGCTCACAAGATCACACAACAAACACTTTATTTAGAGCGATATACATGACAAAGACTAAATTAAAGGAAAACACCTTTTTACAAGCAAATCATGGGGTGAATCACTCTTGGTTCATTCTTTATAGCTGCACTGCTCGGCACAACAGGACCTCAATCTTGTTTAGAGCTTCTAATGCAATGCAAATAATAGGAGAGAATAGCAAATAATAATAATACAAACTGTTACCACAGTAGATGCCACTCTCCTTCCAAGATGTAGCTTCAATGTTGTTGTGTAAAGAATCTACAATATCACTGTAATGTTATTTCTATTACTCTTTCTGCTTAGGGATAGCCATCAGTGCCATTTTGACCTCAAAGGGCTCTCAGACACTACCTGCCCATGGTAAATCTATTTAGTTTCCCCTTAGAACAGCTCTGCAAAGAAGTGCCTGTCAGGCAAGCCTGACAACTCAGGACTTGATGTTGAGAGAGTCCGATGACAGCTTATCAGTTTTTCACATCTGACAGCTGCATGTGTAAGAAGCTAAGTTAGAAAAAATTGACTAATCTTAGTCTCCATCCACAATCAGCTGCTCTTCCATGTGTAAAACCCCATTGCCATTGCGGCGAAAACTGACGGAGGTGAAAACTGACAGGGGAAAAAAGCAGAAAAACGGGAAAGAAGGAAAAAGTTAAAGAGCAAAATCAAGAGAAATGTACAGGAGAGGAAGGAGAGGGAAAGCTGAACAGACATTATTGCTTGGAACTTCTGTGTCACAGGTCCATGCTTTGTCCACAGGCTGTTTTGACCAGTGCCTGGATTTTGAAGGTTTCATGAATTTATAGCACCTAATGATGTCCAGAGTCCTGACCTTCCCAAAGTCCCTGTTACTTAAGAACCATGCCCTGCAACAGGAATAATGGGCTTCTTCCATCTCCTCATGAATAAATCACTTCTTCATATGGGGTCACTCACAAGTTCATTGTGAAGAGAATAACAAGACTGCATATTCTGCACACTGCCACCTGATCCTCAGTTAATAGCTGAAAAGCTGGTTTTTAAAAATACAGGACTGAACCACATGCAAAATGCAACATAATACATTGCTTATACAATGTAAAATGTGCACAGCTGTTATTTCCTGACTTTCAAAAGTTTTTGTACACACACGACACACTGACTGGGACAACCCTCTCCAGTTTTGTACTTCTTCATTTGATTCCTCTAGTTTTGGACTCATCATTGGTGAGCCAAATGAAGTAGTCTCTCTAAGCTCCCTCCATTGGAAGCTGTTCAGTGTTGCTTAATGAACCTCTTCCTAAAGTAAGCCTTTGCTATGTTCCTTAGAAACAAGATCATCTTTCACCTTAAAGCTCTAGAAGATGAGAAAAGAAATAAATAAAACTTGGTCATATGTCCTAGGAACTGTTAATAAATTTTTATGTGCTTGCTATCTGCAGAAGTGCTGTTTTCCAGAAATTTGAGAGGCATTTGAACAGACAGAAAAATAATAAAAAAAAAAAGGTTATTGGAGGATATAAGCTCTTAAGATGTAAATGAATACTGGAAAGAAGCTGGAGAAATAGGAAAAAAATCATTTTGCAAGCTAGGCTAATACTGAAATACAACCCTTGTCGTAGATGAAACATAAAAAGCCTCAATGTGTAAAAGATGGTAAAATACCATCTTCTTGATATTAATGTGACCTCAGAGAAAATGGGGGGAGAAGGGAATAAAATTCAGACATTCCCTCAAACATTTCCCAAATGAAAACAAAAGGGACCAATTTTTCTCATGCATTGTGAAAGAGGTTGTGGCTATTAAACTGGAGTTACCCTGTGGATCCTTCAATCTGTGGAATGCATACAAACACTCTCCTTGCCTTGCCAAGGTCACAGGCGTAATAACGGCCTTGCCAAAACTGGAAAGAAGCTGTACAGTCCAGAAAGTCGTATCACCTGCATGGGCAAGTTCTTGCAGAAACATAAGAAAAACTGGGCTTTGCTATACTGAAAGATCCTTCCAGCCCTCTAGCCCAGAAATCTGCCTCTAACTGCAAATTTTGTTCAGTACCAGAACAGGACAATCCTGAAGTGAAATCACTATATAATGATCTCCCAGTCTCAAAAACTCTGCAGCTCAGGGGCTTCCTAAGCCAGGGGGAGTTCTCTGCCTCCTTTAGGTTTATTTTTGGATGCAAAAACCAATGAGCTTTATTGCATGCGATGTATTTCTCTTGGTGTCATTACTGGAGATGACAGAAAGTTGTCCTGTGAAATCAGCTGGATAATCCTGAGTGATGATATTTCAAACTCTTAACCGAGTTGCTCTATGTGCATGATTCCCTTTTAAAAGCCTGAGCAAACAGGCATAAGACAGACCTAAACTATAATGTTAAATAATAGCTCCTTGTATTATTTTCCTAGATTCTTTCATGTAAAACCATTTAAGTAGCACAGTCCAAATTCTTAAAACTATTTTATATTTACTTCACAGAGTATTGGAAGCAGGATAAGTATACTAGATGTAGTAAAGATTTGCTGCCTGTAAATTAATGTAGTAAGAAAACTTGCTATTTTGCATTATTGTCTACTAGAACTGTGTGACCTCCACTCAGTTTATGGCAGTAACTTGTAGGACACTATTTGAATGCTCTGTGCATGGACAGAACACCTGTTGGATTTGAATTTGATGAACTAACTGCTGAGTAAGTAATAAAGCGGTACTTGGTGAATTAATAAACTGTTTATTGGTTAAGAATTAACTAAAAATCCTATCTTGAGAAATACTATGCTACATCAAACATGATCTGAAAAGGAACCAGAGTTAATAGCAGCAAGTAATGCTCCTGAGTGTCCATAAAAATAGCTGTCTTAATTAAACTCCAATGCACTATGATAAAGCTGTTTTGTTAGATTTTGTCTTTAAAAGCCACCCAGCACCTCAGCAAACCTAAAGCATTCCTGTGTGCTTAGCTCTCACTGCAAATACAACGAGTTAGTTACTAGAGCTCTTCAGGTTCATGAGAAACCACTAAGCTGCTTTACAAAAGCAGGTATCTTAGCTAATGGCAGGCTCAGGACATGAGCAGCATCTCTCCATTCAAACCAGAAAGGTTTGTGAGTTCACAGGAGTCTCAGCCAGATACGGCCTGAAGTTTGGGTAATCATATGCAGAAGAAGAATGCGCTGTGGTAATGAGAGAGCTTGTGCACGGCCATAGATGACAAAAGATGTAAAATCAGACACAGCAAGTGGCTTACAAAATAACCATTTTACCTAAAGTAGTATGGGATGAAAGTCAGATAAACCAAGAGAATGGAAAGTACCATCCAAAGCACGATTCTCCCTACATTCATAAGAGGAACAATGGCAAAAATGACCATGGAATTGAGCCAAAGTACTGAGGCAACCATTTCTCTTTCCATTGTTATACCTGGGGGTTTGATCCATACTCTCCAATACAAACAAATCAATAGAAAATAATCAATAAATATAAGCTATAAGCTTCCATGTGTTAGCATTGTCTTCATCTGCAGCTGGCAAGTTCATGAATATAATATTGTGCTTGAGGTAAAAGCATCTATAATGATAGCTTCTGAAACATCTCTTCATTAGGTTAAGGCTTCCTTTGACCATAGAATCATAGAATAGTTAGGGTTGGAAAGGACCTTAAGATCATCTAGTTCCCCCCCCCACCATGGGCAGGGACACCTCACACTAAACCATGTCACCCCCTTCTCAAATTTCACAGGGTTTGAAAATTTCCTGATGCGTTGGCTGCAATTCAAGATAATGTTTCAACTTCCTCTTGCATCTACAAATCTGGTTGATTGTTTTCAAATCCTGATGATATAAGCACAAGGGCCCTCCCAGCTCTCTGAAGTGCCTGTTTTAGGCAGCCGTACATAATGGGCAAATGGCTAGCAATGGTACTAACTGGAGTGCTCTTCATGGCTGGTAGATAAATCCCAAATGGGATACCCCTAACTTCGTAATAAAACAATTCCCCTTCTTCAACACACTATATAAGAACAGTAATTATTCCATTGACCAGTTTAGAAAAGGATTGACATTAACAAAGTGTTAGGAGAGTGTGTATCACAGAAAGGTAAGTAACAGTAGTCCATATGTCTGAAAGCTGTTATTTCAGACTTTCAACAGACACTTGTGCATCCTTTGACATCTGGGTCACAAACATAAAGTTTCCAGTATAAGTACAATAATTATAACATTATGACTAGCTTTTTCAGTTCATTTCCATTTCTTTTGCATCTCCCACAGAGCAGAAAACCCTTCTCTCTGCCATCTGGGCTTATTTCTAGTACAAGGAAGGTCAGCAGCATCTAGAGATGCCAGAGTAGCCAGCTGCTTCGCAGGCCTCCCTCCCCGGGGCCTCAGTGCTGGAGCCATTATCAATGGAACGGTGCGGACTAATAAACCTTGATTTGGCAAATAGCCCAGGGGCAGCCAGCTGGCATGGGTTAAATATTCCTGAGGTTCTTTTAAGTTACTCTGGGACCTGTGCACAGAACTAGGTTAATGCTTGTGGCCCCCAGTGACTCCTTACATCTCCCCTGTCTCTTATAGCAAGGGGAAATGCATGTCTCAACTAATAATAAACCAACACAGAGCATGTGGAGAACACTGTGCCAAATATCAAACAGCTGGGGCTCTCTGGACAGCCATTAGCTGGCCCAATCACAGCACTGCCTAAAGTCTTCAAGAAAAGAAGTGAAAATAAGATGGGTAAAAAAAAAAACTTCCAAATCAAACAGAAAAGAAAATAATCTTAGAACATTCATATAAAGCTCTTGAGTCTTGTCAAGGGGGTCATTATGACATAGCTTTTATTTCCTAACAAACACAAACCTCTTATCATGTCCTTTACCAAAAAAAGGGACTAAAAGATGATAAATACGTTCAGGAGGAAGAAGGAATCTCTCCAAGAACACCTGTATATCTGTACCTCTAAAATAGTTTAAAATATAGGCATTGCTCTTGGCTGTCTGTCAACATGGGGAAAAAAATAAGGGTTATATTTTTCCTTAAAAAACAGCAATCTTGATGACACCCTGACAATGTCATATTTCATTATCCAGTTTAACAGGGAAAAGATTTTGTTTGAAAAGAAATCAGGAGTCTTTATAAATGAGCAGCATACTTCAGGAAGCAGAATGTGACACTGTGCACACAGAATTAGTTCACCTTGTATCCCAATTAAGGAAGAATCCAGGCTTTGTATCTTTGTATTTTAATTTAGATCATATTAGTGGTTGTGTGCAAAACTTGTAACTTAAAATTCTTGCAGCTTGAAAATTTAATCTGTAATTTCTGGCAGCCTTCATCAAAGGTTCACCTGCTAATATTTCAGAGCAGTGAACTACAGGCATAGCAATTTCACACACACTCACACACGGAACCAGCTCCATCATTCAGAAAAGAAATTAGCCTTTTTGGTATTTACAACTTATTATCAGAACACTCTACCTGTGACTCTGACAATTCTTTAAGCAAGATGCAGGTTTATAAACACTATGAACAGAAGAGACATTATTTCAAGAAAGGTTGGGTTGTTTTTTTTTCAAATTAAAGCTGTGTCAGACAGATTTTGTTTCAAATTATATTGACTCTGTATACATTTTTTAGGGAAAATGTGTTTCTTTGTAAAGTTTATGGGCTAGAACAAATCCCAGTTGAGGCTCTTTTCAGAAGATCGGTTGAATGGCTCATGCAGTAAAGATCTGGCAGATGGCAATGCACTGAAGGGGCCAGGGAAGCCAATTAAAGGTTAGCCTAAGTAAGAGACAAGAGGAAAAAGCATGGGAAAAAATACTGTAAGCCTCTTAGAAAAGCCAGACTCTCACCTGGTATACCATGTTCTGAATTAGTCACCCCATCCTCCCCAAGGAATATAAGAGCACAGCAAAAATAGGACAATGAGTATCACCAGAAACATTATAAAGTAGCACATAGGAATCACTGCTGAAAAAGCATCAGACTGCTCACTGGGGAGGAGAGGAAGTTATGTAGGAGCATTATAAAGCTCATGAATTTTACGGAGGGGGTAGGTGGAGAGGTTCTGTGGACTCTGCTCCATGGTACAAAACTGGAAAGCATTTAGTGAAATAAATAAGGAGATTGCAAATGAAGAACAGGTATGTGGAAACTCTTCTTAATTGCAACAAGCAATTACTCCCATGAAACTCCATGTTATGTAAAACTTAACTGAAGGAAGACCTTATCAGTATAAATATAAATAAAGAAATGCAGACAGTACCACGCACACAAATACACCACAGACTTAGGCAACAAAATTGTTCAAAATGATAAAACAGGAGGCAGGGATGCTAAGGTCATCTATTATTAAAATCATCTGACACTTTCCATTACAACATGCTGTTGTCAGTTGCTTTTAGCTTTGCCAATCATGAACAGTTTGGACTGAAATTTTACATGTCGAATATCTGCCTGAGGCTGGAATACTCTGGAAAATTTTAGTCCTAGCAATTCAACTGCTGGACATACTCAGCCAGAGAAAAATATGTGTTCTTTCTATGGTACAAAATTCATGTTCTGTCTTGGCAGTTTAGTCCCTCCAGACTTTGGAGGGAGGATGTAAGGTTTCAGAGGTGAAAAGCCTTCACATTGTAGCAGTGATATTTCCCATTTTCTTTAAATTCTACCTGACAATTCAGGCAAATTATGCCTTTCAATAAAAGAATATTCACTAACACTCTGAAAAATAGATCTATTTTTGGCTTAATAGCTGAAATCACAAAGGATTACATCTTCCATGAACGCGTTGGATTATGTTTGCGCCTCCGCTTGGCAACCAGGAAAGAGTTAAAGCAGAAAGATTCCAGCTATTGTCAATATTTGAAACGATTTGTTCCAGTTTTTTATAACTTGAAATTCAAAGTTACCTTCTACTTCTGTCCTCTTTTTGCCTTCAGTCTGCAAAGTTTCCAGCTTCACCAGCAAGGACGAATCTAACCTTGTGACACTTGCAGAGATCAGAGTATCAGAGTGGTTAAATCAGAACATTGTCTGAGCAGCTTGATTCTCCTAAAACTTGTCAGGTCTGGAGCAGCTAATTGGGTCTTACCACACATGTTCTGCCTGTGATTTTTTCCAGCAACTGAACACAGAGAGCAACAGAGCCAGCAAGCAGATTTTTCCCAAGTTTTGCTATTACTGTCTCTCTCCTCATTTATGGGGAAAGGCATCTTTTATGCTGATCCTAGGAGAGGTTTGCAAAGTTCTGACATTTCAGCATTTTTCATTTGCTGGATATTTCATTTGAAACATCTCTACTCCACAAGAGTTTTGAAGGGAATCAAACTTTTCAGACTTTAATCTGCAATAGGATACATCATTACCATGATGCATCTAGTGCACTCTGAACCAGCTGCTAGCTCACCACCCAAAATCAGTTTCATCAGGGGGGCAGAAAACAAGCTTTTCAAGCAGTAAGTGAGGACCAGGTGGGTGAAGGCAGGTTCAGGCAGCTTTATGCAGGTACCCCAACACCAAAGAGAGAACAGGGCAGAGCTGATCACATCATCTACCCTCCCTTGCCCATCTCTCCATCAGGAGCAGTCAGCAAACCATATTGCTCTACAGTAAGCACAGGAAAGAGCATTTGAGGGGCTGTTGGTGGGAGAGATGGGATGGTGACTGATGGTGCCATCAGCTTGGTTGGCATGAGGCAGATAGCTTAAAATGTTGATGTGGCCCACGCAGCTTGGGGTGATAAATTCACGGGAGCCAGCAGATTTGGGTCTTTTTTGTGAATTTCTTTTGTAACACCATCTGAACTTGTTTAGCTGTGAGGGCAATGTTCTCAAATGTTCTACAGCTGTATGCAGGGGATCTTAGAGAAAAGGCCTTTAGCATCAGGGACTGCCAGTGACTGCTTTGTCCTTTGATTTGTGCTGAACTGGCCTCACGAGAGTTTTGAGTTTTGTGGGACTAGTGTACTTAACAAAGGCTGTGAATGGGCCACATGCTCTGCTGCCCTGCTGTGCGCAATCACAGAATAGTTTGGGTTGGAAAGGATCATCTAATCCAACCCCTTTGCAATGAGCAGGGACATCTTCAACTAAGTCAGGTTGCCCAGAACGACATCCACCCTGGCCGTGAATGTCTTCAGGGATGGAATACTGGCTCTCAACCACCTTTGCCATGCCAGTGAATTTTCAGCCTTTCACTTTTAGGCAGCTTTATAGC
This sequence comes from Neopsephotus bourkii, assembly GCF_033783945.1. Lineage (NCBI taxonomy): Eukaryota > Metazoa > Chordata > Aves > Psittaciformes > Psittacidae > Neopsephotus > Neopsephotus bourkii. The sequence goes on along the minus strand of NW_026902112.1, from coordinate 279,938 downwards.
TTCTTTGCACTGCTAAAATGTGACAGAAGGACCAGGTTAGGAAAGGTTCTTTCTAAGTCTAGCACACATACTTAAACCCCAACCGATAAATTTGCTGTTTGGAAGTTTCCAACTGGCTCCTTTAGTCTGTGGGTTCAAGCATTGTGAAGATTTATGTTTCACACAACTTACTGTAGGTCCAGGTATTTAAATCAAGAACGTATGTATCCAAGCTTCACGGGAAAGTATACCACTTCAGGTGGAATTATGGCCAGCATCTTTATGTTTTGTTGTCAGTTAAGCATTAAAACAGCTCCATGCTGCCTTGTAGAATTCTCAAAACAGTCAGGTTTCACAGATTAAATTCCAGTCTCACATTATGAAACAGGTTGTGTTCTTGAGAACTAAATCACAAAAGAACTATGGTCCTAGACCAGAAATTCATGTGTATTAATTTTGCACTCACCTTTTCCAGCATTTTCAGCTTATAGGTTTTGTGTTATCATGAACAGCCATGGTCTTGGTACCCCTCAAAACATGAAAAGACATCATACCAAGTCACAGATGAGATATAGCCCATCCATCAAAAAACACCCAATGTGGCAGAAATAATGCAAAGCCTTTCCCACTTTATCTGCCACTTTATAAATCTGACTGCACTTGTCTGAATCTTTTTCCCTAGGGCTTGTTAAATTTCATCAGAATTCTCCTTCATGTTGTGAACTGAATATGAAAAAGCAAAGTGACCAAACTGATACTCAGTAAAGCTAAAATGCATTGTAATAGTGATTCAGAAGGTGAGCAAACCACAGCTTATTAGCATGGTTTTCTAAGAAAATGGGGGTGGGTGAGTGGACTCTTCAGTGGAGAAAGAATCTCATAATCTTACATACCTTCAAAAGGAAAAAGAGGGATAAAAGAGAGATGACTGTTATAAGCAAAGATAAAAATGTAAACCACCCTGCAACTCCTTCTTTGACATTCCCCTTTGAAGGCAGTCTACTGCAGAGTAGAATATTCTAAAATAAATATTTTGGACTGCACTTTGCATCCAGTTCCACCAGTGTGACTCTAGTGCTACTAGCAGGACGGTGCCAGGGTCCCAGGTGGCAAGGATGAAAACAGAGACTCATTATAGAATGAGAAATGTAAGAACACACTGGTGAGAGCACATTCCCTGCAGAGCGCCATGCAAGTAAAAAGGACATTTAAATAATACTGGCCCTTGATCCCCTCAAAAGCTGACAGCACATTTATTCAGCTTGAATTCCAAAAACCCAGCCATAGTTTATAAAATGTGCTTGATCCTTGTGTAAGACCCTTTGGCATTTTCTTTCAGAGAAAAAGATTTCCAGATGTTATTTTTACAGTTCATCTTAAGTAAATGTACGTGTTTAGCTAAACAGGCTTAAACACAAGAGTCACCTAAGAGAACAATGATTAAATGCTTGACTTGATTTATGGACCAACTGTCATGCCCTTGCTTATGAACATCTGGCTGGGAAGGTGATTTGAAAAGTTTTTCTGTCAGTAAATATCAGCATAGTAAGCTCTTCTACCTACAGATAGCTCTAAACTGTAAATGTAATTAGTGGAGAAATGGCATCAGAGCGTATGTCTAAAATCACGTTCAGCTCATCCCTGCACATAAAACATTCATTTTACAGCACTGCTAACATGTAATGTGTAATCATTTCTAACTGCTTAATTAACAAAATACACAAAATATCAGATCTGGAACCCAAAAGTTGCTTCTCCCACAAGCTGCACGAGAAAGCATGAGGCTCACTCTCATGACAGCCTTTCAAAGTAAACCTTCTTGACAACTTCTCAGCAGCCACCCTGGAATGGATTTGGTAGCCCAGCTTTCTCCCACACCCCCATACCTGTTCCCTATAGCTTCATCACACAGGTCCTGCAGGAGCTCCTGGGAGAGAGGAACCTCACCCGTCCTCTACCCACCTCCATCTGTTTCTTTGCACAGTTTCAGCAGTTTCCCCTGAACACAACAGCTTTCAAGGGCCTAAATGCCACGGCAACATTCCTATTCAAAAGCTGATATCATCTAAAATCTACAAAGCAAGGCAAATCCCAGGAAAATCAATTTTTTATCTTTTTTCTTTTTTTTTTCCCCCTCACTCTTTTGCAACAACGTGACAATTCTGAGATGACACAATCCAGGAAACCTTTCTGTAATTCAATTCTAATTCTGAAGCAAGTCTACTTTCATCCCTGGTCTAATCTAATATCAGGGAATGATGAGGGTTTTTTGTGAGGAATTTCTTTGTTCACTGAGGAAAAAAAAATACCAGCTTTATTGTAGAAATCCACCTTCAGCTGAAATTAAGATAATGCCAACCCAGAACCTCACTGGAGATTCAGAGATACTCACATCACCCACACCAGAACATCTAACCACTTCAGACGGTTGCCTTTTCACCTCCTCATATGGCCCATGGAAAAGTTGGACAGAGTGATTAAGCCCACCCACAATAATCTCTGCATCCCTCATAGGAGATTCCTATCTCTTTCCAGAAGGTATGACAGAAAACTACTGACACACACTCCTTTCTTTGGCTCTCTTGTTGCACATCTAGTAACAGGGAGGCAGAACCTTGCACATACTTCCTTGCTATAAAGAAGCTACTGGTAAATTAATGCAGTACCTCAAGAACAACTAAAAGGAATTACTTATTGAACTCAGGTTTGATGGAAAATTTACTCTGAACCAGAGAAGTGACTTAAAACAGTCTTGTTTTGCTTAAGTCACATTAGAAAAAAACTGTTACATTTTTCAGTGGCTATGCATACAAGCAACAGCCACATTTCCTGACAAGGATAGGATGTTGAGACATGCTTAAAACATTGAAGAGTTTCATCACATAAAACTTCACAAAAGCCATTGACTAGAAAACTGGTGCAAAAGGGACAAGATGAAAAATGTGTCAGACCGGAATGGAATGATAGTCCATTTGGAAGGAGGCAAAAGGGATTTAGGAGATAGAGAGCACAGGAAGAAACACTGATGCTTTTTTAAGACATTGCTGTTATAAACAAGAAGTAAGTATAGAAGCAGCATATTTTTTTCAGTTTCCAAAAGTATTTGACAAGTTTCCGTAGAAGAGATTAATGGCTAAGAGGTACAGAACAAGAATAAAGAAATAAAAAAATCTTCTATGTATAAAAGTTCACTCAAATTGTTGTTTTGCCCTTAGACGAAGAGTACCCCTCTAACACAAGAGATCTTTTCCTTACAGCCATAAATCGACTATTATCCCGTGGGTCTGGATTTGGAGGGCTACTTTAAGAATAATGTCACACATTTGTAATAGTATTGCTGTAAGTCTAAAGTCATAAGCAAGACAAGGTTTATGGAGCAGTATAGTCAGGAAAGAAGCAGTGAATTTCCAAGCTAAACACAAGCAAAGAGCACATCCTTTGAGTCTAATTACATATGTTAAGTCAGGTAGACAAAAAAAGATGGTTGGCACCTTTAAAAAGAGAAGGGAATATTAATAGGGAAGCAGTGACATGCTGGTTATTCTGTAAAGGAATAGATAGGTAAGCGTGTGGCAGATGAAAAGATTAATAAGGGGAAGAAAATTATAATGTGCTGCAAAAGTACTCCTTCCTTTGAATTTGCCTTTTCTACTGTGTGCTATAATTAAAGTTTTAGTACCGTGGTTGCCTCAGACCATCAGAGGGTATTTTTCCAGCTACATGAGTTGCTCCAAAAAGCAATATAACTTTTACCCACAAATCTACCTCTTGCAGAAGGCATGCAAGTGTACAGCCTGCTCTTAGAAACGCACAGCACTCGTTTGCTTGCTCTGTGAGCAAACGTATATTGAGGAGCCCACTGTGATCCTGCCTCTTCTCCCCTTTGCACACGCAAAGCTTTATTTGTTATTCACACACAGACTCTGATGTCAGGGCAGCACATGCTGTGAGTGGGCCTGGGAATTAAATGAGGAGGGTAATTACATGTGATGGAAAAGACTTTTTCTGTTTGTTTGTTTTCTGTGCTTTCTAATCTAAAAGACAGATGAAGCCTGGTATTTTATGCTCAGGTTCATTTTTCTTTATTTTACTAACACAAGGAAAAAAAAATTTACAACCTCTTATTCCTGCTGGCTTTGCAGGCTCATACAAGTGGAAGAGGGAAACTGGGTCCTATTCCGGTCTGTATTATTGATAGAGGGGCTCTTCCTGCCTAACCCCAGGATCACTCTCTACTCTGTGTTCATCTCTGGAGCTCCAGGGGGGACAATCAAGGCTCCAACCACAATATTAGGCCAGTAACATTTCACTACCATATTTTATTGATGCAAGGGCTAAAACATGTTTGTTACCCTTTAAATCCCCAAATGAGTTTGCAGAGCAGGCAGTACTTGCAAACCTGTAAACTCTATTTATATGCAGCCATCAAGCAACATGGACTTTCTTGGTATTTCCAATCTATAACACAACCGTAAAAGAAAACTATGACACACACATTGTCATATTTCGATCATAAAAGCATGGTAAGCAATAAAAAGAAGTCCTCTGGAGGACTTCTTTAGTTCATGATTACTATATACATATGTGAATGGGGCATTAAATACAGTATCTTAAGGCTACAGATGAAACAAATCTTGGAAGTGCAACAAATAACAGTTCATGTAATCAAGTCTAGTGAGATGTGGCTCCTATGCAACGTGGCCCAGAGAGGTCTGATGCCATTCTGCATCAGAAAATGGGAAATAATTGAGTTGGGATAAGACAAATAACCTGATTCCTGCTAGCAATCAGAAAAGCGAATTACAATATACACTAACACTGGCTAGAATATGAAGACATGCGATAATGTTTCTGTTACATGATCCCTAAAATAATGGGATTCCTCTGTTACTACTTGAGGTAGCTAGGAGATGCCCGTTAGTAGATATTTTTTCCATTACAGAGATTGCACTTGCATCTATGCTGACTCTGTTGATGGAAAACTAGAAATCAGGGGAAAGAGGAGACAGGGAGGTAGGAACACAACTGCCTGTTAAGGAAACTGCAGTTAAAAAGCCCTTCACCGAGAAATCCCTGCATGAATAGTTGAAAAGATGCTTAGCTCTCATGTCCCCGAGGAGGTCAAATGCTTAGGTAAAACACTGAGAGAGGCAGTCCCTAAGGGACACCAAATGGTGTATATGAGTTATTAGCTATCATAATTTTGTTTTCTTAGCACTGCACCTTTACATTTCTAAGATATGCACACTTGCAGACGCATATGCCACCCCATCAGGTGGTGCTGAAACAGTTTGTTACAAGGGAGTATAGCTTGCGATCCTTCATGGAGATGTATGTTCCCTTTTGAGGCCCACTGCTAGACACTTCCATTTGTTTAAAATAGTCTACTTGCCCTCGAGAGCATAAACTTTCTCACAATGATTACATGCAAGACTTTCTGCATTGGATGGTTTGGGTTTGTTTTATTTTAATTCCATCTTAAATTCCACTCAGTCACCACCAAAAGCTAAAAGAAATGAGGGCTGTTTGCTCTTTTTGAAAGGAAAACATAGGAAATACGCTCCAGAAAGCTCAGAATTAACACCTTGAATGGCAGCCAGAAATGATCTTAGTCTTGAGGCTGAAAGTCCTCAGTCTTGGGAGTCAATAAATCAGTCATGACAAGCCTGAACCAGCTATGGTTTTCTATAAAATCAAGCTTGATTATCTACTCGAGGTAATTAGACAGATGAGAACAAAAGGACACAAAGTTAAATGGCAACATATGTAGGAAGAACTGGAAGAGATATTTTACTTTACAGAGGCTGGTGAATAGCAAGAATGAACTTGCATTTGAATATTTTTCATATACCGAATTCTAGCTAACAACATAAAGGAGCCCCACAATATTTATAGTAAGTTATTTATTAAATCAGCTACTCTTGGAGCTTCTCTGCTGCAGATTCCCACTCCCTGCTACCAGCATATAATCCTGAAATCCAGGTGCAGCATCTGAGCTCTCTCCTTTCAAAACCCATGACACTTTTTTAAGTCTCTAGGGGATTACAAAAGTATTAGAAGCACAGTGAAAAAGAATAGGATGCTACAGCATTTATTACATTAAAGGACAGCAGTGTTTGCGCATAAGCCAAATATCATGGAACCGTAAATATCATGGAACTAGAAGAAAATAAAATTTGGTCACTTTTCTCTTTCCTGTCCTCTTAAAACTTGTGAGCTTATTGTTATTTTTAAGGAATATCTAATTATTTTATGGTACAGGCTAGTCTAGCAGTTAAAGTTGTAGACATTATACAGTGTCTCAAAAATACTTCTACAAAGTATGCTTGAAGTGCCAAAATTGTTTATCAAAAGGCCCCAGAAAAGAAGGTTTCAATGGTTATTCTGAAAAGGGTTTAGTCATGAAAGTCCAAGTATAGATCAAGTCCTGAAACAGGAGGCTTCCAACAGGAGAGTTAAATAGATTTGAGAGATGTAGCTCAAAATAGCATAAAACTTAACACTGCAATTGGGCATAATATTCCACATTTACCTCTAGTGAAATGAACTGTTTGAAATACAATTGTATCATAAAGAAGAAAAATTGCTGGAGAAGCACACAACTTGTCCTCCCCATCCGCTGCAGTCTGGACAGTCTGGTCTGAGTCTCTTCTGAAACACATCTTGTGCTGCCAGATCTTTACAAAAAACGTAAAGCATACAATAGGCACATCTCTGCCTTCCCCCATGGTGCTGTCTGCTCTAAATGCTAGCAAAGCTCTTTCCGATCCGTTTTCCCAATCCTTCTCTAAAAAACACAGCAACATAGTCAAAGGGGATGAGCAGGTAGGAATTGTCTGCCTGTTCCTAATGTCCACAATGAAGTTTGCCTATCTGACTCAGAATACCAGATAAAAAGAGTTAAACCGCTTTTCCACTTACCACTATATTACTTGTGTGCCAACCTACCTATAAAAACAGCTACACAATAGATAGGCAGTTCCATAATCACTGTTGCTTTTCATGCCAATCAGTATTATCCCATTGTTTCCATCCAGTCCCTTACCTACCTGGTTTGTCTAAGTGAAATAAAACATAGCATGTGCAATTTGGACTGGCATTGTGTTCAGGCAGTGTTAAATTTACCAGAGCTCTCTAAGTCTTTCCTGAATAGAAATAACAAATAATTATGAAATAATGTAGGCATTGTGGTCAGGAGAAGGAGATAACTTATAAAGGAAAATCATCTATGGTGAAGAGAACCATTTCTTAAAGAAAAAATATCCAAATAAGAAACATGCACACATAGGAAAGGCAGATAAAGTTGCCCTTGTTACATGAATAGACCTACTAAAATTCTGAAGCCACAGTAAAAGGGTGTTTTTAATATTTGGGCAGAACACAATCAAAATACATACTGCAGAGTATTAGAGCATTTTGTATGTATTAAGTTTAACCATTTTTCACCTCCATGTCCACAGATAGAACTACTCCAGTGACCAGCTGCTTTCTGTTACAGAGACATTACTCAGAGCTGGTGATGTCACTTGTCACCAGCAGAGCATGGGAAGGTGCAGTAAATCTACTGTTTATCTTACCGAAGTCAACATTAGCTAAGTATTATGTTACAAGCTCCCTCACATGCCCAGGGATTAGGCTTGCTGAAGCCCAACTTTCTTCTTCAATGATGACCATCAAAAGGCATTTTTCCACACTGATTGCCTCAGCTGATATTTCCCAGACTCCTGCAGTGATCTATCTGGATGTGCATCTTTATGCACTTTGTGAGACCTAATTCTCACGCAACAAGCAAAGGGCATTTGAAGGACAGGTGGCAGAAAGAAAACCATGCTTATACCCTTCATCCCAAGGTAAAATGTAGAAACCAAGCTTCTTTTGCTCTCTAAGGGCCAAGCTCTATGCATCAATTTAGCCCATGCAAGCAAATAGAGAGGCTGACTAGGGAAGAACAAAAGTTTTATAGCCCTTGATTTGGGACGGCTGCCTAGGGATAAATTTATATTCAAGTCTTCCCCTCCCAGGGAAGTCTTGCTCTAAGAGTCCCTCTGGCGATGCTTGATCACTGCGCTATCCTGAGCACACTCTGCACGTGGACCGAGTTAAGAGTCCTCTTGGGACTGCTGTGCCTATCTCCTGCAGACCATCTACACAACCTGTAAACAGCTTTGCCTTAAGGGCTTCAGGTAACACCACCTTCACCTTGCCACCTAGACACCATGACTATGCTCAGCTTTCAAATATCTGCCATTAGCAAACCTTTTTTTTCCCCATAAAAATGTATAACCTGGTATTTATAACTTGTCTTTGATTAGTTAAAATGGTCAATTTTCTCTTTCTGTTGATTTCTATCCATAGTAACTCAATTTTCCCATCAGCAAACTGTATATCACATAGCGATTACTCTGGATTTCCTGTGTCAGCCAAAGAACCTGAGATCTTTGGATGGGGATTGATGTGTGAAGGGAAAGCACTGCAGATAAACTGTGCTCCAGCAAAAGTGAACAGTTAGTATCAAATGGCTCCCAGCAGCCTCTTGGCTTACTTTATGCAGTGGGATGCTCATAATTACTCACAAACTTTCTTGTCTAGAACAAAAAAATGCATGAAAAATAGTGGGAATCAAGGCTTTCCAAAATGAGATGAAAGATGGAAAAGGTTTTGCAAAAATAAAATACTTCCTTATGTTACTTTAACTTTAAATAACAACATGCTAAACAGATTATTGGTTGTATAATTAACAACATCCAGTGATTAAATAACAAAGCAAAATTCCCAAATCATCCAAACAATATAGATTCCATCAGAAATTTATTCCAGCATATTCAGAATATTGAGAAGAGTTACACAAATAGTAATCAGTCTGTTTTCCTAAACTGCTAACTGTCCTGGACAAAAATATAACATCAGAGAGAAAGAGATGCCATATTTCCAAAAAAGCCTCCACTTCACATACAATGCAAGCTTTGCACAATACAACACAAGCTTTGCACTTAGTAATTCCCTTTATGCACCCCCGTTCACCTCTGAGTCTTGCTTTTTTGGCACATTCAGCCCCTCATACCATGTTAAAAGTACTATTTATCTTTAAGCTCTAAGCAGATTTTAGTCATTATCTTCATCCTTGGCCTCAATTAAGGTCTAATATAGAGGAGGTACTTGAATGACCTAAGAGGCACACTTAACCCTATAATGTGTCAAAGGCACTTAGAGTTTCTGACACATTTCCTCTGGCCGTCAAATCTATCTCCTTTTTCTGTTATAAGCTGTATTTGTTCCTAGCACTTTAATGTTCCCTGGTGTGAAGTCTCCTTGAGTAACACTCACATGATAGAAAGTGTGATTAACTCTGCAGGCGCTTTTCAGGTCAATGAAAAAACCTAGTTGTTACACTAATATATAATACTTCAGAGATGTTCCCAGTGGCTCTACATACTGGGATTCCCACAGAACCTATTCTCTTCCACTTTTGCTGCTTTCTTGTGTCTCAATAACAAAAATACATCATTTTACCTGGGTACAGGCTTGACACTCATCCTTTAGAGTATGTTTCCCATGTCTTTAATTATTTTGATTGCTCATTCAGGTAATTTAAATGGTAAAGCTTTTCCTCTTGACTAAAATGCAGTTGTTTCTGTAGTGGAGACTATAAAAATAAAGGAGGAAGGAACTAGAATAAAATTAGGAAAATTATATCATTTTCTTTCGAATATGCCTTATTACATTTCTCTAGCTCCACAGGCTGGCTTCTCAACAAAACACAATGTGTAAAACATTAGGGGGGTGGTTAGTAGGTCGAGAGAGGTTCTCCTTCCCCTCTACTCAGCCCTGGTGAGACCTCATCTGGAATATTGTGTCCAGTTCTGGGCCCCTCAGTTTAAGAAGGACAGGGACCTGCTGGAGAGAGTCCAGCGCAGGGCAACTAAGATGATTAAGGGAGTGGAGCATCTCCCTTATGAGGAGAGGCTGAGGGAGCTGGGTCTCTATAGTTTGGAGAAGAGGAGATTGAGGGGTGACCTTATTAGTGTATATAAATATATAAAGGGGGAGTGTCACGAGGATGGAGCCAAGCTCTTCTCAGTGGCAAACAATGAAAGGACAAGGGGAAATGGGTATAAATTGGAACACAAGAGGTTCCACTTAAACCTGAGAAGAAACTTCTTCTCAGTGAGGGTGACGGAACACTGGAACAGGCTGCCCAGGGAGGTTGTGGAATCTCCTTCTTTGGAGACATTCAAAGCCCACCTGGACACGTTCCTGTGTAACCTTATCTAGGTGTTCCTGCTCCGGCAGGGGGATTGGACTAGATGATCTTTTGAGGTCCCTTCCAATCTCCAACATACTGTGAAAACAGGTTGGGAAGCTGTAACAGCTGAGAAGATGCCTTTTTGAAGGTACCTTGTAACCTCAAGGGGTTTGCAAAACCTATAGAAAGCTGCAGATTTTATTAAGACTTTTCATTCAGAACAAGAGTAAACATTCTGTATGCTACTGTGGCACTGGCCTGATGAACTCTGCCAACAGCTACTTGTGGTCTGCACCTTACAGGGAGAGAGGAACAAGAGTGCGTGGCGTGTGTTCACCAGCTGCCTATGCATTTCAAAGCTTACATCTGGAATGTTCCAAATTTTAGTCACGAATTATGGATGCTGAAGAATTTTTTCCTTTAAAAACTGACTACTGGTCATAATACAAGTGTCTCACTTTAAAACTTTTCAGTGGAAAGACCCTGCAATCAATTAGCAGGAGGTCAGTATTAATTACAGAAAAGGAAGCTGTGTTTTGTTAGGCATGTCTTGGACAATTCAAGTTATGTGCACATTGGCACATTGGTTCAGTGGCTAAGCAATGAAGTGTAGAAAAAGGAAGCTTTAACAGGTAATGGGATAGCATGGGTAAAATGAAATGAGACTGCCAGATGGCTACCAGTGGCTCCAAGCCTCCAGTAATGGAGAGGGCACAGAAGTGTACACACGAGAGTTCTCAGAGTGTTCTAGCCAGCTGACTTAAAGACTTCAGCACTGCTTATTGCACAGACTTTTTCTGCTGGGGGTGTGTGTGTGTGACTGCTGAATGTAATCAAATATACCTTGATTTCCTGGTTTATTTGATTTTTCTTCATTAACGTTACAAAAATAGTACACAACAAGAACAATGAGGGATATGTTTGCAATTTAGTCAGCATATGATTGTCTGCAGTGAATAATAATTCATAAAGCATGCGTCATCTATTTTATAGTAAAAAACCACTGAAGATTAAAGGACTTCTCCATAGCCAAGGCTGAATGGTGAGAGAATTCTTAAGTTTCAGCACACCCTTGATTCTTCTTAAACAGTTCCTAGGTCTTCTCCTCTGTGTAGGAATCGGTGACATCTTGAGATACTGGAGTAAGAGTTTTCCCACTGATATGCCCATCACATGGAAAAAATGCCTGAGACTAACTGAAATCTGAATCTAATAATAGCTTTTAGTTACTGTATTCATTCTGAAGAAAGAAAGAGTTTGAATATTATGTCTTCAAATATGTGGAGGTCTTGAGCTAATAAACTTCTGGAAGGGATATTTAACCTTGTGCCTTGGGATTTAGGAGTCTCTAGTGAGGCAAGGGGGCACAAAATCACAAAACAGAATATATAAAAACCTTTAGAATCAGTTTTAAGTAATATTAAGTTTGATGGCTTTGTAACAGTAGCAACGGAAAATTATTGAGGTGCATGATACATAGAGAAAAAAATAGAGTACAGCTAGAGAACATACTGAGAATTCTCACAAGATAAATCATTATAGTTGGCATAGTTTTAAGAAAAACAGTCTAGAAGAACAGGACACAGGGACAAGGAGTATCTGGGAACGGCAGGTGTCCAGGATAGGCTACAGTTAAGCTAACTGATAAATAGGAGGACAGGCGGATTATTATGTCTCTGGTGCTAACGAAACAATTAAACTGGTATGAGCATCTACTGAGAGTCCTTCAAAGGCTGCCAGAAGTGATGAAGACTGTTGGAAGAAGTAAACAACCCTCAGAGACCACCACCACAATTCTGTACACATGCGGGGAACTCTCTGGAAAACGATGTAATCCATATGTAGTGATAGGACAAGGGGTAATGGGTTAAAACTTAAACACGGGAAGTTTAGATTGGATATAAGGAGGAAATTCTTTCCTGTTAGGGTGGTGAGGCACTGGAATGGGTTGCCCAAGGAGGTTGTGAACGCTCCATCCCTGGCAGTGTTCAAGACCAGGTTGGACGAGGCCTTGGGTGACATGGTTTAGTGTGAGGTGTCCCTGCCCATGGCAGGGGGATTGGAACTTGATGATCTTAAGGTCCTTTCCAACCCTAACTATTCTATGATTCTATGATTCTGTGTAGCCTCATGAATATGTACGTATGCCCAGGGACTATGTAAGGATGGCTTGTATAGCAATACGGGGACACACATTAGGAAGAGCTATCCCCTGTGTCTCCCGGCGCAGCAATAAAGAATACCTCCTTGTCAGCTTGAAAACTTTGTTGGCAAGTTTGTTCCTGGAGTTTTCTCCGAATCACTGGATGGAAATTTTCCCTTTTTTTTCTGTTCTCAGTAAGTGTGGGGATTCAGAATTGCAACACTTACTGTTGCAGGGGCTGCTTCCTGAAGTGAAGTTTTGCTGAGTTATGACTTGGTTAGGAAATACAAGCTCTAGTCTGGGGAACCCTATTCTATATATTAATGATCAAGAGGAAAGCCCATCAGAGGGGGAAGCATTTCAGCACTGATTTGCCTTGTACATCTCTCCCTGTGAAGTATCTAATACTCAACACTGCCAAAAGCACAGTCCTGAGTGAGGTGACTTGCTTGGAACTGACAGCTCCTATGTTCCACTGAAACCAGGTCAAAAGACACGTGTGTGGGGAAAGCAAAGACAAATGGAAAAACAGAAAGTTTGATGTAAGTGTCTAATATTTCACAGCCTCCAGTGTCTAAGAAATACATATTTGAGGTCATAAAAATGGTGTTACCTTTTTTTATACATTTTGGTAAGCAAGATGCTAGGCTTCAAACCTTCCTAGTCTCTGATTTCACTAGGATTTTGTACAACTGGTCGAAGTCTAACTTCAGCAGAAACAAGACAAGGGACCACTGAAAATTTTAATGTCCTGAGGTTGAGGCCTGTTGGCCAGACTCCCATGGAAAAGTATGCCTTGAAAACAGTCCTGTAAATAAGCCGAAGGCATGAGTTTTCAGGCGTATCCTTGACATCTAGGCAGATCTATAACTTTAATGGTTGTCTGCCCTTGTGGTTTGTTATTTTTCCCTTTAAGAGCACAAGTATGCAGCATTGGGTACGAGATTAACTAAGTCTGAAAGAATTACCACTTACCACTCTTCGTGTTCATTTGTACTGGGGAACTTTTGACATATACCATTTTTGACTAACAAACGTTTAGTTCATCTAATTCATGGAGGAAACTATCTCAAGATTGCTTCATGTTTTTTAGGGCAATGGTTCATTAGTGAAATAAGAACTAAACTGAACCAGGGACATAAATAACTTTCCTGGCAGGATTTCTTCCTTTAGAAGGCAGGTGACCTGCCATTTGCTGAAACAAATGAAGTAAGAACACTAAATTCAGAAATGCCAAAATTGCATTTAAAAAGTACCAATGCAAAAGCAAAATAAAACATTCTTAGTCGGCCTGAGGTCACCGAGTTTTTCTGCTAGTCCTAAAACATAACAAAACAGATATACTCCAACCTTTCCAGCATTATTTTTAACTTTGAACTGAGACCAACCATGAGAAAATTCAGCTCAAAGGGCAATTTTGGGGAAAAAATTATAAATATTACAATCTGTTGAAAGGTGAGGTTTAGAATGAAAATGCTTTTCAGCCATAACTATTTCACATCAATCTTTAACACTTTAACTATTGCATTATTAAAGTACAGTTTATTGTATGAATTATGTATATATAATGTATAAATGAATATACTAGTGTATATGTTATGCAGTAGCCAAATATTATGGAAAAAGGTAAGCTTTATAAATAAGAGTAAATGTAAGTAAATATATGTAGAAACAGAAGAGATAATATACAACTATTTACAAGAATACATCTTTACAAATTAAAGGCTCTGACATTTGCCCAGATCAAAAATCCAGTTCTACAACACTGGGAGATAAGGAATTAAATTGAGTGCAGATATCATCTAAACTGGTATTAAAAGGTTAGCAGTGCTTAAAATTGATTAGTTACCAAGACCAGTCAGCCTACATCCCAGGCTGTGAGAAGAGCGTTGGCCAGATGTTGCAGAAGCTTTAACTGTCATTTTAACAAACTCTCAGGCTAGGCAAGACCTTCACAGATTGCAAAGTGGGGAGCATAACTGTTACAAGGCAGGCATCCCAGCACGTTACACAGCAGCAAAGTTAACAACAGTTGGCAAAAAAAAAAAAAAAAACACCACCAAAAACCTTTAAAAAGACTTAACAGATTGTACGGTCTCTATACCTACAAGAATGAAAACACAGTTTAGGAAAAAGGAACTGGTTAGTTTTGTGAAGGAAAAGCTGTGAATGGATAAATCCTTTGGAAACTGTAAGGTCAGAGAACTAAGAGATATGTCAGGATATAGATGAATACCATACACCAAATTTCAGACTATGGCAGGTTACGTAAAAATATCCAGGAAAGATCACACTCTCCAAGATTAATCTAAACTACTTACTGCTTTCCTACCTGCCATCAAGGCAGGAAAGAAAGAATAAAGTAAGTTTTTAAAGACAGACATGAAGTTAGCATTGGGATGTAGATGTGTCATTTTCATCTCTGAGAAATGTCACAGATGACAGTAGCAAAAGTAATACGTGACTGCTGACAAAGATGAGTTCATTACTAAGATTAATAGCAAAAAAATGAAAGTCAGAAAGGGCTAAGGGCTAGGTATTCGGTCAGACATAGTGATGCAAACACTCACTGAATGCAGATACAGTAAATATATTATAGCAAATGTTTTTCATGGTAAGTTGTGGTTTTGCCACTATGGATTTACCATGAAGAAAACGTGTCAAAAACCTATGAATCATGAGGAAACATAATGATGTGTCAAAGCACCTATTTACTTTGAAAATACAAGAGTCTCAAACAAAGGAAAGCAAAAGGAAAGAAAAGAAGTTCTGCACCCATAGAGAAATCAGACAGCACTTCAGTAATTAATATTTATTACTTATGGCACCTTTCATACATAGAAAATGCTGAACAAATACAAACTGACTTGTACAACACTCCTACAATACGTGATACACATACTTATGGAAATTACAGTAGGGAGCTGGAGAAAAGCACTGCACATGAAATGAGGGTGCCATGTAGGGATTGCATAGCACACCTGAGGACACGATTTACATGGAAACTGGAGAGACAGAGGAAGAGAGAAAGCCAAAAAGCTGGGTAAACCTCCAGAGGATATGCAATCGAGATGCTTTTAAATGAAAGCAGCAGTAGCTGATTTTGACTGATGGGGCTATTTTCAGGTTTGGAGGTAATCACATTCAGGTTGAGTGAAACACCTGCAGGCAAAGGCCCACCAGAAAAAGGGAAAAAGCTTTTTCACCACCAGCACTTAGAACCATAAAACGTCCTGAGCTGGAAAGGACCCACAACAATCACGAAGTCCAAATCTGACCCACACAGGACAACCTAAAAGTTAAACCATATATCAAAGAGCGCTGTCCAAAAGCTTCTTGAACACCAACATACAATGACCGAAGGAGTGTGTTCCAATTCCTGGCCACCCTCATATTGAAGAACTTTTTCTTAATAACCAATCTGAACATCCTCTGTCAAAGGATTAAGCTATTCCTTCACATTGTATCATTGAACACCAAAGAGAACAGATCAGCACTGCTCTTTCCACACACTCTCATGAGGAAGTTGTAGACAGCAATGTCTCCTCTCAGCCTCCTTTTCTCAGCTTGACTTCTTAATCCTTGTTCTCTAGTCCTTTCATCACCATTGCTGTCTCTTTTTGAGCTTCCCGTAAACCAAAAACACCTGACACCTTTCTGTTGGGCTGCACTCCAGCCTCTTTTACCCCCAGTCTACACATACATCCAGGAATACACCAGAATTTGGCATTTGTCCTAGTTAAACACTATATGGTCGGTGACTGCCCACGGATCTATTCTATCCAGATCTCTACAATAGACCTCTACCCTCAAGGTAATCAACTGGTCCTCCTAATTTAGTATCATCAACAAACTTAGTGTGGACTCAACTCCTGCATCCAGGTAATTGATAACACTGAACAGAACTGGCTCCTGAGGAGTGTGTGGCTTTGCTTGTTTCTTTTAATCAGGAGTGTGGGGTTAAAGCCAGAGACTAAGAATCAGTTCACAGCCTCCACCAGCTAAACTCCGTTTGAGACTGATTCATTATAAATGAGCTTTCTTGCAGCTTAGTTTACCCGCCTGTAAAACAGGTAATTCAGAGCCAGACCATCAGCTGTGATCTGGCACAGCTCCACTCAGTTCCCAGTGTCAGATGAGGACATATTTGGCCAAAATTAAGTGTCACACATCCCTGGTGAGGCAGGCAGGGTGATTTACATCGTGACCTGCCTCGCTGCATCCATGACTACATGGACAGGCACAGACGTGACAGGATGCTGCTCTGATCCATGTGTTGCACAGCTCTTCTTAAACTGAAGTGGCAATGCAGCTTCCAGAGGAGATCTGTCATAGGCTTGGCACGTGGCTTGTGTCTGCAGGCCACCCACCCATATAGAAGTATTTTTTCTTTACCTCACAGGAGGAATGAAGGTTTATTAATCCCAATTAACTGGGCCTCTGCTGTTGACAACGACATCTGATATGTCCAGGCTTGTCTGTGAAACACTGCTTGTTTCAAAATGTTGTTTTTATTGTCGTTAGAATAACCAATCCCCTGTAACACTTTCCCCAACTATGTTTGGGAAGTGAAATAACAAAATCAAACAAAAACAACCTCTTTGAATTCAATTCATGGAGTCAGGCAGAAAGTAAATAAACACACACCTGATAGGAAAGCTTCACCTCACTAGTATCAACCGAGCATACGGATTGAACAGGCTTTGTGTTTTTCTGCCCAATTAACATAAATTCAAAATCTTTCTCCAGTCAAGAGCTCCCAGCCCAGGGTATTCCTTGGCAGAACCTCAAGACATCCTGCTTGAACAGAGAAACAGAAACAAATGCTTCCCTTACGTGACCTGCCTTCTGATCTTGACCCAGCATAAGGATCAATGGTTTACTTGTTTAATTTCCCCGAGGAGTTTTGGCTTTTCCACAAGGTTAAAATATAATACGGATTATATACCTACTATAATAAGAGACTAATACATGGTATGCAATATTAATCACAGGTGATGTTTTCAGAATATAAAAATATAATAACCTCAGAAATCATTCCATATATTTATAAAAGGACTCAAAGAATTCATAGATGGCACGAGAAATCTCTTTAAAAAAGAAAAATCTTACCTGTCACAAGCTGCTGTCCAGCTAGTCCTACTGGAACCATCCCTAGGTTATTCATAGCTGTAGCCCAAGCTGTCGGATCAGTGACTGACATGTTAAGTTGTGTAGTATCTATAGCTATACTTCCTAAACCATCAGCTGCTGCAAGAAAAGAAGCACACTGTAAGTAGAAAGGTCAACACGTCAGGATCTTTAACCAAAACTTTAACTGAAAATGAGCTATCAAAACCACTGCTTATTTTGGGGTTTTTTCTTAATTATGATTCACCTTTTAGGCCACTAATAATAGTGCTTGCTATTGTATAGCAAAACATAAAGACATTGGAAACATTCAAAAGACATAAAATGAAACGAGTGATTTGGGCTGGTTATATGGAAAACTTTTCACCATGAAGGCAGCCAAGTAGTGGAACAGGCTGTGGAGCTGCCACCTCTGGCAGCTTCCTAGACTCAACTTGATAAAGCTGTAAGCAACTGGGTTGGCTCTATGGCTGGCCTTGCTTTGAGCAGGAGGTTGGACTGGAGAGTTTCTGATGCCCCTCCCAACTGGAATGAATTGCCCTGAAACCCTCCGATATGATTTAGTTGTATATAATCTGTGACAACTTGCCAGAAAACTGTCAGGAGAATCCAAGAAAAGAGTTTCCCCTGGTTACACGATTTTCCTAAAGGCGTGTTGTTTTGTAAAATATTTAAGAATACATTAGCCCTTAACTAAAAAGAGGTCAAAACAAATCTATTCACTTTGAGAAATATCAAGGTGTTTTGTCTAAAACCAAAAGAGAA
The DNA here is from genome assembly GCF_033783945.1 of Neopsephotus bourkii. Classification (NCBI taxonomy): domain Eukaryota; kingdom Metazoa; phylum Chordata; class Aves; order Psittaciformes; family Psittacidae; genus Neopsephotus; species Neopsephotus bourkii. The sequence goes on along the minus strand of NW_026902112.1, from coordinate 261,678 downwards.
TTATGAATATGGCATGGATTTCCCTGGGTTGTGCAAGGAAGAGTGGGTTGGATAGCTAAGAAATGGTATTTTTCCAATACTGAATCCCCAAACTCAAGGTGTGATCACACATTTTTGTTTCACCCCTCCCCACTCACAGCTGAAATCAGCTCTTTCCAGCTATTTTCTTATGACCTTTGAAGACCTGAGATATTTACCTGCAGCCATTGTTTTTCCCCAGTTCCTTTTGCTCCTGTTTGACTTCTTCAGCTAGGAATAATTAACTACTGTATTAGCAGCATCTTGGCTTGCGATACCACTAAACTCAGGGCCCACACACAGCTCATTCGGCTCTGAAAGAGAAAAGATGAAATCAACTATCAAGTGCTTCAGTCAGAACATAGTTGCAAAAAAACAGACCACTTTCAGAATCATAAAATCATAGAAGGGTTTGAGTTGGAAGAAATCTTAAGGATCACCTAGTTCCATGTATCATACGAAACTCCCATCTGTCCACTTAAAGTATCCCTTGTCCTGTCACTACTAAATGCTCTTGTAAAAAGTCCCTCACCAGATTTCTTGTAGGTCCTTTTTAGGCACTGGAAGCTGCTCTAAGGTCTTCCCAGAGCCTTCTCTTCACCAGGCTGAACAAGCCCAACTCAGCTTCTTTCCACAGAAGAGATGCTCCAGCCCTCTGATCATCTTTGTGGCCTTCTCTGGACTCATACCAACAGGTCCACATCCTTCTTATGTTGAGGGTGAATCAGAGCTGAATGCAGCACTGCAGGTGGGGTCTCATGAGAGCAAAGGGGGAGAATCTCTCCCTTGACCTGCTGGTCACACTCCCTTGGATGCAGCCCAGGCTATGTTTAGCTTTCGGGACCATGTGCTTTTCATGTCAAGCAACACTGCTTCTGCCCACTCCCTCTGGATCACCTGCCCCAGCCTCCTTGTATGCATTTAGTGACTGCCGTAAAGGTGTTTCAGAGAGTGCTCTACTTTGCCTGCTGAACAAAGAGTGTCATGTATGAACCTGTCAGACTGCTGAAAAGCCCTTCACAAATCAGGTCTTATCAGTAGCCACACAGCCTCCTTGGCTTGAAGGCCTCAGCTGAAAGAACATATTAAGGGATGAATATGGTGGGTTTTTTTCACTGTTCACAATTAACTGATGTTGCAAGTTTCAAGGAAATAGTCTCCTGTTCTGAGATGAATAGGGAAAAAAAAATACACTGCAATGGCTTACAGAATGGAGCCTGAAGAGACATGGAAAAGTAAGAAAACCTAACAAAGCTCAGGAAGATGCCTGCTCCTTAAGTAACACTATAACTTTGGCTCACAAAGGTTAGTTAGCTCAAAGCAAAGGTGGAATATTTGCTTCTAGGAAAAGCACACTGCTTTGATCAGGTATCTGTCATACCATGAATTTTACATAATGATAACTTCTTGCTGTTACTGTTGTTTGTGAAGCTAACAACATCAGCACATCACTGGTCAGAAAGGAGGCTGAATGACTGAATGGGCAAGGGGCATGAGCAAAGGCTGTGAGCTCCCAGAACTCATAGCAGAGGGAGAAAACACTGGGGTTTTGATGACCACAAATACATGCCCATGTTATTCTTTGTGCATTAGTTATATGTGACTGCGGGTGAAGGTGGGCTGCGTTATTTTTTGGCTGGTCCAGGGGTCTGTTTGGTACTAGTGGTCAACAACAGACCATATGCTTACAAGTACCGGGGAGGTCATTAATGCTGTGCAGGCGCACCTCAGTTACTGGTTCAGCCCTAAGATATTTGTGATGTCTTTAATAAAGTACTTGAAAGACCTGAAGAGGTTGCCAACATGCAAGCCCTAAGAATTTGTCTTTAGAAAAGACACAATTAACATGATTATGCTATATTTTAGCTTAGTGCCTCCTACACTCTTCTTTTTTTTTCACGTGATGTGCATAAAGTACAAGCCAGAAAGTTTTATATTATAATTTCCTGATACTGTACAGATCACTTCATAGGAACATGACCACATCAATAGCTGTGAAAATGAGGGAAGAGTCACGATCAGACACTGCTGCTCATTTTTTAGTACGCTGCAATTTTCAAATAACCAGTATGCTAGGTTAAAAAGCATTTTGTTCAAATCTACAGTGGGCTTATTTAAAAGTCAGTATTTATCAACTCTTAATACTGAATTTGAAATTCCAATTCTTATTTGATCTCCACTATTCATTAAAAATAACATAAAATAATTTTATCATAAAATTAGCTTTTAAATAACTTCTATAAACACCAAAAAAACCACTGAATTAAAATCCTCTGCAGGGAATGTGACTAACATAAGGCAAGCCATACAAGATTTATGTCAAGTTTTTAAAAACTGTGTGTCTCCTGTTCATCTCCTTAAACTTGCACTTAGCTCTTTCCACTCAGGCTATAAACTTCTGACCACAAACATCTATTTCAAGGTTAGAGCTGGCTGAATTACTCCTTGTCAGTAAGTTATTTCTAACACAGTACAGCCCCCCTTGCTTTTTATGAGCCATTCCCAAACCAATCTTGATTTACACATATATGCTGAATAGCCCAGATGAGAGTGGTTCACTTCTTCCTGTGACCAACAGCCTGGAGGCCTTGATGTAAGAAGGTGTGTCTGAAAGCCAAGAGTGATGAAATGCCTCTTCATACCTTTCTGTGTGCTACTTGCTTGTCTGCATAATGCATCACCCTGACTACTGGGGAGGACGGAGGTGCTGACCTATGGTTTTGGGGTAAAGGCATCTCAGACAGACCTGGATCATTAGAATAATGTCTAGAAATGGGTATCAGACTCTCTCTGCCACTCCCTCTGTCCCCTTGTTTTACTTCCTTGTGAAGTGTGCCCTAGGTGACAAGGTCTGCTGCCAAACTCTACACTATTTTTCCTCCAAACCCACCGTGCAGTTGCATGAGCTCTGCCAGAAATGGAAACTGGTCCATAAAGAATCAGACACTGAGTTAGACAAATGCACCTCAGCCTACTGGGAATTAACAGGTGGCTTTTTTTGTGTTTGCCTTTTACCAGGTCATCCACATATTTCACACTTTAATGAATACCTGTGGATAATTCATTGAAGTATATCAAAGTCCTTGTAGGGGAGGAAGAACATAACACTGTGAGTATGAAATAAAGAAGAATCAGAGGGTTAATTGGTGAAACTCCTGTTGTACTCTGCCACCAGCTCTGCCTAACATGCCATGAAAGTCTTTGCTTGAAACATACTCTCACAGCCCATGCTGGCTTTGTGCACTTTGCCTTCTCTCTGGCCATCAAGTCTACGGTTTTACCAGCAGGACCTGGATGCAGTGCAGGCTGGACCAGGGGCATGTGAGGAGCCTAAAGTGGAATTAGTTGTATCTAACCTAGAACTGCCTCAGGCCAGCTTGTCAGTGGAAGAGAGCTGAATAGCAAGCATAAATGCACCTATGAACACTGAATAATTTGCAGTAAGCTGTAGGAAGAAGAACTAATGGTACAGCCTGTAGAAAACTAGTTCTCTTAAAAAGAAAAATACTAATTGCGAACATCCCTTCTACTGACAACTTGCTGGTTACATTAACACAGAGCAACATAATACAGTTAAAGTAATCTCACAGGCATTTCACACCTGATTTAGACACAAACATTAGCTTTTGTTTAAAAACTTTTGAACATTCAGATGGTGAAGGTTTCATTAATGCTTAAGGTAAAATCAGCTTCGAGCAAATTTCAGCAATTCTCTGTATAGCACTATTATAGCCTTCATGACATTGGAAACAAAACAAGCCAGCGAAACAAATAAACTCACTCGCTAGGTTGTATAAAAAGCAAAGTGCTCTGTTTGATGAGAAATACATCTACTAGCAAAGATTCTTTTTCTTAAAAATAAAACAAATTACTGTGATACTGGTTAAACAGGCAAGAAAGTGTAAGTTTATGCAGAGATCTTGTGTGTCCTGAGCAGACATTAATCAACACCATTTCACTGACATCACACCTTTAGAAAGCATTCCTGATTTATTAGGTACTCCTCCAGGCATTAAAGACCTGAAGATATATGTAAAAGAAATCCGTGTTTATAAACATTTGTGCATGGTAGTAGCTTTACTCCAGGGGAGTAACTTCCGAAGCAAATAAAGCCATAAGCCTGACTTACAGGAGAAAATGTGTAAAGTCTTCTGGGTACTCCAATTCCTTGAAGTTTGGGAGAAGCAGGGATGTTAATACAAACTTCCTTACTTGAGAGCTTCTGATTAACAAAATTTCAATGCCAAACACTCTGTAAAACGATTCCATGTAACGCTTTTAGTGGTCTCTCTTTTTCAGACATAATGCAAGTACCAGCCCTCGAATGGCAGATTGTGGGAGACATTTAGACTTTCCTCAGACAGGTTGTCAGGAAGATAAAGCACTCTCAAGTCCATACCAATGAGCACTTCTCAGTCAGCAGTCACAGCAGATTGTACTTAGTACACATATTTTATACCAGGCAATTAAATGCAGTTACCCAAACGACTTCAGAAGTTGGTTATATATTGTGCATCAATTATCACAGGCAATGAATGCCATGAGACAAAGAAATTAACACAACATAAAACTAATTCAATAACATAGCAGATTGCTAAGTTAAAATCCTACCCTTTAGATATCCATAACACCACAGACAATGAATTATGACATGGAGCGAAGCTGATTAAACAAACCAGTGTAACGAGTCTCTGTGGAGGGCCTCTTTCAGCAGCCAGCCCCACAATGCAAAGAGGAGGATCTCCACCCAACTTTGACACTGACCTGCTGGGTGACCTTCAGTCATTTCACCTCTTTGTCTAACTTTAGTGACCACTAAATCCTTCAAGGAAAAGACTGATGCCACCAATCTTATAAAACCTGAGACTACAAGTTGCAAAGACGTTAAATGTCGACTGTTCTTGAGACAACGCAGACGGGAAGGAGCGATGTGGTATCTTTTGAACTGTAACATCTAGGTGAGTTTTCCAGCTCTTAAAAGAACGGCATGTGCAAAGTGTCACTGTGCCCTGTGATTCATAGGGCACCGGTCATTAGGTTGGTCACACTCCAACTGACCTGCCAAAGTACAGGTCATTTACCAGGGTAGCTCCAGCTGTCTCCTAAAGTGTATCAAGCATTTTGTACTGGTTCCTCCCAGTGTCCTACAGACAGGATTCCCAGTAAAGAAGTAAAAAAAGAAAGGATAGATAAGGACTTGCTGTCAGTCACTATCCACTTCTGACCATCTTATGATAAAGAAGAGGACTGGGAGTAGCTACAACGAACAAGATACTTTTGTGCCGTAGCCATTCTACCTGGAACACATGAGAAAAATAGAACATCTACAATGTGACTCTGAAGATGGCTTTTATCAATTATATTGCATGTGCAGTATATCTTAATTTCACGAAGAGGCGTTGTCTCATATTTTTGCATGACCATGTATGTTAACACCTAGAAAAACTCACCTAAATTCTGAAATTCAAAAGACATTGAAGGAAAACAGACATTTCTCACAACATCTGCAAAATGACATTTACTAATTAAATTAAAAAAAAATTATGAGGCACCAGACCATTATTTTTAGAGTTACTTATTTTCTGTGATGGGATCCTAACTTAGGTACCTAATGCATGCTTCAGCCCTCTACAGCTCTACTAAATAGAGGCCAGTTGCTTTCCAGGGCCTCCAAGGAGTCACCCTGTTTACCTGGTTTTGTCTGTCACATGTTCCTTTTACAAGAGGTCTTTTAAAGCAAATATTGACTCTGCAGCAACTGGCACAGTCCTTAAGAAAACACCTATATTAGGCAGAAGCTAGTGAAAATAAGCAGGGTCCTACTCTTTGAGCCTCTGGGTATGTGTACATTTACATGATCTTCTGATTTTTTGGTCTTATGAATGAATTATAACACCTTGTCTCACTCAAGATTATGCCATTAAAAAACTGTTTTCTTATAAACTCATAAAACATATGCTGCAGCATTAAGAGATTTCACTTTTCACTGTGTACACTGAATATGTAGGTTTTTGCATAGTTGCACAGTACCCATTCCACCAATTTTCACTGAAAAACAGTTGATGCATAAATCATGGCCATACTGACAGGACTAAGAAAACTTTGAAAAGGATCACAATATATTTACAGTTCTCCCCTAAATTTAACAAAACCGATTTACACAAAACACATTTCCTGGAAGAACTGCTCATTTGAGATGCTGCATTACTTAAATCCTCTGCCCCAGCACTTCTTGAAGATAACACACAGTACACACAAAGGCCAGATTTCCCTTGGAAAGCAGAACACTGGAAGATTTCAACAATGAGAAAAAATAAAACAAAGGTCTTCAAGATAAAGGGGTGTTCTCTTACGATGCTCCTTGAAAGGTCACCTACTCATATTTCATGCTAAATCCCAAACTTTACTGGCATCTCAGAGCAAACACTTAACAGGTTACAAATGCGCTTTTTCTTTTGTGTGTACTTTAGCAGCTGCAGCCTGAATATGCTGAAGTCTATAAATAACAGAATCTGGAGGCACATTAAGGAAAGCATTATAGAAGTTCAGCTTAGTTACTGAAAAAGCATATGCAGTTCCAAAATCATCTGGAAGAGGAAAAAAAAATGAAAAACCAACTTTTCAGGCTAGCAAGGCAGCACAGTCTTGATAAAAACAGGTCTGATTATTCCTTGAACACAAAATGTTGTTGTGAATTGATGATTTCATCTCTGTTATTCACTCTGCCAAGATGGCTTGTAATTGTGAATCACTTGCTTTCCATTTAAGAGGACAGTGGTTTACTGACTGAATTAGTCCAATCCTTTAAGTTTCTGCATTCCAAGAATTTATATTCAACAACAAAAAATTGCTTCTGAAATCTTTTCATTGCTTACAGCAGCATTTTTATGATAGGCCTTTTAACACACTGTTTTCTGCTAAAGGCCACCAACCACTTTAGATACAGGACATCCTCCCACACCAATGTATTTCAGACAACAGAGAAAGCACCCAAAGCAAGTCTTGAGCAAACACACTTCAACAACTTCACTTAAAGGCTGAATACTTAAGTGAGATGTGCTGGAATGCTTTCTTAGTGCCATAACATACCAGTCATTTTAAGTTGTCTATCTATGCTATTGCTTATTCAGTTGGACCTGAGAAAAAAATATAAAAATGCACCACACTTAACAAATACCTTCTCCCACTCTACCATACAGTGTCCTTACCTCATGTTTACTACAGTTATTTCAAGCAGATACAATATAAAGGGTTGGTTGGTTGGTTGGTTGGGGTTCTTTTCAAGGGGAAAAAAAAAAAATAGAGACCAAAGCAAGCTGGGACACACTTCCAGAAAGAGCATTTTAGTTTCTTGGCTAACCCAAAGTGAAATCACTCCCATGCCATCTCCTGTAAGAATGGAGTGATGGGAAAGCCTTGTCTGTGGCAGAGCCCTGGGGACAGTATCATACAGTCCATCAGAAGCAGGTGAGCCTTGTTATTGGATTTCCAAATGAACAAAGGCTGCTCTCTTCTAGCCCCAGAAGACCAGGAGACAGTTAAGTATCACGTGGTAGCATTATGTATGGAAAATCTATTTTAAGAATTTTTTTAGAAGTTTCTAAAATGTATTCATTATCATTTTTCTTCTCCTTCAAAGCCTGTATAATTGAACTCCTGGAGTTAATGCAGCCTGTCTTTTTCGGCAGAGATTCATGGGGGAAAAAGAATCCTTGTCGATCAAACTATTTTCATATTTTTTAAACATGCTTTTATCATTCGACCAAATTGTGACAAGAGGTGACATTTAAGTGTCCTTGGTTAAGTGCTTGGGTAATCTGCAGAGCCCTTTTTTTGCAGAGTACTGAAGCGATCTGAAATCATATTGATCAAAATTTTATGCAAGACCATCAAGTATTCTCCCAGTGACAAGTGCTAAGTGAAATTCTAGAAAAAGAGGTTTAGGCGTGTTCTGTTTGTTTTAATTCCAGGTTTCTGGTGATGAATTCTGCTTAAGAGAAAAACTCGCTATCTCTTCTATCAACTTACATCTATCCTTACTCCAAAAACTGCCATCCCCTCTTAGCACATCACACTCAGGATCTTTTCTCCAGCTACAAGCTCTAAATTAGTAGTGTCCTTCCTGCTCTCATTTATCTTGTATTACTTGTATTCCTCTTAGTATATCTCCTATTCTTCTCCGTTTACCTCCCAATACTTTTCCTTGCTTTTCTTTGTTTGCTTGCTTTTGGGTTTTTTTAATTTCCATCCATTGACTCCACACTTCCCTTTACAATGGAGGCACAATTCTTGCCTTAATCTGCCATGGGCCATTTCCTCATCCAAATATCTCATCACAGCCAAGACAGTATCGTTTGTGCTGTTTTCTTAGGGGAGGAAGGGATTCATTTCACCTAACTTCAGCCAATGCAGATATTTATGCCTGAGTTTTCCTGCTGCCCTCATTGCAAATGGAGAGGACCAGATACTTTGACAGCCTGTTTCAGACACCTACATCTACTAGGCAATGAAACACACCTTGGAAGTACACATCTCACTTCTCTGACTAGAATTCTACACAGCAGTTCTGGATATGGGCATCTGTTTTGTTAGACACGCATGGGATGACATGAACTGGGCTGAGTAAATTGTGCCTTGGGAATGCAACCACCACTCAGCAACCTGCATGCCGTATGAATCCCAATGAGACACTCAGTCAGAGGGACTCAGCTCCCACTCCTGTCCTTTGCCTGCCTGATAACTTCAGCACAGCGAACCTCAGGAGAACAGAAATCATGAGTCAGCTTGCAATAGCTCATAAGAATGTCCCCAAATATAGATACATACGGATATTTGGAGAGATAATTTGCCTTCTGGTTCTTTTTTTCCCTGCCTGTCCTCAGTGAATATATCAACATATGACTATTAGTGTTTGACAACGGGAGCTCCCACTCAAACACATTTCCTACAACTGTGATGCCCTACATCTTTCTGGTCTCTAAAGAGGTAATTCATCCTGGACCTTTTCTTCCTACTTCCAAATAAATCCCATCTCCTCAGTTCCTTCTCTTTACCAGACACTTAACTCCCTTGCTCCTTGTAGCTTCCACTTTAAAGATCAGCGTAGATCACACACCCCTCTCAGCTACCACAGTCCCCTATTTCTGCTCATCAGCCTAGTCCAAGATGCTACTGCCTCTCTTTATCCTTTTACGCCATGTTTGGGGGCAGCATCTTATTTTGATTAAGTGAAGACAGCTATAGGAAATTTCCCTCTGTCCTTTCCCTTTTCCCAGGTTGCTTGCTGTGGGTAAATAAGGGGAGCAAAGATGTTTTCCCACAACCCACATGATGGAGCAGAGTTTCTGTATTCTCTCTGCTCCGTCATACCCATCAGCTTTCAGCAGAGGTTGAACTAAATTGCTAAGCAGAGCCAGGAATTTTGTATGTTTTCTGAACAGTTGTGTATGGGATAGCTAAGTTACTGCAGGACTGCAAACTTAGGAACTGTTGTGTATGGGATAGCTAAGTTACTGCAGGACTGCAAACTTAGGAACATCACATATTCTGTGGGTGTGATCTCCTTCACAGGACACTTGGACACCTGCTTTTCCATTGAGGGAGAAGCAAGCCATATTTAACACAAGGTCAGATAAGGAGAATACCAGTTACTGTGCATCAGCTGTATGCTGTGCAGGTAACAAAAATGATTTTGAGGTTTCTTCCTCATAACTATCTGCCAGGGAGTCAGGGCAGAGGAGGCTTGAAGTGCAGATAAGGGTGAGGATAATAAGCCCTTAATCTCTCCAGATGGGCCTGCTGTACCTTTACCAGGACAACAAGCCTCCCCTTCCCTTTTCCCTGAAATGCCTTTTGTATCTGCATTTGCCTTCTTCAATTTAAACTGCACTTCTTCAGGGCAGGAAATCATGTAGATTTTCCCCCAGGCAGGGCTAAAACGTACTAGAGACCTGGCACTCTCTGTGCTGTAATTGGACTGATGCTGGCTTTAGCCAGGAGCCCCCAGGCCAGGAATGTCAGCGAGAGAGAGATGTTGTTGGGGTCCAGGGGCAAGGCCACCCTCCCACCAGGCTTCTGCATAGCACCTTGTGTAGCCAGGCTTTTGTCCCTTTTGAGACTCTTAAGATGCTACTGTGATGTAAAACTCAGAACAGTGATGAAGACAGCATGCCCCTCTACTCATGCAGGCCCTCCCCCCTTTCGCATAGTTAATAGTCATTTCACCCACCATTTTACGAAGTGTTGCATGTTTATTTGTCTTGACTTATTTGAATTACAAGCTCTTGAGGGCAGAGAATTTGCCTTTATCTATGTTGGTAAAGTACAATGTCAATTTACAGTACTATATAAGAATTTTCTAATAACAAGGGCAATAACAAGAATAATGTATTTACTTTACTGTAATATAGTATTTCCAGGCTTCAAGATACAATCAGAAACAACCCAAAGTCAACAACAAGACCAAAAAATTTGCAGAATCTTTAACTGTGAACCAGAAGGCATGAGGACACTATGTGAAACATTGGTAAATTAGTTACTTATGTCCATAAACAGCAATTGTTACTGCAATAAAAATCCTTGCAAATTGGCCCTCTGGAAAATATAAAGCAGAATGCAACCAGTGTAAACCAGCAGAGTACTGCTTCACATGTGTATTATAAGGGTCACAAATGGCCTTCTAGTTACTTTTTAAACAAATGCAATGTTAATACTTTCTCACTGTAACATTATGAATAAAGCATTTGGCCTGTAGCTATGAATATGGTAACTGATGGCTTTTGACTTGTTTATATTTTCATCCAGCAAACTTCTGTACCATGCTCTCCTGGGGCTAAATCTTGACTTCAACCTTTGAATGTGCAGAGGACATAGCCCATGTAAAGGGCACTTGGGCGCAGCAGGTTCTCCAAGCCTCCCCCAGGGTAGCCTGATGGCCACCACTCAGTACCCTCCCTACAGCAGCACAGAGCTCTTCTGGCACACAGGAGGAAGAACAGGCTTTCAGGGTCAGTGTCCATACCTCTTTGGTCCCATCTCTGCTCTTGTTGTTAATGGTTTCTTTGTTTCTTAAGCTCCAAGGTATCAAATTAATCAAAATAATTGTGATGATGCAAGGGATTAAGCTGACAGGAAGATGAACTGCCCTTGTTCATCCAGGTGATACTACAGGAGGTGCAATGCAGACACATGTAGAGAACAAAGCCCTGTCCCTTGAATTTACAGTCTGAATAGAAAATGCTTTGTGAGACCGGTGCATTTCTGTCTAAAATATATGGTTTAATTTAGGAGTGCCTGGGTGACACTAGTGGTCAGGTTAAATGACCTCTATGTACCTTCTTGCCTGAAGCTCAGAGCAGCAGCAAGTGGAGCAGTTTGAATTGGTCCCATTTATTATTCTTTTAATTGCCTTCTAATATTTCTTTCAGTAGGGAAGACTAATAGACCCTTTCCATCTCCAACTGTCTTCCAAACTATCCAAAATCACAGTCCAGCCAAAACAAATAAGGAGTCTTCAGTTCTCTGGAAATGCAAAAGCAGATGGCCAGGGATCCAGGAGATTCCTGATTCTCATACAGTTTTGCAATAGACATCAGGCAACTAGGTTAAACTGTCTGTGCCTTGATCCCCCACCCATGAAATGGTGTAATCCTTTCTTTATCCCACACTTTATTAATCTTGCCTAGTCAGGCTGTTCCCTGCTTATGGGGTATGTCCAGCATCACAGGACCATGACCTGGGCCTAGAGATAACACAGCATTGCATTACGTTGAGGAATATTCTTTTTCCTAGCAAAAATCAAAACCAAAGCAGAGTAAAACAAACAAAAAAGGAAAATGATTACAATTTCTTATGGAACCACTGTCTATCTGAGTGTGGAGAAAATAGCAAGTTTCCTTTAAAAGGACTTGCAATGGAATTCACACTCTGTCAGGTGTAAATTACAGCCTGTAGCTCATCTTGTTCTATCTACAGCCCCTTTCTTAGTCATGCATAGCAGCAGTGTACAAAAATATTTCCTGCATGTGATCAAACGAGTATGGGCACTTAAGATGCAAATAAAATATGAGACTTTAAAAAAATTGTTTACTGGTATCTTAAAAGAAAACTAAAAGTTTGTAATCAAGCCAGGTAAGTGATTTACTTGGGAACACAATTGTGCTTGGGAACACAATTCAAATAAATCGATGAAATATTTTCTTTAGGAAGTTACAGGGAACTGAGATAGCTAAAAATAAATGGGGGGAAAAAATAAAATCCCAGGAGCACGATTCTACTGTGCAGACACAGATATAGTATAGACATATATAGACACAGATATAGATCACGTAAGTCCTGACCATAATAGAGCTGCTCAGTGGAATAGCATGGGAGAGATGCTTTTCATCTTTTCTTCCACAGTGTTTTACACAAGACCTTCTGATTGCATATGCTTTAGGACATCTAATAGATCACCTCAAGCAGATACCTATGCCATACTAAACACTGCAGAAACCCAGTTTCATCTGTGCTCATATGTGAAACAGTAAACTCCTCCCCAAGTCCCATGAGTTGGTGACACTGCAAAGTGCATCACTGACACACAGTGAAGCATCACCAGCACACAGTGAAGCATCACCAACTTTGGAAGGAATTGCCAGATGGAGTTGCAGCACTCTGTTGTGATAGTCCATATTTCAGGGTACAAACAAGATTCCAGCCTTGGTAGAAATTCAATGCTGATATCTTCTTTAGGACAACTGTGGCTTGGGGCAAAGAAGCAGTGTATTCAGTTTAATTACACAGGCAGAAATGCCTGAGCTAGGAAATTCTCTCTTTTAAGTTGGCAATTTCCTTTTATTCAGGAATAGTTTAAAAAATTTTAATTATTAAGCTATCTATACAAAGACTATACCTAAGCTTTACTACTGATTAGCTCTCCAAATGCTTATCAGTTGGTGAAGACTTGATATCTGCCGCAACTCAGAGGAGAAGCACTAATTTTCTAGATGATAATCAAAACCTTTCTTTGGGTACTCAAGCATTTGTTTGTTTGAATAGTGCATGAATAAAAGTTTCATGTGGTTTCTCAGTGAATGGAAAGAAATACTATACCTGTCACAAATCATTACAGGTCCTCTGAAGAACCTTAGCTTCCTAGTAATCAACATCTAGGACAGCAAATTCAGCTTAATTGGGGTCCATCTTTCTGAGGGGACTTTAATGGTGGGAAAAGTCATGCTCCATCTCAGTGGGACTAAGATTCATGTATGCAGATCCATCACTGAGAATGGCTTGGCCTCTGTTATCATTAATTGAAGCATATTAAGAGACTTGGCAGAAAAAAAATACCCAAATTTGAAATGTCAAGAGACAGATCCAGCTAGTTTCACATCCTGTTGTTATAATATACCTTAATTACAGTTAATTAGGAAATATTGTTCCTGGTGGAAGAGCATCTGACACAGTTTTTGTGGGTGATTAAACATAGAACAGAATCTGATGCGTTTGTTGAATGCAGGATCTATTTATTATGACTGTACAACTCAGTGTAGAGCATCATTCCTATTACATAACAAAACAAAAGAAAGTCACAGAGCAAAAATATTTGCCTTGCCTTGTGATGCTTCAATATTCCCTGCTGTCTTCCTTAATTTTCTGCTGCTGGCCCCTTAGGACTTTAGAGCATGATACAGCTCCCACTGAAGTTAATCAGAGGCTTCTCACTTGGCTTCAGCTAAGCCACATCAGATCCTAAATGAGCAGAAATAGAGGAAAAGGCTTAGGGAAAACAAGTGCAACAGGGATTGACCTCTGTGCAGTTAGACACAGTGTCAATGAGGGCTTCGATACCATTTGTGAAAGAGTAATCTGTGATTTACTGGAGGAGTGCTATTAGCTGGAATCCTTTCCTCATACAGTATAAAATATAAAAAGTGGAAACCCAGACCAAAGCCATGAGCTCAGCTTCTGCTGGTGTAAATACAGTTTGCTCACACTCATTGATCTGTGGCTGTACATGACCCTGAGACATGTTTTGCTGGGCTGCCTGAGATCATTGCTCATGCTTGGAATAGAAATGGCAGGACTGGTTTTATCACTGAGAAGAAAGCAGTGCATGTCTTCTGCCCAAAAAGTAACCAAATTACCATTTGTGAAGTAATCTTTTTTCTCAGTTAGGAAAAGGTGGATTTAAAAAAAAAGCATTATTGGCTAGATTGCTTGTACTAGAAAAAGCCTTGTTTTTCACAAACTCTGCACAGTGTTTTCCTAAGTGCTCATTTACTCTGAACTGCAACAACTGTGATAAATCATTTGCTATTTACTCTTCAGTGCAACTACATGCTTTGGGCAAAGATTTTTTATTATTATTTATTTATTTTTAAAAGCAAACCCACCTTTTTTTAATGCATTTTTTCCATCTCCAGTGATGGATTTTATCTTTGATATGTGATCCAGCTATTTAACTACCTCTTACTACTTTTCCCATGAATTGTTTATACAGCAACTTGGCAGTGTAATTTGCATATCACAGGAAAGATCCCATTACATGTTCCCAGAGGTGTGGTTTCACCAGCTTTATCACTTTCTGCCACCTATGCATATCCCTGGAGCAGTGTCTGGTTAATCCAGAAAGGCACTTCTTGGCTGCCAATAGTAATTAAACATTAATGGTGCAGTTACAAAATTTTCAGTCACTCAAACCTTATCTCCCCATTGTCTTCAATAAACATAATACTTAAAAAAGATATTTATCTCTTCATAAAAATTCTCATGCCCCAGGAAGATCACAGAGTGTTACATGTATCCTGTTCAGCTGTTGCAGACTCAGCCTAAAATAGTTAGACATGGATCAAATGCACGAAGAACAGTTGAAAAGAAGGGGAACAGAGTAACTCAATGTACAGCAGAGAAACTGAAGAAGACTTGGGGCTGAACACAGTATTTGCTTTCCAGACTCTTTATTTGGTGACTGAAGGGGACAATGGCTCTAACGGCAGGTTTCCTGGTGATGAAAAGCCCATGTTTGGGTACATTCCACATTATTCTTCACCCATTGTATGAAAGATAATAAAATGACAACAGCTTAACTTTCACTGAGAGGAATGTTTCAACAGCACTGTAGCAACATCACAGCATTCAACCACTGGGGATAAGGAGACAAAAATTAAACGGAAGCCAGATCCACACCAAACGTCAACATATTTCCTTGCACAAAGCATTGCTGTCTCCAGATGTTTTCCCAATAAGCAGACAGTCTTGTGCCTTCAAATAGAATCATAGAATCATAGAATAGTTAGGGTTGGAAAGGACCTTCAGATCGTCAAGTTCCAACCCCCCTGCCATGGGCAGGGACACTTCGCTCTAAACCATATCACCCAAGACCTCGTCCAGCCTGGCCTTGAACACTGCCAGGGATGGAGCATTCACAACCTCCCTGGGCAACCTATTCCAGTGCCTCACCACCCTCACAGGAAAGAATTTCCTCCTTATATCCAATCTAAACTTCCCCTGTTTAAGTTTTCACCCATTACCCCTTCTCCTATCACTACAGTCCCTAATGAAGAGTCCCTCCCCAGCCTCCCTATAGGCCCCCTTTAGATACTGGAAGGCTGCTATGAGGTCTCCACGTAGCCTTCTCTTCTCCAGGCTGAACAGCCCCAACTTTCTCAGCCTATCTTCATATGGGAGGTGCTCCAGTCCCCTGATCAGCCTCGTGCCCCTTCTCTGGACTTGTTCCAACAGTTCCATGTCCTTTTTATGCTGAGGACACCAGAACTGCACACAATACTCCAAGTGAGGTCTCAGGAGAGCAGAATAAAGGGGCAGGATCACCTCCTTTGACCTGCTGGTCACACTCCTTTTGATGCAGCCCAGGATACGGTTGGCTTTCTGGGCTGTGAGCGCACACTGAAGCAGACTCATGTTCATTTTCTCATTGACCAGCATGCCCAAGTCCTTCTCCGCAGGGCTGCTCTGAATCTCTCCTCTGTCCAGCCTGTAGCTGTGCCTGGGATTGCTCTGACCCAGGTGTAGGACCTTGCACTTGGCATGGTTAAACTTCATGAGGTTGGCATCAGCCCACCTCACAAGCGTGTCAAGGTCCCTCTGGATGGCATTCCTTCCCTCCCACGTACCAACCGAACCACACAGCTTGGTGTCATCGGCAAACTTGCTGAGGGCGCACTCAATCCCACTGTCCATGTCAGCAATGAAGATGTTAAACAACACCGGTCCCAACACCTATCCCTGAGGGACACCACTCGCTACTGGTCTCCAGCTGGACATTGAGCCATTGACCACAACTCTTTGTGTGCAGCCATCCAGCCACTTCTTTATCCACTGAGTGGTCCATCCATCAAATTAATGTCTCTCCAATTTAGAGACAAGGATGTCGTGTGGCACAGTGTCAAATGCTTTACACAAATCCAGGTAGATGACAACTGCTCTGCCCCTGTCCATCAGTTCTGTAGCCCCATCATAGAAGGCCACCAAATTGGTTAGGCAGGATAGAGTCGTCCAACATACCTTGGAAGGAACAAACATCTTTCTAGCCAAATCTTTCTAGCTTGATTGTCCCTGTCCAAATCTATCTTACAGTAGAAGACTACACACATGGAATTTCGGAAATGCAGACTCAGTTTGGGTGAAATTTGGAGCCTGAGACATATTAATAAGTAGACTTATTAACAAATAGACTTATTAACAAAAACAGCGTTCTCAAGAAGTACCCCAAGCAACAACAGTAACACCCCTTAGCTCCAGACAGTGCATTAGCCACCCAGCACCTTTCTCTATAAGCAATATGAGAAACCCACAAAATCCCTAATACCATAGAAGGCTGGAAGAGAGAGAAGGCATTGATTCACTGACAAAACTAAGGGGCTATTAAGTCAGTGGCCTTTGAGTCACAAAGTCAGCCTCAGTGAACAGTGATTGAATCTTGTTATTCTCCCATAGCCCAAGAGCACGTTATATAGTGTGATAGCTGGCAGTCACAGTGACAGAGCAAAAGGCAGATTGAGCACAGCTGTCCCCTCAAGTCGAGGGACAGCCTGGTGGGCAGGAAGAAAAATCTGAGCTGTTCCTGTATGTTTAAAAGACAGCATATAGTTTTCGAGCCTGTCAGCATGATCCTGTGTGAACGCATTGTGTTTTACTGACATGACACCCTGACATTTTGGTTTAGTAGTACAAAAAAAACACCCAAACAACACCCAAAAGGTAAGGTTATAAAATCAAACATTATGTTTTCTGCATGTTAAAAGAAGTATTGCTTCCACAGAGACCTGGAAGCTCAAACTGCTGCAGCGCTGTGCCAGTACAAGAAAACCAAAAAATGGAACTGACCTGGGTTTCACGGTTCAAGCGTGCCGTGGCAGGGATCCCTCCACTATTTCTAAATTCAAAGCTCAAATAAACACAGTTGTAGTTTCTTGAAGTGGATGCTTTTAATGTAATCTGAACAGGGTGAGAGAAAGGGCATACTCCTGAAGCCTGTATTTCTTAGGTAGAAATAAACCTGCCTGGAGAAACCTGCCTTGTGACTGTCTGCTATTAAGACTGTAGGGGAGAGAGGGAGCGTCTTTGAGTTCACACACTTAACGCTCAGTGGTGTGTCTGCAGAGTGGCAGGAACAAAACAACAGAGAGGAGGGGTTAACCAGAGACCTGCTGGCTAAAATCTATACATCTGGAAATAGAAGGAAGAGGGCTGCATGGTCAAAAAAAGTTGAAAATTTCTAAGAGGGGGATCAGCCACAGAGCTATCAGGCACAAAGATACCTGTCACTAACTGTACCCACTTTTCATCGTGCCCCTAAACCCAAAAGAGCGGTTGTGCTTGTCATGCCAGTCTTTCTGAAAGGATCTAGAACGTTCTCCTAGTCCTCAGAAACAGCACCACTGGAAAGCATCTGTACAGTAAGAAGAAAGAGAGGACAGAGAGATGCATGGATCTCCATCACAATATCTACAATTCCTCAATCACACCCCAAGATCTATTCTCCATCTTGTTTCCCAAGAAAGCTGTTTGCCTCCTGGAGAAATGCCACCATTCTGCCACAATTGCATTAAGAGAATCTCCATGCAGGTCAGATGCAAGCAAAAATGTCTCTGAGCTTGGTCTGAGATTGCAGAAAATCACTTTGCTTGGGGACTGGGGGCCCGTCTACCAAAATTACACCACCTTTCTAATAATTTCCCCTTTATTCACATTTGACATATCAGGCAGGAAAGAGAAGTGCTTGTTGAAGACTTCAGCAGTGAATGCAGACATTGGTCTGGAGCTGGGTCACGACGCACAGCACAAGTCAGAAAGTCTAAACACAGGCAGGGCTTGAGAGGATGAGGCAGAGCAGCTGCCCATTATGCTTGGAAATGCGCAGAGCAAGAACGAGCAAAGCTATACTTTAGAAGAGCTTCATCAGCTGCAAGTGGTAAAGGATACAGCAGACATTTTCCAGATCTGTCACAAGCACTGACATTGGCAGAAATCAGGTAAGGCTGGTGTTTTGTTAACAATCCTCTCTGAACTTTTCTCAGAGAAAGAATTGGGGTACTGGCCCCCCTCAAAAAAAAAAAAGCCCAACAACTCTGTAATAGAATTACTGGACAATGGTACTGAGGAAACACTCATCATAATGGAGAAACATATTGTAAAGCATAATGTAGTACTGTGGTTGCATACATTTTTTGCATACAGAGTATTTATAGATGCTAACCTGGGCAGTTTCATATCTCTAGGTATTTACTCTGTGCTTGTAAAATGAAAAGGCATTTTTCATTCCATCTAGACTGGAAAAGAAAATACATTTAGGTTATAAATTGTTTAGAATTACTTGTTAATGCTATCAGCTTTTCTGTATCTGCTTGTAGGAGGGACAGAAGAGGGATGGATAATGCTTTACTGCAAAATCATAGAGGAGAAAACCAGACAGAAAGCTTTGTTTTTGACGTGTTTAAACTGTTCAAATGACAGGAATCGGTTGCCTTGGAAGCAGATCTGCAGTTGAATGAAACCTTTCACCTGTCCAACATATGAAATATTTATTATCTGAGGGTTACTAGAGATTAAATAAAGCCAGACATACAATGCAGAAAGCAGACCCTGGCTCATCACCTCCATGAAATTTCACAGGTCCTGTGGCAGCCAGATTAGATTTTGCTACAGAGAGAGGAAAGTGGGCTGGGTTGCACTACTGGTATAAGGAGAAATTAAACAAGAGCAAAGCAACATCTTAACTTCATATTTGATTTAACCTGGTTGGTGATGCTGATGCAAAATGCTGATGCTCCTCCTATGTTGTGCTTAGTAAAGCTGCAAAATGTTTTTGTTTCCAATTAGAGAGAAGAACCCACTCTCTTTAGATAACTATTTTTTCCAATAAATTATTCTTGACCACTTGTATCCCCATAAAAAATACCCAGTGTTTTTGTCTTGTAGAAGTTGGTGGTGTGGATTTTTTTCACCTTTCTCTTTTGTGTGGGTTGGAATTAATTTATTATTGAGCTGAAACTTGGCAGAGATCCAGACACAACGCTCTGAAAAATGTTCATACTAAAGTTCAATGATGGGATTCCTTGTTTATTTTATCTCAGAAACTCACTGAGAATTCAGTCCTGCAAAATGGAGCACAGCTGATGCACAAGTGGGCCCATAATCCAGTTCACTTTATTTTTCAGGGAAAAGACTTTCTGTTTCTGCAGACACAACTTTGAGTATGAATAAAAGCCCGAGCCATTATTTAAGAAACTGGCATTTTTGCATAGCTGTTTTCAGAGTGAATCACACTTTGAAAGAACCTTGACATTTTTGTCCTTTATCACATTCATTTTTTCCTCAGAAAATCTGGACTTCCAAGGCCTTTGGCATCCTTACTGTTGCTAAACAGTTTTAACATCTGCAATCAATAGGTGTTGAAATTGCCTGATCAAGCTAAGAGGTAAAGACTAAAGTCCATTGTCATCATATCCTAATTGTACCACAGTAAAGTATAATATTTCTGCTAAGTCTGTATCTGTATGTAAAGTGACTAAAAAGTTGGAGTAAGTGAACACACCACACCAAAATATGATCGCTCCTTTCAGTTCATGCCTCCCTATCATTATCCACTTGGCAACTGCCTGAAGATTTTAGCAGTAAATACTGGATTCAGATAACATCATTTTGAGTTAGACTCTTGGGCGCTGCACAGAATGGATCCTACCCTAACAGTTGAGATGGAATTGAGGTATGAACCAGATGGGGAGGCAAGGAGGGGAGGAAGAAAGTAAAAGAAGGAGCAAGGCAAGAAGCGATATGGTATCCGAATGATGCCATTGTACAAGCTGCTCCACCATGGTTCGAAACTGATGAATACACTGCTGGAAAATGGGGATTCCATTCACAGTAGCAGTTAACATTCCTCTCTAGCCTCTTTCACAACACAACAGACCTTAAAATATTAACTGGTTCCCTGTTCCAACTATGCTGGAACTATAGATAGTCCTGTGCTCTCCTATGCCTTAGTAGGGTGCACCTCTGATCCCGAGCAGGAGCACCTCCCCATCCTTAGCATGTAATACTTAGCTACATGCAGAGGAGAGCAGGCTTTTTCTAGACTCTGCCTTCATTTTTACTGCTTCTGTGCAAATTACTTCCTCCACGTCTACTACAGTCCCTTGGCCCTCTCACAGAGCACTGTGCTTGTGCTTCCCCAAGTTTGCCAGAGAGAGATTACTAGGCTCCAAGTGCACCAAAAAGCACAGAGCGTGCCTTCTTTCCTGCCTTTTCGTATGCCTGGAATAACCCCCTCCTTTCCCATCGTGGTACATCAAGTACCTTCCCTTTCTTTTAGAAAGCTAAGAATCCATCTGTTCGGCTAAGCATTCCATCTGCAACAACAGCGAGTCCAGTGATGTGCTGCCAATATTTCAACAAAAGGCTCCTCTAAACCCATGCCCCTGAGCCAGTAACACAGCCCACGTCCCCAGACAGGAGGCGTGTGGGACTGGTGGACCCTATTCAGTTGGTTCTCCCATTTCAACCAAATGCTTTCCCATATCCAAGGAAAGAGGAAGCAGCATTTGGGAAACACATTTCTTTTGTCTCCTACCAGGATTGTTCATACCTAGGTCCTGGGAAGAAAATAAAAAAAATCACTTTGTTGAAAAAGTTGCAAAGTGTGCACCTGGAAAAATTACAAAGGACAAAGATGGTAGGGAGGGATTTGAATCCCTTTCAGGAACTGCAGAGGACTGACTCTGTGTCAAGTAAATTAGGAAAATGGGTCTGGTTACAAAGAAGGAAATCATGACAAATATTTGCTTCAGAAAGATGCTGGTGAAGGGATGAGCTTTGCAAACATAACTGGTAATTTTGAGGACAGTGGTGAGGGAAGAGGGCTCAGCGGTTGATGCAGACAGTTTTCCAGAAGGCAAGTGTACAACACTTTTGCCTTTCATACTTCTGTATCAGGTCTCAATACACAGTGTACAATGTATAAATACATATATGTATTATGCATATATGTAGATAGGTATGTATGTGTATGTGTATTAGACAGTTGCTTTTACAAACTTTGGCTGCTGCATTTGGTTCATAGGCTATACTGTCTTGGGCATTTTCAAAGTCCAAGCTTGGTAGTTTTCCATATGTGACTTATACAAGAGTTGATACATGAAGGCTGGAATGCCTTGACTGCATATACTTGCATCACCCATTTTTTTCTGTTGCTGTTTATCAGCTGCACAGCATTAGCTTTATGACAAGTTGCAATCATACATAAGTGGCCAGCTGCTAAATTACATCAAACTCCCCAAGAATTTAAAGGCAACAAAGTAATATATTAGTTTTCTAATGTACTTTTTTTAAAGTCAGCAATTTCTTAAAGTATTTGAGGCTCTTCTTAAAAAACAGGAGAACTCTGCATTGGAACGCATAACCTATAGCACTTCAAATCTCTTATCTTGATGTGCTTTTTAAATTTTACATAAGGAAAATAAAAAAAAACCACCTTGAATTCAACAATTCAGTATATCCTTCAACAGATGAGTTTCAGTGGTTTTGAACAATAAAGGACACGATGTTACCATCAGTGGTTGCCTTGATAGCTTGATAGCATTAGTCTATAATACAGGTGCAAATGAGCACACTAAATAATCTATATTTACACATCAGGAAGCAATTTTAAAAAATATTTTCTGGCTTTGTCTACCTTGGCTGCCACACAGATAGCAAAGTCTCTTACCTAAAAATGCAGGCAGTGCTAATGTGTCTGTCCTGTAATGATTTCTTTCAGAGAGAAATACTGATCCTTATCTAGCAAAGCATAGCAACACATTTTGGAGCTCACCCATCTATAGTAAAACACTCAGGAGCATGTTTATGTTTAAAGCATTTGTTGAAGAGGCAGAGATTAAGCATGTGCTCAGTTGGTCTGTTGCACTGGGCAGGTCTTAGGCTTCCACTAAGTGATCTGCAATGTTCTGAACTGTCCTGCACAGCCACCAAGTACTGCGGGTCCTCTACAAAATAGGTCTGAGGAAGGCGCTATATGAAAGATAACAAAAGCTAGTACAGCCCAAATCCCAATATCACTGGGGACTTTCCTTCAAAGCCAGACAGGACAAAAGCTTTTTAAACAGAGGGCTGATAGGGGCCATAAGGACTGAAGCACCGCTGACCCAAGGAACGAACACATACAGCCACAGAAATCCTACAGCTAAATTGGTAAGGCAGGACAGCATGGCTGGAACATAGAGATCATTATTTTGTTTTTGCAGGCAAGAAAATGCGATGCAGACAAAAAAAAAAAGTTACCTGTTAAAGATTTGCTAAAGCAAAGGTATGACAGTAATTTGAGACAAATCCAGATCTGCTGAATTCTGCTCTGATTCTCCAACCATTAGATCAGCATCGCTCATGGCTTTGAAATAAGCATTCAAAGAATAATTAAAAGTAATTTATATGTCCATCATGTAACTGAAGCAAGGAATTAAAAACACTTTGCAGAGAACTGCCCAAGTTACTTGTCACAACGGAGACGAGTCGAACCAGTGAAGGTGGTGCAGGGTGCTCATCACTCAAAAGAGCATTTCATTTTCCAAACAGGTGTAAATTAATTGCTTACTTATTTTTCTCCAATTTCTTCAAGATCTCATAAATTCCAGTAATGTGTGCTGCCCAGCTTCACTTAGCTTTATCTTGGCAAAGTATCTTGTCAGTCATCTCCCTGCTCAGTGCTCCCAAAGTGTTCATATGGCACAGAAAGCCAATTCATTTCCCAGCCCAAGTTCTGTGTGCTCTGTACAGCTCTCATCTGGTTAAAAGCATGTGAACAAAAATACAACATCCCATACAAAAAGCCAGCTCACCTTTCCCTTTTGGAGAGAAAAGCTCCTGCCCTCACTGATGCACGTGACAGCAGGAACACAAAGCTACTGAGCTGAAAACAGAGAAGTTGTGTTGGGCCATAAGTGGTCCAGTAATTTTGTGAGTGGGATGGTTTACACCATGCCATGACCTTGAAATATTCTGTATTTTCAGTCTTGTGAGAAGATATCAGCAACATTGGAAGCTACATGAGAGAAACCAGGTGAGCTGTGTTTCCTCTAGCATTCACTCTTCAGCTCCTCTCTTCTAGTTGTTTCTGCTGCTGTGCCACTTTCTGGCATCATTGCACCATGTCTTCACTAATCTCGTAGTTCTTCACTCCACATATGCCACAGCCCTCTTCAGGAATGAAACCTGGTGATCTAGTCATGAGTTTCTACTGGGCCCCCACTGCACACCTCCCTTTGCAAATGCCTCTTGCAAAGAGGAGGGAAGATGCCATCCAAATGCATGAGTGGAAGTATCTTGTACTAAAATCCTGTGGTGATCATCCTAGTCTGACCCTTTAAGCTGACTGCAAACTGAGAATATAAGTGCTACTGGTAGGAGCAAGTCAGTAACACAAGAAATACCCCAGTGTGAGCTATGCCAACTAAAGAGTGACAAAATCTTTCTCTCTTTCCTTCTTCTCTCTGAGGAAGGAAAGGATGGATCTGTTTCCAAGAGTACACATTAGCACTGATTCTCGACACCAACCCTGCACACAACTAACACACTGGCTGCAGCACAGTTTCATCTCCAACACACACCTGAAGGACCCATTCTCTTTTATGTGCAGTTCTTGAATATCACATCAGTCCAACACAGTATCTTTCAGTCAAGACTACATAAACTGTCTCCTAATAAGTACAAGCATGTGCATTTACTTGCAACTAACAGACCAACCAACCAATTAACCAGCAAGCTAACACTGTATATTTATACTTAGCCTTCATCTTGCTTTGGTACCCTATTTAAGATTATCTTTCTTCAAATATTCCTCTCACATTCCCTCAAACTTTCGTAACTGCTTCAACTCTGTGTACAGCTGCTGCTTCATGAGGCAATTTTGTTGCTCAGTTAGCTATCACATTAATCAGGTGAATGTGTCTCCCTACCATATCTAACAATTGCTCATTAAATCAGGTCTCCAATAGTGTTGAAAAATAATTAAAACCCTGTTTCCAATAAACAAGCTATAAAGGCATTAAGGATAAAATAGCATGTAAGAAATCTATTGGAAATGGAAGGACAGAAAAATTCTGACCAGGCATATACTGGGCAGAATTAGCCAAATACCCAATTAATTGCTAGTAGTGTCAGGCAAATAGAAAAAAAAAAGTTATAAACATTTATTTCAAATTAACAATGAATGTATTGTGGCTGAACACAAGCTCCTTTTATGTTTGCTTCCTACAAATAGTCATGCAAAACAAATTCAAAGCTTATATGCTACATGATCTGCTTCCAGAATAGGAGGTGTAATTGATACGAGATTTGCACAGCTTGACAAAGTAAGGGAGGCTGGGCTTCCAAAATCGTTTGGAGCCAGCACGCAAAGGTAATTAAACAAACCAGTGAAGGAACTGTCTCCCTGCACTTCTTTAGCTAGCATCATACACAAGGATACCTAATTGCATTTTGTCAGCAACTGAGGTGATGAGAGAAATTTGCCATCAGGCAATTCAAACAAATATAAACTAGAGATAATAATACTTCCACTAGAAGAACAAGAGGCTGAATTTGTTGAGTAAATGATTCACTTTGCTTTAATTGCTACACACAGGGTGAAATGTCACAATGATATCTCAGTGACCGGATAAAATATGTCATCTTCTCTCCACCCAGTGAACCATGCAGCACTGAGCAGACGAGTTGCCTTTCCCTGCCTGCATTAAGGTAGAACAACTTTAAAAGATTCAAAATTCAGTTTGTAAGTTAAACAATTTTAAGTCAGCTCCAAGTCAATCATTCCATCTCCAAGTCAGCTGCTGACAGCAGAGGCAACTTAGCAGTAATAAGTATTTATATTTTGCAATTCTTCCATATGTGTTTAGTTAGGATAGTGGTGGTTAATCTATTGTTCCACTTAATTAAATCCTGTTAAAATTATGCTTTAAGCATCATCTCATATCTTGCTAGCACAATTACAATCTATAACACTCCATCTTACATCAATTACTAATTTGCTGTCTGGCAGCATAATTTCTCATTGCAAAGCATTCATCTCTAACAAGTCAAGGTGTGCTAAGTGCTCCTAATGGTACAGTGGCCACTCAACCCAGGGAAACTGTGGCCTCAGAATGACAAAGCAGTAACTGTCTTACTCCTGAAAGCCACGGTGCTGGAAGTCATCCAGATCATCATACCAGAAGGAAACCCATGGCATGTGATAGAAATCATGTTAATATATTATATACATGTGGTCTTGGGAGGGTAATCCTAAAGCATGAGTGTGCTAAGGAGGTGTGTGCTGAGGACGTGCTGCCATCCTTCAATGCAGCTAGCAAACAAGCAGTGGAAACAATCTGGCTATACAGAAAAGCAATAACCAGACAATATAGAGATGATTACCAGATCCAGAGTTTGTAAATACAAAAAAAGGGGGGAAATCCCACACTCACTGTTGCTGAACCTCCCCCCTTCTCTAGAAAGCAGATGTTTCTTCTAAAATAGCAGAAAGAAAAGGGAAAGGAGGACAGCCTGACAAGGAAGCCATGGATAGAAGTGAGATATTTATCTTGATTGTGCGTCTGAGTGCTCTTCAGACATTTCTATAAGGCTTAGCTCTGCATTATGAGATAACTCAACACTCTGGGCAGTAGTAATTTCCCAGCTATGTGTGTTAAATTAGACTTTTTTTCCTAGGTACTATTTTGTGTCTGCGCTTCACATGTAAAGGTGTTCTCCACTGACTTTTGGATAATCCCAGCCTCTTCAGAAAGCATACCTATATATGAACATTATTTAAACAAACATAGCATATGCTTCTATGTGCATCCCTTCTGAAGTTTGATATTCAATAATACGAGGGAAAAATATTTCAAAGGGGACCTAAATAGACTTCTTTTGGAAATCCCTTATATCCTTAATGATGAATGAGTGCAAATTGTCACCTGACATAACCTGCAAGATCTTGAGAACAATGCAATTTAAGCAATGGCTAATTATTGATGAAAGCATATAGATACTTAGTGTATTAGACATTTTTAAACAAAATGATTAATGTTACCTGGTTTTGCTCAACAAGCAGGCAGAGGAAAAGATATTGAAAATAAAATACAATCTAAAGCACTCCTTTTCCAAGAGTAAACTCTGTGTGCGAAACATCAACGATTTTGTCATGAAAAGGCTTCAGAAAGGCTTAATGGAAGAAGACAAATTGCTACAGTCTCTCCAAAATTACACTCTTGGCTGCTTACAGTTAAACTAAGCAAAACATTTTGTTTTGTGAAGCCAAAGCTTTATTTCTTAAAAGCCTTATTCAGTAGCCAAGAAAGCCAACGTTCAAAAGGAAAGCATGAAACTGAACTAGTCTGTTTACAATTATTTCATTGTCTTTTATAAGTTTAGAATTATGTGTATATGGTACTGATAAATAGCCCTTGCTGGCTAAGACAATAATACTGAGAAGTCCATCTGGCCTTTACTGTGCACATTTCTTGCAAGAAACTTCAGTTTTCACAAGATTATTTTTTTTTCCTTCTCCCCAGGAAAGTGGAACTGTGCAAGGCCTGTCCTAAATAATAATAATAAAAAAATTAACATAAATAATAAAAAAATTTACTAGTTATAAAAACAGATATTTCAACAATAATCACAGGATGGAGTAGTAGGCAGAAATAATAATGTACACTACTTATGTTAAACTGTTCTAGCTCTGTGCTAGTTTCTACTCTGCTTTCAGAGAAGCACACAAACATTTATTCAAATGCAACTAGCCTTAGAAAAAAATGTAGACTTCCTTCACAGTTTAATGCTTTTGATCATCACTGACTTCCCAGTTTGTTTGACATCAAAAAGCAGTATTACTGGAGTGTCTCTCATAATCGCAATCCAGTCAAATCTACAGAATTAAAGACGTTTCAGCTTTTTCTTTTTAATCTTCATCAGACATGTTTGTCCTGTTTCTGGACTTTTACTATAGAACATATCTATTGAAGAGCATTGTGCTGGTTTTGGCTGGGATACAGTTTATTTTCTGCACAGTAACTAGTTTGGGGTTATGTTTCGGATTCGTGCTGAAAAGTTTTGATAACACAGTGATGTTTCTGTTGTTGCTGAGCAGTGCTCACACAGAGCTAAGGCCTTTTCTGCTCCTGATGCCACCCCACCAGCGAGTAGGCTGTGGGGTGCACAAGGATTTGGGAGAGGAGACAACTGGGAACAGCTGACCCTAACTGACCAAAGGGGTGTTCCACACCGTATGGCATCATGTTCAATATAAAAACTTGGGGAAGAAGAAGGAAGGGGGGACATTCGGGGTGATGGTGTTTGTCTTCCCAAGTACCTGTTACACATGATGAAGCCCTGCTTTCCTGGAGATGGCTGAACACCTGCCTGACCATGGGAAGTGGTGAATGAATTTCCTGGTTTGCTTTGCTTGTGTGTGTGGCTTTTGCTTTACCTGATCATTACCCCATGCTACAAGTAATTCTGACATGCAAGGTTTGCTTAACCAGCCTAAACTGGGCCAAATTTATTGACCATAATATTAAAATGTTTTGTTGAACGGCAAAGAGAATTTCAGTTCATAAGATATTTCATTTTGAATTTGTTTTAAAAGTTTCGAAATTCTTTAGCTTAATGTTCAAAAAATATTTCAAATAGAAATATATAACTTCTTAATTTGCAAAAGCAGATCTGGGATATTCAAATGGAAAATTATTTAAAACATTGTTATATATCAAACAGTTATCAGTTTTAGTTGTCAGGTTTTGACAAATGAGTTTTTAAAAGTCTTGCCTCTACTAAATACCAAAGAAAATCTTCTGTGGCAAAGGTATTGCAAAAGTGCACTGTGCGAAAGACATACTTCCACTAAAATGCAGATTAATAGAACAAGCAAAAAGAGATGCTTATATTTATATGGAAAAGCAGATCTGTCTGTGGCAATAATAACATTTATTAGACTTATTTTCGGAGTGAATGCAAGCATGTTTTGGTATTACAAAAAAAGTAGACTGCTTTTATATGCTTTGCTCATTTACAGGAAAACAAAAGAAAACCAAACAAAAACCAAACTAAAGAGAGAGAAGAAAACATATACATATAACACATAGGAGCACTCTCCTACGAAGACAGGCTGAGAAAGTTGGGCTTGTTCAGCCTGGAGAAAAGAAGGCTCAGGGGAGACCTTAGATTATCTTGCAGTACCTAAAGGGCACCTACAAGAAATCTGGAGAGGGACTTTTTGCAAGGGCATTTAGGGATAGAACAAGGGGGAACGGCTTTAAACTGAAACAGCATAGATTTAGATTAGATATGAGGAATAAATTCGGTACTGTGAGGATGTTGAGGCGCTGGCACAGGTTCCCCAGAGAAGCTGTGGATGCCCCATCCCTGGAAGTGTTCACGGCCAGACTGGACAGGGCTTTGAGCAACCTGGTCTAGGGGAAGGTGTCCCTGCCCATGGCAAGGGAGTTGGAACTGGATGATCTTTTCTTCCAATCCAAACCACCCTGTGATTCTATGATATATATTATCTATGGATATAGATAGCTTGTAAAAGCAGTAAGCTCTCAACACATATTTTCTACCTGGTATTGTAAACCAAATGTATAAAATGCATGGCTCCAGAGAAAAGTACATGATTTTGCAGTTCACTGAATCCTTTCTTTAACAACCTTTCCATTTTTCATCTGTGTAAGCAAATGAGAGCAAATCCGGTAGTTTCTGAAAACACAGAGGACGTCTGAGATTTATTTAAGAGGTAGATGAAACCAGCAAACTATATAAAAAGAACAGAATTTACAGAAGCAAAGAACCACAGAATAACACAGGCTGGAGGGCACCTTTCCCTGTCATTTGGTGCAAACCCTTGCTCTAAGCATGGCCAACTTAGATCTGATTGCTCAAGACTGTCAGGTTTTAATACCTCCAAGAATGGAGAGTTCAGACTTTCTGCTCCAACGCTTGCTTACATTGCTGTGATTTTTTTTATTTTCCTAATATCCAGCTGGGATTTCCAAAGTTGCAACTTGCGTCTATTACCCTATCATTTCCCCCTTACAAGAAATGTCTGGTGTCATCTTCCTTATATCCCCATTAGACAGCTGAAGATAACATTTCGATCCTGAAGACAACATTGATACCTTTCCTCAAAATTCTTTTCCTAAGGTCAAACAGATTCAGTTGTCTTAGTTTTGTCCTCTATTTCATGTGCTCCATCAACACTCTAGAAATCTCTGAAGTGGTCATTATAAAGACAAAACATACAGGTGATATCCAAACACTATCCAAGCTAGCTGACAGATTATCATCTCTTTCAAAGGGCTTTTCATCACGTCCTTATTCTACATGTGTACTTGAACAAACAATAAGAAAGGCAGGAGGAGGGGAAATACTAATTATATTGCAGAGTTGTTTAGTTTAAGTATCTCTGTTTTCTGTTTCAAGATTTTTTTCATCAAAATTCATAACTGGAATTTAAGTTTCTCAGTTCTTATTATATCAGAGGTTATACATGTATGGCTTCAGAAATAAGTATCTGAATGTCCTGACACATTATTTGGGTTAAAACGAAATGGTACATTATACCTATCTGTTCTACAGGAGGAGTGGATATCTTTAGATTTAATTTTTTAAGTCTTTTCTTCTTTCCTGTTTACTGCACTCAGTGACAAAAGTACACTGTGTGCAAGTACCTGGTAAGTGGGAAAGAGCACATTGTCACACTTCTGGCAAAACACTGATCACTGAATTTCTATCAAAGTTTTAATGTTTAAATATGTCTTAACTTCCATCTTTCAGCACTGGAATTCATCTATACCACTTTGTACCTTCATTCTTTGGACATTTAATGATTTCCCTTGTGACTGTAAGGAAAAAGATGTTTATACACCCATCGGATCCAGAAATTGATTCACTTACCTAACAGAAGCATGAACTAATAGGACAGTGAAATTGAGAATCATATATTCTGTGGATTTAAGGAAAGCTGATAAAGCCACAGAATGAAGCTCCCTGGAGACAGTGAAACCCAGCAGAGCGTATTAGAACATATTTTCTGAATAACTTATTTTATGACCAATGCAATACATGTTTTGAGTCAAACTCAGAATAATGTGATCACTTCTGTCATCATCACATAGTGATTTGACTGCTTTTTTAAAAAGTCAGCCACTAAATAGGGTATTTGCAAGTATTTCTTCAAAGACAACACAAAACCTTCCGTCACCAAGCAGTGTTTCATTGTTCCCATTCCCTTGAAGCAAGAAGTGCACTCACTAGCTATTAGATATGAAGTGGCTCTAAGTCATTAGTGGTTCACTTTTTTAAGGATCTTTTTTTTTATTCCTAGTGTTTTGAGGGCAGCCATCCAGCAACATTTGCTGTGTGACAGACATCTGCAAGAAATGCGAACACATACAAAATTTCCAGCTTTCAGAGTACTCAAGCTAAATTGCTAACTTGAAGTTTCAATACAAGCCTGCTCCTGTATGCAGCAAAGACATGGCACAAATAAAGGCAATCCTCTGTTGTATAGATTATATTAGACACAAACTAAAGCTACTATTGAAGCAGGAAGTTATCTTCTGCTGATTTCTCCATTTCTTTTACTAATTATTCCTTGAGTTTGCTGCACATTGGAATCATAGAATCAACTAGGTTGGAAAAGATTTTTAAGATCATCAAGTCCAACCTTTACCCCTGTATTGTATATTCTGCAACACTCTGTTGGAGTAAAAATCTGACTAATAAAAAGATTTGAAGGTCTCCTGTAAAAACAAGGCAGTTCTTCTGTAATTTTGATACATTTAGATACAAGGAAGGAATAAAAAGGAGATTTATTTGAATTTTAGGAGCCAGAGGGTCTGGCACTTGAAACACGGAAATTGCAATGGAAAAGGCACATTGTGCTCTCTAGCACTCTTTTCTGGATTTTGTGGATGAGATCTCATACAAATCCAGATCCAAAGGTAGATAAGACCTTGAAAGTAAGGAAGAAAAATTTTAATATGATTTCTCAGGAAGAGGGCTTCCACTGAAAGAGGAAGCTGTCAGAATGAAGAGAAATACAATTATGGTACTTGCATCTTTGGTAAGCTTCCAGTGAAAGACATATCCTTAGCCCTTTAAAAGCTCTTAAGACCTTTCTTAGTTAAGGCTTCATGGACTTACATTTTCTTTGAAACAACTAGCTTTATGGGAAAGCTGACCTAGTAACTGGCCTGTAACAGACCCCCTGCCCTTTGTGTAAAGAGAAATTACAAAGTGACATACCTAGAGCATGCCAAGGTAAGTTAGAGCAAGGAGTATGCTCAGAAAAGTTACTTACCAGAGAGAGGATGCAAACCAGAACCATTGCAATAAATTACATGAGACAAAATAAGCAATAAGAAATAAATTTGTGAGTTAAAAGTGCAGAGATTAGAGCAGAGGCTTTCCAAACAAACGAGGTCACCCATACCAGAGGTATGGAGGGAGGATCCCATGTCCTGTGGGAGTTCAGCTGAAAGATGGAGTGTGAGGAGGAGAAATCCCAAATGAGATGTAAGAATGATGAGAGAGGGAGGACACAACTGTAAAAACAAAGGGAGGAGAAAGGGTCAATGAGACTGAAGTAAAATTAAAGTGAGGTGCTTCTGACTATTGTTACAGCTATTATATAAATTACGTGCTTTATTCACCACTTTCAGAGCTGTTTCAAGAACAACTGCGTTATTGAAATCGATATAATAGTACCATGGCGCTGCACAAACACAAGCTTGGGTAATGCACCTGCCCTGCAATGTTTACCATCAAACTGAGCTGGGTAAACCTCATCCATTCAGCCACAAATAATAACTGCCTAAACCTCTGCCAGATCAGCACTATTTCCAAATTTCAGCTATATTTACACACCCACAGTTAGCAGATGACAAGTCATATGTGAGGGAAATTGCCTTCCTCTAAAAACAAAAAAGCTGCTGTCAGAGCTGCTCTGTTCCACATGGAAATAATTCAAAGGAGTTGTCACGGAAGAGCAGCTATACTCAGAATAGTTACCACATGGACATTTTTACTCAACTCCTATTCCAGTACTTTTGCACTATTTTGTTCAGCTACTGAGTTAGGTACCAGAGGTAAGTTTTCTTTCTTTCATTTTTTTTGTTAAACTCCTCATCAATCCATAAGGACAGTAGAAGAAAAGATTGGAAGAACCAGGATAGAGTCAATGCGTCTACCATGAACCAAATTATTTCCTGAGATTCAGACAGTGTTCTTAAGGCAGAGTTCCAGGGATGCCCCTTGCCTACTTTATCAATGCCCAAAAAGCATTTTCAGTGCCTGAAAAAGTGAGGATGGGCCACTGTAAGCTAAGTAGTCTCACCCTACCTCTGAGCACAGCAAAGGTGGTAGAAAAGGATGGGCATCACTTTGTATTTCAGTAGCTGCCACCTTCACGCACAATTCTGTCAACAACTGCAGCTTCCCCTCTAGCAGGTCTCTCTAGATTTCCTTTTTATAAATCTTTTCCCCTCTTCCTCATTGGGATGACCAAGAAGGTAAGGCAGCATCTTTGGAGAAGAATGGAGAGGACAGGCTGTCTTTCATGACCTGTAGTAAAAATAAAATGCTGGACGGCGACAAAATAGGTCTGCAAGCTCCAGGGGATGTGAGTTCAGAGACTGATATCCTAAAGACAGGAGGATGCAGAGGAAGAGGGATTTTAGGGTTGGGGGAGGGGGGGGGGGGGAGGGGAGGAAAGGAAAAGCCTCAGGCACCCACTAACAGCCTGCTATGGCCTCTTGCACTTACTCCCCAGCCCCACTGCCTCTGCAAAGCTCCTCTGCTCCACATTCAATTTGCAAGTCTTTGCAGTGTGACATGCACAGGTTATGGAAGATATCAGAATACAGTCACACTACCCGAAATGGCAGTTTGTGTTTTCATGGGTTTTTTCAAGGTAAATCCTTGAAAAACTTTTTTTCAAGGTAAATCCTTTATAGTTTTGCTGTGAAGGTAATTTAAGTAACTGCTTTATTCCCTAATCTAAGGAAAGGGAATACCATAAATGTCACAGTAATTTTAGTTACTTACAAAAACATTTGTGAAGATTTTAGTATCATCTAATACATGCGAGCAGTATTGCCCTAAGTAAGTGAATCCATAAAGAATAGGTTTTATTATAAGGTAATATTAACCTCAGTGAAAAAATCAGTATTCCTGAATCACCTCCAGTTTGGTTAATGGAGCTACTTCTTCCAGATAAGCCTGAGATTAAAAGACTGTGTGCAGCATTGAAGACACCGTATGGATTTGGGATAGTTACAGAATTTTGGCTCCATTGAAAACATTACAATGAAATGAAGTATAAGAATTCCTTATGTGCCAAATATTCTGTCTGGTTTTTTTTTGGTTCAAAGTAACAATCCAGACAGAATTCAAGTACCCATTCTTCTCAAAGCAACACCTCAGTATTTCAGATAGTAAGCATGACATACATCTATGTGTGTATATATATATATATATATATACATGTATATTGCCACACCAACTTTTGGCCTGTATTGTGCCACAAGTTATTACAGCTGCAAAACAGGCTGGATAAACTTGAAAAGAAAACATGGACAGAAATCCTGCTTTGCTGAACAGCATGCCCAGTAATGCTCTCAGCTCTAACACGTGCCAAAATTCATAGGATCTGCAAATTCTCATCCTGCCACCAGAGGAGTTCTTGTCAGGAAGTTGCACCCAAACCCTGCTAGCAGGAGCTATCTTCTCCACATTTATTAATTAATCTGTCTGCAAATGTGATTCCTCCATGGCATCCCACTGACTATGGCAACAAAGTAGGTTTCTTTTTCCCTCTTCTAATTTTTCAGACTCAGGGCCATCACTTAAGGGGTTTGAGGACTTCCAGTCCATCTGCTTGTTACATAGGTAGTCAAGGTGGGAGAGAGGAGGGCAGACAAATTGATTTATCTCTCAATTTATTTATTATAAGCTGGCACCCCTCCTTCTGCAAAGAATCCAGTGCCTGCCTTGGCTCACTCTCACAGGTTTCCTAAGCACTGATAGAATGATATGGACATAAACCTTGGCATTTTTTCACTGCTGTCCAAAATGTTCTCAAGAGCAATGGTGAATATTGTCCAACATAATCAGACATTGAGTAATGTGAAGCTAAAATAAGACAGAGACCAAACAACAATAGCCAACGCTTCCCTTCACATATGGAGCCAGCCCATGAACGGAACCAGATGTACAAAATGCTCTCACAACCAACACTACACATTAAATTTGCACCTTCTTACCCTATAACTCTGGTAGGGTTTGTCTGTCTTGCATTCAGCAATCTTTCACCAGATATTGAGCAATCTTGCTCATTTTCTCCTTCAAATGACAGCTAATAATGAGAAGTGAGCATGCTCATAGTTTCTGGACATGGACACAATGTGTGTGTGCCCATGTGAGCACAATGTGAGTGGCTTTCAGCTGCCAGGAGAAAGAGCCCCACTCTGTTTTAATC
Organism: Neopsephotus bourkii; assembly: GCF_033783945.1. NCBI lineage: Eukaryota > Metazoa > Chordata > Aves > Psittaciformes > Psittacidae > Neopsephotus > Neopsephotus bourkii. The sequence continues at coordinate 226,652 of NW_026902112.1, read as the reverse complement.
TATTTGGCACTCTAAGATATGCATTTCTCTGGCTGTCTTGTTCTGACCACACTCTACTCTCAGCCAAGAAGCAAGGCAGGAAACACACTTTGCAGGCTGCAATTAAAAAACAAACCACACAGTATTGTTAGTACCTGGATAAACAGCCATTAATTATTTAGGTGTGCATGCCAGTCGCAGTCTGCCTGGCTCTAAAAAGGGAGCCAGGACACGTATTTTGGGAACTGCTCAGTAATTTTACAGAAGGGTGATGCATGCTAGAGCCTTAAACATCAATACTGAAGGCTGAACCAAAGTCTTTGTCAAGCTTTGAACACAGGCCTATCTGTGCTATAGTGGGGAAGTTTGATCTGGGTATTTTGGAGGGCAATAGCTAAATGATGTGCACGGCCCTACATGACACCTACCATTGTGAAGATGCCTCATCATAGTACAGTTTTAACCAAGGTAGTTCTTCTCACTGCAATGTGAGCACGTTGACAAAACCTAAGATAGACCCTGTTGGTTGCACATGGAAACTAGAAATGAGCTGCACACCCAAGCTCATACTTGCCATCATATGAGCAGTGGCTATACAGGAGATGTTCACATCCCTCAGGCCAGTGCTTCAATTTCCATAGCACATGGACTTCCCTTTTCTTCAGAGGCCAGGCACAGGCATGGAGCTACTGACTTAGTCCTGTTAACTTTGACCATTCTATACAGAGCAGCATAGAAAACAAAAATACAAGAGGTCAACAAATATCACAGAATCACACAAGTATCTGCTTTTGAAACCTTTACCACACTTTTTGGCTCTTGGCTCTTCCTTCCCCCTGCTCCATGGCTTTTGTAACAGGGACTGCTGCACCTACTGAATTTGTAAGGCTGCACTACAAGTGAGCTCTGTTTTCTGTAAACTAAAAAAGAGCAAGCAAGCAAATAGCTGCATATTGTTATTATTTTGTACCTTTATCAATTTTTTCTGCCTTTATTATCTGCACAACATCTCTGTTAGAACTTCTTGATATTCATTTTAAGTCTAGCAAGCATCATAACATAGCTGAGGCAAGTTGCCTCTTTCACTTAGACATTACGTCAGCATGCCCTCTCCAAAAAGGATGAAATATTTATTATGATTAATACAAAGGCATTACAGACAGAGCGTTTCAGGAACATCTGAGCAGATTAAATTTAAAATAATAACATACCTAATAGCTTTCTGTACTTCGGGATCTGGACGGCTGTACTAAGGGTCTTTTATCATCTTGGAAATGACATTAAAAGACATTCTTACACAATTTTCATTTGGACCTAGTGCAAAATCCAAGTGAAAAGCATACTAAATTCAGATTATAGTCTTTTTAGGCCCACTATGTGCAGAAAAAGTTGATGCCATGTTTCATATCAGCAAGCACTGCCTTGGTAACCTGGAGCCTTACTTTTATGTTACTGATATAATGAGAAGCAATAATCCCTCAGGAATGATCAGCAGTCATTTCAGTCCTGCTTGATCCATGCTTCTCTCCTCAACAGCTCAGCATCTGTTTTGCCACCCGTTGGTTCCCTGGCCCTGCAGAGCAGCCTTGTAACAGGAAGGAGTGGAGATATCCCGTATTTCCCATATTATCCCATATAACTGTAAAAGAAAGACTTTTTACTCATCTCTTTCTTCCCCTCGGTAAGGCCAGCACTTTATCAGCCTAACACTTTCTGGAAGGCTGGACTGAAAAATACCAAATGTATCTACCTCTTGAATTAAGTGGTTTTACACAATCCAGTGAAATCTTTGATTTCCCCAGGCTGACTGAGCAATAAAGCCAGGCTGCAGACACAGCCCTCAGCATGGAGAGATGTTTGATGGACAGAAACAGCCAAGTCTTCCCACAGCCTGTCCTGGTGAGGTGGAAGGAGCCTGGGTCATTTTGGAAGTAAGGCTGTGCAAGATAAAAAGGGTGATATCTGTCCCACACCACCACAAATACACTGAAGAAAATGCTGATGAGGGATTAAGCATCTGTTTATCCTGTGTAGCAGAGAAATCCGAATTACCATGGAGAACTTCAATTTCAATAGCATATGCTTGGAGGCTTTGTGCTGCCTTGAAATAAATAAGAAAAATAAAACCAAAAATTCTACGTAAGGATGTTTTTTGAACTCAGCCAGAATTGGGTTTTTTTTTGCTTGCAGGAATTTTGTATTATACTTAATCTTGAAAGGTAACATAAAATTCACTAGAGAACTAAAAATTAGCAGTTGCTTCTTTATGAATGACACCATTTGCTCATTATGTTTCTTATTCACAAACAGTATAACACGAAAACAAATATACCTGTGCCTTAAAAGGATCCATTTTGCAATCCTGAGAACAATTATGAGCAAATTCAGCTGGGAGAAATAGTTTATTTGGGAAAAAGATGAAAGCTGGGACCTATTTAAAAACATTTTACTGGAGTCTAAAAAAACCCATTAAGAATGAGAAAAAAAGGAGTATTTGCTTGAATTTTCACACTGGCTTACTGAAGTAAAAAGAGCTATAAAAATAATCTACACCGGGGACCAAAGGAAAATGGATTGCAATTAACATACATTAGGTGATTAAGAAAAAAAAATGATAGAAGAAAGAGAAAAAGAAAAAAAATCAATATTATGCAAACTAAAGGACAATAACAACTTTCTAAGCACGGAAAGCAGAATAGGAATCTCAGCAATGACACAGGTCCCTTTCTGGACAAAAGTGACAGAAATGACAATAATAATGTAGGAAAGCCCAACATGCTCAATAAATAGATCAGTTCTGTCTTTGGGGGTGAGAAGAAGCTTCTCTGGAGTTTACCCTTCCACACCAAATGTATCTCTCTGCCAATGCACTTCTTTATTCTACTTTTGTGCTGGACCATTTGGATTTTCAAGTGTTGTTTTGATGGTCAACATTTATTATTGCCCTATACAGTGTTTCCTTAGGTTGAGCTTTCCTTCTCTGTGATAAGTGAACCTGAAATAACTCTACAGAGAAGTCATATAGGTGTCATTCTTAGGAGATGCCTGAAATCCCTCCATTGCTGTCCTTCACCCAGGATACCTGCAGTGATACCCCTGCCATGATACACGGGTGCAGTTTACCTAAGATCTTTGATGTTTTAATTCATGCTCAGTTACGACAAATACTTTCTTTGTTGGTAGCTTAGAAGTGTATTAAACAGAAGCTGTATCAGCACTTTTGCATAAAAAGCTGGCTTAGGAGGTTTTGAACCACCAACACTGATTTTCAATTAATCACAGCCTACTAGAGAAATTCTAGAACAGTGGAAGAAAGCTAAAACGATGTCAGTTTTTGTAAAAGGTAAATAGGATGGCTGTGTTCTGCACAGCCCTATGAGCCCTTCATCAATCCCAAAGAAAAAAACAGAGTGCTTGCTATCAGGTTTCATGCCATAAAGCTATTGTTAATCTTGCCTAAACAAGCTTCACTGATGACAGGGATTTCCTGAACAAGACCACAGAAATATCCAAATGGATTTGGTCAAAGCAAAAACCATCCTGGAACTTAAACCAATTTCAAAAAGGGAGAAAACAACCATCAGACTTTGAAAAAGAAGTAAAGAAACCCCCATGTAGTCTTATCCTTACCAATTGTTTTGTGTTCCAGCCTCAACATTACAGTACCCTTTTCATTTAGCTGTAAGTAGATTAAAACAATAAAGAAGTTTAAGTGATTAATTACAAAGCTAAAAAAAAAAAAAAAAGAAATCCCATTTGATGTAGTACGGTGTCTTCTAGACACTTTTTATTTCTAAAAAGTTTTTATATGTGCTGAATCCCTTGGACACCTTTGGGTTTCCGTTTTTAGGATCAACAAGTAAAGTGTAAATAATGCATGGAAGAAAACAAGCTGGTTTTTATTAAACCTTAGATCTTCATGAAGTTCAGAGCTTTTAGACGTAGCAGAGTAAAAGGAGATTTTGCATATTTCCTCTCAGACTGCTTTTATGTATTTGTTGTACATATTCCATAGTAAACTAAGGAGCTATAACAATATCAAAGTAATAAAGACAAAAAAAAAGGTAAACTTTCAAAAAAGTATTTTTGGAGGGAATATTTGGGTGTATAATGCCATCATTTGTTTGCTGAAGTTTTTCTTAGGAAAAGGTGAAACTCATTGTTGGGAGAAAGTAAGTTTCATAGCAACAAATACTTTACGGGGTGTTGCTCATGGTTATAATGAGCTTTTGCAACATATATCTACATTTAGATAGACTACAACTCAGCTAACAAACATGTAAGATGAGTTATCTTTTGGCATCCTATATTTTAGGATGCTGAACATTATTTTCTTTCCCAGCTGAAATCATCTGGCTCCTATTTATCAGTCATTCAAAAAAGGTGACTCTCACCATGTCCAAACGCTGTATTTAGGAAGCATTATTTGTTCATAAGAGTCACAGACCACTAAGCAGATTTACAACCTTGTACATAAGTTATCCTTACTAACCTTTGCTTAAGAGTAAGCTGAGTCTGATACGACACCTAAGCAGCTTTTGGTACTGTACTAAGTTACGCTTCATTGCTCCTAGTGGTGTTTTTTTTTCTGCTAAATGATCAATCTCCATTTAGCTATTAGGGGGAAAACACAGATGAAAGAGGACAGAGAGAAGGCAGCCCTAGTCTTCACCTGATTCTCTGTAAAGCACTGCAATTTCCTGACCCACTGACGATTTCTGTATTGAACTGGGCTGCAGAAAATTTCAAGAGCCTTGCACATAAAGTACTTGAATAGAGAGAGATTAACCATTTACTTTGCAGAAAAATCATTCTTGTGGATAATAGCACAATACATTTATAATTCATAGACTTCAAAGCACCTAGGAGACTACCCCACAGCTGTAGAAGTCACTGAAATTAGATTAGTTATAATCATATATTTTACAGTCTTTAATTATTCTTCACAATTTCTCTCTTACAGAAAGGAAATACAAAGCATCAAATTCAACTTACCTGTCACTAAGTCTGTATGATTCGTAGAAATAGGAAAAAATTTCTGCACTGACTGGTCAATAAATTGAATTACAGTTGGCCTCTCTGTCAGGAAGCTTAGACTGCTACTCTCACCAAGATATTGAAAAAAAAAAAAGGAAAAAGTGTTAGCTTATCATTTCTAAAAGAATCCTGCTCTTTATAGAAGGAAACAAACTAAATAACCTCCCTACCCATAGCTACTCGGGCAAAAGGTAGAGTATCTAGAAGAAGCCTTCACACCTGGAGCAATCCTGAGCTGTCTCAGGCCAGTGAGACTCAAAGCAGAAAGTCCTCCCTAGTAACATCCCATCTCCAGGCGTGAGCTGTACCGATCCAGGACCAGCTGGCAAGAGCACAACTGGCTGTTCCAGAGCCCGTGCTAGCATGCAGGGAAGGAGCGGCTATCTCTAAATTAGATACAGCACCACTTTTTCAGATCTCTGTGTATCACATTCAGCATTTTTTTAAATCACATACCACTGGAAGTTTATTCTGCATAATACAATCATCCTTCATTCAGCTGCAAATGTGCATGCAACCTGACAGTCGGTGGTGGACCTACCAAACTCTTGTCCCGCCAGCGAGCATTTGACACGCTGTGAAGATAGACCTGAAAGTCAGATCTGCTGTGCTGCTCAGCTTGCTGATAACTGATCTACAGGAGATAGCATGACAAAATGTGAACAATAATGCTTGACATCCCACATGTTATCATATGCCAGAATGTTTGGAGGGTGGAGCAGAATGACATAAAGAGAAATTATGTGGAGCCTACTCTTCTTTCCATGCCAGGCAAGTGACATTGTTTTGACAGCTCAGTCTGACACAGTAAGTACAGTATCCTATGTATTTTCTAATTTGAATGGATACGTTAATCTGACGGAGAAAAGTACTGACTTCCTTTTATTTCAGTTGGAGTTGTGTACATTTAAATGCAAAGTACACATAATTTATGTGTCTGATTATATATAATCTCATAGACTAGAGCAGACTATCACACTTGCTTCTTTAAACAAGGTGAAAGACTTCATTCCCTCCACCCAAATTTTCTCAGCAGATTTAAAATCCACACTTATTAAAGCAAGAATATGTACAATTAAGGGGTTTTTTTCATAAAAAAAACACAATTGATGAACACAGAGCTTACTCAAACCAACAATTGCTAGCACTCTGCAGCCTCTCAGAGAAATAAATGGCTAAAGCACAGACATTGCAAAGTCTTGTTTGCCAGTGATCAATAGCCCTGGGATATGGCTTATACACACAAAAACCTTGGCTTACCTCTCCATTAGACACATGCCTACTTTAACAGTTAGACCACTGAAGAGAGTGAAGGGGAAACAGGACACAGACATCCTTTTCCATAGGGAAAAAAGTTTAGTTTTCCTTGACAGAGTTAACTCCCCTCCCTCCCTCCACAACATCTCTCAGGTTTTCATTGTTTGGGGTTTGTTTTGTTTCATTTTTCTTCCCACTTCTTTCCAGCTCTAATCTCAGTCTGAAAAAATCTAGAATTCCACCCAAATGGCTATTTTCCTATTTAAATGTACTCAGGTTTGCCTTTGTCAGATTTTTTTGTTTCATGCATTCCTCTCTATGTTTTCCCAAGTAGTCCCTATTCCTTTTTACACCATGTAGGAAACAAACAGTTCAAGATGGAAAACATCATGAGGGCTTCTTAGCTAATGCTGTCAACATATAGACTGTGTGCCACCCCTGACTGACCTATGACTCTATTCCTTCGCTTTTTCTCAGCAGAAATAACAGCCATTTAACCCTTTAGCATGCACTTGTCTTTTTACCTACACAATCCTATGTCCAAACACCATCCTAACTACATTGCAATGGACGAGCTGTGTACGCACTAACTCAGGAAGTCATTTGGTAAAATTAACATTTAGAAGCAGGCACCAGTAGTTATTTCACACATTATTAACTTATATTACAATTCAAATAAGCTTACAGCTGGCAAAAAAAGTCTCTTCTGTAAAGTGATCTCAAACATAATAGGCTTAATCAGAGATAAATTAAATTAGTCAGTCATGCATACTACAGCACATTAGCACTGAGTAGTTATTAAATACATTTTCTGTTATCAGTTGTGCAGGCAATATTGTAGCAAACAAAGTGCAGGAGAAACCAGTAAACAAACTTTATGTTTGGGAGGCTACATGTTTGACATTTCCTGGGTTTTATCAGAACGTTACACAATCTTTACTGCTATAACTGGCACTAGGTTAAGTCCCCATAAACGATTCAACTTCACTCCCAGGCAATTAGCCAAAAGCAGAGCAGACAGAACTAATGAATACCTAGACAGCAGATGTTCATCGTGGTTTTGTGTTTTGGAGGGGATTTCTTCCATGGAAGAAAAAAAAGCATGCACGGATGAGTCATAGCTGGTACACAATTGATAAAGAGGAGACAGGCAACATTTCTATTTGTTAAAAAATTAATCTTTGTGTTTAGGGCTTTCAAAACATATTTTCTCCTTCGCTTTCACTACTACAGCTTGAAAAGGTCAGGTAATTGTGTGCAAATATTGAAAAGCATTGCTCTTGCCTTGCTGCTATCATAACTTCCTTTTGTACTGCTGTTACAGCAGCCAGCAGCACCACCTTAATCTCCAGCTAAAAATTTGTGTGAAAAAGAAGACAACACAAAATCACTCACACTTCCTTTAGAAAAGGAATTGTTACTTTCGTGATAGGATCCTAAAATTATACTTGTTCTTTCATCCATCTTTCAGAAACCTATCAGTACAGCACCTGTACACATCATAATTTGTGGAGCCTGACCCAGAAGACTTGGGAGCACATCTGACATTCTTTTACACTCTCCACATTTAAAACTCAATGTAAGGTGACAAGAACATTAAGCTGCCCACAGAGCAAAATGTGAAACTAATCAGTATCTGTTCTGAGCCACAGGTACAATAATTGGAAAATTAAAATGCCTGTGAACTGCTAGGGCTGGCTGCATCAAAAAGCAACACCTTGAAATGATTAATGAAGACAAATGTATACAACTATTTCTATTGACAATCACTTCAGACAACTGCACACTAAAAGAATAACACTATAGTTCTCATTTATTTTGTCTAAAGCTCTCCCCTTCTAAGAATCTCCTGTTAGGAAACCTCCAAGCACTCACTGGTGAAAAACAGTTTTAACTGGAAGCTCCGTTAACTCGGAGATGTGGAAAACAGAGGTACTTGGCTGCCTATCTGTAAGGATTGTCTTCAGCAGCTGCAGTATGGAGGACATGAGTCATGACAGAAGCACCAACATCAGGCCCTCTACCTGAAAATGTTAAGGTGAGCTGTAAAAGTAAAATGACTCAACTAATATGTGATGGTAGTGCTCAACAGACCTCTTTGGTCTGAGCACTTGAACAACAGTAGGAAGTAATTCCAGCCACTCCAGCCAGTAAGTCTGCTTTCAGGGGAGCCCAGCTTAATTGCCTTTTTGCAAACACATGTAGCACGGGAAATAAACAAGAGGAGTTAGAGACATGTACGTGCCTGCAGGACTTATTATATTAATGGCATCACTGAGATGTGGTGTGATGGCTCCTATGACTGGAGCACTGGAATGGAAGTATACAGGCTCTTTAGGAAGGACAGGCAGAGGAGACAGGAGGGGGTGTCGCTGTCTACATCAATGACCAGCTGGAGTGCATGGAGCTGCACCTGGGTATGGATGAGGAGCCAACTGAGAGCTTATGGGTCAGGATTAAACAGAGGGCAGGGACAGGTGGCATTATAGTGGGGGGTCTGCTATAGGCCACCTGACCAGGAAGACCAAGTGGCTGAGGCCCTGTATAGACAGATAGGAGCTGCCTTGTATTCACAAGCCCTGGTCCTCATGCGGGATTTCAACCATCCCAGTATCTGTTGGAGGGACAACACAGCAGGGCATAAGCAATCTAGGAGGTTCCTAGAATGTGTTCATGATAAATTCCTTCTCCAAGTGATAGAGGAAAAAAAGGGGAGAGATACTATGCTGGACTTTGTTTTAATCAACAGGGAGGGGCTGGCAAATGTGAAGCTCAAGCACAGTGCTGGCTGCAGCAACCATAAAATGGTGGAGCTCAAAATCCTTAGGGCAGTGAGAAGGGTACACAGAAAGCTCACTACCCTGGACAACAGGAAAGGAGACTTTGGTCTCTTCAGGTTTCTGCTTGGTAGAGTACCATACAATAAAGCCCTGGAGGGAAGAGGGGCCCAAGAAAGATGAAAACTTTCTAAAGTTTCTAAAGGGACTAAACTCTAAAAAAATAAACGGTAGAGATACACACACACACACACATATATATATATAAAACAATGTGAATTTTTCAGGGTTGCTGCGCTCCCCTTTAAAGTACTGATAAAATAAATAAATAAATAAATTCTTTGTGTCCTCTGGGACATCAGAATTGAGTCCCAAGCAGGAAAGATTGAAGAGTATCTATTTTTAAAGGGAACTTACTGAATCTTATTGTGAGAGTCATGACTCCCAAGGCAAGCAGGGTGCTCACAATATCTCTTAGGACAAAGCATGTTACATGCTTGGGAGTCACACTGGAAAAAAAACTAGCACTACAGGCAGTAAGCATCCGTCAGGTTTAGAGAAGAAAGGTTTCACCACTTTGAAGGTAATCTAAAATACAAATGATCAGTCCTGTATTCAGAGTATGTTATGGCTATGCAATTACACATGCTTTCAGAAGCCAAAAAATGCAACCAAATGCTGTGCCTCTATTGTGCATGAACATGTGCATTTGTACTACCTATGGAGCTGTGCCCACTTCTACACTCCCTCCCCATACACCACCTTTTCTTAGCAAGGTTGTGCTCAATCTGTTTCAGACAACTCCTCATCAGGCGAGGCTTTTAACAGAAGTAGTAAGAATGTTTGCAGCAGACAAGCAGAATTTCCTCAAGTCTGTTTATTTCTATTTCCTTTAGAAGTGGTGTTTTCAATGAAAACACACTTGTGATGATGCAGCTGTCAGAAGGATGTTCTCACGGGTTACATTTTCTGTCCTTTCCAGTACCCAGAATGGAAAAATACAAAGGGTTATTAAAAATCATACATATAATTAAAATACAGTGGGAAAAAAGGGACTGTGACAAAAGTCTGTGCAGATACAGGTCAACATTATAATGTTGGCCAGTAAAGGTAGGAAACACAGGGTATTTAATTTAACATCTAAAATATATGAAAACCGGTTTTATCCTGTAGCTCATCAAGAATTTCTTGCGTGACCTTGGACAATCTCTTGAGGTAAACCAGACAAACTTCCTCATGATTTTGCATACCATCACATGCGCAGGGAAAGCTTGAGCCACTGTGAGAAACTTTGCATAGGATTTCTAAGGATGCTGAGAACACAGGTTAGACAGATTTTGTGGCCTGAAAATTACCTGAATGGCTGGGCCTAGAGGGCTGTGATCAGTGGCACAAAGTCCAGCTGGAGGCTGGTCACTTGTGGTGAACTGCAGGGGTTGGTACTGGGGCCAATACTGTTCAGCATCTTCATGAATGATCTGGATGATGGCACACTTTTAGCAAGTTTGCAGAGGATACAGAGGGCTAGTACACCAGATGGTTGGTCTTTCATCTAGAAAGACCTGAACAGGCTGGAGAAATGGACTGGCAGGTACCCCATGCATTTCCACTAAGGAAGATGTCAAGTCCTGCCCCTGGGGAGGAATAACGCCAATCCCCATTGCATGCTGATGCCACGAGTAGCTGGGAAGTGGCTTTGCAGAAAAGAACCTGTGGGACCTGTGGGACTGGTTGACTGTGAGCCAGCGTCCCGAGTTTGACTGAGATAGAGTTAATTTTCTTCCTAGCAGCTGTACAGTGCTGTGTTTTGGCTTTAGTCTGAGAATTATGCTGATAACACACTAATGTTCTAGTTGTTGCTAAGTAGTGCTTACCCTGATCAAGGACTTTTCAGTCTCTCATCTCTGCCAGTGAGAAGGGGCACAAGAAGCTGGGAGGGAGATAGGACACCTGACCCAAACTAGCCAAAGGGGTATTCCATACCACAGCACATCGTGCCCAGTATACAAACTGGGGGAGTCACCCAGGAGGGACTGATCAGTGCTTGGGCTGGGCTGGGTATTGATCAGCGAGCGGTGAGCAAAACTGTTGCTTATAGGTTTTTTTTCTTTCACCCTTTAGTTTTATATCTCTCTCCTTGCTATTCTCCGTATTAATATTATATTGCACTTTATTTTAGTTATTAAACTGTTCCTATTTCAACCCAGGCATTTTAGATTATTTTGATTCTTCTCCTTATCCCACCCAGGGAGGGATGAAGCGGGGCTTTTATCACACTCTTTTCTAGAGCATTCACATAACAAACAGGTATTCTGAGGTGCAATTTCACAAGGTCCGTCAAATACATCAGATTCACAGTCATGATATATGTAGTCTATTTGTCATTTCTTTTCAAAGCTCTGTAAAAGAGGGCACTTTCACAAGTACACAGACACAATCTCTGAGCCATAACAGCCACATGGTTTCCATCAAGTTGCACATGAATAAAAAATCTAACCATAGAAAAAGAAATCCTCATCCCTCAAAATTCATCCTGAAGCTCACACCCCATCATCACTACAGTTCAAATGTCCTACTCAGAGTTGAATAAGTACTAGGTTAAAAAGCTCTGAATATGCACTTGATATCCTTCTTTTCCAACATTTTGCTGCACTCCCTCTACTCTTTTCCTATCCTTAGTCATAGGATAAGACTTACAGGAAGACACTCAGATATTGAGTACTGCACTCCCACACAGATATTGCAAACCCGATCGTCTGATTTCCATTATTCAGTTTGATTCCTGTTGCCTCTCTTCATCCATCCTCACTGAAATATACATTTCTTAACATCCATTCCCCAAATGCAACTCCCTCATTATTCACAAGCATATTGCTGACTTCATTTTGCACATGTTCTTTTTCTCCTACCCTAGCTAAAACCTCTTTTAAAGAATATCTTCACTTCTCACTCCTTAAATTTTTTCTTTACCCTAGAGCAGCATTTCTTGTTATTAGCTATGATATATTTTTCAAAATAACCTGAAATCCTCCTCAAAACCTCACGTTCTACATTTCCTATTTTATGTCTGACAAGCCTCTACTCTTGGATTCAAGAATTATAGAGTACCCCAGGGTTCAGATAAGAAGCATTCAGTGAAATACTGTACGAATACCGCAGGATAAAAAATCCACTATATAAATAGGGCCTGGGTAGTTCATCAAAACTGTAGCAATTGTGCATTCTTTTAGCATAAACAGTAAGTAAACTGCCCTATGCATATAGGTTTTATTGCCTGCCTCCAATGACTCTATCTTATTTTCACTATCAATAAAAAATATAGATTTGGGAAGGCATAAAGTGAGTTTAATGAAGAATTTTTAAGCCTTTCATAAAATGATGGATCTACTAAGCAAATACATTGATTTTGAATGCAGTGAACTAGTGAACATCATTACAATGCCCACAGACATGTAGGCAGGCAAAGGTAATGCCAGGTTTTCCTCTAACAAGCCCTCTTTTCCAGTGGTTTCAGAATTTGGCCTGCAGACTCTCACTGTAAGCTACATTTGCCAAAGAACAGTTCAGTCTGGGAATATATTCTCACCACAAATAAATTCTTGAAACAAATTAAATCTGGGTCATTTTTCTTTGGTTAACAGTGTAAAGGACATTTTTTATGCTTGTTAGTGGTCTTCAAAAAAAGGGCTTTGATATTTAAAAATATGAAACTTGGCAAGTGATAAATCCATAGAACTGCACGGTCAAATCACCTGGGGTATTCTGAAGGCAAACTCAGTTAAAAATAAAGAGTTCGACTTAGGAAACCTTCTTGGTTTTTAAAGCAATATTTACAGTTCTTTTTGTATGGGAAGCTTTCCAAAGTTATCCCTGTTCTCCAAAAGAGATTGAAAGCATCTTTTAGCACACTTTTAAACATACAGTCCTTCAACAATGCAAAGATTGTAAAGGTGCATCAGAGTGATGACACTGGAGAAAAAAGACTCAGCATTTCAGCCATTGGTTTGCTAATCTGCACTGACAAACCCAGTTTCAACCCATTCTTAGTACTAAAAAGGAACACTTTAACATCTATATTTAGGCTCACTCCTGCTGTCTACCAGTGGCTTGACATAAACTGTGTCATGCTAAATGCAAAAAAAAAAAAAAAAAAAAAAAGAAATGGAGCAAAAGGATTAATTCCCGGCTCTGTGTAATCACAGTGGGATCTGAAAAGGAGATGGACATTTATCTATCTGCATCTTTAGTAGCATTAAAGGACTGGCAAACAAAATCAGGCCACTATTTATACTTCTGCTACCCTGCTGATTTCAAAACCTCTAGTCTCTTTGACAGCTGTGCAGACTTCTGCATAAGTGATAATGATTTAAATGTAATAAATGGCTTTGTTGCTATTATAGGAAAAGAAAGACAATCCGGTCTCCTCTCTTGTTTCTCCTCTCCTCATGGGCACTCTGTAAGAATAAAAACCTCGAATTTACTGTAGAGACTGAAGTGGATTAGATGTGACTCTAGAGAAACAGGGAAAGGCCCTCTCATAAGATATGTTATTTTACTGGTTGGCATTTGAAACACAGATAGATATTCATACCTACACCTCTTTTATGCAAAAGGTAGGGTGATTCCATATATTACTGCTGTTAACTGTCCTTTCTTCCTGCCTGGCTCTGTAGTAGAAGTAGCAGAAGGGAACATGTGCCTATATTCCATTTACTCAATACCCATTCTACCCATAATATCACACAACCACATCTTCTGTTGGTACAAGCTAAAATGCCAACCTCTGTGTTGAGACTTCACAGGTATAAGCATATCCCTCTTCTGCTACTCTTCACTTAAAGGGCAGTGACCTCAGAGAATTATTATTGTATTACCAAACAAAAATTCAACATTGCAAGGTCTTAAAGTGCTGCAAATTAGACCTACCAGAGCTCATCTGCCTACAAGGCCTGAAATCTGGAGCCTTTTGTAAGGATGGCTTTTAAGAAAGTATATTAATTCTGGCTGCAGCTGTGGAAAAAGTACCCAAGTGCAGCTGTGTTTGCATTTAAGTAGATGGATGGGTATGTGCCAAACTGGATGTCATCAGGATGAAAATATGATACTAGAGAGGGTTCTAGAAGCATTGAGGACCTACAACGACCACCAGACACCTGTGGTCATTAAAATCTGCCTATCTGTTTGATTCTATAGTGCAGGGGAAGGAAGGGAGGGAGGGAGGGAGGGAGGGAGGGAGGGAGGAAGGAAGGAAGGAAGGAAGGAAGGAAGGAAGGAAGGAAGGAAGGAAGGAAGGAAGGAAGGAAGCACATACGAAGTTCTGTGAGATTCTGGGACAGGTCTGATGGCTAAAAGGACAGACACATGTGGTTAAAGGAAAACACCTTGCACAAAAGATGTTTGCATCTCTAAGTGGATTCTCTGGTGGTTCGTAGTGAAATATTTAGTTGATGACCTTAAGAGTAAGAATTGTCTCTCGGTACAGAAATCATAGAATCACAGAATAGTTAGGGTTGGAAAGGACCTTAAGATCATCAAGTTCCAACCCCCCTGCCATGGGCAGGGACACCTCGCTCTAAACCATATCACCCAAGGCCTCGTCCAACCTGGCCTTGAACACTGCCAGGGATGGAGCATTCACAACCTCCCTGGGCAACCTATTCCAGTGCCTCACCACCCTAACAGGAAATAATTTCCTCCTTGTATCCAATCTAAACTTCCCCTGTTTAAGTTTTAACCCATTACTCCTTGTCCTTTCACTACAGTCCCTAATGAAGAGTCCCTCCCCAGCATTCCTATATGCCCCCTTCAGATACTGGAAGGCTATGAGGTCTCCACGCAGCCTTCTCTTCTCCAGGCTGAACAGCCCCAACTTTCTCAGCCTATCTTCATACATGTGGAGTACTTTGAAAGAGCTGGTGGCCATGCCTTTTGAAAAAGCCAGGCATCTAAGAAGATGGCTACTGTTGACTTGTTTTTCAGTGTCACATGGAGGATTAATCTTTCTGGCTAGGTTGGACTGGATTAGGTGGTTTGGTCAGGGTTGGCAGGAGTGTTTTTGCAACCCATGCCAAGGTTGGAATAAATTGGAGCACAGCTATACCGAAATGAATAAAAATGCTCAGATATTCAGGATCTCCAACGTGCTTCTGGGGCTCAGGTTATCACAAAAATTACTTCAGTAACAATTTTTCCAAGCATTAGGAGAAAAAGCTCTGAGAATAGACCTTTCTGAGTGTATGCAAAATAACAGCATTTAACTGTTACACTTTTTCTCTAAGCTGTATTGAGCTTTATTTGATACTTCTATTGTAACAGAAGGGCTGATTTTGAAATGTGTTATTTTGTTATGACAAGTGGTACAAGCACACGAGGAATTGCATGTAATGCATGGAATTACAAAGGTCTACATCTGAACGGTCATACAAGGACTCTTTACAGCCTTCTGAGACTCAAATTATTTCTACAGTAACTCTGTTTTGTTGTTCAGGATTTTTTTGTCAGCTCATACTAACAGTGCTTATACCATTAATGTGTGATCTGGTGTGATCAATTCATACTAACAGTGCTTATACCATTAACGTGTGATCTGGTGCATATTCACAGATGCATTAGTTACTGGAAATAACTGATCTAAATTTCTAAAATAAAAACTTAGTAGTATGATCTTCAAGGGGTGCCTATTACTTGCAACTCTCATAAACTTCAGTGTGGAAATCTGCAAGTTAAACACCTGCAGAAGGCAGGGAATAGTGCTTTGGGCAATTAGTTATGGTGCTCATATATCCATATGAATTGAAAAATGAGAATAGACAACGAAAAACATCTTAATACGACACAGTGCCAAAAACAATGAGACACAAACATTTTTCTGGTAAGATTACTTTACAGTCATTTAAAAGGAATAGTTTAAAAAGTAGAAAGAAATTAATGATTGCAGGCAAGTTATGTTGCAAATGTGCTTTTCCTTAGCAAGCTCTCACTGTGCACAGAGGTGAAATATATACCTGCAAGTAAAGAAAATACATGCCTATATTTTTAAATATTATGTTTATGTTTTATTATGTCCTATTTTTCAAATGCTGTTAAAATTATCTAGCATAAAACTAATATTTATTTCTCTATTATGAGAACCAAAGTACTCTGCAAATCCAGGATTTACAGCTATACAAACACGCCTTATTTCATGTACACAAGGAGAAATATGCCTCCTTGATACTTGTTGGGAATGCAGTCCAAGTGTGTGGTCATCAAGCTTTAAATCAGAGACTAAAATGAGAATGTATGTAAAACATTTAATCTTCTATTATTATTTCTTAAATTATTTGTCAGCAGCCTTTTTTTTTTTGCCACTTCTGATATTCTACCACTTGTGGAGGTGCAGTACTTTTTGCTCAGTTACTTTTTAAAGTAAATAAATAAGCAAATAAATAAAAAGAAAATTCACTCTGGAAGTGGTGATTTGTTAGGGAGAGACAAAATATATCCAAAAGAGCAAGACTTCAGAACATCCGTTGTCTCCATAATGAATCTCCAGATCCTAAGCAATTGCATTACAGTACCCTTCCACTCCTGTTGCTATTGATACCTTTTATAGTCCATGGCATGTAGACTCCCAGAAGATTTGGTACTGTAAGAGCAAAGCAGGCTGGATTGAAAATGGAAGCAGGTTGAAAAGCCTGATATTTCTGCTTGCTTCTGTTCAGAAAAAACTTCCAATACATCAAGATATGAAGAACACGCAGAAAGTAAATTATGACAGTGGGCTGGTTATACAGATAAAAACATCCCCATTTGAAAATAGAGATTGCATTCTTACACCTTGAATTGCAATGAAAGAAACCTATAATTAAACATTCAACTTAATCACTCTAGTGACATGCATTAAGATTTAATAATGTTGTAGAACTGTAATTGTAGTTTAGAACTTCACATGCCATGAAGGCTGAAGTTTTCCATGTAAAGTATCTGCCTCAAACTGTTCTCCCTTTCCTATCCTCTCCCATCACCCTGCTCTCAGCAGATCAAGAATTAAGATCAACTTGTGCAAGTTCATCTAAACAATCGAGTTGTTTCTGAAAACAGCACTGACAGAGATTTATTTTTTTCTGCATATTCTTTTGGTAAAATGTTCCACTGTCTCCAGAAAAACATGAATATTGAGCAGGGTTAAGCAAGACTGCATTTGCTATGTTTGTTAGAGTATATTCAAATCTGTCTGCAAAGAGCAGCATCTGAGAAATGTTCTTTGCATGTCCTTGGCAGAGAATTCACACGCACAGACTTTCAATAGCACCAAAGTCTCCATAGATGAGGTCTGCACTTGAGTGTGCCCTAGCCCATAAAGCTCCAGTCCTCCAACTGTATCTTCACATATTAAACTCACCTTAGCCCAGGACTGCTCCTGCTGATCATGGGCACCGCCTCCAACACTACGAAGGATCTATATGTATGTGCTCAGTCTTTTCCCTGCACTGATGTCCCGTTGCCGTAGGAGAAAAGGAAGCTCTAGAGAGGATTCACATATCCTAGCTTTTGCTTCATAAAAAAGGAGACATTTAAATCTGAATTGACTCTTTACAGTCAGTAGAAACAAGAGGCACTTGAAGGCTATCTGATCTTAGATGCATATTTCAGATCTGACTGATCTTAGCTGTGTATCTGATGATGGCATGAGCTGCCTCCAGAAAGGCTTCCTACTCTCCAGAGAATATAGAGGAAGCTCTAAGAAACTAGCTCAAATTCAATGTCTAAGTTTCAGATGACCCAAACAGGGTAGACTAAACCTACTCATTCTGATTGCAGAGAAGTAAATAGTGGATGGAAGAGGGGCCAAAGCTAATAAAAGATGTAAGAAGAGGACAGGCACAGAAAGGAGAAATAATTTAAAAAAAAAGTAAAAAAAAGGAAAGGAAAGGAAAGGAAAGGAAAGGAAAGGAAAGGAAAGGAAAGGAAAGGAAAGGAAAGGAAAGGAAAGGAAAGGAAAGGAAAGGAAAGGAAAGGAAAGGAAAGGAAAGGAAAGGAAAGGAAAGGAAAGGAAAGGAAAGGAAAGGAAAGGAAAGGAAAGGAAAGGAAAGGAAAGGAAAGGAAAGGAAAGGAAAGGAAAGGAAAGGAAAGGAAAGGAAAGGAAAGAAAAGAAAAGAAAAGAAAAGAAAAGAAAAGAAAGAAAAGAAAAGAAAAGAAAAGAAAAGAAAAGAAAAGAAAAGAAAAGAAAAGAAAAGAAAAGAAAAGAAAAGAAAAGAAAAGAAAAGAAAAGATGGAAAAAAGGATAGAGGTTGGGGTGAAAATGTTTGAGTGGCAGAATAACCATCAGCTTGGAAGGTATAAAAGATAAATGAGACTGTAAGTAACGGTTACATATCTCTCTTCAAAGCCTGGAATTGATCCTAGAGAGCTTGACCTCCAATATTTTTTCTGTTTTTACAAAATAAGTCTGAAATCCACAAGGAAAATCACTATCAGCCCTCCTTTAATGTCTGGTCTCCATAGAGGGCAGACAGCTTATTATTACCATCAGCTGCTCCACTAACTCAGTTGCTCCACTAACTCAAGTGCAAGAGGTACAAACTAGGAATCCAAACATTTCAACCTAAGGTTAGCCTGTGAGCAGTAACATGTAAAACAGCTTTTTGTAGTTTGCATTTTAAAAGATGATACACTAAAAGAGCCTTAACTCAGGCTCCCAGGAGTTAAGCAATACCCCAATGTAGGCATGTTTTATTAGAACATCTATAATTATGATACAGAACATGCACAGGATTATATGTTAATGTCTGCTGCACTCAGCAGTTTACTATAGGCTATTTTTATTGACTAGGTTTAGGCTTCAAAGTGAGAACATTATTTCCTCCAGGACTCTAGTTAGGACAGCTAGTTAGCTGCAGAAGACCAAAGGTATTTGGGGAACTACAACAAAAAGACCATATGTAGAAGCAGTGGGATTTCAGTAGGTAGAGCCAGTTTCTGTATTTTGCAGATTATAAATTATCTCTGGGGTACTGGATGAGCTATGCAAACCAAACAATTTCATTTTGAGTTTAGGGTGACCTGGCAGGTGCACAGCTGCAGATTGAAACCATCATCCATTGTATCTGGAACATATAGAATGCTATGAAAATGTCCTGTACTCTAAAATATCAAAAATGCCCTGAAAAATCAATATCCCAGCCTGGACACCAAAAATAGGTCAATGTATTTGGTAAAGCTCAACTGGGACAGACGTGCTGGGAATTTCAGCGTTCCAGCCCTCCCATTAACCTCAGGGATGGTTAATTTCCAGATGACTGAAACTGGTTTAACCTCTCTTAACCATGTATCTATTTCTGTGAAAGAGGGATAAAACCTTGCCTTTTTTCCACTCTTTTCTGCTGTGTCTGATCTGACAGTGGTGTTTTTTTTAAAGCAGGAATTTTGTATCTGAGCAGCACTTAACACCTCTCCTATTGCTTAATGTGCTTTGCTAATCACTATCTGTAGGACAGACTGTGGTTCACCTTGCTGAGCACTGGACATTGGAAAAACAGATATTTACATTACAGGTACTCATCTGCACTTCGTATAGGCACAAGAGAGGGTTTTGGCAGTTCATGTGATCTATTTTAGACATGCCCATTTCACTCCTCTAGCTATGCCAAGAACATCAGGCAAGTACTGCTGTTGTAGACCTCTGCATTGGAGGGGTCCAAATGCAGGCAAAATGAAACCCACCTGTCACTTACCCTTTCAAATACAGAGGCCAAAATCACTGAAATTAAATGGGTTTACACAGAAGTACATTTGTCTCAGGGTTTTAACGTTTTCATACACCTTACAATTTTCTAGTAGTTTTTCCTTCTTGTCCTTATCTTAGACAGATTTAGGATATTGAACATGCACAGATAAGCCTCCATGACCACCTACTTTGACAGATACACAGATAAGAACAAACTGTTAAAGTGATTCTGCAAGGTTGGGGTATTTACGAACAGCTTTAAAGGTGCTTTGAATGTGGTTTAGTACCACAAAAGCATCATTAGAGCATTAATAGCTTTTTCTGCTTCTCAAGGGGGTAGAAAAGAAAGACAGGAAGCCAAGAAAAAAGAAAGGGGATATAAATGTAAACCCCCAATTAACTCAATGCCAAAAATAAGAAATTAAGCATGGGAGTATGCCCAGGAAATTTCCAGTGTAATTATTATTAATACACACCTATAATTTCCATAATAATAATTTCTTTTTCTACTATAATTTATTTTTTAGCTTTTTTTTTTTCTTAAACCTAATCCTTTGAACATTCTATTATTTTCTGTATACCATGAAGAGGTTTGTGTAACCTAGGGAATGAAATGTTGATAAATACTTTATTTTTTCAATACCTTCCTGAGTGATTGAATTGTCATCACAACTTCTGTATTAGTAAAGATTGGGGATCCTGAGATGTAAATTGTCTACACATGCAAAAACAAAAATCCCACTCAACAAAAAGAAACAAACCAGGACTGCATATTATCAAAAGAAAGCTCAAAAGTGAGATAGAGCTTTGCAGATAAATATTAGTTTCTCCTTTTTGAAGGACCAAGCTGTTCTGACTTTGCATTATCTCAATTTTATTAAACTTCCAAGGACATGCAAACTCTACATATTCTCATTATTTCACTTTACCCTCTAAATAAAGAAGGTCTCTTGCTTCTTTCTTCAGTCACTGTTATCTGCTGAGAGAGCTTACAGGTGGGCCAATTAAGGCCAAACTTACAAAGCAGCTTTCCACATACCACTTAGTGCACTGTACTTTTACTGAGCCTTATCATTTCAAACAGAGAACACTGTACAATGCAAAACTGAAAAGAGATGCTCCTTTGTTTCTGATGAAGAGCATCCTCAAGGCTTCTCCTGTTGCATGACCTCTGCAAATTAGCTGCCATGAAGGATAGTCTGAAAAATGTGTATGACTTACATGAATACATCTAGTGGGTGCTAGCATAACTAATGTGACTTTATTTCATATACTTATTGTGCTTTCTTAAATTCTCTTTATGGCAGAAGTCCTTGTCCAGGCAAGAAGTGAAAGAGGTCTAGCAAACTGGAGCTGGTCTAAATTTTCTGATAAAATATCTTTCATTTTAGTCCACAGCAAATCTGCTGCTCAGCTGGAGAAGATGAATCAGGTACTAAACACAACTACATTACCAACTAAAGCTTTTGTCTTTATTTTCTAAAGACACCCCCACCAAATTGTAGAAAACAGCTTTTTCCAATTTGTTATTATTTTTAATTTTCATGTAAGTATGCAACTTGTATTCACTTAGAAACCACTTCTGTGCAAGACATTGCAGCATTTGAAGCAGTAACTTCAAGTAATTGATACTCTGTTACATTTATATAAATTATTCTTACAAATTTCCAGATGTTAAATTCCTAATCTAACCACTGTCAGTGCCTTAACTACAAAAGGTTCAATGAGAATCTGTAAAATCTTTCATTATAAAGGCTGTAATCCTTCAAAACCTTAAAAATGTTAGCCCCTCAGGTGAAATATAAATCTGAGTACCATAAGGTTTCATTGTGCAAAGTTATGGCAAGGTAGATATGATGCACCTACATAAACGATGCTTATAAGAGAAAGAAGTGGATGTTCTGTTATCCCTGAAAACGTGACTACAATCACTACATGTGTGATGGTGACTGTACGGTCAAGAGTTTCGTCTGTTCTATGAGACTAGTCTAACTATTCACTGGTGATGTAAAAGTCAACATTTATTTTTACAGGTTACCAGAAGTTGTATACTAATGCAAATATAGGGAACATAAGAGTTACACTCAGAATTTATCTCCTTCACCATGAAAGTAGGGCAAAATTATTTGTTTTATTTGATGATCGGAGTTATTATTTTTTCTCTATAACATTGCAGGAAAAAGGTACAGACGCAGTCCATAAAAGTTTTATGAGTAGTCTTATTTACACTGTGCTTAAAAAGAAACATCTGTGACTGCTTTATAGTTTCTTTGTTTGCAGACTAAATTTATCTGGTTTACAGGTTCCTTCTGAAAAACAGCTGAAATATAAAATTCATCCCAGCATTGTGTTCTGTATTTGCTCTTTTGCTAATACACTCTTAGGCTACAGTTGAGGAGGACTGCAGTTCTTCACAACAGTAATGGAAAAGCATGGAGGCAAGATGTAAAATGTGAGAAAATTAATTTCCATAACACAGCTGACAGTAAAAGGTAGTTAATTCCTTGTGCAGAGGCTGCAGTTCCTAAAGAAATATTGTGTGAGTAATTCCTTGGTTGCTGTGCTGGAGGTCTCAGGCCACAGCAGTGGTGTCCTTCATGCTCCTGTGTTTTTAAACTGGTGGTGCACAAGGCTGGACTAATCAAGCCATCCATTAAAATATCCTAGTATCATTCAGCTCCAGCACAGTGCAGGATTAGGCTGAGGCCACAGACACGGGTGTCCCACATGGTGAAAAAACTGTGCCAGCTCTGCAAAAAAAGGCAGTCTTCTGCATGTCTGTGGATGCACACACGTGCATATACATATATACACACTAGAGCTTGGATTTCCCCAGCAGTAAATCCTTGCTAAAAACACTATTTAAATTGTGTCGGCACTGCAGTTGGGCCCCACTTCACTTCTCTCTTTCATGCAGTAGCACAGTAATAGATAAATGGAACAACTCGACTACAACTCGACTACTTCAATCAATTTGTTACCAAGAGGCATATTTCTGGAAGAAACTCTTAAGCAGCCTGAAACCTTATCAAATTTTCTCCTTGATGCTCCAGCTCACAGTGTTTTGACTCATGAAGAAAGCCACTTTGTGTTATGTTTTTCAGTTGCAATATTTACCTGTGTATTAAGACAGGTTTGAGACTTGTTGCGAAATATCCAGGTGCCTGGAAAGCCTAAGAACAAGAAACACCAACACATGATGACACATGTATTCTCATGAAAGACTTGACATTCAGAGTAAAAGGTCAATACAGGTTGGGAAAGAGACAAATATAAAATGGCATAACTCATCTTTGCATTTAGATGAGCTGTCAAATCTGATGCGTTGAAGCCACAGGGAACAGATGACAACACGAGGTCTGCTGCCCTGTAAAAATGACTTTTGCTCTTGATGAGATTCTGGTGTATACTGTTTCTGAAAGAGAGAGGGTGTATATACACCCCCAGAAACCTGATGGCTGCACTAAGATGCATAAGTTGCTTAGCACTGGACAATTTGGAAGGCCAGAAATTGCCAGTTGTACTTCTTTAGGGGTTTCAGAGGAGTAAAGTCAAAATGATCTGTGCATGGCAATGCATGTTGCTCAAGCCTAGGACTGTGCTGCTTCATTCCAGGATGCCCACAAGGATGTTCTAGCTACAAATCTTTGCAACAGGGGACATGAACTCTTCTCTCCGTGCTCCGGAAAGTTTTCAATGGGTTTTGACAGGGTATGCCAATTAATAAAATCATATTTTACCATTAATGGTGGTTCAATATCTTTATCTGCAGATTCCAGGGAAATGTTTTTCCTGCCAATGGGCTCCATTTCCAATGTCTCTTTTTTTATTGATCTTATTTCCTCTTGAATAATGCCTTTATTCACCTCCATTAACACAGGCTGGGTTAAAAACCAATTTTATGCTTTTGGTACTAATGGTTGCATGTGCAATGTTTTTGTTAGGACAACATCCCAGGACAATCCACGAATTTGTGTAGCTGTGTCTTGAAAATGGACTCCTCTCTCATTGCTTGCCCCTAGAAATCTTCAGGTGCCTGCTATGGATGAAATTTAGCATTATCAGGAGAGGAAGAAGAAGTATGAACTCCTGTGGACAAAGAATCACATTCAGTATCAGGCATTTAGTATCTCCACCTTCCCTGCGTCCTCTGTCACCAGAGTCCCTGCTCTATTCAGTAGCGAACCCATGTTTTCCCTGCTTTTCCTCCTATTATTGATCTGTTTGAAGAACCCCTTCTTGTTGTCCTTGACATCCTTGGCAAACACAGTTCCAAATGGGCCTTGGCTCTCTTCATTGCATTTCTGCATACTCTGACACTTTTGTTTTGCTTCCTTATTTGATAGCAAAAAACCATTCTTTAAATAGTATCAATAGGATTACCTTGTGTGGACTTTAACTGAACATGTCAATTCAGCAGCTTAGGAAATTACACAAAAATCTTCCTCTCTTTCTTGTTTCTCAGGGATAGGGTGCTTCATACTCGGTATGCCAAGTTCTGCATCTTTGTTGTTTAACTCTCAGATAAGTCCATGGCAACAGAACTAGTAAGATTTCTAGAAAAATGTTTAATTTACTGGATGAGTCCCATGTGTTGCTCTCAGACATACTCATTGTATCATTCTCCTTTAAACACACTCTTAACATAATCACACGTGTGTTCAAATCCTTTGGAACACAGTAGGGTTTGCTTGGCCTCCATATCTCTGTAATGGGGTCAGAAATTATGACACATTTCTGAGCTCCTTGATTCTGCACTTCTTGGCCAGCAAATGTGGAAATCCTGCTATAGATCATGGCACTATAGCCACAAACCAGGACAGAACAGTCCTCAGCTGGACTGCTCCTAAAGATTATCAAACCCTATGTGTTCCAGATGAAATATTTCCAGTTCACCAAACTGGCATTTTCTAGATTGGTTGAAAAACTTCTGGCTAGTTCTGAAGTAAACAGTAATTGTGTTAAGTCCAATTTGCCACCTCGTGTCCTTTCCACTGGAGGATGATTTTGGCTTTGTAAACAGAATGCGCAGAACTACTCTGTTGACAGTTGAAAAGGAATAGAGAGCTCACGTTTAGCAATGTTGACTCTGCTATGCTAACACAAATAAAATACAAGGGAGAAAACCCCTTTATTTTTTATTGTTAGCATTTGAAGATGGCGTACTAAATATACTATGGGATTAGATTTCCTGAGTCAAACAGTGTTGTATTTACCAACACTTTTCAGAGAAGAATGGTCTTTTAAGT
This sequence comes from Neopsephotus bourkii, assembly GCF_033783945.1. Taxonomy (NCBI): domain Eukaryota; kingdom Metazoa; phylum Chordata; class Aves; order Psittaciformes; family Psittacidae; genus Neopsephotus; species Neopsephotus bourkii. The sequence continues at coordinate 201,645 of NW_026902112.1, read as the reverse complement.
GGTGCTTAGAAACATGCATCCTCCGTTCTTTTCTATTAGTTTTAACTCTTTCCATGTTCACCTTTCGCTTGAAGTGCAAAATATACAGGAGAAGGATTTCATTCATACTATGAATGCCTGCATTTTCAGATGCATAGTAGTAGGCACATGAAGCCCTTCCACCTGGACCAAAACTCAAAGCCTCCCAAACCCACAACTAATGTCAGTCATGGACATACTTTTCAGTGTTATTAGTTAGCTTCCACTTTGTTCAGAAACAAAGGGCTGTCAGACTGCAGGATGGGCAACAAACTTCCAAAGACTAGGATGAAGCACAGCCTATGAAGTGTTACACACCCACGTGTTCCACAAAAGTAGAGAAAGCAGCGCTGATCAAAGTCTCTTACAACTGAATTTGTACTTACTGGACTTCACAAACACAAGAAAGAACACGAGGCTTAATCTTTCAAAAAGATAATCACATCTAGCTAATGCACTTCTACCTAGAAATAGAGAGAGTTCTGTACCCTCACAAAGTAGGCTTAGACTAAAATGGATTTGGGCCATTAGTAAGTAAATAGCAAGGAGTGAGCCATTGCTTCTTATTCTAGAGCTTTTCTATGGGGCATGAGCAGTCAAAATTCTCATCCCACCCTATTCTGACCTACAACTATTCTGATTTAAACATAGGTACTGAATATTTATATTTGTATCAGATATTAGATGTATAATGGAAAGGAAGCAGAGAAGTAGAAGAAAGCCTTTTTCTGTTCAGGGCTAGTCTACACACATAGTGGCAGAGAACACCATGGATTTATACCATGGAAAGGTAAAAACAAAATTCTCCCTCTGCTGAAGTTTCAAATATTTTCTTTTTTTTTCCTTACTATATAACTTGACTTGTGGTATTGCAAACTATGTTTATGAGGACCTTCATGTGTCTCCTGTATGTTTTAATACAATTCTCTACCAGATACACTAAAAAATCAACTACTTTGATCAGGATTAAACCATGAAATCAGAGTTCACACATAATACTTAACCTAAATAAAGAATTCATGGGAAACAGAATCTTGCTATCATAATATTTATAGGAAAGGTATACAGGAAGAAAAAATCCATACATGCTCCTCAGGAAAGCATAATTTCCCAGTGGATACCGTTCTATTCGACTTGAATCTAAACTAACACTGTAGATTCTAATAGCACTTGGCAAGCTGCAGACACATCATTTTTTAACTTAGGTTTACGTTTGAATTACCTGGAACTCAAATTTCCAATGTGACCTTTTCAGGGCTTTGTTTAGGAACAAAAAGAGTTCTCACTAGAGATTGAAAATACCTTTTAGAGAACAAGAAATATTGTTGAGGGTGCAGGCTAAAATAGTATGGTGCTGCTGCTAGTCTAGAATTAGAGAAAACAGTGACTATGTATGTAAGCTTTGTTACCTTCCACTGACAAAAAGGAACATCATTTTTACATTTAAAAGAAAGTTTCTGATCTTTTGTACTGAGCTTTCAAGTACATATTTATTCCCCCTATGCCTGAAGCTTATAAAATGAAGGAAGGTGGGTTTTTTTCTACCTACAATAGGGACACACTAAAGATGTACATGCCAAACAGAATGTTATTTGTGTGTTCAATTCTGCAATGTGTTCTGCATCGAAACTTAATGAGAGCCAAAGCACTTCTCACCTCTCAAAACACTGTTTGACAACTGACCCTTTAATGACTATCTAAGATTCCAGCATATTAAGATCTCTTGTCACTAGATTTTTTTATTTTTCTTTACCCTAAGATCTGCTTATGAGAGAAATGCAGAAAATCTGACCTGCAAAGTACAATATCCTGTTCTGATGTGCAACCACATCTATACCAATGCTATAGACTGCTCTTGTTCATTTCCTTTATCCTCTGCTAAGCTGCACAGACTGGATTTTAAATGGCCTTTTTACTGCAAAACTCAGAAATATACAACAGGAAATTTCAACTGCATATTTACATAGAAGAAAGTGGAAAACATGGGAGAGACAAACGCAGCTTTGAGTCTTTTTGTAGTGTGCTCAAAGCCACAAGTGGGGGAAAGAAGCCAAAACAGGTATCATAGGATCATAGAATCATAGAATAGGTAGGGTTGGAAAGGACCTTAAGATCATCAAGTTCCAACCCCTCTGCCATGGGTAGGGACACCTTGCTCTGAACCATATCACCCAAGATCTCATCCAGCCTGGCCTTGAACGCTACCAGGGATGGAGCATTCACAACCTCCCTGGGCAACCTATTCCAGTGCCTCACCACCCTAACAGGAAAGAATTTCCTCCTTATATTTAATCTAAACTTCCCCTGTTTAAGTTTTAACCCATTACCCCTTGTCCTCTCACTACAGTCCCTAATGAAGAGTCCCTCCCCAGCATCCCTATAGGCCCCCTTCAGATAGCTGCAAATATTTACTTAATGCAATCATCATTTATTGAGTAAAAATAAGATGAAGAAGAAGAGTTCAAATATTTACTACAGACTGCAGTATTATTTACTATAGATGGGTGTCTTGGGTTTAGCAGTAGCATTCAATTTTCCTCCTTCTTTGTAGCTGGCGCAGTGCTGCATTTTGACTTTCAACCTGGGAACAGTGCTGATAACACTGATGTTTTTACTTGCTGATCAGTAATGTTTACTCTGACCAAGGACTTTGTGAGCCTCATGCTCTGCCAGGGAGGAGGGCAAGCCGGGAGGAAGCAGAGACAGGACACCTGACCCAGGCTAGCCAAAGAGGTATTCCATACCACAGCACGTCATGCCCGGGGAGGTAACTGGGGGTTACCCAGAAGGACACGGGGTTTTTTGGGTTTTGGCTCGTTTCAGTGGGTGGTATCATATTCTCTTGCCTTGTTATTTTCCCTTATCATTATTATAATCTGTGGCAGCAGCAGTGGTTTGTGTTATAGCTTAGTTACTGGACTGTTCTTATGTCAACTGGTGGGAGTTACATTTTTTTGATTCTCCTCCCCATCCCTCCAGGAGTGTGTGTGTGGGGGGGGGGTGGGGGTGGTGGTGGTGGTGGTGGTGAAGAAAGAGGGAGGAAAGGGGGGGAGTGAGTGAACGAGCTGTCTGGCTGGGTTTAAACCACGACAATGGGGTTTAGCACTAATTCGTGGGAAGAAGACTGCTATGTCAGACCTAGATCAGTTTACATTATTTGAACAGTTTATGCCTTTAATTTTCCACAAAGGCACATTTCAAAATGCAACATAGAATTAAAGAGCTCTTCCTCTGAACTAGCCTTTTCCATTTTATTATTTTTCTGCCTGTTTTATTTCTGGATGCAATGCCTGAGTGAGTAGTTGATTGTTCAATGTGTGTCATTCTGATCCAAATGACAAAAGACAGGTTAATATATTCTTTCCTCTGTTGAATGAGCAGAGGCATGATAAAAGGGCAGAAAGAATCACTGTGGTCAGATTCACACACACACACACACACACACACACACACACACACACCCATCACCTGTAAGTTTGAAAACTGCTCTGCATAGAGATGAATAGGAACTGCAATGGGTGGAGATATCTCTCATCTCTGGACATCTGATGGAATCTGGCTGGAAATCCATTTAGGCAAGAAAACCCCCCTACTCAGAAAGAGGCTGAACGATCCTTGGGGTTTTGAAAATATATTTTTTTTCTAATCTATGGAGGCTTTATCTGGGAGGGGAAAATTGGAGGAGATCTGCTATGCATAACACAAGGCACACGGTATGGAAAAATTTGGAAAATCAAGGTGTGCTACCAGCATGTGCTCCAAGTAGCTGCAGGAATTAGCCAACATGCCAATTAGTAGCGGTTGCCTACAAAACATCACTTTCGTCCCGTTTAATGGACCTAATTTGTATGAAGTGTATTCAAAACATCACTTAAGGTTATTACCGCATCTCTGAAATCATTTCATTCAACTGAATAACTGAAACGCTTTATGTACCTTTTATTAATGCATAAACATGATTAACTTGCACTTTACCCATCTGAAATATTAAAACGTTAAAAGGAGCATAAAACCAGAAAATTACTGGACGTTTTCTGGTTGTTGCTGAGTGAGACAGGCACATCGAATGAACCATGACCAATCCATGACCCTTTCCTTCAATATTAATGCCTCTAATGAAAACTGATATCACTCAGAAACCCTCATCAAAATGGCCTGAACATTTGCCATCAGCCCCTTAGGACAACGTAACAATCTGAAAATAATAGGAAATAAGTATTTTGTTAAAGATTGTCCCAGTGAAGTGGCTACCTTAATTGTTTATATCCAACTTCTATGGTTAATGCTGCACCTGCTTTTCTTTGACTACAGTCAGATTAAATTTAGATCTAACATGACATACATACTGCTATACAATCAACTCCAGCTGAGTTTCCATGCAATGTTGTTAGAAATATATTATTTTTCCAAAGGTGCAGTGTGAAGGCAATATTATAATGCTCTAATACAACTGAAACTTCTCTTTCCCTTCCCAGTAATATTTTCGAGCACTGTGTTAACATGAATCACACTAATCCTCTCTGAGTCAGAATAGAGTGACTGAAGAATGAGCAGTATGAACTCAAGAATTCTGCTCCAAATACTTAAAAGAAAAAAAAAAAGCCATGGGTTTGTTTTTGTTTGTTTTTTGTTTTGTTTTTTTTTTTTTTCTGAATGGCTTAATTAGGCAAGAAAAGAGAAATAACAGAGCAGAAGAGAGGGGAAAATTTGGGGAAGGAAAAAATTATTGCAAAAAATTTGAAAAAAAAAGAAGTAAATTTTATACTAATATTTAGTATAAAATTTATACTTAGCCATCATGCGGCTAAGTAGGTCTGCATCTGGAGGGTCTGAGATTACATTGTTTCAGTTTTTGTAGGTTTTGAACTGTCCCCTTGTCTAATGGAATACAAATGTTCTTTGATTTACTGTTGCTTTCACCTTTTATATGCTTTTCAGTACATGATAGACTCACAACTATATGCAAACTACTCATCAGCAGATCACATGAATTTGTTATTTGACCATGTAAGGTCTTTTAAAATAGCAACATAAATATGTTTACATGATGTATGCTGCTCTATGGCAGTAGCAGTGTTCATATAGGACACAGATCCCTTCAAGTTCCTAGAAAGAGAAACTTCAGCTTCAGTCTGATTGCAAAAAACATCAACCAGTGTGCCAAGGGAATCCAGGGCTGAAGATAAAGCCTCCTGTGAAAGGAAACGAAGTTGCTAATATCTAAACCCCACAGTCATATCTAAATTGTTGTCTCATTTAGAGACTTTTGTATCTCCACAATCTTGATTTCACATCTGATGTTTTACTGATTTGCTGGTTCTTAGTCTTTCTCTGCTCTAATTCTGGCAGTGCCAGACCAAGAGTCATATTCCAGGCTCATTTCTGCAGAAAACCAGCATCAGCTGCTTTCAGGTTGAGTGACACTGCCACAGACTTGCCTTCTTAAAAGAACAGGAAAACTACAGTGTCCTGGGTTCAGCAATAGCAGTCATTTTTTCTCCTTCTTAGTAGCTGGTGCAGTGCTGTGTTTTTGACTTTCAGCCTGGGAATAACGCTGATAACACCGATGTTTTTAGTTGCTGCTCAGTAATGTTTATTCTGACCAAGAACTTTCTGAGTCTCATGCTCTGCCAGGGAGGAGGGGAAGCCGGGAGGAAGCAGAGACAGGACACCTGACCCAAACTAGCCCAAGAGGTATTCCATACCACAGCATGTCATGCCCACTATATAAACTGGGGGCAGTTACCCGGAAGGGTTAGATCACTGCTCGAGTTGGGCTGGGTATCGGTTGGCAAGTGCTGAGTGGTTGTATTCTCTTCCCTTGTTATTTCCCTTATCATTATTATTATTGGTGGTAGCAGTAGTGGTTTGTGTTATAACCTTAGTTGCTGGAATGTTCTTATCTCAATCCATGGGAGTTACATTCTTTGATTCCCCTCCCCATCCCTCCAGGAGCCAGGGGAAGAAGGGGAGGGAGTGAGTGAACGGCTGTGTGGTACTGAATTACCGGCTGGGTTTAAACCACGACACACAGATATTTAATCTTGGTAGAGCATCCAGTTAATAGTACTGTGTTTAACAACTGCCAGCTCAGGAGCACTGTGGGCTTCTGAATGCTAATGGTGAGAAGTAACCACCAGTCTGCAAATGGATTTTGATATGCAGTTGTCTCTAGAATGTTCCTGGGCATCTGTGCCAGGAACTGCTAAATCAATGGACAAATCCTGTGCTAACACCTGTCCCATGCTAACAGCAGATAGGACAGGTGTGCCCCAGAGGCTGTGCTTGAGCACCCTGCTGGGAATTGAGAGGGGAGAAAAGCAGGCACACTCAGTTTCCACAATCTATACTGAACTAGAGCTACCGCTAATGCAAGCAGGGAGTAAGCAGACAAGGTCTCTCTCATCGACACCCTATGTGTGGTAGCTACTCGAAACGGTCAGTGGCTCAGTGGAGTCCTGTCTCAGCCACTCTATTAATATCTACAAGAAGATCACAGAGAATAGCAGGTGCCAAACCCTGTTTGTACAGTGAGAGAGATGCAGGGGTAGCATGCCTCCTGCCCACTGACAGCATGTCTGTGATCCCCTTGAAGCACACGTCCTCTGAATTCTGTCCAAGCATTGCAGCATTGTGTTTGCAGCACAGGCTCTGGTTTAAAAGTCATCTTCTGGCACTCAATTTGAGAATAGCTGGCTGTTTGTTACCCTCCGCATCAGATATTATCTTGTAAATTAAATGCACAAATGCTTATTCCATTCTCACCATAAAAGAATAATTAGGGTTAGCACTTAATTCTGTGATTCAAAGTTAATAATATTTAAGATTTATAAATATGTAACAGAATTATGTTAGTTCCATAACTGTTCTGAAAAAAAGGCATGAAGCTCAGGGATGAAGCAAAATGTGTCATAAATATGCCTAACAATAAGGATTTAATTTATTAGGAGTTTTGGCAGAACAACTGCAAAGAAGATTGCGGTTGTGAAGCACGTTCATCATTTAACAAAAGAGAGGCTATTACTCAATATAATAACAATACGAGGTTTATTTTCTGTTAAGCATTCAAAAAGTATCTCCCTGAAAGACATCAGATTGTCTCTAATCTCAAGGTGGATGTCACATCACTAGTTAAAAGACTTTAACAGACTGGACACCAAGGAGCACTGCATCACAGGTCCTGTTATGTGAGGCCAGTTACAGTTTTGCAGTAATCATAAGTTTCTTGGGAAAAGGAGTTCTCAGACCCCTGTTTCATAGAGGGATGACTAGAGCACTTTCCTTTTTTTTACTCCTCCACCATGGCTACTTCTATCCAAGGGTTCTATCCGAGCTCTGATAGATGGCAAAAACTAGACATGAAACTGCAAAAGATTAAATTAATTGTAAATCATTACACACCATCCGTTTATGTGTTTATCCTACTCTGTGTACCTAAAGTCAAATAAAGTGCCTGGAGGTTTTTGGTTGAGCAGACTGAAGTAATGAAAACAATTTCCTAAAATAAAATATAAGCATTGTCAAGAGTTCTTAAATAGAAGTCCAGCAAGATTAGTTTCCATCTCAAAAAGAGCAGAAAATTGGTTTCTTCAGATCCCCGATCAAATACTCCAATAAGTGAAATTTTGCCTATTGAAATGGAAAAACAGAGTACTGAGAAATGTGATAATCCTGCAAGCTGAAAAGGTTTTATATCATAATCACTGCTGTCATCATAAGGTTAGTGATACAATCTATATTAACTACACCAGCTTCATAGAATTATAGAATGACAGAATCAACTAGGTTGGAAAAGACCTTTAAGATCATCAAATCCAACCATTACCCCAGGACCGCCAAGTCTACCAGTAAACAATGTCACTAAGGGCCTGACCTACAGTTTTTGAACTCTTCCAGGGACAGTGACTCCACCACTTCTCTGTGCAGCCTGTTCCAATGCCTGAGCACCTTTTTGGTGAAGAAATTTTTCCTAATATCCAATCTAAACCTCCCCTGGTGCAGCTTGAGGCTGTTACCTCTTGTTCTATCACTTGTTACTTGGGAGAACAGACCAATACCTACCTCATTACAACCTTCCTGCTGCTCTAATGTGAGCCAGAAGATGAATGCTGCCACACAATGGGACATGGGGAATGAAAAATCCCACTTTTCTACCAGATATTCTCTGCTGCACTGTGCTTGATGGCTGAAGCTGAGGATCACGTCCAACGTGCTGAAGACATCTCCCAGAAATTAACAACTGAATGTCTTCTGCCATTTGCTTTGATAACTGAAGAAAAATTGCATGTTCTAGTTGCCAGAGAAGTGGAAACACATGAACAGAAAATAATTCTCAGATGACAGGGCAACAGACAAATAGGGTGCAAAAGGAACATTCAGAAGAGCAGAAAAACTAATGCACATCTTATTCACCTCCATTCACTGTGGAGAAATATCAGGAAGCTCCTATGGTGGAAATTTTCAAACAACACAAAGGATCTGTCCCCAGACAACATGCTAGTAAAAGATATTATGGAGCAAACAGAAAAATCAGCAGCTGGAATCTGGTATTCAACCATGAGTTCAAAAGGCAATGAAAGATAATTAAACTATTAATAGCAGCACATAAGTCTGTGCTAAAGACCACTCCGGTACCAAAGGACTGAACTGTGCAAAATATAAGGCCATTTTTCCAAAGGATTTGACAAGGGATCTTGGGAACTATCTATCCAAAATGACAAGATGATAAAGACTACAAAAGAGAATTCATTTAGTTGGCATATGGACAAAAATTAAGAGTCAACACAGTTTTTGTAAAGATGAAGTCATACCTCACTGTTGCACTGGCAGTCCTTGAAGGAGCTATTGTGCCTATGGACATGGCAAATTCAGCTAATATAGTCAGGTATTCAGCAAAGCGTCTTGGGCAAAGGATTTCAAAAAATCCAAACACCTACAGGCAAAGATTTAAGTCCTCAAAATGCTTCAAGTTTGACTTAAAGAAAGGAGACAGAAGGTACATACCAGTTTTCACGATGAGGAGAGGTCACCAATGACGTTAGGAGGGGAGCAATGTGGCAACCCCAGATACAGAACATATTTATTTAATGAAGTTGAAAGGCAGTAACCAGCATGGTTGCAAAGCTTGCAGATGACACTAATTTGCTCTGGAGAGTAAAGACGAGGGCAACTGGTTAAGTACTCCAATAGGAGTTAAAGTCATGTCAAAACTAGAAAGAAGGAAGGCTCAATAGGAGCAGATCTGTACAGTGAAGCAGTTGCTGCTGAAGACCACACATGATCCACATTTCAGGACTTATTTATTTATTTTTTTAAATTTGGACTCATTCCAGTCTGCTTCCATCAATTGAATGTCTGGGGACAGGGCAGTGAAGTTGAAATTCTGGAGCTTATCTTTCAGTTTTATTACATCTGACAGAATCAAGTCTATGGGCTATGGGCTCTCAGATCATCTTCAATGTGTACAAATGGACAGTAAGTGCAGATAACCTGGAGGTTTGCTTCAAAAGCATGCTCCGGCTCCTGCACCACCAATACAGGTGCACTCTATGAGGCTCAGGGAACAAGCAATAAAATAACAAGTAGAAATGAAGACAGATAAATTTAGAGTGTTGGATGTATAGAAAAAGCAAACAATCATGATTTTGTAGATGGGGTGATGAATTCTGGGTAGACTATTATTAGGCACAAAAGAGATCTCAGTCATAATAGTCAGCCCTAAGAACAGCTCAGCTCAGTGCTCATGAAAGTAAATCAAATTATTAGGAAAGGAAAATAAAACAAACAGAAATATCATTCTCTCATTGTAAAATTTTCAATCTTATTGTCTTATCTTCTGCTTTCTCCACCCTAAAAAGACATGGTCAAATTGAATAGACCAATAGGCAAGCACATTCAAAGGCATGGTACAGTCCCCAGGTGAAAATAACTAGGCAGAGAGATTTTCAGCGTGGGAAAGTCATGGCTGAGGATAGAATGTGACAGACATTCACAGAATCATTAGAGAAATGCAGAGGGTGGAAAGAAACAACTAACTGTTCACTCTGAAGATACAGAGAACTGGGGTATATTGCATGAAACGAGTATGTAGTGGATTCAGAGCTAGCAAAAAAATGTGGTTCTTTATACAACACATTGATAAGTTCCATGGAAGTTTTTGCCATGGGAAGCTGTGACTGCTTGAAGTTTACATGGACTGAAAAACTGACTGGACTAAGTCACAGGAATGATAACCTGCCAGAGACAATCAGGTCTGGCTCATCTAGCCTTTGAGCAATGAAGTGTGGAAATACAGAGTATTTTTTTGGAAATAACCATACCTGCCTGCCTGCTTCTTGTAGTCTTTCCCAGGCATTAATTGCAGAGCTGAAGACAGGGTATTGAGTTAGACTGACTTTTGATCTGGCCCAGTGTGGCTGCTCCTGTGTTTCTATTAGCCTTTGAGTCACTAGTCAATGGGACTAGTCCACTAAACAAAAAGTCAAAAGTTAACCCTAACCAGAAAAAAAAAAAAAAAAAAAAAAGAGAAAAACAGGTTGGCTCAACAGAAATTTGATTTTTTGTTTTTGTTTTGTTTACTCTGGAACATGATATTGGAGACTTAGATTTAGAACTTAAATTCTGTGCTGTGAAAAGAATTTACACATCACAGCCCTACATGCAGATGATGGAAAACAGTGAAAGTCACAGAAAATACATTTCTGCAAGAGTAAATTGTCTTTCAGCATTCAGAATTGTAATTTTTCAATGCATTCATTCTTTCCAAATGAAATTTCCTAGCAAATGATCATGCTTTTAGTATGCTAAGATCAATTCGATTAAAATTTCATATACATGGCAGAAAAAAATATGTCAGTAAAGCATGTTAGTTATTAACGACAAACTAAATTATGGTAGGCTGAACATTCTCAGCAGGCTGGAGGATTTGATTGTAGTGTTTTGAGTCTGTCTCACAGAATTGCACATTTTGCGTTTTGGACAATATTTATCATGCCTCAGAGAACAAAACCAAATCCTTAAAAAAAAAAAAATCATTTATAGTAGTTACCCTTCCCCCCCCCCCCTTTTTTTTTTATATATATTCTTTACGAATGTTTCCCTGTTTTGGGTCTTTCCCTTTTCCTTTCTTCTATCAAAGGTGAATTTGGGAACAGTTTGGAAGAGTCACGTTTTTCCTTCACCCCTTAAAATCCACATTTTAATCAGACTAATCTAAAATTACCCAGTTTTGTAATGTTTTTATTTACAGCTTCAAATAAAACATTGATATTTGGTGCCAGGGATGAGTTACTGTTAAAAACATTTGGTCCCTGTGTTTTGTGAACTGTGATTTTGTCATATTTATAATGGAGTCCAAAAGACTGCATATGTTGGCTGGATGTCACTAATGATAATAACTATTGCTCCCAGCTGTTTTTTCTTTAAATACAGGACACAGCTGAAATCAGATCTGCATCTGCCACTATTTGGCTTCCCTACTTTTGAGGGGGAATCATATACATCCTGATTAACCGTGAACATGATTACTTTATTCAACAAGACCCATACAGAAACCAGCAAAACATAATCAAAAAATGATGACCGCATCTTGATGAAAGTAGTTATTTGAAGTAAACTGGGACCTCGTGTGTTTTTTTTCCCCTACCTTCTTTAATCATTAGCACTAACTAAAATTCTAGTTCCGTAATGTTGCTATGAACAAGCAGTTAATAAGGCAGCTGTCTATGGCTTCAGCTGCTCTATGTAAACTAAGCTATTATTTTGGAAGTGATGACATAACTCACAAGGAAAAGGTGATTAATCCATCACATAAAGTAGGACACTTCAGACTATGAGTATAAATGTGCATTATTCATTTGATCTAATTATCATTCCAGGCATCGCTACAGCAGAGACTTTCAATTTTTTTTCTCTGGAATGCAAAGCTTTACAGGAAGAAAAAAAAAGAAAAAAGAAAAAGAAGAGGAAAAGATAGAAAAAGAAAACAAATCAGAGGTGCAGTTAGATTATAGAAAGTAGCTCTGAAGTGGCGTGATGGGTGCAACACAATAATGTGCCTCAGTAGCTTTGTCAGCTGTCGAAGATTACATGTATCATCACACAAGTGACATTAACAACTAGAGCTTAGACCTTGATCAACCATGAGAAAAGATCAAGTCATGGCCAGCATTAGACTCAGACTTGTTAATTCCTAAATACAAGTTTTATATTTACCTGTGGGATACTCCAATCCCACACTCAGTTGATACTCTGTCCTGGCTTGGTTCTTGGACTTCTACTAGACCATAAATGCTGCTGCAGCAGCAGCTTTGGGCCCCAAAGATGTCTCGTGCCACAGTAAGTCACTTCCTTATGGCCAGGGCTCAACCTCTGCAAGGGAAGGCACCTGGCCTGCTTGCTGTAGCCTGGATAAGGAAATTATCATTATTTTACCTTCAACATCCCTCCTACCATCGACTAGACGCAAATAAATGGTTTGGGCCCAAACAAATGCTTGCAGTGACATGTCAGTGATCTAATTGCTTTGTACCCCAAAGTGAGAGCTGAAGCATAGTAACACTTCTGTAGTCAGTCTATAAATAAGTATTACACTGCCCAGAAGCAGACTGTGAGGGCAGTCATCATGGCATAAAAAGTTTAAGCATCCTGAACATATTCCACCATACTAGAAATGCTGTGTCAACCAGGCTCCTGTGTCACCCAAGAACTCTACTAGGGCTATAATTTTCTATGAGACATTGAAAAGAGGCCCCTGAAAAAAGTAAACTACAAGTCTAAATTTATCACTTTACCACTTTGGAACAGCAAATCTTGTACTTATTTTGAAGCTGCAAATGATATCTCAGGCACAATCAAAAGTAAAGTGTGAAAAATCAAAAAAGTCTTTAAATATATACATCGCCCCAGCTTTTCCTAAGCATCCAGTTGCAGAGGATTCATTGTTAGCACATGAATTTCTTAAATATACTTGGTATTTAAATTTCACAAAAAACGGATTTGGAGTTTTGTTCACATCAAAAGAATTATAACAAAGAAGCAGGAGACTGAATTTATGATTGAGAAGAGCAGACACATTAATTTTCTTTTCCAAAGCAAATCACCATAAGAAAACCACACTACAGCTGCTGAAGTTATTCAGTGATGAAGAGTTTAGATTAGCATGCAAACAAGAAAATGTTTGACTATATAAAAGATAACCTGAGTACCACGACTATATTTTATGCAGAAACTAGTTATAAAACTGCTGCATAAATGATCCCCATAAGGATAATTTAAGTAAAGTAATCTGATATATTTACGTACCTGACAAACATTCAAGACTCTGGGAGATTATTCTGTTGTTTATACACCCATCATCTAAGCCTCTAATGCTTGCCTGTGATATCCAAGGTCAGGCTGACCATAGCAGCCAGCCCTGGTACTGGAAGCAGGCTGGCTATGTGAGAAGGGCTAATCCACCCAGGTGGAATATCACATTAAAACAACCTCTCAGCACCACGGTTAGTGTGTTCACACAGCTCAGGTGTTACTGCAGTCTGCCACATAGGCACATCATAGGGTGCTAAAGCTAGCAGGACAGCTGGCCTCCAGACTATGTGCATCAGTATTTCATCTAATCAGTGGTCTATGAGCCCACTGCAAAACATTCAGAGCCTAAAGGATGCATCTCTCTCACCTTCACATTTTGCACTCTACATCCTCTCTAAAACTATTGCTTCAACCTCATCAGTCTCCCTCCTTCCCTTCCATTTTACATCTCTCTGCTGAAATACCATGTCCTACCTTGTTCCTGCATCCTTGGTCAGGAGATTCTGCAGGCACAATGGAATGCACACCAGAGCTGGAAACTGCTGTTTCATACTAGGAGCACTACACAGAACATTATACATTGATCCTGTGCCTATTTATTCAATTTTCTTCCCTTGTCGTGCCGGCAAGACACTTCACTTGCGTTTTGGGCAGCAGCACTAACACTGAATAATCAGCAAAAGAGACACATTGCAAGAGCTTATGAGACATATGCATTTTGCAAGCAGGAGTTTGGCCATAGTTATCACTAAATGAAAATGGACCAGGTGTAGAAAAAGGCTGCAAAAATCAGTTTGGAGAGAGCTTTTTTTCATTATTTTTAAAGGGAAATTAGAGGAGCTTAGATTGTTTAGTCTAGTAAAATGAAGAGGAACAGCTAAGGGGAAAGGTAATGGAGGATATATTTGCTCTCTATTAAATATTTATTAATACTCAATTATTAATAAAGAACTATTCAAGATAAAAGGTAATAGTGTCACAAAACAAATGGATAAAGGTTGTTCATGAATATATTTAGGCTAGGAATGCAAATAGAATTCCTAGCCATTAATTGGGTTTGGATTCAGCCTTCCAATGGGAAAAGTAGAATGAAAAGGCCTTGAACACTTGTAAAATGATGCCTGTATGAAGAAAATATATGTCCCTGAACTCCGCGCACCAAGGCATGGTTCAAGTCTTGTATCCCAAATCTGTTCTTTTTTTGTCTTCCTGCTAAGCGAAGATGCTAAGCCCTAGTTTTTAATGTCCTTCCCTAAATCTTGGCCAAGGACAAAGTCAGAGAATTTTCTTTTCTAAACACAGGAAGAAAAACATACAGTCGCACAGGATTGTTGATAACTGCTATTTGTGTTTTATACGATGAAGTCACTTTTGGTATGAGCTGGAATTAGACCTGTATCTGGTCATCTGACCTCCTGTCAGATGTTCATGGCACTTCACTGCTACCACCCTGGCCTGACTTTGAACTAGTAGACTCTCAAGCTTATTTTCAATCTCTGCAGCTGCACAGTTGTCCTAAGACCTGCCTCAAATCCATGGATCTGTCACCAGAAGCATAAAATATGTGGTTACAGGGGCAGTGGGGGATGCTCCAAACAAAGTTTTCAAGAAAAAATTGTTTAAATCTCAAATGTAGTACTACACTGACTACCTTGCCTCTTGAAAGCTATTGTGGTCAGTGCTCTGTCATGAACACACAACTGGTATTTATAATACAGAGGTGACATTCAATATTTATGCAAAAATATATACATTACAAATCATACATAAAATTTAAATGTACCACAGGAACTCCACAAACAAATCCCAGCTTCCCAAGTTAGCCACACTGATCCCTTGCTCTCCAGTTGTTATGACTTAAATTCAGTTCAGACAGCCCACTTTCAAGGCAGTTGAATAGCCAAAAGAATTTCCATATTTTTTTCCACTAAAATATGTTCTTCCATACTTTCTTTGCTCTACAGTCATACAAAAGTAGTTATACAGGGTCACCAGCCGGGATTAGCGAGATACTAGTCCCATCTGTGGAATCAGAATCGTCAGCCTCTATCTCCTGGTATTGTGCCTTGTGTTCAGCAATTTCAACAGAGGTAACTGGAAGCTTTATGGAACAACCAGTGAAACCCCATTAGCAGAAAATGCATGAACTATCACGGTTTCGTCATTTTCAGGGTTTGCTTGGTTTTGGTTTTGGTTTTGGTTGGGTTTTTTTGGTTTGCATTTGTTCTGTGCATAGGTCCTATAGGAATATTATTCATTATAAATAAGGAAAAACTACCCTCTTCTAAACCAGCATTTCTGTACTGGGATTTCTGACTGTAAAAGATGAGGGGTGTACAAAATGAATGCAGCACATTTCTAATTTCTGCTGTTCCTCACAGAAACCACAGATATGTATTGAGATGGACAGATCCAACAGATAGAAATCCAGTGGCCTGTAGAGCCTTCATATATTCTATCAATCACATGTACATATGACTGAAGTGTATTAGACTTAACCCATTCAATACTTACCCCTATTGAAGTCTGATTCTTGCTATACAGAACAGGGTAAGGCAGGATTTTTCACCTTGTGAAGAAAACTGAGGTGATGACAAGAGCTTTACTACACTAGCAGGGAATACGTAACTGATTGCTAGAACCATCGATTAATTTTGTTTGTTTTTTTTTTTAATTATCCTTCTTTGGATGCCTGATTGTGATTTAATGTCAAGGTACACAGAAATTAATGCAATGATCTCATTGTGCATTCACATATATAGTTATCAGCACTGGGAATGAATTGAGAAACAAAAGAGAAGAGAGAAAAAGAAAGACCTGCTGCAATGAGATAAACAGAGCAGGTCATGACCTTCCAAGGAGCTGAGCACCTCACAATGCCCCACACGGCAAACTGGGAGCAGAGGCGGCTCACCAGATTAGCACCTACCCCAAACCAAAAAGGATGATTTAGCCATCTGCCAAATATTTCTGACAGCCTATAGAATCATAGAATGGCTTGAGTTGGAAAGGCTCTTAAAGACCATCCAGTTCCAACACCCCTTCCATGGGCAGGGACACCTTCCACTACACCAGGATGCTCAAGGCCCTGTTCAACCTGGCCTTGACCACATGCCAGGGATGGGGCATCCACAGGTTCTCTGGGCAACCTGTGACAGTGTTTACTCATACAGTAAAGAATTTCTTGCTTATATCTAACCTGAATCTCCCCTGTTGAAGTTCGAACCCATTACCCCTTGTCCTATTACTACAGTCCCTGATGAAGAATCCCTCTCTGGCCTGCTTGTAGTCTCCCTTCAGATACTGGAAGGCTGATATGAGGTCTCCACACAGCCTCTCCTCTCCAGGCTGAACAGCCAAATTTTCTCAGGCTGTCTCATATGGGAGGTGCTCCGGCCCCCTTATTATCCTCATGGCCCTCCTCTGGACTTGCTCTTTATTTAGAAATCTTATTTGCGTAAGTTAAACAGCATTACAGTATCCAGAATAGTTTCAAGTCAGGAATGAATGTAATTGCAAACTGGCTACTGTTTGTTTTCAAATTACTATAATGCCAAAGTAATCTCAGGAAGTCCTCTGGAAAATGGGATTTAAAATGAAAAATATTTGCTGACCCACAGAAAAATTAAAATACAGTTTGCATTCCCATTTGTCTTTTATGGTGCTTGACAAATTGACACACAATTGTTAATTATGGGCACTGAGCACCACATGATTATGCATAAAAATATTCCAGCTGATTGGAACTGAAGTCCAACAGCATTTGCGGGAAATTAAGTAGCATTCTTATAGATACCGAAGCCTATGAATTTTGAACCATGATATAATTAAGTTTCTGAAGTAGATATTTGAAATGTTCTTGATTTTTAGTTAGCATTTAACTGTATTGCAGCCTGAAAGCATTCTCTGAAGAAATGTTTTAAATGCAGACTTTAACAGCCACTGTGTGACACAAATCTGCAGATTACTGAAAATTATTCAAAAGAGTCTAATCTTTGATATTTATCTGTGTAGGGTATTTTCTGAAATTTTGTCTAAAATGGAGAAAATAGTTGGTTTCACTTTGGAGGTGCCAAAAAAATGGGAGAAAAGCCAGTATCTCCTTAAATGTCCACTGTAACCATTCAAGGCCATGTTGGACAGGGCTTTGAGCAACCTGGTCTAGTGGAAGGTGTCTCTGCCCATAGCAGGGGGTTGGAACTAGATGTCTTTAAGGTCTCTTCCAATCCAAACCATTCTATGATTCTATGATACATTTTGGATGAAACTGCTGCACAAGCGTGTGTGGCTACTGTGAAACAACAGAGTAGCCAGAAGTGGAGAAGATCATGATCACTTTTTTGCCTTACTAAAACCTTTGGGAATATGTCCATGTCCTCCTCTTCCTCACCAGAGCCATGCTGGACTTGTGTCCTTTCCCTGGACAGGTCCATTCTTTTTACTGGCATCATCTGCTCCCAGGCAGGATAAGGATAGAGAGGATGGCCTACAGGTGTGATGCTTAGTGGGGAAAGAGCTCATTGGCACTGCGTTTTCCATCTCCACCACCTATGCAGCGAAGCTCTACATGTCAGGAGTAGCAAATTTTAAAAGAGAGATAGCTTAAAATCCATTATATACACAAAGTCATAGCAAAATTCAAGATACATCAAACCCCAAAATTTGTACTGTAATTTTAAACGAAAATTGTCTGCGAGACAGACATTACCGGGCAGACAAAACAGTGCCCTGGAAAGTCTATGCCTTGGAAAGTCACTTGAATTTCACTATTTTTCTAGTTCCTTACTCAAGAAACTGGGATAACAGTACCTGCCCGTTCCAGATGGCTGTTGCAGAACTACGTCAGTGGCCACCAAACCCTTTAGGTCTAAGAAGTATAAATGAGGATGACTATTCCTCCAGAAATGTGCATACTGGCTTGCTTGCCTGGTGTTGCTGAACTCTGAGAAGTAAGCAACTCTGCTAACAAAACATTTTCAAGAGAAAAAATAAAGATAAGCTGCTCAACACAGTCAAGGGCGTTATACTGAGTGCAGTACATGTTTGTAGTTCAGGCTGAAGATGTAATTCAACAGTGTTAAGACAAACTCTCACACAACACAAGAATTTTAATATTCAACTGTAGATAATGCTCCTTGAGACAGCAGCAAAGGATTCTCAGCAGGTTCCCTATGCTACTGAACAGCTGTGGCCCTAATGGCTTGATCTTGCTGAAGCACAGAGATTTTTCAGTGCAGACCAAGAGATGTGGGAGATGGTGAGCTTGTTAAAATGACTGGAAACCCTCCAAAATAAACCACGGAGGAACAAAGGTACCTCCACTCTGTACTTATTCCTGTCCATGGAGGCTTCATGCCCATCACAATACTGATAAAGCATTTCACTACTCAGTATCATGTTCTCAGGTGCTCATCACCCACAAACATGTGTTTTCAAAAGAGCTTAGTTCCTTCCTCATTGCATTTTCAACATGTAAGTAACATCTTTCAACACAGCAGAGTTCCCCACAGCTCCCTCATCAATATTTATAGCGAGGATTTCTGGATAGCTTAACCTTCTTTGCTACATCCTTTTGAAACCCCCAGGTGCATGCTTGGGATGCGGGCTGGAATATGAACCTTTCTGAAAAATGCCTTCTGCTGTGACCTCTGGGCATATTGGAAAACAGGCAGGTAATCAGATATCTCTTCATTGAAACCAAGTGGCAGCATTGACATCTATTTCAGTGGAGGTAAGATATGGAAACCAACAAGTGTTTGGGATGGAAGAAAAAATTAATGTTCCAAAGAGCTTAGTTTCAGCAGATAATTGAAGGATTTTAACAGCTACCTGCAAGCATTTTTGAGATACAATGTAAAGCACTGGATATATTATAAGCTATACTGCATAGTATCTGTAGTGTCCTATTAACAACACTTGAGCAGATATCTAATGTTTAGGAGAAGAACATTAGAAGGACAAGGTGCAAAATAGATATAAGCTGGGAGGAGAAGGCAGAAGGAAGGAGAACCTCCAAGCCTCGTGGGGCTTGGTAGGGAAAGAAGAGAAGGATGAAGGAAAGAGAGAATGTATGAAAAGTGGGTGAAGACACATGACTGAAGATCAGAACATGGGTTTTAGTCAATAGTTCAGAAAAGTTAAAAAGTGCTAATGCTTTTATTTTAACACACCCCACCCTTCTTTTTTCCCTGCTCTATTTCAGAACTTTGAATTGCTACAATAAAATGACTTGTAAAAACAACCTGCAGCCAGTTTAGACCCCTGAATGGCTTATCTATCCAGGGTGATGAAGGTGTTAATGAGTGGTTTGCAAAACGCAGTATCAGCTCGTGAGCACAGTTTTAGAGGGCATTGGGCTCAAGAACAGCATGGACACCCGCATGAACAGCTGCCCAGTGGGCACTTCCACTCTGTCCTGTGTCAAGAATTAAATTCTGGTAACATTTAATCCATCGAATTTACTTTGTCAGAGTCGGATTTTCTAATCTTCAGATATTTTTAAATGAATGTATACAGCTGAAGGAATTCTCGGCATGAAATGCAAATATTTATAAACAAAAACCATGCTGTCTCCATGTCTCAGTTCATTTTTCACTGTAATTTTTGCAAACTGTGAGAAACATTTTATCTATTTGTAGCAAACTCAGGGGCTTTTTTAATATTTTTTTTCCCTGCATCCAGTTCAACATAGGTTCATTTTCTCTCATCCTACAGGGCTGGATTAAAACAAAATCCATCATTCCTCCACCTGCTGCAAGAGTAAAGAAGAAAAACCTCCAAAAAGCCATCAATCCTCAGCCCATTTCCAAGGACAGAGTTCTGTAATTCCTGTTCAGTATAAGAGATCTTTTGATTTGGAGCCTTAGACCCTTTCTCCCCCAGCTAACAAACATAGCACTTCAGTGCTAGCCTGAATGACAGACCCTCAGGGGTTTGAAGCCAAGGAGAAGACTCTGATTCAGCTAACCCCCCACCCCAATCAGTCATGTAGACATGAGAGAAATAATTGCTCTGTGTGCAGAGGAAATCTTAGCAAACTGAAAGTGAAATAGATGAAGCACAGGGTAAAACAAGAAAAAGACCTTTACAGAAGAGAATTTCACTTTTCTCTCCAACCTACTGGGTAGAATCTCTTAATAAGTTTGTTTTTACATTTTAGTCTGCTTCTCCCTAAGGTTAACTACATCCTCCCCACATGAAGCTCTGCCTCAGCATCTCACATACTTATTTCCTTCTCCTGCTGCTCAGATAGTCTCAATGAACATCTGTCTCTGTGGGATCCGCACGCTCTTTGGTCCATCATGGGAAATGGCATTTATGAAAGACACTGTGGCTTTCTACCATGAAAATGTCTACAGCACTACATACAGTAGAATTACGACTTCTATAAAGAACGGGGAAAAAAATAAGCCAGACAGGATATGAGGAACATCTGTTTATATGAACACCCTCAGGATTTGCAGTCTGAGCATGAGAACCCACAATATCTAGCAGACAAAAGGATAGGCGCTTGGAGCACAGGCAAAGAAATGAGACCTGAAAGGTAGCTTTTTTACGTAAATGTTTCTTCTTAGACCTGAATTAAACCCAGCTGATTACTTTAAGTTAATATAGCAACATCATGTAAAAATGATTCATCCTTTAATTGCCATAATATTATCATTTACAAAAACTACAAATAATTGGTAAATCAGATTTTGTGTACATCCTGAACAATCCAATTAGTACAGAGACTATCTCTTGCAATCATTCTCTAGCCAATTGCTTCCCATCACTTTTTTCCACAAAAATCCTCTGTACTTATGCTTCCTAATGAAGCAGGTAACCGTTGTGCATTTCGGTAATTTGGTTCCTTCGGTTAGCAAAGTTTGCACATTTCAGTTCACCCAATCTTCTGCTGATTTACTTCCATGCACATTAAAATATAAATTTTACTAAACTATGTTTATTGCTAGGAGAATAGGCACTTAATATGTACATGGCATTTAGACATGAGTGAAAAGTAGAACACTGTTTACAGACAGTATCAATAAAAGTCTCTTGTTTTTAACTTTAAAACTGCTATAAAGCACAATCATTACACTTGTGATCATATCTGCTGACTAAGATGAGTAAATCCCTCATAGAAATTGTCAGATTAACCAAGTTCCTCCACACATTTGTCTGAAAGCAAGTAAATAAACTTATTTTTACTGTTTTATTAATTTCTTTCCAGTCCATTCCCCACATCTTTAAAAATTAATTCTGTGGCTGGAATTCTAAAAATGACTCTGCAGAAGTCTTATAGAAAATACATTTTGATTTTGGCACATCATTCCAGAAGTCACTAAATCTTATTCAGCTAGGATACTGAAACCAGTATCACATACCAAATTAAAAGAGCAAGACCAGTAAGCTTTGAATATGTTGTGTAAGTGGTAGTATAAGTGATCAAAGTTCATGAGAAATTCACCAGTTGCATTTTTTATTTATGTTTTCATGTGTCCAATTTTGAAAAACAAACAGCACTGATGAAATTGGGATCTGTTCACAGATAAATGACAAAGCAGAAATAGGGTCAACCTAATAAATTATTTGTTCACTGCATATAATTCACCCTCTTCTGCTGTGTCCTCAAGCAAATATCACATCGCTTTCTGTCCACGGAACAGCTGTTGAACTGCCTCCTGGCTGTTTGCAGGAAGTTTGTTTGAATGAGGAGTAGGAATTCAGGACAAATTTCAAAACAAGAGGAAAAAAGTAACTAATTCACTCTTTAAAGAATACTGGACTCATTTTAATAAACTCCAATAAATCACTTTTTGTGCATGGTGAATCTTCAATTTATGAAGTGCCCCATTTAGCATTATTATGAAAATAGACTTCATAGTTTTTAATTGGTTTCCTTATCAGTCCCAGAAAAACAGTTTTTAATAAACTGGGAATGGACTAACTCATGCTGCTAATTTCAAATCCATGCTTTGCAGAGTAGAACTCAGATATAATGTGGCTTCTTCAGCTTAGGCATGAATGAGGGACACAAAAGAGGGTGAAAATAAATGCAAAAAAAAAAAATAAATAAAAAGAAGCTAAAAGAAAAGGAATCTTACCAAAAATACAAACTGCCTGAAAAGGGGACAAAACTGTATCAACTTCTTCATCCAGAACAATGCCTCAGGGACATTTGGGATTGTGGTTGGAGTCCTAGAGGAGGTAAGACCACAAGCAGAGCTGTGGGTTTGTGGGCAGCACCTCAGCAGGGGCAACACAGATGAAACCTGACTGAAGACAGAGAGCAGAGGCACAAGAGACATTAGGATTAGCTCAATCCCTGCCTGGCACCAGCAAGAATGATGCCTCTGCTCTGGAATATGCTGGAGATGCAACTGCAACTGTTCACACTGCCTGGGGTGATTTCAGGCAGGGATGGCACTTTGATCCTTACAATCGTTTCACATTCAACTCTCCCATCCATGCTCTGTCATGTCAGCAAGGAGGTAAATATAGCTCTCTTGGTTTTCCTCCCTGGCCATGAATCATTTCTGGAGAACACGGCCTTTGTACTCACTACAATAAGCTGTGTACCTTCAGTCACACTCCTGCTCTCAGCATTTTGGGGAAAACCAGTTAGTAAAACTAAAAAGATCCAGACCTTTCTAAGTCCTACGTTGTGTTATTCAAGCTTGTCAGCAGGATCCCTGTCTGCATTCGCATTCAGGCACTATGCAATGAGCTGCATAATGGCCAATTCCTTCTTTGAAAGTCCCACTGATTGATATATCCTATGTACCCACACCGACAGGATTTTGTCTGGAAGAGGAGATGGCAGTGGGGAGCAGAACTTGCTGAATGTAATTTTTGAAAGCCACGACAAGAATCAGAGCATAACAGCATGGTCCTGGCTCCAAATGGGTCTGGCATGTAGAAGCTGCAATTCTGCAAGCCTGGACATTTAGGGTACCCCCTGTATTGCCCAGACATGATGATAACTGGCTTTTCCTGCAGCAATTGCCCTTCACCTTTTCATCAATTCAAAAATATTGCATCGAAATATAACAGATTTCCAAACAACAGGAAGGGTTCCCACTCTGCCAGCCCTATTTTCTTGCCCTGCAGGGTTTTAATATGCCTATCTGGGACTAAATGGCCCTTGTTAACAGAGTTTAGGGCCCTTGTTAACACACTTACCATTTTACCCATTATTTTCAACTCTGTTTTGAAAGTATGGAGTACAGGCTTCAGACTTTGTTTACCAAGGTATTAAACCAGTTCAAGACCTGGGTATTTAGGAAATCTATGATGCTGCTACCTATTCCAATAGATAAAAGCCCATGGTTATTATTAATAAGAAGTTTCTGGGCTTTATATTCTTCAGTATAATTTATCATATTTTTCTGGGTCATAAGCATGGACTCAAAAGATAAGGACTCTGCAATCTGGCAGTCTTCTGGCTTTTGCAGGTGTTCTTTGTTTAGTTTTGTTTTAAGTCATGCTTGGCTTTCAATGTTTATACTTGTTTCCTTCAGCTTGGAAAATGCTTCCCTTAGCTAGAGACATGCTGTCACCTTTATTCAGAGTATTGGCACCGAGTTCACTATTTTTAAGTGAGTTCAATTCCTCTGAGAAGTTAGCTTTCTATCCTTACAGAAGATCCCCCAAAGATCCCCCACGTGGGCAAAGGGGAAGACGTGTGAAAAACTATTTGTTTTTCTCAGAAGAGACCTATACCAGATTCTTACTCCATTTCTGGCTTCTTTACACTAACTACAGGCACAAATATAATGCAATAGGGATCAGATACCTTTAGGAAAGACTGCCCTGCACTGAGGCACTGGGGAGATTTCCAAAATGCTGGTGTCTGAGGTACAGTGGGATGGACCCAGCACGCCATGCCCTGTTGGGAATCCAGCTAACAGAGGACAGGCAATACACTGGTGTAATTTAAAAGACACTTTTGGGCTCAGTTCCAGCAGACAGCAATTAATTCCCCAGAGCAACTCCAAGCAGACAGCACATCAGTTCCCAAGTGGACTGCGGATGATGTGCTTTACCTAAGAGCTTTACCCACTCTTTCCATTCTTTCTTGCTAACAAAATATCAAACCCAACCAAAATATCAAAAGCTGTAAAACAAATACACATTTTACCAAGAGTAGCATAGCAAATAAATGACATAATCTAGTCATCAAAACATGTGCATGTGTAGACCAACCATATATACTTGTTTTTGCTAGCTTGCTAAATGAAATGGCATAGGACAAGTCTAGCAGAATGAAATTTAATTTTTTCCCTGACATGTAAAGCTGCCAGAGTTTAAGACAAATAATCCCACTTGGTGACATCTGACTCTTACATTTGGAATGATACATTGCAAAGAATTTATCAGACTTCATCCTGTATTTGGTTTGGATTTCCTTTTTTTCTTTTTTTTTTTTTTTTTCTTTAAGACTTAGGGCAAAATCAAATGCTGCTGAGTCTTACCTATAAAAAATTAAAATGTCAAGGTTGAGAGTGAAGTCTGCATCTATTGCCAAAGTTTCAGAACTGTAGGGCAAAAGAGAAATGTAAAAAAGAAATGTAGAAACAATATCCTGAAACAGAAACACCAAAAACCTTCTCCCTAAAACACTACCCCCAAAAAGAGTTGGGGTCTCTGCTTTTAAAGCAGAAAGCTCTGCATTGGCTGCATATGAATTTCACTGTAATCTATCTATGTTATCAGCTGAAATTGCATGACCCTGGTGGTTGATGCAATTTCATCATATTCATGAAATTCCATGGCTCAGGGATTAGAAATTGCTTTAATTGTATGTTTCTTATAGGATAGACACTCTGGTAAGCATTTATGAGAAAAATTATTTGGTGTCCTCCACCTCGTTTCCACTGATATGTGCTTGTACCAGGGAAAGAAATCGTGGTTAAAGAACTGAACAGACGGGGGATCTGGTTATCATCTCACATTAGAGGGAACTTCCCTGCATAAGATTTTAACATGTTGCTGAACGTTAATGCAAAGTATGCACTGCATTACCCACACTGGACTAAAGCAAAGAGCCTGACAAAGTATCTATTACAAGGATTTCTCTGCTTCAGTAAAAAGCTCTATGTCAGCATCATGAAAAGGGAAAATGGCTCATCCAAGGCACTAGCCTTAAAACCAGATGACATCTGTGATCCCACCCACCACTGCAAACATCCTCTCCCTAAGTCACCAACAAATATTACAGTGTCACAGCAGATTAATTTGAATTTAAATGTCACAAGTGACATTTCTCATGCTACTGCATCCCTCTGCTCCCACTGATTCTTTTCCTACTTGCTCACTTTGAAAGGTATTAGAGCACAAGCTTTATTATGGCTCCCTAGAAACTGTACTTAAAGTACCAAGGTTAATTCAAAGTTTCCAGACTTCTTTGAAAAATAATCCACAGCAGATGTTATAAAGAATTTCTGAACGGTGATTTTTCCCTATGAGTAATCCACTGCTTGATTCAGACGTCTGAAGTTTCTACCTTTGTAAAAATCCTCATCTTTAGCAGGTGTGTCGTGTATGTGCCAAAGAATATAAAATCACTCCTGTGCCACTATAAACAAAAACAAATATTAACCCCAGGGCCGTATTTATGTTCTGTTGTTCTAAGGCAGCACTTGTTCCTTTACAGATGCAGCTTTTCCCTGTCAGAGGAGAGATCCACCAGGATTTCAGCTGGCGTGGTGAGTAAAGCTCAGCCCTGCACACCTTGAAGCCAAATGACTTAAAGTCGTTTGCAGCGCTCATGCTTCCAATGCAGGTAGGCTTTTGCCTCCCCACAAAGCACCACGCCACTCATATGAAAATGCAACAAATTGGCCCCAGGAAAGGGCATGTGACAGATTTTAATGAGATAAGCGACTTGGAAAGACTTGGAGCTAAATTACAGCTACTGGGAAACGGTGACTACATTATACTGTGCTCCTTCCCCTCTGCCTCCTGCTCTAACATCCTACAGAACTGTGATCAGTTTTTCCACCATTGGAAGTATATTTGGTTGATTTTACTATTTGCCTTGGGGAGATGAAGTTGTTTGGATTTTGCTTTTTAATTTCCTGCACACAGTTCTTCAACTGGCCAAATTCTGTCTTCTTCCAGAGCTTGAAAACATCCCTAAGTTTTCAGTTTTCTTCAATATTTACCAGTGCTAGGGACTACAGTTCAAAACAAAGAAAGGGAATGTACAGGAATCAACGAGATCTGAGAATCTGCCAAACCCTGTGAACTGGAAACTCCATCTAATCATGTGCACATGGGCCAAAGAGCCCAAAGAGAAAAAAAAAAAAAAACCAACTAAAGATAGGAACAATTTCTTAAGAGTTTTAGAAATTTCCTCCACCCCCCTTCCCCCACACCCCTCCCACCCCGAGATGTGGAGCACAAGCAAAGGGAGTAGTGAAATCCAGTAGTGTCAACATCTGAAGTCATGACAGCCCTTTTGAGTACAGGTAGCCCACATCAAAGCCCATGTCACCACAACTTCACTGCTTCAGTTTGCTGAGCAGTCCAGAGTGAACCTTCTGCAGGCTGATCCATAGGAAACCTGCCTGCTCCACAGACGTACCTAGCATTTTGCATATTCCTTCCAATTAACATCTCTCAGATGCACCTTTCACTGCAAGCCATGCTATTATATACTTATCTAGGCTCTTATCACCTCGTGTCTCAATTACTGCAACATCCTTTTTCCTGGTCACTGACAAACTCAGCCCTGCCCTCATGGTGTATCGATCCACAGTGCTGCTGCAGAGATCATTCTGTAGCCTCACACTTTCTTTTTGCTCATCTTCCTAGCTCCTTTTCTCTGTCGTATCAATCAACTGGCCTTCACTTTCAAGGACTTCTCCACCTTATTGCCCATTTTATTCGTCATCAAAACGTCAGCTTGTAAACCTGAACAGTCCATAGTCCCTGCTTTCATTCATCACTTGACAGCTTTGCAATTAGGTGTCTTTGCAGTGTCTCTTGCGACTCTGCACATTTGTGAGAAAGTATCTGTAGAACTGTAATACTATTTTGTTGCAGTCCCTGAACCTCTCTTCAGAAGTACCTTCTTGCCAAAAGATGACTTGCCAGCAGTTATGCTGCAGGTGGGCTCAAGTGGCTATGATATGCTTTGTTAAGGCTACTGTTGCACGAAAGGAGATGCCATGACATCAGACACTTCCAGAAATACCACATGAAGTCTCTTCCCAAAGCAACCAGGCACAGGCTGAGATATGGTGACTCACATTTAGTCTCAACACAGATCTCTTTTTGAGGTCTTTGAGGTGGTTACCAACTTTTCATTCTCTGTTTCTGCAGGATCTCCAGCATCTTTTCCTTCCCTCTGATATCTTACAATAAGGCAGCCGACAACCTCCGACAGATTTCTTATGAGTTGTAATACAATGGAGAAACTAACCAGCCATGGATGACTGAAGCATAATGTCATAGATTAAAAATAGGCAGGAGACAGAATAAAAAGAATAGTGTTTAATTGCTAGCTTCCATCTTGAAAAACAAAACAAAACAGTTCTTTTGAGATTTCCTCTTGTCTTATGATATTCCATAAATATACAATGGAACAGGAAAGCATGTGTGTGGTGAGGACTGCAAGACAATGAAAGTTGTGGATAACTTACATTTATCATCTGGGAGATTTGTGAGAAACTTAGAGAGACCTAAACTAAGGTATCATAATAAAACAATAAACATTAACGCTAGTGAATTCCAAGCAATACATACTGGATGATACAGTGTACTCCAGCACAAATTGTGTGGCTCAGCATTAAGTGGGTCAGCTCTCAGACCAAGGGAAGTGGTCATTGACCTCCATTTGGCCCTTGTAAGGCCATATCATGGTTGACGTGTCCAGCTTTAAGCCTCCCAGTAAGAGAAAGTTATTGGCAAATTGGAGTAATCCAGTGGAAAGTAACTATGAGAGTACAGGGTGGAGTGCATGGCTCACAATGAGAGGTTGCAGGAGCTGGGTTAGAGCAAGAGTGAAGCTAGACCCTTCTTGGGGTCCACAGTGAAAGAGCAAAAGCCAGCAATCATGACTTGTACCAAGGGAAATACCAGCTGGACACATAGAAAATTTCCTCTCTGATAAGAGTAATGCAGCATTGGCACAAGGGCCTGAAAAGGCTGTGGAATCACCATCCTGGGAGTGTTTCGGAATGCAATGGGATATCAGCCTGAAGGACCTGTACTAACTTAAGAGGCTGGCCCTGCTTTGACTGAGGCATTGGACTGGGCCTCAAGTGCCTTCCCATGTCAATTATTACAAGTCTGAGCTCTCTATACCACTTTGCACAGGTCAATGTAAACCTCCACCATTCAGAACTAGGATGAAAAGATTAAGAAAGTCCTGGGACAGGTAAGTCTGAAGTGTCCAACTGTTGTATATTTAGTGTATCTGACCATGTCTAATCCCTGGGGCAAAAGAGACATGAACTTACTGGACTGGGTCCAGAGAAGGGCCATAAAAATGATGAAGGGACTGGAGCATCTAGCTTGTGAGGAAAGCCTCAGAGAGCTGGACTTTTCAGCCTGGAGAAAAATAGTGTCGAGGGATCCTATCCATCTGTATATATATCTGAGGCAGGTAAAGAAAATGGAGCCAGACTCCTCTCAGTGGCACCCAGGAAGAGTACAAGAGGCAAAGAGCACAGACTAAAATACAGGAAAAAACCTAAAACCAACCTTATTACTGTACAGGTGGCTGAATACTGGCATAGTTTACCCAGAGAGGTTTACAGAGTCTCCATCCTTGGAGGTATTCTAAACCTAACTGCTTGTGGCTGTGCTTTGAGTAATGGGGCTGGACTAGATGATCTCCTTGATGGTTCCAGTCTCCACCCTCCTGTGATTTTGTGACTCTGTATATATTAAAGAATAAGACTGTGAAATTTTGAAACAAAATTGATGAATTTTGAAACAGAAATACATAAAACCTCATTCCTCCAGGGTTTCTGATGAAATCCAGCAGGAAATTTCTTAGTTCCTTTCTGACTTGCTTCACCTTTTTTTTCTCAGCTATTTTTACAGCCAATACAGAATTCAAGAGCACCTAAATTATGTGTCAGTTCCTGTGATTCTACAAAAATACCTTCCCTTTCCCCTCTCCAGATAGTTCCGTAAGGTTCAGCCTGGGCAGGCAGATATCTGGGATCCAGAGACTTCCCACCAACAGGATTCCCAAAGATGTGGACAGGGTAACAACAGAGAACCTTTCATGGCCCACTCACAGTCATGCAGCTTTCTGCCTTGCCTGTTCCCTGTCACAGTAACTGCTCACATGGAAAAACAGCATTCAAGGAAGAACCTAATTTCAATAAATATATAGCTGCAAATTCAAGGCCAGAACAGTGTTCTCAGCCATCTCCCCATCCTCTCCCACAAATTTCTTCATGCACTAGGAAAAATCACAGCAAGATTGCACATGCCTGAGTTAATAGATTATGATAGGAAATGCCGTCTTATCTTCTGCTTTACAGCAACACACATTACAAATTGTTTGGCAGCCATTCACTCTCTCTGTAAATAACTATTCAGTAAAATCTGATGGAACTGTGCAAGTCACCGAAGTCTCACTGGGATTTTTCTGCACACACAGAAACTGCCAGGCTGGAAAATCGATGAGCCTCAAGGGCAAATTGCACGCAGGTGGGGAGAGGCTGGTAGGACCTCCTAAAGGTCTGCTGAGTCCTGGTAAAGTAAGGTTTGTCTGTTCACTTGGTGCATGTGATTTCATTATTATTATGTCCCCTTAGGTGACTACTGCATCTGTGTTGCTGACATATAAACCCACTCTGTATCTCCTGGACTGCTGTGCAGTAGAATAGGTCAGGACTGCACTGAGGGAGGGATGTGCAGCTCCTCTCGTAAAACCTTGGCTCTGCTCCAGACCTGCAAAAGCTCCTCGCCCAGTCACTGGGAATGCTGATGCCCCTGAGACTGCAGGAGAAACCTCTGCCTTTTTGCTTGCTTTCAAACAGAGAAGTCATTTGTCCCAAAGCCCAGAACCTGAAGCTATCTCTGGTGTATTCAGTTCTATTAGAGAATGTGTTAATTACGGTAATAACAAAACTAATATGGCTTAGAGAAGCAAGTCTCAAACGGTGCTTATGATTTCCTGCTTTTCCTTTGTTGTGCTGCCTAAACAGATAGTTGATTAGAAATCAGCAGAAATTTAGGTATTTATGTATTTAATTTTTGTTAAGTGGCCAGTTGCATTTCATGTGTCTGCATTTTTTTCTCTTTTGCACTCTTTTTCTCTACCTGGAGAAAGGGATAAGGTAATCTGACACCTATAATTTTCTGGGTTTAATGAAGCATTTTGGATTGTGTTGTAATTACACATATTTTCTAATAATGAGATAAAAATTTAGGAAAAGACCTCTTATGATAGGGTAGAAAAAAACAACCGGATAGCCAAAGTTGTCTGTCACTTCTAAAAACAATAATAGAGTTATTCCCTCATTCTTAAATCACTGTTCCGTGCTGCTGACCTGAAGGTGACATCTACTGTCTCTTCTCCCTGTGAATCTCATGTTCAAGAACAATTTTTTTGTCAAGTTTTTTCTCACTTTTCCAATCTCATCTCCTTTTTTACATAGCCAGAAAAAGAGGAAGAAGACAGTTATTGTAGTTATAGCAGCAAGAAAGCAATTGTGTCTGTAGTCACCGCCAGCAAACACAAAGCCCCTCCTCTGTAGACAGAAAAGGACTAAGAATAGATCTCATCCTGGAAAATTAAGCATTGCCATCATGATCTCTTACACTCCCTTCCCTTTTCTAAGGCAGGGACTTAGAAAGCAGGCACTTGACACTGTTTCTTGGTGGTTGAAAGGGTAAGAACTGACAAGAAACTACAGGAGTTTAGAATTAATGTCCATGCAGTGCAAGAGTGCAAAGAGATGCTAAGAATGAGAAAAAGAGCAATTCAGATTCTCAGAGAAGGGCAACTCCCCCAGCAGAAAAATATATTTCTTAACCACTGACCTTCTTCTCTTTAGCCTATAAATCTTGCCAACTACCATGACCCACTGAGACCTTTGATGGAAATACAGTAATTTAATTCAGACATAATCCATTCTTTAATGATAAAGCATGCAGGAAAATCTTAAATGGTCTTGCCTGTACATGCAATTAGTAGATCAGAAGAATAAAACTTAATTTCTCTCTGACCAGCTCAAGGAGATAAATGTTTATTTAATCCAAATTAAAAAAATAAAATCTTTCTTTTTTTTTTTTTTAATTTTCTTTCTTCTTTTAGCCCAAACGCTGGCACATGATTACAGCTGGGCAAGACTTACTCACAGCCTACAAAAGCCTGCTAACTAGAAGAGAACAAAAGGAATCTGCAGTGGGGTGAAAATACCAGTTTCAGTTGTTGAAGATTTTTGTAGAGAAGTTTTCATTGAAATCTGCAACCTGACAGGTTGAAATTGCAACCTACTCAGGTGAGTACCATGTACCTAAGTATGAATTAGCCAGAGCTCCCAGGACACGCATTTACTCATGGGCAGTGACCAGAAATTCCACCCTGGATTAGACAGATCTTTCCACAATGGAAATTTGATGACAGCTGCTATGTTTTTCCATCTCTTTTTTCTTTCCTCTGAGGAAAACATCTGTTTCTAGAAAATTGAGAGGTGAATGAGGCTCCCATCTGGCCAAGAGGACTGGGCAGCTGTGATTATGTCAGGCAGTACAAGACTGTCCCCACCTCTGAACAGTGCAGAATGAGGATACAGGAGGAGACAAAGTCCTTTTGGAACCTGGTAAATACATGTCAAACTGACAGCAATGAGAATTTTCTGATGAGTAACTCATTTCTCACACTGCCCTGTTCTAAAAGTCACCTTTAAATGTTAAGAGATAAAACAACACCATAGGGAGTTACAGTCTCCTCACCTCGCATGAATCTTAAAATTTGTTCTTCTTCCAGAAAAAAGAAAAGAGCGGGGGGGAGCCCATCAGCACTTACAGCATTATGTTGGGAATCTATGCCATACATTCCAGGGATCCTGGACCTGTCATGAATGGCAGGAAGGAACAAGAGACATGATGATTTTTTGTAGAGGCAGAACATTGCTTAAAAAATTAAATAAAATAGCATAAAGCATATCTGAATGCAAAAAAGGCTTGGGTGGTGCAGCACATGGAAAGCCCCACTGCAAGTGAAATGCAAAGAAATATCTTCTAGCCATTTTAGGCAGCCGTTGACAGGTAGGATTTCCTGTAAAAGATATGACAACACTGACCTTTAGAAAATTATCACCAGATAGCAGAGAAAAGCTTTCCTCTGTTTATCCTTGGGGGACTGGGAGCTGTGCACAGACAGGATGCCAAAGCAAGACAAAAAAACTTCTGGTATTTTTGAGTGTGTTGGGGAGCTACATGCACTCTGAGACAACCAGCTTCAAAATACAGCTCTAGGAACACAGAAATAATAAGCCTGTGAAATGTCACGATTATAACACCAGAACTCTGGGCAGAACCATGCCTACAGAAAGGGCTCCATTAATTCCTGTTAATGTTAATGTAGTTGCCTCTCTCCAAAGGTGATTTTCAGGCAGACTGAAAAATTAAAAGGGAGATATGCCCCTTGACAACGGGAAACTTTGCCTCCTGCTCACAAAGAAACCAGGAGAGAAGTGTCCTAAAATTACACCCTGTGGTAACTTCTTTTCACAATGGGCAGGCAGGCTTGTGGACCTCAGGAAAAATTATGTTAAATACTCATGTGGATTCAACCATACGGATGAATTAACAATTTACGGTTATGCTGTCTGTAGGTCTGGCAATCCTCATGGCCATTAAAACACAGACTCTGAAGCGATGTTAGACAAGCATCCCACATCAGCAAAGAGCGATGAAGTCCCAACTCACACAGGGTTGTCACAACCAACTTCTGACATCTGGCTATCTGACTAATGAAAGGAAAGAAGTTCTTAAAAATTTCTCATTTATCTGTTTTGCCCCTTTTCTTTGTAGGTAGCTTCTGAAGAGTAAGAACACCTTTTTCTTTTTTTACTCCTTTTGATGAGAGGCTTGTCTAAACCTGCCCTTTACAGAAGCATGGCAGAAACGAGTTGCTATGTGCACTGGTACCAGTGACCCCTTGTGGAAGCAGATTATCTTCTCCTGGTTCATAAATCTACCTGTCAACCCTACCTGGAAAGCAGACAGCTCATCAGTATGGATTACTGAAACCACTTGCTGTAGAAATAAAGCTACAGCAAGACAGATTAAAAAATAAAACAAAGATTCCCCTTGGGATGTGACAATTCCTTAACCCCAGCCTCAGAAAAAAATACAACCTTGAAATGGAGAAAAGTGATCTGTAGAACCAGATGCTGAGAAGAGAAACACAGAAAAATAGCAAAGGAGCTTCAGCAATGATGCTTGATTCAATCTGGTTCAGAGCACAGGTTTATTTTATGGCTCATACTTATCACAGCCAAGAGTGCTGATACTGTACATTTCAAGGTTGCGTCTACATTTCAATTTACGAACCTCCATGGTTAGGGGATTTAAAATTCCCCAATAAAATCTTGGCCAATGTGACCACAGGCCAAGGGCACTTCTCTTCCTTCAATGTAATAACAAAATATCTTGCTTATGGTATTGGTGACTTATAAGTGGATCCAAAATAAGAACCTCAGAAAGAAGAAAACAAAATAAAAACCAAAACAAACCAACAAACCACACAAGAATGGTTTCCAATGTCATCTACAAACTCAAAGCTGCTTTCCCAGTTTGTTAGCAAAACACAACTTTCATGCATGACATGGTGCAGTGACCGAGGTTATGTATGTCAGGTTAGAAGCATCGTTAATTTATTCCTTCTGGGTTTTTTTTTTTTTTTTCTTCCTGAGCAGTATTACAACTCATAGCTCTGTAGTCCTTTAATTGAGAAATTAATCTAGTCCTGCTACGCCAGAAGAACAATGGCCAATTAAAGAGCCAACTCTTTGGGAAAGACAACAGATTCACAAAGGTTGGTCCAGGACTGTGATCTGGACATGTCTATTTGGCCCTGTCTGTCCAGCTAGTTCGGGAGCAGAGAAGCTCACCAGGAAAACTCCCGTCTTCATCTTCCTCTATGTTCAAGTTGACATTTCCCAAGATGTGCAAAAATGAATTTTTAGCATACTCATTAACCAAAAATGGTTAAATATATAGCTCAAAAGCTGTACGTGCTAAGACAGCACAAGCCCGTCACCTTTCATAGGCTGGATAACTCACCTAAGCCAGCATTACAGCCTGTAACATTACAGACAATCTTGAATTTCCTGACCTTTTCAGTTGGTGTGATAATGTTAACATAAACTTAAAGGAACTGTCATCTCCCTTTCTGAAAACACTTTTTCTCCTTGGATTGCAGGATGTTGAATCACAGGAAAAAGAAGGCAGATTTCTCAATTGCCTATAAGAAAATGACAATTGAGGCCAGTCTGATGTAAGCAGGGACATTTTCTATTATATCCAAAAGGAAGTATATTACTCTGAGGGCTGACAAATTACAAGTCTAGCTTAATAAAACTAAAAGATTGCTTTTACCTATACTACACTTCTTAAAATAAAAGTTTGGAAAGGGTTGTGGGCTTTTTTTAAATGAATATTAGTATCATTTAGACTGTTTTCAGTATCTTTAGTGACATCACCCATGATTCCTGAGCTCCCTAACACTTATAAATTCATGCCTGGGTTAAGTTCTGTTTGGTGGATAGTGATTTTTTTTTTTGTCTCATTTTACAGAACTGGAGTACACCAAGGGTTAAACCACTTGCAAGGGAATGCATGTCAAAACAATGAACTGAAAAATGCAACCAAATGCTGCTGAGCTCCACTAACCCGTTTACATGTTATCAGCATCTCTGCAAAAACCCTAAACACATATATACTCCTGAATGACAGTATTAAATGACTGGTGATCATGCAGAGAGAAATGACATAAATAAACCTCATTAGAGAAACCTTAGGGTGAGAATCAGCTGTGTATCTGCTGCTGTTGTACCAGCTCGAATTATGCTCTTGCCCCACAGTAATAAAAAGCCTTTGGCTGTTTCACTGAGGAACCAACTACCACAAACTGCTTTCATTTACTGGGGGGTGATGTTGTGCAGAGATCATATTTTGCCCTGCAGACAGGAATGGTAGCTCTTTGCCACTACAACAATTTAAGTGCCACCTTGTATGTTTGTTTTTAAAACCGTAAATTTTATTGAAACAGGTCACTCAGTATAATGTCATCACCTTTGCTTAATCTCATTTTTAAGTGGTTGACCTTGAATTCAGAACAACCCTGAAATCTAAGGCCTCTGGCAGAGATGTTTGCATGTGGTTCACACAAAAGAAGGAACATGTAAGCCAACAATGGCAAAACAGAGATCAACAGGATGCTCTTGCTTTGAAAATTTTATCCCTAATGAAAAGTGCACTGAGGCACTTCTATCTACAGTCGTCTTTTCTAAGGGATCCATCTTAAAAGCCTTCCTTTTACAAGCAGCATGACAAGCTTATTGGAAAAGCCTGTGAATATAAAGATACCTTACAAGCAGAGGTTGGAAGACTGGGTGTTTATACATTATGAGCTTGGTCTATAAGCACAACAGTACACATCCAATTTATCCTAACTCCTACACTAATACTAGACAAATAACACGACCACACACCAGCACCTCTCAAGCCCAAAATTTCTCCTGCAGGGGCCACGCCTGGATAGCTTTATTTACATCTAGCAGTACTGTGCTCCAATGTGAACAGGGCATCTGGTGAACTGAGGTACACCATCACTCAAGCTTGGCTATCAGAAATCAGCTCCATGTGGGAATGCTGAGCACCCTAAGGCCCATGCTACCAGGGATTAGGGTTAGTAAGCAATGCATTAAAGCCAGTGCTGCGAGCCCCGCAGGCCAAATGTACTAAGTCCTGACTAAAAGCCTTCACGGCTGCCTGAGTCCATCTAAAATAAAAGAAGTAAGCATAACAACCACTTTTTCCTTTACAAGGGAAACCAAGTAATCTCTCCAGGTCAATTCTGAATGACAGAGAACAATCTCATTTTATCCAAATGCGAGCAGCACCTCCAGACTTCCCTAATGTTCTCTCCCCATTACTTACAGCATATAAAAAGGGCAATTTAAACTGAAGGAGTTTATATCTGGGGCTTTTTTCATCACTGTTTCCAGAAAATAGCAGATGTTGGTTAATGATCTTTAGACATCAGATCATAAACCACACTCATTTCAAACACTGCAATTGGAGTGATTATTTGTATATCATTAAGCAAAATCCTTAGAGCAAGCTCAGTATATTTCCTTATTGTTCCATTTAAATACAAAAATATAGATAACTTTTTATTTTCTATTTTTAAATAGAAAGGCTATCAGCAAGGTTCCTACCTTCCCTTCATTCCCTCTTCTCAGTGAAGTAATATATAAGCACAATGTCATTACAAACTGCAACATTTTTTCAGTCTCACAATACGCAGACACAAGGCAGATGACATTTGTCCACACTGAGACAGGATGAGCATTAAACTGAATCTTATGAGTTTCCTTCTTTACAGGGTTACACAGCACACTGGGCCCCATAAGGGGAATGATCTATTTTAAACTCCATAAATAGAATCAGATTGTTTATTGGAATGTGAAGATAGATGGGTTTGAGTTACACTAGTGTGGGTATATCTCAGTTTATTTAGTAATAAAACAATTGTCTGTATTTTCAAGTGCATAAAATGTGTATATCTATAAATGCAACATGTATATATGGAGAGAGTTTTACTTGCACTTACGTATATATGAATGCATATCTATGTGTATATGCCCATCTATGTGTAGATATCTTTAATTGCTTACATATATAACAGTATGTGCTAAATAAGGTAATACACATTCACACATAGACACATATAGACTAAGATTCTATCTCATAACATGAACTTGGATTAGTTTTTATCTAAATATCTACTGGAAATATTAGCCAGGACTCTGATTCACTAGAAACAAACTTTAAAAAAATTAATTATATGATATATGCTGAGAATCGCCTAGATATGTGACAGATAAATTGGTTTCATTTGAACACATGTAGTGTATGAAAAAATTAATCCAATAAACATTGTGGCTCTCATCCCGCAAAAGCATATGTGAATCCCTGCGAGTTCAGTTGTAATAACTAAAATTATTCATGGGCAAAAGTGTTTGTAGATCAAGGCTATATATGTGATTTGGTTGTTACATTATGTTAATTTTAGGTCTACTATTTCACCATAAAATCTGACAAGGCAGAGTCATTTATGAGACATAAATATGGAGAATTGAATTATAGAGAGTCCTCTACATACATAACAAAATCAATTATTAATTAACATTTGGAGACGAAGCTATGTTGCTGTAGAGAAATTACTTAAGGGTATCTATTGACAATGCTGGCCATGGAATGGGGTCATAGAATCACAGAATCATAGAATGATTTGGGTCGGAATGGACCTTAAAGAGATTATCTAGTTTCAAGCCCCCTTCCATGGGCAAGGACACCTTCCACCAGACCAGGTTACCTAAAGCCCCATCCAGCCTAGCCTTGAACACATCCAGGAATGGGGCATCCAGAGCTTCTCCAGACAATCTGTTCCAGTGCCTCGCCACCCTCACAGTGAAGAACTTCTTCCTAATGTCTAATATAAATCTATCCTCTTTTAGCTTAAAGCCATTCTGCCTTGTCCTGGAACTACATGCTCTCCACACTTGTAGGCCACTTTTAGGTATTGGAAGGCTGCTCTAATGTCTCTGTGGAGCCTTCTCTTCTGAAGCTGAACAGAGTCCTTCTTGTTCCCTGCATATGGGCCATCACGATTTAAACACAAGAGGAGCCGCCATGCCCTAGGTACAAGGTATCCATTTGCAGGTACTGCAAAGGGGATTCCTCCTTCCCCTTGGTCCTCCCATCACAGTTACAAGTTACTGTAGCTGGAACAAAGCAAACCGGTGCTTCATATTGTTTAACTGTTTACTGCTACTGTAATTCAGATACAGAATTACCTTTCTGAGGACCAGATCTTGCACTGATGTAGTTTGGAGAGCTCACTGGCATTAATAGGGCTGTACAGATTTACATCCATAAGAGCCCCATCTCCTACACTCAAACCAGTTCCAGATCTGGAGTAATGCAGCACATCGGACATATAGGGTAGACCTCAGCTAACTTAGACAATCTAAACCACTGGGATTGAATCTGAACATGCTATCTAGGCTTTCTCAGCAATAAGTTTTCTCCTTTGGTGACTTAGGGAAATTCTTCCTATGTATCACGTCACCACAGGTTCATGTCACTGAACTGTGGATACCTCCCTCTGAGGTAGTCATTCCCATCTCCTTTCACTGTTTACAGATGAAAACACTTTTAGGGTGCAATAAAACTGATTTATTCCACATGTCTATTTAAAGCTGAGATGATTCCCGTCCTAGAAATGCCTGCTTGTCTTCATTGACTATGGAGGGTGACTAGCCCACATGCAGGTGACAAAAGTTATCTCACCTATGTGACAGCTTCCTTAGTAACAGTGCTTACACTGAACAAAATAAAAAAAACCCAAACTACTAAATGTTAACTAAAACCAAATTTTGAACACACTTGCATATTTAGAGATACAGATCTCAATGCAATACAACATCAATACTTTGATACTCCATGCTTTCAGGCCAGAGTTCAGGGGCTTTGTGATTCCACAGAAACAAGGGACATTTGTGAACAGCAGCAAAATTTGCTCCATGTTCTGTCTTCAACAGTCTTTGCTGGAGGAAAACTCTCAAAGGACTACAAAAAAAACCAAACCCCAAACAACTTTTTATAATTTTTCATACACAGGCAAAGTCTTTCTGACCCCTAAATAGCCAGAAATTAGCTGCAACTGTGAAGCATAAAAATTAACATACCTCTACTAACGTGTCTTCACTAACTGTTATAACTCTGGCACATAAATCTATGGATGTCCCAACCTTATCTGAATCCAGGCAGTCAAAATATTGATCAAACAATACTTTGAAACAATGAGTCCCCAAATCTTAGAAAGAAGAATTTCCTTTAAATTAGCCTTAAGTAAATGACTCAGGTTTGCCATTCCTCAATCAGAGTATTTGTGCCAGAATTACAGGCAGGGAAATGAAGACAGGATAAAGTAGAGGAAACTGTTTTCTGTGATGCTGTGTCCACAATCTGAAACAGCTCATTGGAAACAGCAGTGACCTGGTCTCCAGGTGATCAGGTCATGTCCATCTCCAATGTCCAGGCTTCATTTTGGTGAACAAGACTGTGTCCTGCATTTTCCATGCTGCAACTGTCCCTTATTCCCTTTCCTCATTTGTTGCTACCTTAGGAATAATTCACTTGCCAAGGTTGATAACAAAAACTGCAAAAGGAATCAACTCCAAATGGGTTACAAAATTAATGCCTTCACCACTACCTTTCAGGTATAGATATTAGACAGCTTTCTCAAGGAAGTGGAGGTTAGGATAGACAAGGAAGAGCAGAGTGGAAAATACCAATGAAATGTAAGCATAAATGTCATTAATAAATCACAGGCCCAGCACATAACTCCACATAGTAATTCCCAGAAAGACATTCTTAATCGATAATATATACATAACTCCTCTGAATTTGTTAATTTGTTTTTGAACAGTATGAAACCACTCCCTATTTTCAAAGTCCCTGTCCAATAGCTTTTTGTACTATGTAAAGTACACATTTGGACATTCTGACTTCTCTAATTAGTCTATAAATACTTGACTTTTACCCACTGTTTTGGTAAGTGTGGTAATTGCTGGGGAAAGGCCAAAGCATTTATGGTCAATCAGATGATGAGAAAAGGAATATGGCCCTTTCAGTAAGTAAAATGTAAGGCATTCTGTGGCAAGGCAGAAGCTATTAGCAGGATCAATATTTCTCCTAGTACCTTAATAAATCATTATATCAAAGAACAGTTGCAGGATGAAGAAAACCTCATTCTACCAACAAGGATGCTTCCAAATCAGCAAATAAAACATAATTTAAATTACAAAGACCTAATTGGTGTACAAAGGCAAGCAGCAAGCATAGAATACAGCCCTCTGATGCTAGGCATGTAAGCATTTTAAATCATCAGTGAAGGAAGAAAAGCAGAAAGACAAAGAAACAGCTATGCTAAGAGCTCCACATGCGTAATTTGCAAATTGGTAAATATGTATGAACCCACCGCGACATAGCTGACTGATGACACTATGTTTGGTGTAGATATCATAGGAGGCAGAAACAGAAGAGCACCTGAAAACCAGGATGGCCTGTGGTATCTTTACTACTGCAGTGAAAAGAATCCCCTTGCTGTTATTTACACTGAGGATTTTTCGTACTCTTCACCTCTGCTAGCTAAGAAAAAGTGAAATTTGTAAACATTGGAGTACGGGAAGGGAAGAAATATTCTAATGGCTGCTTTCAAGCAAGGAAACTCCTCTCAGCAGACACTGCATATCACTGTTTGCCCAACACAGCTATCATTATAAGTAGCCATATAGCTTTCTTGGCCACTGTCATGGTTTAAACCCAGCCAGACAGCTTGTTCACTCACTCCCCCCACTTCTTGCCCTCCCCCTACTCCCGGAGGGACAGAGAGGAGAATCGAAAAGAATGAAACTCCCACGGGTTGAGATAAGAACAGTCCAGTAACTAAGGTATAACACAAATCACTACTGCTACCACCAATGATAATAATGATAAGGCAAATAACAAGTGAAAAGAATACAACATCTCACCACCAGCTCACCAATAACTTGCCCCCCTTAGCCCGACCAAGCACCAACTGATACCTACTCCAACCCCACAGTCTACCAGCCCTTCTGGGTAACTCTCAGTTACATCCTGGGCATGACGTGCTGTGGTATGGAATACCTCTTTGGTTAGCCTGGGTCAGGTGTCCTGTCTCTGCTTCCTCCCGGCTTCCCCTCCTCCCTGGCAGAGCATGAGCCTCACAAAGTCCTTGGCCAGATCAAAACATCATTGTTATCAGCTCTGTTCCCAGGCCGAAAGTCAAAACACAGCACTGCACCAGCTACCAAGAAGGAGAAAAATGATCGCTAATGCTGAACCCAGGACAGCCACATGACCAAGAAGGTAGCTCTTAGTAGAGTTAATTGGAGTTCTGTCCAAGTAAGGATTGAGGGACCATGATCATGAACTTGTCCTGCCCAGTAGGTAACCCTCCTGATGTACATATATAACTGTGAGAAGAAGATAAGGCATGCCAAGCCATTTCATATGGTGTTGCAAACCTACATGTTGCTATGGAGCACACTAGTGTACAGCTTGTGAGCAGCCACCACTAACTTTCTTGGAAATACCAATGCACAGGACACTTTTGGTTTATAGTGTTAACTTTCAACCCAATAGAGAAATGATTAAATGTATTGGGGAAAGAGCCACTAGAGCAATAACTGCATGAATTCCCACCAGAGGAAAAATGTAATATACTGTTGTACTGTTGTAGCCAGTACTCTAATTCTTTTGTTTGAATAGTCTGGATTTAACTCTTTACTGAAGAGTTATTACAAAAAAGCAAATGTTTCTCAGTTGTTTAATCACTACTTTTGATACCTGTCACAGCCTTGGAAACTTGTTCCTAATTTAATCAGATGAAGCAACAGCTGACTTTGTAAAGAAAAGTCAATTGTTGAAGGAATTTCAGTGTGGAAGCCAAAGTGGTTCTTTGGTTCTCATACACTTTTAATTCCATGTAGCTGATACTTTAGAAGGTCAACTGTCATATGGCTGGAAAGCTGACATCTCAAGAAAGCAAGCAATGCCTGAAGAGGAAAGGAGAAGGAGCATCCTGTTGCTATGTGATAGCTCCTCTCTCCACTCTGGGCTGCCAGAGATCTTACCCACCTGTCAAAATTTTCTCTGTAAAGGCAAGAGTTTTGGCCATGCAGTAATTGACCTTATCACATGTCGGTCATATAGGTTTCCACCATATGTCTGCATCTTTGACTTTAATGCATACATAAAATTGAACAATGCCCCAGTGTTTCATGCTCTGAACTCTCTCTCTAGATGTATTTTCTCAAACTGTAATTTATTCTAAAAAGTAAAGTGGATCAGTCTCTCCATAAGTTACACCTTGAATCGATTTGTTGGCTGGTACTTCTGTTGCAGAAAACATATCAATCCTGCTTTACAGAGCATAATACGCCAACTTTAGTAGGAAGGAAACTGCTATAGTTTATATACTTAACTGCCTATAGACCTCCCAAGGGTTCTTCGTCTCTTCCCAGGGAGAATATGTATTCTTCCCCTCATCGCATGCCCACTAACACATATCAACATAATATCTCTGCTAGCAACCCATGACTATTTTGAAAAGCAATTGGAAACACCCTTTACTTTTTGCTTGGCATGTATCAGCTTTGTAGAGTATAAGCCACTGGAGGCGGGGTCTATTCCTCTTTGTTTATGTCCTTAACACCCTAAAGGCATTAACCGCTCTATTCATCAAATTATCAGCAGCAGAGGGGATCATTGAGAGCACAACCCAAACTTCAGTGATCATGCCCAATGGGATCACAGGGGTAATGCTAATGGAGCCCGTGCACCCTTTTAATTCTACTATCATAAAAACTCTCTTTTTTTATTTTTTTTTTGTTCCAGTACAGTAAAAAGATGCACAAACTCTTCAAACAAATAACCAAGTGCTATTGGGATGGCAGTAAATGGATTCAGCAAAGACTCAGGATTTTCTTATTCTAGTCAGCCTGAACAATTAATTAACAACCTCCTTATTTGTCACTAATTTTGTTGCTATAGTAGCCTCTATAAATGATTTCTAACAAACAAGGAAGATTTCTCTTTCTCACTCTGAATCGATCAGAAAACGAATGTTTTAACATTCATTTTTATTTCATAATGACAGGTAAAGCAAGTGAATCATTACAACGTGATCTTCTGAGAAGGATAAGGTGTCAGTTATCTTGAAAAGCAATCTTAAAAAGCAGATCCAGAGATTAAAAGGGAAGTGCCACCTCCATGCAAACAAAAATACTGGCTCCAAAAGGAATATTAAAAAATGACAACAATTTATAAATAATGAATAAAGTTTCTAGATTTTTTTTTAACTCCAGTTAAGCATGTTTTTCTTGGATATAAATACTTGCATGCACTATTTTTTGCTCCAAATTCACAGCTGGTGAGAGACCACAGAGGAAAAATATCGTAAGAAAATTTCATAAAGAACAGAGTTAAAATGAATTAGTTGAAAGTGAGGAATTTTTTTTCCACTTTAGGATGCTTGGATTGTAAAGAGAACAGCAGCCCACAAGGGAGAAAGAAGGGGGAGATACACTTCTGCAAACTAAATGCAAAGTAAGTCCTGGCCATCATCATGTGCTAGGGGTTTGGGCATGTTTAGAGAACTACAGGCTGCAACCTGCAAATTGGATCAATATGTTCCTTGCCTGATAAATTCCAGGAGGGAGATAACAGGTCCATTATTGGAAAAGATTGTTGTTGCCTTTCTTCTAGAGGACAAGGTGACAGATTCTCTTAAAGCAGTAACTGCTCTTTGCTCCTTCACAAAACCATGCTTTGAAAATGAGAGTCATTTCAAACCCTGTCCTATCTATAATCTGTCTCAGTTGGAGTGGGGAGCAGGGATGACTTAGAGCATGGCAATTTAGCCAAAGTACTCAGACTTCCTTCATTAAAAAGCTGGTAATAATCCCAGGTACAAAATGCTCTAGTCACATCAGTCAACTCTTTCCACCAAGGAAAACAAAATAAATATGAGGGCAATGGGACTTATGTTCTTCATTATACTAGTGATTTCCTACATCCAAACTCAAATTCCCCAATTATTTTCTTATATTTTTGATACCTAAAGTAGCTGGCTCAGCTACAGGCCATGGCACAGTTAAACTTTATTGAGATCAAATTGTTTTGTTCTTTCTCTCACCTCTTGAAAGGGCAAGTTTTTTGGCCATTTCCCATAATGCCCAA
Source organism: Neopsephotus bourkii (assembly GCF_033783945.1). Taxonomy (NCBI): domain Eukaryota; kingdom Metazoa; phylum Chordata; class Aves; order Psittaciformes; family Psittacidae; genus Neopsephotus; species Neopsephotus bourkii. Next base: position 157,296 of record NW_026902112.1, on the reverse strand, counting down.
GGAATATGAACACCAATGATGCAACCAAGAAAGCTGCACTGCCAGAAATACAGAGTGACATAAAGGACATGAGAAATTCCCAATTTTTTAGTTAAAATGTTTCCAATGGTTTACACATTCACTTTTTTATTGTTTAATTTGGGGCTGATAGGGCAGTTTTTCTCCTGGGACAAGGTCCAATAAGCTACCAAACTGTGGAGATAAAACATGTAAGGGACTAGGGAGCAGAAATTTACCTCTTTCATAACAGCACTGCAGTGAGGGATACAAAGCCCTAGATGTTGGTGAGTACACCAGGGCCTTGCTCCTGACCCCATTCCCTCTTCCACCACATCCCTTCAGTTGTCTCATTTCAAGCATTTGCCTGGCCTTGCCCAAAACCACACATTAAAAAAAAAAAAAAAAGAATTAAAAAGGCTCTTTTAACATGAATCATTTCTCAGATCCAATTTAGAAAGAAGTTGCTGAGCCACTCAGCCTAGCCGAAGAGAGTGTAACCTCTCATGATGAGTGTGGAAATGAGAGCTTGAAGGCAGTATGCTCCAAGATCAGATCTGTATAATATAGTATCAAAATAATATAAAAATGCAGCCCAAGAGCAAAGAGAAGGTACAATTTTCATTATCTCTGGTTATTTTTAACTGAACCTCTGCCTGTTCATCTATTACACCTTCACTGGCAGAGCTGGGGCAGTAGCAAATTTGAACCCTCTTTCAAGCCAGACTAAAAGTTGGAGAGAAATCACAAGATGTCATTCCATTACTAGAAGTTTAATGAAAACCAGCAGCCAGACAGTGAAGCAGCACACAAATTGCTGCCTACGGAGAGGAAGGCAAGGCAGAGCAGCCAGCTTGACCTCTACCTGGGAAAGGCCATTGGGAAGGTGTGGGCAGATCTTCCGGCTGGCATGGATGTGCCTCTGCAGCACGGGCTGCCGTTGCCTGCAGGGACATGAGGGGGAGCCAGAAAACTGAGATGGGAGTTTTAGAGGATAGGGAACTAGGGGACTAATACATGAAGAGAGGCTTCTCCACTACTCACAGTGCAAATTTTTCCAGTGATCTATTGTGTTTTAAGTGCTTGGCAAAGCCTACCACAATATGCGCCTGCACAGTCTGGGTGTTGACACCTGCCTGGTCAACCCATGCTGACCAAAACCAGGATTGTTCTGCTCAGGGGAGGAGACAACTGGAAGGCACAAAGTTACTAGCAGTGCTGAGGCCAAGCTAACTGCACTGAGTCACAGCTAATAAACACTGTCAGTCATGGTAATTTATGAGTTTGTACTCAGCATCACGCTAACTGTGCTACAAAGCTTCTGGTTGGCTTGGAAAATCTGCAGAGGCGACTCCTACCCGAACTGTGTTGAAGTAAGCTGTTATCTGTAGGTCTATGGACTCTCACTGAGCACCTGAATCCTGGTCAATAAGCATAAACTGAGCACTTCAAACTTCTGGGGAAATTTTGCAGGAGGGAGTATGGAAGGGGAGCTAAGGGAGTGAGAAACTGACCCTTGACCAAAAGCCATAGGCTCCTGAGCTACAGCTCCCGATTGGGAGTGCCAGCCAAAAAGTCTGTAGCCTGACCATACACTGGGGGAAGGCTGGGATTGCAGAGCACAGTCCAGATTTGATTTAGGCTTCATAGTTTTAAGCACATCATACATTCAGTGGTGAGACTGGCAGCAGTCCAGTAAATGCTCAGCATGTGCAGTGAAATGTCTTCAAAGAAGCAAACAAAATGCTGTCATTAAGGACACACATGCAGACTTGTGGGGTTCTTATTATAACTTAAAACCTTAAAACAGCATGTTGCATTTGGCTATCAAACACTGACTTTTTTTCTGAAAGCCTGTCCTATGGCACTGCAAGCTGCCTACTGGGTGTATGGCTCTTGACAGAGACAATCTTCCCAACAGGAATCTTCACTCACTTAAACCTACAGAGATGGAAAAATCAAAGATGCATTAATGGAGGAAGGATTGCGGGACTGACCATTATACAGTCTGGAGGCAAAGGTCTCTAGCATTAGAAGGGAATACTCCTGGAGGGACTACAGAAAGATCGGAGGTTCAAAATGCTCCATGCCCCAGAACAAGAGGACAACCAGCTCTCGTGTATCTACACTTCATTGCAACCAGATAGTGCGTTTGATAGATCTCACTCGTGTGAAAGCCATGAGAACCTGTCAGCAACTGGTCTGTAGAACATTAGCCAGGATCTCAGAGATGTTCCTGAATAGCTCACACACACCAAAACAACTCCAACAAAACAAAGGAATATTTGACAATAGCATTAGAGCTCAATGCAGAAGATGCTATGTCTTTAACTTATTATTCTGTAATCACCTCCTTTCTCTTCTCTTGTTTATTTGTCACCTTAAAATAGTAAAAAGGCTGTTTGAAGACAGAAGAATCGAATATAAGAACACTTGGTATGTTTTCATTGAGTTAAATTAAAACAGAGCATTGTGATTAAATGCATAAGTGAATTGGTGTTTTTCAAAGAACAGCATAATGAAGAAATTAAGTCTTCTCTAAGCAAAACACATAATGTCAGTCAATTTTATTAACAAGATAAGTCTTTCAGACTGAGCTTTCTCCCGAATTTAACATATGACCTTTACTTTGAAGATCCTTTTCTACGTTTTTCTTTATTCTCTTTGGTGCTGCTTCCTTGTTATTAATTAGATCGAGTCAGGTTTCCACTGAGATTATAAGTATAGGGACATCTGTGTGCTACCTGTCAAGTACTGCTATAACTGTCTTCAATTGCTCTTGTAAATCTAGTGCCTCTGCGGAGTCCCATATTATAAAAATTGTAAGTGGTCTTTCAAAGCCCTTCCTCTAGTCTGTGTAACATTGCAACGTACTTTTAGTAAGGGGATGTAAAAGTAGAACACATTCCAAAGAAAACAACTAAGTGTAACATTAAGAATACCACTATTAGCAATAGTAAGAAGAGTTGTGCTACTCAGTGGGAGGGAAGCTGTTTGAAGGATCAGCTGTGATCAAAAAGCCAGGATAGCTAACACTGAAGACAAATGACCAGAAATTCTGGTCATAATAAGAAAAAGTAGATCAGAGAAAACTGAGATAAGTTAAAATTTTTCAAATTGAAATTATGAATTTCACCCTAAAATATGTAGATAACTGACTGAGGGAATCTTAGTGCTCATGGCAGTTATCTCTTTGAGAGGTCAGGTCAGAAACAGTCAAGTCAGAAAACACTCAGTAGGAAATAGCCAAGTAGGTTTAGTCTTGCTAAGAAAGATCTGAGGTTACCCAGTGGATCACAAACTCCAACAGACTCACTGTCACATATGTATGAATGTGAAATTGGAAATCTAAAGGACAATGCTACCTACGAGACACATGACAGAATTCTTGTTTATTGCTTCACAGTGGGAAGAATTCAACCATAACCTTAGATGTAGTGTTGGATGCCACATTGTAAGGAGGATGTGACTTACTGAAAATGAGTACTCTACAAAATACAACAAAAAGTGATGGAATAAATTGTTGTTTAATTTAAAGAAGACAAGATTTGAAGAAACATGACAAAGACCCTGAGAATATTAGAGATTGTTGCAAGGAAAAAGGGAATAACTTATTCTTGTTCACTGTGGGTAGGACAGAAGTAAGAGAACAGAACAGGGCAGAAGTAACTTTCACGTTAAGAAAAGAAAAAAGGCAATAAGGAAAATTTGGCCTTGGAATGAATTGCTCAGAGAATCTCCACCAGTGGAGGCCCTTAGAAACGGGTCAGCCACAGCTCTGATGGGAAGAGTGTCAGTACAGCTGATGCAGCTGCAAGGCCTTCAAGCTATTTGCTAATCTTCTATGATTCTAGGGAAAAAGAAAACCTGGCAAGTTAGCTGGAGAATAATTTTTTGAGTTCCAGGATATTTGGGGCAATAGTATGTATTACCTTTTCCCTGCTTAATTTTTAATAGTATTCTGAAAGCTCGAAATTAAAGAGTGGCTTGACCCAAAATATTCTTTCATCTTTCTACTTTCATTTTTGCTATTTGAGCAAACTGCTCGGTCAAGATTTCCTCTGATTCTTATAAAGGCTCTTGAACACAATATTCATTGGGGGTTTTTGGGGAGTTGTTGTGGGCTTTTTTTGCCCAGATGTGGGATTGATGACATTAAGTAGGAACACACTATTTCCTCAATGGCTGACTACAGCCATTCTTGGAACATTTTTTCTATAGAGTCAACCAACTCATATTAATGTTGATGTGGTTTCATTTCAGTTTTGCTTTTGGTGTTGTTTTCTTTTTTCACTTGTGGCATCTAATAATAAATTTCTCTATATTATCCTTTTTCTGAAACGATAATTGACCCTAGAAATCCAAATCATTCTGGAGCAGTATATCTTAGGACTCTCAACGTCTAAGGGTGCTACACTTCAGAATAGAAAGAAGGCTGAAATATTATCAAAATGAAGTCTTTCCCTTACTATTACTTATGCAATTGATTGAAATTTGCTCAGGTTTGAGTTCTGATGGTGAATAAAGGTTGCTCCCAAATGAAACTGGTGTCAAAGACTTTTTACCGGCAGCTTCTGAAGGTGATAGATAGCATTGTGAATATATTTGTTGCAAGATCAAACTCACCAGCATTCAGAAACAATGTGGCGAGCAGGGCCAGGGCAGTGATCATCCCCTTGTACTGCGCTGACGAGGCTGCATCTCAAATGTTATGTTTAGTTTTGGACCCCTCACCACAAGAGAGATATTGAGGTGCTAGAGTGAGTCTAGAGATGGGCAACAAATCTAGTAAAGGGTCTGGAGCACAAGCGTTATGAGGAAGGCTGAGGGAACTGGGGGTGTTTAGCCTGGAGAAAAGGAGGCCCAGGGGAGATCTTACTGCTCTCTACAACTACCTATAAGGAAGTGAGGTGGGGCTTGGTCTCTTTTCCCGAGTAACAAGTGATAGAACAAGAACTGATGGCCTCAAGCAGAGTCAGGGGAGGTTTAGGCTGGATATTAGGAAAGATTTCTTCACTGAAAGGGCTGTCAAGCATTGGAACAGGTTGCCCTGAGAAGTGGTTAGAGTGACCATCGCTGGAGATACTTAAAAGACATGTAGATGTGATGCTTAGGGACATGGTTTAGTGGTGGACTTGGCAGTGTTAACAGTTGGACTTGATGATCTTAAAGGTCCTTTCCAACCTAAACGATTCTACAGTTCTATGATTCTCTCTCAGGTACACAAATCAAAAACCAGTCCATTATGATTACTATTTGAACCGGTACCCTTTCTGCATACTTTAGCTAAAAAGCATGGGAGAAAGGACGTAAACTTGCCAACATTGCGCTGCATTGTGGTAGAAAAAATAAAGGAATTTTTTTTTATAACTGTTCATTTTGGCTGGCACTTTGCCATCTGAACACTCCTTGGGTTTTTTAAGTAACAAGCTCTGTAATTTTCACTGCTGTTTCTGGAGACTTGGACAGTAGCAGTGACAGTGGATTTCTCTTTCTCTCACTGGAGAATGTGTTTTAACTGCCTTTCAGAACTGAAATCAATTCATATCTTTCTGTCTATTGCAAGCAGACTCTTGCTGCAGCTATAGCTTATTACTTTTATCTTGTTGACACACCTGTTTTGGTCAAGGGGATTACTGATTACTCCTCCTGGAAGGTGTCAATACTGATGATGTTCAGTCAAGCAGCTGTCCTCCCTCTTCTATTATTATTATTCATGATCTGTGACTGACTCTTCTGAGGACCTTAGCGGTAGAAAACTTAGCAGTTCTTTAATGTCCTTCTTTTAAAGGGACCTGAATGGACAATTATTGTTTCTGAAATGTGATACAGTCACCATTTCACCTCATCTATACTTCAGATATCTCTGTGTAGCCAGAATGTGGGCAATAAAAAGGTGCAAGATGTGTCATTATCCATATGCTGGACAATAAGTTGCATACTTACTGTCTCTCCAATGTCATTCATTACCTACTATCACACTGAGAAGAGTTTAAAAGATTGAAGAGAGAGAAGACACGAGCAGTGATTCCACTTAGACAAAGCTGAGGTAAAATATGGATCAGAGTAATTTTAATTAAGGATAGATCTTCATAATTCATTACTGAGCTTCTAAATTCTGGGGTTATTTTATATATTTTGTATCCATCTGAAAGTCTTATTGACCATATTCAGCTTCTTAATGCTGGCACTTGAATCAACAATACATGAGGGATGCAGGTACATGGGAAGATGACAGAAAAAACAGTTTTGGAATGTGACCTATAGGATCTGCAAATGTTTATTCTGAAAAATAGATAAACAAATGAAAACAACTACAGTGTAAAGTCATTGGAATTTCTAATATTTGACAGATCATCAGAAAGGAACTTATGTTCAACTATTCTCTATCTTCACTATAAATAAGACACCAAATGGTTTCCTATGGAGTAAATAAAGCTGTGGAGCTCTAGAAGAGACTACATGTGGTGAACACTGAAATCTTCCTCACTGTAAGATTAGATAAATATCTCTCACAGATTACCGAGACATCTTTACTCTTTTGTAGGTAACACAGTCAAATGACCCAAATTATCTCTGGTGTCCCTAAGGTGCTCTTGCCTATGGACAATAAAGATCTGCACTTTTTTCTTTTTCTTTTTTTTTTTTTTACATAATGCTCCACAAGTTGAGATCAGCAAAGATCATCATCTAACTGCCACTTTGGACCAGAAGATGATGGGCACTGATGAGCCTTACTCTTGAACCATTCTATGATTCTATGATATTTCTGGGAAATAGCTATGATTAAACAGCAGGCAGGTATTTAAGGATGCTTCTGGGGTGTTCCTCCAGCAAAGGAAGAACTTACCACCATTTCTAGGAATTGCAGAATCATAGAATAGTCAGGGTTAGAAAGGACCTTAAGATCATCAAGTTCCAAGCCCCCTGCCATGGGCAGGGACACCTCACACTAAACCATGTCACCCAAGGCTCTGTTCAACCTGGCCTTGAACACTGCCAGGGATGGATCATACATAGCTTCCCTGGGCAACCCATTCCAGTGCCTCACCACCCTTATAGTGAAGAACTTCTTCCTTATATCCTATCTAAACTTCCCGTGTTTAAGTTTTAACCCATTACCCCTTGTCCTATCACTACAGTCCCTAATGAAGAGTCCCTCCCCAGCATCCCTAAAAGGCCCCCTTCAGATACTGGAAAGCTGCTATGGGTTCTCCACGCAGCCTTCTCTTCTCCAGGCTGAACAGCCCCAACTTTCTCAGCCTATCTTCATACAGGAGGTGCTCCAGTCCTCTGATCAGCCTCGTGGCCCTCCTCTGGACTTGTTCCAACAGTTCCATGTCCTTTTTGTGTTGAGGACACTAGAACTGTACACAATACTCCAAGTGAGGTCTCACGAGAGCAGAACAGAGAGCTAGGATCACCTCCTTTGACCTGCTGGTCACGCTCCTTTTGATGCAGCCCAGGATATGGTTGGCTTTCTAGGCTGCAAGCACACACTGAAGCCAGCTCATGTTCATTTTCTCATCGACCAACACCCCCAAGTCCTTCTCCACAGGGCTGCTCTGAATCCCTTCTCTGCCCAGCCTGTAGCTGTGCCTGGGATTGCTTCGACCCAGGTGTAGGACCTTGCACTTGCCATGGTTAAACTTCATGAGGTTGGCATCAGCCCACCTCACAAGTGTGTCAAGGTCCCTCTGGATGGCATTCCTTCCCTCCAGCATATCAACCGAACCACACAGCTTGGTGTCATTGGCAAAGTTGCTGAGGGCGCACTCAATCCTACTGTCCGTGTCAGCAACAAAGATTCCTTGTAAACTACAAGAATTCCTTGTAAACTACTCAAAACTTAAAAGCCAGATGGAAGTATGAGTGCTGGCTAGGTTGGTTGGTTCATTTTCCCAGTGTTCGTATTAATTTCAGTCACTTGCAGAACTGCTCTGGCCACAGCTCTTACTCAGGTGAGCAAATTGTAATTTTATTTTTTCTAACAATCACTTGCTCCTTGTGTTGCTGTGGGCAATAAAATACAGAGTTCTACAGTCACAGACCCTCTGAACCATCATTTGAAAATAAGAAATACATGTATGTGTTTATATTAGTTTGAACAGCCATTATTTGGACACAACAGTCTTTACAAACTCAGTTTTGTTTTAATTTCCATTGTAATAAAATTCAACTGTCCTTCCGAAGATCTGTGAGATTTACTTCCCCCACCCTCCCTTTTTATTCTGCCACATATCCTTTGAGCATCTAGCTTATAGATTTTCTCCACTACCAGGCTATTTGGTTTCCACCTGTTCAATAACTCAAATATATGCATCAAATACACACATGGCACATTTCCAGGTAGTAGCATCCCCTTTTTTTTCAGCTTTTTCATAGTCAGGTAGTTTGCATATAGGGTGCACAAAGATAAGATGCTTCCTCGTGGTTCTGGTTTACACATCAGCTCTCCCCACTTCCTCTTCGACAAACTCCATGCATTGCGTGCAAGCAGCTACTTCATTGCCTTCACAGCCTCTGGTGGGCTCAGCAAAGCCCGGTGGCATTCAGGGCTTGGCCTCTCTGGCAGTGTGGCATTAAGGCAGGCATGTGTATCTAATACAGCAGCAGCAGGGCTCTCCAGGTCCATATGCAGCTCTGGTAGAGATCAAAGGTATTGTTGCCATGCTTACATGCTCTCATGGAAAAGTGCTCTCCCTAGGCTCTTCCTCTCCTTTCTCCCTCCCCCACCATGACTTTTGACAGACTGGTATTTTGACAGTTGGGTTTTCACTACTGAAGAAGCAGCAAGACACTGGAGTAGCACTTCCTGCACCAAAACCCACCTAGGACTGAGACCTGGGCTGACCATGTGCCCAGGAGGCTGTAAAAGGAGGACAGGGCACACAGCGAAGCCCCTGCAGATGGGGGACTCCCATCCAAAGCTGAAGCCATGAGCTGTTTTAACTGATTTTGATTTTCTCTGCTACCCCTAAAACAAAGGCAGGTGTTTCATCATAGGGGTGCCAAGAGCACAGGTTTGAGGAGACCCCAAGAGGTGTTTGGAAGGATACATCATTTAGTGACCCCAAAAGAAAAATTCAAGAAAAACCACCAATAAATGAATAAAGCAAGAACAAGTAACAGAGATGTCAGAGGAAAGGAGGCTTCTCTGGTGAATGTGTGAGGGATTGTAGGCAGGACATAAAAGAGAGACTACAAAAACAAGAACTGTGCAAGAGGAGGAGAAAAAATGCATGAAATTTGCAGTGAAAAACATGGGATAAAGGGAAAAAACCTGACCTGGATTAAACTAATTATTTGGCTAGATCAGTATCCTGTTTCCTTCAATGTCACCACCAGATGCTACATAGAAGTGGTACAAGGGATACCTACATGGATGCAGAAGAAGCTTCACTCAACCAGTGAGTTCAGCCTTCAGTGTAAGCTGTGTAATTGCTTTATAACTGTGTAATATGAAAAATATAACTGTGATGGCATTCTTATTGATGTAAATATCTATTTCTTGCAAAGGTTCAATGCAATAGCTTTTGATAATATCTTGGGGCAATATTTCCCAGAGGGAAATTACACCTTCTATCTCCTTTTCAGTAGAAATGTCTTGCCTTTTAATTTAATTGGCTTTCCTTTGCTTCTGCATTATAACGAAGGCACAGCAGAGGCGTACCCAAACTACTTTATGCCACTTAGTATACATATATCTAACATGTACATATATCAAATTAATTTCATATTTATCGTCATTTTAAACAACACAATACAAGTTTGTATGTGTATCACAAAGCCATTATTCTTCAGTAATCAGACTTGTGAACAAGGCAACTTGTAAAACATGTTTTAGACAAATGACTTGCCTAAGCTTTTTTTTGAGGAACTGTTGATTGTATTTGTATCGAATTCATTAGCACACAGGCCCAACCATACTTTGCTTCAGCAAATCTGCAGCATCTCTTGGAAGTCTTTGGTAAGCCATGATTCAAACAACACTCAAAGACAGTTCTGGAAAACAAGATTTTATGAAGCTGCTGCTGCTAGTAAAGGATTTACAACCCAAATGCCAACATGCAACAAGTTTTCTCCCTTATACTAAATGTCTTTCAGTGTTTGCACTTCTTTCTCCCCCCTGCCAAAGAAAACCACAAATTTTGCCCTCAGGAATATCATCATTAAAGAAAGAAAGAGTGCAGTCAAAGCTTTAGCATGACACAGATCACTCAACAGTTGTGCAATTACTCTGAAAAGCTACTTATTTTTGAACACAGAGCTTTCACTCCACACAGGCCCAAGGCATCAATCAGATCTGTATCTACAGTATTGCAGTCTGATCTAGGACTTTTGCTCATTAAGGGAGCTGTAGCCTTTGTGAAGTTTACATCTAGGTTCAAGTTTCTTCTAAAGCATTCTGGATCTGGGTTACCTTTAAAAAGTATTACCAAATCATAATTTCCAAGGACAGATTAAAAGCTGTTTTGGCTACCTCTCATCCCCTAAATCCACCTGATTTTCTTTTTGTTTAAGATTTACAAGAAGCTTTTCCTGCAGAATACCTACAGAATTCCTACAGACTAATGGAATAGTAAGTGACTACAGAGGCAAAACCGAAAGCAATAATACCAAAAGTGCTCTCAGGTAAACCAAGCGAATGAAATATATTCCAAACATGAATGTTCTTGAGAATTATTATTTAGGGCCATATACAACTCCCACAGACCCTGAGTGTGCTCTGAGAGGAGGGTATGACCACCTAGATGGAAAAGTTGATTCCCACTGTTTTTTCTGAGATTTCTATAAAAATGCTGTTCAGTCCTACCTTTGAAAGCAATGAGAAATCAAATTTTTCTCTATTACACAGCTGCATAGAAAAACATATTGAAATGCAGGGGAGTGTTTTCTACCCTTTAAATCATTGTTATTGTGGGCCACAGTGCTTGTAACACTATCGTTCTGGTTGACAAGGGCACAGCATTAGCTACAGGCTCCTCACCACTCCTTGCCGTGCTGACACTACAGAAGTCAAGCCATTATTATTCTGGTCTTTTTACAGTCTCTTAAATACCAACCTTTTTTTTTATTTCATTTTCTTAAACTTTCCATGAACCTGAGCTCCTCCTGACCCAGAAGCCCCAGTTAATTCTGTTGACCCTTTGCTAAGCGCGCTTCTTGAGACATCCACAGCTATAGCTGTGGGATAGCCGCTCACATGTTAGCAACCTGGGTGGGCGCAATTGATTGCTGGACCTTTTAGGGTAATGCAATTTCAAGACACACTGAAAGACATAGTGGTGAGGTGAAAATGACTTACAGGCCCAATTCCTTTCTGCAGTTCAACTCTATAAACTGCAATAATTCACTTCAAAGGAAAGACAAATGGGTTACTCTACATTTATATAACAGAATGGAGTTATGTCCTAAACATTTTGTAAGAAACAAAAATAATTTTCCACAACTCTTGCTCCAGAATAGAATTAGATTTTAATTTGGCTTGCAAGCATTCGAGATAAGAAAGATAACAAGTGGAGACAGGAAATAGTCAGAATGCAATAGAGTTTACAGACCTGTACGAAGGAAGCTGACTTCTCAGCAGCCCCATCATGGTATTTCCAAAGGAATGTTGCAAATTCTCATGGCCAGTCCTGCAAGAAGTGAACAGAATAATTAAAACTAAAGAATTTCCAACAGACAAGAAAATAAGATCAGCTGTCTCCTTGGATACACAATGCTAAAAGTCAGCATAGAACTGCTTTAGAGGATGTTAAACATTTTAAACTACTGAAGCAACAAGATCATAACAATTACTTAAGTATAATAAAATCCAAGTTCCGTAAAATACAAAATGGTAAGTTGTTTTTAAAGACATGTTATTGAAAACAGTCATGATAAAAATGCAATGAATATGTGGGACTGGTTTAAAAAGAAAAGAAGAAAGAGAGAATACTGCACCAATTTATATTCCCTTTGAACTGTCTCTAATACAGACCTTAAAGTGCATTTTCAAACATATAGCATATCAAAGAAGCAGACATTTATTTCTAGCCATGGCACTTCTAGGCTTTTGGTAAATGAAAGCAGAAACAGTCTAGTGGAACTGTGCTGTGTGACAAAGCATGTACTGATGGGTTCTGCCCAACAGTGGTAAACAGTTGTTTTCTCCTTTAACTGAAGGAAGGAATTTCAGCAGTAAACAAATGCCTCACGTCTTGCAAGAATTCTTCAACAGAGTCAGAGCAAACCTGTCTTTTCACACCTCCTGCATGTGCTATTCTAAGTCAAAATAGGAGTTATATTCCCCGAGATCTATCAGTTGCTATGTTTTCGACTATGACAACCATGATACACAAGGGATGATGATACACAAGAAAATAAAGCTTTCTGCTATAATCCCCTTGGAATCCACACCCGTTGTTGTAAGGATAATTATCTGGCTATCCCCGAGGCCAATTTTGCAATTTTCATATAAAAATCACCTCTTGCATAAGACATGAAATTTAAAATCATCCCCTTCACAGATATCATTGAGTCACTCCATTACCTCTGGGATGCATATAAATTATGCATTCTTTGGTTCTCTTTAAAATTTTAGAAGCACAAGGGGGCAGAGAAGCATCTAAATGGTACTAAAAATATAAGGCATTCAAGAAAGAAACAATAACTTGTATGGTATTAACTGCTACAGTGCTCCAAAGGCTCCCTGCCTGGTCAAGAAAAGCACATAAAGCACTGAAATATAACAGTAGGCTTGCATGCTAATGGCTGCTAGTGACAAGGACTCGTTGAATGTCACTGCTTCACATACTGTGTACTGTTCATTTTTCTTATCTATGTGACCTCTGCTTTGAAATGACTGATGAAACTCCCCTGAATTAGCATCTCCGCTTCTGGGCATTTGCCACCAAGAAGGCATTCAGTAACATCTCTACTAAAATACAAAAACAAAGCAAGGGAAAGAAAATCATAATCTTAAAAAATAGTCACTATGTCTGTTACAGGATAGTCAGCATGTACTGCAAAAGGACTGCTTCTCTGAAGCTTCCTAGTCAGGCTAGTTTTTGCCTTGATGCCCTTTAAGAGTATTGGCTTGTTGTAATGCATGCATTCACATTTCAGACTTGGCTACCATTTTCATAATTGGTGTGTATAAAAAGGAATAGGTATTACTACAAGAAAAAAAGAAAAAAGGAAAATGCCTCTGTTCTGATGCCCTGCTGCTATGACGCCCTATTTCACACTAGCATCTGTTCTCTTTTGATCAACCACTCCAGATGTAAGCTGGCAAAACAGCACTGCAAGTATGTTACCCAGACGTCCACTGAGTGCTGCAGATGCTTTCTTCCATGCTTTACATTTAATGTGTGCCTGATTATTTTTTTCTTTATTATTTCAACTACTTGGCCCACAGAATTTCCTATGAAGTTCTCAGAATCTGGGATCCAATCTGCAGCCGTAAGGAGCAGCTCCCTTTGTGTGAGCAGATTCATTAACGTCTGGAATAACCAGCCAAAAGCGCCTTGGTCTGAATTGCCAAAAGAAATGCAAACTTCAGTAATATATTATGGCTTAATATTATTTGCCTGAGGATTTAACACAACACTCATTTCAATTTCAAAATTACAGTTGTTTGTAATATTCAGATGTATCAGTCTGACCAAAAATATTATGCCCGTTCTCTGCCTCAAGCCCTTGACCTGAATGAGGTTAGTGACAGGGATATGAATGACTTGAGTGGAAAATGAAACACAAAAGTAGTTTTATCGTGAAGTACAATATTTCTTCTGTCACAACCATTTTTTTTTCCTCTCAAAATTACAGGGTGGACTGCAAATCTTCAAGGCTAGCAGCCACTACGACAGGCTAAGTGCCATTTAAAAGAATAATAATTTATGAGACGCTTGGTAGAATAGCAAAGGTCACAGAGAAGATTCCCCAGGGAGGCGAGGATGACAAAGGTTACAAAGATGACTAAAGACTTGCCTACAGGAAGGGATTTTCTTAGAAGGAAGATGTTTTGTTGGTACAGCTTCATCCCACCTAACACACAAACACCTCATCTGAATGAAAAGTTCACCTGTAAGCTAGGTATAAGGCATTGCTTACAAAATATGGCTCTGAAATTTGTGGTTTAGCACCCACTGAGGTGCTGCCAGGTGGAGGATGCTGTGGATCTGTCTCACAGGATACAAGGATGATGGATTTGATCCCACTTGGGGGATCAAATATGAAAAATCTCTGGATTCTTTGCAAGCCAATCTCTAAATAGATGCCACTTTCAGGGCAGCCAATACCCTTTGAGACCTCTAACAGAACATCACAGAGAACTGCTTTTTCTCTCAGAAGCAAGTTGGTATACGAGGAGCCTAAGGCACGTGGTTGACACATTGCTCCCAGGCAGTTGTAAATTTGCACACCAGCCATCATGATACACAGCAGTTTGGGCTGCTTTTTCTTGCCACAACCACAGCATTCGCCCTGCTTCAGCTACTGCAAGCACAAAAAAAAACAAACAAACAAATATAAGGACGAAGACAAGCAGGAACAACTCTTCTTGGCACAGCTCCACTCTCCGCAGCATCATCTCTGGGCTCATAAAATACACATTAACTGGTGGGAGAAGCTAGTACTGCAAACCTGGGGGTAACCAGCGGTGTCTGCACAACATCAGAGAGATAGCAAACAGCTTAACCTGAAGCCAGCACACAATACAAGACAACTCTGATCTCTCCAGAAATGTGCAGCCATAATAATTTTGAAAACTGACAGTTTCCAACTGCTCCCAATCGGTTGTGTGAAGTTCCTGCAGCCAGATCAATGGCTTGCACTTGTGGAGGAGGTCTGGATGGCCCTGAAGGATACAGATGCAGCGTGTACCGGTCAAGAACAGGTTACTGATCACTTTGAGTATAAAGGATTAAGTTTAATTGCAGTAGGACAACTGCTAGAGCCCATCTTCCTGGTACTTGACCTCCATGCCAGACCTCCCATTTCGTAAAGGTGTACCTGACAGAACGTAACTGTTCATGTAGATTTAGCTAAGGCAATATTTGGTCACTGTCATCTATTTTCTATACTAAACCACAGCAGTTTGCAGAAGTGGACTAATGCCATGGACACTCATAGCACCTGCATTCCCTTGCTCCAGCAGTCCCTGGTCCACCACCACAGCCAATGAAGCCTTTGGCTGGCTATTCAGATCACAGAACATTTCTACAGTCCCATAACTGCATGCCAATGACAGCTGAGTGTGCCTTTGGGAGAGGAAGGGCATAAGGCAAGCGGAAGGCGAGAGCAGCTGAGCAAGCCTCTGATAGTAACGGCATCTTTTATCCTGCATATCACCTGCAGGAGGAGGGAATGGCAAAAGAACACAACAAATAATGCAAGCAATGCTCACTCCCAAGTGACAAATCCACCAGGCACGCTGCCAGGTGGATTTGTGCCAGGGAGCCCTCCTGAGGCTGGCCAAGAAAGGTAACCATCATTTCCAACATGTGCTTTGCCTAATGCTTAGAGCTGCTTATTCCAGCACAGCAGCTCCTTCACAGTGCCCAGCCTTGGTGGGCTTTACGTGTGGGGCCTTATACTCTCCTGTGTCAGTTTTGTGTGCTCTGTCTTCCTTTATTAATTTTAAACAGAATGGGGGGGGGAGGGAATGTAAATTCACCGCTGGGGATGCGTCAGTGTTTGCTCAACATGCTCTATATACCTGTACTAATTTTGCATTGGATGGTGGATGTGATTTCACTCTAGGGAGAAATTGGGGATAGTGAAAGGTTTTTCCCACAGCAGGGCAAAAGTGGGAAGGGAAGGTGATTTCTGTGTGGGTTTGTTTTGAGTGATTTGGTGCTTTCATGAGTTTCTAAAGCTGAGGAAGTTGTGCTTTCATGAACAGGCAGATTCACTGCCATAACCTACTGATCTGAAGAGGCTGATTAACTTAATGTAGCTTTTGTTATACAAGCTTACAGTACATTTTAAAAGCAGCAGATGATGCCTTACAATATGTAAAGGGGGAAATTAAAAGCTCTCAAAATTAAGACTTTCACTCCCAGTAATTCTGTGTCACGTAATTAAGCCATGCCAGCATTCACATATGGTGGTGTCCTGATGGGTCTGGACCTTTCATGTGTGATAGCCAAAAGGCAAAGAAAATACAGATGCTGTTTATTGTTCAGTTTTTCACTGCAAAAAATATGTCTTTTTCATCCTCAATTCTACAGTGCCAGATACAGAGCCTGTTTCCATTTCTGCACATCATGGGTCTCTTTTCCTCTACTTCTCCTACTGACTTTCAGAGCACAGAATCTGGGAGTTAGTATCTCCTCTCCAGCTCCTCCAGCACCTCGACGGTAGAAGTCAGCCTTACGTTTACTGCAGAGGGCAATCTGGATTGGTATTCCTCTGCATGTTTGACTGCTCTGTGACTCCTCTACCCAGGGACCTGTTGCGGGAAGGAGGCCATGGGGTGAAGATATCAATGAACAGCAATTTAGGGACAGTTTGCTGCATGAGGAAAGGAGGTGACGGTTAATATCCACATGGGCAGTCTAACGCTTTGTTTATTCTTCCCCAGGCAGCTGTGACATGAAGGACATCTGAGCAGACAGCAAAAGACCTGTTCTACTGATCAGAAGATGCCACAGTCAGATTTATACTTAGAAATAAGGACTTCCTAGGATTTATGCTGCTGAACAGCGGCTTACTGAGATTACTGCTCATAACAAATGCGAAATGGTGAATTGAATTAATTATTTGCTTGAGCAAAACCTGTTACAGACTTGAAAACTGAATTATGGACTAGCTGGCTCTCACTACACTCTTCTATTGTGCAAGTCATTCTTTACCTAACCTGGTGCAGCTGGCATGTGAACTCCCTGCATGACTGATGGCAGGGGCAGCAAGTTTCTGCACTGAGAAGCACAGTTCCCATTTTGAGCATCAGAAAGAGTGGAACTGCTTCAACTGAAAAATGAGCAAGGGAAACCAGAAAGTAGGGGGCAAGGGACTGCAGCTGGCTGTCATGGGCTCTGTAGGTCAGCACTTTTATAGTTGCTGAATACAGCTGTATTTTGAACAAGCAGAAGGGAAAGAAGAAGGGCAGGATTTGGAAACTGGCTCACATCCATCTAAGATGGTAACATGCAACCCAGGGAAAAAGCAATAAATACCAGGTACATGTCACAGCACACAATGCTAACAGCCTTTACTAAAGGCTAATGCAATGATACCAACCAGCCTCCTTGCTGTGCTGCCAGCAGCCTGGGTGTTCCCCGAGACTGAAGGCAGACAGGCAGGTGGGCATGGAGCAAAGGAAGTCCAGGAGCCCTGCCTAGGTGTGAGTGCCTTGTTCAAGATCCTGCTTACTGCCCCACGTAGGGGACTGAGCCAGTGCTCCAACTCATTTGTTTATTACCTGCGTCCTGGACAAACCACAGGTGAACAGTGGTATCCTGTGCCCAATTCCTCTCCAAGTCCTCCAAAACTAGAAGAACTGGCTTGGTTCTTGTCCTTCACCTTCCTGAAAGCCATCTTGCTCTCCTCCCTTTCAGTGACAGTGTTTATGAAAATCTGGAGGGGAATTTTATTTAGCCATTGTGAATCTTCACCCTGGAGAAATGAAGGCTCAGGGGGCCCTCATCACTGTATTGCAGTACTTAAAGGGTGGATAAAAGAGGATGGAGGTTCTTGCTTCATGAGGAGCCACATGGAAAAGACAAAGGGCAACAGGTACAAGTTGCACCAGTAGCAATTTCATAAGAAACAATTTTTTTACAGTTAGAACAATCAGCCACTGGAACAGCAGCACCCCAGGGAGGTGGTAAAAGTCTCCATCACTGAAGGTTTTCAAGATGCAATTGGACAAGGTGCTAGATAGCCTCATCCAGGCTCCCTTTCATGAAAACTTAAGTAGATAGTCTTTCAAGGTCTCTTTCTACCTTGGCTGCTCTATGATTCTATTCACCCCAAGTTCTATTTCTCTGGAGACTGATTCCCAGAACTTCCCATCCATATAATCTAGTCTTTCCCTCTGAGGATAAGGCTGTTATAGAATAATTTACATTGGACGGGACCCTTGGGGGTCATCTGGTCCAACCTGATGCTCAAAGCAGGTTGCTCAGGGTCTTCTCCAGTCAAGTTTTCATTATCTGTGAGGATGGCGATCTTACATCCTCTCTGGACAATTTGTACCAGCGTTTGATCATACCCATGATGAATTCTTTTCCCCCAAATATACATAAGCAGAATTTCCTATGTTCCAAATGGTGTCTGTTGCTCCTTCTCCTGTCACCATGCACCTTTAATAAGAGTCTGACCCATTAGGTAGTCATAGACAGCAGTAAAATCCTCCAATGACCTTCTTTCCATCTTAACAATCCCAGATCTCTCCACTTCTTTTTGTACATCCTCTGTTCCAGCTTTCTGTGCATCTTGGTGGCCCTCCAGGGTAATTGCACAAGTATGCCCATGCCTTTCTTGAACTGGGGACCCCAAAACCAGACACAGTACTTCAGATGTGGTCCCATGTGTGCTGAATGGAGGGCAATAATCACTTCTCTAGCCAAGCTAGGTCCAGCTGAAAGCATCCAGGAGACTGCAGAGCACAGTGCTAGAACAAAATGCCCTAGAAACGTGTGCCCAATTGTGAGCAAAATAGACAGATTTTTTGCTATGTGTGGACTAGCACTGAAATAAGGAGGTGAGAGTTGGCCATCTGAGCCCAGAGCAGTAGCAGGCACACAGTGAAGACAGACCAGTCAGTTGAGTGAGATGGCACAGAAATGAGGGGAGAAAGTTAGAGAACACCATAATATTTCAGAGCACATAGCTACTTGAATATTAGTATGAAGCAGCTACAACTGAGCTTAAATTACTTCTGATCCTAATGAATAAAACCAGCAGTAATGTGCCCATTATAGTATAATAAGGAACTGTATCATGAAAACACAGATTTTCCTAATATCAGTGTAGTGTGATTAAATGGTGTATAACACCAACATGAGATGACCATAAGATGGGCCAAAAGTGGTATAAACCAATTGACTGCAGGGGAGGAGAGGGGAAGAATAAGACTGGAATCCATTCAGTCTTTGTCAAGAAATTACATATCTGTATCTTCTATCCAGACCAATGGTATTCTGCAAATAAAACATTCATTCTCCTGCAAAGCTTCATCTCCAGTACACAATACTCCATATACCTACATATGAGACCACTGACAACAGGAGGGAAAAATGTCCAAGTGATACCAGAAAGGAAGTGTCACATGCATGTGGGAGGAAAAATTGTGATGCGTCTACCACCTCTGTGAGTAGCTGCCTCAGCATTTTAGAAATAACACCATGAAGTCTGCAGTAAGTCTAGAGAAAACAACAGCCTCGAAGAGAATGCTTTTATCAAGCCTGCAAATGCTGGCTCAACTAACAGAAATGCAACTTTGCATTAACGTAAGTCTTGTATGGTGGAAACAGCAGCATAATTTGAGTTCATACCCAGAGTTTATCATAAGAAGCAATGGAAAGCAAAACTTGGGTTTCTTCCTATTTTTTAACAGAGGAAAAGAACGAGAATGAAGGAGGCTTTTATCTCAGGAATAGTGCTCAAAGTACTGGATCAGCTGGCAAAAGTTCAAGATCAGTGCAATGATTTGAGAAATCTGCACATGAAATACAAATTCTAGTTAATATTTAAAATATTATTCAGATGAGTAAACCTCTGTCATGGATACTTTTCTGCCAACATGGATTTACTCTGTGGACAAGACTTTCAACAAGTCCCTTTAGATCAGAAACATCGCCCACTTCTTCCCTTTTCCTGGAAGGAAGGCATTAAAATGTCAGACATTAATGAGTTATACAAACTTACTCTTTGTTTTTTTTTTTTGTACTTTGCTTTACCTTTGCCATCTCTTGCAAAAGGCTTATTCTGATTTCTTTTGATACTGGTTTCTTATAAAGGTGTACTTATGATAAATTCTTGTCCTTGACCCATCAAAATTTATGCACTGATGGTGTCAGACCATCATTTGGACTGAACTGAGAAAGTTGGGGCTGTTCAGCCTGGAGAAGAGAAGGCTGCGTGGAGACCTCATAGCAGCCTTCCAGTATCTGAAGGGGGCCTTTTAAGGATGCTGGGGAGGGACTCTTCATTAGGGACTGTAGTGATAGGACAAGGGGTAACGGGTTAAAACTTAAACAGGGGAAGTTAAGATTGGATATAAGGAGGAGATTCTTTCCTGTTAGGGTGGTGAGGCACTGGAATAGGTTGCCCAAGGAGGTTGTGAATGCTCCATCCCTGGCAATGTTCAAAGCCAGGTTGGACGAGGCCTTGGGTGATACGGTTTAGAGCAAGGTGTCACTGCCCATGGCAGGGGGGTTGGAACTTGATGATCCTAAGGTCCTTTCCAACCCTAACTATTCCATGATTCTATGATTCTAACTGCCTTCTCTAAAATCAAGGTCGACGACTTTAAAAACAGTTGCAAACTGCTTCTAGCAGGTGTAGAAGCACTTGACATGTTTGTATTTATTTAAAGCAACCTGATGGGACTGGGGCCACAAAGTAATTTTTGTGGTTGGAAGAGGTTAACAGCACAACTAAGGCTGAAAAACACTGTCTTAGGATATTCAGAGAAAAGCAAAGCCATGACTTGGAAATACATTCTTTTTTTTTTTTTCTTTTTTTTTTGGTACTACAGAGTAGAGGAATGAGCAGTGCTTGTGGGGTTCCCAAAGGCTATTTTTTTCCTAGATAAATTGTTGGGATGGAGATTTGCTGGAGCTTCTTGCTGACCTCCGCTTTCACTCCCAGTCTCATGTCACATAATTAAGCCTGGAGGGGATACGTGAGTGTCTCACCATGCCACTGTTGGCATACAACAGGTTCTGCTGGCAATGAGAGGAGGTTTTCTGGCTATCTATCAGCAAGAATCAGTGAGGACACCTGAGGGATTCTGCAACTCCATACCACTGCAGTAACAAGCAGGCAGATGCCCTTGATGGAAGGGCCATCATTTTTCCAAACAGCTTCCCTACCGCACCACCAGCCTGCTTGCTTCCAGTTTAGCAAGCTGCTCTTCAGGCAGAAATCAGCCTGACAGAGATTTTAAGCAACAAAAGTAGAATTAGGATCTGGTACGATTTGGGATCTGCCTTTGCCATGTTACCACTGATTTTGAAGCCTGCAACTACTGGCAAAAACCTTTCAGCAAAGAAAAAACTGAATGAAATAAAAATAAACAAGCCAGTAATCATATATCAGGAGGTGTCTTCCTACGGAGAATCTTAATGGCATCTTCTTGCATCTCGACAGCCTTACATATGGGGAATTTTTGCAAAACCAGCCTGTACCCACTGAACACTAAAGAGCAGCAATAATACTGCATTGAAACAGAGTCTTAAAGCACTTATGCTTGCACAAACACTAAAATTATAAAGTGTCTGCACTCAGGCAACTATGGCCGTGTGAATTAAGGCCATGCTTTGAACATAAACATATAGCTCCTGTGCCTAAAAGTGGGACTTTTCTCTCAAATACATGTACATGATTTCCAGTTAGAGTGAAATACTTGAATTCAGGTTTTTAAGCTTTTGAATATAGAACCTGTTAAAAAAAGTAGAAAGGGATTTCCAGATCACAGAGAAAGCCTGAGCCTATTTTGAGAATTAGCTCAACAAAAGAAATCCCTACACATAGCTGACTGATTAGAAGTCTGCAAAAACATGCATCTGGATTTCTGCAAAGGTCATTTCAGGTACAGGTTTGAAATACATACTGTTTCTTTAGATATTCAGGTGTACATCCAGTGAGAATTAGAATAGGAAAGAAATCTGGATTGTTTTGTTTGCCTGGTATCTGCCACCTTTAAAATCAGCTGCTAAAACCACCAGTTTCTGTCCACCAATAGCACCACAGCATATATATAGTGCTTTAAGCACAGAAGAGGATATGAAATCCCTTTAGAAAATGCATGCTATTCTGTTTAGGACATCTTTTGATGATATTTCCTACAAGTTTCCAAGTGATGGCTGCATTAGCAAGCTCTGGCACAAAGCAGCAGACAGCTGGGTGTGGACCACACAGCAATGTGGATAGGAGTCAGGCTAAGGAGACTTGGGCCAGAATGGTTGTTTCTGCACTGGAAATAAGGCTCTAATTTCTAAAGCATCTGCAGAATACTCCCCCTCAAAGAAAAGAAAAAGAAAGGAACAAAGAACAATCAAAAAAACCCCACTTGATTTTAAAATACAAACTTTAAATCTACTTTACTCAGACTTGCATTGTAACAGGATTTATGACTAAGATAGGATGAAAAAAAAAAGCTTCTAAATCATTACTTGCAATTTTGAGGAGCACATCACAGAAACTATGTTTAACAGTCAAATCCCAGCAGCCTACATGCATGTTAATTCTTCTGTACAGCTCAGTAGCACCCACTTTCATAAACAAGGAAATGTGGCTAGCAACAGGCTTGCAAGTTTAAATTGGTTACTTTATTTGTGGCATTAATTTCCTCCAATTAGTCAGAGAGATGGAAATGTCCTGCTTCAAATAAACCCAAGACCACGTAACAGTTAATATGTAGGACAGCCTGAAAAACTCTTATGAAAAAAATGTATTTAAATTTTTTTTTCCCCACTGAACAGCTCAGTGTGTCCCTGAGAAAGACCCATAAGGGGCCAAAACACTGGTTATTTGTTCTCTTTTGCTCTTTACAAATTAAGCAAAATGCAGTTAATACATTATGCATGTCTTTGAGCATATTTTTATTTAGCCTGTTTTGGTTTGTTGTGCCTTGGGAACTTTCGCTTTGTTTTGTTGTGTCTTGGGAACTTTGATTTTATTTTGGTTTTCTGGTTAATAATAAAATTGAAGTATTAGGGCAGGACATCAACCATTCTACAGCGCAAGAGATTTGTTTAACTTTCAATGAAACGGCCTCTCAACATCTCTTTTCCATTCCCTTATCTTATCAGTCAACAAACCACTCTCAACAAGCTGGCCTGTCACAGAAGCAGCACAAGCCAGTTGCTATTAGTCATTTCATTTCCTGTTAAGATCTGTTGTTTCACTCACAGGAATAAGATAAACTTTTCCAATAACCTGCTATAGGATCTCAGTACTGGACAGTTTGGGTACAGAAACTACTCTGTGCTTTGTACTTTCAGAATTACCAGTAAGGTAATGCTTAAAACAGATAGGCACATGAAACAAGCAAAAGACAATCCTCTGTCACAAGGGATTTAATCCTATGCGTAAGTTAAAGAGTGAGAGTAAACAGCAAAGCCTAAGGGAGAAAGAAAGGGAAGAGAGGACAATAGTCACAAGATTAGACAGTTAATTAAAGCCACTACATCCACATAGAATTATAGAATCACAGAATAGTTTGGGTTGGAAGGAACCTTCAAAGGTCACCTAGTTCCAACCCCCCTGCGATGAGTACGAACATCTTCAACTAGATCAGGTTGCCCAGAACCACATACAGTCCGGCCTTGAATGTTTCCAGGGATGATGCATCCACCACCTCTCTGGTCAACCTGTGCCAGCATTTTATCATCCTCACTGTAAAAAAACATCTTCCTCACATCCAGTCTGATACGACTTATGTATATTGTGATGGCATTTTGCAGCAATTCGTGCTCCCCTGGGAACATATGGGAAAGGTGAGGAGTAACACTAGATTAAGTAAAGTAGGACCAAAGAGATGGGAAGGAGGGCAGTGGTTTAAGTGTTTTAATGCTGCTGAAAGTGAAGTTCAGACTAAGTAACCAACAGAGTGAGGCAGAGCATGAAAGAAAAGCCATTAGAAATGAAGGTTTGCAAGGAGAATAGTACGGGAGTGAGTGGTCACACAGGAGGGCTGAGGAGTAGGCAGACTTCCCCCTTGGCAGAATTTGTCTCTGTCATGCTCTACTCCAACGGCTCGAGGGCAGCATCCATACACCACTGCTACAATAAATTGGTATTCTTGGGATGCTAATTCCCCCCTTCCTCTTATCGCAAGGTGATATCCTCAGTCAGTCCCTAACTGTCCCAAAAGACTTCCAACTTGGAGCAAAGAAGGAACAGTGCCCCCATGTATGTAGGTGCCTTCTGGAGGTGCACTTTCGACATTTCCATTCTGTTCACGTAGGCAATGTACAAATGTGCTGTCCTCCTTATACAGCTGCAAGGCAATTTGGACTGAAGCAGTCTTGTTCTTAGCTCTTCAAGGCGTTAAAGGTCCTATGCAACAAAACCAGTTATTCTGAAACTCTCAGCTAAGAGATTGTCCCAGTCCTTCACAAGGTGGTAGAAAACTGTTTCAGGATGTCATCTGTTCTCTTGTTTGAGCACCAAATCAGTGGAGCTCCTCTATTGTGAACAGCACCAAGGGGTGGAAATGATTAGTTATGGAGCAAAAATTTGCAGCTTCTGCTATATGTGACCCACTTACAACCAAGCACTCCTCCTTCTTACCACTGATTCTGTTTTTTTGCTGGTGATTTTGGTTTGTTTCATTTACTAGGATTTTTTTATTCATGTATGGATGTATGTATTTATTTATTTCTCCTGGGTCTGGTGGGACTCCAAAGAGGTGCAAATTAAGTGCTGAAGAGAAGGTCCTTAGATACAAGTGGAAGGGACTGTCTGACTGCCCAGGTGAGGGAGAAGGGAAAGGCTTCAGTGACTCACAGTTAAACCGTCTAGTCCTGCTGGTCCCTATCCTCCCACTCTCCCAGCACTCTTCTCAGCTGTACTTAGCTGTACAGTTGTTCTCTTACCATGAGGCATCCCCTGGACACAGCTAACATATCTGGGAATCACACCCTGGCATGCTTGAACTGAGCAGGAACTTTCCTGGTTCACGGCCTGGGAATGAGCTGAAAAGGGCTGAGAAGCTGGTACGGAAACCCTTGGTGGCAATTCCCACTGGCATCTTGGTATCCCTCATCTGATAAAGCTTCCCAGGGTACCTCAGATGGTTCCTACAAGATCCACAGCCAATTTAAGAGACAATTGCTAAAGAGGGACTGAAATGCAAGCCTCTGAACTGACTTTTAGTGATGATACTTATTCTTGGGCCTGATAATTCTCAGCAGCAAATGCTAACAGCTGAGGTCAGGCTGGTAAACCCAGGTCTGAAGGACATGTGGCAGAATTGCTCAGGTTAACCCCAGGCTGCCCTCCACACTGTGAATCTTCAAGTGAGGACTGAAAGTGTCTGTCAGGCATAGAGCAATAGCAAAAAGGAAAAATAAATAATGGGAGCCCCTGGTAGAAAAATGCACCTTTTGGTGGTCCTGAAAAAAGTGCCTTTTGGCTGCTTTAGTCCTAAATCTTGCTAGCGACACAGGCTTTTTGATACTAAAAGGTATAAGCCATCTGACCAACAGGCCCTGAAGCTGACAGCATTGTGCAGACATCAGCTGGCTGCCCTCTAAAAGGGTTAGCCAGAAGCCAAAATCAGAGATTGGCTGGCAACCTGGGGCAGCATCAGCTCTTCAAATTTCACTGCTGGAGCAAAGCATGGGACAACACTGCTAATAGCTGGGCTGCCCAGAGCTGATTTTGTGCTTTGTGATGCCAGCTACAAAAAGAAAAATCTCAGGATGTCTTTCTTCTACTCCTCATGCATTAAAGACAAAGGATTTTAATGAAATAAAAATGGCATAGTCAGTATTAAACTACTCACCTGGCCAAAAACCTATGTCCATCCTTAGATAAGACAGTTTCTCACTTGCCCCAGATTCACTGCTAACTTAAAAGGATTATAATTCCTTTGGGGAAACAGTCATCCTTTTTCCCTTTCCTTTTCTGCTGAACCCAGCATCTGGCATCTGGATGGGTTCCCCCTCCTCCTTCCTGCTAACCGGAATCCATTCTTGACAGTCCTATACAGGCTTTTGGAAGTCTAACTCCACCATACCAGAGCCTTTCTGCAGCTAAGTAGACATGAGATTAATCAACCACCTTGGTGTTGATACACAGCTTTAGCATAACCTCTCCCAACTCCAAACGAGCGGCGAGGGAACAGTGCCATACTGGCTTAACTTGGGCCCCACTCATTTGCATTGGTGTACCACTACACTTCACAGCATTAGCTCTGTCTCTTAACAAGTCTAATGAGCCTGGGAATGGCAGCACCCTGCCATGGAGACACTGCTTCAGGTTGGGAAAGATCAGTGCAGTTGTGAGTCCTCTTTCCTTTGCTGCTGCACTTGGGATGTACAAGCACAAAGGTAAGCCCAGAACTAACTGCTCTGGCTCTGCCACTCCTCCAGTTCCTCCTTTATATCTCAGTATGTAGTCTGTCGCCGTAATGGAATAAAACCCAATTCAATCTTTCCAGGCTATTCTAACAGGGGAAAGAAAACCCTGTTAAAAAGGGTTTTTAAGTGCATAAAGCACTACTGTGTGTTACACTTTCATCAGCTTTAACTTCATACACTCAGTGCTTCTCAGCATCCTCTTCTCCAGCAAGTAACACAGTGATCTCACATTTATGCTAATAAAGCACATGTGATATCCTTTCCCCCCCTGATTTCTTTTCTTTCAAGAATCCATATATTAGAAAAGGCTTTCTCTTAATGGTGTTGTCCTGGGTTCAGCAGTAGCAGTCATTTTTCTCCTTCTTAGTAGCAGGTGCAGTGCTGTGGTTTTGACTTTCACCCTGGGAACAGTGGTGATAACACCGATGTTTGTAGTTGCTGCTCAAATATTTAGTCTGACCAAGGACTTTCTGAGTCTCATGCTCTGCCAGGGAGGAGGGGAAGCCGGGAGGGAGCAGAGGCAGGACACCTGACCCAGGCTAACCAAAGAGGTATTCCATACCACAGTATGTCATGCCCAGGATGTAACCGAGAGTTACCCAGAGGGAAGGGCTGGTTCACTGCTCGGTCGGGTTGGGTATTGAGGAGTGGTATTGTATTCTCTTCCTTTGTTATTTCCCTTATCGTTATTATTATGGGTGGCAGCAGCAGTGGTTTGTGTTGTACCTTAGTTACTGGACTGTTCTTATCTCAACCCCTGGGAGTTGCATTCTTTCGATTCTCCTCCATGTCCCTCTGGGAGCAGGGGGGGAGGAAGAGGGGGGAGTGAGCAAGCAGGCTGCATGGATCTGAGTTACTGACTGCAGTTAAACCATGACAGGTGTTTAGAAAAGCTTCCAACTATTTCCATTTTGCCGCTGTGCTGAGGTTGCACCCAACTGATACAGAGGTTCAGTTTTTACAGCTGGGAATCAGACTGAGACACAGCATTAGAAACAGCAGTCACATCCCACCAGCAAGACACAGATTTTCAAAGCTGTTTTGAGCATGAACTCATTTAAAAATAATTTAAGAACCATATAAATTAATTACAAAAAAAAGAGTAAGAAAGCTTACCTCACTAAGAGCTTTAGGGTCTGTACTGTATCTCATCTCTCAGCCTGGATCCCAGATGGTCAGAAAATCAAATTGCTATTTAATTTTAATTATTCCTCTTATTATAGTCAAGATATGTCTAGAGATGAATTATGAAGCTCCTTACGAGTGTCCAGGACATAGGCACACATAAAGAACATCAAAAGGCCTTGTCATACCTTGTGTTGTGGCAAGGCTCAGGTCACCAAACTGTCCCATGCAAATCTTTTCTAATCCATGACAGGATTAGAAAAGCTACAGGAAAAAAAAAGCATCTGAAAAGTCTTCTGCCCAGCTAACATCCATGGATCATGCTCCCTACAAGAGATGCTTCTCGGTTTCTGGGATCTGTGTTTGTTTGCAACACTTTTCAAATACTTGCAAAGTTTCTCAGGCTGGCCAGTTATGGCCATGGAAGAATCTGACTATTGAGCTGATTAGAGATGCTGGCTTGAGTCTTAGTACCATTCTACTTCACTTTACCCATATGGAGTGAGCTAAGTACAGAACAATTATCCTGCAGATGGCATACAGGATGAAATGCTGGTTCCTGCCATTCCTCCATCCCTGAACTTCATCCCACGCTCACAACCACAGCATAATTAAGACCATTCATGCACCAGGCTGGTGCAGGATGCATCAGGGCCAGTAAAATCAGTCAGCCCCGAGGAAAGAAACAGTAGCTTGAACTGTTGGTAAAGAGGACACCCTTTAGTAGCTTTCCAGTACCTAAAGGGGCCTACAAGAAATTTGGAGAGGGACTTTTTACAAGGGAAAGTAGTCATATGACAAGGGGGAATGGCTTTAAACTGAAAGAGGTAGGTTTTAGGAAGAAATCTGTTACTGTGAGGGTCGTGAAGCACTGGAAAGGTTGCCCAGAAAAGCTGTGGCTGCCCCATCCCTGGCAGTGTTTGAGGCCAGGCTAGATGGGCTTGGAGCAACGTCGTCTAGTGGTTGGTGTCCTCACTTATAGCAGGGGGTTTGGAACTAGATGGTCTTTAAGGTCCCTTCCAACCCAAACCATTCTGTGATTCTGTGATTCTATAATTAATTCACACACCCTTCATGCATCATTGCCTTAGAGTTGCATAGAACCTAAACATATATTAAAAACACTGCAATTGCATAAATAGCTCATTAAAATGGATATAAAATTGGGCCTATAAGCACAAAATAAACAAATCTAAGCCAAGGGTAGAATGTCCTTAAAATTAGAGACTTATGCTTGACTGGAGAAAACAAACGAGAGACAGTTCCCTCATTTCAGCCACAGAGATGTGCCTAGCCAACTGTATATCCTGCAACAATTTAAAAGGCAGACAGCACTGTGATTCCTCTGTAGGAAACACTAATCTCCTTACCTTTACAGACAACTGAAAATAAATGGAAGTTGAATATTTGGTAGTTTAGTTAGATTATTCCAAACAGACTCTGTTTTCTCTAATTGCACAAAATAGATCGCTTTTAAGGATATGTTTATCTGCTCAGCGGTTGTCCTGAGCCTCATCTGCCCATTATCTAACCTGCAAAATTTAAGACGAAGGCAGATCCACACTACGAAAAACACCATTTTGACATTTTACTGTAAGACTGCATCCATGCTAAACAAACCTGTCTTGAGGAAAACAAGTTTTGTAACTTAGTGGGCATAGATCACAGATTCATCACAGTATGATAGAATGGTTTGGATTGGAAGGAATCTTAAAGTTCATCCAGTTTCAAACCCTCTGCCATGGCAGGGAAACCTTCCACTACACCAGGTTGCTCTAAGCCCCATCCAACCTGGCCTTGAACGCTGACAGGGATGAGACAGCCACAAATCACAGCTTCTCTGGGCAGCCTGTGACAGTGTCCCACCACTCTCACAGTAATAAACTTCTTCTTAATGTCTAATCTAAAAGTACCTCTTTCAGTTTAAAGCCATTCCCCCTTGTTATATGACTACTTTCCCTTACAAAAAATAATCCCTCTCCAGATTTCTTGTAGGCCCCCTTTAGGTACTAGAAGACTGCTATAAGGTATCCCTGGAGCCTTCTCTTCTCAAGGTCCAGCTCTCTTAGCCTATCTTCACAGGAAATGTGCTCCAGCCCTCTGATCATCTTTGTGGACTTGCTCAAACAGGTCCACATCCTTCTTATACTGGGGGCCCCAGAGCCAAACACATTACTCAGTATTACAAAAAAAAACCCTCTGAGACTGTGTTTCAGCTTCAGTGCAACTGAAGTGACCTGGATTTTACAGCAGCATTCACCT
Organism: Neopsephotus bourkii; assembly: GCF_033783945.1. Classification (NCBI taxonomy): domain Eukaryota; kingdom Metazoa; phylum Chordata; class Aves; order Psittaciformes; family Psittacidae; genus Neopsephotus; species Neopsephotus bourkii. The sequence continues at coordinate 127,666 of NW_026902112.1, read as the reverse complement.
CAAAATGCACAGATGTGGAAGCATTTTGAAGTGTTAGGACACCACCATAAGACCTGCTCCTCTGCCCACTAGGATTACAAATGTAGGATTTCATTTTTTTGGAGTATTTAAAGAAAAAAAAAAAAGTAACTAAGCTTAGAGATCACAACTAACAGATAAATTACTTAGCCAAAATATAACCCATTTAATGCAGCAAGTTCAATATTACATTTAATGTTTGAAAATCTTCCTTCCTATCTGGCAGCCATGATCAACATCTGCCTATTCATCTTTTTAGAATACAAACAGATCAGTTTGAAGCATTCTAATCTATAATATCTATGCACAGTATCCACGATTCTGAAGCAAACTCCTTCGTTTTGCCTTCCACTTTCTTAATCATTATACCATTTTGGAAAAGATGCATCACAACAATCTTTTCTATGGTGTCATAAGAAATAAACCTTTTTTAGACATTTTAATAGTGCCACAATTAAGAGCCAAATTTCACACCATCTACAATATGATAAATTATCATTTGATTCCCCTCATTTTTGTTTAAGTCTCTTTTCTACTAGAACCCTTAGCAAACCACAGTTCTTCCACTTAAGGGTGAGACACCAAACATAAGAGAAGGAGCAGGAGTTTCCCAGCTCTGTAGCACTGGCATGAATCACAAGGGGAATTTTACACCTCCCTCCAAACAGATGTCATGGCAGAAGAAGCAGACACACCCTCAGCAGATGGGTCTTCAAATGTCTTAATGCTGACAAAACATGTTTCCATGAAATTTCATGTCTGGAATGACCCACTTCCTTTTCTCATACAACTGATGTAGCATCCCAGCAAAGGCCCCTAAACTGGTGTCAGCTTTATGGAACTGGAAAAGACTGTTGGGTCAAAAGGACCTCAGCAGTTATCTATCAGTTCAGTGCTCTTCCCAGAAGAAATTCTTCAAACACTGCTACTGTAAAAAGGGATGCTTTCACTCTTGCGTACTGCTTTCAATCTGAACTACATGTGGCAGAAAACAGAGGAATATCTATTACCATAGTCAGCACTGTTATTAGGAAATACACTGCTCTAAACATCGCAAGCTTGTTCTCCCCAGTGATCCCTCTTGGTTTTGTGTTTTGTTTTCATGGAAGACCTAAACAAAACTACTCTTGGTTAAACACTCTCTCAGAAATCTGCCACAGGTCTCAAGTCCCGTGGCACATTCATGCCACATAACTAACACTGCTGCTGCTATAAAGGGGAACAATTCCATTGATATCAATGATGTTTCACCCCTTCACGGCTGAAAAGCTGCTGTGCAGTAGAGAGACACCAAACAACTCCACTGCCATAATTTCCCTGGTCTGTTATGCCCACCCCCCAGCTTTAGCATAGGAATTTGACCAGTTTTGGAGGTGGTTGGTGTTTATAGTGTTATCATATCATGGAAAAGCAGAACGCTGGTACATGTGATAAGTGTTCTACACTGTCTACCTTGACTTCTCACAAACTAGATCCACTGTAGTTGCTGTCTTCAGGAGAGCTGAGACCTCACAATGCAGCTCATATGTAAAAATTTCATAAGGTTCTTACAATTAATAAAACACCACTACAAAAAAATAGGATAATTTAACAAAATGGAAAAGAATAACCTTCAGCCCACCTGTGAATCACAAGCATTTGCTCTGTCGATAACCTCTGTTGATAGCCTGTGTTTTCTGCCATTCTTCCACAGCTTGAGAAGATTTGTGCCACTTTTACTGCCTAAACTCCTTTTGAAGAAAAATACTTCTCATGTTGCATGAGTTAAAGAACATCAATTTTAAGACAAACCAATCTACCTTTAGCCATTCTGTGTGCCAAACCACACGCTTGGCAGTATGATGTTAAGTGTACTGAGCTATTACAAGTTCATGGTCCTTCTCCACAGCTTCTATTAAGGGAAAATTCATATTCTAGCAGATAAAGGTAATTACATGGGGGAGAAGGGAACAAACCAAAACAACACCTGTAACACACTTCTACACCTGTAGAAGTTATTCAATGATTACACTCTCATTTGGCACAAAACCCCCAAATATCCAGAAAATTGTGATCAACTTCTACTTCATGTAATGTATTTGCTGCATAATCTGCTGGTCAGGTCTTTGATGTTCTGAAAAACACCAGTAACTGTCATAATTAAATCCTCGCTAGTTATTCAGCTGCATAGCTCAAATACCATTTCACACAATACCATCAGGAGGAAACCCCACTGATTCTCTGACCTGCTAGCATAATTGGATTAAAATTATTATTTTTGAAGGGAACTACAACTTGAAGTTTGGTGTATTGTGTGAGTTTCCATGCTTCCCTTCAGTCACCAGACAGCTCTATTGCCCAAGGAACATTTGTCTTTTGTGACAAAGGCACATCCACATTATGATCTTGCATAGTAATAGTAACCTTGTATGAAGCCAGAAGTGTTGCTTTAGGTCTGGGGAATAATTTGTCTGGATAAATAGAATCCATAAAGCAATATGGAGAAACATCATACCAAGGACAAATGTGTTCTTGTGGGGTTTTTCAGACTAGTACTAATTTCTTCCATGTTCTTCAATGGCCCCAAAAGAGGAGTTTTAAATGATGTTATTAAGTTTTACATTTGTGCTGATATGAAGGAAGTCAGAGAAGCCACTGTTTCACATCTGCTGTTTTTCATTTTGTGGTTTCCAATCCTAGGGCTTCTCGCTGACTGCAGAGCACCCAATGCCTCCTGCTTTCCCTTCCCTTCCTCTCTACCAAAAATAGGGAAAAAGCCAACCCACATCAATCCGTGTTAAACTATATTTAACTTACTCTACTTTGCAAATGCTCCTTAACATTTTGAAAGCACTTTAAAAATCACAAAGTTTTGTGTCTTGATTTTTTTTCTCTTCCAATTAGCCCGTTGGGCACAATACACTGAAATGCATAGTTATTTTTTAAACAACCCTCTGTGTTGTGAACTGCCTGGCTCCTTCCCATGGGGTTTACAGCCCCAAAAGTGTACTCACCCACAAATGCTGCGGAAAAAAGGAAGTTAATATAATTGATAAGTTAAAAGGTAAATATGCAAGATCAATATCGCTTATGGTATAGCTGGCATCCTTTAGCATGTCTCACATTAAGCCAACACAGACCATACACAGTAATTTCTGTAGTTACAGAAGAAGTTACAGCATCTTACAGTCCTAACAACTTTTATAGCACGTCCTTGAAGTGTCCTGTTCCTTTCATCACTGCTGAGAAAATATCACAATCCCTTTACATTTTCTACCCATAATGGTAGGGTGAGCAGTGCTGAGGAAAAAAATGTAATCACAATAACAGAGGAAAAAAACCATGATTCATGGGCATAGGAAATAAATCACTAGGAAAGCGTGTCCTGTCCTCCTTTTTATTTTGCTCATAGGTCAAGCAATCTTAATGAAGCCTCCTCCACATGCGCTTTATTGCTTGCTCTTATATACACCACGGTTATTTCAAACCCCTTAGTTACTTTTAAAAGCTACAATGAAAGTCCTGCATGGGTTAGACTGGATGATTGCTGAAGAAGTGCTACAGTTACAAGTATCAAAGCTAGAGGACAGCACCATACCCTGCTCCATGATTTACCTGCCAGTATCAGGTAAAGTTGCCAGTGGAAAACCGTATGCATGATGATTACGTCCTTCTAAGTAACCTGCCTCAGACAAGGAAATGTGCAGTTACTTAGCTGCCTAACTTCCCTCTGACTTTCAGCATACAAATGAAGGTTGTTAGCTGCCCACAATTTTATCTGTTTACCTGAATAAAGGTGACAAACTATTACATTTTCATGCACAAATCTGAAGCTGGATTAAAGTCTGGTCAAGAATCTCCTTCAACGAGCCTTGCTTGCTACACATTTAGTCAGGGACCCTTATCTGATAGGAGCAGCGGAGGAGAAAAGCCTTTGGACAATGGGGAGGAAAGAAGGAGTGAACAAAGGTGCATCTGCAGCATAGAGACATTACTGCGTTACCTTAATCTGTCTTTCCTGGCTGATCACAGCTGTTAAAGTAAACAAATATCAGCATGACAGCATCCAAAATACTTTTTTAGGATCCCTCAACAGCTAAGCTGAAGCCTTTGCCTTGCATCTTTGTTGCTACCTGGAGATCCCCAGACCAGGCAAATGTAATTTCTAGCCTGGAGAAAGCTGCCTTTAAGTGCAAAGCTTGTTTACACACAGTGCCTGGCAGGTGCTTTACCACAGTTCCTCTGGTCTTTTTCTCCAGCTCTCGGCAAACTCGTTCCACCTGCTTCCCCTGCCTTGCTCCATACTATGCTTTTCTACCTATCCCTTTGGTTTCTTTTTCCCTGAGTGACCTTTTTCTCTCTCTTTCTTCCTGCTCTTCATTTACAGCATAATGGTGATGACTAGGAAACAACTGCTGCATCTGAACATCATTTACTAACTCATTCCCTCCTTCATGCTATTGAAAAGGCTAAAGCACAGTCCCATACCCTCCCTGCCACACCAGCTTCCTTCTCCTGAGACACTGGAGTTGACTAGAGAGCCCACTGACAGCCGTACACAAACAGAACAGATCAGCAAAGAAAGGTGGGGGTTTGAAACAGAAATTACTAACACGGATTGCTCAGCATTTTTTTCAGACAGAGATAGTTCAGAGTTCCCAAATAAGATGTCAGTATGCAAATCTGACCAAGAAGCAAACTTAGGTGAAATCTTATCCTCAAACAGGCATACCCATTTCCCACTAAGTCAGTGTCTGGATGAAAAATAACTCAGTGTAGGGGTAATCTAATAACAACCAGCAAGACCTTTTTGCCTGATGTCCAAGGCAACCGAGCAATGGGAATTCTCTGCTGGAAACCCTGTTTTTGTTCGACATCATCTCAAGTCATGTCAAAGCTCCTGGCCTCGTTCAAAGTGTGCAACAGAAATAGTTTATACTAACCTATAAGATCTACAAAGTGAGTGCACTCAGTAAAATTCCTAACAGCTAAAGCTAAATTGCATAAGTGTATTGATTTTATGCAGACCTTTTCTTATGTGGTGGCGAAATTCCTACAGAATTTACAATACTCAATGTTATTTTTGCTTTTGTATCTTTTCCTGTTTATGGAGCTATCCACTGACGATGGGCAGGCACAGTCCTTTAAATTTTTACTTTACTTTTTTTTCTGAAATATATATTTATTATAAAAAAAAAAAAAAAAACCACCACCACCAACAACAACAACAAAACCCGAACAAACAAACAAAAAAACCCCAACAAAATCCAAACAAATGTAACTAATTTTATTTGGCTGTTTTTGAGAGTAGATGTGGAACTAAAAGTACAACATGCCTTTCTCTGATGTATTCAGGCATGCTCCTATAGAACTGAGTTTTCTCATGTCTATTCAAACGTCTCCATCCTGACAACCAGAAAGAAACTCAAACCAACACTTTCTTCCTCCCATCCACACAACCTGCTTCATTTCCATAATGCTACTGGAAAAAAACAAAACAAACAAAACAACAAAACAAAACAAAACAAAAAAACCCTTAAAACAGAAAAAGTAATTTCACATATTTCTGTTCCAGACAAAAAACCTTGCAACATCCTTTTAGGACATGCAAAATACAGAAGTGAATGGATACAAATATATGCCAAAACACTAATAACAGAGAGCTACAGCGGCAGCTTGTCAGACAGTATCAGTTACGTTAACAGGAATAGACCATTGTGGTGTTTCTCCAGAATTCTGTTAAAAAGCCCACTGGCATTTAGAACCATTTAAAGATATTTATTCGTTGACAAATAGAATACTTCCTATATAAACCCTGCAAAGTTTCCAACAGCACTAGACAAGAAACACATCTGTTTTCTTTGAACCTGCTAAAAACAGACGCCTTGAGGTAAATAATTGCACCTCTGTTTGCTTTTTATTATTTATTATTTTTTTAATCTTTCTGTAGTGTTGAGATTATATGAGCATCTGCTTCATACTTCCCTGGAACTACATTTCAAATAAATACTCAGTGACAGCTCTTGCCGAGTCACTCCAGACTATTAAGGACACATCAAGTATTTCTGGACTTCTTTGGAAGAGAAAGACGTGGCTAACACACCCAGACTCACCAAGGGCTCTGAGCACATTTCCGTCACCTCTAGAAAAGCTGAGTTTGTTGCTATTTATCTGTTGAGTTCCTGCTTGTTCCATTCTTGGCAGATGGAGTTGTACAGCACACAGGCTTCTGCAGACAGGATTCTTCTTATTTAAAACTTACTTTCAGCTATATTTCATTTGAGAGTTTTAGCCATTTTCTAACCTCCCACCATATCAGCAGGGACCATGTTTTAAACAATCCGATACTATTCACTTTCCAAAACCAGAATGTTTCCAGCAGCATGAAACTTTGCCCAGCGTCTTACGGGGTCAACCTCTGGCACTTATCTACTCCTTCTCGAGATCTGAAGCAATGCAATATGTCTTTCCAGCTCATTACTTCAGATCACAATGGGCAGAGTACAAGTTGTTTCAAGTTTCACAAAGATTTTTGCATGATTTTTCCATTTGATTTTTCTGTTCTCCTTATGCACATTTAAGAAATTGTATTTCTGAGGTAGGGTGGGTCTAAGAAACCCTAGATACCCAGCTTGCTTTCTATAACTGCCTGTGGGCAGATAGAATGGGTGCCAATTGCATTTGGAAGTATTGTTATAGGCAGCAATAGATTCAAAGAGAATGGGGACCACATCCAGTCAAAGCAAAGGGCTCTTGAGAGAAAGAATGTTATTTTTCCATCCTCAGAAAGACTCCAGCTCTCTGGTCTCCTTGCTGTGTAATGTTACTCCTGCCATTTCTGACAGCTCCAGGGTTCTTTTCACACCCCGTCCCACCCTCTTGCCGAGCTGAGGGTTCGGGATTTCATTTCAATTCGCTTGTGCTCTCTTCCTTAAATGTATCACTAAAGAACCTACGTGGGAGAAACCTTATTTAAATCCATCCATGTTCAACAATGGCAATAAAAAAATGATTGCATGGTTAAGGCTTTAGAAAGCCAAGCACAAGACCTGGGCCAGTATTCTTTTAATCAAATAATTGCTATTCAGGCGAGACTTTCTGTGCAATAATTATTTCCTTTTAAAAGCCCCCAAAATACTTGAACTAACTCAAGCACTTTAATGACTTTATTTAATGCCCATCATAATATTATATTATAAATATAGTGGAATATTTCTTTAGCTTTGTATATATTTTCTTTTCTAATCACACTACTAGAAAAATAATACTACACTCCAGGATAAAAGAAAAACACTATTATTGGAAAGAAGCTTCTTCTTTAGCTTGCCAAGCAGCCACCAGCTTTCCAAGCAGCAGAAATGGCATACAGGAGGGTTGCTTTCAATATAATCAGTGGGACTTGGAGAATTGCTTTGCCACTTCCAAATATACAATGACTACTCTGAAACAACCATGTTTTGCATGAAAAGGATTTGAAGGGAAGCAGGTGGCTACTAACAGTAAACATGCTGCTTCAGGGGTGGGATAGGAGGAGGGCAAGAGCCTGATGGCAGAGTATTTTGTTTCCTTGTGACCATCTCAGACAAGGATTTGCAAGGGGAAGAGACTGCTCTGCTGTGACACATTATCAGTCCACTGAAACTCTAGTCTCCATTGGTTTTTACCTTTTTGAAACATGGTAATAACTATCTGGCCAGATTGATTTCTTGTTTTCCACTGATGATTTTATTGTAATAAAATTTCACACTGAGCAGTGTTACGTGTGAAGGGTCACCAAAGATTCCTGCAAGAACTCATTGTCAAAACTGAGGCACTACAGAGGAAAAAAAAGGAGAGGGAGAGAGAAGAAAGGAGAGAGGGAGAAAGGAAGGGAGGGAGAGAGAGGGAGGGAGGAAGTAAGGAAGGAAGAAGCAAGGAAACAAGGAAGGAAAAGATTTGAGGCTATTTACTTTCCTCTAACAGGCTTTGATTATAAAGAAATCTATCATACTACCTAGACATGACAGTGTCTATGTTTCATCAAAATATCTGTAAACAGCAACCCCTTTTATCTACAGAATGGATCAAATTCTACTCAAATTATACAAGAGATAATTTCAAAAGTATTTTCCAGAAAAAGGATGCCCTCAGATTCCACAAAATAGTTTGTCCTCTCTGCTCACATTTCAGATTACACAGTCTAAACATTATCAATAAAATCAAATATATATACACAAACACATATATTTCCTTTGGGAAGAAAGAACTGCAGTAGCCTGGCTCTGTTAACTAAGAGGGTATTTCCTGGCAAAATCCCACTAATTCTAACTCCCACCACCAAAACCCTGCCCTTACCAAAGGGAAGGACTGCAGGATTGGGAAATAATTCACAAAGTCAAGCACATAATCAGTAGGAGGTGAGCTGCGTGGTCTCCCACCAACACACCAGTGTAGTTCCTTGTTTAATTAACTTATGCCTACTGTAATTTTTCTGGGGATTGTGCCCATTTGTGCAGACCACCAAGATTACAGAACAGCACAAATGCATCCAGCAAAGTGCCCTTAACAGGCATTTGTTTGCTAAAGGAGAACTACTTCTATTCTTTGTTAGTTTTAGGAGAAAGCATTTGAGTTTAAATGGGTAATCATATTAATGGCTTCCCTGTTTCTCCCACTCTGCAGGTTAATGTACTCCAGAAAAAGGATTTTTTTATCCAAAGGAGTAGGACTATATCTGGAAGAGCTCCCTGTTAAACTACTGGCTACACACAGATAATACCGTTCTGGGATTGATTTTTTTCCTGCTACTTCTAATGTGAAGTAGCATTTTCAATATCATTTTGTCAGGCAGCTCTTCCATGCAGGAAGGGCTTGAATTCTGATGGCCCTGAAGTAACAGTAATATTCCCTTTCCTGTAGAGCCAGCTCTGCAAGATATTAAATGTCCTTGACTTTCATTATTTAAAAGTGTACCTTTCCTGGTAGGATTTTACACTAAAACCAATCCCTTTAGGAATGCAGAAGACCAAGTTGGAATCCAGAGCTGATAATATTAATGATGCTAAAAATATTTTTAATAATGAGTAGTTTATTAAGCTTTTCAGAATTCTACCTTACAAAAGATGTCTTGTATCTCAGCCCACATAGCACAGCAACTACATTTCAACCCTGAAGTGGTCGAGCAGTTGGATTAGAAGACCACTGTAGGTGCCTTACAACTGAACTATTCTATTCTAGTACATGAGCAACCGTCATCAGTGCTCCTATTTAAGAGACAAGGAAACCAGAATGCAGGCCAGTATCATCATCACCCAGTGCAAAGTCAGAGGATGTTTTGGTGGTAGAGTGAGGAACGAATGTCCAAACACTTGAACTCTGGGTTTTAGTTAATAGGCCAGTGTGCTTCCATACCAAAACACAAGACTCCAAATGTTTTGAGCAGCAGTGAGGGAAGAGGGCCTCTGTCATATGAGAAGGCAGTACAAAAGGAAGAGCAGCAACAGAACTAACGGTGCAAAAGTGCTCTGGAGAAATCTTGGCCTATCAAAAGGACAATTAGCAGGCAGGAATCTCTGGACACACTGGGTTGGCCTTATCAGATAAAGTATTACTGTCCAGACCAAACCGAGTCTGCTCAGGTTCCTTTCATTATAATTAGACAGAAACTGGCACATGTTGATGTTAAGTGCTTGGTCAAGTCCACATGTTCTTTTGTCCCAAGTCAGGAATTCTCCTCTTAAAGCAGTTTGTGAAACTACACCTCCCCACAAGCAGACGTCTACAGTCTTCAGCAGGCAGCCAATATAGACCAGCTAAATGTAGATGAAGACCTCAAGAGTCAGCTGGGATATACAGCATCTCCTATTTGAAGGCCAATGCTGCTATTTTGTAAATAACAATTATTCTGTCAACTGATGCAGGGTAAAGATTAGCATATGAGGGAAGAGTCCCCAATTACTTTTTCTTACACATTCAAATATGCTAATACAGCTAATTTACAGCATGTTGCCTTTTAGCTGTTTTAACTGTTTTGTTTCTCTTCTGTTTTTTGTATGCTTCCATTGTACATTGCATAAGAATCACGTATTCAGTGAGGAGGAGAGTGATAAATCGCCATTAAAATGGAACACACAAGCCCAGAATACTTCATGTTAAGCATAGAAAGAAATTTGTTTTCTGATAAGAAATAAACCAGACCTTTGAACTCAAAAGTCAATGACACAAAAAAAAAAAAAACAAACCCAAACATCAAACCATAAAGATATGATTCATAGTTCTAAAAGAAAGTTATTCAGGAGTCAATAATTTTTCAAAAGGATTAACAGAGCATATGCAACATTACCCATAATGAGGCAGGATGAGTATGGGAAGCTCAATTTGCATGCTATTTAGATTCAACAGATAGTTAAACTGTTGATATCTAAAGTGCGGTTGTTTTGACAGTAAAGGTAGAGGTCTTGTACATCCTCTGAAAATTAATACAGTTCACAGAAAATGGTAAAAATTGCAACCCTTTCAGTATCTAGTGGGATTTAAACTATACAAGAAGGATGGTGCTTTAGATGACTAAATTTTCTTTTTATCGTCAGGTCATGGGGGTTGGCTAAAAAAGGCATCAAAGTAACTTTCTGAATTCCAATCTATCTACCTCTGGGATTCAACCAGGAATTTAATACCAAATGGAAAACAGTAGGTAAGCATGAAAGCTGAAGTAATTTATCACTGCTATCTTTTCAACAGATAAGCATTTCTTTCTTTGAACAAATACACATTACAGTACATGAAAACAAAAATGTTCTTAACAGCATAGCTTCCACAGGACTTCTACATAATGAAATTTCAGAAAACATTCTGTATAAAAGTTCTGGTGCACAAAGAAGACTATTAATTTTCCTTCCATATGATAAATAGATAAATACCTTTATGCTAAATGCAATTTCATGTACCATACACTATTCAGGTTCATACTTTTCAGTGCTTCAGAAAGCATGAAGAGATGTACTTAAATTATTAATTTGACACTATATAAAGTTAAAAAAGCCCAAACAATTCTACTGAAAACCAGTTCAGTTGATAAATAACTGGTTTTGTCTAGACTTCCACGTACAAAGCCAGTGTTGCTTCTGAAACAACCTGTTTTCTTTCCATCTCATACATCATTACTAGTTATAATGATTCCTCAGATATTCCTGCTGCAACCTCACTGTCTTGTATTTGTGCTGTCAGCAGCAGTCATATCCCCAATCTATGCCTCCTTTTTGGTCATCTTGGTGACTGGTCGATCAGAATTTAGTGCACGGCTCTTTGGATGGTGCATGCCCCATTCTAACTGCTTTGGCTTAGCAAGGTAAAGAAGAATAAAGAGCTATATAGTCCTTTCTCCTCCCTTAATGCATATAAGGGAAAAATGTAATTACAAGTGAGATATAAAATTCAGCTACCATGAATAACAAGATGCAGAAAAAAAAAGCTGGTTGTATTTGTACCCATCAGATAAAATGTACAAGATTCTAATACATGGTCAGATGGTTTTTAAAAGCTGATAAAGACGATTGGAATCTGGAAGCATTAATATTAAAGGAAATAAATTAATACGTGGGTTTTCTCTTGTTTTCTCTTCTGTGTGATTAATTAAAGGGAGCCAGGAATCTAATATGTTTTGACACTTGTGTCAGATGTGACTGCTGATACACTTGCTCAACAGTCTATCAAAATGGAGGAGGAAAAAAGAAGGTCTAAGTAGAACTAGAGCTTATAGCAAATCAAAGCCAATGAACCAAATGTTTCCCTGACCCCAACAAATCTGCAGAAAGATAGAAAGCAGTTGGAATGATTAACCCGTTGCCTGCCACAGCTAGTGGCTACTAGAAGGAAAAGGAAAGACGGGTTCTCTTAAGTGTAAAATCAAGCACAGACAATAAGGAAAAAAAAAAAAAAACTGGAAGACTCTCTTTAGGCAACCTACCATGGAAGAAGAAAAGTCAACAGAAAGAATCCTAGAGGTTCTTCACTGCATTGCTGCATCTTCAAGGAAGAGAAAGAATTTACAAAAGAACAAAGACAATTTGTCCCTGCCCATGGTGGGGGGAATGAAGCTAGATGATCTTAAGGCACTTTCCAACCCTAACTATTCTATGATTCTAAGGACAATGCCTTTTGGAGAAAGGATAGCCTTAACAATGGGAAGGAAGCCCCAGGGAAGACTGGGAGCTAAACATGGAAGCCAGATACAAATGAAGCTAGATCAGTGAGAGGAGAAGCTGCAGATATGCATGGTGTCACCTCTGTTTTATTTCCATGTCCAAGAAAGCAAAACAGAAAGACACTTTCCTTTAAAGAAGTAAAGGTCTAGTCCAGGCTAGCAGCCCTTGCACCTCAGATGGTCCTAACTTCCCTTTTGCCCTGGGTCTCTAAAACTACTTGGTGTTGGTATTCAAACTTAAGGCTAAAAGCAGATAACTAAAGAAAACCATTCCTTTTCCAGTCCTTTTAAGACTTCTTGACCAGAGAACATCTTTCCTGCATGCTTAAAATCTTACAGGATTCATAATTGAGCTTTTAGCTTATGCCCTCCAGAACACACAGGATTCGAGAAACCAAACCCGTGGGCTGGCAAGTTTTTCATATGCTTCTTGAGATATTCACTGCTTTACAACTCTGCAGAAGTTCACATTCTTCCATGGGTGATAATCCCTTGCTCCTTGGGGAAAGATGGTGAGAAGACAGGTTTTGGCCTAACACGACCAGCTCTGCACACCTAACCAGGCAAAGCATGGCACAATCCCAAACCAGCCTGCAAAGAGGTGGGAACAGTGCTGTAGACAAACCTGCACCAAAGAGCAATCTAGGAATGACAGATGGATGGATCTATAGCTGGGTCATATCCACACTAGAAGCAAGAAGTCCTCAACAATTTTTACCCTTTCAGATTTTTCAAATGGATAATGTAAAAATTAATGTCTGCTGGACCAGAGGCCAGAACTGCAAGAAAGATGATGATGTGGCATAATGAGATTACAGACCAGACAACAATAAGTCTGCAGTGTAAGAAAGTTATATAACCATTTTCTGAGTTGCCTGTATCGATTCAGAAAGAAATCTAGCCTCCAAGAGAACATACTGCAGCAAGTCCCCTTGCTGATTTAGGATGGCAGCATTTACCTTTCCTTATAAGCCATCAGAGAGACAACTGTATATTGTGTAAATACAGTGGGGACATGGATTAATTTCAAACCTATCACATAATCTGATGAGATTTCCCTTGAGATCTCCTAACACTTTGCAGCACTGTGAGCCATTATTTCCATACTTATTGGAAATAATGTCTGAGCCCAGGCAAGGCACAATATTCCCACTGAGAGTTGTCATGACGGGAGTGGAATTAATTCTTCCTGTCACTGTACACACCAAGGGTCTTTTTGGCATTATTAGCATGTACCCCAAATAGTATTTAAATCCATGATGATACAGTATACTATACAACGATATCATTTGGGGCCTCCTTACTTTGGATGTATGTTCCTTGCTACATATACTGAATGCAAGTCAGATTTCACCTGCATTTACATAAGCCTGATGCAGCTCCATCATCTTCAGTGGTCGAGATAAAGACTCGTGCTATTATACAATCAGAACTGTATCTGTCACATAACAGAAGTATTCAATATCCTTTTAAGGTGTAACTTATTAAGGAGATAGACATTAATCACAGTGATCTGTGATGCTGGTTGACATAGTTTAGAAGATGAGCAAGAAGCTTTATTTTTCTAACTGCAGTTTAATTCATTCACTCTTACTATGGAGTTACTTCTCTTATTTTAAGTGTTCTCCTGATGGCTGCTCTTACAAGATGTGGACAGATCCCTTTGGGCTTCACTGTGAAAATAGCCATGCTGCCATCTTTGGATGTATTGAAGACTCAGCTATATTAAAATTTTTTTTAACATTTACAAGCCATTCTCCTTAAAAACTTTACCCAATATTTCTGGTTTACTTTTGGAAACAAACTTTTTATTCCCTTACCTGATTCATACAAGGATGCTTGTACCAATGCATTTTGTCACTACAGAAACAACTGTTCGATCACCATAACTGATATCACTGAATGACTCACATAAGAAAATCATGGAAATTAAAATCAGCCAGCCAACTCTCTAAACAAATTCAGTAACAATTCTGAACAACCTGGAAAGAAACTCAATTGAATGTGATGACTTCATTCCAGTTTTCAAAACTGCAGAGGTTTTTAAACTTTTTATGTTACTCTGGGTGGAAGACACTAAGTAAAATCATAGAATCATAGAATAGTTAGGGTTGGAAAGGACCTTAAGATCATCAAGTTCCAACCACCCTGCCATGGGCAGGGACACCTCGCTCTAAAACATATCACCCAAGGCCTCATCCAACCTGGCCTTGAACACTGCCAGGGATGGAGCATTCACAACCTCCCTGGACAACCCACTCCAGTGCCTCACCACCCTAACAGGAAAGAATTTCCTCCTTATATCCAATCTAAACTTCCTCTGTTCAAGTTTTAACCCATTACCCCTTGTCCCATCACTACAGTCCCTAATGAAGAGTCCATCCCAGCATCCCTATAGGCCCCCTTCAGATACTATGAGGTCTCCACGCAGCCTTCTCTTCTCCAGGCTGAACTGCCCCAACTTTCTCAGCCTATCTTCATATGGGAGGTGCTCCAGCCCCCTGATCATTCTCGTGGCCCTCCTCTGGACTTGTTCCAACAGATCCATGTCCTTTTTATGCTGAGGACACCAGAACTGCACACAGTACTCCAAGTGAGGTCTCACAAGAGCAGAATAAAGGGGCAGGATCACCTCCTTTGACCTGCTGGTCACACTCCTTTTGATGCAGCCTAGGATACGGTTGACTTTCTGGGCTGCAAGCACATACTGACGGCTCATGCTCATTTTCTCATCAACTAACACCCACAAGTCCTTCTCTGCATGGCTGCTCTGAATATCTTCTTTGCCCAGCCTGTAGCTGTGCCTGGGATTGCTCCGACCCAGCTGTAGGACCTTGCACTTGGCATGGTTAAACTTCATGAGGTTGGCATCAGCCCACCTCACAAGCGTGTCAAGGTCCCTCTGGATGGCATTCCTTCCCTCCAGCGTATCAACCGAACCACACAGCTTGGTGTCATCGGCAGACTTGCTGAGGGTGCACTCAATCCCACTGTCCATGTCAGCGACGAAGATGTTAAACAAGACCGGTCCCAACACCGATCCCTGAGGGACACCACTCCTTACTGGTCTCCAGCTGGACATTGAGCCATTGACCACAACTCTTTGTGTGCGGCCATCCAGCCAGTTGTTTATCCACCGAGTGGTCCATTCATCAAATTGACGTCTCTCCAATTTAGAGACAAGAATGTCATGTGGGACAGTGTGGAACGCTTTACACAAGTCCAGGTAGATGACATCAACTGCTCTACCGCTGTCCATCAGTTCTGTAGCCCCATCATAAAAGGCCACCAAATTTGTCAGGCAGGATTTCCCCTTAGTGAAGCCATGCTGGCTGTCACCAAAATCCAGTAAAATGGGTTCTAGCAAGCCCATCCTGTACCCAGCACCACACCTCACAATGAGATTGCTACAGCTTCAAACCCATCTCTGCCAAAACTTTCATGAGAAGCTGAGGCACGGCAGTCTTCTCCCTAAGGGCATGCTGAGACCTGACTTGTCCATTTAATTAGCCACTTAACCATGCCAGCCAAAAAGGCTGGACACACAGCTGTCCACAAATAGCCTGTCATTGCCCAGCAGCTTCAATTATGTTATATATACATATATATATAATATCTACCTCAATTTTCTGGACAGAAAATAACTCTAGGCCAGAAATCTTTTCAGCTGTTCTGCCCTACCGATATCAATGCTACAGTTGTGTCCATTTTATGGATCAATGCTGATTTTCATCCAGGATTCTAAAAAGCTTTGGAGGAAAAACCTTGGAAATGGAAAGAGTGATACCATTTCATAATCCAGAGGCAGCCTTTTGAAGATTTACCTGTAACTCAAGTAAAAATGCAGGATAACCACGCTTTCATAAAAATAATATATTTCTGTATTTATCAGGAAAGTAGATATATTTCTGTATTTATCAGGAAAGTAGATCAGGAAAGTAGATAAAGATCAGGAAAGTAGGATTTTTGCTAACTTACAAATTTCTTACATATATCTTATACTTACTTGTAAAACACAGCTAAAAATACCATTCCAAGGAGATTCTAACTTTATTTATTTAGAAATAATAATAAATCATATTTCATATATTACCTTAATGTCTTAAAGCATTATAATTTTGTCACATTTGGTTTAAAAGAGAACCTCAACTTTATTTCTTAAATAGAATCATAGATGCTAACTTAGATGCAGCCACTTTCATCACTATCACATGTGAAATTTCTGGGGGATTAAACTTAGGAGACTATTAACAAAAAACAAGTGCCTCTTTTACAGCCTTGCTGATTAAATGTAATTAATTTACTAGAGACCTGGAATTTCAGGTATCATAAAAGAATAAAATCTCCAAACTCTTTTGCTTTGCATGTGATAAATGCTACTATGACTATTCTTTTCTGGGGAAAATACAGAAGAAATAATATTAGGTGACAGTGAGGTTCATCACAGCAGGTCGATTGAGATTGTCAGGTTTCATTAGCATGTGTGTGACTGGTAAATAATTGAGTTAATTTTAGGTTGAGTGACATATTTAGAAAACTCTGAATCACCTTATTCTGTGAATTTAATCAACCTTTGCTCTTCCCCAGATAGTTCAGTGTACATCTGCAATATTAAGTTGGAACTGATTCTTCACTCTGCAGCCCTGACAAATACCAGCATTTTGCAAACTTTCAAAAGCATCAGGTGGATTAAATGCTGGCCTCCAGCAAGGAGGTCCACACAAATAAAGCATCAGAATGACAAAGAAAACAAAAATTAATAGCAAAAACAAACAAGAAAGCTGAAGAGGAGGCTTTCTTTAACCGAAGTTTTAGCCACATTTATGCTGAAATCTCAACTTGCTTTGTCCCTAAGAAGAAAAATGCTCAAGTCTGCAAGACACCAATGCAGACAGATTATTTCTCTGGAAGCTTTCCAGAAAAACAGCTCCTGCTTGAAAAATTTAGACAATCCTAGAATACTTCCTTGTGACATTCTGTTGTCCCAGTTAAATTACATTACGAAACGAAAAAACTGTACTGCACGTGGATCTTCCAGCTTTGGCTTCTGAAAAATGCTATTTTCAAAGGCAGGAAACGTCTTTTTCAAAGCTTAGCATTATTTGGAAAGAAGTCACAACTCCTAGCTAATGTGAGCTATTCATTTATTTTTCGTCGGATGTCTTCTGATCTCTTTGAACAAAGTTTCTCTTCATTTCCAAAAGATGTTCTTTTAGCACAAGTTTTGATATTGAACATGACAATATTTAGGTAAGACAAGGAGCTTTTCTATGTAAAATGTAAGATGTGAATCTATGAGCTTGCAAAAAAGGGCATTACTCTTCAGTTTCATACTTTGAATATACAAACAAGTTTCTTGTGGATTACTGGCAGCCACAGCTTGGGCTCTGACACTTAACTGTTTGTTAATAATATGCAAAGCAATTAATGTAATTATAAATATGGAAAAGAAAAATAGCAACACTATTTACATTATTTCGTTACTAGGAGGTAAAACACTTTGTCAGCTGTAATACAATACAAATTGCTGCAAAGCGTTTAATACAATTATAGCATGCATATATTCAAACCACTACAGTTTATATTCTAGGTCTGTCCTCCTGGGATCAATTTATGATACTCTATGTTGGGCATCTTGTCTTGACAAAATAATGATACTTCGTTCCCATGTTGCTACATTTGGCTACCACACACTTTATATATGGGTAAGATTAGAGACCTAATCGCTGTGCAGTGAATAGCATCACCAGGATGCATGCGGACAGGAAGCAGAAGGCTGATTAGTGCCTATACAGAATGCACCACACGAGTGTGCACCTGCCTCTCCAGAAATATTTTCCTCAAGCAAACACAGTGAAAAAGCATAGCAGAATCAACAGCAGATCATACCCACTTCTCCACTGTTGGCACTAGTTTCTTGAGCGTTCATATTAAAAAACCCACTCAGACATTTACCACCTTCCATGCATGGTATATAGTGACAGGCAGCAACTCTGCAGTGGAGGTTCAGGAGGTCTACAGGAATTAATCTTGCAGGTGACAGCCTGCTAGGTGAATACCTTAAGGTGAATAAAACACATTATAAGGGGACTACCACTTTTTTAAATACTCAGAAGTCATTAATCCGTTCAAGCAGAAAGACTGTCTGCATTTGTAATTAAATTTGTGTTCAGAATTATCATCATAAACAGCAACCGTTCTTAAACAAGACTATTCCGAAGCTCCTTATTAGTGTTTTGAGTCTGACAGTCGAGTAACACATTGTTGACATCCTCAGTTAATAACACCGTGTGTTGCTCAGGAACATACAGCATGTGTAGCAGCGTGACTCAGCTACGACCATTCCAGTGAATAAGAAGACACTGCTCACAGGTACCAAAGTGGCATCCTTGTAATCACCTATTGTAAACATGCATTTTCTAGCACTTGAAAGGGAGACAAACAGTGACAACACCAAGCCAATTCAGAAAAGGGAAATAGTTTTAATGTGTAACTTCTTTGCATAACCTTGATAAACAGCAGGGATGGCACAGCAGAGACGCACATTACTAAATACAACACAGTGTGTAGATGAAGAAGCAAATTAAAAATGAACAGGGAGCTGCTAAAAGCTGACACTTTCTCTAACCAAACCAAATTGCTACTGCCCAGTCACTACTGGCTGAAGCACAGTCCTGCTTTATTTCCCAGATGCTCCATGGGACTGATCCAAAGCTCACCAAAAGCAACACAGTCCCTTTTGGATGAAGCCTCAATTAAGAACAAGAATAGACAAAACATCTGCATGTAACTGCTGGCTCAGGGCTGGCTGAGGGGTGTTACAATCCCAGTTTATTTGCTGGAGCAGATTCAAGGCTGTTCTGACTCTCTTCCCTGCAGGCCATGGCCCTGAGGAGCAAACAGTGGTTAGAGCCCACATTCGCCTCTCCTCCGAACAGAGCTCCTTTGCTCAAGTACTCCAGCAAGGAGCTGTTTGAGGAAACAGCCATTCAAACCTGGCACAGTCTCCCATGGTATACAACCTTTCTGGTTGTAAGAGGAGGAAAACAGCCAGCATTTCTGGAGGGGTCTTGTGAGCCATACACACCTGCAAGACTACCAACCACCCTCCTCCCCACTATGTCAGGCCATGCAACACTTTGAGTGACTCAGCTACATGGGACAGCCAGGGTACTGTCACCCACCCCCCCTCACATGTCCACTGCCCACTGTTAACAGTGATGCCCATACAGCACTGCTGAAGGGTCCTGTGCAGAAGCTTTGCCCTGTGGATGGAGGAGATGCAATCCTTAAAGCTGAACTCCCCAGCTTCTGCCTGTTTGTCACAATTCAACTTTATTTTCTATGTTTGATGTTTCAGATTTGCATGTATTAAAAAAAAAAAAAAAACAACACAAATTTGGATCGTGCCACTTATTTCCCTGATGTTTCAGAACACAAACATTGCAGTTCTGCTGTTTGGCATAGGCTGCCACAGATGGAAGACAGATATCTGGCCGCCAACACTTAAAGAGGACCAGATTACTTCTTTAGAAATTTTAGCTGTTTAGTACTTGCAATCGTACAATCAGCCAGACCAACCCTTCTCTCCATAACAAGTGCATACACAAAGGCAGACCACGGCCTGTACAGAATTTTATGCATGCAGAGGCATCTAGGGTGCATTGGGACTGGCTTGATGGCTAGTTTTGGAAAGAAATGGGATAATGCTTTCTAGCCTGGCATGGAAAGCTCTGAACATCATGCACCTTTCTGCCAGAAGGGATCTCATTTACTGGAAGGGAAGGAAAACAAGGTTACCCAGTAGCCATTTCAGCTGTAAGCTGGGAAGATCTGTTATTTCTGAGTCCTTCAACCCATGTTGAATTTGGTGCATGCTTTTGCTAAATCAGCTGTGCTCCTTTCCCAGCTGATGGCTGCCTATTTACTCTGACCTCAAATCCTCCAGCTCGCTCCCCCCAGAGTTACAGTCATTCTCTGCTATTATGCCTGATCTTCCACAAAAGTTTCCACATCTTCCAGGCTCATCACAACAACCCTTGGAGCATAAGCCGAAGCCAACCTGACACAACAGATTTGGGTCTTCTCTTGGAGGCACCCATATGCCTCAAAGACTGCAGCTCATCACCTACGCTTATCAAATGGTGCTGAGCACACTCATGTGGGATGGCACTTCTGCAATCAGGGCAGTGCTGCCTCTTGTTTTTCTTCATCCCCTTCTTTTTTTTCTTTCAAAGTAATAAGTTGGTTAAAGCAAGTCTGAGGTTAAGTTCACAATTCATGCTCAATGAGCTGTCTTGTACTGTGTCCAAAACCAGCACAGAAATACTGTCACCTTTTCCTGGAACCCTGTGCTCAGCCTGGGGAATGGGGCTTCCTTTTCTGCTCCAGCATTCCTTGAGCCTCAGTATTTCAGGGCTTGAAGATTTCTTCCGTATGCAGAAGGGTGGTGCTACTGGGTGGTGCCTGAATGACTGTATGCATGCAGGGAGAAGTTTCCATGAGCAATGGAGTAAGATATGCCATCAAAGTAGTACAGTGCTTACTCCTTTCTTCCTTTATGCATGACATCTTGGGAAAAAATCAGGGAGAAAATGAATGCTGACAACTGACAGGCATGGGCAGTGTCTTGAGGAAAGCAGGGAAACCTGCTACCCCACGGACAAGGGCACAGGTGGTGGGAAGGGAGAGGCTGGTTTGCTCCCAGATGGGGATTAGAAGTCACACAGGTGAAGCAAGGCCACGTGCCCTACTAATAGCAGCAGCTTCCTGCTCAAAATAAGAAGCAGCTTCACACATTTTTTCTCCAATTGGGTTCAGACATAAGCTGCAACACAGATGTTACAGGGCACAAAGGGGACACCCAGCAGAGCTGGCTGCAAAAGAAAATTTACAGGAATGACAGCAAGTTGCCTTTTACAGCATGCTCTCTAGAGAGGCAGTAAAAGGGAAGCTCATTCTGCTATGTTTTTTTTTCCTGAAGCTCCTCCTTGTGTAAGATCCCACTGCTGCCAATCTCCAGAGACCGCAAATGAATTAAAAAGAAGAGGAAAAGGCAAAAAATACAGGAAATCAAAACAAAGGAACAAAGCAGAAAATAAAGCAGAACAAACGAGACTGAACAAATTCTCCACAAAAGGGAATGGATGAAAATGAGAGAAGGGACATCAATAGATACGAGAAATATTAAGGAAATTTATTCATCAGAAACAATGTTGAGATCTTTTGTACACACTCTGAACACACCATTAGACATAGGATCCTTTGACAGGCTAGAACATGGGTCTGAACATCCAGGAGATCCAGAAGTAGGACAATTACACATTAAGTGCTTCAGACAGGTACCTGACGCCTACATAAAACGGAGACAATTGGCTCTTATTTTGCCAAACAGGTCTGCCAAACAGACTTGTAGGTCTTGGGACCTATGGGAAAAGCACACTATGAGAACATTTTACATTCTGATTCTTACAGAACCAGCAACTTACTGTGAAAACCCATTTTTGTGGAGGGGTCCTCTACACTGGCCTGGGTTCAGCAGTAGCAGTCATTTTTCTCCTTCTTAGTAGCTGGTGCAGTGCTGTGTTTTTGACTTTCACCCTGGGAACAGTGCTGATAACACCGATGTCTTTAGTTGCTGCTCAGTAATGTTTACTCTGACCAAGGACTTTCTGAGTCTTATGCTCTGCCAGGGAGGAGGGGAAGCGGGAGGAAGCAGAGACAGGACACCTGACCGAAACTGACCAAAGAGGTATTCCATACTACAGCACATTGTGCCCTCTATATAAACTGGGGGCAGTTATCCAGAAGGCCTAGACCTCTGCTCGGGTCAGGCTGGGTTTCCGTCAGTGGGTGGTGAGCGGTTGTATTCTCTTCCCCTGTTATTTCCCTTATCATTATTATTATTGGTGGCAGCAGAAGTGGTTTGTGTTATACCTTAGTTACTGAACTGTTCTTATCTCAACCCGTGGGAGTTACATTCTTCCGATTCTCATCCCCATCACTCTGGGAGCAGGGGGAGGAAGGAGTAGGGAGTGAGCGAGCAGCTGCGTGGCTCTGGGTTGCTGGCTGGACTTAAACCATGTCATACACAAAAAACTGGTCCTGGATATTATTCATAAGAAGAATTCAACCTATCCCACATTAAAAATATTTCATACAGATCAAGGTAAGTTCAACTGTTACATACAAATATTCAAAGAAACCTCTTCCTCTTTAGTGCTGAGACTGAAAAAAATGACTAGGTCTATAAACTCTTCCGAAATAACACCTCCTTGTTCTTTCTTAACTGCTAGGAGCTCAGCAGAGTTTCAAGCATCATAAAGTGTGACCTGACTTTTAAAAAAGAAATCACATAGAAATTGCTTTGTTATATGCAAGAATGTTTTTATGAAATTGCCTGAATATTTTCTGTAAATGTTCCAAGTGAGATATTAGCTTCACTGAAATACTTGAGAAAATTTCCAGGAACTTCAGCGTAACCAAGATTTTGACTTTTATGGCCATATTCTCCCAGTATTTAGTCACATTCATACTTTCACTACCTTTAACAGATGCAAAGAAAACCAAGGAAAACAGATGAAAAGTCAGTTACAACACAGCCTGAAGTGAAGTACTGAGGGGATCAAGAGTACATCTATTTTTTCTGACTCACTGATTTTACCTTCAACACTTCTTACTTGTTCATGGAGACTCACTTTTTTTGTTCAGTCTGAACCTTAATTTTTAAGTTTGACCACACATTTCTCTCTGAGTAACTATGAGCATCATACACTTCCCCAGCTTCTGCCATACAAATACCACATGTTCTACTGAAAATTCAGCCTGCAAAGATCTATCATACTGTCCCATTCATGGCAGATGCGATTTATCAAGAGCTTTAAGAAGTTCAGCATTAAACTGTCAACAAAACTCACACACACTCTAAATCATCCAATATAAAGCATGAATGTATCCATTACACATACCTATTTGTTGCAGATACTCTCCAAGTTTCAAGAAACATATAACCAAGAATTACGCCAAGTTCAGAGTCCAAGATCTGAAAAGGAGATAATATATATTTGTAAAAGTCACTAAAAGTATATGGCGCAAGCATATAAAAGAAAAAATCTCCAGTGAAAAACTGCTATTTTAAAATGAGTTTATGAGATAGTCCTTCTGAAGGTTTGCATCACCTCGGAAATGTTGTGGGTAATAGCAATAATGGCAGGATAATTTATAGGGTATTAAATTTAAGATATATTGTATTGCATAGATTCTTAGTCAGCTTCTACATGCAAGTTCAATAGCAGAAAACTCTGAAAACACACCAAATTTTCAATCAGCAATTTTGCTACAACTATTTCTAATGAAAGAACAAACCCAACATATTAAATATGCAAACTTCCAGCGGCATAACAGAAAATATGAATGACTTAGGAAACCACAAGCATCCCTATGTATATTTAAGCAATATTCTGCCTTTAGTTTTCAGCAAGACCACTGTATGAATACAGAAACTACATGAAAAATCATGGATATTTTTATGCACATTACCTCTTTATTGTCTAAAAATGCTCAAAATGCCAGTTCTGCTACAGGTGTGATATTCTAGGTGTACATTTTTGTAAGCACATGTATAACATCTAATCATCATTAGTCTCAGAGTCTCTGTAAATTTTCATGGTGATTCCCTTACAGTGACCCTAAGTGCTATGCACTTGATAAGTCTAACCTGCTTAAGAAAGCAAAAAGGAGGGAGAGGATGCATCAGGAGAAAGAAACTGGCTCTGTGGACCAAAGAAAGACATAAAGGGGAAGAAAGAGATGAAAAAAATAGTTCATGAATCTAAATGCACTTGGACCGATCTTTGTTTTGGACAATGATTTCTTAGGCGACCACATTAGCTTCACCATCATGAGTACATGCTCTGTTGAGAAGTCCAGTAGCATCATTAGCATTTCTGAACTCTGCAGCAGTAAAAACTGTTTCACACAGTGCTTCCATACAGCCACAACTCTAAAAAAAATAATTGGCTTTTTCCTTTCTCCAGAGCTTTGCCTGAGCTTTTGCCTGCAGCTGCATTATTGGTGCCCACCACATGATTTCCAGTGTAGGCAAAGTGAATCACCCCAGGATAATTAAGACAAATCACTTACAGAACAGCCTATATCCACTTTGCATCAATGGTCACCTGGCTGGAAGCACGCATGTACTCCAGCTGAAGAGCAAGCATGTTCTTCTCCAAAGTCTTGGCCCACCAAAGGAGTCCTACACTCCCTCTGTTCCCTTCTGTGAGCTGGTAATTTTCAAACAGAGACAAAATGTAAATATCTGCATGGATAATTATTTCATTGCTCATTTTTGGCAAGATAATCAGACAGAAAGATAAGGCTCGCTCTGAGAAACAGAAGCAGTAGAAATGTTTATGCAGCAACTGCATGAAAGATTCTGCCAATTCTCACAAAAGCACCAGTTCGTTGATTTGTAGCTGCTGCCTACTTTCATGTGCAAGAACAACAACTACAGAAATCCCTCACTGGTCTTCTCTATATATTTTCCGACAATCCCTATAAACATGACAACCTCTAGGATTATTTATCCTGGACTGTCATTGTTTAACCTCAGCAGGCAACTAAGTATCTCGCAGCTGCCTGCTCACGCTCACCCCACCACCGCCCCGTGGATGGGGAGGAGAATCAGAAAAAAAGGCAAAACCCATGGGGTTTTGAACAGTTTGATAAGTTTCTTATCTCCTATTTGAGCAGGAGATAAGAACAGTTTAATAACTGAAATTAAATTCAATAATAATATCAATAATAAAAATAGTAATAATAATAATAATGAGAAGGAAGACAACAAAAAGAGAGAGAGAGATAAACCCCCAGATGGACAAGTGACACACAATACAGTTGCTCACCACCCACTGACTGAGGTCCAGCCTGTCCCCAAGATGCAATCACCCCACCCCATCAACTGCTTGAAAGGCAGCTATGCTCACCACTACACCACCAATGCCTAAGAAAGCTTGTGTTGCCTTTTCAGTAGTTAGTGGACACGTATTCCTTGCTTTGTTCACCACATCCACTGGGATCTGATGATGTCCATCTTGCCACGTTCAGCAATGTTTATGGCTTGTCATAAGAGGCTCCATACAGCCACCCGAGCTATAAATAATTCACCCTTATGTTGTCAATCCAGATCCACCTAAGCCACTTCAATGTTAGCAGCCTGATTCACCTGTTGGTTGTTTTGATGTTCTTCAGTGACCTGAGTCTTGGGTAAACTCTCATCTATGTGAGGTACCTTCACAAACAGGCTCTTCACTCAGGTAGCAGTATAATGCCACCGTACAACAGCCCCTACGGATTTACGTCGGTGCTGCCAGTTGTTGCCATTTCTGCTATTGAGGACAACTACAGACAAGCAGGCTCAAAGTTCAGATTCCATAAGAGGTATGAATAACACCGCTACATCTCTGCCCTTTGCACCTCCTACTCAATTCCCCAAGAGATTTTCCCAATAAGGCATAGAGAAATCACAAAGGCAATGAAACTGAAGTTAATGTGAAAATTAGTCAAATATTACCTGTAAAAGGAGTGGAAGCTATTTACGAGGTAATATCCATAAAAATCTGCAAGATCAGAGGTTGGCCAAAGTTTACCCTTTATTTTCTACAGTAATGTCCTCCATTTTTTTCTGTACATCTTTCTTCATCAGTTAGCCTTGTAACACCTTTTCCACATAGAATCACAGAATATCTCAAGTTGGAAGGGAGCCATAAGGATTATAAAGTCCAATTCCCTCTCCTTGCAGGACTACCTAAAACTAAACCGTTTAAGGGAAGCTTGCTCCAGTGACCAATCACCATCCCAGTGAAGAACTTTTTCCTAATGTCCAATCAGAACTTCCCCTGGTGCACTCAATTTCCTTGTTGTCCTGTTGCCAGTCACCAGAGTGGAGATCAGCACCTCCACCTCCACTGCCCCTCTTGAGGCATTCTCTAGACTATGCTCGCCCCTCTTATCCTCCCCATCTCTGGCTGCCTGTTTTATCTTCACCTGCAAGGATCCTACAGGCCCTCCTTGAAGTTGACTGTTACCACACCTTGAGCGGAGTTACCACCCATCTCTTGAGGCACGTTTACCACCTAAATGTACGATGTTCCCCACCTGTAACATCAGCCAAGCGACCTTCACAACAGGTAGCAGATTCCAGGGACTGAACTGAAGTCCAGCAAAACTTGTGTCATAAAGGTAACCTCCAAAATATCAACCGGGTGTAAAAATCTACTAATGCGGTAACGCATGAAATGATGTTGCTCAAAGACAAGTCTCAAGGGACTGTTGACCTGAGAATTGCTTATGACATATTTATAGAGAAACATTATGAATTACTGCATGGCTGAGATAGCTCTGTGACAGAACGTTTGCACCCAAAGATAAGAACAATCGTATGTAAGTATAAGCACATGATTTGCTGCGCATCGCATTAGATGTGTTTATTTTAGAAATGGCCACCCATCTGACTGTTCCAAAAACCCTTAAGGAATTGCTAAAAGATGCCAGGGAAAGTTTTTACTTGTAGCACACTTTCTATCTTTAATAACACCAGCTGTCGCTTTACAAATCATGCCCTTCACAGTTATCCCATATTCTGCAAACACCAAAAAAACCCCAAACCCTCCCACAGTTATTAACATCTGCTTCATTTACTGATTCTGACAAACTCAAGGACAAAGGCATGATTTAACAGATTGCTCTGCGTAAAGAAAGAACGTAATCCACGAAAGGATTCATCAAATGCCCCTGTCAGAAAGCTTTATAAAGCACAGCTTAATGAACGCATGCAAATTGCTATAATATATAAAATGCCTGATACCACTTCAACAAGTAATATGCTTATGAAATCTACAGAGAATGGTAAGATAGATCAATCTAATTTGTCTTTGAAATAAAGTGATTTGGTTTCCTCCAGATAATTTCAAACTCTTTTTTTTTTTTTTTTTAAATGCCTTGTGGCATGACAGCAATGCATTATGTACAATGAACCACCACTTTAGACCCTAGAAGATGTGATTATTCAATAGAAAAAGCATTCAGCAACAGACAAACTGGAAGCACAGTGGTACACTTCAATATTTTCCTTCAATGTTTTGACATGCTGGCAATTTTAAAAAATTGTGATTTCCAAGCCTTGCTGCATTTAAACAGCCCTTATTTTTTTCGTTATTGCTCGATGTGGTGTTGAAGGCTGAGTGCAAGTCAGACTGATACTTACAGAATAAGGAACTGCTTAGATATGAAAGCACATCACAAAACAACATGCAGCCAGGATGATCGCTGCTATTGCTGTTTTCAACATTATTGATCTAGAGATCTGACCATCTGCTTTTCATCAAGATAAGGACAGAATAGCTTATGAGCTAAAATGACTTTTGATTAAAAAACCCCAACATTTTCTATAGCATTTTTCCCCTGACAACTGAACTTTCTTTCTACCAAATTACTTAAATAAAAAAAAAATGTATTTTCAGTGTTTTGTCAAAGAACCTAAATCCCACAATCACCCTTTATGAATTTATGGGAAAATAAATAAAACTTCTCTAATTTTTTACTCAGAAAAAAAAACACATAGAAAAGAACATGGCATAGTAAGCACATCAGAAACTAGAAGATGCAGAGTTTCTGGATCTTGGCTTTACTATTTGGGCTCGGCAGATGGGAAAGAGAAAGAGGACTGTGAAATAGCATGATTATTCCCTTTTAAAAACTTGTTTTCTCCTTCTCAGAGGAGCCTAGGTACAGCTAGTGATGCCTCAGGACTCAGAGGGATTATATCACTGTTTCTGAACTCTGTTTTTCAGTAGAGGTGTCACTCACCCTTTAAAAAAATTGTTACACCATCATATGTACTAATATAAAACTGATCCTTGATAATTTTTGACCACCTTACACCTTCGGCCTGTCAGTCATCCATAGACTATGGATATAGAAACAAACTGACTTCATCTTCCCTTCAGTCATATTTCTCTGGAGTCTGTGGTGGACAAGGTCTGAGGTGCAGTTTGTCACTTCTTTTACATGCCATTTATTAGGCCTACAACTCTCCAGCTAGAGGGTGTCCGTCCTATGCTACAGAATTCAAGTTTTCATAGGAAATCAAAAGAACTCTCATGCTGGGACTGTAAAAGGAAAACAAACACTTCCTAAGTAACACTTTCTTGGGTGGATCTTGGTTACATTATGCTAGAAGAAGAATCCCCAGTGTAGTAGTCTAATAGATAAACAGTTTCAGCTCCTATTTTATATCACCCATTGCATATTCCACGTTACTACAGAAGTAATTGCTGTTATTGTCAAAGCTAAACACAAGTTTTGCTCAGTGCCTTAGGCAAAATGACAAAGTTGGGCAGTACTTGCTGCAGGATTCTCAAATCTCTGCATCATGGGACTGCAGTTTCTCATGAAGAATTAACTAAACTGTTAAATAAGAGTTCAGGTTGAAACACTATGTCAGAAATGTATTGTGATCTTCCTTACTTTAAAGGCATTAACTTGTAAAATCTCTATGTAAGTTCTGTTACACCGAATATCTGCAAATGAATATACATTAGAGCGAGTGTGCATAGTATTTTCCTGGAACTGGGTTTGTGTCTCTGAAAATTAAGGTGTCATATCTTTAGCATGCTGTATCACTTTTAGATGCTAGTTAACAATATTTAACAAAGCAGGCTATTCTCATTTTTTCAAATTTGCAAGATGGTGGGTTCTTCAGCTTTGCATTCAGTCAAAGACTGAAATCTGGGAATAAATGAACACAATAAGCCTTTCTTTATTATACCTTATTTCTCAAAGTAATTCAGGTTCCATCGTTATCATGCCTATTTTAAACCAGTTCTTTTTAACATAAATCTACAAGTACAGAAAAATATCTCCATTTTTGACTGTACATCCAGGCCAACAGATTCACAGTCGATATAGCTAATAAGGCAAATTGCGGAAGCTCCATTACACACCTTCTCTTTTATCTCCTAAGCCCATATGAAATTATACTAATTATCCTAAGTAAAATTAAACATTCTAACTGTTCTCTGAAATAGGGAGGAAATTATTCTTGGGAGTCAATCTTCTTACAGATGCTTTAAGATGCAACATCTAATAGATTTCAGGGTTAAAAAGAGGCTTGGGGTAAAGGGTTTAAACTTCAACAGGGAATGGTCAGGTTGGATATAAGGAGGAAGTTCATTACTGTGAGGGTGGTGAGACACTGAAACAGATTGCCCAAAGAAGCTGTAAATGCTCCATCCCTGGCAGCGTTCAAGGCCAGGCTGGACAGAGCCTTGGGTGACATGGTTTAGTGGAAGGCATCCCTGACCATGGCAGGCAGTTCGAACCAGATGATCTTAAGGTCTTTTCCAACGCAAACCATTCTATGATTCTATGAATTCTGTTAGTCTAACAAAACAGCTTCAGAAAGTACATTAACCTGCACAACAGCATCAACAAAATTACAGTCACACTGTGTGAAATGGAGTGTGCTACACAATAATGTAATAAAACATTTTTTTAACTTGTTACTTTGGTTTTTTTTCTATTAGGGTCATAAGTGTTTAAAGTCAGGGAGCATTGCTTTAATAAAATAGGCAGGAAGCAGAGACGGTTTCCCCAGTCCCACACAGAATCACAGAATCAGCTAGGTTGGAAAACACTTAAGATCATAAAGTCCAACCCCAGGACTGCCAAGACCACCACTAAACCATGTTACTAAGAGCCTTCCACTGACGGTGACTTCACCACTGCTCTGGTCAGTCTGTTCCAATGCCTGATTAACCTCTCTGTGAAGAAATTGTTCCTAATACCCAATCTAAACCTCCCCTGGTGCAACTTGAGGCTGCTACCTCTTATCCTATCACTTGTTACTCGGGAAAAGAGGGCAACCCCCATCTCACTACAACCTCCTTTCAGGTAGTTGTAGAGAGCAATAAGGTCCTTCCTGAGCCTTCTCTTCTCCAGACCAAACACCCCAGGTCCCTCAGCCATTCCTCATCACACTTGTGCTGCAGACCCTTCACCAGCTTTGTTGACCTCTGGACCAGCTCCAGCACCTCAATGCCCCTCTTGTAGTGAGAGGCCCAGAACTGAACACAGGATTCAAGCTGCAGCCTCACCAGTGCCAAGTACGGGGGCATAATCACTGCCCTGGTCCTGCTGACCACACTATTGCGGATACAAGCCAGGATGCCCTTGTCCCTGTTGGGTGCTTAGACACAAGCTGGCTCACATTCAGCTGCATCAGTCAGCACCCCCAGGTCCTTTTCTACTGAACAGCTTTCCAGCCACTCTTCCCCAAGCTTACTAGTCCCTAGTCCCTGCTCTGACAAATTATTGCCACCCATTACAGAGAGGGTATTCACCTACCTCTGTTAAGGACAAAGTAACCTATACTGGACAGCAGCATAATCAATAACAGCAAACAGCTCTGGGACTACCCTGAACTGAGAGTGAAATAGACCAGAAAGTGAAATTCTACCTTTTATTAGCTTTTTGGCAAGCTAGTACAAACCCATGTTCCCTGTTAAACAAAGAAAAATGGGGAGGTCTGTACAAATACAGACCTTTTCCTACCAAATGAGAGCTGAAAATGCCCTCTTCCCCTGAGGTGTGGGAATATGACAGAAGGGACTTAATGCTTTTAAGTCTGTCTCAAAAGTAATGTCCAAAGTGCAAAGACTCCCAACTTGAAATATTTCCGTGAAAGTACAAGGTATTGAGCAACTTCAATGCGACAAGCACTTCTGAAGGTGAAGAGTTTCACAACGCGCAGCCTACACTATCTTGCTGCATCTCTACAGAGGTCTGGGATACACAGAAATGTGTTGTCATCATTGAAGTCTAGAGGTTAGAATAGAAATTCCATAAGGAAATAGATTATTTTTTTTCCTTTTCTTTTAAAAGTAAGGAAGAAGCACTAAGCTGCACTATTTAATCCCAGTAAATGAGTAAGCAAC
This sequence comes from Neopsephotus bourkii, assembly GCF_033783945.1. NCBI lineage: Eukaryota > Metazoa > Chordata > Aves > Psittaciformes > Psittacidae > Neopsephotus > Neopsephotus bourkii. The sequence continues at coordinate 96,496 of NW_026902112.1, read as the reverse complement.
TGAATGCAATAGATGCAATAAATCTCTAATCCTTCTCTTTAAGTACAGTGACAACTGTTGGGAAAACCCTGTTCAAATAATCACAAAGAATATAAAAAGGGGTTCCAGTAAGTTGAATACAGATCAGGTTTTTTTACAAGTAAGATCTATGAGGACAACATGGGTAAGTTCAGTTCAGCATGGCCATGATATTTAGTTGTCCTGGAAGTCCCTTAAATAACATGTATCACTGCAATATCGAACGATCATTTTTCCTCATTCCTACATAAAAGGAGGAATCATTTAGAACTAGCCATCAGTAACATCCAGTCTCAGAAATAACAGGTGACTCAAAAAGATCCACAGAAGAAACAAGAGGTCCATCATGTCCTCCTTGAAATGATCACTCTTTGTAGTGGGGGCTAGCTGCAATCCACAGGTGTTTGCTCACATTATTTTTAGCATTAACTGAAAGTAAGGCAAATGTTCCCTCTTGTCTCAGAAGCAAATATGGAAGCTGGAGCTGTGAAGAGAAGCAGGATCAAACAGCTTGAGAGGAGTCTAGGAAGTCTTTTTAATCAGTCAGTCATATCTCCTGCTAAAAGTGGAGGACAAGCACCAAGATGCCATTCCCTGAAGAGCCAGATATAATGAGGAAAATCTTATCAAGATAAGGATTATTAGCAGACAGGCTAGTGGCAGAATGAATTCACCACAGTGATGATAAAACAGGATTAAGAAAGCCGAGCAATTTTAAGGAAAGGGAGCTAAAAATACCTGCACAAGTCACACTCCTCTAAGTCCTTCTTGTTTTCACTATGGTGATGTTTCAAAGTTAACTGTCCAACAGACAACTCTGTACTCTGTGTGCTAGAGTCAAGATGAAGCATGGTAGGCTGTGGTAGGCCTGTAGTCTCCAGGGATTGTGTGTCTGTATGAATGATGAGGATAGCTGCATTTTGTTTCAGTTACTGTGTATTAGGAGTGGAACCTTGCTGTCTGGCAAGGTTTCAGCACAGGCTTCAGCTGGGAAAAGCCTGGGTACAGTGCTTGTGCTGTATTATTGCAAGAATATACTACTCAGAAGGACAAACTGGGTCTTGTCTAGTTTTCTGATCTTGCTTTCTTCAGGAGGACCAACCACATGCTATCTGTTACACAGACACATGCACGCCACTTCCTAACAGCACCAGTAAAGGACCCAGACCCATGTCCCAGTGGTTTTGGTGAAGGCAGCTGACATCCTCAAACCCAAGGGTCTGGAAGGAGCAAGGTGTTTCTTACACTAACCCCAGATTGGGATTTTCTGGCATCTGTTAGCAAACACATGAGCAGTGGACATTTGTCTTTCTAGCCCCTTTGGGAACACTATGACTTCATATTGCATGTTTAATTATTTTTAATTAACCTCCGTAAATGCTTTTATGCATTCTCACAAAAACTTCCCTAAAATTACCAAATTCTGTGTTCCAGATATTTTGGTTTTCTGCTCAAGTAATGCACTTGGAGTTTATTCCAGAACTTGACCTCTTGGGATGTTTGAAAAAATTCTTTTAATTTTCAGTCTAAATTCATTCAGGACTAATTAATAAACATATTATCTTGTGCTGGTATTATCCTTCAATTTCAACAGCTCTCCTCCCTCCCTGATGTTTGCCCTTCAAAGGTATTTAGAACAAAGTGTTTTCCTGGATATTATACACAAATTATAGGGAATGGAGGTTCAGCATATTTTGTCACAAAGTCTGACAGAAGATAACCATCCACTGGGAAAACTTACTTATTTTTTACTAATGATGAAAAGGCAGATGCTGATATCTTTTCCTAGTTACTCCAGTATAAATCAGGAATAAATCAGAAAATACCTGCATGGAGAGCAAACTATAACCTATAGCTAGCAAAGAGGCAAGAACTGCATCTGAGCAGCATCTGCCTAGGGCTGCAGTGGGGACTGTGAGCACTAAGTTGTGAGTGGAGAACAAATACCTGATAGAGCAGAAGTTAGCAGTAGGCTTCTGTCATGTAAGAGCCATCATTAACTCTACCCCAGTCAAAACCATGACACCATCACAGTTCTGTATTGAATTCATTGCCATTCAAATATGTTTGGAATGGTGTCAGGACACACAATGCATCAAGCATCTCTGAGTGCCAGAACACCATGGTGCTGTCTCCAAGCTGTGGTTGTAACGCCATGGACAGCAGTGAGATTTCTCACTTCTTGAATCATGATGTCTGAACATCCACAGACCCTATAATTAAATACCCAAGGAAGTCTGAGGCCCACAACAAAGACCTGAGATGGACAAGTATTTGCCCCTAGGGCTCAACTCTTCCTATCCTAATGTGGATATCTAAAACATCTTAGACAAACTGCACCCAACTACAGGGTCCAATGACTGTAAAAGGAATCTAGGAAGAATAGCTTTGATGCAGGCAATTATGCAGTAGGTAACTCAGGGTAGCTGAGACAAATCTTACTGCTGAAGTCTGCCTCAGGAGAGCTAACATTTAGACAGATCTGAAGTCACAAACAGGAGTTCAAAGGATGGGTTTTCAATGGCACCATGTTCTAGTCTTTAAGTCTTTTTCCAGTCCAGCATTTTCTTGTTGAATTTTAAATAGAAGAATTTGAGATTTGGCTCAATAATAGCAGCAATAAAAGTCATCAGGAACACGAATTTATGAGAAAATATTAAAATAACTAAATATGCATAGCTTGACTAAAGCCATTATTGAAAACTAAATCTGATAATTATCTAAAAGCTCTGGAAGGATACACACACTAAGGATTTTTTTTTAATAGGGATTTTCAGGAAACTATAGCTAAGAGTAATGTGATTATACTGAGCAAGGTAAAATTAAGGCTGACAGGGAAAAAATCCTAATAATGAAGTGTATTCTATTATAGAATAACCTTCCAGAGGAAACTGGCTGAAGTCCAATCACATCTAAAGCCAACTGGGCAAAGATCTGCAGAGAACAATCCTGCATTAGCTGCAAGATGGACTAGATGACTCAACAGCACTTTTTCATTTTTAAATTCCTATCATTCCACTGCATAAAATAAGCCAATAACCCAAAGGGAAGAGGGAAATAGGCTTAGCAACAACAGCACAGCTGTCTCTTCTTCGAGGTCTGCATGCTGCAATCAGTGTGCCTTGTACTGATTGCACCGAGGGAGGAAACATCTGTATGTGTCAGAGTACTGGGTTAATTTGGTACTACAAAGTCATATGCCTGATGTCCTCTTCTCCCTCTTGCTCCACTCCTTAATAAAATAACATTACCAGAAGAATTGACCCTGTGTTGTGAATGTATCAATCATGATTTTTGCTGCACCAGCTACTCATAATTGGTTTAAGCTTTCTTGATCTCAAATGCCAACTGGTGTTAAACAAAACACAAAAAATGAATAGCCTGTAGGCACACGGAAATAATCTTGCCACCTGGTGATCTACAAGGAATACAGTAACAATGTTTTTCTAAAGCTATGATACACATGTTTAAAGCTTTGCAATAGTTTACTCTTCAGTTTTGAAGAGGCTTTGACATTTTATAGCTAAAATATCTTGTTGAGAGTCTGTGTTAACATACTGTCTGTTTTCTGTTATGCTTAAGCCACAAGTTAACAGAAGTCTTCTTAAAGAAAGACTATTTGATTTAACTGTGGATTTGGTTTCCCTTCTCCAGAGAATACAAAATGGTCTTAACACTACATATATGTATATAAATACAAAAATATTTTCTGGAGAAAGTGCTTTCAAGTGTAACATTAGCTTTCTACAACCCACCGCAACTCTGCTTTTCCCATAGCGGTTGCACTCTGTAATGCTGACCAAACCTCTTGTATCCACATCACGGACAGGTCTGATATTTCAAGGAATGTATTTGGGAAATATAGCAGGGACAGCTTCTCTAAAAAATATTTTAGAAGAACATTATCATCATCTGAAGAATAGATCTGCATGCCATAGGGGTTTTGGGGTGGTTTGCCTTAGGGGGTTTGGGTTTTGTTGCAGTTTGTTGGGGTTTTTCTGCCTCAAGTGCTCAATTAAGCATACAACAACAGAGACAGGATTTGTGTTTTTCAAAAAAAGAAATATTAATGGAAACCTGCATCTGCATAACAGAACAGTGATCAACAGCTCACACCTTACACCACTGATTCTGAATTATTCACACAATTTCACCTTGATTTCTTCCCCTTTTCCAAAGAACTTTTCAAATCAGAACCCAAATTACTATTTTTCTACCTTTTTTCCCTTTGTCAAAGGAACTAAGAAAAGGCAAGTATTAGAATTTTACCACACACAATCCTTCTAAAATGCTTATACATTTGAGATTTTTCCTGCTTTCTTAAGACGAGACATAAAATATGAGTTACCCTTTAACCGATACAGCTGCTAATTCCCACTCCTGGTGATATCAGTAAGGCAATAAAATGGCAGCTGTGCCCCTGCAGTCTACCTGCACCTGAAACTGAGGTTGCATTAGCGGAAGCAACCCACTGCTTTTAATTGGTCTGAACACGTGTGGAGAGAAAAACTGGCTGCCGCATTACAGTTCACAGGGATTGGACACTGCTGTGGGACAGTGTTCAAAGAGTAGCTTGAGATGCCATAAAAGATAGCAGATAATCAGCAGGAAGGCACTGGGGTCCAACAGGAAGGTCTACATACCGCAGAGTTGGAGGTACACAACAGGAGGGGAAACGGAGCAGATGGGGAAGGGGCCCATATGAAGCAGCATTTTATCATCTCCAGAATGACCATGAGGCAGAAGACACTGCCTACCAGAAAACCCTAAATATGTGAGGAGTTCCTTGTACCCTGCAGCTTTCTGGGCAACCTGGGCAGAGCTCTGTATGCAAACTCAGCCACAAAATCTCTGCTGCTTCCCTTGGGCTTCTTTTCGGCTTGTTGTCTAAGCAAAGGAAAAACAAAACACAAATACCAAGTCCAGGGTATGATGAGATAGAGGAATGGAAAAGTTGAATAAAGCATTTTCCAAGTCCCACACAGAAGGGCAGATCATGAAAGAAGTAGAAGGAATATTTTTTATATTTTTTAATAAGATTTAGGAAATTATCACTAGGAAATTGGTTGTATTATACTTAACTCAGCTATTTCTAATGAGGATACTGTGACCAAAAGCTAACCTTGCTGTAATTTTTCAATTACTTACAATGTTGAAAGTATTAAGGAAAAAAAAAAAAAAGGAGAATAAATATTCTATTTCTGTTCTAACTAAATGGGTGAGAATCAATCATTGAAAACTAATCTCACGTAAAGACTACATAAAGCTCAGCTTGAAGGATGGCTTTTTCCAGTAGTCAGCAGGACTGTCAACATAGAAAAGGTGCTATGCCATGAAAATACCTTCACAGCTTTACAGCAGAGTAACTACTTGATTTCTTTGTCCAATTTTGCTTTGCTCTGTTAGAAGATGTGTGGCTGGGCAGCAGCCATGAAGACCACATAATTTGGTACTGCAGGAAATATCTGGAAAGAGGGATGATTTAATGATGGAGAATGTTCAGATATGGGGAGTTTCCCAAGTGTGGGTAGGAAAGGGAGAGAGAGACAGCCATTCCTGCAGCAGGAAGTGGGGAGCAAACCCACAGCAAGGCTCCAGAGGTGGCAGAAAGAAAAGGGCTTTGCTCATGGAGATCTTCCAGTGAGAATTTCATAGCATCTGTGGTTAAATTTGAGAGCTGCAGGCTATAAAGAATGACTAAAGGAAAAGACTATCCCATGGAGATCGTCTACAGGGGGTCAGACCTCTTTTCAGTCCCTTCATTTCAGGCTGTCTTTCACTGCAGGTCACAGTTTTCTCTATTAAGAATAATTTTGCTCTAGTTTGGTATTATGCACTATAACACTCAGCATTAGGTACCTGAAGGTTTTGGGGTGATTGATGCAATGTGCTCACTTTTAGGAAACCACAACTGCCTTGTTTTAGGGTAAGCAAAAGGAAATCTTCAGCTGAAGAAAGCAGAGAAGATTCTGAATAAAATGTTCACTTTTCATCATCAAATTATTTCCCACACCCTCACATTCACAAGTGAGAGAAGTTGAGGGAAATTAAAATGCATGAAGAGTGGAAGAAAAAAAAACTTCCCTTATTTTTACAATGTTTTAATTTGAGGGCCTGACTTTTAAGCTTAGGCGGCTATCAATGGTATCCCTCTTGTTTTGCTTTCAGGCGCATAGTAAAGACTCTTGCAAGGATTTGTTTGGATGGTTTTTGAGTTCTGGGGATCAGGGGGGCAAAACAGAGTACAAGGGAATAATAATCTTTAGAAAGAATTCATACATCTTTTCAGTATGTCCCAAGAGTTTTTAGGGATTAAGGCATTTTGTGTCTAGCAGGTGACACACTCAGATTCTTGCAAAGCCAAACTGCTCCTGGGCTCCCCCTCCACTGTGTAACATCATGCTGAGCAAATGTAACAATTACAGGGCTTTTCAAAATGAGAAACACTTACAAAAAGATATAAAAATTTGCATTCTGAATTAGATGAAAAGGAGACTAATTCATTACAAATGAGATTCTTAAGTGTACTGTAACTACACACAAAAATCTAGCAAGTTTACGTGCATTAATTGTTGCCACAATGTTGAAGTGTCTGTGAGTGCAATTGCATTACCCAATTAAGCCTCAAAGTGTCACATTTATTCATGCAGTGCAGGCATATAATATTTTAAAATTATCCCAATCAGATAATACTCCCTTTCTGCACATGAACCCATTCAACATTTGAAGAAAAAAAATCTTTCCAGTTTTCCTTTAGATCTCAGGTGGGTTGGATTTTTCATCTTAAACAACCCTAAAGCACAAAGGAGTAAATGCTGAAAGCATTGTACAGGTTTCATAATTCAGAAAACGTGGGTATAGAGGCACATATCCCACAACTTCATCCAAATTGAAGGCCTATGTTCTTTAACCACCATCCTCACCACAGTCACGTTAGGGTCCTCCTGCATTAGATTTCTCTATGGGTTTGGCTAAAGGGAAACCAGTTGTCCACAAACTGTGAAATTCAAAATACATGTAACTAATCATGACTAACTGTAAATACAAAGACTAAAGAGCCCCATCTTTTACTTAAGAAAGCAAGGCACATTCTGGTACACCAGCTTTTGAAGGATTTACATCCCAAGCATAGGATCATGAGGTCTGCTGTATACATAGTATTTTCACATGACTGGAAGAGATTTTTTCTTGCCACTAGTAACACCAGTTTAAATGTTAATGGAGCTGTCCTTAAGAAAAATAATTAACATATGGTTGACTTCCCATATATTAGAAAAAACAGTAACAGTGACTAAATCAGTATCTTCTGTATAATTTCAGCTGTTTTGGTCATGATGAGTTGTGTGGCTGACTCATCTCACAGACATGCATCACATAATGAGAATGAACACAAATTGTTTGCAATGTCAAGGATTAGATTTTACCTAAGATGGAGGACATAGGACCATATTATGAGGGACTACCCAGAAAGCAGCAGCCAGCCAACCACTGCATCTCCGAGTCAGAGAAAATCCCTGACAGGTGGTTAATTGATAATATGATATCACGAGGCAATGTCTACGCTGTTGTCTTGATTGCTAGGCTTCAAGTGAGGGCACGTCTTCTTTGGCTTTGCGCAGTACCTGAGTTCAAGGTGTCATTATGAATGCATGACTTACAAGCCCCAGATCCCTGCAGAGTTAAATCCTTGTAAGAAGTCTGCATCTGCTACAAAAGGGGCTCAAAGCAATCTCAAGCTCTGTCAATGCCATAGAAAACTTCTTGGGATGCTGCCATACTACCTATGGACACCAACACAACACTAGTAGTTATCACAGAGAAATCAGGACCCAGAATCTACCCGACAAGATCTTGTCAGGACCTGCTAGATGATGCTTAGGGATGTTAACTGAAATAAACAAAATAGGGAAATGATTAATGGCACTGAGTCTGGCAGGTGGGTTTTTATACTGACAGACATTTAGCAGACTGTGGGTTTGACTTAGTCATAAAAGGAGGATGTGGAGAAGCCACAGCAGATAACAAAATATTCTGCAAAACACATGCCTCTACTTGGGATCCTATTTATTAACACAGCCATTCAAGCAGTTTTATTCTTAGAACAAGAACTAAAATAAACAGAACAATCCCAGCTGTCATAGTATCACCGATTAATCACAAGGTTTCCTGTATATCAAGAAAAAGAGAGAGGTATCTGCACTGCCATCCACCCCTTGCCTAGGTTGCCCCTATATTCATTGGAGAAAAACAAGGAGCTTCTGACAACTGGATTCCTGACTGAGATGGCCAGTTAAAGACCTAGGGGTGCATGGAGTAAATCCAAGATCTTGCTGTATCTCAGTTCCATACAGTGTGGGGAGAGATAGGTAACGCTTAAAAGCAATGAAAAACATAGCTGGGCTAAAACATTCTCTGAAGCTGTCCTCTTCGCTGCATGAGGAGAGCAGGCACCAAAGTGAAATCTGCAGGATCAGATCTGGATTCATGCCTCCTCCACAGTGGCACAGCAGACTCTCCATACAAATTCAGCATGAAAAAGTATTGATCTACCCATCAAGTAACTCAGAGGCCCATACAATGATTCCTGGGGTTGAGAATATGTGAGTGGTGTCATAGAAAAACTCCTGCTTCCATCAGTCAGCTTTTCACTAACATCATTCATCCTGTCCTCTCGATCCTGAACGAAACCTGCTTTCTGTCTCTACCATGCAATTATCTCTTACATAACAAACACAACAACACAATCTCTTATGAAGACAGGCTGAGAGAGTTGGGCTTGTTCAGCCTGGAGAACAGAAGGCTCCACAGAGATCTTAGAGCAGCTTCTTGTAGTACCTAAAGAGAGCCTACAAGAAACCTGGAGAGGGACTTTTTACAAGGGCATTTAGGGATAGGAAAAGGTGGAATGGATTTAAACTGAAAGAGGGTAGATTTACACTGGACATTGGGAAGAAATTCTTCACTATGAGGGTGTTTAGACACTGGCATGGGTTGCCCAGAGAAGCTGTGACTGCCCCACCCCTGGCAATGTTCAAGGCCAGGTTGGATGGTGCTTAGACCAACCTTGTCTAGTGGAAGGTGCTCGTACACTTTGCAGAAGGGTTGGAACTAGATGATCTTGAAGGTCCCTTCCAACCCAAACCATTCTATAGTTCTGTGAAATCCTCCAGTGTCCCTTTTTTCTTTCAGGGAAACTGTCTCTGCACTGCTTTATGCTTAAAAAGATTTTTCAGACATCCAACCTTGCATTAACTGTAATACTTCTTTCCTGTGCAAGCACATCCAAAGATTGTCTTTTTAATTTTCTCCCTTATAAGGAAAGCTATTGACATTGAAGATCCTAAACTCTAAAAGTTGGGTTGTGAATCTCTGAACAGATGAAAGCTCCTCCTAGGATTCTCCTTATTAGGAGAAACGTAATTTAGACCTCCCTCTAAAATGAATAAGGTGTGAATGGTGGGGTTTTTCAGGGTTTTTTGTTTGAAACAGTGTATAAAAAGAGGAAACCGTGAACTATTTTCTTCTAGATGTTCTGCCACATACAGGAAATATGATCCTCTTTTCTCCTCCTTGAAAATGGGTGAAGTTCAGAAATAAAATCCAAGCTTGGACCCATTTCTAATTTTCAATCATCCATTCTCAAACAATTTGTCTGTACACTGAAGAAAACACTAAAATTTTCTGTGTGCATGTGAAGGCAACCATCTGTAAGCAAAAGGACATTATCTAACAAAGAAAGGCAACAGGAGGACCTGCTTCTCTAGTAATTACTGTCTGCTGTAACGGTGTAATTTTGAGGTGTCAAAACTTGGGACATAAAATAACTTCCTTCATGTCTTCTTCAAGGCTTTTCTGTGTCCAACTGCTTCTCTTCTGAATTATCTTCATAAATTCACAATCCTGAACAGCCTTTTTACTGACTTTCAGGGAAAATATTCTATGTCAGAGAGCCAGATTTTCATATGCAGCTCCAAGACAGTTCTTTATTGTGCTTTATTACCTCCTCTACTGCAAGAATGCTGATTCTCTTGGAAAGAATTTACTTCCTTACTTATCAACACCTTCCTCTGCACATCAGCGTGTTTCCTCTCACCCTCCTTCAGTCATATAGTGCAAAAATCCTAGAAAAAGTGAAGTGTTGTATGTGTAAATGAAAGGCTGATTAGGAATTGACTGCTAATGGCATAGATGCTGCATCCCATATTGCCATGGGATTTTCTACCAACTACCAAGCCAGAGCACGTGTGCACAAGTAGCAAATATACCATGGAGAGGCACTTGTGCACCTCGTTATTAGCCTGAAACAGATTTTCCAGCATCTGAGCAGTGACCCATTAATAGCTTACATAATGAAAAACAGCACCGAAATGAGTCAGTGTGCTTGGCAAATTCAGATCATTAACCATGAGAAAGCACTTCAAGTGGATCAAGGGAGAAACACAACCCAGAGAACATTAAATAGAGAAGTCTTATTAGTGATAAGTAAACAGGTGCAATATTGACCTAGAAATGGTGGGATGGAATCCTTCATTTCCCATAGAAAATTCCTCTCTGAAAGACTAGGTCCCACCTTTCACAGCAGAACACAGGCTGGGCTCTTGACACCGCTTCCCAGGTATCTACTTGCTAAAAGGGAACTCTGTAAGAAGTAAGCAGGAAGATAAAGCACATGGCTCCTACAACTGCAGACACCACTGTAGAAACACAGCAGGAGCAGGCAGAAACTAAAAGCAATCCATACACAGACCCATACCACTAACACAACGTGATAAGGAAAGACTGAGGACCTCTGAGAGGCACTCCAGTGGTCTACAAGCCAACTAGGAACCAAACAGAAAATCCTGATACTACACACAAATCATTCCAGTTAACAGTGTCATCAGAAAGAAACTGAGAAACAGAATTCAGACAGATAAACACCAGGGCTGTAACTGTTTCTCTTGAGCAGTTTCTCTATTAGTGGTGACAACTCATGGCCAATACACATGCACAAGGCTGGTTATTGCAATGGTGGCCTTGTACCAGCCTGCAATATTCAGAAACACACCTACAACCCCAGTTTTGGGAAGCCTGCTCTGAACAGTTTGACCATTTCAACAAGATATTTAAAGCACTTTTTTTTTAATTGATTTTTAAAAGGCTGACAAAATTCAAGATAAGAATGCAGGTTTCCACTAACCCAACCCAGTATTTATTATGTTCTATATGAAAATGCAAATCAATTCATGTTAACAGAAAATGGTTTTGGTAATTTAAAGCATGGAAAAACGAGTGTTTTGAGAAGTTGCTTTGCAGTGTAAAGGATCATGGCACATGAACAACACACTTTTTTCTATGTGAAGCAGTTTAAATCCTAGGGTTTCCAGAGATACAGTTTCCAGCATATATGGATGCTGCTTAAGGAGCTCATGTGTTTCGTACTTTCAGCAATCCTCCACTTCTGCTCAGGATTCTCAGCCCCAGGCTTTACCCTACAGATATGACATATAAATAGCAGTTCCCCTTATTTCATTTTTATGAAATTGCAGTGACTCCTTTGATGCAAAATATGTAATTTCTTCTCATAAAAGGCCAATACAAGGGCCATTTGACAGGACAGGATGTTGCACTAATATTTGAGATGCCTATCTCCGCAAGCAAGTCTGGCGCTATACACAATGCTCACTTGGCTTCATTTCCTTATCTATTTTACGTGCAAGAACAGCTGGAGATAGACATATAGAGGCTTTAACCTTCCATGGCACATCTAAAAAAGTAAACTACCAAAATCTATACAGCTGTGAATGCCAGAAAGCCATCTGTATACAAGTTAATTGCTTTTGGTTTGAATAGTTTCCATTTTTATCCTGCCATCTACATTTGTACCTATTCAGTCGTTTGGTTTGGACACAGCAGGGGAGCACAAGCGGATTCCAGCCCAGCTCTTCCATCTTCCAGGCCTGCTTTGCTGCAAACCTTCCCTCAAAATCATTCCCTACCTTCAGCATTTTTTTATTTGTCTCAGAAACCAACTGAGCAAACTTAAGGAGTTTTATTTTCACCAGCACTTCATGGAGTGAATTACCAGACTGAGTGGATGACAGGAGCAAAGTGCGGGCTTATTTTCTGGTTTCCCCACCCCATTTACTTTACAGTAACAAACTCAAGCTGTCCAGAAGCAGCAAATTTAGCCCCAAGCAGAAGGAACAGCAATGCCAGCCTATGAAGCACCTTTAACTGATCGCTTTGACTGACAACTGGCTGTTCCTTTTGTTCATTAAATCTGTAAATACACATACGTGTGCATATAGAGTAAATTAAGAATGCAAATCATGTGCCAAAAAAATATCCAACATCTACTTAAAATCTTTCTACTAATTACAGATGTGATTCAGACCAGTGATGTATTTCTAATTAGCAAAAATAATCAGCCCTGTTTTCCTTGGAGGAAACGAGTATGGCCTAACTAGCAAAAATAAAACTAAAGTTAACACTAAACACTTCTGCTTTTTACCTCCTGAACTGCTTCTGTTAGCTCTGCCAGATCTTTATTACTGACCCTATGAAAGCATCAACATTATCTAAGCAAATTCACTATTTTCTACAAATATCATCATCTGTAGATCTCATCTCAGAATGCAGTTTCTGTCAGAGATAGCATGTGAAGATGGAAGCTGTTTTATAGGCAGGCTTAAGCTTGCAGTACTTACTGAAACCAAAACAAGTACATGCAAATGCTACTAAAGAAACATGAACAGCATTTTTTTGTATGTTTACAGAAAGTGTAATTGAGAAAAACAGAGCCATGTAATCCAAATCTGTCCCTCTATAAATATATAAAGTCTTCTAAACGTTGCTCACTAGCTGTAGGAACAATAACAACAAAAATCCCTGCAATGAGTCACTATGGTCTTCTAGGAATAATTAAACTGAAATACTATTTATTGTAACCTTTCCAATCTACTTTACAGTTACTGGGCAAAAGCACAGTGTCACTCTGTGGACACACATAATCTGTTTTCCATTCTAATTGAGAAATGGAGCTGTTAATGTCAAGAAACATTAAAAAAAAGCTGCTCCATTGAACTTTCTCTGTCTAGCTACCTGGTTCTATGATAAAAAACCACCCTGCACGCACCTGAAGAAGCATGGGGAATTTGGTGGTGGGGACCCAAATTTGTCTCCTCTCCTTCTCCCCCCATTGGAGCCCATCATTGGAGTCAATGCATCTGCAGCACATAGGGAGCCCAGAGGCACCGTAGAAGCTTGGGGAGCCCGAGTAACCCCTGGAAGACACAAGCCAGACCCCCCAAGGGAGCCTTAGCCTTGGGAACCAGGTCAGGACATTGGAGAAGGTATCTGGATCACCCCACAGCTTGTCAGTGGTCACAGTCTGGGAGCATGGGGCACACTGTGAGATGCAGGGGAAGGGCATTTGGGGATTGTGTAAGACCTCAATGTCTAAGGAGGAATTAAAAGTAGGGAGAAGGAGAGATCAAGGTGATATGGAGAACAACCGTGAGAAAGCAGAGGGATAAGGGGATAAAAGAGGCAGGTTGCATGTGAACAGGCTTGTCATCGTACTTGTCTGGCCATGCCCTGCCTTGATCAGCACAGTCTGTCCTGTCTCCTCATTAAACACCACTTTCCCACAGGACAAGGGGCCCTTTCCAGTGTGCAGGGGCTGGGGGCTCTGAGTAACTGCCTTTGGTGTCTCCTATGTCCAGGTGCCAGAACCATCAGCAACTGGATATCTAGGGCCGGATGCTGGGTAGAGGAACAGTTTAAGCCCAGCTGCTGGAGAGATCCATATTGCACACACATATATCTTATATATCCCCACTAATAGGTCTTAATCCTGAGCAGCCAGCAAGAAGAGAAGCATGTGCAATGGGGCTTTCAGCAACCTGGTCTGGTGGAAGGTGTCCCTGCCTATGGCAGGCGGGGTAGAACTGGATGATCTTTAAGGTCCCTTCCAATCCAAACCATTCTATATGGTCATTGCTGGTGCTCATGTTTGCATGAGTACTAAGTGCACCTGTTGATCTGTGTGCCTTGTCATATATAAGCTGCATGTGTCTCCATGTGTGCCTATTGGCACATCACTGTAGGAATACAGCCCCCACCATTGCTGTTGTTTGGACACCAGGACATGGGAGCTGCTGCAGTCTCATCTTGACTGGGATGCTGGATTCAGCCTCCCCATTACATATAGAAGTTTCCAAGAAAGGTGTGATTCAAGGCCAGGTTGGACGAGGCCTTGGGTGATATGGTTTAGAGCGAGGTGTCCCTGCCCATGGCAGGGGGGTTGGAACTTGATGATCTTAAGGTCCTTTCCTGCCCTAACTATTCTATGATTCTACGGACAAACTAACCTTTATTTGGAAATAAAGTGGTGCAATAGAACTGGCCATTCCCTGCAAACTGCCGTGGTCATGATCCTCTCACAGTAGCTGTGACACAGACAGAAAACCCAGACAGAAATATTGTCATGGCAGTCTCAGAAAGATCTTTTGTTTAGAAACAGACAAATGATGGCGGGGCGGTGGGGGGGTGAGGGGGGGTGCGTTGGCCAAAAAAGATTGACAGTTGCCCAGCATCTGCTTTTGCAGTCTTATGTCATTTACATTGTCTACACACAACAGTACATTCTTTTAATCAGCACCAAAAAGGAAAAGTTCCAGGTCACACCACTGCACCACATCACCAACCTGTACTTTACTTATTTTCCCCAGTTAAAACTGTGCTTCAGGATATACGTAAGGAAATATGCTCTCCTATGTAAGAATACTGGATGATTTTAACATAATTTATGTCTTACTCCACCTCTCGTGTTTCTTGGCTGCAGTAATAGGGAACTGTAAGAGCCAAAGGTCATTGGGGTCTAATATTTAGGGACATCTCAAAGACAGATAATCTGATCTGCTTCACAACAGCCTTATGCCTTCCTTACTTCAACAGAGCTAGGTCTAACTTGTACCAAAACAAGATCAGCACAGGTCCCTGGTTTCCAGCAACAGAACACACCACAGCACCAAAACATTAGAAAGTGTCATATACCATATACACTTGAGGCAATCAAAGTCCTTCCACTAAGTAAATAAGCATTTCCACTCTATAGAAAAAACATCTTTTTTTTTTTTTTGGAATGTGGGCAGTACGTATGTGTTCCCCCCCCCAAGACAGGAGGAGAGATATTCCCACACCATGGAAAACAACAGCACTGGCTGTATAAGGAGAGTCTTACAAAGACATCATGAATTAGCAGAAAACTAGTTTGGAAAGATAAAATACTAAACAATTTCTGTGGGGAATAAGAACACAGGAGATTATTTACTTTGCTTTAATTACTTTGGCACACTGCTAGATTAGTTTTTGTACTCTACTAGATTTTCATACCATCATTTTACAAATGCAAAGACGCAAGTTCATGTTCTGAATATTTAAAGTTTACCATATCCATATTATCCTGTCCTGTGCTGGGGTTTCTGCCACTCAATTCACAAATAAATATGAGGGTTACAGCTTCACTTTTAAAATTTTTATTATTACAGTGATGCAAGCAGGAACCTTAATTTCTAGGTACGTCTTTCTGGCTTGCCTTTCATCAACCTAAATGCGTTTTGACAAGAATCCACTGGTAACGCATACAGTATGAAAACATGGATAATCATCAAGTTTCACTGATGCTTTCGATCTAGATCACATTAGGTCATCCTCCACTTTCCTGGAACACTTTACTTTGATGGAAAACTGATAATAAGCCAATTTCCAGAGGGTTATAACTTATAAAAACACAGTGCAACATCTGAATGAAGTTTCCCTGAAGAATTTATGAAGTGTTTAATAGGCTCTATAGTTATGGACCATATTACTGCACAACACTAATAAAACATCAGTTTTAGACTCTATTAAACAGAGCACAAAGACACCTGTGATTTAAAAAAAACCAAAAACCCCACATGTGCCACTGTTTTGATACTAATATGAGATTTACGAGAGCCAGTGAGAAAGATTTAATCAGCTGAAATAAAGATCCTGTCTTCTCTTTGACTCTTTCCTATAACCAACTATTTTAAGAATGCCATTTACAAGAAATCCCACATTTTCTTGCCTTGAAAAGAGCTGTCTATACTTGAACCAGCTGCAAACAATACCATTCCAATATACCTAAACAAGCAACAGTCTATTCAAAAAACAAAGCTCTGTAATCAACAGGATTTTGATCTGAAAATTCCTCAAACTAATTTGACATTCTGTTTCACATTAGGAGGTTTAGCCACGAGTGCTGTTAAAGAGCTTTGGACTTCCCTGCAGCACAGACAGAGCAGGGATTTTGCTTTTTATCTGCTGTGTGTGCAGTATCTAAGACAATAAGGCCCCCTATTATGGCTCCTCCACAAACATGAAATCCCCAAAATAATGAATACTATAATAGTAAAATAAATACTGACCAAACAGTAAATACCCATGCGCCCATGCACAATTTAAATGGTAGTGTACCCCACAGATGCCTGAAGGATTACTCCACACAACATGACAACAGAGCTAATTCAAAGCCAACTGGGGAAAAATTAAAAGGCTCAGGTTAATTATTGCTTTACAGCTGGGCTGGAGGCATGAAAAACAGAGCAACTGAGAAGAGTTTGGAGATAAGCTATGGCAGTTTCAGTCTGTAGTTTCAGCAGTACTCCTCGTCTGCTCTCAGGCAGGGCACCATGACAGGGCTCTTCAGTAAGCAAAGAGGCCACTTCAGAAGTTCCTGTCTTCCAACAGCTCGAATCTGCTGTACTCCCCATGCCCAATTGCCAATGTGCCTGTCCTTCATGGCACATCCTGAAGAGGGGGCCTCACGAAGCATGCTGCTGAGATCCTTTGCTGCGACTGCCATCGAAGTGAAGGAGAATGTAAAACTAGGTAAAACAAGGCAGGATTATAAAAGTGGCAATTTGTAAAGATGATGTTCAGAAAGATGGTTCATTGTCAAGGGAAAGGAAAACAGCAAAGATAGACAAAGGCTCTGGGAGATGGGTATTTATACAGTTCTTAGAAAGCATGAGTTTTGCAGCATTCAGTGATAGAAACATAAAACTGTGGGCTACAGCAAGCAAGTGGGAAAGAATGAGCTCAGAAAGAGGGGTCATATACACAGGTTTTAATATATTCCCATATGGTTGCGTATCAGGACTCTGAAAATGATAGCTATAGTTAAAATCTCATTACATATCACTAAAAAGATAACATTTGCTGTAAATCCGCAAATGTTTGTTTGACCTGATATGTAGGAAACAGGCATCTTACCAAAGACATATTTAAATTTTGATGTAAAAGGATCCAAAATTTTCACATTGAAAGGATTTACACTGGATACCAAGGCAGGGTATAGTCTCCAGCAAAGTTTAAGAACTCAGGAGAGGATTAGAAATACTTTTTAGTAGAAATTAGAAATTCTGTATTAGAAATATCCTTTTTAGGGAGAGCTAAAAGAGTAGCTAGTACACACAAATTTCCTTCCAAGTAGGAGAAGAAGAAAAACGTTCAACATAATTTGTGAATAAGCAGTTCTTCCTGAAGAAATCAGCAAATGTGATACCAAGATATCTCCTAGTTAAGAAAGCGGAGAACTCCGTTACTAGTCTCTCCGTTACTAGTCTCTCCGTTACTAGTCTCTCTGTTACTGCATCTCTGAAACAGCTGTGATCCACTGTGATCCAGTGGTAGATTGTATCCAGCCCACAGTTTGGATACAACCTACCACTTAGTATCTCCCGAGAAGCATGTGTATTCTGTACCTGGCTTGGTCTGGGGCTCAAGAGGAAAAACAGACCAGTCAAAGACCAGGGTAGAATTAAGAGGAATATCCTTTTCCAGGAACTCAGAAAGAACAGGAGAAAAAGGTCTCTGGAGTAGGCCATCTGCTAAGATCAGGGAACTGCGAGTTTGTGTGTTAACTCCTGGCTTTTTCATATATAAGTAATAAACTCTGTGCCAAAACCAAGGGCTTCAAGGACAGCACAATTACTGTCTTCTCTGACAAGCCATTAGTTTACAAGGCCTTACCAGAAGACAGCCTAAAGGTTCTGGTACCTGCACATAGAAAACAATAGCATCCATGTCCAAAGTGAAATTTAAAGTCTCTCTAATTTAAATATGCACACCTGAGTGCCAAAGGGGCTAAGTTTGGACAGCAGATTCTCCATATTCCTTGACTATGCACCTTAGCCAGTAGCCTCCTAACCTGTGATGCTATGTGGCATGGTCTCCTGCCCACTATCAGTCAGGTTTGGTGGAGGCAGAATTCAGTCTTTCTGTTGACAACAAATGATCCAGAGCTGGGCAAGAGTTGCCAAGGAGCACAACAATTTCTCACTGCTATTCCCAACAGTAAGGCTGACTCTGATTAGCTCTCAGAGGAATCTGGTTAAGGATCGTGTCTTCCAGGCTGAACAGAAATCAACAGGTGATGACATACTTTTAGTGAGAGAAAACTTCAAGGACAGTGCTATTTTCCTTCTCTTACGTCATGCTGTTGAAGATATATAGGTGGATATAACATATTACTGTAGGTTTCCATCTGATAGTATTTTTATGGGGTTTTTTTCTAAAAAAAAAAAAAAAGATTGAAAATTCCTGTAGAATTAATTATGAAGCTCCACGTACAGTAATCCAGACAAACTTCAAAACCATACAATAACATATATGCTATGCACAAACAAAAAAGTGCGCACAACAGTTCCCAACCAAACTATCTCACAAAGGACTATCTCCCAAAGTATACATTGGAGGATTTCTTTTGCACTTTTCAAAATAAAATATAATTCTTAAGTTGCATTAGAGCATACATTTGTCCCATAAACAAATGAATTTCTAGAGAATGGCATACAAGATGAGGCTGAGGAATTCTTTTTCTTTTTTTTTTTTTTTTTACATATTTAAGAAGAGAGCGCTAAGGAGAGATTTTACTACTGTCTGTAACTACTTAACTGGAGAGTATAGAGAAGCAAGCCAAACTCCTTCCAAAGGTGAACAGTGATAACATAAAAGGCAACAAATACAAGGTACAATAAGGGACGTTCTCTGAACCCAACAGGGGGAAATATGCCATGAGGACAGTCAGAGTGGAATGTGTAGCAACAGAAGTTGGGATCTGATCCTTGGAGATGCTCAAAATCCAACTGGACAATGCTTTGAGCAGCTTGACCTAGTTTGTCCTGCTTTGAGCAGTGGTTGGACCAGATGACCTCCAGAGATCCACTCCAGCCTAGAAGAGTTCTGATGCTATGGTTCTGTGAGCAGAAAAAAATAAACTTATAGGAAAAAAAAAATCGTTCAAAGAGCCCGATCTTTGGAGGTATCTCTTTTTTATCACTGAAGAAAAAAAAAGAAAAAAAATGTATAAATACAACAGTTTACTGCTGCTAATATCTTTCTGCACTTAATACAATAGAAATGCACCTCTATGGCATACATACATGACACTAGGTCTTTAAATAACATAGTGAACACCAGAGATCATGCAGGAAAGTCATTCTTCAGGCTCTTATTAATAGGAATCAAAACTACAGTGTGCATCCTCCCACTAATTCGATTTGATTAGATGTGTCATAAGCACACACAGGCCCTTTGAGCCATGGAGTGGGAAAGGCCCCCACTTTGCACATCTCTCCCTACCACTGCTGAGCTAAGCAATTCAAAGGGAAAAATGATACAATTTCACAACTTGAGACACCCAAAAAATGGGTAACACCCAAGACTGAGATGGAGCTTTTGGAGCTAAAACTTGTAGTGTTATAAATTACCTAAAGGGCAGGACTTTATATATATATAAGAAAGAAGATTAAAGCAGTTTAAAACTGCTTGGGCATCATGTCTAGAAAAACACATGAAATAGATATTTGCCCATAGTTTACAATTTCACTTCTGATTTACCTGGCTTTCAAGAAATATCCTCCATCTAAAGTAACTTGACTGTATACAAAGGGCCTGAATGCTATGTGTCTTGGCTGTGGTCCCACCTTGCCATCAGGGAGGTCCATGCTCAAGACCCTGCTCCTCTCTTTAGACAGTAACATCAGAGAAGTAACTCCAGCTGTTCTAAGTGTCAGCATTGTTAACTATTTCACTGCTGCTCACAATAGATACCCTGGTATTTCCCACACGTCTGCTGGCAAGCCAAAAGTCACAGCTGCCAAAACCACAAGGTTCAAACCCTCCCAATGCAGTGGAATTTCTTTAGCACAACACCCACTTCTCATAAGATCAAGCAAACCTAAAGTCTGGCACTGTGACCTCATCAGAACAAAGTAAAATGAATTTATTTGAATGGAAAATAAATACTTGGAGATCAAGTATCCTAGCTGTAACATCACATCTTATATTTATGAAGCCCTGGTATCATCAAATTCTAAAATGAGACGCAATTCTCAGTCTGCCACATCAAAGCATAGCTAATTTCTACACCCCTGATGAGGAAACCAGTTTGAGCACAAGGAGCCTGGGTTAAGAGTTTCAGGGCTGTTATTTGTGCTCTTACAAGTGCTGACAGAAATTGTATGTGCTGAAATGGAACTGAAAGATCAAAGAAGTAAGTTTTTACAGCAAAATCTGAAAGACAGCATTCCACTCCTGTGCAATACACAAAGTGGCTGGGAAAGTCTCATGTCCAGCACAAACAGGCTCAAGGTTAGGAGCACTAAGGAGCAGAAACACAGTGGATGATGCCAGCTTGCTGTTACAGCTACCACTGTCAGCACCACCAGTGCAGCAGCAGTGAAAGAACTTGCTAGGTCTATAAACAAAAAGGCTTTTCTCTCTTGCTGTTTCTGATGAGACATTTTTCTATTTTAGAAGATGCTGAGGAATTTTGGCTTCCTTAGCAAGTGCTGTGTAAGCAAACGGATGGGAGTGGAGCTTCTCTTGTGAAAAAGAGAAAAGCATCTTTACATATTCTCTATTACGTTAACTGAAAAACACTTTAAGTCAGGATTGGTGTGGGCCAGAGAGAAATAACAAAAGCCTGTGTGGCTGTATTAAGAGAAATGATCTAAAGAAGGGTCTAAAAGCTACTTGAAATAAACTAATCAAGAAGAACATAAAGAAAGAATGGTAAATGAATCTACTGAAGTTCTATGTGCCTGCAGTATAGTATTGGAAGCAAACCGAAGATGCCAACTATCTAAAGAAAACACTATTTAATTGGAGTAACAAAAACTTGGATAACCCATGTGTCTAAAATATGAATATAAAGAGGTACTGCTCTTTCAAAATAACTGGCAGTATGAAAAGGATACTGCATTGTGCATCAAGAATATATACAATTGATGTAGTTCCAAGCCATAAGGAAATTAATATCTTAGGGAAACTTCCATGCAATGATTACAAAGTTAGAAATGAAAAAAGCAGGGATACTCCCATGGTGGGGATCTAGCGAACCACCAAGCCAGGGAAAATTAGGGCAAAAAGAGTTTTTGAAACAACTGGTAGAATCATCCAGAGTACAGGACTGGAATAACATGTATTTTAACTACTCCCACATCTGGGAGTAGTTGAGAAAGAAATACATCAGGACATTTTGTTCAGCAAAAATTCAGAATAAACTTAAGTCAGCTTTTGATATAGAAGTTATAGAGAGCAGCTAGTAAAGGGAGGAGGGGAACAGGACGGCTGTTCTAATGTCATTGAAAAGTAACAGAGTTCATAATCCTGAGGATGCAAAACCACAAAACAGCAAAGCATTTTCCAACAGCAGGCTTAAATAAATTATTAAAGTACTAACATGGGTGCTGTCTAGTTGAAGAAACACTCAGAAAACAATCGCAACCACAAATGAGCAGCATGTTCCATAGGGTTCCGCAGGGTTGTGTTTGAGGCCCAATGTCATTCAATATTTATATCAACGGCTTCAACAGTGGAATAGAATGTATGTTTATGAAGTTCACAGACAATACAGAGCTCTAAGAGTCTGCAAGCGTCTTTGAAGGCTGGATTAGAATTCAAAATTATATGGGTAAATTGGAGAGGTGGAATGAGATTCAGGTCCAGGTTGTATACAAATTATTTTTACAGTTAATGGAGGACAAGTCAATAGAGTCACTGGTGTTTGCGGACTTCAATGAGACTCTTCAATTGACCCTCAGTAAGACAGGTCCAATTGGCAAGGCTCCATTGACTAGATTGGCAATTTAGTGACCCAGCTAACAAACAGTGCACATTTAGGCACCTCCATTCAAATGGTTATAACCTGAAACTGGATCTGATCTACAGTTTGAGAGCAGTATAGGAGTCAGTCAGTAGGAACACATGCAAGATATTTGTGTATCTTGATTAATTAATTGTATGATGAACTATATAAATGATGAACTTTATAAATGCAGGAGGAACCACTTCTTCAGTTGCATTTCTGCAGGGTAGGATCTCAAGTAGAGAATATGTATCTTACTGTTGCATAAATATAAAACACCGTAACAAATTATGGCATATAGACAGAGAAACATGTGAAATAATCCTCTCTAAACAGAGCTGTCTTCTGTTCAGTTTGGGGCATCACACTCCAAGAAAGATGCAGAACCACTGCAGAGACAGACTGCTAGAAAACATAACCTCTGAGGAAACATGGACAGAATGAGGATTGTTTAGTGCATGAAAAGGGACACCAAGAAGGAGCTCTGTAAGTTGCTATATACCAAACTGGCTGCTAAAAATAGGAGGAGGCATCCATGAAAGACAGGGTAATATGTGATGCATTCAAATTGCAGCAAGGAAGATTTTTACTTTCAGTAAGAACAGGGCAAGGAGTAGAAGGTTTTCAAGAACAAACCCAAGATCTGCCACAACATAACTGATCCTGGCTTGGGATATCAGGATAACCCAGGAGATGGCCGAATTCAATTACTGATCCCTGGGTCAGGCGCACAATCATGTGTGCCAATGATGTTGCATGATTTCCAGGGCCAGTTAACAGAGGAACATAGAATCATAGAATCATAGAATAGTTAGGGTTGGAAAGGACCTCAAGACCATCAAGCTCCAACCCCCCTGCCATGGGCAGGGACACCTCGCTCTAAACCATATCACCCAAGGCCTCATCCAACCTGGCCTTGAACACTGCCAGGGATGGAGCATTCACAACCTCCCTGGACAACCTATTGCACTGCCTCACCACCCTCACAGGAAAGAATTTCCTCCTTATATCCAATCTAAACTTCCCCTGCTTAAGTTTTAACCCATTACCCCTTGTCCTATCACTACAGTCCTTAATGAAGAGTCCATCCCCAGCATCCCTATAGGCCCCCTTCAGGTACTTGAAGGCTGCTATGAGGTCTCCACGCAGCCTTCTCCTCTCCAGGCTTAACAGCCCCAACTTTCTCAGCCGATCTTCATATGGGAGGTGTCAGATCGACTCATAAGGGCTAGAACTCGTGGCAGACACACAGTGACCACCACATTTCCACACAGGATGTCTTCTTGGTGTCCAAACAGAGACCTCCAGAACCATCAGTAACAACAAAGGAGATAGGTAGAGCTCCACCAAGCTCCCTTATGACTTCCTGCAAGGTAGAGGACAAATGAAATGAGGACTGGCCAAAACCATACTCCTGTGGTCCCTCTGTCTCACCCTCATTGATCAACAAAATCTGTCAAAAGACAAAGTATGTCTGAGCTTTTTCATGATTACTAATAGACTTACAAAAAGAAAATACTGGCAAATTATCTTTTCTGTGATATCCACTACATGTACTTTAAATTTTACTGCAGATGTCCACACTGTGCTTTCATGGGAAATAAAAATTTTGGAAAGGAATTCAATCCAACTAGCCAGAGTTGCTGATTTTGCCAAATACCTGCGCTGAAGTAAAACTGTAACTTTTTATTTAGCAACAAACTCATCTATTTAATACTAGAGAATGCAAATGTCACCATAAAAATTTTACCTATTCTTAAAGCCAAGGGTAATGCTGGAACAGGAAAGAACAGCTTTAATAATGTTTTTAAAAGATGCCATATTTTACACAGACTGCTTCTGAGGAAAGCATCCTAACAAATCTCATGTGGTCTTCATAAACCCTCTTGGATGCAATTCAAGAATGCTTGAAAAAAATAATCAGTTAAATTTCCACATAACAAAGACAGATGACCACATGCTGAAAGATGTAGATCAAACAGAGTGTAGAGATAACTTCACTTGTCCTCACCCCAACTGTTCATAAAATGCAGGACCTAATCATGTACTCTCTTTTTTTTTTCTGTATGAGCAAAAACTGTAAAGGCTCTTCAGTATTTACATTTCAGAATGGCAAACAGGGCCTTCTTCATTGACCTTATTTATTTTAAATTATTCACTGCACTTCAAACGCTCCAGGATATTCCTGCTGAAGTTAAATGGCTGAAATTTCTACAGCTCCATATAAAGACACTGAAATGCCTCATTAACTCTTTTTCCTCCCCAGGAATGGTCTCTCTGACAGCTATATACGTTTCCATACGTATCTCTCTATCTATATATAGTTGAGACTTTATTTTCAGTTTTCTTAGAATTAATTCAGCTCATTAACTTCTGAACACCTCTGCCTAAGTCCTTGCAATTTGATGAAACTCATGCACTAAGAACACAGCAGGAGGTGACTGTGCTCAGGTGAATTTCACTGCCTTATCATAAGGGTAATGTCTGGTAGTGAAAACATAAAGTAACATCTCAATCTCAACCAACTGCTCAGCGTAGTTCCTTCCGCCTTTTCCAGTCCTATGTTTTCAAACAGGAGTTACTAGATCATCTCAGGTGAAGATCCTGGTAAATGCTAAAAAGTCCTGAGAACAAAGAGAAGGAGACAGACTTCACATGATACAGGAAGAATATCTTCACAAACAGGCTTGCTACCAAGTGGAGAAAGCTTTAAGCTAGGTTCATGAGAGGATGGTATCTGAATACAGAAGTAAATAAGGAAGAATTGCAGGTAAAGGAGAAATACATGCTGGAGGAGGTCAGGAAACAGAAGGCATTCAGACTTCTCAAACAGCTGTACACCACTGCACAGAGCTTGAGCAAAAACCAGGCAGAAGTGGAAGTCTGTGTGTGATAGCAGAGCTATGGCATGATCAAAATCACAGATCTGGGGTAATGCACATGACCAAAGCATTTTCATGAATGCAGGCTGTTTGAGAAGGAAAGACAGAAAGGGGAGCTGTGTTTCCTGTGAAAAAGTTCCTTGACTGCACGATGCTCCAGTGTATGAAACCATCTTATCAATGTACATCAGTGAAAGCCTGGCTGACCTAAAGCAGTGTCAGTAATTGTCCTGCTTTTAGCAGGAAATTTGACTACAAGCCTCCAGAGGTCCCTGACGATTAGCACTAACTAGGAAGCTATGGGGAAACTCAGTCTTTGCCAGCAATGTCCGTGGATTTTAAGCTCTCCTTTCTTTCCATTTTGTGGTTGTTTTTTTTTTTTTTTAATTACTTTTTTCTCTTTGTTTCCTTTTTTTTATATATTGCCTAATCTCTGAATATAGGATTGAATCATTTTGGCTGCACTGCAGGTGAGTTCAGTCAATGGAGCAGAGAGAAGGTAAAACAGGGTGTTAAGCCACCTGGAGATACCTCCTTGTCAGGTTAGTCAGGCTGAGGGAGGTGTCTGGCAGAAAGCCTGAAGTGCCAGCTTTAGCCCACTGATGGTCCCCTGCAGACTATAAGAGCTCTCCTTCAGACCATACTCAAAGAGCCCTTTGGTACTTCTCTGCAGTACTGAGCAGGGTCTGATCCTTCACAGCAATCACTAATAATTCAAAATCCCGTGTACAAAGAAAATGAGATAAAACAAATACATGGAACAAAATAAAAGTCTCTGCATAACCCTTCTGACTCAAAGACTTCAGTTATTCAACCTTTTTAATTAAAAATTATACTACATTCACCAGTGTACCATTAAAGCGGAAGTTATAAAAAAAAAAAAAAAAATAGATGCATAAAGAATATGGACTCATATTCTTTATCAAAAGATGTGGGTTTTTTTCAACTCAATAACTCAAAATAGTAATTTTATCTTCCACCAATGACTAAGATTTGGCATAAATTCTATTTGGGATTCAGGGTTTGGTGGGTTTTTTTCAGAAGTTTTATGCTTTTGTTCTTATTTATTGACAAAAATTCTTTAAAAGCATCACTGAAGACATTACTTGAGATTTTCTCAACAGACTGAGGTGCCATTTTATGAATTAGAGTACTGAACAGAATTTACATCCTTAGTCTAGCCATACTCAAGTCTGGGACTACAACAAATGGCTAATATTGAGCCTTAAGTTATTATTCTACTTACTTGTTTTCAGAAGTCACTTGGGACTTTATGCACACACACACACAATTCTTATATTTAAGTCTCAGACAACAAAAGAAATTCTCTGAGCAACTTGAAACAATACTTGGTTTGGTTTTTAACATGCATTCTGCTCCAAACACGCTTTTTAATGTACATTGTCAGTTCTTCTGCACTCCTCGTTTCAACAGCTTTGTGCCAATTTACACAAACTGACAATCTAGATCCTAGAGATCAGTGAAATCCAAAAATTCTAATTTACTCCTTGCCTTCCTGAATATGGCTGAAATCCCAGGGGAGGTTGTGGTCCTTGCCCTTGTTTTCAAAGTCTGTATTGTAGAAATCGGCATTCAAGAGAGGAAAGAACAATTATTCAACACCTCTAAAAAACATATTTACTCAGCTACCAGCATGATCTACTCAAAAATTCTGATTTATGGTTAACTGCATTACAGGATGAATATCATTTTATTTGGTTCCTATGGTTGTCTTCAGAAAGAGCCTATTCTTACCTAAAATGCAGCACCCAACAAGTTTGTAATCTCCTGACAGAGTCATCATTGCTCCCTACAGCCCATGATACTCCAAATCAGTTTTCAGCAGTCTTTTAAAAGTTGCCCCAATCCAAATGGTTTTGGCAATAAAGTCAGCTGTCTTTGAAAATTATCCCAAATATACTATATCCTATGGTCTTGTGTTGTAGATACATGATAAAATATCAATGAAAGCTTCATGGGTATTTTATCCTGAAAATCCTCTCAATCAACAAATGCCAAATTTCAAGTCACCTCATCCTTTTCCACCAGATTCCTGTGAGGAACCTAAAGCAACTCTGTCCTTAAACTCCTTCCATCCATGCTTTATCTCTGCACAACATCAGCAAACAGAGGTTCCCAGTGGATAAACCATAAATCTGCCACTTCTGCTCTTGGCTTGCTTTCTTCTGTCCCCATTAACCGTCTTCCTCTATTGCTAACATCCCCCTTGCAGTCCTTCTCCCTCTTCCTCCCCTGATTCAGATCAGAATGAGTAAAAAAAAGCAGGCAATTTCTTCCCCTGTCTCAGCTCTCCACATCCTTTTCTAATCACTCTGGACAACATCACTGTCCTGCCTGTCATGCAAACCATAACATGGATGATATTTTCAATTCAGATAGACTTTCAAATCCCAATTATGTGTCAGTTCAGCGGATTTGTTCTACATAACCTCTCTATTATATAGCTTCTCCTATCCATTCACACAGCCTGTGTTCCTGGCCAAAGCTCTCATCAGATCCATCATTACAGGCATCCTCCTCTCTATAGTTGACACACGCCTGTTTGCAAAGGTTGTTTTCTTTTGTAATTCACTTTAACCATGTTGCTCATCTTTGCCTTTGGCACATCCAATATAATTTGTTCTCACTTTTAAGGTTCTTTACTGATCATCTCACACCTGATATGTTTTCTCACTTTTTATGATGATCTCAGCTCTTCCAACAATGCCAGCTTCCACTGCCTACTAACTAAACAGTGTCCAAGTCCAAGCAGACTCCACTAAAATATGCTTTGTCAAGATGCCTCCAAAATACTTTTTTTCTCGCTGTGGTAACTGTGAAAACTACTGTTTATCATGCTGGTCAATATTGTCTCATCATTCCCTTGTACTCCTCCAATCTGTCCATAGCCATCTGTTACTTCTTACCTCACACTCTGGTTGCTTTCCTAAATGGCTTACATACATTGCAGTTTTGTGTCCACACAAAGAAAGGTCCTTCATTCACGATTCACATCTTGAGACTTTACTGGCATTAGCATCATGACTATTGGTAGTCTATGAGATTTCATACGTATGAATAAGGAAATGAGGATTAGTATGTTTAAGACACCGAGAAGCAACCAGATGATAATAGTGTCAAAAGAAGAGAATGTTTTTGTGGCTGCTCTTCTCAAAGTCAACCAAATATTTTTCTTGGTGACATGAAAAGACACAAAACTGAAACTCAGGCCAGAGCAAGGAAAGTATGTACTACCCAGACTGCAGTATTTTATAAAATACATATACTTTACACATATACCTACATATCTAGATACATTTTTGCGGCTACATATATATGTAATCTCCAAAAAATATCCTAATAGATTTAAAGCGTACTCTTACTTTACACTTGAGCATGTATCTTTTAAAGATGGCAACACACTTTCAAACCTCAGAAAGTGCAAAATTATCTCTGTATTTAGTATCATGTCAGATAAGCTCAGTCCCAGCTCAAACATAGACCATCAGTGATTCACCACTTATGAACCAGTGGAAACTGCAGGGAGGCAAAAGAAATTTATATCATTATTTCATACACGACTAATTTTAAAACATTCTTAACCAGACTAAATCTCATTAATTGCCCACTTGGAAGGTCTTTCTTAAGGCAAGCAGTCTAATGACTGGTCAAGGACCTTGTAAGAGTTACCAGAGCTGACTTTTATCCCCTTGGAAATGGCAAGCAGACAATATGATCTTTAACTTCACCTTACAGCCTCAGCTTTAACAATTCTGTCTTACACCTGTGTATAGATGTAGGTCGTTTTTTTCTCATTTTCAGGCTGCACTGAACATGTCACAGTCTGAGCCCAGGTCACTAAGCATGACTGATTTACGCTACCGACATAAATTACATTTAACTGCACAAGGACATACATGCATAATAAAAGGAAGAATACACTTAATTGGCTGTGTAAGACAGGTTAACTCTTCGCTTCATGAAGTAAACTCCTCCTCTGAGGTACTAAGAAGCCTTCCTGTCTCCCCTTTTTAGTCCCTTCTAAACAGCTATTCCATATATGAGAAGGGGGAAGGAGAAAACAAAATGCCAAGCATCTAAGGAAAAAAACAAAGAAATTGGAATAATAATGGAAAAGAATGAGAATAGGAACAAAAGGCTGTCAGGTTTGTGTTCTCCCTCAAGAACACACAGCACAGAGCAACAGTATTTGAAATACTAAGCTAAATCCTGGACTAAAAGCCTTTAATGTTTTAGAGGTTACAGGTCACTCTCTGCCATAGTGTGCACAGCATGTCTACACCTAACACATGTATGCCCAAATCAACTACTATGAAATATTCAAAACACTGTTCCAAAAATACACAACCACCACATATAAGTGCCTCTGGTCAGACACATGCATCCTGAGCATTTACAGACCTACTCAAACATGCAGGTAGTTGTTTCACTTCCCTCCGTTTTATTGGAATCCCAAGAGAATGCCAGAAGGCAAACGGCTTTCAGACATAGTGTTTCTTTTTGTTAAATCATTGCCACTGGGTTAAGGGCTGTTTTTTGGTACAAAGTACATCAGTCACATTTATAAACAGAAAACAGAGATCAACTATATGTATTCTCAAAATTGGCTGATGATATCAAAGTAGCAAGCTACAGACATAGGAAAAATACTGAAATTCAGTTTCCTCTGAATTAAATTACTTTTCCAGTCTCCAAAACTCATTTAGCAAAGTGCTCTGCTCCACCAAGTATATATCTAGATATGAAGTGGTTAAACATATTGGAAAGCATGACATTTAAGATTATTGTCTGGTAAAAAGATGACCTTTATGGAACAGTTACACAACAGAAGGTAGAGTTACTGAACAGAAAATAAAAAAGAGATTTTTACCATACAATCCCAGCGTAATTAATAACACACATTACCAGCATTCACAAAAGAGAAGCAAATAGTTGCATCTGTACCATTCACTTTAACATGCTGTTTTCTTTAAAGAAGAATCAAAACTGGAGACAAACTGCATTTAGCAGGAAACATTTCTGCTACTGAAGATGGCAGGGGAAAAAAAAGCATGCCACGAAATTAAAAAATAAAAATAAAAATCACTAAGAGAAAAACCTACATTCAACTATTAATAGTTCAACACAAGTCTGCAACTAGGCAAGGGAAGGGCAATGACAAATACTGCATCTGACACTCTGTCCTCGACTAACCCTGTTATGCCTAAGGACTATAGCATGCGTAATATATAAGATCGCACATTTTCTTGGACACTAATGTAATCAACAACAAAGTGAGGTGAATAGTTAATTATAAGATCCAGCTTTCAGCCTGAACTCCTGCTTTGCTTTTCTGAGTTTAGCCAAAGCTGCAACGCCGGCTGTAACTACTTTTTCTGGCTATAGTTTTTGGAGAACAGAATAAAAGTAAACAAGAGAAAAACCCCATAGTACAATTGAAACAAACCAAACCAAACCACCTAAAGTGTTTGGTTGGATTCAACTGTGGATTTAGGGACTTTTAATTAATATTGAGCATATTCACAACAGATAGATGTACAGACAAGAGAACATGAAAAGTTGGATGTATTTTGGAGCAGATTTCTGGAAGACATGCACATCTACTCAGTAGAAATTAGGGACCTAACAATTTGGATTTGGAACCCTCATGACTCCAGATTCTCCAGCACAGGACTGTTTCAGTACAAAGTACCTCTTCCTATAAAAAGGGACAGAAAGGCTACCACTGAGGAATGAGGAAATCACCCCCCTAAGCAGGAGGAAATTTTTGTGGCAGACTGGAATTCCCTGTGCCTATGCTCTTGCTCACACTCCTGCCAGCTCAATGAACCACAGAAGCATCAGGTTGCTCTATCCAAGCTCTTTGATAAACCCACATCTCTTGAGGCATCATGAAAATAGTCTGATGCTGCCTGAAAAGCTTTCAAAAGTGCCACTTCATGTGAAGTTCATTGAAGCCAAAAGATTGAATGTTTTAAAAAAAATTACTAAAATGTCTAATAGGACCTTATTGAATATAGTTCAGTTCATTTGCAACCTGAGGTATATCACTGAGAGTGTCCAGAACTAGCAATTCACCTGCATGTTTTCTGAACTGAACTCCAAGTCATAACAAACCCATGAATAAAAGCAGAAACATGACCTTATCAATCCTTTGACTCCCCAGAAAAGCATGTCTAAGCTTTGGTCTTCAATGAAAACTAACCAAACCCATTTAAAAATCCCAATCCTCTGCTTACATAGACACATTTCCTCCTGACTCTTCATTACAAAGGCCCTAGCCTTTGTATCTTTTGTAAGGTAGTATGTAGACAAGTCCCAGAAATCTCAGGTTCTAGAGGCCAGAAGCGAGAACCTGGCCAGCTTCATGGGTTTCTCTACAGCCAATGTCTGCTGGGCTTGCTCTCCCCTCATCACTACTCTTGCTCTAGCTGAGGTAAAAGAAACGTTTTTGAATAGGTGGATCCACACATCTGGCTTGCACCAACTTTCCACTGAACTCGCAGCTATGAACCACATTGGTTAACCAGGTAATTCCCCAGATTCTTTCCTAACATTTCACGGACAGCTTTTTCTTTGTGGGTCATTGCAGCATTTTCAAACTTACGCAAACCAATGTGGAGGAAATACTACGTTCACCTCCCCTTCCAGTCACTAACACATTACATTTGCAACAAGTCACACAGCTGTGGCAGAAGCCACAAGGTTTCCTACCTCCTCTAGACAAACAAATACATGAAGAGGACGAGATGAACTTTTCCTGGCACAGTTTCTTCCAGGAAACTGTTGCTTCCAGGTGGAGAAAACTTAACCTGACCATTGAGAAACAGGTTCCATTTCACTTGTACCTCGGCAGCTGTATATTGAGGCCAACATTAATTTGGAAGGCTGGTGTTAAACAATGGAGATGAGCGACACACTAAAAATAACTGTTTCTAGGTACCTGTGCAGATTTACCTCAAAACTGGGGTGGGAGGGAAGAAAAACTTTTTCAGTAGGGACAAATTATTCCTCTAAAAGCTTTCTACTCTCACCTCTAAGAGTCAGGCCTGGTCAGAAGCTACACATCCTGGTGCTGGAACTGTTCTCCTGAAGAGATGATTTGCAGTAAAGAAAACATCACTGTCACCAGCCACAGAATGCCAAAAGTTTTAGGTGACTACAGAATTGGTGCGGAGAGGACGGGGGGGTGCAACTCCTGAGGTCACTGGTGTGCCATGAGATGCTTCTTGTGACCAACACCATTATTACTACTCATAAAGAGAAGTTTCTCAAGTTGAGAACCACACCATGTTCTCTCATACTCACATAGGCTGGACACATTCACGAGCTCTAAGATATATTTTTTTTTTTCTCAAAAAACTAAACAAAACCAAACCAAAGCCAAAACAAAACAAAAAAAAAATGAACAAACCAAAAACCAACAACCACCAACCCCCCAAAAAGAAACAACAAAGAAAAAACCCCACAAATAAAAACAAGCAAACAAAAAAACCCACCCAAAAACCCCCACAATCCCTCACAACTGTTACCCTTTTATCAGTACAGCTATACATACAGCCCTTCACTTTTAGAAAAATTAATTATTTCTCCAAATTTTAGTGGAACCATTGGCTAGGCTTTTTTGGATACAAGGAAAAAAACAACCGTTCTGGATTCTACTTGACATTCACATCTACCCTGAGCAGCCACAGAATGAGATATGAGCTTGTCTGAAAAGCTGAGAAGGAAATGGTGCAGCCTTGTAAAATTAGCAGCTGCTGACCCATAACTAATTCACTATAGCAGCATTTTTCAACCTCATTAATGAAGTAGGATATAGAAAAATAAGATACCGCGCACACACACAAAATGTTAAATACAGCAAAGGCAGCTTCCTAAGCAAATTATCAAGGCCCTGTTATGGATGCCCTGTCTAGAAACTTTGCAACAGACTGAAAGAACGGAAATGAAAACTTGTGTTATGAAGCCTGGTAGATTTTCACTCCTTTCTGTGTACATCTCTTCAGTAGTAACTTACTAAAAGGGCATTTTATTATAAGTTGATGGGTCATTTTGTAAAACTGTGGCACTTTAGTACAAAATAACTCCCTGAAGAAACAGCATGAGTAATAAAACCACTTATTGCACAAGTAAGTATGTGCAGATTTCTCCTGTACTAACTAACCACATCACAGGATAGTTCAAACTTTATCACACATATATAGGGTGTCACACTTTAAAATGCTGTTCGTGACTGCTCTTTGATCACGAGCATCTGTAAGTATAGGATTTTTGACTGATATTTTTTCCTTAGGGTAGTGAACAGTACTGTCAGAAGTCAACCATTACTAGATCTGAGCATCAAATGTTGAAAGTATTACACATCTGCTGTAAACCTTGAACAGTCATTGACTTCTTATGATAATTGCTTTGTAGAGACTGCAGGACACGGCTATACCAGTGCTGGATCACACTCACATGCACACCATCAGTTCTGTCCTTCTCTGCACAACTGCAAGAGCTGCTTCTGTACGCGGACGCCTATTTGTACTCTCCCTGCTCTTCTCTGTCTCTGCAAAGACAGTTCCTCTGTCCTTTTGCCACTTCATGGAATGTTTTCTTTCTTTTCCGTATTGAGGTGGAATTAACTCTACTCATGGCAGCCCTGACAGTGCTGTGCTTTGCACTTGTGTTGATAGCCCACCCATGTGTTGCCTGCTGCTCAGCAACACGCACACAGTACAAGAACTCTCTCTCCAACACCTACCAAAGGCTAGCAGGCTGGGGAGCGGACACAGCCAGGACTGCTGACCCCAGCTGATGTAGGGGATACCCCATACCATGCAATTTGCTCAGCAATAAAACTAAGAGAAAGGAGGAGGAGCAGGAGCACTTATTATTAAGGCATGTCTTCTGAAGCAGCCGTTATGTGTTCTGCTTCCCCCCCAAGTGGATGGACATTGCCTGCTGATGAGAAGTTGGGAACACATCTTTCTGCTTTGCTTCTGCATGCAGCTTTTGCTTTTCTTCATTAAACTGCCTTTACCTCAACCCGTGAGGTTTTCCATCTTATTTTCTCACCCTGTCCTGCTGAGTAGGGGCAGTGAGAGCAGCTGGGTTAGCGTTTGGGCACTGCAACTTTCCCTTTCTCTGTCTTTACAGATGAATTTAGATCCAGGAAGGCTCCTCCTGTAATACCACCAAGAGGCCACTAAAGATTTAATTGTTGGAACTTCTCCACTTGTCCCAGCGATATGTCACACATTTTACAGTTGATAATGTTCCCTCCCCTGTGTGCTCTGGATGTTAAGTGTAAAGGCTGTGGAAAAGGGCAAACAGCTGCTGTACTGCTGCCAATATTGTGGTAGCACTGATAAAGCACTGCTTTTCTAAACAGTGGAAGAATCATCACTTTGTTCTCAGTGTTGCATACACTTGGAGATCATCCTAAAACATACCCTACTTCACCTTTCTTTACAGTCTGTTTTAATCCTAAATTGTTAGTGACAGACCAGTAGGCTGATAAGTTGCATGGTTTTATTTTATAGAATCATAGAATAGTTAGGGTTGGAAAGGACCTTAAGATCATCTAGTTCCAATCCCCCTGCCATGGGCAGGGACACCTCACATTAAACCATGTCACCCAAGTCCTCATCCAACCTGGCCTTGAGCACTGCCAGGGATGGAGCATTCACAACTTCCCTGGCGACCCATTCCAGTACCTCACCACCCTCACAGTAAAGAACTTCTTCCTTGTATCCAATCTAAACTTCCCGTGTTTAAGTTTTAATCCATTATCCCTTGTCCTATCATTACACTCCCTAATGAAGAGTCCATCCCCAGCATCCTTATAAGCCCCATCCTTATGGCAGTCATTAGGCAGTACATGATACCAAGAACAAGGAACTTGTTCAAAGAATTTACCAAACAGACCAGATATGTATCTGCTGATTTATTTTCTCAGAGATTATGAAAATATCGATGGTCTATACAAGTTGCTTGGAGAAGGATTCTGCGCCTTGCAACATTCATGCTGGATTTATGCCAGAAGTATGATTACTGCTTAACAATACACTTTATTATCTCAGTGTATCTTTTAAAAAACATCTAATTCTAGAAAATGTCCTCCACAAAATATTGTCAGATAATTGAATTTGCTTTTTCCCTTTACTTAATGATTCAAAATTATAGTTTTAAATATAATTTTGAACATTATCATACTTCTTTCAAGGAAAAAGTAGGCAACTGTGGTACCATTAGTCTGACCTTGTGAAATAGGAGGGACAGTTTTCTCAGCAGAGAGAGGGTTGGGATGCATAATGAGATTAAAAGAGGAAGTTGTGATGGGTCTTTCATGGAGAGGATCTAAACTTTGCAAGGGAATGGTTGTCACTGTGACGAAATTGCCTGGTACAGACAAATGTCATTTGGAGAACATAGAGGCTGAGAAAAGTAGAGAGCCCCAGAAAAACAACAACAATGAAAAACTCTTGTTTCTTTCTATGCAAAAAGTCAGCTGCCACTGGGTATTTAAAACAGATTTTGTAGATCTCTCCATACACTCCTGCTGCATCTTCATGTCCGAGAGCTTTACTTGCAGAAGTGCCTTTTACCATGCTGCTGTACTGTGTTCCCGCTGGGGTATCAGGGTCTCTCTGCTCTCTAAAGTGGAGCCAGAGGAACCATAGGCTTTTTGGTGACACAAATATCTTGTCCTCTGTTTAATGGTGCTTAGGGACCATTGCATCTTTAGTGCTTTCACAGTGCTAACAACATACTGATCTTTACCAGTGCTGCCTTAGAAAATACTTTAAATTCTTGGCAGTTCCCCGGACAAGAAAAGTTCTTAAAGTTTTAGCAGTGAGTACAAAGCCTCTGCTCTGCTCAGTGTGGCTAATATGATGCTAACGTAAGTATGCAATTCCAGATGCACCATTTTCACTTCTCCAGTAAGAGAGATTTCTCACAAGAAATAGATTTCTTACCTGCATGAATACAGAATTACAGTGCAAAAGAAAAAAAATCCTTGATAAGCTGTTTTTCAGTTGTGTGAAAAAACAGTGAAACCAATAAAAATGCCCAAATTTCATGACAATATGTAGAAAATGTTGCTTTTGCAGATATTACTGGGGACTGTTTGTATGTCCTGGGCAATGCACAGCAGTTGGCTTTGTTATTTTCTTTCTCTTCCTGCTTCAAGTGTGGTCTTTCCCACACCCCCCCCCCCACAGATCCTACTAAAAGGAGCTCTGATGCCTTTGTAAAAAGGAAGCAACATCACCAGTAATTCTCTATTGAAATTAATAAAGCTTCCCTATGGACAAAAGGAGATGGGGTGGGGAATCACCTTCTCAGAAGAAAATCTTCAGTAATTAGTAAGAAAGTTTAATGGACAATATTATAAGAGTTACATCAGATAGCTATTAAAATATAGTATCATGTACTAAAACCTCTCAATAGGTAGTGTGATTTACTAACCAAAAAAAGCTGATCATTACAGATGAACCATCAGATTTAAGCAGCTAGATTTTGTTGTTCTTCTGTTGCTGTCAACTGTGGATAGAAGGGGCATCAGCTGTGAAATGGACTGCACCTTTCAAACAGCCAGTTTTGTCCAGCTGGAAGACCTTGCTTCCCTCTAACTTTTTTTCTATTAGTTCACTTAAAAGAATATACACCTCTGCTTTAGTAAACCACAGTCTGGAAATAATGAATTTCATAGACATGTGAGGCAAACCTAAACCGAACTAATAGTGCACTTACTGCACTATTAGAAACTCCTATTCATTCCTCTAACTCTGAAAACAGACTCATCAGGTTTAGCAGAGTTGGCTCCATGTTTAAAATATCTGTCTATGTGTTCATAGATCTAAACTCTGCACTGCTTTCAGCATAATCAAAACTGATGTACAGAAAATCCTTTCTACACTTATTTAATGTTCTGACTTCCCAGGAAAAGTGCTAGGTGGAATGACAAACCCAGAACTGGAACAAGGACAAATTCACCACTATGAAATTATATAAATAATTAAAATAAAACAGATCACTTAAGGACATATGAAATAGCAAACACCTAAATCATAGAATCATAGAGTGGTTTGGTTTGGAAGGGACATTAAAAAAATCATCTAGTTCCACCCCCCAGTGCCATGGGTAGCAACACCTTCCTAGTCAAGTAAATTAGACGAGATTGCTCCAAGCCCCATCCAACCTGGCCTTGAACACTTCCAGGGATGGCACAGCCACAGCTTCTCTGGGCAACCTGTGCCAGCGCCTCACCACCCTCATAGTAAAGAATTTCTTCTTAGTATCTAATCTGAAGTTATATCAAAGGGATTTTACCATCCCTACTGAGTGACTAAAACCACACACAACACAGCAGTTTCTGTTAATTTAAAAGAAAAACTTCATTAAAATCCCAATATTCTAATTGCAGTTGACTACAGATCTGTTGAAATATAAAGTAAGTATCAAATAGTCTTCTACTAAAACAATAAATACTAATGGAAGTATACCGTGTACACAAGCCTGAAAGCCCACTTCAAGGTCCGTTTCCTACTTATTTTCTTGTATTCAGAAGTGTTCATTCTGGGCTGAATCCAAGATAGTTAAAATATGCCCATTAACAGATCTGGATAAGTTTGTGGCTCTTTTAATGAGATCCCGTGCCTCTTGGTGGGTGTTCAAATTCATAACTCTACACTTGGACACCTCACTTGTAGATAGTGGCTACAAATACCCTTTCTTCATTACCTGGCAGTATTTCACCTGCACCACCCAAATGCAGACCTAACCACACTGATCCATCCCACTATCACTTCCACAATGTTTTCTATTTATGGCTGACAATGGAAGATACAGCTTGTAAAACATGCAGCCGTATGTCTCCATATTGGAGATAGAGGATATGGGGCAAGTAAAAACATATGCATTATACTTTTCATATATATATTAAAAAATCACCTTTGTATTGCATGCTGTAAAATTCGTCTGTAGCTAGTAGAGAATTAGGATCTGATTACCATACAAGAAATTGTCTTCACACAGCAGTAGTGTTGATGACCCTGATAAAGCAGCTTAAAGTACCCAACCTCAAGCTGTTGAGCTGGGGCACTTCTATGGAAGACAGACAGAATATCAGAGTACAGGATTCCCCCCTTTAAGAAGCAACATGAGATAACCTTCTTTGCCGTAACAGAAGCCACAATCTCATAATTTGAAAGTTCACCTCCTTCTGTAACTTACCTCTTGGTGGGGAAACATGATCCATGCATGATGGTCTCAGTATAGGGAACAGAAAGCATGGTCCTAAAGGATAGCCTTGTGTACACACCGTCTAGACTAACATGCTGAAGATATATGTATAGACAAACCTCATCTGTTATGAATGAACGTGAGGAAGCTGCAGTCTGAACTCCAGCCATAAAACACAAGTAAAGCTACAATATTCTATGTTAAGCCCCTTGAATCTAAGCCAGCAGAGAAAAGAAATCTAGAGCTCACTTTAAACCACAGACACACATGTGCTCATGCCAGCCAGCCCAAATCAGTAACTGGCAGTCAATAGTCTACAACAGCTGACATTTCTTTCTCTCTTCTTAAGTGGTTTGCAAAGATACAGTCATGGGCAAGCCACTGCAACAAGCCAGACTGCACCAAATGGAAATACGTACAACGACAGTAAGATCCATCTTCAAGAAAAAACATTTGCAATCACAAAAAACAATGGAAATGGGCATTTGTGACCAGTGTTCATGAGGACTCCAAAAAGCACATACAAAATGAATACCCTCTGTGTGAACTGTGGAGAGGATGGATGAGACAAGAGAGAAAGAAACTCCCTCTCTCTTTGCCAAGCCTTCTACTTGTTTTAACAAATGAGCCATTAGCATCTCCAAATTATCTGGCCCGAGCTACAGCCAGCTCCCTTTCATCCAAGCCCAGGCCCCAGCCAAGCATTAGGATATTACCAGCTGGGTCCAGCACGAAGGCTGCAGGCCTGCATATCATCAGCATCACAGCATCAATGAATCCCCAGGCTGCACTCTCCTTCACATTTGTCCATACATTAAATGTACATGGTTGTGAAAAGAAACCTACTTGCCTGAACCACTCACTACGAAGCCTGAAGGTCAGTTATTACCCACTGGCATTCTCTGAAGGAACTGAGGAGCAGAAAGAGAGATTCTTAACTGTAATTCTAGGTACCCTTACAAGAATTGTACAAGCACACTGAAGGAGAGATCTGCATTACTCCTTGAATCGGCATGAATATCAGCATGGTCTTTTCCAAGAGAAGTCCAGAAAATAGGCAAGAACAGCCTCTGTGGTTGCACTGCACACAGGTGTGAACTTAATTAACATAGAAGCAAGAAACTTCATCTCTTTGTATCAGAAAGT
Source organism: Neopsephotus bourkii (assembly GCF_033783945.1). Taxonomy (NCBI): domain Eukaryota; kingdom Metazoa; phylum Chordata; class Aves; order Psittaciformes; family Psittacidae; genus Neopsephotus; species Neopsephotus bourkii. The sequence goes on along the minus strand of NW_026902112.1, from coordinate 57,034 downwards.
AGAGACAGCACAATTAATTTGAATGGTACATCAGTCTACCTGTTAACTAAGTGATGGCAATAACCAACAAGACATGTAAGAAATTCTCTTTCAAAAAATGAAAAAAAACTGAACATGAAAGTAGATCTTAGTGCTTTCTAAGCTGCTGCTCACTTAGCCTTTGTTAGACATCTCAGTAAGACCTCATAGACATTAAATGTGGTGATTTCCTTCATTTCAGGAAGGTAAGAGAAAAAAAAGGATGCATTCATACACAGTGCAGTATTTCAACTGAGAACCTCGTATTTTCAAAGTTACAAGGCAGTCAGCATTACTTAGCTGTAGAGTTGCATACCTTTTATGACACTGCAAAGCACATAGGGCCCAGGGCAAAAGAAGCCCTCACATTAAAAACAATCAGATTAGCATAATAAGAGAAGAAAGCAAAGCTGCAGGAACATTTGGGGAGCTTTTAATTATTTTTTTCCCCTTTAAAGCATTTCAGTTCCTGCAGCCAAAGTAAACACATCCCAGATTAGTTCTCAGAAGTGCCCTCAGCCCAAAAGTTAGTTATTGTAATATGGAAATGATACTGGGAGCTAAGCTAAGCTTAATAGCCTTCCTCCATGGTATATAATGGATGTGGGATGCTCAGAACACAGACTGAAACAAGCACGTTAAAGTTTTCAGACCTAATAAAAGCACTCAAAAATACAGTGAGCTAGCTAGAATACCAATAATGCATAACCTTTCTACTGCCACGATGGTATTAAGAATGCATGATGCTAGTTTTCACTCATATAATTCTAGTTGTAGAAAAGGCCCCCAATGAAACAAAGCCCCCCCTTGAAACCACTCAACTCTCTGTTGCTGAAGAGACACAGAAATGAGGTGTGTCAGCATCCTGGGATACTCATCACAGCCAGGCAGCATCCTGCCATCTACAAATGATCAAAATATTACAAACCCCAGCTGTTGAAAAATAGTGGCTTCTATACAAAGAGATTTACAAGAGCAGAAAACAGGAAAAAGCTCTCTCAAATTCATTTTCGTTTGGAACAGAGTTTAATATTTCATTTTTTAATATTGATTCTTATGGATTTTTCCAATTCTGCAACTTAACAACGCACCAGAATTGCTATGCAGGACTACACCAATAATATGTCTCTGCCACAAATCAAACAAAGAAAAATATGCAGATGAAGCAGTTAGAGAATAATCTGCTTGAAGTTAAGAGTAAACTCTTTATAGATGTTACATGCTCAGGCACAGTCCGAGTCTGATCATGGCAGCTCTCTGACCTCAGGGCACCCCTGTCCTCCCGAGTCCTGCAACTCACACCCCAGTGAGCTGCCCCTGAGCATGGAGCAGGCTGACAGCATCAGCAGCATAATGCCTCTTTAGAGTCATAGAATAGTTAGCATTGGAAAGGACCTTAAGATTGTCAAGTTCCAACCCACCTGCCATGGGCAGGGACACCTCACACTGAACCATGTCATCCAAGGCTCTGTCCAACCTGGCCTTTACACATCTACACTTCCCCCAGGCCAGTGAAAAGATAAGTCCAATTTCCAGAAAGGTCCTGTTCTGCCTGCAACTAGAACAGCAGAAACTGTACATAGTAGAAGTGCTTGCTCATCTCCAGTTGTGCAAGAGTAGCCTTCAAAGTCATTCCTAAATATTAGTGTAAGATGTACTAAGCTAAAATAGGGGAGATTCAGGCAGGATGTGAGGAAGAAAGTTTTTACAGTGAGGGTAGTAAAATACTGGCACAGGTTGCCCAGAGAGGTGGTGGATGCACCATCCCTGGAGACATTCAAGGCCGGACTGGATGTGGTTCTGGGCAACCTGATCTAGTTGAAGATATCCCTTCTCATTGAAGGGTGGTTGGACTAGATGACCTTCGAAGGTCCCTTCCAACCAGAACTGTTACATGACTCCATGTATCCCAGAGGCAATTTTCTGCTCCTTAAATTAAAATAGTTAAACCAATACTTACCTCCTAGCTGCCTAACATTTATCAGAGTTCTGGACCGGCAGTGTTTGGTTTCTGACCCATTTATTTTTCCTTGTGGTTTTCTCCAATGAACTCTTAAATTACTCAGAAATAATCGAGTTGAACTAACACCTGCTAGCAAAGACAAAGGAGGGCAGACACTTTAGAGGAATGACTACCAGAGAATCTGAACCTGTGGACATAAGCTACTTAAGTCTCTCTCATGGAAGTTGCCCAGAGACACTGGGCCCTATGAATACTACTAACTTCTAGTTAACCAGTTTCCAGTTCCCATACCTGATATTACTCAGGAGGAGCAGAAAGGTAGGCAAGAAGCATGGAAGGCATGTGCTCATGTGATCACAAACCAATGGCATTATGCTCAGGGAACTAGAGGCATTAAAGTAATGCTTATTCTGTGTTTTACGCAGTGATTACATGAATTAATTGTTAATCACATATGAGTACTGCCCAGTGCATTTATAGTTGGTGAATAATGTTCTTTAATAAAATATTAGTAGTTAAATGATCAAAAGTGTAATTTGCTTAACTTATAATAAAGTTGCTAATGAGATCTTTTAAAAAATTCCAATTTGCCACAGTATGAAACATATGAACAGTACTGATCTCTCTGTAGAGTTATACACAAATTCTTACCTAAACATCCAGCAAAGGTACCACTTTTTTTTCCATGTATTCCATTTATTAAAGTGCATCTCTGAATGCATTCAAAAAGTAAGTTACCTCTTTGGACTGAAACAAATCACTGACAATGTCTTTCTCTACTCTTTCTCAAAATGGAGTTGTCATCTCTTCCACTAAAACACCTGAACATGAGCATATCTTTCTTCAGCCCTTAAAATCATTCTCCAAAGTTGCCTATCAACCTCACAGTGAAGTAGTCACTTCACTGCTCAGGTCTCAGCCGTCTTCTCTGCTCTGTACCTTCAAAGATTGTCAGAAAGTATGAATTCATTAGAGCTCTCCCTTTGCTTTCATGCTACTTGCAATATGTGCTGGCTGGTCAGCATTTATTCTAGACCCCAACCTATTCCTTTTGTCAACACAGCTGAAGATTGATCATTAGCTATCTCAGTTATATAGGTAGCCCATCTATTTTAAGTTACTGCACAACAGTATAGAGTTGGTGAAGAAAGGCAGGACAGAAGGTGCTGTTCACAAATCGCACGCTATCAAAGACAGATTGTAACTAAATGTTGTTCCCAGATGAAGGACCTGAACTGAGTACGCAATCTTCCTACACTCTTTGTCTAGTCGATGCAGAGAAGTAGCTATCTTTAGAAGATGTCAGCCACACTAAGACCAAAATCTGCACCTACAGATATAGACCTATAAAGGTATCTGCCACTCTTCATTGAAAGGAAAGACCAAAATCTGCACCTACAGATATAGACCTATAAAGGTATCTGCCACTCTTCATTGAAAGGAAAGTTGGGTGACATGTTTCTAGAATAGACGGCCTTGTTAAACACTTTAGAAGTTACTGAGGATGAATTCAGGCTACTTTTTCCCAAGATACAATCTACTTCCTCATTTTCTCAGCAACATCAGAGGCATTAAGAGTATCTAGGACACAACCATTTTGGTCATGCAGTATAGTAGACATCTAAGAGACTGACACATATGACAGAAAAAAACAATAAAAAAAAAACAAACAAGCAAAATATGAAGTCTATCATGACATCCCCACACACGGACACTCTCAGTAAATACACTGCCTCTTTTGTTACCTCCTCTGATTCCACAGAATGGCAGTCTAGATGCAGATACACAAGCACATGATTGACGGGTTTTACACAATGGAAGCCCTACTTGTTGGCAAACGCATACTTGAGAAAGGATTTCAGATCTCTGAGTCAGGGCAGGAACTAAAAGGGTCTGCAGACCATTTGTTCCAGATCTACATTTAGTGTATGACAAACACAACTATCCTTCTATCTAGTTCTTGATTTGAAGAATAGCTTTGGACATTATCCACCTGGATTTCTCCAAGGCCTTCAGTGTGGTTTCCTACAGCCTCCTCCTAGAGAAATGGATGTGTTATGGTCTAGACAAGTGGTCTGTGCAGTGGGTAGGTAACTGGCTGAATAGCTACACCCACGGGGTGGTGGTGATGAATTGCTCATTTTCCAGCTAGTGACCCATCACTAGTTGCATCCACAGGGATCAATACTGGGTCAAACACTATCATGATAAATAATCTGGAAGACAGTATCAAGTGCACCCTGAGAAACTTTGCCAACAATACCAAACTGAGTTAGGAAGCGAACACTTCAGAAGGAAGAGCTACCCTGCAGGAAGATCTGGATAGATTGAAAGACTAGTCTAACAAGAACCTTTTGAATTTCAACAGGACAAGTGTAAAGTCTTGCACCAGGGTAAACAATACAGGAGTGCAGCACAAGCCGTGATCAACAGAGCAGGGGAGCAGCTCTGGGGAAAGGGGCCTGGGGGCTCAATATGAGTGAATAGCATGCAGCTGCAGCAAAGAAAGCCAACAGGATGCTGGGTTACATCAACAAGGGTACTACCAATAGAGATAAAGAAGCTACTGTCCCACTCAGTGTTTGTCAGGCCACACCTGGAATATTTGGTGGTTTGGTCCCTACTATACAAAAAAAGATGTGGACAGGCTGGAGAGGGTCCTGAAGTGATCCAAGAACTGGGAAGCCTGCCATAATGTGGAGAGGCTGAGAGAACTGAATTTGCTCAGCCTTAAAAAAAGAAGGCTCAAGGGAGACCTTATCACCATGTTTCTGTATTTAAACGGTGGCTACAAAGAAGATGGAGACTCCCTTTTTACAAGGAGTCACATGGAAAAGATATGGCGTAATGGGCACAAGTTACTTCCAGGGAAATTCAAGAAGATTTTTCACAATGAGAACGATCAGCCGTCAGCATAATCTCCTCTGAGAAGTGGTAGATTCCCCAGTGTTGGACACTTTCTAGATTCAGCTGGACAGGGTGCTGGGACATCTTGTCTAGACTGCTTTTGCCAAGACAGGTTGAACCAGATAATCCTTGAGGTCCCTTCCAACCTGGTATTCAATTTGTATCATTCAAGACACGATTTGCAGTAAAATGCCCTAGCTTTTTCTGTGGAAATTAATCTGAATTGGACAGCATATTTTCACACATTTTCATAAAGCTCAGGAAGGATTACCCAGTTAGACATTCAGTAAATTGAATTTATTCAAGTCCCAACAGATTCAGCCAGCGTGTCCCCAGGCAGCCTTTAGCAGGAAGTGTTTGCTCTTTACCTGAGCCGTGTGACACATGCTTTTTGGACAGTCCTCCCATCCTTTGTCTTTTCAAAGAAATGTTATCTGGGCATGCAAAGATACTAAAGAATCCCATACTAGTTAAATCATAAGTCTTTCCCACGAATGCGTTCCTACAACCACTCAGGCTTTATCGTTCAGAGCTAACACAGATTTACCTTACGTACTTATATTTCTCTGCTTCCCTTTCCTAAAGCATGTTTACACTGGAACCTAAAAGGAATATGGGATTATTTTTTCTTCATGTATGTGAATCTCATCACTTTGCCCTATCACTCACACAGGGCATTTCCTTCCTCCTAAGGCTAGGCAGTCAAGCAAAGCAAACTTCTTTCCTGCAGAAGTCAGCCTAGCTTCCTGAAATTCTGCAAGTTCCCCAGGGTCTTGTTTATAAACTTTCTTTGTTCTGCTTCTGGAAAATATACTGAATGTTCCCACTGCTTTCCCTGCAGTGTAATTTGGCCAAAGCCTCTTTTCCTAAGACTCCAGCACTAGTTGTTGCCACTTCAGTGGACATCATCAAGGCTAATGGTCATCTATCACTCCTGCTCTGGGCCCCAACAGCATATTGCCTGAGGCATTGCATGATAAAGCAACTGAACCAGAATTCATAAACTGAATGCTGAGATTCCATAAATACAACAGTTTCCAAGCCAACTCTCACCCCTTGCTCAAGGTGTTTTTGAAAAATCAAGCAAGTCCATTGGTGAACTCAGAAATTAGCAACTCCAAAATGAAAAAGGCTTGTGTTCATGGCATGTAATTGTATGAACAGGACAGTGAGTTAGCATCAACAAAACTTGCTTTCTTGTAACAGAAGATTCATTCTTGGGTTTTTCTACCCCAGATGAAGTTGTATTGAGTAAATGGCTAAACTAATGCAGAACCTAGGCACTTATCAGCAGGGGTGATCCAGTAATTAGATCACCAGATTTCCTCCTTCTCTGTATGGAAAAAGATTCCATCTCACTCAGAATTCTGTAGTTTTGATCTAACCTTGAAATAAAACACAACCAAAGCCTGCCTTTCCTTCAGTCCTTACTAAATCCCCCAAATTAAGAAACCAAATTCCATTTTCAAATTTCTTGTCTACAGTGCCAATGGCATTACACAGAAATACGATAACATATAAAATTAAGGCAAGTATGCTGTTCTTCATGAGGTATTTTTTTTACCTCTTGCTCTAAACTGGTCTAAAATTCCTGTCAGATGCCACAGTAAGATCTACACTTCTTTCTGGGAAGAAAATGCACCAAAGCACAATAATATCCTCTGTGATATGTATATGACATACAAGTTTGTGCAGCCAAGCAAATAAGATCGGAAATCAAACCTTACTCAGAATTATATTCTTATCTCAATAAAGCAGCAGTCTGAAGATATAAACTGTACATTTTTTTCTCCCCTCAGATGTGTTTTCCTAAGAGCTTGCAAAATGGAAGACCAACATTTTTGATGCAAAGAACATTGAAGATGTAGTCAAAACAGCTGAAATTTGACAACAAAAAAATTAAATAGAAAAAAAAAATTAGTACTTTGCTACACACAGAGGAAAATATTTGGACTTCAGAGCTCTTATGAATGCTCCTGAGCTTTTCTCAGCTTTCACTAAGTGAAAGCAACTTTTGTCCATAACCAGGAAGGGGGGGGGGATGGCAGAGAGGCGAAAATGGAGGGTTTGAGACAGGAAATAAAGAGCTGAAGTTGTAAAAAAAATAATTAGAAAGGACTTTTCTCCTTCTTTCTTTCTTTCAGTTCTACTGAAAACTGCTTCTGTGCAAACTTATTTTCTACCATGCACGCTTCTTGTTGTCACTTTTGTGTCCCCTAGACACAAATCTATGGAAAATGAATACTCAAGATATATTTGAACAAATCCTCTCCAAAACGATAAACAGCAGTTATCAACAACCTTTCCAGAGAGAAGGATCATAACAGACATCCACTGGGATAATTCTCCTGTTCATATCATTTAAGGGAATGACACCACATACAGCACACAGAAGTGAAGTTTCACTATACATCTCTTTTCTGTCACTGTAATGACAACCCAGAGGAGTGTGTTGATCCTGCGAATGTTCTTATCTTGATCCTGTTATTTCTGAAATGAAAGTAGAAAAAGGAAGGACACTTTCCAACACTAACTCAAACACTACCATATTTTTAACTTTAAAAAAAAAATAATTTATGTGGCATAACAAAAGAAAAAACCACCAAGAAGGCTTCATAAACTAAACAGTAAAGCTAAATAAAGAGAGCTCTACTATCCACAGGCAAGTTTCTTTGCCAGGAAAACGCTATATAATCAAGAACCTGGGGCTGTACTCTGATTTACATCAAAAAATGGCAGAAGGAACTCTATCACATGAAATTAAACACTACCCATCTTGAAAACTGCAGATCTGTTCTGCTTCGGTATGTATGGTGAACATTTTAGAACCTTTTATTTGGGAATATTTGATGTGACCCTCAGATCGGCTGAGGGCTCCTTGACCAACAACTTCTGCAACCAGGCCAGACCTGTCCTCTTACAGGAGCACAGGTTTGTCTTCAAGCAGCTTCACAGCTGTTCTGAATTTGATCACTCTTTGTGTGGTTGTGTATTCTTTCATCTTAACTGTTTCCTCACAGTGTTCTGTTTATGCTGGGATACACTGCGGTTATTTGGGAGCCCTGGAGGTATGATGCAAAGGTCATCTCCTTGAACAATCCCTCGCAGGGTACTGAAGCACAGCAGGGTAAAATTTGTTCAATGGGAAAGATCAAAGGAGACTTTAAGATGGATTGAACACATGGCTGACAGTTAACTGACATAATGCAAAAGTCATAAACCAATGCCACTCCATTGGTTAACTTTCTTTTTTGACTCCTTGCTTATACACTTGTATAGCAACAAACACTCCCACCTCATACCACGAAAGAGGGATGATAATTTCCAACTGAGGGAAGCAACACAAAAGTTCTCACTGAGGCAAGTCATGCCTTTTTCCTACCTCCCTCCCCAAAGGAACACAGTGAAAAGTAAAATAATGAGGATAATGGTAAATAATGGCAAGGATTTCATTAGCTGGCAAATCTCACAGAGTACATGCAGACATGATGATGGATTCATAATGCACCCTAATATGGTTATTCCTTTTTGAGGTATACCTGCATGACAGCTACAGACACTACAAACTTCAGGATCCCATTGTCATGGGCCAAATAAAAACTTACATATGTGCTTTAAAATTTGAGCTGTCATCTTCTTCACTATGAGAGTGGTGAGGCACTGGCACAGGTTGCCCAGAGAAGTCGTGGCTACGCTGTCGTTGGCAGTGTTCAAGGCCAGGTTGGATGGGACTTTGACTAACCTGGTCAAGCAGAAGGTGCCCCTGCCCATGGCAGGGGGTTTGGAACTGGATGATCTTTAAGGTCCCTTCCAACCCGAACCATTCTATGATTATTAGGAGCAAATGTGTTAGGCGCAGTAAAGTTTTGAAAGCTGTTTTTATAGTTAAATGATGCCAAGACACGTTCTATTACCTCTTGATAGGCAAAAAAAATTAAAAAAAACCCATCCATCTTCCTCAAAAAGATGCTTTTATATATTTCCAGAAACACACAGGTGATACGTGCAAACTTATGTTAAGATAAAAAGCAAGCTTCCAAGCCAAAACTACAAATAATTTCTACTACTGAGCAAACCAAAGCAAGAAAATGCTTGCATAAATCTTGCAACTATGCTCATCACTCTGCTTCAGCTACATGCATCCTGGTCTTAACATTATTGAGATTTAGAATTAATGATCCACTAAGATTTATAGGGCCAATTACACCTCTCAGCATTACCACTTTGGGAGCCTCTACAACCTTAAACAGACATTAGAAGGTGACTCAGAAAACTCTCATTAAGTTCAACAGACTTCAGATGGGGCCCTTTGCCTAAACAAAAAAAAGAGAGAACTCCTAAAAGGACATGGTTTAGAAAATCCCACCTTTATCAGTATTTCTATAAAACTCACTGGTTTGGATTTTTGTGGTTTTTTTGTTTTTTTTTTGAGGGAACTGCCTACTTGCTAGTTGAGTCCAGTTGGATCCATTTTTTTCCTTTTCCATGTCTTCCAAAAATGTCGAATAGATAAAACTGGATCTAGCACTGGTCATTATGCAGTGGGAAATAACAGAATAGTTTAGTGTATTAATGCAAGTGTGACAGATACCACTACTGCCTGATGTCTAGAGGGACTGCTCAGTGTTTGTAGAACTGTGAGGAATTCACTTGGCAACATCCATAGTAAGGAAGAAGTCCCTAAATTAATATTGCCCAGTTGTGGTAACTGAGGTGACTGAAATCATCTCTGCTCATAGGTAGCATCGCACACAGATTGCTCAATGTAGACAATTTCATATGTTCTTGTGTTTTCTTTCCCTCTTTTCACTGTCATGGCTTTCTCTGAGCAACCCAAAGTGCTGAGAGTGATGCAAGTCACTGAACAGCAATCACTCATGTTTCACAACAAAAGAAAGTTTTGAAATGAAGGAAAAGGATAACTTTATATATATATATATAAATAAATGATAGACAAACAGATGTGATCAAAGAAGTTCTGACCTCAAAACTGTTTCCTTCACTTAAGGATTCTTAATAAAAGGAAAAGAAATTACTAAGGAGATAGCTAGCCAGACTTCTGCCCGGTATGAATTAAGCCATTCAAGCAGACACAATTTATAATATAAACACCAACAAGCACCTTTAACTAAAGCATCACTGCCAAATGCCACCATAATTAGGCTAGAAATGCTGTGCTTTGAATCATAAATAGGATGTGTTCAGCCTTATTTTCTATATAGAATCATGCCATCTAAGCGCAGGCAGCAACATTTATTGAGAAATTCACTGAAAGATAACAACTGATTTAAAAGAGGTTCATGTAAGTTTAGTTAAGAAGCAACTTTTCAATTACTGAGATAAAATCATGGCTTCTCTCAGGAGGAAAAAAGGAATTACATTTTTCTATACACTACATAAAGCATATGAAAGCTTTAAGAATAGTCTTATTTCACAAACAGTATCAGCTTCCTACTAATATTCCTTAACTCTGTTTTTCCCTCCCTCAAGTCATTTTCCCAATTATTTTTAACATTTTCTTGATTGATTAATAAAAAGCAGCTTTCCTGCTACAGATAACAGGTCATAGAATTCTCTCTTACGTTTACACTATTGAGAATACTAATGGTTTTATTTTCTTTCACCATATCTGCATGGCTCTGCCCAAGCATTGACTTCTTCTGCATTGAACTCCTCATTGATCTCAGGCAGCATGAAGATGACAGCAGGACATAAGCACTAAGTTCCAGTCCTTCTAAACTTGCATGAGGATCTGTAATTAATAAACCGGAAAGCCTCTGTTAACTTGCATTAGAAAAACAGCTTGTCTTGAAAGGCTGCAGATCTGGAAAAAAATACCATCTTCAGCTCTTCTGAATTCACTATCAAACAGGTTAGCATCCTTATTTAATAAGTAATATACAGCATCATTATCTGATGCAGAGGGGATACATCCAGACTGTCTACTTTAGACATGTAACTTCACTGTGACTTAACCTTGTAATTCTAGGGTTTCTGTACTCTCAGCAGATAACTCAGACACCTGAAGCAGGCAATTCGGAGCCCAAGGGGCTGCACTTCATATATTGTGAAAGCTCCTAATGCAGGCACAGGAGCAAGCCTGTGCAGTCCCCACGCACATTTTAGCACGCTATCACTCTTCATGCAAGCCATGCATATGAACCAGTGTTCGTTTGCTATTTCAGCCTTGACACCTCATTTCATTACCTGCATCTCCAAGAGTAAGAAAAACAAACCTATGTATGCAATACACCTCTTTGGGCAATAGAAAATCTCAGGAGTTAAAGGGCAAGATGTACACATAAGAAGAACTGACATTTCTTCGGCACAGAAACCTGGAGACATGTCATGAACATATATTATCCGTCTTAAGATAACTACTCAAGATCCTGATGGAGTTGACAGTGCAATCTTGTCACTCTCCCATCAGACCACCATCAGACTCATGCACAGCAGATCTTCAGCTCCAGATCAGTCTAGTTCTTCTAATACATTCCATCCACCTTCCAAAAAAATTTATTAGTTTAAGAAGAAAAATAAAATAATCTGTATTCCAAATAATAGAATTACAAAGACAACACAGATCTTTTGGAGATAAAACAGGAAAGCACGTATAGCAGAACATTTAAGGCCTTACTAGACTGGAAAAAAGCCCACTTTTGTTGAGAAAGTACTGCTGTTCGTATGCCTTTAAAGACCAAAACAAAGGCTTTCTAGTCATAAGCCATCATAAAATTATTGGCTGATCACCTGCTGCCTTGCATGCACCTCAAGCTGTTTTTCCAGCAAGATTTGTTCACTTAGATTGCACAAATGAATGTGTCTCTTAAAATTAAAAAAAAAAAAGTAAAAATTACCCCTTTGAAAATAGCTCCTTAATCTGCCATCCTTTCAATAGGACTGAAGTGCTCTTCACACACATAGTACACAAGCATCTTGAATTAGCAGGGAACTATTTTTAAATACATGAAGGGTAAGATATGAAATTAGTTTCATGGGGAATGAGAACCTTAGAGATTATTTACTTTCCCTTAATTACTTTGACTCACCACTCATTTAGCTTTTCAATAGTACTATCTCTTTCGCACTCAAATTTTGATACTGAAGACATTTAAGTGTGGTTTTCGAACATTTAAGATTATGGACCTTAACGATACATAACCACATTTCTCAAATTGACTTAACCACATAAAAAGATGATTAAAAGTCCCGTATGGTACAAATATTCTTTCCTGTGGAACAACTGCCTCAGAGTAAGGATCCCTACATAAAAGCAAGCACCTTTCGTAAAGGAAGAGCATGAAAACTCTGACAGCTGTACATAACCATTACATGGGCGCAGGCAGCCTCCTATACTACTGATCTTCTATAATTTGAGGAGCAAAATGAAGATATATGTATATATGAGAAAATGTTTTCGAGATCAAGAAACTCAAGTGACAGGACAGCCTACCCCAGTCCTGATCCTGAGAGAGAAGCTTAAGTTTCTAAGCCTTAGAACAAGAAGAAATTGAGTGTGACCATACAGCATTGATGGGCTACATCCACTCCCCATCTTTACTTTGCATGACACAGGCATATTTCTGTCACTTGCACACAAAAAAAAGAAGTTAGAGGAGATGAAAAGGTATTCCAGAGAGAGAGTACCTGTGTTAAATCTCAAATATAAAATTAAAGAAAAATAGTAACAAAAAAATAAGGTCTACATTCTAATCCCTGTAGAAATAAATTAATTAGGTTCCTTATGACAGAGTCTCATAATAGAAAAACGTGGGAAAAGTAAATAGAAAGGATGAAGGGAGCAAAGAAAAGGAAAGTAATAAAGAGAACACTGCATTAAACAGAAAACAGGAAGTTCAAAATACAAAAGAAATGGAGATCACAGTAAAAAGTCATGGGACAGACAGATACAAAGAGAAAGAGATAAGAGGGTTATCAAAATGAAAGAAGAGAAGCTGTTTAAAATGATAAATAGGTACATAGGTATGTCGGTACACATGTAGGTAGACAAATAGATGGATAGATAAATAAAATGCAACCCTACAAACTACCACAACTCCACATTCCTCCCCAGAAATTATTTTAGAAACCCGAGCTGGAAGGAAAGCAAGTGAAATTCACCTCACTGGCTAACAAAGTTTCATTCAACGCTGATGGCTCAGGGCTCAGTCCTATCTCTGTCAAGCAGTGGGACTATTTTCCAGAACTTCTAAGCTCCCATGGGATTAAGGCTGAGCTAAAGCAGCACCCGAATGATTTTCTGCACTTAAACACCTGCGACATTGCATACCATGGCAGCGGCTCTGGATTTTTTAGGATGACTAGTCTTTACTATGTAAAAGAATTAAAAGGCATAAAAAACACCATGGTACTACACATAGTAGCACATACTATTGCCACCATGTAGCTGAAATTATGAGTTCTCCCATTAAGAAGAGTTATCAAACCATTTATCTTGTTATAAAGTACTAATTATTCTTCTATCAGCTGCCAATGACTAATTAATCAAAATTAAAAAAAAAAAAAAAAGAAGGGCTGTTAAAGCAATTAGCAAAAGAATCACCATGAAATAGAGTGGATTTTCTGAAGGATTTCCAGAGATACACGGTAAGAAAGAAGCTTTGGGTTCTCCTTTCCACCACTGAATATTGCACCATTACAACAAACCAACCATTGCAGCTGAGAGAAAGACCCTGAAAAGAATTTCTCAAATTGCTTATTAGAATATAATAAATATAAACAATAGACAGAACAAATTCTCTTGAGAATGAAGTATTGCTGGGGTTTGGATCCCTTCTAGGCTGCTAAGGTTGCTAGGGAATTTCAGTTAATGGTGTATTTCCATATGAATGTTTGAAGAAGGGGGGAAGGGTTTGCAAAACTGAATCTTAAGCCTGGAGTTTTCTTTGTGCTTCAGAAAGAAAGATGTGATGCTCTTGTAAAGCTGAAATAGCACTCTTTCAAACTTAACTGTATATTATCAAAGATTTTTTTTAGAAGAAAAACTTAGACAGAAAATGTTTAAAGAGGCATTGTGAGGAAGAACTTGCTTCTCTTACTGTGGTCAGTTGCGATGCACCGGACTTCCCATTATACACACTCTAAGGGCAACAAGCAGTTTACAAACCATAGCAGCTTCATTTTGCTTTAACAGATAAAAGCAACAAGTTTATTTTGTTTTAAACAGATTTTATGTCCATTTTTCATAGACCATTAGAAAGCACATTGCTGTGGGCTTCCCAATGACAAATACACTGAGGCACAAGCAAGTGACAACACACTTTGTACTCCTTGACATGGATGAAAAAATTCAATTCAGCTTCTTTTGTTTTTCTATCTGAAAGAGAAACGTCTGCACAAAATGTGTTTTAGCCCTATTTTCTGAGAACGAAGCTTAAACAATGCTCTGTCTGTATCTTCATTTGTTTCTCTTTCCTTCTTTTCAATAACTTTGGGTGACATTGGTCAAGAGCATCCAAAACTGACAGAGAGCAGAGTCCCTTCATTTTCATGAAAATAAGTGGCTGAATAATAGAGAAAAATGAAATGCTCCATGGTTTGAATGGTAGGTACTCAACTTTGCATCAGAAGATCCACAGAGCAATCACCACCAAAGCAGAACCTGCAGAGAACATGCTGGCTCCAAGCTCACACAATCACCACCATTTATCTGGTTATTCTACTCATTCTTTAGAGTATTTTTTCTTCCAGTATTCAAAACACCCCAACTCAGGCAACTCTTATTTACTGCAGTATACAGTAAACACAGACATGCCTTCATTGGCAGCTGCTGTGACAGTTGATCATCACACCACAGTATTATCTTAATAAACTCTCTCAGTCCCCAGGATCTTTGTTCTTACAGAAGTGACCTACAATTGGTCACCCTGGATCTTATACAAAGCATGACAAGTATAGAGGTTATATGAGTTAATTGCATAGTGACTGCAAAAATAGTGTGCTTTCTTCCTTTCAGCAATGTGGTCTTTCTCTACTGAAAACAACTGGAGTTACACTGTAATTCAAGTTAATGATAGAACTGTTTATTTGGGTAACTCTATCATTATTTAATATTACCACCATACAAGCTTGTCTGTATGGTATTCGACAACAAAATCCAAGTTAAACAGCCTCCTCCAGAATGAAGACAGTATTGGATTAATTAGGTAAGTTGATACACATGTAGAAAACAAAGATGAATATCCCTTTTATAACCATATTTAAATCCCACAAATAAGAACCAGATTTTAATTTGTTATTGTAATGTAAATCATAAGTATCTCTTGAATTACTTAAAATTTAAATAACTGGAGATCAGAATATGGCCCCATCCATCTTGACAGAATATTTGACTCATTACTCATGTAAAAAGGATGCAACCACTATCAACACATAATACAGAGGAACCAATTAGTTTTCTAGGAGAGTTCAAAATTCTCTGCCAAAAGAGCTCACATTCTGGTACTCTTAACATATTATGTTATTTTTATTGGTCTACATGCTACTTTGGCTACTAGCTAGGGAGTGAACATCTGCAGAAAAGCAGAACCTGGGGTCTAATGGACCCTCCGTCTTTTCCCCACACACTTGCCAAAATGCAGGCAGCTTTCTTCCACTGACCAAAGAGACACTGGAAATACTGCAAGAGTCTATAAAGCTTTTGCTAGCTAAAACAAACCACAGACTAGTGAATTAATTTTGTAACAGGAGTATTCCTCCAACATGGTCCAAAACTGCAAGCATGCAACTCTAAATAAAATACACCAAAAAACAAATGTCATAGCTGAATCACAAGTCTCCAAACTGCCTTGTCTACCATTCTTTTAGCGCATTTTCAGTTGTGCTTTTAACAACCTGGGACATGTCTACATAAGCTTTCTGAAGACATTTTCTCTCTACCTTTATGATGCTTTTGCACTATCCAAGGCTGAACCTCAAGTTGTGTTAGCAAGGATTCAGGCATGAAAAAGTGAATTTATCAAAATGTTTCAAGCCTAACTAACATTTCAACATGGCAAAATGCTCCATATTGAGCTGGGCAGGGAAGAAAATATTTTTAAGTCTGAAACATTCATGTTTAACTGCCAGTGTCTCCTGTAATCTGTCTGCTAGATATTCCACTGTTCTGACACAAACAGACCGATCATCCGTATTTCAGCTTAAGTTATGAAACCATGCTTCTTCTGACTGTCCCACTTCCTTTCATCCCACTCACTGTAAGGCTTTGTGAGAATCACAGGCAAATACAGCTGGAAACAGCTATGCAACAGCATCAGCTGCATCCTTTAAAGACAACACAGTTAACTCTACCACGCTCTTGAAGACTTCAACTGGCAAAGGCCCACAGTGTTCATTCATTCCATTCTAGGACCCCTCTGAATCCCTACCATTAGAAAACTTTTCCTAAACTTGTTTTTTCTTGCAACATATTCAGCCTATTACTTTTATTCTACTCACTGAGGACACTGCAGATTTTTTTTCACCCATGTCAGAGTTCTTCCTGGTCTTCATCTCCATCCAAAGCATTAATCTTGCCATTCAGTTTCTACAGCTGCTGAGGCCTCCTTCAATATTTTTTTCAAATATTTGGTGTTATTTATTTGCAAGTTAGAGGAAGAAAATTTCCATGTGATCATGGAAATTTTCCAGTCATCAGGCTGTAGCTGGCCAAAATCCTTCTGAAGCCATCATCAGTTGCCTTCCTAAGATTACTGATTCTCTGGGGAGTATCTTCCTATACAAATTTTTTTTACAAAATACACATTCAACTTCAGTTTAGGTAAACTGGCATTATTGAGGATCACAGAGTAGAGGCAAAAAATAGAGAAGTATCTTACTCACAGGATGTCCAAGAGTAACCGAAAGAAGGAAGCATAAATACTCTTTCTTCCAGCCAACTCCTAATTACACCAGTACAAACCTACTTCAGAAGTTCTCATTTCAGTTTTCTCCTGCCTCTACTACACTTGCTCCTCAGGCACTTACAGAATACCTCCTCATTGTACAATCATCCCATGGCATCCCTTAGAGACACAGCTGAGAGTGTTACAAAAATCTGTATTTGTCCTTGAATGGATGCTTAGAGCCACTCCCTGAACACTTTACATATTCACTGAACCACCTTGCTTTAATAGAAGTGGTTTTAGTTCTGCATTTCCCTTTTCCTTTACCCATTTAACAGCAAACTAGTAAATTTAAATGTCTTTAAAAGGGCAGTACACACAAGCTTACCTCAGGCTTACACATCTCATTCTATATTGTTCACTTTGTGTTATGCTGACAGCAATGCCAACATGAAAAGAAGTTTCTTACCAAGTCTGTAGCCATCATTTTCCTAGTGTTTAAGACAGGAGCGGCTAATACTCTGTGTCCTCCCTGATAACAAAGACAAACTGATTTCTCTAGCACAAAATAATGCTGAAGCCACTGAAGCAACTTAGAACAGTGACTTCAGTGATCATCACAGCTATAGTTTAATGATGACAGGGTTGTCAAAGCATCTCATCTTCAGGATTATCAAATTCAATCTTCTGCTTTGAATTCAACATTGAGTTTCACCTGGCAGCCTGCCTGACATGGAAGAACCAAGAGAAACAGATTTTTTCTGCATGATTTCAAGATGACCACTAGTCTTTTCTGTCTAGCTACTCGTGCAACATTTATAGTCTAGGTACAGAAGAACAGTTTGATCCCAGTGGGTTGACTGATTCACGTCACACTACTCCCTTTATTCATGGGTGAGATGAGCCTGAAAATTATTACTTTTATCATTTCTATTTTATTTGTAGTGTGTGGTACCAAACAGAATCAACTTTGTTATTACAGAAAAGGTAAACCTAGTTGTGAAACTGGCCTTGTACGAAGCTGTCCTGCCAGATGTGCTGCCTACTTCCAGATTTGAACAAATAAAGCCTGCAGTTCTCCACGCTCTTCCTTCTCATTGCTATCCATGGAGAGAGGATTACATTAAGCAGCTACTCTGTTCTTTCATTATTGAGCCTTCTCTTTCCTTTTCCCTAGACACTTTATGCAGTTACATAATCTCCCTTAATATTTTCCAATAAACTTGAATAGAAATGCCCATTTTTCAGCTTTTCTCTTTTACTTAAAAAATGTCAACAGTTACCTTCCTGGGCTGAAGTTACAGCTGCCTTCTATTTTGCAAAGGAAACAATATAAACTACACATTACATACCTTCTGCAAGATGATACAGAAGTTAAACAACCACATCATGAAAAATAAAACTGCAAGACCCAACTAATGACATACGCACCGCACCTGGTTTCACATGTTTTTTCTGTAATAGTATTAGCCTTACACAATTGGCAAGAAACTGGATAGCTAAGTAGATTGGCAACAGTACACCAAGGCTTTCACCTCAAGTGTATCAGCTCAAGTTCAGCCCAGCTCTCTCTAGGAACTGAAAATGCATGCTCTCTCACAGGCTGACAACAAAATAAAATGGTAATGGCTATCTGGTTCATACAAAATGGGAGGTGACACTGCAGAAAGAGAGTCATCACCATAAATGACTTAAATAAATGACATAAATATTTTCTCTTACTGTTAAGATATGAATAACCTTGAACCAAAACAAATGGCCAAGGGTGCCTTCATTTCTACAATGAGATTAACTTAAGAGATTGTCATTTTAGGTTAGCTAAGGGAAAGCCAACATAAAGAAGATTCTAAATCAAACGCACTTCCCAGGACCTTTAATTCTTCAGCTTTCACACGTAACAGCCTGCCACCAACACCTCTGTTTACAGATGGTGGAAGCCAGATGTGCACGTTCAGAAGAGGCGTTAACATGCATGAATAGACCACCCATTTATAGCTAGTAATTCTGCACAATGTACTTGTGCTCATCTCATCCAGGTGCCCAACATCCCTATTTGCCAGCAGAGGACCATTAACACAATTTTTTGATGCATCTATAACTGCATTACCCTGGGCTGTGATCCCCACAGATTTCACTGCTAAGCAAAGGTCACACCTTCAAGGAAAACTCTCAATAAACTAAGTGGATCACTTGTTCAGAAAGTGCTTTTCTGAAACTCTTTCTTCTGAGACAGTGTTGAAGTAATGCCAGCATCCATCATAAGTGATCAGAAAAGATTAATCCATGGATCTTTGCCACCAAACCACAGGCCTCTACCACTGCCGAATGAGGGGGAATTGCTTCTCTTGGTAGAAAATAGCAAGCTCTTATTCTATATGCAGAGAAGCCACTGAATTAGGATATAACACAATTTCACAGAATGTCTGACCAGCAAAATATTAGGAAGCAATCTGCTTCTTTCAGATGAAGCAAACTTATCTGTCATTGCTGAAATACTTCTTATAAGGGCAAAGTACCAGTACCCATTCTAAGAGCATGCTTTCATTCTGGTCATAGCATTCCACCTCCCTAAATCCACCCCACACCTTTATCAGCTACTTCTATTTCATTTCTTTCTTGCTTCCCTGAAAGAGTGCTTCCTAACAAGAATGGGTGAGTCTAAACAGAGTTGTAAAAAATACTGTTAAACCTTCACTGCATTCTACCCCAGGCACAGCTGTTATGTCCTGAAGCATTTTTACACTGTGTGTAGGACACAGGCCCCTCTAAAATTATACATAAAGCCAACCCATCATACCAAACTAGTTGTATGTTATCCATTCTGTCCATGAAGGAACTGTTCCTCATCATGGATTAATGAGATCTAGTCTATAAAACCCTACATTCTAAATGCTAACACTATGTTAAAAGTACCTGTATAAAAATGCTTTTAAGCCTCATTTAACTTAATTCTAAAAATAAAGATCTATTAACAGAAACAAGTTGTAATTAAGATTGTTGTTGACCTGGCTTCTCCCTGCAAAGGCATCAGAATAACAATCTTAAATTTACACATTATAGATTCACAGAATCTTAGAATAGTTAGGGTTGGAAAGGACCTTAAGATCATCAAGTTCCAACCACCCTGCCATGGGCAAGGACACCTTGCTCTAAACCTTATTACCCAAGGCCTCATCCAGCCTGGCCTTGAACACTGCCAGGGATGGAGCATTCACAACCTCCCTGGGCAACCTATTCCAGTGCCTCACCACCCTAACAGGAAAGAATTTCCTCCTTATATCCAATCTAAATTTCCCCTGTTTAAGTTTTAACCCATTACCCCTTGTCCTATCATTACAGTCCCTAATGAAGAGTCCCTTCCCACCATCCCTATAGGCCCTCTTCAGATACTGGAAGGCTGATATGAGGTCTCCACACAGCCTTCTCTTCTCCAGGCCGAACAGACCCAACTTTCTCAGCCTATCTTCATATGGGAGGTGCTCCAGTCCCCTGATCATCCTCGTGGCCCTTCTCTGGACTTGTTCCAACAGATCCATGTCCTTTTTATGTTGAGGACACCAGAACTGCACAAAATACTGCAGATGAGGTCTCATGAGAGCAGAGTAGAGGGGCAGGATCACCTCCTTCGACCTGCTAGTCACGCTCCTTTTGATGCAGCCTAGGATACGGTTGGCTTTCTGGGCTGTGAATGCACACTGAAGCAGGCTCATGTTCATTTTCTCATCGACCAACACCCCCAAGTCCTTCTCCACAACCCTGCTCTGAATCTCTTCTCTGCCCAACCTGTAGCTGTGCCTGGGATTGCTCCGACCCAGGTGTAGGATCTTGCACTTGGCATGGTTAAACTTCATGAGGTTGGCATCAGCCCACCTCGCAAGCGTGTCAGGGTCCCTCTGGATGGCATTCCTTCCCTCCAGCGTATCAACCGAACCACACAGCTTGGTGTCATTGGCAAACTTGCTGAGGGCGCACTCAATCCCACTGTCCATGTCAGCGACAAACATTACATCCAAAAAGACTGATCTTAGACATACTTACACAGAAGAGTGTTATTAACATACACAAGAAAACCTAATTAAACCAATCTACCCCATTTTATTACCAGCAACTACCACACTTGAGCCACCCAATTGTAAAGGTTCCTGTTACCTACCTTATCCATCCATCAACAAATTATCCACCCATCAAAAACAAGTCCCTCAAACATCAGCAATGCATTAGCAGGAACTTTCATCTTAATCCTGATGTTCTCCCTAAGAAAAAAAACACCAAACCTTCTTCCAGCTTCATTCAGTCTCCTTCTCAGACCTCCATCACCAATACTGTCAACCACCCCATGGAGACAAACACAAGGGCTGAACCTGGCTTACTTGTCAGAGGATTTGTTTTTAAGCAGTCACCTGGGGTGTATTGGGTGTGTACTGCTTTTCAATAGACAGACCAACTTTTTCTGCCTTATTCTGTGCACAGAAGACCTAAACCTGGCTTCCACAACTTTCAAAACACCGCTTTCTTGCGCCATCAAGTACTTAAACCAAAAGTTGATCTTACCAGCCAGCTCTACCCCAGATCAGATTTCCCTTGTATGTCATACTCCTGCAAGAGCACTGTTTTAATCATTATCACACAAGGAAGGGTTACTCTGAGTCACCTGTTTTTACCTTATGATTACCAAAATAGGCCTTGTTTAAACAATTGTCTCTCAGGTATCCACAAATCATGGCAAAGGAAAATCCACCTCCTCCTCTACAATTGGCATGGCTCTTGGAAAACATTCCCTGATGATATCAGTCTGCACAACAATTTTTTTTTTTCTGAATAACTGCTTCACATAAAATGAATTGCCAGAAACCAGTGTAATAATACCATTCAAGGCAGGGGTTCATCAATAAAACTACTACACCTTAAACCTACACCCCTCCTGGCTAAGTCTTCTCTCAGTCTACATGGATGACAAAAACATTTAAAGCAAAGAACCCTAAGAAAGATCGCTCATATGTCTCTCCTCCTCTCTAAGCCTCTCCCAGAAAACACATCACTGATGGCAGTTGTCATCTGGACTTCCACTGCACACAAACTAGCCAAATCACAGAGGACAGCTGGTGTGATATCAGGGCATCATGATGGGGGCACGGGAAGGAAGCAGTTGTACCTGCTATCCAGCATTGCTACCTGATGGCAGTCAGCTTCCTTAGACAATCAAACAAAATGTTGCGGAAACTGTCAACAAACAAGAAGCTGTCACCTCTGTCCCCTTTACACCATCAGCCATGCTCATTGTTTTCAAAAGGGAAAACAAATTAATAAACCAGAGCTGTTTACTAAAAAACTCTACTGTAGCAGATGCTTTCACATCCAACATCCCAGCATCGACATAACCTGAGCCCACACGATGACCCTGTTCCTAGTCATGCGTTTATAAAAGTGTGAAACCCAACTGTCTTGGCACTGGAAACCACTTGGCCAAAGTATGAACATTGCAATTTAATAAAAATCAAGTCAAGTATAGTTGGCCGAGTATCCGACCTAGTTTCTCTTACAACCTTCAGCTGAAACTAACCAAAACATAGACACAAAAAAAAGGCTGATGGATCTTGTACTCTCCCCTTGAAAACACAGAATTGCCTCCTCCAGTCATTTGCTAGTGACTTGCATACTCTTATTTTAAAGATCTGAAGAGGCATAGGGGGCTCTCACTACACCTGGACTAACACAGACACCAATACAACTTTCTGCCCAGAATTCATCTTAAGCTTTCATTTCCTCGATTTCACCATTTAGTTCTAGCTAAATTATTCACTTATTATTCTCTCACGTAATGCACCAAGAAACACCTAGATTCCTTTGACTAACATACATTTCAAATATCTACATATAGTTTACCTATCTCCACATATTCAGTGCCAGACTAGAAATATGTCTATTTTTTAATATTTCCCCTCAAGCTAGTTCCTCCAAACACCAAGTTATTTTGTTACTCTTTTTTGAGCTTCACTCAAATTGCCAATACCTTCCTGCTACAACGTTCAGTCTTCAGATGTGCTCGTGTGTATAAAGCAAGAAACCCACCTCTCTGTTCACAGACATGGTACCTTTTTCTCGGCAGCTCAAGCACAAACTGTGCTGTTCTGTAATCAATTCATACTGCAGACTCATATATTACTTCCTGATGGGTCTTAATTCTAGATCCCTTCCAGCACTGCTATTACCTGTCAGTAAGTTCCCAATTTAAGAGCCCTTGCCCTGTGAACTTGCTTTTTCTTCAGATTTGTTCCCTTCTCTCTACTATCTTGTATGAAGTCTCCTGAAGTTGTTTACTCCAAAGCCAAGACATTAGTTTCAAAGGTTATAGGTTTTGTTTAAGCCCCCTATTCAACAGAGCATTTGATTACATGCCTAACTTTAACCACATGCTTAAATCCAGTTGATCTCAGCAAGCAGAGATGAGACTAAGCATATATACAAAAACAAACAAAAACCCCCAAGAAGTTAGGCATGCAAGTCAGTGTTTTGCTGAAGCAAATCCTCAGTTTCTGTAATCACTTGGATGGTTTATTTTCCATATTTGGCAAGAATTGACAGCTCAGTGCTTTTATGTTGCAGGATTTAAAAATGAAGCTTCAAGACAGTCCAAAGCTGACATCATGCTTTTGTTCCTTTCTTGAAATAAGAAAAGGAAATAAATATCTAAGTAAATATGCAACTGTACGGTAATCGTTAAGACTATAGAATTGAAACATGCACTAAGTAACTCCATTTTCTTGTTATTGCAGTACCCTCCTTCAAAAACATATTTTAAAAGCAAAATCTGAAAAAGCGTATGTATCCCAGCAAGATACTGAGCACATTCCCAGGTAGCTCATTAGCCACAACCATCATTAAATGGTGAGAACAAAGCTGCCCATTTCCTATCAACCAAATGCCTTTAAATGCAATGGGCTTCACACACTGTTCCACGAAAGATGGGTTTTTAGGGGGAAGAGGGTACCAGCCTTTTGTTTTAGTCATGGGTTGACTATTTCCATCAGCAGCCAACCCACATGGCAGCAGATGTAAGATTTTACATTCACCGCCAGCCTCAAATGCAGTTGGCATAATGGGAATTTCATGGAGAGTATTTAAAATCATTTCCAAATGTGCTCCATTGTTTACATGCAGAATACTACACAATCTTTTTCTCCCCCTTGTTTCTACTTTTTGTCTTCTTTGCCTTCCCTCATTCTGCTGCCTGGTAAACACAACAGAGGCTAAATGGGGCCTGCAATTAGGCAGCCATACCAAGCTTAATCTGCGGGCTACCTAACTGTGAGATTCAAGGTTTGGAAGGAGTGCCATCTGAGAAAGAAATGGAGAAGAAAAATTGGAAAATGATTACTTCCTCTCCATCCATAAAGGCTTCCAAAATTCAATTAACATGTTCTGAACTAAACCAACCACACATGCTATGGCCCTAAAATGTGTGATTTCAAACACAGACAAAACGTAGCTGCCCACTGATATTTCTCAGAATTATAATACTCCAACTATTCCACTTCCACCTTTCTTATTGAAGTGGCATTTCTTGGAATACTTTTGTACCTCAGTACTTGAGATGAACCAGAAAAATACCTATAGGCAATATAAATGAATTGTATGCGACTGTGTATTGGTTCTGTTAAATAATGCTATGAACCCCAAGGTTGCTCAGAGAATGCTGTTCCCACACCTAGCACAAACGCTGTTCTTTAATAATGCATATATGTTTGCTGCCATCCCCCCCAAAAATTTTTCTTGTGATATTATAGTTTCCCAGGTGGAAATAATACCTTAATTTTTACTGATTCACCAGTGTAACTAACAGGAAAATTATCACTGGTTTTATTTGCAGTGTGATGGCTGGTGCAGATGGTAACTGGATAGCAAAGAATTGTAGGTAAAACTCGGTGAACAACTTTTTGCCACTTTCTCCTATAGAGGGAGGAAAGGTGGCAAAGAGACAAAAGTATAGAAACTCCTTTGCTGCACTGTAGATACAGCTACTCATCTGTGCCTACACACCTCCTTTCCCCACTGCTGTTCAGCATCCCCAGCAGACTCTAAGCACTAACACCGGCAGGAAGGATGAAACCTGCTGGGCAGTAAGCACCGATACCAGGTTAGATCCACAGCTTGCACTGTGTGCACCGATTTTGTTTTCCAGATAGATGGCAGTGCACAAAGTGCATCTGAGATTGGTCCAGGGTTGAGATGCCATTTCAATGCTCAGACACTTTAACTAAGGGAATTACTGCATTATCAAAAGCACTTTTTAGAAAGATCATGCCTTAGGAGCCAATCCTGCTGCACTGTGATAGCTCTAGCCCTTTGAAGGGGTGAACTGGGTGCCAAGAACGTAAACACAGCAAAGCAGCCCATAGGATTTATTTCCTGTTCCTGTGAGAGGCAAAAGATGTTTCTTTCAATACATTCTAACTAATGTAGTTTAAACACAAAACTAGAGGATGAAAGTCCAAACAGATACTGCATTCTGGGTACTGGAGATGAGAAATCTGGTTTTCAAGGGTCTGTAATAGCACAGATTTAGAAATAGTCCAGCAATAAGAACAGGGTATTTCAAATCACTCTCACTGGGAAAAAAAAATCTACAGTTACTACTTAAATATCGTGCCCACTTCATTCTAACAGACACCGGTAGAAAGCTAAGAGAGCAGAATGAAATGTTAACCGTTTAACTGCATTTACCCCAGCAAATCCCTTTCTCACAAAAGGAGACTACTACTATAGCAGCTGAAACAAATAGAAGCAAATTTCACTGCACAATTAGTGTGGAGGTTTGACACATAGCTATCATGATGTGGAAGCATCCACCATCGTTTTGTTTTCTGTTTGCAGTAGGGGGTTGCTAGGAAACAAAATACTATTGTCTGATTTCATGATCTATCACCTGGTTTGCCTGGCAATAGAGTCTTCTAAATCTATTACTGGATTATTTTCTGTTTTACAGAGAGATTAAAACTAGCATCAAAGCACATGCATACAGAGAGGAATGGCAAAAAAAAACATCTCAAAATTCAGGGGAAAGGATGGATATATTCCAGGTTAAGGAAGACAAACTATAATGAGGAAAAGGGAACTTAAGCAGGCTGGTGATATTTATATACACATACATTCACACGTGTATCAACGTTCCTCAACTGTGTCTATAGTTTTGCCAACTTGTCAAAGACTCTTTTGCTCCTGAGGATACAAAACGTCCTCCTACTGCTTGAGAGCTACTGTGCACCGCAAGTTCTGCAAATACCACATGCTGCAGAGTGCTTGGTGCGGGAAAGCACACACACTGGAATCATTTTTGTTCTTGGAATTCAGATCAGGGTTGTTTCAGTGCCTTAATTTCTTTATGCATTCATATATGTTCTACACATTTGGACAGAGAGAAGAGTTGGAGACAATTCCCTACTCCCCTCCTCTTCCCCCCTCCTTCAGTTGTAACATAAATAAATAAATAGATAAACAAATAAAAGCATCAGGAAAAGAGATCTTTAAAAGCCACAATAGTAAATTTCATGTATTTTTACAGTGGCAAGTCTTTGTAAAGCAAAAGATTAAAAGATCATTAAAACCAGGCTAATGTGGATACCTGTCAAAGCATCCTCACAACACAACACGAGACCTCAACAACAAAAACACCATCATACTAAAAAGCTGAGAGAGAGATGAAGAGAGTTCAGAACAAAGCCATAGAGAAAAAGCTTTTTAAATAAAACCTGCAGAATATTTGCTACTCTTTTATGTATATCTACAATTTCACACCATGCACAACATGCACTATTTCAAAGTCTTTTCAACTTATTTGTTAATGTCTATGCATTTTATCACTCCATTTTAAATGTGAGGGGAAAGAAAAGAAGAGGTACATTGCAAAGGACATCAAAGCTTTTGACACATTAGAGCAGAACTTCCAGTGATTAAAAAAAGGAACTAATAACACACAACAGAAAATACACAATTCCTGGGAAGGACCTGAAAGCTTCTTGTCTCTCTTGCCCAGGGATGGATTCATTCAGCCTCTATCCTTCCTCTCAGAAACCAGGAGCCCTCACCAAAACCACACTTAGAATTGAAGAACAAAAGAGTAAAAGGCGAGAGAGCTTCTTCCACCCCAGACAACAGCAAGCTACTCCTAGCGATTCTAGATCAAAGCACGGAGAGATGGACACGACCCACAAGCAATCCCAGCCCTCGCCAAGGCAGGACACGGCTATTCCACAGCAGGTAACCCACAACACCACCACTTCCAGCTACCAACCGGTGCCCAGCGGTTCCACTGTTCCTCACCGCGGCACACCGAGGTCCTACCACCTCCAGCTCCGCTGAACCCTGGTTTAAAGCCCTCGCTCAGGGAGCGGGGAGGAAGAGGAGGAGAGGGATGGGACAGCCGCCTCCCGAGCTGCCATCAGAAACTGTTGGGCAAACTGCAGCGGCGCTGCCAGGGACCCACCGAACTCTCGGTGGGGAACTGGGTTCGCAAGTGGGAGGAAGCCCCCGGCTGCCTGGGGTGCGCTGCGCGGGTGCCCTAGGGGGGGCTGCCCGATGCGGCGGGGCAGCGGCGGGCGCAAAGCCCCGTCCGCCAGCTGCAGCAACAACAGCAATTAAAACAATAACCATAAAAAGGGGGCGGGGGGGCGGTCTAAAGAAATAAATAAATAGCCCGCTAGCGGGAATGGGAGAATAAAACCCACCCTAAACAGGCGGACCCCAAACAACAACACAACCCGGCCGCCCAGGAGAGCAAACTTTCTGACTCACCGGGGACAGCCGGTGCCCTGGTGGCGGCCGGGACTGGGCTCGGCCCCGCGGCGGCCGGAGAGCACAGCCGAAGCCGGGCGAGGCGGGCGCCGCCGGCGGGGCTGGGGCAGTGCGTCTCGGCTGGCTCCAGCCTCCCTCCCCTTCCTTCTTCCCTCCCTCCCTCCCTCCGCGCCTCTCTCCCTCCGCAGTGCCAGCCCGGCCTTTCCCGGCCGGGAGCCGCCCGCGGCGGGCAGCCGCCGCGGGACCGCCGTACCTACCGGCTGCCGGTGCGGGGCCGCCGACCAGCGGGAGCAGCCGCCGCCGCCGCCCCCCTCCGGCTGCTGCCGGGTCCGGCGGCGCTGCAGCAGGCGGAGGACGCCCCGCGGCGGCGGGGACAGCGCGGAGCCGGGGTGCGGGGGGCCGGGGTGGCGGCGGCCGCCGATGCACAGGCAGCGCGGTGCCTCGATCGGTGTGTGTGTGAGTGAGTGTGCCGGGGAGGGATGCTGCTAGGGACCGAGGGAAAATTCTCCCCTCCTAGCAAAGCCGCCGACAAATGGCAAGGCAGGTGTGCAGGGGAGGCACTGCTCCCGGAGGAGGAGGAGGGAGGAGGAAGGGGGAGAGGGGCGGTGAGGAGGGCGGGGAGCGTACGGCGCTCAGCCCGGCGGCAGGAGCAGGCGGGGGGCCTCACGGCATCCCGGGGACAGCGGCCCCGCCGAGGGGGTCCCGAGTGCCGCCTCTGGGGCGGCCGTGGGGCCGCAAGAAGCGGGGTGAAGCCCCGCTGGGTGCCAGGGGCAGTGCGCCCTGCTCCGCTTGTGGGGTGGGAGAGTCGGTGGTGAGCAGCCAGGAGCGGTCCCGCAGAGCCACGCGGGGACGGTGGAGGACGGGGAGGGGGGTCGGGACACCCTGGAGCCGGGAGTGCGCCAGGCGGGACTCCCGGCAGAGCATCCTGACGCGACTCTTGCCGGAGGCCGCCCCTCAAATACACCCGACCGCTGTTCTCAGCGCCCAGCGTAGCTTTGGGAGCTACACCGCATCCGATGGGATTGGTGCTTCCTCTGGAAACTCTCCCTTGAGAAGTAGTTGCGTGTCTTATCTGCAAAAGCTCCCACGCCCCAGTTAGCCCTGTCTTAAAATCATCACCCTTCAGGGCAAGATCTTGCTGTTGCAGGTCTCATTTCTTTCTCTATTCATTTCCTAGGCAGGAGATACCTCTCAAGTGTGGCAAGAGCAGGGGACTTCACCTTTTGTCCTCAAAGCTATGGGGCAGGTGGCCAAGGACAGCCCTTTCCAGAATAAAGTGCTGGGCCCAGGGGCCTGGTGGCAACAAGTGCTTCCCCAAAGCCACGTGCTACTGCTATAGATGCGGTCGAACACCTTGTCAGAGCAGGGAGTTAGCAAAGGCTTTTGTGGCTGCATCTCTGCTCCCTTCTGCAGAAGGTGCTTGCTAATCTGAACTCTTCCTGCTATTTGAAAGGGAAAAGCCTGTTCTTCTCCTGGCCTGAATTACCATGCAGAGCTGCTGTAAGCAGTCCCTTTCCTCTGGAGAGATGGTTGTGATTTAGTGCTGGAGAGAGCCTTTATATGCCCATTTATAATACGTTTCAGCGCACTTCTAGGTGACGATTAGTTGGTAAGTGAAAAGTGGCTGAGGCTGAAAGGTGGAAACTAACATCAGATACTGAATATTGCACACGGCAGCTATGATTTCTAGTGGTAGGAAGAAAATCTGATAGAAAAATCTCCTGCTTCTCTTTTTTCACAGTACTTTTTTGCCAAAGCAGTACTGAATTACATCCACAGGTACTGGGCTAATTACATATGCTCAACCAGCACCTTTGTTTGGGTTTACCAGCAAGCACACTTATGCAACAAAAGCAATTTCCACACCGCTGGGCTCATCTGATTTAAACAATACTGGCTTGTGTTGCCTGTATGTAGCTTTTCTCCCTTGGCTGGCAGGGTTAGTGTCACAGCTTCAGTTTGAGAAGTGACAACAAATAAAACTGACACAAATTTCACTGAGTAACACAAACACACGCGTGGAAGATGAAAGACAGGATGGCTTAGGTAAGTGTTAACTACCTTTGCTGAGGAGCAGAAGCTGCTCTTGGCCCAGCTATGCACATGTGGATTGCTGATTCCCTGACTGGTCATCCCTTCTCTTTTTAATGGTCATACAGATAGCTGAATAAAGGAAAAGTTGCTGTAGTGTTTCTGTTGAGGCAGACCTGATGAAAGTAAGACATGATTATAACTTGGGCATCCTTTTCTATATTTTTGACAGTAAAACACATCTGTTCAGTCTTCTCAAGCACAGGCCTTAAGCCTGTTCATTCTTAAGTGTACACCTTTTTGGAAAGCACAGAGAAAACTTGCAAGGAAATTCATGCACAACTCATCCTTCATATGTAGTGTAAACCAGCTTGTGAAATCAAGGACTGCTTAAAAAAAATCACACAAACTCCAGTATCTGAATATATTTCCCTTATTTGTATTAAATTTACATCTTTATCTTTCTCCTGACACTGAATGCAATTGTGCTCGGAAACACTGACACACACATACACCACCACACGCTTCTCTTGACTGTTGCATAAGCCTTGCTCAGTATAAAACAGAGGTAAAAGAAAATGTCTCTGCCAGTGTCAGCCTTGTTTAATGTAACTAACAGAGGCATGAGAACACTTGATAAGGCTATTTCATTATGACAGTTTTGGATTGCTCCCTCTTTACCTCCCACTGCCTGAAGCAGTGCGTGCACATACACACACATGCACAGATCTGTAGTAGAAGATGTTGCCCTCTTTGTGTGATTTTCCCTAACACTTTCAGGATTCATCTGCTATTCCTAGGTTGGTACAGTGCCTGGTTCCAGCCAAGGCCTCACATTGTCACATTCTGAATAGCTCTTGGGAAGTTGCTGGCTTGACCCTGAAGACTTTATAGTCTGATTTTTTAATAACTGAAGGATTATTTTGTTTAATTTTAAAAAGCACTCATTTTAGCTGTCACATAACTATGCATTATACCCCAAGACTTCAGTAAGAGCTGCACAGACACATCTGAGAGCACAATTAGGCCCTCCGGACCTTTTAAAGCTTCAGAAATAGTCATGTGTAATTCCTTCTTCTGTGGATCCTGCAAGCTTTAAGAGAATTTTTGAAAGCTGTAAATTCCTATTTATCCACTAAGAGGCTCACAGGCAGTCTTCCCCTAATGGAAACAGAACTGTAAAGCTGAAATATTAATATACACAATATGATACATTATGCAGGGGTAGACCCATCGGAGCCAATGAGGGGGCACAGTGGCCATGCTGCTAGAGAGCCGGCACCAAGCAGGGTCTCTGTGCTTTCTTGCCTTCCTGCACACGGGCTTCACCATGTGGTTTATATTAGCAATGTATGGTTCTGTCTTTAAAAAAAATAATGAAAGAATATATCTGACCTTTGAATCCCTCATGTGCATTGGCTGGCAGCCGGCACCAGCAAATCGGAGGGCATGGTTTGCACTAAGTACGAGGCAGCTTCAATAACTGTGCTGTTAATATGCAAATTTCAGTCCTCCATCGACTGTAATCCCCTGCCTCTGATTGGCTTTGGTGATTAAAAATATTCAGGTTGTTTGTTAGCAGGCAAAATACACTCTTCAGGTTCCCCCTTAAGATGAAGCATTATAAAGCCTCGAGAATGTACATGCTGGGGACAGCAATGAAGGAAGAAAAAAGAAGCCAAGAAAATGGGATTAGAAACATAATAAAAGGGGAAACTGCATTTGAAAATTCTCCTGATTCCCTTTTTCCTCCTGGCTTTCTCTTGGGAGTTTTGCCAGTGACTGCAGATGGGCCAGTTTTGTTGATTTTGTTTTCAACCCTTGCCTTCTACATACAATGGTGTGCTCAAGTTCGCAGCCCAAGACTTGAATTCGTACTGAGAATATCATTTTGATGCTGGAAGACATGTGCACATCTGTCTTCATGGGTCAGCTTTGCTGGCCTGCAAACAGAATGCTAGGAAGACATATATCAATATGTTTCCACAAATACCTTGATATCAAAAAGGTGGATGGAGCAACTGAGCAAGCACCTATCTATGGCTCAACTTTTTAAAAGTCATTGCAAAAAACAACCACCAATATTGACAAACTCTTCACAGATGGCCAGACTCAGCTACCACTGCACTTAGCAGGATGTGTTCTTCATTACACAGTATAAGAATTAAATAGTTTTATCAGTTCTGGTAGTGCTAAATTCTGAGGAACCTTTGCAGAGCTGGGTTGGGCTCAAGGATCTCCAATGTGGATGTGAAGCTGCACTGTTCCTCCCTCTTTGGCTTTATTTCATAAATTTTCCTTCATTCCTGCAATTCGCCTTTCCTGAAACAAAACACTTGACAAGCTGCACCATCTTTAACCCTCTACAGAAGCAGCCAGTTCTCCTGCTTCCTTCACTGAAGAGGCACGTGAGATCAAGCTGGTTATTTCTTAGATCTAGGTATCTGGGCTGAAATTGTGTCCCCAGTGAAATCAGTTTGAATTTTATCATTGATCCTTTTATCATAGCTGTGATTCTCCTTCTCACTACTGGCAGCAGGCTATTGATGGAGGACTGGACATTGACTCTAATTGCCAGATAAGATGAAGGTGGCCAGGTGCTTTTTGTTAAGGGGGAGCTAGATTACCTTAGGTTGATGGACAGCCCCTCTGGTTAAAAAGAAGCAGAGTTCTGAGAAGCAAGGTATCTTCCACAAAGCTCCTTGTACAAATTACTAAACAGAGTGAAGTATGTGCACCTGTGAGGAACCTGCATTAAGACCATGAGAGGGTTACCTGAAAGCCCTTGGACACCTTGAAAAGCTGGAAGGCTGTGTTCAGAGGGGACTTCACACAGGGCTTTTGATTAACTTGCCACGTAGGGAGAAGTTGTGAAAAAAGATAGCTATGCCACAGAGCTGCTTTCCTTTTCTGTCTTGTGTGTTTCAGAGACAAAGATTATAGGAAGAGCACAAACAGAAACACCGTCAGATACCCAAAACTAAAGGTTAGAATGAAAAGATTTTGACAAGAACCATAGTCTTCCCACAGCAAAGGTCAAACAGCGACCTCCACACAAATTAATACCACTTCAGCTACTATAAATGAATTTTAATATTTCAGTTTCAGCAAAAAGCCTAAAAAACACATTATGCAACCAATTAATTCTTGTGTTTTGTTTTGTTTTGTTTTGTTTCCCCAAGTGGCATGACCATCTCCTTCAAATATATACAAAGATTCTCATTTCATAAATAATAATAAAGCTAGGTAATAATTAACTATTAAATGGGTTCTCCATAGTCTTGCTCTAGGGAAAAAAGGAAAAAAAAAGAAGCCTACATGCTTCAGCAGTCAGAGATACAAGCACATCCAACCAGATAATTGACACAGCCATTGAGCCAGCACAGTGTTAACTCTGTTTTAAGCTTCCTCAAATCACCTAGCTTTAGGAACCATGTAACTTAATTGGATTGCTACAGACCTGACAGCTCCCCGTGTATGCCAACGGACTGCATCATTACTGTATGATTGGATACATAAGCTAATGCTGTCAGTCCTGAGAACTGTCACCAGGCCTGAAACTGTTTTTTCATCTTCCAATTACCATCAGAAAATTAAAACAATTGTGTTTTTATCTGAAAAATAAAATCTGGGTGAATTTTAAACCATCACATTCCGGAAGTGGAAGACTTGGTGCAAACCTCTCATCCTTGGTCACACAGGTGATTCTGTGCCATGTGGCGTGCCGGTTGCACTGAAACTCCAGTTAACGCAAGTAGGGTCATCAAAATAATCACTCGTACTTAGATCAGGAAGAGTCTGCTGCATGAGGTCTTTGTATTCCCGAAAGAGAAAACCTGAAGACAGTTTACGAGGCAACACTACATATGCTCAGAAAACCAGATAGAAGTAGTGTGGATAATAAAAGCTAAATAGCAGGATGATAAATTCTAGAATGCAGTTTCTGCTTCCACCTTAACGAAGCAAAAGCCAGTAATATTTGTAAGCTGAGATGTCCCCAAGGCATAACTGACAGGTAGGTGCCAAATCATCATCAAAAGCCTGTGAGAAGTAGGTATCTATCTCTCTGCCATTTGAGTCAACACATACCTCCCTGGCTTCACAGAGCTTTTGAAAGAGAAGGTTGGTGGTTTGACCATTAGATGGTCGTTTTGCTGCTGATTTCCTGAATGCCCATTGTACTTTATCATTATTCTGTTCATTTTGTAACATGTTTCATTTTTATTTAGAAGTCACACAAAGCAAGTATTATCCCTGTTCTTAACTGTGACATGGGCTATCCATATATTATTGGCCCATTCTGGAGGCCAGGGGGGGAGCACTGAAAGCACAGGGTTGCTCAACCTTTCTCATGTCAATGTCAATAAATGCTGCATTAAGCTGCTACTGATTCTTTTGTAGACAAATGTCTCATTTTCCAACAACACCATAGTCAGTTTTCAAAACAGACAAAAGTAAACATGCTGGAAGAACCTATTCCAGAAGACTAGGTGTATTTTTTTTGGGGGGTAGGGAGTGTTTTTTGGGGGAGAGGGGTGTGTATCTTTATTTTAAACCATTCCTAATGACAGCTATGCAGAAAATGGTATACTAAGTCACCATTTCCAGCCACTCTTTCCTAAGGGCACTATCACCACTTTTTCAGCAGTGTCCCTCTTCTTTTTGCCTTAGATGATGAGTAGTCCTTGTTCAACCTATCAGATAGGCTGTTAAAGGACTATTTTTCCCAAGTTATTTTACTTTATAAATCAAAGACTCCACCTGATCTACCTTGCTTGTGAAGATCTTGCTGAGTGAGACTACAAAATCCTGCCGCTGTTCTTTGTCATAACCACATTACTGTGCAAAGGTGCTACAAGCCATTACGTATCTATACAGTCCATCCATACTTTCCATGCATATTTTCACCAAGTAAACCCTAATTCAAGCAACTCTCACCCCCACCATTGCACTTCGCAAATAGTCTAGAATTTTACTAGGAGGGGAGATCCTGATTCTTTTCCTTAGTTCAGTGATCACTAAAATGCAGCCATATCTGGGGGTAGCTCTTTAGCAACATGCAGCAGTGCTATATAGTACGATGATCAGGAGTGGAAAATGAAGGCTAATGCATTCAGCTGAAATGGCAACTGAAATTTCCATAGGCAGAATATAATTACCTGGGCTGGCATTCTGCCAGAACACTGAGGTTAACGTTATTACTCCTACGATACTCCTATTTATGGGCAATGGGGAGAAAAAGTAGCAACAGGATTTTTTAATTGAACCAGTGTGAACCCAGCTATAGTGGGTTGCAGTCCAATTAAAATTGACAGCCCAGTGAAGCAGTTACACACGACACACAGATAAATATAGAAACTCCAAGTTGTTCTCTTTTAATTTGTCCTCTCCTCTTGGAGGTTGGTTTTGTGGTTTTTTGTTTGGTTTTGGGTGTTGTTTTTGGTTGGGTTTTTTTGTTGTGGGTTTTTTTGCGGGGGGGGGTGGGGGAGTGGAGGTTTGTTGTGGGCTTTGGGTTGATTTTTTTTATTTTTTTTTTTTCCTGGATATTTTGTTTCAATTACTAAACCTTTTGATGCCAGGAAACTATCATTGACTGGAAACACTTACTAGCTTTTTGCAGCCAGTTTTCATAACTTAAAATAAAAATGGAAAAATATATCCTGTTAAATGTTTCAGCATTGCTTTTCTTTCCTCTCTTATAGCACACAGTATTAAAATTACATTGGCTGTGCTGCAGGAGATTAGAAAGAGCAACTGCTTTTAACCTTTAATAGTAAATGATGCTGAAGTCAGTAAATCTGTCTTAGAAGCACATACTGTGCAGGCACTACCACTTGGAAACTTGTAGCTACCTACAAAGCAATCTGATCCCCTACCAAAAATGTTGCAGTTGCTTTTGCCAACTCCTGAAAGGCAAAACTACTTTCTTTCAGGAAAACATAAAGGCTTGTAATGGCATTAAATACATTACACTGTTTACTCCTGGTTCTCTATTCTTTACTCACACAAGTATCTCTTTCTCAGACACACAGAACCACAAAAGCACCCACTGGGGTCAATGGAAGTCCTAGGGAATTAATATTCCTTATCTGGCAGAGGTGTTGTGAGATACACTTCATTAGTGTTCTGAAGCCCTCGGAGAGCCCTAGATAACAGCTGGTATATGTTGTAAGAAAATACTACTATTCATTATTACAGAAGAGCTAAACCATGTTTGTAATTGACCACTGCCTGAATCTTTTCTGAAGTTATTGGGTTTGGAGATGTGCCTCAAAGCAAATCTGTTGTTTAATAGAATCAAGAAAGTAAAGCAGCAACGGGGTATGTTTTAAGAGCAAAACAGAAGAAAGCTCCCTTGGGCTGTATCCTATTGACCTCTAGTTCCATTATTGTTTCTAAAATGTTCTTCCATTTAAGGCATTGCCACTGAAACCTTCCCAGGAAGCTCTGGGAGAGGATATAAAGTGAGGTCTCTACTAAGCTTGTAAGTAACATCCCTAAAAATGGAGAGTTGATTTATGTTTCACAGAAAGCCAGGTTTAAGGGGGGGAAACCCTCCATGCTTTGGTTATGAATCTTCTATAACATAATAAATGGTGCCATCTACTGGCTCTCTTTTGCTTTTGATCAGTGTCAGGGTTAGATTGTACTGTATAGCTACTGCAAGTAGCATTAAACCACCACAGAAATCAAGCCAGCATGACTGTAGCTAGCATACTTCCTGACAACAGATCTCGGAATGATTCACAGGGGTTTCCGTAAAGCAAACAAGCTTACAATGAAATAAGAATAGTAGGAGAAAGAAAAATGGCAAGATGCAAGCAAGGGAGAAAAGGCAGAGCTCCAGCAGACATGTGAAACTGGATGAAGGGTCGATACTGAAGACAGATACAGCTAAACTGAACCAGATGCAGCTGTCCCATAGGACAAATCAGTGATGAAATTCCTCAGAGAGAAGAGCAGAGATTCTCCAGTCCCTCCCAATTAATTTTCTGTTAGAAAAAGAATAGCCAATCCTGCTGTTTTTTCGCTTCCACCCACTCCAGTTTCCACTATTACACAAAGAAGTAAATGTAAAGAGCCCTGACAGAAGAAATATACAGATAGACAGAGAAGTTATGGGTCAGTTTCATTCTCAAAGCTCAATATTTGTCTGTGGTTTACACCGGGAGCAAGATTTGACTCTCTGAGTTATGCCTCATGAAGTGTGCTGTGTTCTACTGTTAGGTACGTTAAGCAATCTTGGCACCTCTTCTGAGGCCCAACTGTGCTCACTGAGTGAAGGAACTGCTACAGAATATTTTGTTGCTGTTGCTTTTAATGTATCTGGATAATTTGCTTGAAAAGGCAAAATCAGCTGTAGAGCTATTTTAGTCTGATTTACTAAGAAAAAGAGACCAGTGCAATCACAGCAGCTGGCAAAGGGAAAACAGTCTCAAAAATATACAATTTTGTCAAATGCTTCACAAAAAGCAGGGTGACAGAGAAAAAAGCACAAGCAGAAGTTCATCTTAGACATCAGGCAGCCCCACCAGATGCAAATCCATAGGAAGGTACTTTCCTTCAGTTTTTCATAAAATATATTTGTCATGATGGGCTTCACCTGGTAGAAACAGGTAAGTGGGATGTAATGGAAATGCACGTTATCAGGATTTGCGTTGCTACAAATGGGACCTGCATCACAGCAAGTTACAGCTTTTTGGGCTTCAGCTTCACATCCTGTCAAGGAAGATTATGTTTATCTGTGCCTCATGGAGTGCTTTTAGAATCTAAAAGTAAAAGAGTTCATGGAAACTGTGTCTTGACACAGATGTAAATCTCCCCATGCCTGAATCAGAAGTACAATGAGAGTCAGTGTCTCTCACAGCAAACTCCCACCTCCACTCCCAGACCCCCAGTTAAGATTTTTATATAGCCCTCAGGAGTGCAAGTTTTGGCAGCAGCCACAGCTGTATTTCAGCAATACAACTCCATTTGGACTTGTGCTGGAATGAACTCAGAACACTGGAGTTGCTCTGGAAAGCCTTTCATTCAGCCCTTAAAATGAAGGGCTTCTAGAAAGTAAAATGACAGAACATAGGCTGAAAACCCTATGGTCATATGTGTGTTTCACCTGATGAAGAAGATACTCAGCACACTGATTCCTTCCCACCAGGCAGGGCAGTTGTTGTCCCAGTATTAGTGCGAAACTGTAAGAGCTCTCTTTTGGCACTAACTCTAACCTTTTGTCTTAAAAGGACCCAAACTAGCCTATAGTGATGTCTTGAATATCATTTGGTTTTAAGAAGAGGCCTAGCTCCTGTAAGAAAGGCGCTGACAATACTTCCATTCTCCAGCTCCTATAGGAAGGTCCCCAGATAAGGTGTAACACTGAAGAAACACCATAGCTTCCAGTGCAAGTCTTGGCTTCAGGAACAGCCAGGGAGCAAGCATGAGCCTAGGCAGCACATAGGGACAGTGCTAATTGGTCTGTTTTGATTCTGGGCTGTCCTCTGATAGACACTGCCCTTCTCTCTTAGTAGTGCTTTGTCATAGAATCATAGAATAGTTAGGGTTGGAAAGGACCTTAAGATCATCGAGTTCCAACCCCCCTGCCATGGGCAGGGACACCTCGCTCTAAACCATATCACCCAAGGCTTTGTCCAACCTGGCCTTGAACACCACCAGTGATGGAGCATTCACAACCTCCCTGGGCAACCCACTCCAGTGCCTCACCACCCTTACAGGAAAGAACTTCTTCCTTATATCCTATCTAAACTTCCCCTGAAGTTTAGTTTGAACCCATTACCCCTTGTCCTGTCACTACAGTCCCTAATGAAGAGTCCATCCCCCGCATCCCTATAAGCCCCCCTTCAGATACTGGAAGGCTGCTATGAGGTCTCCACGCAGCCTTCTCTTCTCCAGGCTGAACAGACCCAACTTTCTCAGCCTATTTTCATACAGGAGGTGCGTCCCCTGATCATCCTCGTGGCCCTTCTCTGGACTTGTTCCAACAGTTCCATGTCCTTTTTATGTTCAGGACACCAGAACTGCACAAAATACTGCAGATGAGGTCTCATGAGAGCAGAGTAGAGGGGCAGGATCACCTCCTTCAACCTGCTGGTCACACTCCTTTTGATGCAGCCTAGGATACGATTCACTTTCTGGGCTGTGAGCTCACACTGAAGCCGGCTCACTGACCAACACCCCCAAGTCCTTCTCCGCAGGGCTGCTCTGAATCTCTTCTCTGCCCAACCTGTAGCTGTGCCTGGGATTGCTCCGACCCAGGTATAGGACCTTGCACTTGGCATGGTTAAACTTCATGAGATTGGCATCAGCCTACCTCACAAGCATGTCAAGGTCCCTCTGGATGGCATTCCTTCCCTCCAGCATACCAACCGAACCACACAGCTTGGTGTCATTGGCAAACTTGCTGAGGGCACACTCAATCCCACTGTCCATGTCACCGACAAAGATGTTGAACAGGACCGGTCCCAACACCAATCCCTGAGTGACACCCCTCATTACTGGTCTCCAGCTGGACATTGAGCCATTGACCACAACTCTTTGTGTGCAGACAGCCAGCCAGCGAGTTCTTTATCCACCGAGTGTTCTACCTATCAAATTGGTGTCTCTCTAATTTAGAGACAAGGATGTTGTGTGGGACAGTGTCTATCACTTTGCACAAGTCCAGGTAGATGACATCAACTGCTCTAACCCTGTCCATCATCTCTGTAGCGCCATCATAGAAGGCCACCAGATTGGTCAGGCAGGATTTCCCCTTAGTGAAGCCATGCTGGCTGTCACCAAGCACCTTGCTGTTTTTCATGTGCCTTAGCATGCCTTCCAGGAGAATCTGCTCCAAGATTTTGCCAGGCACAGAGGTGAGACTGACTGGTCTGTAATTCCCTGGGTCATCCATTTTCCCCTTCTTGAAAATGGGGGTTATATTTCCCTTTTTCCAATCATCGGGAACTTCTCCTGACTGCCATGATTTTTCAAATATGATGCCCAGAGGCTTAGCAGCTTCATTCGCCAGCTCCTTCAGGACCCGTGGATGGATTTCATCAGGACCCATGGACTTGTGAATGTTTAGGTTTTAAGATGATCTAGAGCCAGATCCTCTCCTACAGTGAGCCCAAGGTCTTCATTCTCACAGTCCCTGCATCTACCTTCCAACTCTTGGGTGGTGCGGTCAGAGCCTTTGCCAGTGAAGACCGAGGCAAAGAAGTAGACCAAGGCAAAAAAGCTACAGATATTGGAATCACAAAAAAAGAAAGTGAAAACAGCAATCACTTCAGTGCAGGCAATCATTTTTCCTCAACTGTGCTAAACAAATTTGCCTCAGAACAGGCAGCTTGGACTTGGCAGACTCTTCACAGACCAGAAGATGTGATTTGTCCTCCTTACAGTGTCAAGTGGCAGTGATGTTATGTGAGATCTGTCAGCTCTAATGCATTTTTGCTGCTTTCTTTATAAGTGTGGTAATTATTATAAAAGAGGAAAAGCAGAACAGCCTACTGTATGTGCAAAAAAGTACACTGGGTGAAAACTACCAGGAAAGCAGTGGCTCATAAACAAGGGATCAGAACTCAGCGAGAGTTGTAAGCATGACAGAAGTTTTATTGCAAAAGCAGGATTCACAACCGAAAGCACGAATAAAAGACTGCAGCTGAAACTGGAAGAGAATTCAGGAGCATGCTGGAACCAGTGGAAAGGTCTGGGAGCTGTTCCATCAAACTGTTCCAGTTTAAAGCACGGCAGCACATTACAATCCTTATACCATGTAAAGCTACTTTTGCATTTTCTTCTTTTCCAGAGACTGATGGCTAGAAATCTTCGTAATTTTGCAGTCACAATTATGGCTTTGTCTTCTGTAATGTCCTTGCCATATTTAACAGGCTCTGGGACAGTAAATGACTGTGATTATACTGCTTTAAGGGAGGTACGATATCAGTGATTCTGTCTGCCTTCACTTTTGAACAGAGTTGCTAAGTTCTCTGTGTTTTTTAAGGATTTTTTCTGTCTTTTATTAAAATGAAACTTAAACTACTACAGTCATTACAGCCATTTGCAATGCAGTAAAACAAACAAAACATTTTTTGAATGGAAGAGATATAAAATGTCTTCTCGAAACAGTTCTCAAACAGAAGGGATTTTACTGTCCATGTGGATCTGTTTAATTATCTCACATGGAAAAAATGTCACCCTCTAGAGGGCCAAGTTCTATTCTTTTATTGTGGATGGAGTTGTATATTTCTAAATATAAGAGATCGCAGTAGGAAATACTGGCAGAACCATTATTGGAATACCTCAACACAAAAGGTAATGTGAAATTTAAAAGCAGCTATTTTGACTTCATTTTTTTAATGTTGCCACTCTATCCCAGATAAACACAGGAAGAAAGACTTTTCTGTGTTTCTTTCAACAGTAAGTGACCAGAAGTTACCTAAACTAAGTGGTGAAGATAGACTAAGTGAAAACAGTGTCCACATTTAAACCAGACACACAGATTTTACATGGCTAAAAGTTGCATCTATGTTGTATTTTAGCTGAAAAAGTCCAAAATCCAGCTGAAGCTAACTCTGTTGATTCCTTCGGTAGCACATAGAACAAGCTGTATCTGCATAGTGATTCATGCTACCTCTAACAGGCATCAACTTTAGTACGTACACTGGATATGCTTCTCAGTCCAAGAAGCCTAGATGATTAGCTTACATTAGATAATGCTTAAATAGCTAAATATTAGACAAGACATATCCTAGCACAGCCAAATGGAACATTTCTAGTGAAGTACCTCACTGTCAGGCAATTCTGCTTTCTTAGAGTAACTGATTTCACCAAAACACTTACTTGAGTAAAGGATGAATCACCTTCTTAGAGGTACCTCTTTTTCCATCTAGCTCATTCATTCGACCCACAAGACATCCTTGTCTCTAAATTGGAGAGACATCAATTTGATAGATGGACCATTCAGTGGGTAAAGAACTGGCTGGATGGCCGCACACAAAGAGTTGTGGTCAATGGCTCAATGTCCAGCTGCAGACCAGTAACGAGTGGTGTCCCTCAGGGATTGGTGTTGGGACCGGTCTTGTTCAACATCTTTGTCACTGACATGGACAGTGGGATTGAGTGCACCCTCAGCAAGTTTGCCAATGACACCAAGCTGTGTGGTTCGGTTGATACGCTGGAGGGAAGGAATGCCATCCAGACGGACCTTGACACACTTGTGAGGTGGACTGACACCAACCTCATGAAGTTTAACCATGCCAAGTGCAAGATCCTACACCTGGGTCGGAGCAATCCCAGGCACAGCTACAGGTTGGGCAGAGAAGAGATTCAGAGCAGGGCTGTGGAGAAGGACTTGGGGGTGTTGGTAGATGAGAAAATGAACATGAGCCAGCTTCAGTGTGCGCTCACAGCCCAGAAAGTCAACCGTATCCTGGGCTGCATCAAAAGGAGCGTGACCAGCAGGTCGAAGGAGTTGATCCTGCCCCTCTACTCTGCTCTTAAAAGTGTCTTTGCCATACTGGAGACGGGGCTGATCAGCTAACACTACATCCCAGTTCAGGCTGTGGGGAAATGTTTTGCAGGTAAATTACTTGGAATTCCAGCCCTGAAGAACTGCGCTACTGTATCTGCTAAGGAATTTCATTCCCAGTTGGACTTTATTAGGCACAGCTGCAAAAGTAGTAGAATTAATGGCTGTGAAACAGAACATTTGCTTTCATGACCACTAAATCCCCACTGAAAAGACACTCCCACATGGCTATTGATTCAAACTGTTAGGCTAAACAAACATGTTTAGAACTCTGCCCTAAAGATGACTGTCATACACGAATGAGGAAGAAATAAAGTGGACTCATATTTCACACTGGTAATTTAGACTCAATACACCAAATTTCCCTTTTGTCCTCTTTAGCAAGTATGCTTCATTTTCCACTCGGGAGAGAAAAGAATCTCACCGAATGTATTTCCAATCAAACATTTCATCAGAGTTCTCTGCTTTTGTCTTGCCCGTTTCAAAACTTCTAATTTTAGTACACCAGCACATGTTTTCTATTAACAGATCTTCACTTTCTCATTTATACTTGACCTTCTATACATCATTAATTAAAGTTGTTATCATCACAATATGTCAGCTCTTTTTGTGTTCCATTGCTGCTAAAAACAATAATGCATTGCTGTTTTCCTTATCAGCTGCTCTTTTATGCTTTTATGACAGCTTTTGTGTTGTTTGTTTCCTCATGTACATTATTTTCCACACTTATGTATTAAAACCAAACATAATTATACTAAATGGTATCAGAAAATTAAAGCAGTTGGGAAATAAACTAATGAAAGTTCAACCACTCCCTTTGTTCGAGAAAATTAGCACTCTTTGAGGTCTAATAAGCATGCTTAAGAATGTCCCTGGCACCAATACCCTCAAAAGTAGTCAAAATCCCCTGTGCTATCAGGTAGTAATGTAATGTAACACCAAGAAAAAAAACAAACAATCAAACAGCAAGTACTGAGAAAAACTAAACAAACATTGCAAAACCATTCAGATGGAAAGCAAGCCATCTGCAGCTGCTTGGGCGATATGAAGGTAAGGTGAGTTAGATTGAGTTTTCAGAGTGACAACTAAACTACCTACAGGTGTAACTGCCAAGGTATGGTTCCTTTTTCAACTCCAGACTTACTGAAGTGAGCAGAGTTAGACTAGACAAGAGCTGCAGTAAATCAGCAGCAGCTCCTACTTGTCAACAGAAAACCAAAAAGGCTTTAAAATTCTTAACTGCTATATTTCTGAAAATGGAGTGTGTTCTGTAGCTTCTTTTTAGGTATAAAAGGAAAGGAGTCAAAACCACCAAAACATTGTGATCGCTACTGTAAGAACCGGTGTTATTGCAATGATTTACTTTTGTAATGAGTTACTTTTGATTTCCTATTTTGATCTCTCTTTGAGTACTTAGGTGTTTCTTTGTTGTTTTGTGAGTGCTAATTGCTGTAGTGCTGTGTTAAATCATTGTTATGCTGGGGTTTTTTGAACAGCACAATGAATAATTGAATAATTAACAGAGAAGTTCATTAAAATGGGTATGGCTATAGAAATGAGATTTTCTAGCAATTCAGTGAGAGGCTGTGTGGACTTATACAAACAGTTTGTTGAAAAACAATCTTTTCCTATTTAGAACAAATCTTTCATTCACACTGCTTCTTTCAAAGCAGACCAGGAAATGACAGCTGCGCTATGGGACTGTCTTCTCCACGTGCTGCTGTGAGAATCTTTAATCCTGGTATGGTTCAAAGTTCAGCCATAACTCTTACTATAAGAAACTCAATGAAATTCAAATTCTGCATGTAAAAGCAGATCTCAAGTGTGTTAGAAGTGTAGGAACTAACTATAACACCACTGAAGAGCCTGCAGAATAACATAGAACATCAACAAGAAAACTCTCTTCCATACTGGACTT
Source organism: Neopsephotus bourkii (assembly GCF_033783945.1). Classification (NCBI taxonomy): domain Eukaryota; kingdom Metazoa; phylum Chordata; class Aves; order Psittaciformes; family Psittacidae; genus Neopsephotus; species Neopsephotus bourkii. Next base: position 13,046 of record NW_026902112.1, on the reverse strand, counting down.
TCAAGCCATTTATTTCCTAGTGGAAAAGAAAGCAAAATGTTGGGTTCCATGATGGTGGAATACACCTGAGCCACTAGCTCACACAGTGAAGGAGCAGATGCAGTACTGAGCTGCAGCAGGATCTAGGTGCTACCTCTCCATCTGAAATACATACTACCTTCAAAAATTTAAGCAGCTATTGAATACTGTGAGGAAGCACTGAAGGTGCCATGAGGAATTAGAAAGATGTTGTATGGGACATTTCTTGTCCTTCCTTCTGCCATTTCAGCTGCAAGTCCAGACAGGGAATAGACCAACCATTGTGCACCCCTCTACACAGCTACACTAACAGAGTTTAAGTGGCTTCTACAAAGGACACTAACACAAAGTTAAGTCAGCCAGCCTGCAGAGCCCTGGCCAGGGCTTGCCATGTCATCAAGGGTGGCTGATGCCATTTCTTCTGCTTCTGACATTTCAGGTGAAACCCTGACATAGAACAAACCAACCATGGCACACTCCTATCCTCAGCGGTGCAACACATATTAAATCTCTTCTACTAAGACACTGACACAAAGTTAAGTTACTGAGGCTGGCAGAGTCCTGGGCAGTGCTGCCCATGGTGAGCCAGGGTGTCTGCTCTCTACATTTTTATCCTCTCTTTAACAGCTGCAGCCCCTACAGGGAATGGATCAGACCATCGTGCACTCCTGTCCTCATCCACACAGCCAGTGGTCACTTCCTTCTATGGAGTTCGCTGAAACAAAGTTAAGTCACTGAGACCTGCAGAGCCGTGAGCAGGGGTTACCCATGTGAGCAACTGTTGCTGCTGCTTAGGTTGTTGTCCTGCCTTTTACAATTGCAGGCCCAGACCAGGACAGGACCAGACAATGGCGCACTCTTCTCCTTCACCACACTGCCAGAGATTAAATGCCTTCCACAAGGACAAAGATCAAAGATGCAATGGGGTATTGTATGTGATATGCAAGAAAACATAACAGATCACCTAATGATACCACCTTCATTTAAACTGCAGTGACAGACTTGAAACTGAAAATCTGAAGTGTTCTATGACTCCTTGTTATGCTTTAAACTCAGTTGGTAACTTAGCACCATGTAGCCCTTCACTCATTCTCCTTTTCCCCCCTCCAGGGCAGGGTGGGGAGGAGAATCAAAAGAATGCAAACCCTGCAGTTTGAGATATGGACAGTTTAATAACTACAGTACAATACAATACTTCTAATAATAAGATGAATAACAAGGAGAGAGATATAAAACCAAAGAGGAAAAGGAAAAAAAAAACAGTAAGCACAAGTGATGCACAAGTCAATTGCTCCCACCTTCTTACCATACCTAGCCTGACCTGATTTGTTCCTTCTTCTTAACCTACCGTTTTATATACTGAGCACAGCATGCTGTAGTATGAAATAGTAGTTAATACTAGCAATTAGTAATTAACTAGTAATAGGATGGCTCATTCAGGTCACGTGCTCTGTCTCTGCTCCCTCCTGGCTTCTTCTGCCCCTGTCAAAGGTAATGGAAAGTCCTGGAGTCTTCCAAAATCAATATAGAACAGCACTGAAGGCGCCACTCTATTCTTTTTCCTATGCACGGAGCTTAAAACTACATTGAAATTTTGGGACTTGAGAACACTTCCCAGAAGCCAGTGCACACTTTGCTAATGTTGCTGTTTCCTGGTGGGAGGAGGCTCTGAGATGCAGACCTCATTTCTCTTTCCCTAACACAGATAATGGAGGTGAAGCCAGGCTGCGAGGCACGCACAGTCATAGTGTGAGGTTGCAGATATTGGAGACTAGTCAGTCATGGAGACAGGACTGAGAAGTGAATTGGACTGAATGATGATCCCACAGCCTGAAATCTCTGAAACTCAGCAATATGAATAGTCACCCTAAATTTAAGTAATTAATACATTTCCTAGAGCAAATGAAAAAAACAAATGTGCTTGTGCATAGCACCACTCATCATACAGATTTTTCTAACATCCCAGGATAAAAGTCTTAAATTTCAAGAAAAGGTTTAATAGAATTTGGCCTGTCTTTTGCTATCTTACCAACTTATTAGCTGTTATTTTAAGTAGCAATTACGGATTAACTGTTTTCGACATTTTCGTATCAAAGACGACACTTAAGAGACCATAATCTTAATTTATAATTCGAAACATTTGGTTCAGTGGTAAATGAATGGAGCTGATATTCAGCATTTGGATAAATGGCTTCAAATTTCTCCTGTAAATACCATTGCTGCTTCACAATTTTCAATTTGCCAATGCTGTTTAATTTTGATTCTTCAGTAACACCATGTCTTCTTTACCCTTTACACTTCCTGTATTGTTTATAAAGTAGAGATGCTCCCTGAGAGAATAACGTGAAGATTAAAATCTGAAGTGCTTGGGGAAAATGTATCTAATGATCAGTATGGGATTTAATCACTCTTCTGAAGAACAGGGGATTCTTGTCTATCATTGCTTTTAGGGACTGGAGATTTTAAGAAGATGGCAACTGAAAAGTAGACATGGGTTAAAAGTTCACCTTTCAGTAACTTTGGTGTCCTTGCCAAGTTTGGTATGCTACCTGATTCAGGAATTCCAAGCTATATCTACATTAATAACAGCAGCAAATGCTTAGGAGAGCTTGATGTTGTTCTGCTTGAGGATTTCCAGTCTGAAGTGGGCAACCACATGAATTTCACCTGATTACAACCAGGAATTTCTTAATTTGTCTTTTAAGAATATGGCATCACTTATTAAACACAAAGGGACCAAAAAAAAAAAAAAACCAACAAAAAAACCCACACCTAGGTGCCATTTCTTCAGCATACAGTACAACTGCACATTGAGTGATATTTACAGAGATAGTTCATGTGTCCTTTTACAAACTAGGCTGAAGGACTGCTCAGTTATGTTCAAGAAAGCTAACATCAGCTCTGGTTCTTAGTCCCAAGTCTAATCAAGTGCATCAGTCTGCTCCTTCTGATAAAAGTTTTCCTGGAAAAATTAATCTCTGAGTCTTACCACAGTTTGATCATGAAGAGTTGTAGCAGTATTTTCTTTGATATCTTATCCTAGTCTCATGAGTAAGCAAGGTGAGAGTTAGATCTTTAGATGACTGTAGATAAGGATGATTGCCAAAGATAAAAACAAAGGTGAGTGATTATAAAGTCATCTTGAGCAGCTTTATACACATGAGCTATTCTATGGAAGCAAACAGGATTATATATGTTATAATTTCTAGAAGGTTAGAAACACTAACCATCTGAGAACAATAAACCGGAAGATTTCATAAGCTAAAATGACCACCACTCACCCCTTGTATCTGCAGTACACACACTCCAAACTGCATTACTACAGTACAAAACCTACTGAGGCAGGTTAACCTTGGGTGGCTGCGATTTATCCACCAGCCACTCAATTACTCCTCCAGGACAGAAACAGGATGAAAAAGCTCCTCCACAGAGACAAATAGAGGGAGATCCCTTACAAGTTTCTGTCATGGGCAAAACAGGCTTCATTTGGGAAAACTTATTTCCAGTTTAAATAGACAAAAGACAAAAACTAAAGCCACCCCTTCACCACCTTTTCCAGACTTAACTTCCCTCATCCACTTGGCTTCCTCCCAGCCATAGAGCTGATGTGTCTGACACAGGATCTGTGTATGAGAGGTCTCTGAAGTGGCCTCTTGCGATTAGGCCAGACATCTCATGATATCTGAAGTGCACCGGAGACCGAACTTGGAGCACATTAATTAATTAGCAGCCCTGTGGAGAAGGACTTGGGGGTGCTAGTCGATGAGAAAATGAACATGAGCCAGCAGTGTGCGCTTGCAGCCCAGAAAGCCAACTGTACCCTGGGCTGCATCAAAAGGAGCGTGACCAGCAGGTCAAAGGAGGTGATCCTGTCCCTTTATTCTGCTCTCGTGAGACCTCACTTGGAGTATTGTGTGCAGTTCTGGTGTCCTCAACATAAAAAGGACATGGATCTGTTGGAACAAGTCCAGAGGAGGACCACGAGGATGATCAGGGGACTGGAGCACCTCCCGTATGAATATCCGCTGAGAAAGTTGGGGCCATTCAGCCTGGAGAAGAGAAGGCTGCGTGGAGACCTCATAGCAGCCTTCCAGTATCTGAAGGGGGCATATAGGGATGCTGGGGATGGACTCTTCATTAGAGACTGTAGTGGTAGGACAAGGGGTAACGGGTTAAAACTTAAACAGGGGAAATTAGATTGGATATAAGGAGGAAATTCTTTCCTGTTAGGGTGGTGAGGCACTGGAATGGGTTGCCCAAGGAGGTTGTGAATGCTCCATCCCTGGCAGTGTTTAAGGCCAGGTTGGACAAGGCCTTGGGTGGTATGGTTTAGAGCGAGGTGTCCCTGCCCATGGCAGAGGGGTTGGAACTTGATGATCTTAAGGTCCTTTCCAACCCTAGCTATTCTATGATTCTAATCTGTAGTGTTCCTAACAAACAGATAAATCCTCACTGTCACTAGGAGGTCTCCACTGTGCCTGAGACCCCGAGCAGAGCAGACCAGTGCAGTGCTGTGTTTCCACCAGCCCTGACCTGTCCTGGTGTAGTAGCTACAGCCCATGTGAGTCTCCTCGCAGCACCTGCAGTGACAAAATCCAGACCCCAGAACCACGCTCTGTGCAGCCAGGTGTGAGCAAACTGTTCATGCATGGAGACAGCAGAATTCTACGTTTTACTACTGTAATTAAAATAAGCATTTAGTGTATTTTTCCAGGTCATTCATCCTCTTTGCAACCATCCTTCATATCCAAAGAATACTGGGCTGTAAGACAGCCCAGGCAGCACTAGGTCAGTATGGCAAACACTTGAATTGCTTCTTGGCGTTTAGACATCATATTAATTTGTCTGCACTCTCATGCTGAGCTCCATTTTGCTCTGCCCCAGCCCTGACAGCAAGGGGGAGGCCAAGGGGAACTGAGGTGGAACAGGACAGTGAGAGCCCAGATCAACAGGCTGTGTTCCAGCACAGAGAGGAGTGACAGTCGGCTCTCTGTTGGCTGTTTTCTTTATGGGCCTGAATTGTGGGGTTTGTCCATCCCACTGAGTATAACAAGGCCACAGTGATAGTCTTTTACCCCTGGCAGGAGAGGGCCCCAGTGAAGGTGTGGCCATGATAGCTGATAGAATGTTGGTGGTGACTGTGTCACAATGAATGGAATGTTGGTGTGGCCATCCCATTCCACAGGGGTTAGTAGCCCAGGTTCCAGAACTGGTATGTAAATGGCTGTGTGGTGACAAGGGCCACACCAGCCTGGAGGTGAGCAGTCACTTGAGCCAGGGCTGAGCTGAGAGGGCAGGAGGAAGGCAGGGAGAGGAGGACCGGGCTGCTGGGCCAGGGGAAGGGAGGCAGCGGCTGCCCCATGCACAGCAGATGGTGGCTGCTCCTCCTTTCACTTCCAGAGCCAGAAGCTCACACAAGGACAGAATCGGAACAAGGCAAACTCCTGACCCTGGCCACACAACCAGACACTCGCCTCCTGCTGCAAGGACACAGAGTTAAGTCTTTGGGCCTGGCAGGGTGCTGCACAAGGGTTGCGTGCGGTGAGCAGTGGTGGCTGCTCTGCACTTACCTTGAGTTTTGCAGTCACAGGCACAAAACGGGACAGGATCAGATCTTGGTGTGCTCAGGTCCTCAGCCACTCATGCAGAGAGATTTGCTACGTTCCATAAGGAAACTGACACAAAGTTAAGTCATCGAGCCTGGCAGAGCCCTGGGCTGGGGTTCCCCATGTGAACAAGGGTGGCTGATGCTTTCCCTTGCCCATCTGCCATTTCAGCTGCAAGTCCTGAAATAGAATAGACGAAACACAGAGCAAACCTCTAAACACATAAACAGAACTGGGCAGGGCTTCTTCATGGGGACATCTGATGCGTATGGCATAGTTTCTTATTCTGTCTTTTGCAGATGCAGGCCCAGACAATGATAATGAAACAGCATGGGGCAATCCCCTATGCAGCTACATAGAAAGATATTTGATTCATTCTACAATGAACACTGACATAAACTTAACTCATAGAGCATGCAAAGCACTGGGCAGGGGTTGCCTGTGTGAACAAGGGCAGCTGATGCCATTTCTCGTCCTTCCTTCTGCCATTTCAGATGCAAGTTCAGACACGGAAAGGACCAACAATCGTGCACCCCTTTATGCAGCTACACAGACACAGATTAAATGGCTTCTACAAAGGTCACTGACACAAAGTTAAGTCATCCAGCCGCAGAGCCATAAGCAATGATGCCCATGCTGAGTCAGGGTGTCTGTTGTGTATATACTTACCATCTCTTTAACAGGGGACACTCTGACAGGGAATTTCCTAGAAAATGGTGCACTCCTGTCCTCCTCAACTCAGTCAACCAGTCACTTCCTTCTAGAGAGGACCCTGACACAAAGTTAAGGCACTGAGCCTGGCAGAGCTCTGGGAAGATGTTCCTCATGAGAACAAGGGTGGCTGATGTCCCTTCTTGTTCTTCCTTCTGCCATTTCAGCTGCAACCACAGACAGGATATGGACCAACCATCAAGCACCCTTCTACACACCTACACCGACAGAGTTAATTGCCTTCTGCAAAGGACACTGACACAAAGTTAAGTCAGCCAGCCTGCAGAGCCTCGGGCAGGTCTTGCCCATGTCATCAAGGGTGGCTGATGCCATTTCTTGTCCTTCCTTCTGCTATTTCAGCTGCAAACCCAGACAGGAAATGGACCAACCATCGGGCACCCCTCTATTCAGCTACAGAGAGGCAGTTTAAACGCCTAGCTAGAAAGTACATTGACAGAAAGTAAAGTCAGCCAGCCTGCAGAGCCATTTGCATAGCTTGCCCATGTCATCAAGGGTGGCTGATTCCATTTCTTGTCCTTCCTTCTGCCATTTCAGCTGCAACCCCAGACAGGAAATGGACCAGCCATCGGGCACCCCTCTAGGCAGCTACACAGACACAGATTAAATGCCTTCTACAGAGGTCACTGACACAAAGTTAAGTCAACCAGCCGCAGAGCCCTAAGCAGTGATGCCCATGGTGGGTCAGGGCATCTGCTGTGAACATTCTTATCCTGTCTTTAACAGGTGATATTCCAACAGGGAATGGACTGGAAAATGGTACACTCCTGTCTTCCACAACTCAGCCAGTCACTTCCTTCTAGAGAGGACCCTGACACAAAGTTAAGGCACTGAGCCTGGCAGAGCTCTGGGAAGATGTTCCTCATGAGAACAAGGGTGGCTGATGTCCTTTCTTGTCCTTCCTTCTGCCATTTCAGCTGCAACCACAGACAGGATATGGACCAACCATCAGGCACCCTTCTACACACCTACACCGACAGAGTTAATTGCCTTCTGCAAAGAACACTGACACAGAGTTAAGTCAGCCAGCCTGCAGAGCCATTTGCATGGCTGGCCCATGTCAACAAGGGTGGCTGATGCCATTTCTTGTCCTTCCTTCTGCCGTTTCAGCTGCAACCTCAGAGAGGAAATGGACCAACCATCGGGCACCCCTCTATGCAGCTACAGAGAGGCAGTTTAAATGCCTAGCTAGAAAGGACATTGACACAAAGTTAAGTCAGCCAGCCTGCAGAGCCATTTGCATAGCTTGCCCATGTCATCAAGGGTGGCTAATGCCATTTCTTGTCCTTCCTTCTGCCATTTCAGCTGCAACCCCAGACAGGAAATGGACCAACCATCGGGCACCCCTCTATGCAGCTACAGCGGCACAGTTTAAATGCCTTATAGAAAGGACGTTGTCACAAAGTTAAGTCAGCCAGCCTACAGAGCCATTTGCATAGCTTGCCCATGTCATCAAGGGTGGCTGATTCCATTTCTTGTCCTTCCTTCCCATTTCAGCTGCAACCCCAGACAGGAAATGGACCAGCCATCGGCACCCCTCTAGGCAGCTACACAGACACAGATTAAATCCTTCTAAAGCACTGACACAAAGTAAGTCACCACCGCAGAGCCCTAAGCAGTGAGCCCAGGTGGCAGGCTCTGCTGTACATTCTTATCCTGTCTTTAACAGTGAACCCAACAGGGAATGGACTGGAAATGGCACTCCTGTCTTCCGCAACTCAGTCAGACAGTCACTTCCTTCTAGAGAGGACCCTGACACAAAGTTAAGGCACTGAGCCTGGCAGAGCTCTGGGAGGATGTTCCTCATGAGAACAAGTGTGGCCGATGTCATTTCTTGTCCTTCCTTCTGCCATTTCAGCTGCAACCTCACAGAGGAAATGGACCAACCATCGGGCACCCGTCTACACAACTACACTGACAGAGTAAATTGCCTTCTGCAAAGGACACTGACACAAAGTTAAGTCAGCCAGACTGCAGAACCTTGGGCAAGACTTGCCCATGTCATCAAGGGTGGCTGATGCCATTTCTTGTCCTTCCTTCTGCCGTTTCAGCTGCAACCTCAGAGAGAGGAAATGGACCAACCATCTCGCACCCCTCTATGCAGCTACAGCGAGGCAGTTTAAATGCCTAGCTAGAAAGGACATTGACACAAAGTTAAGTCAGCCAGCCTGCAGAGCCATTTGCATAGCTTGCCCATGTCATCAAGGGTGGCTGATGCCATTTCTTGTCCTTCCTTCTGCCATTTCAGCTGCAAACCCAGACAGGAAATGGACCAACCATCGGGCACCCCTCTATGCAGCTACAGAGAGGCAGTTTAAATGCCTTCTAGAAAGGACATTTTCACAAGGTTAAGTCAGCCAGCCTGCAGAGCCCTTTGCATCCCTGGCCCATGTCATCAAGGGCAGCTGATATCCTTTCTCTCCTTCCTTCTGCCATTTCAGCTGCATCCCCAGACAGGGAATGGACCAGCCATCGTGCACCCCTCTAGGCAGCTACACAGACACAGATTAAATGCCTTCTACAGAGGTCACTGACAAAAAGTTAAGGCATCGAGCCGCAGGTGATTAGATCATCCTAAGTAGTGATGCCCATGGTGAGTCAGGGCGTCTGCTGTGTACATTCTTATCCTCTCTTTAACAGGTGACACTACGACAGGGAATGGACTGGAAAATGGTGCACTCCTGTCTTCCTCAACTCAGTCAGAAAGTCACTTCCTTATAGAGAGGACCCTGACACAAAGTTAAGGCATTGAGCCTGGCAGAGCTCTGGGCAGATGTTCCTCATGAGAACAAAAGAGCCTGATGTCATTTCTGTCCTTCCTTCTGCCATTTCAGCTGCAACCCCAGACAGGAAATGGACCAACCATCGTGCACCCCTCTACGCAGCTGCACAGACACAGAGTAAATGCCTTCTGCAAAGGTCACTGGCACAAAGTTAAGTCATCCAGCCACAGAGATATAAGCAGTGATGTCCATGGCAAGTCAGGGAGTCTGCTGTGTACATTCTTACCCTGTCTTTAACAGCTGACACTCTGACAGGGAATGGACTAGTAAATGGTGCACTCCTGTCTTCCTGAACTCAGCCAGAGAGTCACAAATTTAAGGTATGATGCCTGGCAGAGCCCTGGGCAGATGTTCCACGTTAGAATATGTGTGGCTGATGCCATTTCTGCTCCTTTTCAGCTGCAAATCCAAAGAGGCAATGGACCAACCATGACACAATCCTACCCTCAGCATCACACCACATATAAAATCTCTTCTACAAAAATCACTGAAACAAAGTTAAGTGACTGAGGCTGGCAGAGCCTTGGGTAGTGCCCTCCATGCTGAGTCAGGGTGTCTGCCTTGCACCTTCTTATCCTCTCTTTAACAGCTGCAACCCTGACAGGGAATGGACCAGACCATAATCCACTCGTGTCATCCTGTACACAGCCAGAGAGTCACTTCCTTCTGTGAAGGACACTGTTCTATGGGATGCTTAGCATCAAATAAACTTCACAACTCAGTCAGAAAATTATTTTAAATAAGTAACCTTGTGAGATTTGACTGGTGCTCAGCATCAACATCAGGATCAGTACCTTAGATCTTTTACACGGGTCTCTGTCACATGAGTTAATGGATGCTGACTGTAACGTAGAATGTCATTCACCAGCTGCTGGAGCACGATGAGATTATCTGCTGACTGGAGGATTCTTCAGATTTAGGAACCTCACGTTCCACTGCAGGTTCTGTAGTATAAAATAAATGGAGTCTCTGTTCTCCTTTCCCCAGTTTCTTTTATTTCCATTCATGGCAGTCTGTGTCTGTCTCCCATTCCCCCTCCCCTGCTATCCTTGTTGAAGTTTAAGTTTACCTAAGTTTCCAAATCCATCCTCATTTTCATCATCAGTATTTTTCTGGTCATTAGGCACTAACTTTAAATGTTGAGTTTACATAGAAGAAACTGGAAATTCTCATTGACGTATTATCGGCAACTGGTGAGAGAGCTCACATGACATGACTCAAATGCTAAAGATCTTTAGATAAAATTTGTTTAGGGGAAGAGGTGAAAGTAGTGAATTGTGTAGTGGTAGGACTACAAAGACGCTGCTAGCTGGTCTCCATACCCCGGTAAATCAGAAACTAATTGTCAGTGTGCTAAAGCACAAAAGACAAGAAGAGAATACAGAGAGTGGGAAGGAGGGAGAGTCTTTATAGACCATGAAACCAAACCAGAATTTTTTCTTATGGCTTGTTTGCAGTGAGAGGCAGACTGTGGGGAGCAATTGTTTTGCCATGGGAGAATTCAATTTCAGAAATGTAGCATGGAGGTCACACAACTTATTAGAGTTTCTAAAATTATTCCTTGTGATCCTTTAACACAGAAAGTATTACTGCTCTCAGTACACGGTAACTCAATTATGGTCTCACTACGATGGATAGAGCTGTATTAATTCCTGGCCTGGAGTCAGTGAGGGATAACTGGAGATGATATGTGGGATTTATGTCATGTAATTTTAATCACCTGCTGTGAGTTTAAAACTAGTTGCCCTGGACTCCTTCTGCAGGCAACAGAGAGAAATAGGCACTGCTGGAAAGTGAATCATGCCACCTCTCTTAGAGCCCTAGGATGTTTCATCTCACTTCATGTTAGTTATTCAGAAACCTTTTCCCTTCCCATTGAGAAGGAAATCCCATTCCAGCCTTCCCATCCAGATCCTCTCCATGGCCAAATGCAAAGGGCAGGGCACCATCAGAATGTGAGTTATTACCTTCTAAATAGGTGTCCAAGGCAGGCAAGGTGAATCCCCTGCACAGCAGCTGATGCTGCAGCTTATGATAGAATCATGAAATAGTTAGGGCTGGAAAGGACCTTAAGATCATCTAGTTCTAACGCCCCTGGCCATCTTGGTTAATTTCCCCTTGTTGATAAAAACTGGGATTGAAGCAGATAGATAGAAAAAAAGCTAATGAAAAATGGGAGTCCTATAACAGAAACTAAAAAGATGCTTAAAAAGCAAAGAGTACTCCACCAAGAAAGAGGAAATCTTTAGCTAAAAGCCTACTCTGGTTCACTGGCAAATGGAAGAAATGTTAGAAACAGCCGCCCACTGCTCCCCAGTGCAACATATGGAAAACATGAGATTGAATGTAATATATAAATCGGAAGCTTACAGCTCAGGAATTCAATAGGGAAAGCTAAAGAAATACGAAGAAAAATATGTTGCCAGCAATAAGGCAGTAAAGGAAAATAAAACCAAACAAAGGAATTTTGAGCATTTACTATTAATGCTGTTGTGGCTGTGGTGGTTCAAGGATATAGGGCTTGGATAAATCTTATTTAACTTCAGACATCATAATATAGTTATTTACATCTGAGCTAGTGACCCTTCACTCCTTTTACAGTGAATTGAGAGAAATAGAACTTTTTAGGCCACAATTCCTGCCATAATGCAACCATATAGAGCAGTTCAGCTGAAACATTCCCTGGAAGTGCTTCTTCCCCTCCATGATGGCAAAGGAAGAACCAACCAGTGTAACTGGGAAAAAAACCTGAGATACCCAAGCTCTCCCCTGCTAAAATGTTTGTTTGTTTTTCCAACTGCATCAGTTGACTGAATACAAATACATTAGCAATTAAAGAAGTCTTAGCAACAGTATGAACTCATGATTTGAGAGACGGTAATGATTTTAGTAGAGATGCAGAAAAGGTAGATAGCGTATTTGTACTGCACCGGAGTAGGGTGTTCCATCCCTCCGTAGCTGTGACATATATGACAAAACCTGAAGGTAACATTTTAATTGTGAGAATCAGATAACTTTTATCCAAATTGGTTGAGAAGACTGCTGGTCTGCTGATGTGAATTATATGCGAATGTCATAAAGTCAGGATTCAATGGATTAGAATACTGTGACAATGCTTAAAAAGGTGATAAAGTAGATGTTTACAGGATGGTTAGCCTGAAGCCATCTTCCCTCTCCTCTCAAAAGCTCCTGCCAAAGTTCAGTCATATGCTCCAGAGCACATAGCCATAAAAGGAACCTTTAAATATGGGTAAACAACGGACTGGCTGTGCTATTTCTGGGCTTATATCACACAAATTAGGTGTTTAATTAAGTATTTTAAATTATGGGTAGTTGCTCTAGGATTCCTTTGTAGTGACTGGAAAGAGACAGACCCTGTCATAAGGCACGCAAAACCTGAATCGGCTGCAGGATTCCTTTTTCTTGTCAAGTATACTGGGAGCCTCAAGAGATGACATTCATACCTTACGTTCAAGCTTTCCAGAGCACTGACCTTGAGACAGAACTGCAGTTTCAGGCCAAAAGATTCAGCTGAGGCAGGGTTACTTAAGAAGTCTGAAAACATGGGTTTATACATATTGTAAATCCATAATTGCCAACTATCATCAGGTTTAGTCAGCTGTAAGTCTGACCTAATCTTTTTGAAATATAGTCTTTAGAAAACAGCAGGAAGCTAATGACCTTGAACAGAATAGTTCTTGCTAAGAAAAAAGTGACCTAAGGAGAAGTAAGTAAAGAGTTAGAGTTGTTCAGCCTGGAGAAGAGAAAGCTCTAAGGAGACCTGGGGAGACCTTAGTACATAAAAAGTACTAAAAGCCAGTACCTAAAGTGAGACTACAAGAAACCTGGAGAGGGACTTTTTATAAGGGCGTGTAGTGGTAGGACAAAGGGGAATGGCTTTAAGTGTACA